>NC_040904.2:133736080-135078598 GCF_004126475.2 Phyllostomus discolor | reverse complement strand
TATATGGTGAAAATGAAGTGATATTTTAAAAGAATCAGAGAATTTTTAAGGTGTTTTTAGATATTGAATTATGTAGCTTATCTTGTACTTGGGCTACCTAGATTTATCAAAGGAAAAGATAATAGCAATTAAATAAGAACTACCTCCCAATTAAGAAAGAGATTTTTCCATTGAACCACACTGCCTATAAATATATTGATTAATAAAAGGTGAAGGAATTAAGGAATAAAACCATTGACACACACAACAGTATGGTGATTACCAAAGGAAAAGGGGGTTGGGAAAGGTAGAAAAGGGTAAACGGTGATGGAAAGAGATGGCTTGGGGTGGTGAACTGCAATACAGTACACAGATGATGTATTATAGAATTGTACACTTGAAACCTATGTACTTTTTTAACTAGTTTCATACCAATAAATTAAATAAAATATTATTTAAATGCAATGATTAAAAAACTCCTTGACTTTACCCCTAAACAGATTTATTTTTTTGTTTGTTTTTGTATTTGGAAAGAACTTGTAAGGTAAAAGATAAACTTTTCTGAAGATACTGAGTCTAAGTATCAAAGCACTGTTTCATAACTTGCTATGTGTAATAATGTGGGCGTTTTTCCCCTCTTAAATGTGGCTGTCAAAATTTTCTATTATTTCTATATGAACGTTGTATGTGATAAATTGGGTTGTTTTGCAAATGTTTACTTTTCTCTTCTCTCCTTTGAAATACAGTATACTTTCCCACACAATGACTTCTGTACTATCAGTGAAAAAACATGACAGTTTAGAAGTCTTAACTCTGCTTGTACAGTTCAATTTGGCTCTTGTTTCCCAGGATTCTTCTGTGAGGAAGCATGGCCTCTATCAGCAGCATTACAGTCAGCCTCATGAAACAGACTTGAACACAAGGAAGATCTGGAACTATTTTCAGTTGAACCAAAGCTTGAAATGGAGTCACCTAACCGATTCCAGAAGAACCCAGCAGAGACACAGTTAACTCACAGATTTCTTTCATTTTGTTGTAAGGCATAATTGAAACTGCCTGTGTGTGTGCATGTTTGTTTCTAATGCAGTGTTACTGTTGTATAGCTCACAAATACACATATGACATTCTGGAGTATAATTGCTAACAAACTATTATATTTTCTTAAGTATACACAGTTAAGAAGCAAATGTATTTTTAAGTTAGATTAATTCATATGTTTAAAGTCTAATATTTTGGTGAGCCAGTAATAATAGCATACTCTGGCAAATATTGTGATAAATAAGTAACAATAGCAAAACTACTTTATATTATGATATATAAAATTATTTAAGATTTCTCTTTTTTGTGTGTGTGTGTGTGCCCTCACTGGGGATTGAACCGAAAAAACCTTGGTGTAGCAGGATGATGCTATAATCAACTGAGTTATCCAGCCAGGGGTTAACATTTCTAATAAGATTATATATTTTATGTTTACCTTATCAATTCATTCTATAAAGAATAATACATTTGAGAACGTACAATAGCACATCTACACAGAAATAGCAAACACTTTGAATACTAGTTTTTAATAAAATTTTGAATCAGTAGCCACTAATGCCATACAAAATAAATTTGGGAACAGTGTTCACAATTCTTTCTTTTTTCTTTTCCTTTTTTTATTGTTGTGCAAGTACAGTTGTCTCCATTTCCCCCTCCACTTCCCCCAACCCCAGCCACCCTCACCTCCCACCCCTGATTCCAGCCCTCACCCCCTTGGTTTTTTCATGTGTCCTTTATACCTGTTCTTCAAAACCCTCCCCTCTTCCCCCCATTATCCCCTCCCACCTCCCTTCTGGTCACTGTCAGTTTGTTCTTAATTTCAATGTCTCTGGGTATATTTTGCTTGCTTGTTTGTTTTGTTGATTAGGTTCCACTTAAAAGTGAGATCATATGATAGTTGTCTTTTACCACCTGGCTTATTTACTTAGTATAATGCTTTCCAGTTCCATTTATGCTGTCACAAAGGGTAGGAGTTCCTTCTTTCTTTCTGCTGTGTAGTATTCTATCATGTAAATGTACCCGGTTTTTGATCAACTCATTTACTGACGGGCACTTAGGTTGCTTCCAGCACTTGGCTATTGTAAATTGTGCTCCTATGAACACGGGGTTACATAGGTTCTTTGGACTGGTGAGTTCACGGTTCCTTAGGATATAATCCCAGCAGTACATTTGATAAGGTACAGCACCCATTTATGATAAAAACACTCAACAAAGTGGGAATAGAGGGAGCATTCTTCAATATAATAAAGGCCATATATAAGAGACCTACAGCCAACATCATACTTAATGGGCAAAAACTAAAAGCTTTCCCATTAAAATCAGGAACAAGACAAGGATGTTCGCTTTCACCACTTCTATTCAACATGGTATTGAAAGTCCTAAGCCACAGCAATCAGACAAGAAAAGAAATAAAAGAACATCCAAATTGCAAAACTGCCATTGTTTTCAGATGACATGATAGTGTACATAGAAAATCCTATAGATTTCACCAAAACAACTCAACATAATAAAGGAGCCTGGCAAAACAGCAGGAGACAAAGCCAATATTCAAAAATCAAAGGCATTTTTTTCACACCAACAATGAAATATCAGAAACAGAAATCAGGGAAAAAATCCATTTGATATAACACCAAGAAAATAAAGTACCATAGGAATAAATATAACCAGGAGATGAAAGACCTATATACACTTTTTTTACATGTGTGTCTGCACTTTTAAATTTTCAGTTGTAACAAAAATGAGTTCTAGAACAAAGGATTCTAGAAAGTGCTAGAACTGCATATGAGAAGCTGAGGCTCTGGAAGACTGAAATCAGACCCAAAGAAACAGAACTTTCACATAGCAGAATCTAGATTTTATACGGATTCTTCTAACTCATACCCCTAGACTATCCATGCAGTACCACAAGGAACTATTTTTAAAAATAAATAAACACCTATTTTCCAGAAGAATTTCAAAGGTTTCAAAATGTAGGGTTATGAATCACATAACAATTTTCTTTTTATTGTATAGACAGAATATATCAAATTATTTTTTTTCTATTAAATCTTTTGCAATAGGGCCCACTGCTCAGGAAAGGTGGTCTGTGACTTTTCAGAAGCTTTATTTAAGAACCTTTCTGGATAATAGGCAGTTAAAGAGTATGAAATAACTAAGTCTGAAAATATTAGTATCTCAATTTGAAGAAAGAAAATTCCAACATATGAGAAATCTCCAGTAAGACGGATTTTTAGAGTAAAATATTGCTTGCTTATCTCACTGTTTCAGAGCATGGAATCAGGATAACAATTATGCACAAGGGTTTCTTGCTGCTTTAACAGTAAGGGGCTAATTAGACTATAAAATGGTAGTGAATGTGTGCAGTAATAAAGGGCAATGTATGCATAAATATGCTAGTTGCTTAGAGAGGAAATACCACTGATTTCTGGATGAAAGGAAGTTGTCTGTGTGACTGATAAGGTTTAGTGAGTAATATTCACTGAGCAAATTGGCAGCTTACTTGTTTCATCAATCAAAAAGTTGGCATTTATAAAGGTAGCTGTGGAGCACAGCTGATTTGGGTTCGTACTCTAATTTCTGCTAGCTATTAGCAAGGTATAATGAGTATATAAGGTATATATCTTGGGTTTTTTTTCTTACCAATAAAATGAGGATTATAATTCCCTTCTATATAGGTATGTGGGTCATAAAATTTATTTTTGTGACTATCGAAAACTTTTACCATGCAATAGGACAGTGCTCCATAGTGGACACTGGAGATACCAAGATAAAAGCTATGGTCTTGTGGAGGAAGAGTTAGTAATTAGGTAATTTCACTAAGTGTTCAGTACCCTAAAAGCTGAAGGTATAGAAGCAGTGAAAACCACCAAGGGGGATATTTAATGAGGACTACAGTATGAGGAGGGGGCTTTTACAGCAAATTAATATTTTACCTGAGCGTTGAAGGATGTATAGGATTAGATGTACAAACACAATATGCTGAGAAATCTGATTATTCACAGTCTTTAGCCCAGGCATTGAGTATTCAGTAATGTTTGCTTGATTAAACATGTGAGTGAATGATTGCATGAATGCTTTATCTGCTGTCAAAATTTCATATTCCTATGATAATTGTTGTAAAAATGATCATTTCAGGAATACAATTTGCATAGTATAAAAGTCATATTATTAATAACCTTACTATTACCAGATTTGATAAATAAATCAAAATTTTAAAGTATTCTGCTACTATTGTGAAGTGTTGTAACACATAATTGATAAAATACTTCTTTTAAAAATTAAAGTATTTATATGTATACACAAATATGTAACTTTAACAGAGCTTAGAAGATCAACTTTCTCAGTACAAAGCATTGTTATCTTTTTAAGATTTTTGAAACATTACTTTTTAAAAAGATATATTTCAACTAGACAAGTAATAACAAAGTGTTGGAGAAGTTGTGAAAAAAAAAAAGAATTCATTGCTGGTGGGAATGTAAACTGTTACAGCCACCATGGAAACAGTTTGGAGGATCCTCAAAAGTAAGAATAGAGTTATCATATAACCCAACAACCTCTTTTTCTGGGTATCTACCACAAATTTTTAAAAACAGTTATTTGCAAAGATAATATATGCACTTCTATACATATTGCACAGTGTCAATGTGCACTTCTACACATTATTCACAGTGTCCAAGACATGGAAACAACAGGAGTATCCTTAAAGAAGATGAGATACATATATACAATTGGAATATGACTCAGCCACACAAAAAATGAAATTCTGCCATTTGCATGGATGGACCTAGAGAATACATGCTAAGTGGAATGTTGGACAGAAAAAGTCAGGAGCCATATGATTTTACTCATATGTGGGATATAAAACTGAAAACAACAAATAAACAAAAAGAAAAAACAAACAAAAACTCACACAGGCAACAGCATGGTGGTTACCAGAGGGAAAGGAGGAGGAGGGTGGTAAAGGGTGAGAGGGTCAAACATATAGTGACAGAAGAAGATTTGTCTTTGGGTAGTAGGCACACAATGAAATATACAGATGGTATATCATAGAATTGTGCAGTTGAAACCGATTTAATATCTATTAACCAATGTCACTCCAATAAATATATTTAGCTCTAGCCAGTGTGGCTCAGTGGATTGAGAACTGGCCTGTGAACTAAAGGCCACAGGCTAGATTCCCAGTCAGAGCACACGCCTGGGTTGCAGGCCAGGTTCTCCATTTGGGGCATGTGAGAGGCAACCAATTAATGTACTTCTCACACACTGATGTTTCTCCCTCTCTCTCCTTTCACTCTTTCTAAGAAGTAAGTAAAATCTTAAAAAATATATTTTAACCTTGCCTTTATAACAATTACATGTCTTTACTATTTTTTAGTGCAGATTGATAAATATGAGAGGACACCAAAAAACCCCAAATTATCTTATTGGAGGGCAGGCCCCTTGGAGTACCAGGCTTCCCCCCGCTAGGTGAGTGTTCTAGGAACCCATCTGCATATGCGTACCTGATGGGATTATTGTGAGAGGTGTGTTCTACTTCAGTGATTTTTTTTTTTAAGAGTCTTTCATTTCCTTTGCTCATTTTATGATCAGTGATTTACAGCACAACCTACCCATACCATGCTGAGTGTTCAGCAGTTTTTGACCCAAAACAGTATGATCCCCACAACCCCACCCTCTCTATTCACCCAATCTCACCCCGAAGGACTTCTTTTTGTTTCCCCAGATGAAAAATATCCTCAAGTGAAACATTTTGCCAGTGTGAAAGAGGTGAAACAAACAACAAAAAAATCAAAAACAAAAATAAATAAACAAAAAGTCAGAAGCACCAAAAGGCATCAAAACCGACAAATTAAAAAACTGTTTTGAGCAGTGGAAAAATGTCTCTATTGGTGTATTGTGTCAAATGGAGAGTACTTGCAAGGTAACTGAAGTTTAAACATATAAGAATAATACACAATTTTTATAAGTAAATTCTGGTTTTTGGGGGTCCCCACCCCCTATAAATGTTCTTTCTTACTCTTTAGAGATTGTTTTGCCAAGTGCTCTGTTATGAAAACCCACAGTCTCAAAGAAAAACTCTAAAATCCTTAGATGCATCACCTCTAAATTACCATATATTCAATCCACAATACTTGAAGTAAAAAACAAATTATATACCTCAGTTTTTTTAGTATTTCAATCTATGCACAAGATCGTGCAGTCTAAAACCAGCATTTCAGAGATGAAAAAAATTAAGTTTAAAGTGTTCAAATTTCCCAATAAAACCAATTAGCAAATAGCAGTTGGCACTAAAGCACTTTTTTAAAATATCTGTTACAAAGGGAATATATGAGCAAACATAAATACATTAAATTATTACTTACTTTCCAGGGGTGTGGCAGACACTGGTGATCACTGACTCAAGACCAATCTCCCTTTCCCACACTACACAAAAGATAAATGTATTCTATTCTCTTGGCAACATATCTAGCCTGGGAGGATAAATCATGGATGTTCTAATTACTGATTGTTAACAGATGGCAGTGTTGTTCCTCCAGGAAGTATGAAGAGTGATATTGGCCATCATGATAATTAGCCATAGCATTTAGTGCTTAGGGATCATGGGGCAGTCCTACACTATAAGAATTGCCTCATGCAAAATGCCAATGTTGCCATTTGGAAACACTAGCTTAACTAATCATGCAATCTTGTCCACCGTGCCAGGAGTGAGAATGTAGGGATGGGCATGTTACACAGTTCAGGCCAAATGCAAAAAACCCCGAATCATGTTGTAGACTTGAGTATTTTTTTTCCTCTCTTATTAAGAGGTGGTCTTATGAAATGAGCTCATCTTTGTTCTTGTACTCCACATTGCTGTGTGCACACCCCTCACAGGATGGGGTAATTGGAGCAGAGCAATGTCCATGTGATGATGAGGTCAATAACATGATCAAGAAAGCAATAGGATGGCAGAGAAGGGTGGAAAAGTCACTGAGTTGACTCAGGGAATGCATACCACCCATTTCTCAATTAGCAAACACACAAAATCATATAGGTTAACACCATCAGTCAGGGCCTCTGTCATTCACTCTTGAAAGTATGCTAACTGACAAAACATACATCTTGGGTAAATTTGGTCATTGAAAATAAGATATATGAATATCGTTTAGCTATTATAAGCCATTCCACAGATAATGTTTGTTTTAAAGAAGCTGTATGCTTCTTTGATATTAGGCCACTTACTTTTTAAATAGCTTTTAAAATATTACTAGAAATATGATTGGGTCATTTTACTTTTTGAGAAATATTGTATGTAAGAGAAAAAACACTTTATCACTATATAAAAGAGATTTCAGTGTACATTCACAGTTTTTCTCTTCCTTACTTTTAGCAAATTTCTGTTGCCAAGAAAAAAGTAATAAGAACTTCAGAAAGGTCTCTGAATAATAGAGACCTTAAAGTAATATAGGATTAGGAAAAAAATGGAACATAATAATTGACTTCCCAAAAAAAGACAATCCAACTAATTTAGATAATAAAAATTTGTAATATGAGTTCTAACCAGTTTCCCATGTATGAGAAAAATGTTGCTAAGTTTATGAGCTGGAAAAGGGAGATCAGGGGCCCTGGCTGGTGTGGCTCATTGGTTCGAGCTCTGGACTGTGAACCAAAGGGTCCAGTTCCATTCCTTGTCAGGGCACATGCCTAGGTTGCAGGTCAGGCCACCAGTAGGTGGTGTGTGAGAGGCAACCACACATTGATGTTTCTCTTTCTCTCTCCCTCCCTTCACCTCTCACTAAAAATAAATAAATAAAGTCTTAAAAAAGAAAAGGAGATCATCCTTCACATTATACACAGGTTTTGGCTTATTTTTAATAACATATTTGATTACACTATTAGTGTCCGCAGTTTACTTATCTTTTCAATCTACTTAAGTGCTCATAAAGAAACTTGCTTTAACACCTAAACCAATGCACATTTAGCACATTTTAAAATCATGATAAGCACAGACAAATGGAAACTACCTCTATGTACCTAGAATTGTTGTATTGACCAACAGGTAAGAGAGAATTGAGCTGAATTATTAAGCTTAGGTTGTACATTTCAAAATTATATTTGAGGAAAACTCCTTCAGTAAATTCGTGCTTTGTTATGCATAGTCAACCAAAGTAGGTTTTTATGTGTAACACTGAGCTCTTGTGCTTTGAAAGTACAGTGGACTTTTGGACTTACAATTCAGTGCACAATGATCACAATATCATACTAAGTTTTTTATTTTTTTCTCTTGAGATATACAACAAATTATTAAAGCGAGTGCTTTCACAACAGACCCATCTATTTTTGTGTGTGCTTATTGATAGTGATATGTCACTTGTGGAATGTGCAAACAATATGTCTCAAAATTTCATAAAAATAATTAAATTAATTTCATAAGATAGAGTTCAAAGTGCCATGAAATATTATACAGAAATATATAATTATCAGTTTACATTTTATAAGCTGGACATTTTTATTTCATTAGTATCATTTTTCTCTCTGTTAATTTTCTTAGACCATACTTATATATAAAGTAAATATTTGGGGGGTTTATTTGTTTTTTGTTATTTTTCCTATAATTTCCTGAAGATAATAACTAATATTAAAGAGCAATATTTTGAGTTTTATGAAGAACTGGTAAAGTGAAATGAACAGTAAAATGTAATAAGAGTAAAAAAGCAAAATGTAAATCTTTATATGTAACTGATAGACCTAAGAACTGGATGCATATTAGACTCACTTGGTATGTATTTCAAAATACAAATGTCAAGGTCCCATTTCAAAAATGCTAACTTATTGTTCTACAGGGAAGTGTGTGTCCGCTGTTTCCTTTAAACAGTGTTCCAGGTGATTCTTATATACTAAGAAATTGAGAACCTTTGACAAACATTCTATTCATATATTCATACATATATAAAGTAAATACTTAGAATCAAAAAATTCCTGTGGCATAAAAGACAAAGATTATCAAGTCCCATACACCTTAAAAGTCTGCTTTCCTACCATACCTCTAGGCGAAAACACACTGTTGCTTTTGACCATTGGCCAGGAGATTAATACTATTGGCAGTTATCTGGATGCCCACCCATCATCTGGACACTCTCATTTCTGCTACAATAATTTTACCCATGTATCAAGCATCTTTTCTTAAGACAAAACAAAACAAAACAAAACAATGGTGTGTGTTTCAGAGGAGGAGTGAGGTAGAATGCAGAAAAGCAGGTGGTGGCAGATGGGCAAAGAGAGACAAAGAAACAGTGAATGTCATGCTATATATTCTAATTTTAGATAATTAAATTTCCTTTAGAGTAAATGATACTAGAATTGGCAGCATTCATGAAAAAGATTAAAGTGCACCTGTAGCAATTTATACCACCCTTAGCTGTCATAATGAAATAGCTCTGTGACACCCTATTTTGAGGTTATCCAGCAATATCTCTCTAATAATGATATGTGCTGTTTCTGGCTTGTCTTCTTTTTTTTTTTACATAGAGTTTTCTTAGCTGGTATTCATTAACTTCCTCTATAGAAACATTTTTCAAAATGCAGTTTGAAGACCACTTGTACCAAAATTACAAAAACCTATACATTTCACAGCCTCATTTTGACATAGTGAATAAGAATCCCCAAGAAACTAATCAACAAAACAAACAAGCAAGCAAAATACAGCCAGAGACATTGAATTAAAGAGCAAATTGACAGTAACCAGAGAGGAGAGGGGAGAGGGATAATGGGGGAATATAGGGGAAGGGTCATCAAGGAACATGTATAAAGGACATATGGACAAATCCAAAGGGGATAGGTTTGAGGGTAGGAGGTGGGGATGGGGAGTAAGGGGCACATGGTGGAGGGAAAATGGAGATAACTGTACTTGAACAACAATTAAAAAAGAAAAAAATGAATTTATGACTCTTATTTTCATATTGATTATTTTACTCAATTTTTAATTATTATTGTTAAAATTTCATTTTCAGTTAATTTTAATATGTTATTTGCCTTAACAATATCAAAAATCCTACTATTATTTTTGCTTTACTCATTATGGCACTTGACATAGTCTACTGAAATTTCTCTTTGTAAAGATTTTATTTATTTATTTTTAGAGAGAAGGGAAGGGAGGGAGAAAGAGAGGGAGAGAAACATCTGTGTATGACTGCCTCTCATGTGTTTCCTACTGGTGACCTGGCCTACAACCCAAGCACGTGCCCTGGTTGGGAATCAAACCAGTGACCTTTTGTTTCACAGGCCTGAGCTACAGCAGCTAGGGCTGAAGTTGCAAAATACAGAGGATTTTCACAGAGAGTAGTAAGTAGGTCCTTTCCTCTAGTTACCAGCAACTAGCACAGCATTTAGCATGTTGCATATATTAATATATATCAGTGGAAAAAAAGGAATGGCATAATGAAACAATCACCTTCATCCTTGTTTATACTCAAAAGGTAATTCAATGTTTTTCCCTCCACAATTCTGTTTTAAATTATCTTGTTCTTCACTGATTTCCCCAGTTTATATGCTTTTACTTTATACCCACATCTCAGGTTTTTCACAGGATTATAGACCACTAATTAAAGACTCAAAAGGCAGCCCAAGGACCAAGCCAAATTTATTCCTATATCTGCTGTCTATCTTAGTAGCATTAGCATGAAAATAAAGGATAAAATAAAACTGTCCCTATTTGGAGATGGTATGATTGTCAATGTAGAAAACCCCAAGAAATTTACAAAATGCTCTTAGACTAAAAAGTGAGTTCACAGTATCAACACAATAGAAGATAAACATACAGAAATCAATTGTATATCTATATAACAGCAATAAACTTTGGGAGCATGTGGACACTAAAATGAAAATGCAATACACAGGTGAAGCATAGCTGGGGGTGATAGGTATATGAGAAGCCTCTTAACTTTCACTCAATTTTGTTGTGAACCTTAAACTTCTCTAAAAAATAAATTATTTAACACAAAAGATATTACCACTTAAAATTTCTTAAAAATATTTAGGTGCAAATGCAACAAGACATGCACAGAATTTGTATGATGAAAACCATGTAACTATAGAAAGAAATAAAAAATATAAAAAATGGAAAGACTTATTGTGCTTATAACTTGATTTGTTCAACATAGTGAAGATGACAATTCTCCCAAACTGATATACAGGTTTAATGCAATTTTTATCATATATGTCATAATATCACATATCATATACACCACATATCATGTCATCTGGATATCTCATATATATATATATCCTATCTGTATGTCTGCACAGGAGATATCCATCCATGTAATATGAAAAATACAGATATTTATTGAAGAAGATACAAGATACAAGAAACATTGTACATAGGACAATGATGCCTCAGTCCACTTCAAAGTAGGCACCTTGGGATCTCACACAGTTCTCCCAATTGCCATCAGCTGCCCCATCATACTTCTGAATTTCATCAATGGTCTGAAACCTCTTTCCTTTCAAAGGTGATTTTAGTTTTGGGAAAAGCCAGAAGTCACAAAGAGCCAAATATGAGCTGTAGGGGGTTGAGTCACCTGGGTGTGATTTGATGTTTTGTCAAAAACTCTGCAGGTGCAACGATACGTGAGCAGGAGCATTTTCTGATGAAGCTTCCAATCATCAATTGCCCATAGCTGTGGCCTTCTGAATCATCAGAATGATTTCTGTGGTGGAATGTTCAAGCTTAATGGACAAAATCTGATACAGATTTGTTGCCCTACGAGCTCAGTTATTTTGAATGTAAGAGCCACACAGTACACATGCTCACTCAAAGGTGTCTACCACCTCCACTGACTAGTACAGTGAAGTTGTCATTGTTCACACATGCACATTCCAGTCCACTCTCCATGGCTGCCAGGTCACATCAACATTGTGCAAAGTCTTCTCATTACATTAACAATGGCTGGACTTTTTATGGACAGAACTCTTATATATGGTTATTGTAAAATTGACATGGGAGGGTCCTGGCTGATGTAGCTCAGTGGAATGAGTGCTAGCCTGAAAACCAAAAGGTCCCAGGTTCAATTCCCAGTCATGGAGCATGCTTGGGTTGCAGGTCAATGTTTCTCTCCTTCTCTTTTTCTTTCTCCTTCTGGGGTTGGAGAAGTAGTGGAAGGAAATAGAGACAACTGTACTTGAACAACAATTTTAAAAATGTGAAAAAATCAATGAAGATATGAGAAGATTGAGCAAAAACAATTAACCATCTTGGTCTAATTACTTATACAGAACTTTGAAATAAACAACATTTGTAAACATATTCTTTTCAAACATTAAGAATATAAAAAATAAATAAATAATATATATTTTTGAAAAATGACATGGAAGGGCAAAAAATCCAGAATGCCTAAAATAAATGTGAAAAATAATACTTAAGTAAGCAAAATCAGTCCACAAATTTCAAGATTTAATATCTAGCTACAGTAATCAAAGCTGTAGTATTGGCAGAGGGGGAATCACATAAGTGGGTGGAACAGAATACCATGCCCTGAAATAATGTACACAGATGCATTCATCTGATTTTTCACAATTGTTGCAAAAAACTACTCAATGGAGAAAGATTGCTTTTCCAATGTGCTGGTACAATTTAAAAAGAAACCCAGAAAAAAAAAAAAAAAAAAATTAAAAAAGTCCCACTAAAAGAGATTAACTTCAAGTCCCACATCTTAACAAAGTTACTTTAAATGGATAACAGACTTAAATGTAAAATATAAAACTATAAAAATTTAGAAAAAAAAAGATATGGTGAAAATGTTTGTGATCTAGGGTTAATCAAAATATTCTTAGAATTGACACCAAAATGATCATCTATATTAAAAAATATTTATAAATTGGACATAACCCAAATTAAAATACAAATACATCTTGTGAAATTACCTATTGTGAAGGTAAAAAGACAAATTAAAAGGTGAAAGAAAATACTTATCTGTAAAATGCATGAACAACTCTCAAACTTAACAATAAAAATACAAACAATCCAATTAGAACATGAGGAAAACACATGAGACTTTTCAAGCAGCATTGTTCCATCTCTGATCCCTCCTTCACACACAACACAACAACTATGTGAAGCATATTGTCCCACTCTGGCAAATACCTAAGGCTCTGCCCCTTGCAACATAACAGGTGTGCTGACAAATTGAAGAGACAAAGAAATATGGTCCAAATGAAAGAACAGATCAAAACTCCAGAAAAAGTACTAAGTGACAAAAAGATAGCCAACCTATCAGATACAGAGTTCAAAACATTGCAAATCAGGATGCTCCCAGATGTGACTGAGTATGGCCATAATATAAAGGAAGAAGTGAAAGCTATACAAAGTAAAATTAAGAAAAATGTACAGGGCACAAGAGTGAAGGAAAGGAAACCAGACTCAAATCAATGATTTGGTACATAAGGAAGAAAAAACATTCAAAAGGAACAAAATGAAGAAACACAAGTTCAAAAAAATGAGACAAGGATTAAGAACTTCTGGGACAACTTTAAACATTCCAACATCTGAATCATAGGGTGCCAGAAGAAGAAGAGGAAGAACATGAAATTGAAAACAGATTTGAAAAAATAATGAAGAAAGTGAAGTCTGGTGAAGGAAATAGACATCCAGGAAGTCCAGGAAGCTCAGAGAGTCCTAGAGAGGTTAGGCCCAAGGAGGAACACACTAAGATACATCAAAAATTAAACTACCCAAGATTAAAGATAAGGAGAGAATCTTAAAAGCAGCACAAGAAAAGGAGAGGGTTACCTACAAAGGAGTTCCCATAAGGCTCAGCTTATTTCCCAAAAGAAACCTTGCAGGCAAGAAGGACTGGCAAGGAATATTCAAAGTCATGAAAAGGAAGGACCTACATCCAAGATTACTCTCTTCAGCAAAGTTATCATTTAGAATGGAAGGGCAGATAAAGTGCTTCCCAGTCAAAGTCAAGTTAAATGAGTTCATCATTGCCGAGCCCTTATTATATAAAATGTTAAAGAAACTTATCTAAAAAAAAGGAGAGGAGAAGGGAAGAAAAAGTACAGGGAATAAGAAGCATAACCGATAGGTATAAAATATACAGGGGAGGTTAAGAATAGTATAGGAAATGTAGAAGCCAAAGAACTAATATGTGTAACTCATGTACATGGACTAAAGGGGGAATTGCTATGGGAAGGTGAGTACTAGGTGGAGGAGGACAAAAAGGAGAAAAAAATGGGACAACTGTAATAGCATGATCAATAAAACATACTTAAAAATAAAAAAATGCATTTTGTAAATTTTAGTGGTATTTATTCCAAAACAAATGGTTTCTAAACTATAATTGTTATTTTTAAAAGTCATTTGCCATAAAATTCTTTTGACACTTATAGCTCAATGATAACCAAAGATGTTAGTGTTTAAATTTATAAATGTATTATACATATTTTACTAGATGTGAAAATCAAATTCATTTATATAACACAAAATTAGAAAAAATGTTTTAAGTAATGTAATTACCTTTGTTTATGATATATTCAATGTACATTAAAAATAAGACTTCTATTTTATTACCTAATTTATTTTTATATTTTGCATTAATTCCATTATCTGTAAGAAAATACATTACCTACAAATAAAAAACAACTTTAGTTTTTATTATTGTACTTTAGAATATATGGTAGAAATATATTTATTAAAATATTTTCATAGGGTTTATAAAAACTATTTTTCTCAGTATTATAATTTTGGTATTATATGCCAAATCATAATGAAAGATGCCATTTAGGATAATACATGCTTTTAGGATGTAACTAAAGGATAAAGAGGAAATAATTTTATCACATTTGACCATTTTTATTTATCCTAAAAATATTAGAAGATTAAATTATGCAGAGTTAAGTATGTATTGAGGAAGAGTTAAAACTTTGGGTGAAGTTTTTATTGCTTAAAAACGACTACTCTGTTGTGGTTCAGCAGGATTAATATCATTTTAAAGTGGATCTTGCTAGAGTTGACATTCTTTTTTTTTTTTTTTAAGTTTAATCAGTTTGGCATTTGGTTCGACGATTCCCTCAGGTGTAATTTGATTTACTGTCATAAACCAGTTTATATTGTATAAATTTGTGAATAAATCACACTGCTCACTAGTCTGTAAGGTCTATTTATTATACACTTGGTAGAAGATGATGTTTTCCCAATAAGATGAAGACATATTGTAGACTTATGTCAGCCATAAGGTGTACATCCAACACAGAATTTAGAGCTGTTTTTTTCTTTTGTAAACACAGTCTAGTTGAACATTAAATATACAGTTAACAGATATCCAATAGTCACAGAGAGTTGACAATTAAATTACTTAGTTATAATAAAGATAAATAGCAATCTAAACATGGACATGTATTGTAACTATGCAATGCAACTGACTCCTAAATGTCAGAGACAGGCAACTTCCAGGACAGACTAAAAATTAGTTTTTGTAATTAGATGGTATCAGAACACACCATATTTGAAGAATATTTGAAGAAATGACCAAAGGCTCTTGTGTTTTAAAAATTTGTGTGACCATAAAATGTATTTGGATGCACACATGAGTAATGTCAACATGAATTCTGTTTTGTGAAATGTGTGCTTCATGGTGTGAGCCTTTAATAGAAATATGAACCGTCATAGACTATCAATTATTCACAACAGATATAAGGAGTGAAACCATTTATTTAATGGAATGAACTGATTGTTTTAAGGAATTTATATAATTGTTTGAAAAGATTTTTGTGAAGCAAAAGTTAACTGAAACAAAATACTTCTTTCTTAGTCATTAATACAACCGAAATAAACAAAATGAAATTATGCAGTGAGTATACACATATCTTCTTTATATTAGAGATTTAATTTGTTACCTATTTTATGTAAGTATACACATTTTGTGCTTTCCCTGATTGCTCTGTCATAATTATTTGTCTCTCTGGAATTCAAATACAATATGTAGTCTAGTACTGAAGGAAGAATTATAACAATCTTTGGTAGGAATAGATATATCAAAATAAATTCTGTGACATTTGTCACTCAACAAGTCAATCATACTAAATTATTTTCTCTTTTTTCCACTTTAAAGAAATAATTAGAATAACCTCATTATTTACTTTGTTATTCAAAGAGAAACCTAGAACTTTAATTCCCATCTTTTCAAAATAAAATGTCCATCTATTCCTTGATTATTTTTTCTGTCTTCTGAATAATAGCTAGTTTATTTTTTTAATTTTTTCCATAATGGATTGTGATTATCTAGGTTTAGTCTTTCAATTATTATATTTAATGAAGACCAGAACAATATTTGAGAACTCTCTATTCTGATTTGATTTTCTTTGATACCACAACTGTGCTTGCTGTTTGCATTGTATCAGTATAGTACAAAAAAGACTAAGTTTATGAAAAGATACAAGAAAGCACGTGGAATTAGAAAAGGCAAAGGCTTCTATTCCATCACACTATTCCAGAATGAATTCTAAATTCCACAGAACTCATTGAGAGAGACAGAGATAGAGAGAGATGATAAAGAGATAGAGAGATAGAGAGAGAGAGGCTGAAATTGTTTTGTTTAGTAATTGGTTACTAACCAGAATTGTCAGAGTGTAATATATAGTTAATAGTAGGTTTTGACACTCTGAAAAAAAGAAAGCATTTTTTTAAAGATTTTATTTTTAGAGAGAGGGGAATGGAGGGAGTAAGAGAGGGAGAGAAACATCATTATGTGGTTGCCTCTCACATGACTCCCACTGGGGACCTGGCCTGCAATGCAGGCATGTGCCTTGACTGAGAATTGAACTACCAACCCTTTGGTTTACAGCCTGTGCTCAGTCCACTGAGCTATACCAGCCAGGGGTCAAGGGGAAGCATTTTAAGGAAGAAACTTTTCAAGAAAATATCAATTAAAACTCAGAGGACTTTTTTTGTCTTTGAAAGTACATAAGGGACAATTTGAATAAAGTATTGAGAAGAGAGATAAGAACAGGTAGAATGAATAACTTGATATTTTCTTTGTTTCTAAAGTAACTTTTAAGACCTTGAACTAAATTGATTACTGAGGGCAATATACCTGAAGACTCTAAGGCTGGATTTTAATTAGTGTTAAATTCTCAGACCAGGAAATAATATGCATCAATCGATACCCTGCACAAAAATAGATTCTTGCTTTTTTTATTATTCCCTTCATGAATGTAGAGTTTACAATATTATACTTGTTCAGCAAAAAAAGTAGCAAGTTAATCCTATTCTCATAAGAATAATTTCAAACCCAACAGCCTCCTTTATAAAATGCTGGGCACACATTAGCTACATTTTATTGATTTAGACAATATGTGAGTTGTCAGAAAAATCCCAATTTTTAGAGTTATAATAAGATTGCATTAACTGTGGACATTTTAAAACAATTATTAGTTACTTTGGGGGGGGGGCAAAATAAATTTAGCTCATGTTGCAGATCTATAATCCTAATCATTGTGTCTTTTTTGTTTTTTTCTAACTATGTATCTTAATGGTTGACTGCTCAATAGAGAGTAAATATCCTGCTACAAATACACTTGTTACTTTGGACCAGATGGGGAAAACTGCTTATTAATTCAAGCCACTTTCCCCAGACTGACTTTTTTTCTACTCTCATCAGTAGAAGTTGTAGTTAGTTGAAGCTGCTGCCTTCCATGTTATAAATGGCTGTTTATTTTATAGGCCAGAGGCACTTTCTCCCTGCAAAGCAATTTAACCCATTATGTGATTGAGCCATAATTTGCACTACATCACACAAGAATCTGTAGCTATCTGGTTTTCAGTTGAGGATTGTAAGAAAAAATCTTTTCTCTTTCCTTTGAGCCAGTACTCCAGCAGCTCTAATGGACAGGTAATCTATCAGAAATAGTGGGGAGAGGAGAGAACAGGTGAGAAACAAGGTGACACCTGGACCCCGATGACTTGTTATATCTTCATATCTAGCCAAAGAAAATTACAGTATTACATCAGCATATGTGACTTACAGAAGAGAATTCAGTAGTCATTCTGGATGTTTTAATTGGGGCATTTTGGAGTAGCTCTTGAAAGGCATGAGTATCAGACTCCTTTTAGTCAATTATCATTTATTCTACATTTATTAACATTCATGGTATACTAGGTATTATCTTAATATGTACCTGCACAATGATAACTAAAGAATTATGCCTATGAAAGGAGGAGGGGATTATGGAGAGACATGACAATCAGGCACAGGGCACATGAACACATGGGCAGGTAGTGCATTCTTGAAGAAGTGATGGAACATGAATTGGGGTATATGAAAACTTCATAATATGAGGGACCCTAATCCCAATCTAAGTTTGGATTTTTTGAATAGATAACAGAGAGATTATGAATAATTGAACAATTCTAGATCCAGAAAATAAAATCTTAATATATGTTTTAGTAAAATCATCCAGGCAAGATTGTGAGAGGGTGAATGAAGATAGAAAATTTTGATATAGAGAAACTATTACAATAGTTATCAAAGAATAAGATACAGGAAGGGAGGGAGAGAACAAGTGAGAAATAGAGGGAGGAAGAGAGAAAGACTGACTTAAATTGTGATGATAGACACCATGGAGGCAAGAGATGAATGTGAGATACTTGGAAGTAAAAATGGTATGTTATAGAAAATAATACAAATAATATAATATGATATAATATAATAATGTGATACAAATACAAATGATATAGGACCTAATAGAAAGATGTCAAAATGATAGCTTGGGGCTGGAGAAAATTCTGAGATATAACTACTTAAGAAAATATAAAGAATGACTGAAGAAGATTAAGATTGTAACTCTAATGATTTTTTAAAAATTCACCAAACCTACCCATACTGTTGCAAAGGGTAAAATTTTCGTCTGTTTTATGGCCAAGTTAAATTCCATTGTGTAAGTGTCCCATAACTGTTCTATTCACTCATCTACTGATGGACAGTTAGGTTGCTTCCATGGCTTACGAATTATACATAACACTGTAATGAGCATAAGGCTCCTTATGTTCATGTTTTTTTCAAATTAGCGTTGTGAGTTCCTTCAGATATATTCCCAGAAATGGGATTGCTGGGTCAAAAGGCAACTCCATTTGCACCAATCTGCATTCACAAGAGTTCATGAGGTTTCCCCTTTCTGCACATCCTCACCAGCACTTGTTTGTTGATTTATTGATGATAACCATTCTGACAGATGTGAGGTGATATCTCATTGTGGTTTTAATTTGCGTTTGTCTGACAATTAGTGACATTGAATGTCATTTCATATGTCTATTGGTCATCTGTATGTCATCTTTGGATAAGTGTCTATTCAGGTTCTTTGTCCATTTTTAATTTTTGTGTGTGTGTATGTATGTATGTATCTATGTATGTTGAGTTTTGTAAGTTCTTTATAGATTTTGGATATTACTCCCTTATCAGATACATTGGCAAATATGTCCCCCCATTCCATGAGCTGTCTTCTTATTTTGTGGATGTTTTTCTTTATTGTGCAAAATCTTTTGAGTTTGATGTAGTCCCATTTGTTTATGGTTTTATTTTATTTTCTTTGTTGCAGAGATACAGATAATGAAATATTATGGATGGACCTGCACAACATTATGCTAAATGAAATAAGCCATTTAAAGAAACACAAATACCATATGTTTTCACATATATGTGGAATCTAATGAACAAACTGAACTAACAAGAAAAATAGAGACTGACTCATAGACAGAGAGCAGGATGACAGCTGGTGTGGGGAGATTAGAGGGTGGAGGGATTGAACTAAAAGGAAAAAAGACTTGTGGACATGGACAACAATGGGGTGGGTGATTGTGGTGGGAGAAGGAGGCATAATGGGACTAAATGATCATGGAAATCTATAAGAAGAATGAGGAGGAGGAGAATAATTCAGAGGGGTCTTCATAGGAATTTGGAAAGGATGTCCAGAGCGGCAAAAGGGAAATTAACAAAAGAATGAAGATGTCAGTAAGCAAATGTCCAAAATCCTATTCAAGTATTTACTGAACTGTAGCAAATGACAATGGTTAGTGATCTTTGCCATAGCAGTTTCAATGGAGCATTGGAAGTAAAACTTCAATACTACAAATAGAATTTGAAAGAATATGATTAGACAAAGATCACTCTTTAAAAAATTGTAAGCTGAGGACAGAATGAGAAGAAATGCTATTTAGAGTGAAATGTAGGCTTGTATGAAGAGTATTTGCAGTTTTTTATGTTGAGGAACATGTGTACAGATACATATGTTAGTGGCAAAATATCCAGTAAAGGCAGAGATTGAAAATGGACCATGAGAGAAATATTGAGTAAATCAAAATTTCTAATCAAGGGTAGACATCTTGTTCAGAAGAAGGAACATGTCTTCTGCTGAGGTGGAAAGAAATGTGGTACTACTTTTCAAGTTAAGTTACTTGTGGACTGTAAAAGTTTAACTTGTGAAAGTTAGAGTCAATTATTTTTTAATGAATCATATTTGATTTAATTATAGATGAGGTTTATGTTGAAATGCTAGAAGGCTTAGAGAGGAGGCTGAAGTTTTTAAAATGACTATCATAGAGACCAGAAAAAGAGTTAGCTATGGCATTAGGAAATATTGATACGGAACACTGATCCAGTTGAAAATCGATACCTTACTTGAGAAGCAGCATCAGTCTTACCAGCTTCAAAATTGCCTCCAGAACTATACAGTCATGTATGTGCAGATGAAGAGAAAGCACTGAGCTGGGTTTGGGGAAGTGGAAGATTTGAACAGTTGAATAACAAAAATAAAAAGTATAGATATTATAGGAGACCATACTGTGTGACATGGGCCCAGCTCCCACTTGAAGATGCACAGGACTCATGACCATGGATAGGTTCTCCCGTGGGGAATCAGGTCTGCACTGTACCTAGACTGCTGAGACTTGTTTTTGCTAAAACTCCCTCACCCTGAATTGAGGCAACAAACATTTCCTGCAAAGTAACTTCCTAAAAACCATGCTAAACTTTCCAAGGATGAGTGTAACCAGTTCAACCACTTTTGCCTTTTCATTTGCAAATATCCTTCTTCTGTGATGTCATTAGCAGCATTGGCTCCTTTGTTTTGTGTAAAAGGTAACCACCTAAAGTGAACCTGTGCATAGTAAATGAGGACTTTCTTATAATATGCCCAGAAAAAGAATAAAAGCCAATCAAGGCATGGGCCAAGGCTTTGTCTCTTCTTGAGAGAGAAGCCACTGACTCTTTTTCTACACAGGATTCAGTAGTCCATGTGAATTTTTTTTTGTCAGCTATAATGCCATGGACCCCACAAGCTGGGGTCCACTACAGATATTACCACAGTGTTTAGTTAATAGGCAAGAAAGTGAAATCAGGAGGAGGCTGTAAAAAGCTGGGAGAAAGAAAGAACAAGAAACAGCTTGTTTAATGTTATATGCTGAGTTGTAGAGATTTTGGAAATATATATAGTGAATTTGAGATGAGATCATTAGAGTGGTCCCTAATCCAAGGTGACTGGTATCATTGTAAGGAGAAGAAATTCATATACAAACTCTCCACACTAGGAAGACATAGAAACACAAGAAGAAGATGGCCATGTGAGCACAGAGGCTGAGATTGGAGCAGTGCATCCGCAGACCAAGGAGTGCTAAGAACTGCTGGCAAATACCAGGAGCCAGAAGATGCAATGAAGTGGTCTCCCCTATAGGTTTCAGAGGAAGCATAACCCTGACAATACCTTTATTTGACTTTCTAACCTTCAGAACTGTAACGTCAATAAATTTCTGTTGTTTTAAATTACCTAAATTGTGGTATTTTGTTATAGCATTCTAAGAATTAACATAAAAAAATCTGTGTGACTTAATTAGACTTTAGAATATAGCTAAAGTTAATTAGCTACTATCCATAAAATAGTTTACATTTTATATTTTATATAATTACTTTATAATATATGTGATAAATCTATGGATAAATGAATTGATAAACCCTTAAATAGCTCAATATTAAAAATAATGTTCTTTATTGTTATTCAATAACCACAGTGTTCTCAAATAATTCGAGTCTGAGACTCCAGAGACCAAGCAATCCTGATAAAAAAGAACACTGCCTGACTTCAAATAACACTACAAAGCAACAATAATCAAGACAACATGTTATTGATAGAAATAAGCAGACATAAACCAATGGAGCAGAATTGAGAGCCAAAAAATTAGCCCAAATATATATATAGCAAAATAATTTTTCACAAAGATACTAACAACATACAATGGAGAAAAGAAGGTATTTTTAATATGTGGCATTGGGAAAGTTTGAAAGCCAGATGAAAATAATTAAACTTGACTTCTCTTAGTCCTCATAAACAAAAAGGAACTCAAAATGAATCAAATACCTAAATATAAGACCTGAAAAATTAAAGTACACAGAAGAAAGCATTAGTACTAAACTCATGGACTTAGGTTTTAGAGAAGATTTTGTAAATAATACCAAAGGCAAAAATAAATGAATAGGGCTACATCAAATTAAAAAGATCCTGCATAGCAAAAGAAGCTGTCAAAGCAAAAAGGCAACCAACTGCATGGGACAAGATATTTGCAAACAATAGCTCCAACAAGGGCTTAATCTCCAGAATATATAAAGAACTCATACAACTCAACACTGAACAAAAAATCTAATTTAAAAACGGGCAGGAACTCTAAACAGACATCTCTTCCAAGAATGCAGACAAATGGCTAACAGATATATGAAAAGATGCTCAACTTCACTAGCTATTAGGAAAATGCAAATCAAAACAACAACAGAATAGCACCCCACACTTGCCAGAATGGCTATTAGCAATAAAACAAGAAGAGAAGTGTTGGAGAGGTTGTGGATAGAAAGGAACCCCCATCCCCTGCTGGTAGGAATATAAACTGGTACAGTTACTATGGAAAAATGATATGATGTCCTCTCAAAAATTAAGAATAGAGTTACCATATGACTCATAAATCACTCTTCTCGGTACATAGTCCACAATTTTGAAAAAAATTATTCACAAAGATTAATCCACCCCTAATTCACTGTAGAATTATTCACAATGACTGAGACATTGAAATAGCTGAACATTTTTCAATAAAGACTGGATAAAGAAGATGTGGTATATATTGGGTTAGCCAAAAAGTTTACATTGTTTTTTTTTTCATAAAATAAAAGACATATTTTTCATTTTCACCAATGACTTTGCTGATTTGGATGTTTTCAGTATGCTGGCTATCTCGTATGTGGTATAATGTTGATTGTTTTGAGTTAATGCCTTCATTTGATTACTACCAACTTCAACTGGTTTACTGACTGTGGAGTATTGTCCAGTAAGAAATCTCCAGCATGAAACTTTGCAAACCACTTTTGATAAGTTTGATCTGTCACAGGAATTTATCCATGTACTGCACAAACCTTTTTTGTGTTTCAGTTGTATTTTTATCTTTCTTGAAATAATAAAGCATGATGTGCTGAAAGTGTTGCTTATTTTCTTCCAACCTCAATATTAAAATTGCTATAAAAAATTCACCAATTCTAATTTTTTAAATGCATGCAGATGTGACAACTGTCACAACACAATCTAATAAAATTGTTTTACATGAAGTTAAAGACAGCACTTTAAAAAAGTCATCTTAACAACAACAACAAAAAGAACTTTTTGGCCAACCCAATATGTACAATGCACTGAGCCATAAGAAAAGATGAAATACTGCCATTTTAGATTACATGGGCACATCTTGAGAATATCATGCTAATAACATAAATCAGAAAAAGTTAAGAACCATATGATTTCATTCATGCAGGATATCAAACTGAAAGCAACAAATGAACATACAAGAAAGACAAAAACACATAGATACAGACAACAGTGTGGTGGTTACAAAAGGAAAGGAGAGGTGGGGTGGAGTAGAGGGTAAAAGGGGTCTAATATATGATGACAAAAGAAGATTTGATTTGGGTGATGGACACACAATGCAATATATAGATAGTATATCAGAGAATTGTCCATTTGAAACATATAATTTTACTAACAAGTGTTGCCCCAATAAACTTAATTTTTTTGAAAAGTAGAATAGGATTCCTGGATAGAGGATCCAAGATGGCAAAGGAGTAAGGAGAAGCTACACAAACTTCCTCCCAGTCCCAATCTGAAATTACAATAAATTGTACAGAAATCATCTGTAATAACCAATGGAATGATAGTTGGAGAGAAGCTTTATAACCAAGGACAGATGAAAGAAACTACTTTACCACAATGTGACTGATATGTAGTATGGTGGAAACACAAGATGGCTGACTGGGCTCCAACAAGCAACAGCTGAAAAATTCAGCATTCAGGGTTCCCCCTGAGAAATATGGGGGTTTAACCCCAAGCTGGGCTCTCCAGCCTACAGCACCAGAGCTGGGAAAGGAACCCAGGTAACACATAGTTATGAAAAGTGACAGGGTTTCTCTAAACCAAGAAGAGATGTCTGGAGCCATAGAGAGCCTTTAAAAGGGTGAAAGCACATAATTTCATTTTTAGCCACTTACCCTGGGCTCTAGTAAAGGAGGAGGGCCAAGTGGACTAGACACGCTGGAGGAGAATCTGGGGATGGAGGCTTTGGGGAAAGAACTGAGGAGCAGCTACCAGGATCCCTGTGCTGAGTCATTCCTTACACTGCAGGAGCTGTCTTGTGCAAGCAGAGCACCCTTTTCCTTGTGGCATCAGCCTGACAAGAAGCAATTGTCTCACCCACTGGAATTACTAGACACCAACCTCAAGGAAAAAAGTTGAAAAGATTCAAATTCATGGAGACTAAAACATGCTAGTAAATTATGAATGGGTTAAGAATGAGATCAAAGAAAAAATCAAAAGTTTCTGGAGACAAATGAAAATGAACATATAATAGCACAATGCAAAGGAAGTCTTAAGAGAGAATTTCATAGCAATACAGGCCTACCTAAAGAAGACGGAAAAATTTGAAAGAAATAACCTAATCCTACATCTACAAGAACTAGAAGAACAACAAAAAACAAAGCCCAGAGACAGTACAAGAAAGGAAATAATCAAAAGCAGAGCAGAATTAAATAACATAGAGACTAAAAAAAAATTAAAGGATCAATAAATCCAAAAGCTTATTCTGTGAAAAGATAAACAAAATCAATAAGCTTTTAACCAGACTCATCCAGTAAAAAAGAGAGGAGACCCAAATAAATAAAATCAGATATGAAAGAGGATAAATTATACCTGATACCACAGAAATACAAAGGATTGCAAAACATTACTACAAACAACTATATGCCAAGAAAGGTGACAACCTGGGAGAAATGGACAAATTTCTGGAAACATATAATCTTCTAAAACTGAATCCAACAGGAGCAGAAAGTTTGAATAGACAAATAACAGGTAGTGAAATTGAAGTAGTAATAAAAAAATTCCTGGCACACAAAAGCCCTGAACTGGATGGCTTCACAGGTGAATTTTACTAAACATTTAAAAAAGTGCTAACCCTTATCATTCTCAAATTATTCCAAAAAATTCAAGAAGAGAAAAGACTCCCAAACTTGCTTCATGAGGACAGTATTACCCTAATTCCAAAATCAGGTAAAGGTACAACAAAGAAAATAAACATAGGCCAATATCATTGATGAACACAGATGCTAAAATCCTCAACAAAAATATTAGCAAACTGGATCCAGCAATATATTAAGAGAAGTCATACATCATGATAAAGTGGGATTCACCCCAGGGTTGCAAGGATGGTATAAGATTTGCAAATGAAAAAATGTAATACACCACATAAAAAGAATTTAAAACAAAAACCACATGATCATATCAATAGATGCTTAAAAAGCATTTGATAAAATACACCATCCATTTATGATAAAAAAACATTTAGTAAAGTAGAAATAGAGAGGAGCATACCTCAACATAATAAAAGCTACATATGAGAAACCTACAGACATCATACTCAATGGGCAAAAACTAAAAGATTTCTTCCTAAGACCAGGAACAAGACAAAACTGTCTGCTTTCACCACTTCTGTTCAACATAGTATTGAAAGCCCTAGCCACAGCAATCAGACAAGAACAAGAAATAAAAGGCATCCAAGTTGGAAAGGAAGAAGTAAAACTGTCATTATTTGCAGATGACATGATAGTGTACATAGAGAACCCTATAGGCTCCACTAAAATACTATTTGACCTAATAAGTGGATTTGGCAAAATAGTGGGAACCAAAGTCAACATTCAGAAGTGAAAGGCATTTTTGTACACAAACAATGAAATATCAGGAACAGAAACTAGGAAAAAAGTCCCATTTACTATAGCAACAAGGAAAATAAAGTACCTAGGAATAAATTTAACCAAAGAGGTAAAATACCTGTGTTCAGAAAACTATAGAACGCTAAAGGAAGAAATTAGAGAATATAAATAGATAGTAGCATAACTTGTGTTTATGAATTGGAAGAATTAACATAATTAAAATGTCCATACTACCCAAAGCAATCTATAGATTCAATGCAATCCGTATTAAAATATCAATGACATACTTTATAGGAGACTGCCCTGCATGGCATGGGCCCAGACAGGACCCATGCCCATGGATAGGTACTCCCATGGGAAATTAGGCCTGCATTGTACCTAGGCCACTTCGAGACTTGCTTTTGCTAAAACTCCCTCACTCTGATTTGAGGCATCAAGTGCTTACTGTAACTTCCTGAAGTCTGTGCTAAACCTTCCAAGGACTAGTATATCCAGGTCAACCACTTTTCCCTTTGTAATTTTAAATATCCTTCTTTTGTAATGTGATTAGCAGCCTCTTCTCTGTTTTCTGTAAAAGATAACCACCTAAAGAGAACCTATGCATAGTAAATGAGAACCATCATGTAATGTGCCAAGAAAAGAAATAAAAATTTTTCAAGGCAAGGGTCGGGGTGCTCTCCCCTTGAGAAAGTGGCCATGCTGTCCCTTTTCCTCCACAGGACTCAGTAGTCCATGTGAATTTGTCGTGTCTCATCCACAAGGCAGTGGACACTGCTTGCTGGTGACCGCATCAATACTTCACAGATTTAAAACAAATATTCCAGAAATTTATATGGAATGAAAAAACAACCCCAAATCACCTCAGTGATATTGAGAAAGAAGAACAAAGCAGGAGAGATCACAATACCTGATATCTAACTATATTACAAGGCCACTATAATCAAAACACTCTGGTATTGGCATAAGAACAGACATATAGATCAGCAGAACAGATAGAGAGCCCAGAAGTAAATCCAAGTCTCTATGGTCAATAACTATTAGACCAAGTTGGCTGGAGTACAAAATGGAGTAAAAATAGCCTCTTCAACAAATGGTGTTGAGGGAATTGGAATAGTACATGCAAAAAAAAAATGAAATCACCAGAATAAGCTCAAAATTGATAAAAGACTTAAGCATAAACCATGATACCATAAAAGTTCTAGAGGAAAACACAGTAAAATTTCAGATATCCCATGCAGCAATATTTTTGCCAATATATACTCTGGGGCAAGTTAAATAAAGGAAAGATTAAACAAATGGGACTACATCAAATTAAATAGCTTCTGAATAGCTAAAGAAAATATCAGTAAAATCAATAGGGAACCAACCTTATGAGAAAACATATTTGCCAATGATACCTCAGACAAGGGTTTAATCTCCAAAATATATAAAGAACTCACATGTCTCAACACTGGGAAGACAAAGAATTCCATTAAAAAATGGGCAAAGGACCTGAACAGATGCTTCTCAGAAGAAGACATATAGAGGGTCAAAAGACATATGAAAGGATGCTCAGTGTCACTAGCCATCAGGGAAATGCAAATTAAGACTACAATGAGATACCACTTCACACTGGTCAGAATGGCCATCATTAACAAATGTACAAACAATAAATTCTGGCAAGGATGCAGCATAAAGAGAGCCCAAGTGAACTGTTGGTGAGAATGCAGACTGGTGCAGCCACCATAGAAAACACTATGAAAATTCCTCAAAAAAATAAAAATGAAACTGCCTTTTGACCCACAATTTCCTGTTGGGATTATACCCTGAGAATCCTGAAACACCAATTCAAAAGAACTTATGAACCTGTATGTTCATAGCAGTGCTATTTACAATAGCTAAGTACTGGAAACAGCCTAAGTGCCCATTAGTAAATGAGTGGATGGAAAAACTGTGGTATATTAACACAATAGATTACTGCACAGCAGAAAGAAAGAAGTAACTTCTACCTTTGGTGACGGCATGTATAGAACTGGATACTATTTTGCTAGAAGAAATAAGCCAGGTGGCAAAAGGCAAATACCATATGATCTCACCTATAGAGAAACCTAATGAACAAAACAAACAAATGAGCAAAATAGAACCTAGGCATGGAAACAAGCCACAGATTGACAGCAACCAGATGGGATGGGGGAGGGGGCTAAGGGGGAAAGTAGGGGAAAGGCCTAATCAATGAACAGGTATATATGACCCACGGACATGGACAATGGGGTGGGAGGCATTGACTGTGAGAGTGGGGGTAGGTGGGGCAGTGGAGAGCAACAGGGGAAAATTGGGACAACTGTAGTAGAACAACAATAAAAAGAAATAATAGTTAACTTAAAAACAAAACAAAAAAGGAGTATAAAATAAATTAAAAAGAGCCTGAATTTTCAATACATTTTAAAGCTAAAATGTACTTTGTTAAAATAAAGTAAAACATAAATATAAGTATATTACATATTTAAATGTTGCAAAAATTCATTAATGGAGATGATTTATTTGCATTTTCTATCCATGGAAAGAACATAATACTAATGATTTTTTATCTGCATTCATATAACACTTATTTAAACTTAATTCATAAGAAATATAAATAAATATATATTACAATTAAACAGTTACTCTGACTTTAAATGTGGGTACCTATACATATTTTTTGACTAGTATGTACTTGATTCTGAAAAACATTTAGTCATTTTACATTCTGTATTATTTGCATAGGACATATTTAAAAATACTATTTGTAACTGGGAATTTTATTGCCACTTTAGAGTATATATAGTGCATGGAGGAAGAAAGATATATGGCTTAATGTTGTAATACTAGTAAGAGTGACCAGGGTGATGATAAATAAGATCTGAGTATTTAACATAAAATATTTGATGAATAATTATTCATTTTTGGAAAAATGACGGAGTGAATATATGAATTAATGTTTAAATAATACTGAGTTCATCAGGAACTTATTATAAAAAAAGAGCTAGTAAGGAAAAAAATTAAAAGGGTAAACTTTTAGTTAAGTTAAAAAAGAAAAGATTATTAAAAAAATTGCAAATATAAACTGTGAAAGGAAGAAAACTGGAGGTAGTTGGTTGGATTTTGTCAAGAAACCATTTATGACTCTGTAAAATGATGCTAGTAATAGGTTGAGGTCAAATATTCTGCTGAAATGAGTTCCTAGAAAAATCCCATTTTTTTTTTACTAGAAACAGTTTCCAGACCTTTCTCAAATATTGGAAGTTATTATGATTATTCCAAGAAAGTTTTTAGTACAGAACAGTAAAACAAAAACAGCTTCAAAATATTTCAACTATAAGATAGTGTATTTCATTCAAGTGTATTTAAAGGAATCATAAGGAAAATAATACATCATTATTTCTCTCTTCATGTCTCATAACTTCACAATCTGTTATCTGTTATATTATCATTATATAAACATGGGGATTAATAAAGAATTTAATTAAATAGCAAGATTTCTTATACCTAAATTAAGAAGGATTCTTAACCTTCATAGACCCATTAAAAATTCCAGAGAAAGTCAGTACCATGTGATCTCATTTATGTGTGGAATCTAATGAACAAAATAAACTAGCAAACAAAGTAGGAAAATTAGAAACAGACTCATAGATACAGAGAATAAATTGATAGCTGTTAAGGGGAGAGAGATTGGGAGGCTGGGTGGAATGGTAAAAGGACAAAAGGAAAAAAACAATGTCACAGACAGTCAACAGTGTGGTGACCAGCGGAATGAAAGGGGTGGGGGAGGGAGGCAGAAAATAGTGAAGGGATAAATGGTGATGGAGAGAGACATGACTTGCAGTGGTGAACACACGATACAATATGTTGATAATGTATTACAGAATTGTACACCTAAAACCTATATAATTTTATTAACCATTATCCCCCCAATGAATTTAATAAAAAATTTTTAAAAAAATCTAGCTCAAAGTCTTTTATCCCAAATCCTAATCTTCAAGGACTTGAACCTAATAGCATTAAAAAAATAAAGAACCCTGATTTTCACTCAGCCTCTTTGTGTTATGCATATTTATTATATTTTACATATTTATTTTTACCTAAATATGTACTTAAATATATAAAATGTAAAATATAATAAATATAAGTTCACATCAACACTGTTGCAAGCTCAGCCACTTTTCCACCAAAGGGCAGAAGAAAGTTATAATATACTGAGCAATGGAGAGTAATATTTTGGTACTTAAGTGGAAATGAAGAGACAAGTCATTTTACTTCACAAAGCTATCTTGTGGTAGTTGGGTAATAAAATAAAAATGAGTCCGAAGAATCAGTGTGGTTATAATAATGTGAGGGGTATGGTATGTGTGGTGGCATTGGGAGAAGAAAGGTTAATGTTGATTCTAAGCGCTAAGGGAGCTGTGGTGGGTAGGACTTGGGGCAAACCTGAGTGGAGATCATTCTGCGTGTATGTGTTGAGTGGAGAGGCAAATCTGAGGCAAGAAGTGATAGAAAAAAAAGCTGCCTCTGCTTAGCATAAATGTGACTATTATCTTTACTGAAAGAATTGACAATAAAACCCGTGATTTTTTTTTTTTAACTTAACTATCTTCAGTTTGGTTCTGCAACTCTGGAGTATTTATGTAGACCTTGAAAAATATATATTTTCCAAAGATTTACTATTTAAGGTAAATTATAAGTAGCAAGCTTATTCATAAATTCTGTAAATTTGAGGGGAAAAATGTAGTGCCACAAAAAAGACTGGATCAAGTTGTAGCAGCTTGTAATACAAAGTTATTTCTAGGTGAGTTCCAAATCTTACAGGTATATCTTCCTAAGCAATAAGCCATGAAAAATTACAACACTATAAACCACATTGTGCTTTGAGGTGTCTAACAACTCACATTGTAAAACACCTAAAGTTTGTAACAACTCTAGGTTAGGAATATAATCCAATCCCACATGGACTATCACTTGAACCATTGGCTCTAAAAAGCCCATGTATAACTCATTACCTAACACAAGTGTTTGGTAAATCTGAACCATAGCTAATTCAGAGTTGGGTTAAAACTCTAAACACCCTTCCAAATTGGTACACACTTCATTTTTTTTCATAGTGAAAGAACCAAACAAAATGTAATGTGGGTAGGAATATGAACAGCTCCTTTAGCTAAAGTATCTTAAACGTGGGTCTTGTTTGCCCTTCTTTTACTTTGAGTGTCTCCATATAGCAGAAGTAAGAGAAAACTTTTTTATATAACACTATTAAATATGAGATACTCAATTATACTAAGAAGAGTTTAGAATATATCTATGTTTAATGTTACCACTTTAACCATTCATGAAATAGTGACTATAACATTTAGATTTCCAGAAATTGGGCCCTTAATGTATTTATCAAATCTATGATTAGTCTTTAAATGTTGAATTCAACTAAGGATCATTAGTTTGCTTTTCAAAATCTCTCCACCATATACAGTCATTTTACTCTGAATAGCATTATAGAAAGATATTATTCTAAAACCCATATTTCACAATTTGTCAAGAAGCCTTACACTTTTTAAAATAACTAAGGCTCACATTTAAAATGAAAAGAGAAAAGCACCAATTCTTTGCAACATCCCATAGTGTTAAATATCCTGGTATAGGTGCAAGGAAATACAAAATATATAAATATGAAGCACAAGCAGAAATCATGAGCTTTAATCTGTAAATCATTCATAAATCAATCACTTTAATATATAGACAAGATTAGCATAGTAAAAGAAACTAAGTTACTAATGTTCCTGTTCAAGTTATAATTTCTGTTGAATCAAGGCTAAGAACTGGGTATCCTTCAGAGACCGAATGATGCAAAATGACAGAAAAGGCAGCAGTCAAGTACCCTCGGCTCTATGATAAATGGATAGAGTTTGTAGTAAATATTCTGTCACCCAAACACTCTTCTACTCAAAATCTGCCTTCACACCACCTCTCTCTGTCTTTTCTCTCACTTTCATGCTTGCTGAAACACAGTTAACTGAAGTACAAAATTCTATCTGCCAATATATTGCTAATGCTCAAAGCCTCGAAATTGTAAGAAGCCCTAGGTATCCCTGAAGCGTTAAAAATAAAACTTAAGAGAGACCAATTTCTTTCCAAAACTTACAGCTCAGCTAAAAGAATATCAATATCTCTAAAAGAGTCAAGTATTTGGAAAAATATCATTTTTCAACTTTTGACAATCTTAAAAATTGCTATGGCATATAAAAACACAAACATGCCAATAGATCTGGTTGTAATGGTGCAATGGAGCCTAATCTTCTGGCCAACAAGCAACTTATGTGTCAAAGAGTTAGTATTTTAAAATCAATTTTTATGCCCATGGTAACTCCCATTTTGAAATGAAACATAAAATCTGATTTTTCTATTTATAAAATGGGTCAGTGTTTCGGCCAAAGCCGTAACACTGAACAAGGATACTGCAAAATAATAAAATTTATATATGCAGCCAATTAGATTCCATCTTAATGCACTATTCTGAAAAGCATGGTGGGTTTCTTTTACAGGGGGCATAAAAATAACTATAAAGGACACATGGACAAAAACAAGGTGGATGGAAACAGGGGAGGGAGGTAAGGTGGGTATAGCTGAGGTGGTGGGGAGGGGTGGGGGGGAAGGCAGAAAACTGTATTTGAACAACAATAAAATTCAAAAGTATTTAATAAAAATAAAATAAAAAATGGTATTCTGATTACAATGATAAATCAGCTATTCTGCAATAGATCCCTCCAGCAAACGCTTAATATATCTGATTTGTCAAAGTCAACACTCCTGCTAATCTTTCCCAGCAGTGTCAAATACTGAGAGCTATCACCTTTTCATTTTGTTGTGCAGTGTAGGGAGAAAGGTGGACAATGGGCAGAAAGAAATCTTCACAAGCATCAGGATAAAATGGGTTCTTTGAGCACAGCTAAAAGAAAGATGCAAGAAGAATTAGAAAATCAGCAATGTTTTACGAGATTTCTTTTGCAATTCTTTATTTGCCTATACTGTTTGCTTGAAGGCAAATTATTCCTAACTTTACTACACTAGTTAATGAATATTTTAAGACTACAAAAATGTTTTCTATTAGTGTCAAAATGTTATATGTTTCACTACACTATATAGTCAGAGTGAAGTAAATAAAATAATATTAAATATAAAATCCTTTGAAAGCTTTAAAGTAATATTATTATTACTACCAGTTAACCTGAAATAAAAGTGTTTTAGCCAGAGTCTTAATATTGTATCAGTCTATAAATACTCTACTTAAAGAAAAAAATGTCTTTGGGAAGATTCAGAAAATATAAGGCACCCCTATTTGCCTTTAATTCTACTAACACAAATAGAATTTTCTATATGAAACAATCAATAATTTAAATATTAATTAATATAGCTTTCTTTATTTAATGCATGTATGCTGATATATGAAAACATATATGCATAAATGCATGCATGCATGTACAGTTGTAGGGGATATGTTGTGATTAAATTGCATTTTAATGTAAATGCAAGTTTAATGATTCTGGAAATGCCTCATAGCAGAAAAGAATGTTAAAACGGGAAAATACCAATCTCAATGTGTTAAAATATTCATCCATATTGTATTAAAAACTACTAGCATTATTCTCCACATTCTCAATAAAGGGAAAGTCAAAGTGAGAAACTTTGTTGTAAATACATGTCCATTTAGGCTCATAAACCATGCAAGGTAGACATTTAGAAAAGAGTGTTAAATATGTAGGACATAGAAATAATAAGGGGGTCTAAGTTTTCTGAATATAGAAACTTCCACTTTTACTAAAATTATATGGAAATCAAAATTCAGTTTAGATTAGCAAATCATGAAATATTTACCTGAATAATTGCATTTGCATAAGAAAAATTAAAGTGAGGTTTTTCTTAATAGTTTACACTTGGTTAATTGACATATATAACAAAACATAAAAGAAAAAAAGTATTAGAAACACGGGATTTAAGTCAGAAAAACCTGGGCTACAGAATCAGTTTTTCAACATATTAGCATATTTGGACCTTTATTTTGTTGTCTATAGAAGGGAAATATTAATAGTGCTTCTTATAGTTATTAAGAGGTTTAACCCTGCTGTTATGATACTGTTCACCTTTTCCTCCAGCAATCACTGCAAGTGTACTATGCTTTCTTCAGATGGTTAGAACTTCTCTTATATTGTATAGAGAATACTCTTTTCAGGTTGCAATGTGTTGGGAACCGTCCTGCTTGGTTTCAGAAGCTGTAACCCCGCTGACAGGAGAAAAGACCTCACAGTTAGGGGAACTTGGGACCATAAGCCACTAAGGAGATAAAACTTATCTTTCAGGTAGGGTTGCAGCCTCTGCCCCCTTTATTTCACCCTGCTTGGCCCCTGGAGGATGGCTGGATAGTCAATAACAGGTAAGATTCCTCAAGAAAAGAACAACCTAAGACAGGCACAGTCACAAGGCACCATCAGGGAAGGACTTAGGGGATTGTGGAAAAGGGACAAAAAACCCTCACTCCTTGGCTTTATCATAGCCTGAGTCCTCATTCTATCTGAAAAAAAGTCTCATAATCTCTTGGCTGCCTTGCTTTCCCCACCTTATTCAGGCCTGAAAAAATGCCAAAGTGGGATGCAGCCCTATGCAGGAACTGGTGGTTCCCAGTGGGGGGCAGTCAGGCCTAAGAAAGAATGCATAAAGTCCTGTGAAACCTGCTTTGCTAAGAATGTCCTCAACTTAAATGTTAAGGGTCCAAGCACAAAGTAAGTTTGTTTCCCAAGGTTTTACAGCTAATGGTGTCACCCTGTCTACTAGACCCTGACTCAAAAGGACCCCCATCATGCCAGAAATGTTATCTGTAAACCATACCTCCTTTCTTTGATATGCATCCCTATGCAAGCTAAACTCAATAAGAGCCCACCAAGAGAGAGGTTAAAGACCTGTCTCCTCTGAGAGACTGGTGAGACTTTCCTCCTCAAGCAGATCATGTCTTGGTAGAATTATTCTCATCTGCAGTGGCCAGAGGAGCTCTGTGGAATGAAGCTCCCCCACAGCAGTGAAAGTCAGTACTTTTCTTTTGATATATATAGGGCAAGTTTGGAATATGGTGTTCATTGCTGTTATACTCAATGACTAGCTTTCAAGCCCACCTTTCCTTTGACTGACTGTACCTAATTGGACAGAACTGAGAAGTAGGTGATCTCCGCTCAGTCCCTTAAAGCACTGAAACCCATAGATTCCTGAATGAGCAGGGCTGAGCATGAACATCATTGTCATCATTACAAAACTTATATAGATGAGCTTAATCTCTTATGCCAGGCACTATTCTAAAAAAATGTGTATTAAAATTTATTTATTTTAACAACTCAGTGAAGTAGATAGTATTACTTTACACACATTACAGATGATGAATCCAAGGCACACAGAAGTACAATAACTTACTGAAAGCCATACAGCCATTGAATGATAGAACTTGATTTCAAGCTCAGGCACCAATGCAGTGGCTCCAGGGCTCTTGGTCTAAGCACTGCACTATGCAGAATTTTATTATAATTTAGGAGGAATGAGGCATACACTGGTTTGGCATTTTCAAAGTTGTTACACATATTACTCCTGCATTTGATGACTTGGATCCTGACAGAGGTAAATTTCAGAGAGTAATGAATCCATCCTCTTACCCTTCTGCTTCAAGATCTAGTGTACTATACTAACAATTCAAGAGATGATGCCTTTCCAATGAGAATATTGAGGTATTAATGCATTAAACTTTATTAGTACCATGGAGTTTTCCAAGGTGAATGAACAGGTATTAAATGAAATATATATGCCAAAGTTGCCTTCTGATTATGGAGGGAACATATAAATTACTTTCTGTTATTGCATAATTTAAATAGTGTTAATAAAATTAATAATAGTAATAATATACAACTATATCAATAATGATATATACTCTATGCCATGTTATACTCATTAAAAGTTTATTTCAATGAAATAACAATATTAAAACCTTTTTCTCTATATAATAGAAGCAATGCAAATGGACTAGAAACTATGTAAATGGAATACACACAAATAAATATTTAAAGAGCATAGTTTATTTTCAACCTATATGCCCAGTATTAGAGGAACACCATCTATTTGATATTTATCTAGATAGGCAATATAGTATGGCATCCATCCCCTTCACAACTCAGAATATATGGTCCAGTGTAGCTGATGACCTAATTTTCTATATCAGTGTCCTTAGTGCAATAGTGCATGTTTTCATCTCAATAAAATGGAGAATCTTGGGCTGTCATTTTGTCACCATTTAGATGAAAATCTGCCACCTTACTACTAGTTATTGAGAACAGTAGAAGGGGGGATATATTATAATAATAAAATTCTAATGATTACTATTTTATTTATTATTTGTAAGGAACCAGGCACTACACTAAATAAATATCTCAGTTAATTATCACATATAAAGTATAAAAAATCATATGTAGGATTAACAAGTATCATTGACCATATACAAATAAGGACATAGTTGCGTGTCAGGCTACATGCTCGGGGTTATTCAGCTAGTCTATGGCAGAAATGGTTCTGGAACCAAGCATCTGCTCTTAATTCTTACTTCCTTCAGTGCTATATGGAGACAGACCTATAGCTCTAACTTAGAAAGAGAAAGCACACCTAAGTATGCTTTTCTGACTTTCTTACATCATCTTCCTATTAAGTATCTAGGTCTTATTTTTTGAACAGCTTTATTGAAGTATAGTTGATATACAAAAAACCCCTACACATATGTAATGGCCTATGCTTTGTTAATGTCAGCAAACAAGGGCAGGAGGTATTGAGGATAAATGAAAGGTTTTCGCAGGTTTTGTATACTGCTCAAAGCATTGCTCTCTAAATATACAAAGTCTGTCTGAAAAAATTCAATCATTGTTAATATAATGAGAACGGTTTGCACAACATCGATGTAACCTGGAAGCCGAGGAGAGTGAACTGGAATGCACATGCGTAAATAATGATGACTTCACTGTATTAGTCAGTGGGGGTGATAGATGCCGTTGAGTGAAGTTGTGTACTTTGTGGCTGTCACATTTAAAATGACTGAGCAAGTAGAACAATGAATCTGCATCAAATTTTGCATTAAGTTTCCATGGAAACTTCAGATGATCCAGAAGTCTGCAGCTATTGGCAGCTTGTGATTGGCAGCTTCATTATGACAATGCCACATCTCGTGCATCAAATCTACAGAGTTTTTTGGCAAAACATCAAATCACCCAGTGACTCAGCCCCCCTAGAGCCTACATTTATTGCCCTGCTACTTCTGGCTTTCCCCAAAACTAAAATCACCTTTGAGAAAGAAGATTTCAGATTCTCGATGAGATTCAGGAAAAAAGGATGGGACAGCTGACAGTGATTGGGAGAACTGTGTGAGGTACCAATGTGACTACTTTGAGGGGCTGAGGCATCATTGTCCTAGGTACAATGTTTCCTGTATCTTGTATCTTCTTCAATAGATGTCTCAATTTTTCATATTGCATGACTGGATACATTCTGGATAGAATTTCATAGTTCTAGGAAAGAAGAGGGTTGTTTCCAAAGGAGGGGACAACTTCTCCTTTTAGTGTGCAGCTCTGATGCTCCATTCTACATTTTTCCATGGAAGGATTTGGACCACCAATGGATATCTACTTCATACTTATGACTTTGACAATCCACTTACAAGTGAGGCAGGGAGTCTATACCCAATGTCATTATAATGCTACATTAATACAGTTACAAATGTTTTCACATATCAAGATACACTTTCCTGCTTTGCACTTTCCATTCCCCCAAAATGAAAAGTTTCTAATATTAAAAAGCCAATGAAAACATTCTTTTAGATAAAATTATTTATTTTTTTGTTTTTTCACTATACATACACACACCCCTCTGATCATGTGTAGACACTCTCTCACATTCAGAAAAGAAAGCTTTCATATTTAGTCATATATTTAGTTGTTCAATAATAGAAAATTAATCCCAGTTATATGTATAAATGTGAAATATATGATAGCCATGATTTCTAAAATATCATAAAAGGTGAAACTTTTCACTTACACAGAATATTTAAAATTTAATGTAGTATAAAATGCCTGTGTCAAATGACTTTATATGAGGTGATAGAAATAGGAATGTAGGTATTATATGTAATCCATGACTGAATTTTTTATTTACATTATCTCATTTAACCCTATGAAATGGATATTATTATATCCATGTTAGAGATAAAGTGATGCAGTTGTATGAAGTTTAGGTTAATTGATTAGGTTCCACAACTTGTGGATAATGAAACTAGGGTTAGAACTAAGACTATCTGACTCTAACATATTTGTTTTTAACCATGAACCTAGAAAGACCAGGCTTGGGGAGCATAATAGAAAAGAGTCTCTAAAGAGTGGAGTTCAATTCCTTTGCTGATTCATTCACAACAGTGTGCTGGAAAATCCTGTTAGCTTGGTACAGTTAAAAAAAAAAGCAAAAATGTAATCATAAACATCAAAATGCTGCTACTAAAATTTTTGAATGTTTAAATAGAGTGCTATATCTAATCTGAGCAACAAAGGAGGTAATGTTCACACAGTCATCCACTTCTCAGGGTATAAAATCAGTGACATATTACCAAAAGTATTGATATATCTAATAGAAGAGATCATCTATGTATCATATAACTATCTGTATATTAAATATATACATGTGTAACTAAATAACTGGCACATTTATTTCAAATATTATAGAGTAATAGGCAAAAATAAATTAAAGTGTCATATTTGATATACTGCTTTTTTTCCATAACCAACAAAATGCATAATTTAACTCATGATTAGGCTACTTTTAAGATTTTAAAAAATATATTCTAGAAAACTTAATAGGACATGAAATTTTAAAACCTATATGCAAATGTCTGTATTTTTTAGGTGTGATTCATCTTGGACTTCTGTTGGATGTCTCAAACCGTCACTCCTGCATATATGTGTGTTTTTCATGTTATACTTTATTGAAAAAATCAACTGATGTATGACGGTATTCGACAGAATTTAAGATTTAACTATCAACTTGAAAAAAGTCATAATTCTCTTGCTATTAAATCCCAAATACCTGCAAATATAAATTCTCTGCCTTTCCATATAGTTTTATTTCATTCTAATAACATATTCAAACAACTATTAAAAATCCTTATGAACCTTAAGAACTTGTATACCATCATTGGCATTACCTGTGAGATAATAATTATTCTTTATATTTTTCATTGTGATAAACTAAGTTCCAGTGACTTTAAGAAACTTTATCAGGATTACAAAATCAGTGAGAGTGGAAGATGGGAACTAGTATAAAACTAAGGTCTCTTCCTCTCTGATCCTAAGGCTCTCTGACTAAAGCATGGCATCTTCTCCATCTTTATTTACTTCAGTGTCCACAGTGACTATCAGCAGTGCTTCCAGTTTCAGCTGCTACAGAATGCTGCCTATAGTCTGTTGTCTTTAGAATGCTTTTTTTCCAACTTTATCTAATTAGTCATGGACAAACACTTTATCTGTCTTGCATACCAGTGTTATAGGGGTTTGCAAATTGTATTCCACGGAGCTTGGAGTTACACTGGAATATCAAAGTTCTTTTTTTAAAATGTGAATATCACTCCTAAACATTATAAATATAAATTTTCATCTTAATGAGTCAAATATTTCTAAGATATTTTTGTCCAAAGCAACCAATTAAGAAATACACAATTATTTGTGTCAGTACCATTTAGGTATTTGGGGGAGAAAGAAACAGATATAGCTCTTTCTAAACTTGCTTTCACCCAGGGCAACTTCAGGCTGCATGCATCGTGAACATAAAATTTCATGCACATTACTGGCGCCACTTCATTTCACCTTATAGACTTCAGGGTATTGTTGTCCAGTTTCTGATAAAGGATCTGACACCACCTCTTCTTATTCTACTTCAGACTTTCTTTAGCTAGTAGTTAGCATTTTTCGTCCTCTGATATAAAACTCCCTCAAGGTCTTTTGTAAATGTAAGTCTTCCTTGTTTCTGTTCAACACTCACTTTGAAAATATTTTCCAAAGCTATTTCTTTAAATCTTTGCATCTTAAACTTGGCACTAACATATAAATGTATAGTAGTAATTTTCTTTAAGGAGAACATATGTCGATGATAATTCTGGATTTTAGGTAACTGGAAAGGAAATGCTGAAAAAATTAGTATTTTCTATATTTTCCAATAGAATGTTTGTGAGTGCACACATTTGTGTGAGTTTTATCTTGTAGTTGAGAAATTAAAGAAACAGGGATGCAAGTTAACTTAAAAATTCCTCTACCCTTTAGAATTTATAATAATATAAACTAGAAGCCTTAATGCACTGGAGTAAATATATATAATAGAAAATGTAAAATTTATTAAAATAAGTAAAGAAAAGATAAACAAGACAAAATCACAGTGTGAAAACATATGCTTAAAATACATATGTAAGTTAATTATATATCAGAATACATATTGCTTTGTTAGTAGAAAATACCCTAGGTTAATTTTGTTATAAACTTAAAAACTCTATATACTCAAAGATGCAACTTTTTGCATGCATGGGCTATCTTACACATTATTCTGCCATTTAAAAATATACTATCTTCTTTAGATAAATTCCCAGAAGTGGCAGTTCCATTTTTAATTTTTGGGTTAACTCCATATTGTTTTGTACAGTGGCTGCACCAGTCTACATTCCCACCAACAGTGCATGAGGGTTCCTTTTTCTCCACATCCTCACCAACACTTGGTTGTTTGTTGATTTATTGATGGTAGTCATTCTGACAAATGTGATGTGATATCTCATTGTGGTTTTAATTTGCATCTTTCTGATGATTATTGATATTGAGCACTTTTTCATGTCTATTGGTCATCTGTCTAATTCAGAAGAATATATGTATTTGTATGTTCATTGCAGTGATATTTACAATAGTTAAGATTTGGAAGCAGCTCAAGTGCCAGTCAGTAGATGAGTGGATGAAACAGTTACGGTATATTTATGCAATGGAATACTAAGAAGAAAATTTCACCTTTGCAACAGCATGGATGGCCCTGGAGAATATTATGCTCAACGAAATAAGCCAGTAAGAGAAAAAGAGCTGTACCATATGTTTCACCCATATGTAGAATCTAATGAACAAACTGTACTAACAAGCAAAATAGAGATAGACTCACAGAAAGCCAGCTGACAGCTCTGATAGGGGATGTAGGGGAGGGGTGGAAGGATGGAGTGAAAAAGAAAAAGAACTCATGGACATGCACCACAGTGTGGTGATTGCAGGAGGGGGTGAGTGGAGGTGAAAGAGAGCATAAGGGGGATAAATGGTAATGAAAAAAGTAAAATGAAAATGAACTATTAAAAATATATATGTAGTTTCTCAATTAATTTTATTCTCTAATTGGCATCTAGGAGGTGAAGTATATTACATAGAAAAAGATATGTGCTTATAAGAAAACATCAAATCTTTGGAGATGGATTATACATTTTTTAACTAAAATATAGTAATATGTTATTCTATTTTTTAAAATCTTTACTGTATTTTTTACATTACCTTTTAGTCCCCTTATACTCCCCCCCTCAGCAATCACCTCACTGTTGTCTATGTCCATGGGTCCTTTGTCGTTTTTGCTCAGTCCCTCCATCCTTAACCTCCCCGGTAACACTAGCTGTCATCCTGCTCTCTATCTATGAGTCTATCGCCATTGGATTACTCTTTATTTAAAAAAGTGTAGCAAAATAAATTCAAAATGACTTAAAATATTAGGAAAATCTCAGAATGACACAAACAGGCCAAAGTTGTTGACTAATTAGGAAAGCCCTTTCTAACCAGGTCTAAAAAATAGTACCCCCCCACAAAAAAAAAGTTGAATTAGATTGATATAACTATATTATTCTACTGGAGAAAATTTTTAGTTTTTTATACTTTATACTTCCGAGTGCTTTATGTAAATTAAAGATGTAAAAGAAACTCTGGAAAAACACAACATGTGAATAAAAATTTTTTTCACTGTATTCACTGACTATTACAGTAATTTAAAATCTATAATTTCATTCTTGCCAACAAATTAATATTGGTTCTAATTTTAGTCATATAAGATTTTTAGTTTGGTATAGTCTTTGTATAATTGATATACAACTTATTTTATAATAATATAATAAAACTTCCAGGCATTTCTTTGGATAGTAGGGATAAATTATTATTAGAAAAATATGCATTCTCTCCTTTCCCACATACATGGGTAAACACTAAAAACAAGAGAGAATTTTTTAATATTTTTTCATAAAATTTTATTTCATAATATTTTTATTATTTTTAGGCCACTACAGTAAAATGCTATTTACTGGGAAGCTTATAAACAATATAAATTTCTTTCTCACAGATCTAGAGACTAGAAAGTTCAAGATCAAGTGTCCAGTAGATTCAGTTATTAATTTCAAATTCCATACGCTGTGAAAGGAGTCTCCTTGCCTTTTACCTAATCTTAGTAAATTTTTAGTTTCTCAACATTAAGATTAATGCTAGCTGTCATTTTAACAATAAATATTCCTTATTCAGTTAAGAAAGTTCCTTTCTATTTCTACTTTGCTGAGATTTCATATTTTATTCATACTATGGTATCTACTTTCTACAGATAAAGAAACCGAGTCTTAGGTTTGTGATAGTTTATATGGAAAAGGTTAGAATATAAAGAAAATATAGGAAACTAGAAAAAAACAATATAGTGAATGTGAATTTGTTAAGAGATTATCAAAACTAAATATAATATCATGTTATTTTGCAATGAAATATGGTGATGGAGGTTTCTTATGTTATTTAGTTTTTAGGCTAAAGCATTCTCCTCATTATTTATGTCAAATGTGTCTCTCTCACCATTAAATACAATAATCCATCATATAATATATCATAATACATGGATGATGTTATATGTATAATATATGTATTATATATATTTATGGTAGTGTTAGTGTTTTCTAGGAAAAAATAGGAAGTAAAGGTAAAATAGTTTAAAAAACATTAAACATTCAATGCTTATTATTGTGGGGAATTAATATGAGAACTGAAAAGTCTACAGTGGGTTTCCCAACCTGAAAGTCAAAGCGGCCATCTGACAAAGCTTGGAAGGGAAAGTATAGTAAGATTGGAGAGACTTGGAAATAAGGTCGTGAAAATGTTATCTGGACACATAAACTCTGAGAAGTGTGTGTAGAGTAGCAGAAATAAAGATGGCAGGTAGAAGGGCACATGCAGGGCCAGCTGTGGGTGGGAGACACAGGATGTTAACACAGAGAGACTCCAACTGAAAGGATTTTATGCAGAAGATAGAACCAAAGATTAGAAATAATGACTTGAGAGATTTAGGTAGATACCTGAGAATTTGGAAGTCGAGATTAAACATTGATAAAAGTAGGTGTGTTTTTCCCTCTGCAAAAGCTAGAAAGAAGAGAGTGATAGGTGAAGACTAAGGTAAGCTTTTTAGACTTGGAAGCAAAAAACATTGGGGAACTGATCAGATAATTTTGATTTTCTCAGTGAAATAAAAGGCAAGAAAAAACAGTGTCCTCAGAATGAATAGAAAAAGTAAAGGCTTGAAAGTAAAATATTCCATAATATCCTGCTGTGCTATATTCATTGGAGGTCAGAGGTATTATATTTGTTTCTCTCATTTCTATGTTCTCAAATAGGGTGTGTGTGTGTGGTAACAATTATGGCTTCTAAAGGCAAAAAAATAATTATATATATATACACACACATACACACACACACATATATATATACACACATATACAGGGTGGGACAAAGATAGGTTTAAACAGTTGAGAGTACAGAAAACACAGAATCTATTATTTATTAATTATTGTATTATTTTCCACACCAACAACTGTAAACCTACTTTTGCCTCACTGTGTGTGTGTGTGTGTGTGTGTGTGTGTGTGTGTTTTGTCCAACAGAGATTCACTTCAAATTTGGGAAAGACAGAAGCTAAGAAAGACAGAAGCTAAGAAAATGTGTGTGTGTGTGTGTGTGTGTGTGTGTGTGTGTGTTTTGTCCAACAGAGATTCACTTCAAATTTGGGAAAGACAGAAGCTTAGAAAATTAGTAGCAACAACTTTGCTATTGTTGCCTGCTTCATGTGCCTAAGGGAAACACATACTCTTTAAGAGAATAGAAACTATGCATCAACTACTTTTTTTCCTTATTTTTTCTTCAGCTCCCCTTTAGACCAGAATCTTTTTCAGGAGCAGGACTGTTTTTTTTTTCTTTTAATTTGAAATACATATTTATTGGGGTCTACTATATGCCAGGTAGGTACAATAATAGATATTATAGGACTTTCTTTGTAGGTATTTCAATATAATCTGCATAATTCAAGCATTGAAAATGTGTGTACTAAATGCAAACATAATTTTAAAAAGGGTTAAAGGGAAAAGATGGCATTGTTACAGTTTTTCAGACTCACAAATAAAAAGGCAGAGTTATTTTTAAATAAAAAATAATTATCATTCCATTATTGTTGACCCTGACTGTTCCTGAATCTGTAAGTATCTTATCTGCATGTCCTTAGCCAAAATTTCAATAGAAATTAGTAATTTTCAAACATATTTGTCAAACCATCACTAAATCTGCACAGATATTATATTCCATTTCCTTTATAAGCTACATAGTTCTTAAAATTTTAGCAAGATAGTCAATTAGTACCACAGATATATCAAATGCCCATTAGAAGGACATTGAGTTGTTTATACCTTTGAAGCTGGGAATACTACTTTGGGGTGAAACTCTAAACAGATTTATATTCCAGCCTCATGGGTATTATACACACATATAATAATAGTGTGATTACACACATATATATAATCACTGTATATGTATATATACACATATATACATATCAGTGTATATACATTATACATATTAGTGTATACTTATATGTGTATAATCACACTAATATTATACATATGTTAAATCATTTATGTAATTGATCTACTGAAAAGAAAAACTAAACACGTTTACTTTCAAATGTTTACTTTAAGAAATAAACAGCTTTAAATGCAGCTGATTGGTTGTAAAGTATTTTTGATGTTTTTTTCATTGTCTTCTGAACAAATGCTTACCAAGAAAATGAAAATTATATGAATGCAAACTAAAAATGACTTCTATAGGAATTATAGTACTATAATGTGTAAATGTATGATCTAATATTAATTGTGTACATGTAAAATATTTGTATATAGTAATACATGTATGTATACATATACACACACATATCAACATTGTATATATACATTATATACATTCCCAACTATTTTCTCATCATTTTAGCCATATATAAATTTAAGTAGAGTTTATAACATATAGAGATTTTTGTGGAAATATTGAATATCAAAACACATTACAAGTTGAAGAAATTTTGCAAGAAAAAACAAAATCTTATGTTCTGTATACGAGTATATGTGCACAGTTACATTATTTAGAGCTAAAGTGACAAAAGGCACATGTAGACAAACTCACCCAGATTTACTGTCTTCAGCATTTCCAATTTTTAAAATGCAAAAAGAGTTAACAGTGGTCAGAAATGTCTATAAGTAAACCCAAAGGCAATATTGGTTGGGTTCTTGAAGCTTTATGGAGATGAGCTCCTGGACAGTAATAACATCACTGGTTGGGGGAGAACTTAAACATATGGATTCACTCCCAGCCATGGATCAGAATACTGGCTTTTTTTCCCTGTGTCTTGACCAGGAGTTCTACAGTATAAAATATAAAATAACACCACATTTCATTCAACAGAAGAGTAGTTTAAGACTCCCCTACCTCCAATACAAATTTATATGTGCAATATGACTTACTGCTTCACTTTTATTTTTCTATATAAAATACAGACAAAAAGCATTATAAAAATAGTTCAAAAGAAAAGTAAACAGTTTATGACTTGTAACATAGAACAGCTTCTATGCTCCCTGACCACATTAGGTTTAAAAGGATTTCTTATCAAACTTTCACCATTGTGAAGAAAAAGAAAGCTGCTCTTACCAGAGAGGAATAAAGCTCCAAACTTGCTATAACATTTTCTGCAGCTCTTGTTTGAAAAGACAGATCCAAAACAGCTTTGTGCATACAACTAATGTGGCATCTGGCTGATCTCCAGTCCCTGCACACACACACACACACACACACACACAAAACACTATAATTGGTTCTCAAAAAGTGTTGTCAATATTCGTCATGATGGCACTTGCATGTTGAATCTAGACACTGTTATCCTAGTAGACTTTTCCCAAACAGGCTTATTTTACATTTTAACTTTCAATATTTACTGTTTGGTTTTTTTCTATTTAATGTCAAGACTAATAGTGTTTTAAAAAAAACATGAATTTGTGAATGCTAGCTCTACTACTGTCTTAAGATTTTTGAGTACTGAAAACGTGATTCAAGACAATTTTTTAAAAATCAAGATAACATTGATAAATAAATTTACTTGCCATCTGTATGTCTTTATTTTTTAATTTAACAGCATTCAGTCCATTATTTATACTTTAATGATTAACAATATTAAATACTTTATTCACTATTTGATAAAAGTCAAGTGAACATTCCACATCTTTGTTTTGCACAGAAGCCACACCATTAATGCCTGCGACATGCCCTAGAGTCTGAAACCAACTGTGCTGGATCTCTTAGTCTTGTTAAATATTCCATAGCTTCTTTCCCCAAACCTTCAAAATGATTCAAATGCAATCACACCCTTTAAATTTTATAGGAGCAATGAAGGGGTCACATAGCCTAGGCTTCTTTCTTATTTTTAAACATTCAATTTTTATGGGAGTACTAACTGATTATTACTGTGAGTGGTATATTTCTGTTACTAAGAATATATGAGCACTAGATAAAAAAAATAAGTATCCATGAAGTCCAATAGTCTCATATTGTATCACTTCTTATAATGATCTAAGCAGTATGTTGATCTTAGAATTACATGTAATTGTCACCTTGCTTCCCATGTGTATAAAGCCTCCTTAACAGTTACCAGCAGTGATACTGTTTGAAAAATATGGATTAAATGCATAAAAGCTTGGGATTTTTTGCATTTTTATATCTGGTAGTTTATGTGTTCATTATACAAATTTAAGACATATAATAAGATAATCCATGCCTATAAAATTTATGGTTGCATACATCTCAAAAAATATATGTCATGACAATTTATGAGGCATAACTTTTAGAAGAAGGAAAATTTACACATTCTACAACTATAAAATTGTATGCATTACTGAGCCTTTTAAAGTAACATTTTAAATTATATTCAAATAACCTAAAGCCTTCAAAACTTAATACTCATTTATATTTGTGGATCTCGGTCCCATTTAAAGATTTTGATTATATTTCAGAATACTGCACCCTTCTGAGAACACAGAAAACTAATCTCATGATGTTACTTAGAGAGGCAGGGTGTAGAGGAAGAAGCCTGACATACTCATTTTTGCAAGGCTGGTATCCTTCAACCATTACCTCCCCATTACATAACATTTGTCTTTACACACTTCTCCACTAAAATGTTCTTATTTAATTTTTCCTCAGAATAGTAAAGAGGGAATTATGTTCTCCATTTTACACATGAGAAAATTAAGACTCAGAAAAGATAAGTGGTTTGATAAATTACAACAGTAAATTCTTAATTATAGGGCCTTCAGGTATTCTCCTGTGTCCTAAAAGCATTTATTCTAAAATAATATATTTAATATTTATAAAAGAGTTTGTGTGATTTAGCTTGCTGATTTGAAATTAGAGTAAACATTTAAGTTTTATTTGTTTATTTTTAGAGAGATGGGAAGGGAAGGAGAAAGAGAGGGAGAGAAACAATAATGTGTGGTTGCCTCTCGTGCACCCCCTACTGGGGACCTGGCCTGCAACCCAGGCATGGGCTCTGACTGGGAATTGAATCAGTGACCCTGTAGTTCACAGGCCGGCACTCAATCCACTGAACTACACCAGCCAGGGCTGGAGTAAACATTCAGAGAATTATTTTACAGATTTGCAGCTGCAGTAGATTAAGAATATTAAAGGTCTCTTTCTAGGCCTAATTATTTTGGAAATAATTTGCAAATGGACTTTGAAAAGATAATTTTTATGGTTTTATTTTGAACATATATATTCTTTTAATTTAAGAATTACCAGTTAAGTATCAGCTATGTGACAGAACTTATTTTTAAGTTCTTAGGATAGGTTAGTGAACATGATATTTATCTCTCCTTTCTGTATGTCATTTTCAATCTTCCTATTTAAAATGAATAGACTGCCTAAAGTTTTCTTCACTGTCTAATAACTTTCAAATCTCCCAATCCACACCTACTCCTTTCAGACTCTTTTGAACTTCACCCATACACCCTTTTAGATGGTCAAGGAATTTTTCTCATCCTAATTCCCTTCATTCACATCAGTTAATCCCTCCACACCAAATCATTCTCATCAATTTAAAATCTCATTTTAATATTTCTCTACATTTTAAGATAAAATTGTCTTACCACCCCATTTCTCCTTCTTGTCACATCTCTTCAATGGGAAATACCTCAAAGCTTTCACTTTCTAAATTTCCAATTCCTTCTCAATTCACTCTTGAGAGCTTCCATATCATCAAGCCATTAAAAAAGATCTCATCTTTCCTGATCTCCCAGCAATGCCTGAAATCAAATGACTAATTTATTTCCATAACATCATTTTCTCTTGGTTTTAGTGACTCCAGGTTATTATGATGTTGTTCATTACTTGCAGGCTTTTCAGTCTTAGGTTCACTTGATGGCTTCTCCTTCTCTTCCTGAATAACACATTTGAAAAACTCCTTGCCGTGTCCCAAACTCCTTTCTCTTCTCAGTTGGCAATTTTTCTGTAGATGTTCTCTCATCCACGTCCATGGTTTTGAATATTATCAATATTGTTTTGACTACCAGATTGATCTCCGCAGACTGACTTTTGTGATTCTCTGTCTGCTTACTGATTTCAATTCTTGATTCTCTAACAGGCATTTAAGATTCAAACCTGACTAAAGGAGAACAATTGATTTTGCCAGGGTTTTACAAAGCTCATCTTCTCCAGTCTTCCTTATTTTAGTAAAATTCACCAATTGTTTAAGCTAAAAAATAAAGGCTTTTATTTTATTTTTGTTAAAAATGCATAACTAAATTTATTTCATCTCAATTATTTCTAAGTGTACAGTTCTGTTGTGTTGTATATTCATATTATCGTGCAACCATATCCAGAACTTTTTCATCTTGCAAAACTGAAACCCTATACCAATTAAACAAATCCCTTATAATAATGATGTATTGATATGTGCACTGATATACAGGAATATCTAAGTAATTATGGTGAGTGAAAGAAGCTAAACAAAATGCATATATTCTACATCATTTCATTCATAGAAAATTTTTAAATGCAGATTAATTTATAGTGACAAAAAACAGATCAGTTGTCACCTGGAGACTAGAAAAGAGGTATAACTGGTGAGGGATGGCCAAGACTCATAAGGAAACATTTGTAGATAATAGATGAATTTATTATCTTGATTGTGTTGATAGATTTATGAATGTATACATATATGAAAACTAATCAAATTGTAGACTTTAAATATTCATAGTTCTGTTTATATCAAATATGTTGTAATAGCATTTATAATATGCTTATAAACTGGTAAAATTAATAAGAAAATGACAATTAATCCAATACTCAAAGACAAAAATATTTGTACAGACATTTCACAAAGGTGAATATCCAAGTGGGCAATACCATATAGAAGGGTGCTGAACATTATTTCTGATCAGAGAAAGGCAGCTTACCATATTAGGTAAAAATGTCTAAGACGCTATTTCCAGATTAGGGGAGAATATAGGACAAATGGAACTCATAGACTGCTTAAAGGTTAACAAATCAGCACAGGCACTTTGAAAAACTGGCAGTATATACCAAAGCTAAAAACATACCTACCCTATGATCTACTGACATGAACACCAGCCCGCAATGTTCGAGACATTATGGATGACACAAAATAAATTCACAGGGACTACTGAGTCCTGTGGAGGGAAAGGGACAGCATGACTTCTCTCTCAAGGGGAGAGCAAGCCTCGGAGCTCCTTGGCCACCCTCTCAAGAGGAGAGCACCCGGACCCTTGCCTTGAGAGGCTTTTATTGGATTCAATTTGCATAGGAATACAGGGTATATATATAAAGCTCATCAGTCTTTATCAGGCAGTAAGGATCAAACAATAGATAACATACAAAGAACTCTGAGGGCCTATTTTGAGTCAGGGTCAGATAGCTAAATGGCCATAAAACTTTGGGGAACAAACTCACTTCCTGCTCAGACCCTTATCATTTAATTGAGAGCATTCTAAACAAAGCAGGTTCCACAGGATTTTATGTATTCTTGCTTAGGCCTAATCACCCTAGGGAACCCGCCCTTTGCAGCACAGGGCTGCCCCCCACCACTGGCATTGTTTCAGCCTTGAGGCATTGTGTCAGGCTTAAGGCATTGTTTCAGGCTTAAATCAGACTGGGGAAGTAAGGAAGCCAAAAGATTAGGAGACCTCTCACAGACAGAATGAGGACTCAGGCTATGTCAAAGCCAAGGGGCAAGGGTCTATCACCCCCTTTTGCTATAGCCCCCAAGTCCTTCCCTGGGGCCTTCCTGTGATCATGCCTGTCTTAGGTCATCCCTCCCTTGAGGAATCTTACCCATCATTGGCTAACTGATCAAGCATTGGGGATCAGGCATGGAGAAGAAAAGGAGCAGAAGCGGTGCTCCTGCCAGGGAGATAAGCTTTGTCTCCTTAGTGGCTTATGGTCTGAAGGTTGCTCACTCAGCCTTAGCTATGGGGGGATTACAGCTCCTGAAACCAAGCAGGGATGTTCCCAACATCCAACAGCTACGTTCCTAGTTTCTTATTTAAAAAGTACATGCATTTGGCATTGGAAGGAGGATTTGAATTGTTTGCATGCATTTTCTCTGCAGTTACTCAAACTGAAACTATCCAAATGTCTCAGCAGTAAAATAGATAAGTGATAAACATATTTTAGTATATTTATGTATATAATAAAATATATCAATGAAATGAAACTACCGTCATACAGAACATGGGTGAGTGTCTTAAGCGTAGTGAAGATAAAATATGTCACATATAAACAGTATATGATTCCATTTATCTTGGCTTCAAAAATGGTGAAAACTAATTTACAGTAATAGATGTCAGTCTACTGATTATTCGGGAGTAGACTTGAGATGATAACTGGAAGCAGATACAAGACAGCTTCATGAGAAATAGATAATGTATTTTCTGTTAGGGTTACATTTAATTAAAAAGATGTGTTCACTGTGAAAATTCACTGAATTATTCACTTAAGAGTTTGCACTTTTCTGAATATGTATGCTTCAATCAAAGCTTTTACATACAAATAGAAAAAGATATAATAAAATCATTGTAACATATGTTCTATAGAACAAAATTTGAAATGTTTTTGAAAATATATGACTAAGGCAATCTCTCCTAATAATGAAAATAAATCACACAGATGAGGGTAAAATGTTCTAGCAGGAAATAGCCATTTGAATAATTACGTCTCCCAGGAACATTGGTCTAGATGACATTTTCAACTTAAATAACACATTTATTTTCTCAAAATAATATGTCATTACAGTCTAGTATTATTCTGCATTCACTTTACATTATCTGTTTGTGAAAATTTTTGAGATCCTGACTTAGAGAAAACTTGCCTTTTGTGTGCAACTTTATAAATCAATGTTTTAAAAGAAAATAATAAAATAGAATCTATTATTATTATTCTTATTGCTTTTCCCCTCATATTACTATTATGAATTATAGTTTCTGTTCTCTATACTATCTCTTATTCACATATGACTCAAATGGACTGCAATCAGAGCTATGGTTAATTATGTAACACATTCTTCTAATATATATGAATGTGATTAGCCATGATAGAAAAAGTGTGGGTATCACTTACAGTGATACAGAAACATACTTGAATATATGTAAATTTATGCAACTTCTATATTGTTGCTATGCTTCCTTTTTCTCATCTGTGAAAGGGAGGTGTTAATACTCAACTTTGTGATTGATTGTGAGAAAACAATATGATAATGCAAAATGCCTAGAATAGACATTTACACATTGTAAATGAAAGCATTGTTCTTGAACATATAAAATATATTTGAATCTAAACATTATTACATCATACACTAATAATGAAGTATCTTGTTTGGCTATGCAACATTCATTTTTGTTTTAATGTAATACATCAACTTAAACTATAATGATATAAAATGGATAAAAAGATGAATAATACCAAGGAGAACAGATATTGTAGAGTAGTGGCCCTATGGCAGGAAGAAATACTCTAAACAGGTGCTCTTTCTCTGAATGAGCCAAATACTGTTTATATCCCTGTGACTGAACATTTCAGTCAGAATGAAAAAAAAAAAATAACTGGAAACACCTTGGCTATAACTTACAGTAATAAAGATTATGTTGATGAACTTATAAGTTTAGAGGTTATCACTAAATAAAATCATTACATTGCATAAGTACCAAATACATTTTTTTTAAATGTTTGATGGAACTGGTTTCAGTAAGAAGTCCATGGATTGACCAGTGTCTGATCCCATTGTAACTTTTATCACTTTAAGCAGTCTTAGTTTATGGTCTCCCTCAATAATTTCTTAGAAAGATAAAATCTCTAGCTAGTGAGGAAGGTAAGTTTCAACACAAGAGGTAGAGAAAAAAAGCCTACAAACTAAAGGCAAGATATACTGCCACTTGCAACAGCATGGATGAACCTTGAGAATGTTATACTAAGCAAAAATAAGTCAGTCAGAAAAAGCTAAGAACCGTATGATTAAACTCATATGTGGGATATAAAAATGAAAGCAATAAATGAATAAACAAGAAAAACAATAAAAACTCATAGACAAAGACAACAGTATGATGGTTACCAGAGGGAAGGGGGTTGAGGGGTTAACATTGGGAAAAGGGGGTTAAATATATGGTGTTGGAAAAAGATTTGACTTTGGATGGTGGGCACACAATGCAATCCATATACAGGTCATGTATCATAGAAATGTAAAATTGAAACCTATAGAATTTTATTAACCAATGTCACCCCAATAAGTTTAATTTAAAAAAGAGAATAAACTTAAACTTTTAAACAAAAAATATACACAATAAAGAGCAAGAAAAAAAATACAAAAAGGCATAAATGAAATCCCATTGAGGGTCATATTTTTACTCATTTTCCCCATGACATGTACATAACATAATATATATGTATATGTGTAATATATACATATATATATATATATGATCTTTATTTATTTATTTTTAGGCAGAGGGGAAGGGAGGGAGAAGGAGAGCAAGAGAACATCAATGTGTGGTTGTCTCTTGCTATCCCCCTACAGAGAGACCTGGCTAGCAACCCAGACATGTGCCCTGACTGGGAATTGAACTGGTGACCCTTGATTCATAGACTAGCACTCACTTCATTGAGCCACACCAGCCAGGGCTATAACATGATATTTTATTATGTCAACTAACCTCATCTATTATAATATGACCATGTGTGTATGACTAATCATCTCAAATGTGGGAGTCATTTATTATTTTTTTGCTCCTTTTAAAAGCAAGTAATTTTTTAATTTTTAATATAATTTTATAAAAATGCTTGGATTCTCTCAGAAAGTAAAGCAATGATTTACTGGCAATGGGAGTTGGGTAGAGGAGTTGACTGAAAAGGGAGCTATTTAAGATGAGGACACTCTCCATTTCACAATGCGGTGGTAATCACATGGTTACATACATTTAGCAAAATTCATCATAGTGTGTACTTGAAATGGTTATAGTTTACTGGTTGTAAAGTATCTCAATAAAGATTATTAATACTAAAAAAATTCAAATGATAGGCCCCCAAAAGCAATAGAAGTTGAATTTTAGATGAACCAGAGCAGTATACATTCACAATATAAAAAGATAACTATCCACAAATGTAAGGGGTACCCTTGGAGTAATGCCACAAAGATGGTCCTTATAGCATACCTTATTCGTTCTCATATCATTTAGAATTTCATCTTCTCTCTGTAGTGTTTATCCAATGTACACTCCCTTCCCCTTATCTCATCAGCATGGATTTCACAACTTGATAAAATTAAGAGTGCACAAAATCATACTTATATAAGGGCTTATGATATGATCTATCAATAAAGTATAATAAACTCTTCCATAAAAAATAAGCTGATTTTCACACTAGTTTTTTTAAAGATTTTAAATAGACATAGAAAATAAGATATAATTATTATTATAAAAATGAACATTAAAAAGTGGCATGCGATAAAATAAATAATTAAATTAAAATTGAATTTGAAACAGAAAACTGTACTTGAACAACAATTAAAATAAAAATAGAAAAAGATTTAAATAACAAAAAATAAAGTTGAATTTGAATAGCAATACTCACAGTTAACACAACTTTTTTTCTTGTCCCTTTTTCTCTTTATGCCTTTCTCCCCTCTCAATTCTGCCCTTCTTCTTGCCCCATTTGCTTCTTTCTTCTCTCCACTTTTCCTCATTATTATAGCAGTTAATATTTACTGACTCTTTTCTGTGTATCAGCTCATACATTGAGCATTTTACACGTTGCATCAGTTTATTTTATTTTTCTTATTCCATTCTTTGTTAGGTCTCTCATCTTTCACTTTCTAAGTATATGTCCCCTTTCTTTAAGTTCTAACTTGAGTTACCAATCAATATTCATATGCATCATTTTAACATAAACTCCTTAGAAGATTGCCATGCATTGCTATGTTTTTTTCTCTCTTATCAATTAATTAGCATATTTTAGCACTTGGAATCTGCCCTCAGGATTTCTATAAAAATAAATCTGCTATTTAGGATGGTCTGCAGTTGTATCTGTTCTTAAACTTGAAGTCATTTGACATTTTTAATAATTGCCATTTAGACTTCTAGTGGCTCACCAAATTAAGCATATCTGAAATATTTCTTCCTTGTGCAACCTGAGTTGTTTTACCAAAATATCAGATTGTCTAAATAACTATTCTGAATCTGGTACTTTTATTCAGGATCTTCCTTTCTGGTATTATTAACAGTTTTTAAGTCAATCAGTCACCAGCTTAAGCCATTCTGTTTAATTTGTGGGCTTTTTAATTAACATTTGGAAGAAACTGTCCTAAAAATTGTAATCAATAGCTACAACAAGAAAAGAAACCAAGAAAAGTCCACACAATATTGAAGAGAAGAATAAAGTTGGAGGACTAACACTACCTGACTTCAACACTATCAAGCTACATTATTTATGAATGTGGTGTTGGTGAAAAAGTAGGCAGACAGATCAATGGAATAAAATAGAGGGCCAACCAAAAAAAATCTAAGATGGCAGAGAAGTAAGTGTAAATTACACTAACCTCCTTTCAGGACCAATCTGGAATTACACCTATATTGTGGAAAAATCATCTTGAATAACCAGTTGAACATTAGCTGGAGTGAAGCCTTACAACCATAGACATACAGAAGAAAACACTTCAGCACAACATTATTGGGGACCACCCTGCCTGGTTTCAGGAGCTGTAACCCCCCCATAGCTAAGGCTGAGTGAGCAACCTTCAGACCATAAGCCACTAAGGAGACAAAGCTTATCTCCCTGGCAGGAGCACCGCTTCTGCTCCTTTTCTTCTCCATGCCTGATCCCCAATGCTTGATCAGTTAGCCAATGATGGGTAGATTCCTCAAGGGAGGGATGACCTAAGACAGGCATGATCACAGGAAGGCCCCAGGGAAGGACTTGGGGGCTATAGCAAAGGGGGTGATAGACCCTTGCCCCTTGGCTTTGACATAGCCTGAGTCCTCATTCTGTCTGTGAGAGGTCTCCTAATCTTTTGGCTTCCTTACTTCCCCAGTCTGATTTAAGCCTGAAACAATGCCTTAAGCCTGACACAATGCCTCAAGGCTGAAACAATGCCAGTGGTGGGGGCAGCCCTGTGCTGCAAAGGGCGGGTTCCCTAGGTGATTAGGCCTAAGCAAGAATACATAAAATCCTGTGGAACCTGCTTTGTTTAGAATGCTCTCAATTAAATGATAAGGGTCTGAGCAGGAAGTGAGTTTGTTCCCCAAAGTTTTATGGCCATTTAGCTATCTGACCCTGACTCAAAATAGGCCCTCAGAGTTCTTTGTATGTTATCTATTGTTTGATCCTTACTGCCTGACAATGAATGATGAGCTATCCCTGTATTCCTGTGCAAATGAACCTAATAAAAGCCCATTGAGGAAAAGGCTCTTGGCCTTTTTCCTTTGAGAGATTGACCACCTTTCCTCCCCAAGCAGATCTTGTCTTGGTAGACTTATTCTCAACCCATGGCGGACAGGGGCCCTGAGAGTGGAGTCCCTCCACACAACATGACTAATAGGGAGTATGGAGGAGACATAAGAAGACTGGCTAGGCTCCACAGATGACTGCTGAAGTGCCAGGGGATACTTCAGTGGCCATGGAGCTCTCCCTGAGAAGTGTTGGAGCTAAACCCAACCTGGGCTCCCTAGACTACAGTACCAGAGCCAAAAAGGAATCCAGATAACAGCCAGCTATGAATAGCAGCAGATGTTCTGTCAGCCAGGGAGGGACATCTACAGAGGCAGAGAGCCTCTTAAAGGGACAAAGCACAAAATTTCTTTGGCAGTCTTTTACCCTGGCTGCTTTGCAAAAGGTGGGCAAAGTGGACCAAAGATGCTTGAGGAGAGTCTGTGGTTGGTGGCTCTGGGGAGAGAGCTGAGGGAACAGCCTGCAGAACCTGATGCTGAGTCATTCCCATAATGCAGGAATCATCCTTCTCAGACACAGCACTCCTTTCTTAATGGCATCAGCCTGAGGGCAAGAAATAGCCCTGCGCACAGGAACTACTCTGCCTCACTCTGTGGTGCTTAATACAGACTGCTGATAAAAGATTGATCATATGAATACTACTTAGCACAATAGCTGATTATTTTAATTTCTAAGGCACAAATGCAAATCAGCCAAAATGGGAAGACAAATAGTCACTAATGAAAACTAGAGAATTTCCCAGAAAAACTAGATGAAATGGAAATAAGCAATTTATCAATAGGAAGTAGAGTAATGATTATAAGGATACCACTGGCATGAAAAAAAGACATAAAAACATAAAAAAGGATCAACCGGAAATTAAGAATGCAAATATCTAAGATAAATAATACACTGGAAGGGGTAAGCAGTAGATTCGATGAAGCAGCAGTTGAATCAGTGTTTTGGAAGACAAGGTAGAAAAAAACAATCAGAGCATCACAATGAAAAAAGAATTAAAAAAGTGAAGAGAAGACCTGGCTGGCATAGCTCAGTGGATTGAGCGCGGGCTGGGAACCCGTGTCCCAGGTTCGATTCCCACCAGGGTACATGCCTGGGTATGCAGGACATAACCCCCAGCAACCGCACATTGATGTTCTCTCTCTCTCTCTCTCTCTCTCTCTCTCTCTCCCTCCCTCCCTTCCCTCTCTAAAAATAAATAAATAAAAATCTAAAAAAAAAGTGAGAAGAACTTAAGAAACACTTGGACAACATGAGTTTAACAACATCCACATCATGGTATACCAGGAGAAGGAGTTAGCAAAGGATTGAGAACATATTTGAAGAAACAGTAACCAAAAAGCTCCCCTAATCTGGTGAAGGAAAAGTTGCACAGAAAGCTCAGTAAATCCCAAACAACTTGGAACCAAAGAGGCCCAAACACTGAGAAACACCATAATTAAAATAACAAGGCTTAAAGATAAAGAGGAGAATCCTAACGTTGCATGAGAAAAACAGATAGTTATTTATAAGGGAACATCAATTAGACTGTCATGTGATTACTCATTAGAAACATTTCAGTCCAAAAGGAGGTGGCATGAAATATTCAAGATGATGAAAAGCAAGGACCTACAACCAAGGCAATTTATCTAGCAAAGCTACCATTTTTTAAAATATATATATTTATTTATTATTTTTATTTTTAGAGAGAGGGAAAGGGAGGGAGAAAGAGAGGGAAGAAAACATCAATGTGTGGTTGCCTCTCACGTGGCCCTCACTGGGGACCTTGGCCCACAACCTGGGCATGTGCCCTGACTGGTAATCAAAGCAAGGATATCATTTTATTGAAGGAGAAATAAGGAGCTTTCCAGACAACATAAAGCTAAAGGAATTTACTAACATCAAACCAGTACTGCAACAAATTCTAAAGGACTTGCTTTAGGAAGAAGAAAAAGAGAAAAAAAAACAGGAAACCATCTAACACTAAAATGGCAACACATTCCTATCAATAACCACCTTAAATGTAAATGGCTTAAAGGTTTCCAACCAAAAGACAGAGGGTAGCTGGATGGATAAGAAAACAAGACTTATATATGGGTTGCCTCCAAGAGACCAGTCTCAGATCAAAAGATACACACAGACTAAAGGTAAAGGTTTGAAAAAGATATTTCATGAAAATGAAAAGAAAAAAAAGCTGTGGAGACAGTACTTATATCTGACAAAATAGACTTTTCAACCAAAGCTATAGTAATAGACAAAGATAAATATTACATAGTAATAAAGGGAACAATCTAACAAGAATATATAACACATAGTAAATATTTATATACTCAGTGTAGGAACACTATATATGTGAAGCAATTCTTGATGGGCATAAAAGGGAGAGATCAACAAAAATACAGTCACAGTCAGGGATTTTAACACTCCATTGACTTCAATGGATAGATTTTCCAGGCAGAAAATCAAACAACGAAACAATGGCCTTAAACAACCACTAGATCAAATGGATTTAATTGATATCTGCAGAGCATTACATCCCAAAGCAGCAGAATATACACACTTTTCAAGTGCACATGGAATAGATAGGTCACATGCCAGGACACAAAACAAGTCTCAATAAATTTAAGAAGATGGAAATCATATCAAGCATCTTCTCTGACCACAATGCTATGAAACGATAAATCAACCACATGAAGAACAGTGAAAAACATGCAAAGATATGGAAGCTAAATAACATGTTATTAAATGATGAATGGATCAATGAGATCAAGGAAAATCAAAAGATACCTTGAAACAAAGGAAAATGAGGACAGAAACACTTCAAAATCTGTGGGACACTTGGAAAGCAATCTTAAGAGGGAAATTCATAGCATTACAGGCTTATCTCAAAAAAAGAACCAGGAAAAATCTCAAATAAACAATCTAACTTCACACTTAAAGGAACTTGAAAAGGAACAGAAAGCAAAGCCCAAAATGAGTAGAAAGAAGGAAATAATAAAGACCAGTGAAGAAATAAATGAAATAGAATCTAAAAAATGATACAAAAGATCAATGAATCCAAGAGCAGTTTCTTTGAAAAGATAAACCAGATTCACTAACCTTTAACCAGACTCATCAGAAAAAAAGGAGACAGGACCCAAATACATAAAATCAATAATGAAAGAAGAGAAGTAACAACTGACACCAAAGAAATACAAATTGATTGTAAGAAAATATTACGAGCAATTATATGCCCACAAATAGGATGAAATAGATAAATCCTTAGAAAATATACAATCTTCCAAAACTGAATCAGGAGATGAGTATTCCTCTGAGAACCTGAAATAGACAGATTGCCACCTAATTGAAATTGAAGCAGTAACCCATCAAAAAACTTCCAACAAACAGGAAGCCCTGACCAGATGGCTTCATAGGGTGAATCTTTACTTAAATATTATGAAGAACTTACACCTTCTCCTCTCCAAACTACTTCATAAAATTCAAGGATGAGGGAAGGCTCCCAAACTAATTTTTTTAGGAAGTCAGTATTTATACTAATTCAAAAATCAGATAAAGACACTGCAAAGAAAGAAAACTACAGGCAATATCACTGATGAGCATAGGTACTAAAATGCTCAACAAAATGTTGACAAACCAAATACAGCACTGTATCAAAATGATCATGTACTATGGACCAAGTGGTTTTATTCCCGGAATGCAAGAGATGGTGCAACATTCGAAATCAATAAAGGGCGTTAACCACATAAACAAAAGGATTTAAAAACACTATGATTATATCAATAGATGATAGAAAAATCTTTTATTAATATCTAGTACCCATTTATGATAAAAACTTTCAGCAAAGTGGGAATAGAGGGAAAATATTTAAACATAATAAATGCATATGTAACAAACCCACTGGTAGCAGTCACACTCAATAGGCAAAAACTACAAGTGTTCCCCTTAAGATTAGGAACAAGACAGGGGATGTCCTCTTTCACCTCTTCTTAGTCAACATAGTACTGTAAGTGCTAGCCACAGCAATCAGACAAAAAGAAGAAATAAAAAGCATCCGAGAACCCCAAAGATTCCACCAAGAAACTATTAGAACTGATAAATGAATTCAATGAAGTAGAAAGGTACAAAATTAATATTCAGAAATAAATTGCTTTTACCCTGACTGGCGTAGCTCAGTGGATTGAGCTTGGGCTGTGAACCAAAGCATCCCAGGTTCGATTCCCAGTCAGGGCACATGCCTGGATTGCAGGCCATGGCCCCCAGCAACTGCACATTGATGTTTCTCTCTCTCTCTCTCCCTCCCTTCCCTCTCTAAAAATAAATAAATAAATAAAATCTTAAAAAAAAGAAAGAAATTGCCTTTTTATATGCCAATAACGAACTAACAGAAAGGGACATTAAAACAATCTCATTCACGATTGCTACAAAAATAATAAAATACCGAATAAACCTAAACAAGGATGTAAAAGACCTTGCTTGGAAAATTATAAGATACTGAAGAAAGAAATTGAATAGGATGCAAATAAATAGAAGTGTACACCATATTTATGGATTAACATTAACAACATTTAATAATTAACATTTTTAAAATGTCCAAACTATCCAAAGCAATCTATAGACTCAACACAATTCCTATTGAGATTCCAATGGCATGTTTGACAGAACTAGACAAATATTTCAAAAATTTATATGGAACCATAAACAGCCCCATATAGCAACTGCTACCCCAAGAAAGAAGAACAAGGTTAGAGGAATCACAATACCTAATATCAAACTATACTACAAGACCATAGTAATCAAAACAGTCTGGCACTGGCATAAAAACAGACACAGGTCAGTGAAACAGAATAAAGAGCCCAGAAATAAACCCACAACTGCACAGTCAATTAATATTTGACAGAAGGAGCAAGCATATACAAAGGGCTAAAAACAGTTTATTTAGTACATGGTGTTGGGAAAACTGGACAGATGAGTACAGAAAAACGAAACTAGACCACTTCTTACATCACATACAGGAATAAATTCAAAATGTATCAAAGACTTAAATGTTATACCCCAAACCATAAAATTCCTTGAAGAAAACATAGGCAGCAAAATCCTGGACATTGTTAGTAGAAATATTTGATTGGATATATTTCCTCAGGTAAGGGAAGTGAAAGAAAATATACAAATGGGACTTCATAAAATTAAAAAGTTTTTGCCCAACAAAGGAAATCATCAGCAACATAAAAAGCCAACCCACAGAATGGGAGAACGTATTTGCTGATACATCTGATAAGGGGTTAATATCCAAAATTTATAAAGTACTTATAAAACTCAACACCAAAAAACAAACAACCCATTAAAAGTAGGCAAAATACCTGAATAGACACTTCTGCAAAGAGAACATACAGATAGCCAATAGATATATGAAAAGATGTTCAATGTCACTAGTCATCAGAGAAATGCAAATTAAAACCACAATGAGATACCATCTCACACCTGTCAGAATGGCTATCATCAACAAATCAACAAACAAAAACTACTGGTGAAGATGTGGAGAAAAGGGAATACTTTTGCACCATTGGTGGGAATGCAGATGAGTAATATATTTAAATAAAAAATAAGATTTCTTATGTGAAGTGCATTGCTGACATTGTAAGTGATTAATAAAGGGCAGCAATATTGTAGTTGATTTTGTTCATTAATAAATAATAATAGCAACTTACCACCACCACAAAAGTGTTAGGCATGTAGGCTAAACTGGTGTGATTGCTCAAAGATCACAATGGGAACTTGACTCCATTGATCTTTCATTTCCACCTTTTATATAGTTTTTGGCTTTTGTCTTGTCTTCAAGTTTGCCTTCTCTTGGCACAGAGGCCAATCCTCATTGAGCCTCATGCATGCATTACAGGCAACAGTGGGAAGTTGTCTGTAACACAGACAGTCACTCCTATGTCAGGGAAATAAACTTTCCCATAAATTATGAACAGACTTCTGCTTATGGGACTTTTACTAGAATTTTGTTCAGAACTGTAAGGACTGCTGGGGATGGTAGTCTTTTAACCAGAGACATTGCCTCCCCAAATCAAATTTGTCTCATAAGTTTATTCATATCTCCATGCACTTGATTACATTCTTATCTATTGTTTTTCATATTATGGTGAGCCATAACAAAAAAGACTTCATGGCCAAATACATTTGAGAGTTGTCTTATATGACAATATTTTTAGAAGTCAATTAAAGTATCGACATTATAGCAGGAAAAAATTGATTCTTTTATCACAATTTTCTTTAGAAAGCAAGTTTGCTTTTGAAAATGACACATTTTGGGAAACTATGATATATCATAGCTTATATAAAATTGTTTACATACATATGTTTTACATAGTACATTTTATGTTGTTATAGTCTCTTAGAAATATTTTGTCTATTTCTTCTTCTCTTCTAATACATATCTTCTTATACATTCATTGCTAGACCAATAAATAATGCAAAGGTATTGTTGGTGCATTTAAGTTGATAAATGAGTTACTTATTATGCTGGTTTTAATTCCATTTTCAAATTACATGTTTGGGCTGATTGTGAATTCTCTTATCCATTGTTTAACTAGAATTGCTTCCTTTTATCATTTTTTAGGTATATAGCTTTAGAAATAAAATAAAATAAAATAAAATAAAAAATAAATAAAATAAAATAAATAAAATAAAAAAAAACAAAATAAAAAGGAGGAGTAGTAAATGTGTTCCAATGAAAAAGGATTAGCCCTGGCTTGTGTGGCTCAGTGGACTGAGAGTTGGCCTATGACCTGAAAGGTAGCCAGTTTGATTCCTGGTCATGACACATACCTGGGTTGTAGGCCAGGTGCCTGGCTGGGGGCACATGAGAAGCAAGTGATTGATGTTTCTCTCTCCTTCTCTTTCTCCATCCCTTCCTCTATCTCTAAAAATAAATAAATAAAATCTTGAAAAAAAGGATCAATTTCTGCTATACTCCAATAAGAAATATCCAGCCATTTAAGCAGGACTTCCTTTAAAGCCATGCCCCAACTATTCTCTATCTTTTTAAAAGCCCAGGGTGTGTGTGTGTGTGTGCACGCATGTGTGTGTGTACATGAACACACATATATATACTCATACAATAATGGAATCACTCTCTCTTTGAAGAATATCTATTTGAGAATAGTTTTTGCTCTCCTGTATGTGGTTGATCTTGTTTCAATACCTATTACCAAGTATGTCTCCTTTTTAAATAATTAAAAGTTTTATTTCTTTCATATTACTTTACTGGAAATGGGACTATTTAAACCTCTTAATATTTCTGAAAATAAAAAAATAGACAAGAGAAAGCTCTTTCTTCCTGGGGACAATGAAGTTTTTCTAAACACGGTTCTCGGAAAATTATATTTTAGGAAAAGAACCTGATAACAAGCATCACATAGAGGAGTCTTAACTTTGACTATGTGTGCAAATAAAATTACAGAAAAATAGTTTTAAAATGGAGAAATGTGTAAATAAAGAAGTAATATGTCATACATGTGGGCAAAAATAGAGTCCAACTTCACAAATTTAAATTATTTTATAAGTGGTGTTTTGAATTCCTTAAATTAAAACCTAGTTTTGAAACATTCAGGCAAGCTCCTACCCTTATTAGCAAGGTCTAAAATTTGTCTCTTGTTAGCACTGTGACAGAAGAAATATAATTAAGATTTTCAATAATTTGAGTTATATTTTATAATGAATTTGATTATGCAATATAATCCCTATGAAGTAAAAGATCACAAAACAGAGACAGAATTTATCCTATTTTAAAAGTGCGATTCAGGATATGTCTCTTTTTTTGCCAACTTTTCTTTAACCCTTTCAATAAATAAAAGCTTTGGAAGGAGACAAACTTATCTATTCAGGCAGGGGATACTGATATGACTCTTGAAGAAAGTTAGTTGGCACAAACTAAAAATGCACATTTTAAAAGCTGCATAGTGTTACATATTATAGGAATGCAGTATATTTTTCTTATGTGCTATCAGGGATATTGATCAGAAACTTCACCACCATCTGGTGGAATAACTGTTTTCTGATATCAGCGTACTGATATGCGATCAACTACTCTTACAAGAAACACTTGGGAAGTATCTTCAAATTCCCATTCCTGAATCACATTGAAGAATGAGTAAGTTGGAATCTCAGGCAGGAAAAATGGTCCAGGAAGTTCCTATTTCAACCAACTTCAGTGAGTATGACATATATCAGTTTTAAAATCCACTGCTCTATATAAATTTTATCTTTAACAGCATTATAATTTCAGAAGAGATTCAATTACTTTAAATTTTCCTTTGCATTATTGAGTTTAATATGTCATCATTTCATGTGAGTAGAATTAAATAACTATGTAACTGTTGTACTACTTACAGTGCTGTAATACTTTCTTGCCCAATTTAGGCATGTCAGTTTTCATTATTTAACTTCCATTACTTACTTTTCAAAGCACATAACACAGAGAATTAATGGAAGGCCACATGTAAATTAATACTCAATCCTATGAGCTGTTAGAAAAAGACATAAAAGCCAAGATTAAAATGATAACTTAAAAATAATAGATTTTTTTCTGATTGTCTCAATGAAAGCATTTGATTTCCTTATGAATAGATTTATTTCATCTAAGCCACTCCATAACCTGGTGGAAAGATAATGTTATTTCTGGTCCATTTGCTTTTAGATCATGATAAAAAGAATATATATGCTAGAGATCTTTCAATTTGAGAATTATTTTCAATATAGTCTAGCTGAAATGTCATTTTAGTTTTAAAGGGAAAAAATGTTAATTCATTCAGCAAGAGTAACATCTGGACACAGAATTTAGACTCTAGAGGCTATGCTGAGGATGAAGCTGTCAGCAATTGCTAGTATTCCCACCACTAAAGGTAGGATAGTATCTCCAGGAATAGCAAAATATATTGTTTCAGCACAGCCTTATTAAAAACCAAAAATACAATAATAATAAACAAAATCACAGATTTTTCTCTCCCTTCTCACTTCATGTAGTCAGTGTGCAATAAGCCAGGTTAATATCTATTGTCATAAAATACATTAAAATGCTTTTAAATTGATTTTTAAAGAGCTTAAAATGTTAAAATAGAAAAAACATATGCTAAATTTTTATTGTCAATAAAAAACAAAAAGCAAAGTTAAAAGAAAAAAATTATCAATAGCAAACAGAAAATAATGCATAAAACTCCTAATTGAATATTCTCTTTAAGGGTGAGCAGTAGCTATCTAAAATATTTTAGTAGCTACCTTAGATTCATTTTAGACAAGCAGAGATGAATACCTTTAAAAATACTTGAAATTAATACAGATTGTGAAAGTAAAACACACCTTATTTTTAACTGTTCATTTTATTCCTATCCTTATCTGGGTTTCCAGTCTTCATTGCACTTATTGCCTAAATAGTCCCTACAAAACTTACCCTTCTTTCTCCAAAAGCTCTCAAAAGTGCAACCAGCCTTTTTCTAGGTAATATCAGATTCCTAGTTTCCCAGTTCTCAGTGTGGTATCAACTGAAATTTATCTTAACCTGTTGTTAGGGTCTATTTGCATTTAATATTTTAATACACTTGGACAGGCATAAATCTTCACTTAACATGGAATGGGAAGGAGGAACACAATAACCCACTAGATACACAATGTGTTTGTCACATGCAATCCACTTCTCCTTTTTCTGGAAGGCCATACTGAAGAGTGTAGAAAAACCATAAACAGGTAAGGTCTAAAAATATGGGCTGAATATCACAGAGTCCTTCTCTGAGTAAAATGTAAGCAGTGGAAAATTGCAATAATCTCACAATATTGTTTATCCCAGTAGGCGATTTTTTTCTCTTGTTGTGAAAGCTACTAATGAGAACATGTATTATCACACGTAGAATACTTTTGGAATGTATGATCAACAAACCAAGCTATTTAAATTTGACTTCAGTTTCAGAGATAGTAATGCAAGGAGGAGGGAGATAAGTTTTCAGAAGCCATTTCCAATGACTTGACTTTTAGCTTTCTGAAAATAATATTTTCACATAATAACACAGCTTTATCACTAAATTCATTTCTTTAGAAAAGGAAGAAATTTTGAGAATCCCATGTATGCCTAAAGAAAAGGACCGAACGAATAAGATAGATAAAAACTACACAAACTAGAAGAAAAGAATGAAATGAAAGGAAGATTAAAGAAAAAGATATTAATAAAGATTGTTATACTATTATTAGTGTGATAGGCAAGTTTTATGACAACCCACAATAGTTCTTGTAAATGATGTGACATCGTGTACCATCAGTGTGGGGGCAAATCTGTAACTGTCTGTAACTGGTAGAAATATCAATCCTGTGATTAGGTTACAAATCAGCTGACTTTGAATTAACAAAAAGGGAGCTTATCCTGGGCAGATCTGGCTTAATCAGATGATCCTTTAAAAGACAAGTGAAATGTCAGAGAGACTCCCTCCAGGTTGTCTGGAGAAAGCAAATAGCCGTGATGTAAACTGTCCACGGGCCCCTTGGAAAGGAACTGCAGGTAATTTCTAATGGCGAGAACAGCCTCTGGACAACAGCTAGTAAATGAGGACCTCACTTACACAGTCACAAGGGAATAAAACCTGCTGACCATCAGCTATGAATGAAGATGATCCCAAGCCCCCCAGTTGAAAATCATACCTTGATACCTTTATGTCAGCTGCAGCTGAGAAGAGCATCTTTATCCATCTAATCTTATCTATCTCTGATCTATCTATATCAATCATCCCTCTGTCATGTATGATCTATCTATATGATCCTGCATCTGAGTAAATCTAGTTTGAGTTAAGGAAAAGTATCCACCACCTTACCTATAGAAATAAATCTTCTTTCTTTGTTTTTCCCCTTCTAATATTTCCCTAGGATAGAAAGGAAACCAAGATTTGGAGAGATTAAAAATTTGTCAAAATAAAAAACATATAACATCAACTGTTATATTATGTGAAGAACCTATTCTTCATAGAACCTATTCTATTTTAAAATATTTATTCCTTAATTAAGGTTTTAAGGCATCTTTATTTAGTGATATATTGGCATTGTACTGATTTTGAAGACTTATAAGCCAAGTTCTTCAATCCTTGAAACATCTTGAGTGATAAAGCACCTGGGATTTTATGAAACACAGCTGGCCTTTAAACAATTGGGTAGGATCAGGGCAGGAGTCTAGGAAATCTCTGTCCTGTATTGTCTATGCTGCCTGATTCAACAGATCAACATTTAGGGTCACAGTTATGGAAACTAAAAAAGCAAAAATATACCAACATTGTAGCAGGTAGTTAAATTGTTATGCTTAGAATTTAAATAGAAGATAACATTTTACAAATACCACATTTAAATTCAATATTTAGCACTTCTGATGGAATTTCTATGTCCTTTTTCTGAACTATTTCTTATGGTCTTATATTTTTGCTTCAGTATGGGATTGATGTGTGTGTGTGTGTGTGTGTGTGTGTGTTTGTACATGCAGGATTTATCTTTAATGATATATAATAGCATGTTGAAGACAGTCTATTTAGCTGTAGCCAATTTAGGAGTAAGTAAAATATAGCCAGTTAGGTTTGTCTTCCCTGAGGAATGTATTTTGTAAATTGAGAACTTGCAAGTCACTAATCTAATTAGCAGAAATTAAACTGTTAATTTTTCCTTTGCCATTTAAAAACATTATCACCTCATGTCAGCAATAAACCAGGTCAGGGAAGAAATATCATACATTCTCAATTATACTCAATGAGAATTATGTGTCATTCTACTGAGAAGGCAAGGAAAGTATAATATGTTAACACATTGCAAAGAGTTTTAAAGTCTTGGCACATTTTTCCTGCCAATTCTTATTTCCTATCCTCCTTAAAGTGTAAAATATAGATGCTCCATTTCCTTTCCATGACTATAGCTCTCTGGAAAATCATAGGTCTCAGAGCTATTTACATGTTTATCATGGTGATGGATGTAGATATAACAAACAGCACTAAAGTACACATTTATTTATTATTTTTATTATTTTTGCAGTAAGTTCCCGATGTAGGTAGGTCAAATAAAGCATGTTTTGTGAATTTTTTGAAATGTCTTTTTGCCAACGATTATATAAATGGCCATGCTTTAATCGGTCCTCAGTATACAAAACTTTGAAAGGGACTCTATGCCTCATTGCAAACAATCCACAGCGAAATCAATAAAGATTTTTAGAAAAGCACTTTAAATTCCAATGGGAACACAACTGTTCATTTTTTGAAGACTTCAGAGTATTTTTTGGATTTCTTAGAGAAATTAAAATGCACTCATATACACTTTAACAGATATGGATGGGGGGAATTATAGTTTATAAATGAAATTCATTACTGAGAAAAATCAATTGTGTGCTATGGTGAAGACTTGACCTTCCAGTGCCATTACAAAAAATCATATAGCATGAAACTATGTCAGGAATAAGAAGGTTCTTGCTTTTATTATTTCTATTTGTAGCATAAGGGAGCCCCACAGCAGCTGTATGCAGCATTGTTTCGTGAGTGTGTGACTGTATTTAAATCATTTATATATTACGCTTTACAAAAGTAACAAGGGAAATGTGGTTTTTTTTTAATTCATGTTTAAGAATTGGAACAGATGGTGAAAGACTCTGTTTAAACTAGTATGGACGTTAAAATAACTGATACTGCATGCATTCCTTGACATGACAGGAGTTTAGTTCACTATACAAAGGGCTTGTGACTTTTCTGGAATATGTTAAACCTAATGTGTTTTTAGCAATTGTGTTTCTACATGAGGCAATACTGTAGAATTTACTCATAAGAACTTTTCAAATTTAAAAAAAATGTAGACATTCATTCAGCAAATATTTACTGAGCATCTGTTATTTCCAGGCATCAGGTTACTACTGAGTTGCTATAAGATCAATAAGACATTATCCCTGACTTCAAGGAAGTTTCAGGGTGTGGTGAAGATGGAGACTGAAAAACACTGACAACAGCTGAAGCATTTGGAGCACCGCCTCTATGTTCAAAGATAAGCTCTGCGGTATTTTTATACCCTGTGGGATGCAGGCCTGCAATTCTGATACTTGCTGCAAGTTGGTGATAGAGATAACTCTGTTAGGTCTGGAGCCCAGCTGAGACACTGATCTTTTTTTGTAGACACGGACAACTAAGAAGAAATGAACTTAATATTCATATATTTACTATATATTTTCATCAAAATAATTACAAAATAAGTTTAAAGCTTTTCTCAAAATTCAATCATGAATAATCTTTATTTTTTAAATTACATTTATTGAGGTGACATTGGTTAATAAATCTAACTAGACTTCAATTGTACAACTCTAGGATTCATCATCTGTGTATTATACTGTATGTTTACATTCACAGTCAAATCTCCTTCCATCACCATATTTGACCCCCTTTACCCTTTAAGAAAACCTTTTCACAATAATAAAACTCTGTAAGTCTTAGTATTTTGCTTCAGATCTTATCTTGCCTGTTATCTTGCCCAAAGCAGATGATTTCTCTCATATCTCTGGACAATTTTGTAGTATCCTCAAATTCTGTTAAATTTTCTATTGCTCCTGGCATGCATCTGGAATTTCCTCCGCTGCTAGGCTTTTCTATGTGCTATTGCCCTTGCCAAAGCCACCTCATCCCTAATATCCTTTTTGGACTTTCTCTTTGCAAGCTCCTATTTATTCATCAGGACTCGACTTAAAGATTAATTTTTCAGACTTATAAGATTAGATTCACTGAGAATATCTTAATTCAGAGTTTTTAATTTTCTTTCAAGACCATTCATTTTAGTTTGTTTAACTTTTGCTTCGTATTTACCAAACATAATAATTAGATACTGAATAAATAATATCCATCATATACTTTACCTCTTGACTAATTTTTCTTGTATCTGTATCTATGGTGATACGGTCTGAAGGCCTCATTGGGTAGAAATAAATGCAAAACCTAACATTTAAAATGCATAGAAAATGCTTTATTTAATCAACACATTATAATCTTTCTTGTAAGTCACTAGTTATATGCAGTTCTTCATGCTATTTCAGAAATGAAATTGTTACTTAAGAAAGCAGCACCACTGAGTTAATGAGTTTTTAATTTAGCCAGCCTTGTCTCTGGGTGCCTTTTAAGTTTGGTTCATCATCTAGTTTCTTCCCAGGTGTTGCCAACTGTAAGACAATATGACTTGGAAAGTAGCTTTACGTTACTTTTTCCCTGAAACCTCCTTGATGATTTCAAGCAAAGTTTAAGAAGTGATTTGGAGAATACGGGGCAGTTTAACCACATAGAAAATCTTTTAGGGCTGCTGCTCAGTCTTCTGCTAATCTAATGACACTCACTAAAGCTAGAGGCAAACTGTTTACTTAAAACACTAAAGAATCATTTTGCAGTATTTAAGAATGAAAAAGAGGCAGGAATGGAGAAAATTGCAACTGCACTTCTAAATGATTTTATATTGAAATCATTGAATATGGAAATCATGGTCGTTCAAGCATGTGCACCTGCATCAGCCTTTCAACTAACCATATATACTCTCAAATATCGCAAAAATAACTAATTTATCTGCATTAAATTTTGCTTTGATGATTGTACATTCAAATTTCTGCAGATGTTCTTAGAGAAATTTTTATGAAAATAAACTCCCTAAGATCTAATCCTTCAAAATTTACAAGTAAAATAAGACTATCTAAATATATTCAGCTTTTTCCAAATAAGTACTTATTTGTTTATTCAACTCAATTCTCTATAAGGAGAAAAATCTAAAAATATTAATACGAATTAACATTTTCATAAAAGATAGTATACCTCTTTTTTTCTAAAAAAGAATTAATTATTAGGTGAATACTTACAATATTTAATTTACTTTTGGCAAACAGACTTATGACTTTGATGTAAGAGTTAGCTTATTACTCATATGTGAATAATACATTTTATTTACTGATACATTTTATTATATGAAGTGCCTTAATATCTACAATACATTGTTGGATAATCTAGTAAGACTTGCACAGGTAGCAGAATTACTATTAATTCTACATTGCAGGTGAGAAAACTGAAGCTCATAACAGTTACGTTTTCACCATAAGTCAAGTAGCTAATAAATGATGAGGTCAAGCACCAAACTCAGGCTTTTTTGTGTCAGCCAGCATCCTGTGCTTTTTAGACTGAAAAGCACTTTTATTTCTATAGGATGTTAATACTTTGAAATTCATATAATTTCTATTTACTACTATAAATTTCCAACTTGTATAATTTTCCATAGCCTGCAGATATTTATGTGAATTTCTACATTTAATACAAAATTCAATAACTCTAAAATAATTTATAGACATATTTTAAAAAGTGACAAGGCTTTACTATGATGGATGCTTTATAAGCTGATGTAGAGAACTGGTGATTCCCTCTGAATGTACAAAGATACAGACCATATTTCTCATCATTCTTTGAAGGCACATGTGACCAATCACTATCTGAGGACCAGTGGAAAGTGGATGGAAGCAGTATGTTCAACTTACCATTTATGTCCTTAAAAGGAAAAAAAGTCTATCTTTCTCCTCCCCAAAGGTTTAGTTTGTACATATCTGCTGGAGGCAGAGCAGCTGACTTAGACAAGAGAAAAAATTCTGTATTGAGGATAGTAAAATGATAAATTGAAAGAACCTAAGACCAGGACACTATAGAGCAGTATGACATTCATCTTTGGGAAGACTTTCACACTGTAATGTGTGAGAGAAATAAATTTGTATCTTTTAAAAATATATTTTATTAATTATGCTATTACAGTTGTCCCATTTCCCCCCTTCACTCCCCTCCACCCTGCACACCCCCTCCCACCCACATTCCCCCCTTTAGTTCATGTCCATGTGTCATACTTATAAGTTCTTTAGCTTCTACAATTTCCATACTATTCTTACTCTCCCCTTGTCTGTTTTCTACCTACCATCCATGCTATTTATTCTCTGTACCTTTACCCTCTCTGTCCTCCTCCCACTCCCCTGTTGCTAACCCTCCATGTGATCTCCATTTCTGTGGTTCTGTTCCTGTTCTAGTTGTTTGCCAAGTTTGGTTTTGTTTTAGGTGTTGTTGTTAATAATTGTGAGGTTGCTGTCATTTTGCTGTACATGTTTTTCATCTTCTTTTTCTTAGGTAAGTCCCTTTAACATTTCATATAATAAGGGCTTGGTGATGATGAACTCCTTTACCTTGACCTTATCTATGAATCACTTTATATGTCCTTCCATTCTAAATGAAAGCTTTGCTGGATTGACCAATCTTGGATGTAGGCCCTTGCCTTTCCTGACTTGGAATACTTCTTTCAGCCCCTTCTTGCCTGTAAGGTTTCTTTTGAGAAATCAGCTGAGAGTCTTATGGTAACTCCTTTGTAGGTAACTGCCTCCTTATCTCTTGCTGCTTCTAGGATTATCTCCCTAATTTTAATCTTGGGTAATGTAATTATGTAATGTGCCTTGGTGTGTTCCTTCTTGGGTCCAACTTCTTTGGGACTCTCTGAGCTTCCTGGACTTCCTGGAAGTCTATTTCCTTTGCCAGATTGGGGAAGTTCTCCATTGGTTGAATTTGTTTGCAAATTAGATGAAAAAATGAAAGTTATATGAAATAAAGGAAAATGTACAGGGAATGAATAGTGATGGGAAGGAAACTGGGACCCAAATCAATGGAGTGGACCAGAAGGAAGAAAGAAGCATCCAGTCAGAAAAGAATGAAGAAACAAGAATTCAAAAAAAATGAGGACAGACTTAGGAACCTCCAGGATATCTTTAAATGTTCCAACATCCAAATTATAGGGGTATCAGAAGATGAGGAAGAGCAACAAGTGGAAAAGATATTTGAACAAATAATAAAAAAGTAAACTTGTATCTTTTATGTCAATGTTATATTTGGGCCTTTGTAATAACATAGAGTCTGTATTTTAAATGCTAGATATATGTAAAAACACAAAAGTAGATATGTATTTTGGAAAAATTATACCAATTTTCAGATAGATCACTTAATCAGTGGACCAATACTGAAAATAGTTCTGTGTTCAATTGAGAAGAATATTATCTTTTCTACTACAGCTTAAAATAATGTTCCAGACTTCTCTGTTGCACTTGAGAGAAAGGGAAATGGTCTTTATTAATTCAGAGATACCTAACTATGTCATAACTCTTGAACTTCTATCAGTTACATGACAGATTGGGAAAGATCAAATTAATTTAGCGAAATATACCTTAGTTTGTTATTTAATCTTAATTAGCTTTTATCTTTCTCTGCATCATTACAAGGTTGGAATGAGCAATGGTACTGTCCCTGTGCCCTTTCTAGTCTTTAGCTACACTCACTTCTATTCCATAGCTATACAGTGACACCTGTCAAATGTCATAGACAGGCAAAAACCATTTTCTTATTCAAAAATGCATATACTCTCATCTATTTGGCATTCACACTAAAGATATCTAGAACTAAGCTCCTGAATTCCTCCACCAAAAACAAAACCTACTACAAACAGTCTTGCCTGTGACAGCTGATCAATACTATATTCTTATAGTCATGCTGTCCAAGAACTGTGCAGGCCAAAAACTTGGGAATCATGTAAAATCCTCTCTTTCCCTCACACTGCACTTCTTGACTGTCATAAATCTTCTTGTCTCTATATAAAGTTTTTTTTTCCAGGAATACAATCAGTTCTTAATTTGTTCATTGCTAGCATTGTGTCCAACAAGCCATCACACTCCTTCCTAGATTTCTTTGACAGCTTCTTAATTTATCCCCTGCTTCAAATGTCCCCCCCCCATTATGCACCTATAAATACAGAGGCCTGAGTGGTTTTTGAAAAACTAAGCTGTATTATATCAATTTTCTGTTCAAAACCCTATAATCACTTCTCTTTTCATCTAAAATTAAATTTCACGTCTTTTTAAATAGTCTATAATGTCTTATAAGGTGGGAGCCTGTTATTTCTCCAATTTCCTCTTCTATGACTCTTTCCATTCCCTCAGTGTAGTCCACCTAATTCCTTGCTTTTGCCCAGATACTCCAGGCACATTTCCATCTTGCCTTTATCCCTGCTTTCTTTCTGCCTAGAATGCTTTTCCCCCAGATATCCATTTCATCAACAAGCTCAAGTCTTTGCTTGAATCTTGATTTCTCAATAAATAAGATTTTTAGTACCATATATCCCTAATTCCATATTTGCACATCGGACCCTCCCAGTCTTCCTTAGTTTCTTTCGCTTACCCTGCTTCCATAAAATATCATTTGTCTTACATCTAATCTAATTTGATTATTTTAGTGTTATCATTCATTATGTCTCCTCCTTGTGTGCAGGGGATTCAGTTTTTTTTTTCCCTGATGATCCCATGTTCCTAGACTACATGGTATCTGCCAAAATATATTCACTGAAATTTTATATAGCTGATATATTTCAGTCACAGTACTCTACATTTTAAGTGTATAAATACCAATGAATCTTGTCATAGAAAATTCTAGGTGGTATTCAATGATACCTTTTTTCATGACATTCACACCCTTATATTCCTACTTTTTGAGTATAGCTGGACTTTTAGATTTGCTTTTTAATAAACAGCAGACGGTCAAAGTAATGGCTGTCACCTCTAAGATTTAAGCTACAAGAATTTGTGCCTTCTGTCTGTTAGTATTCTCTATCTTGTTGGCACTCTCTCTGTTCTCTTGCTTGATTCTCTGATGAATGAAGCTGCCATGCTAGGTGATACTCTGTGGAGAGGCACACATGGCCTAAAACTGAGGGAGTTCTCTGGCCAACAATTAGCAGCTGAAGCCTCAGAACAGCCAGCGAGAAACTGAATCCTGCCAACAGCATGCAACTGAGCTAAGAAGTGTTTTCCCCAGATGAGCCATGAGACTCAAACTGCTTGCCTTAGAGCCCAAGTCCCTGGCTGAGCAGCACCTGGTTTTCCTGACCTGTGGAAACAGCGAGATAATGAATGTTGTTGTTTTAAACCACTAATCTTCAACATTGTTTGTTACAAAGGTGTAGATAAACTAAAATAATCATCAACACAAGACCATGACCTTGCATAAAGACTAAACCCTCTAGGAATGGTGGAAATCTAAAGGGTTTAGTTTTTCTCCCAATGTAAACTTTATATCTCCTAAAGGCATAGCAGAGCTTTTAACCCATATCAATACAACACCAACTCCCTTCTTCTGTCTTGTCTTATGTTTTTCTCCTAATCAGTCCTAAACATAAATCTGTTTTCTTTATTTTTATTGTTTATACTAAAATAAAGATGACCCCATTTACAGATGACCCCCATCTTCACCCCACCTTCCCTCTGGCCATCATCACACTGTCGTCTGTTACTATGGGTCATGCATAAATGTTCTTGGCTAATCCCTTCACCTTCCTTCATTTAACCTACCTCCCCTCCCTCTGACAGCTGTTCCATGTATCTATGCTTCTGTTTCTAATTTGTTCATCAATTTATTTTGTTCATTAGATTCCACATATAAATGAGATCTTTTGGTATCTGTCTTTCACCAACTGGCTTATTTCACTTAGCATAATACTCTCTGTGTCTATCAATGCTATCACAAAAGATACTTCCTTCTTTTTAATGAATATATGGCATTCCATTGTGTAAATGCACCACAGGTTTTGGTGTCCGTTCATCTACTGATGGGCACTTGGGCCATTTTTAGATCTTGGCTATTGATACAAGTCTGCAATAAACAGAGGAATGCATATATTCTTTTGAATTGGTGTTTCAGGGTTCTTAGCATATATTCCCAGAAGTGGAAATTACTAGGTCAAAGGAAATTATATTTTTAATTTTTTGAGGAAACTCCATACCATTTTCCACACTGGCTGCACCAGTCTGCAATCCATCAATAGTGTACAAGGGACCCCTTTTCTGCACAACCTTGCCAGCACTTGTCGTTTGTTGATTTAGTGATGGTGGCCATTCTGCCAGGTGTGAGGTGACATCTCATTGTGGTTTTACTTTCCATCTCTCTGATGATTAGTGAAGTTGAGCATTTTTTTCTATGTCTATTGGCCACCTGCCTATCCTTTTTGGAAAAGTGTCTAATCAGATCCTTTGCCCATTTTCTAATTGGATTGTTTGTTTTCCCAGTGTTGAGTTGTGTAAGTTCTTCATATATTTTGAAGATCAAACTCCTTACCAGATGTATTATGGGCAAATGTGTTATCCCACATAGTGGGGTTCCTTTTTCATTTTGTTGATGGTTTTCTTTTGCTGTGCAGAAGCTTTTTAATTTGATGTAGTCCCATTTGTTTTATTTTTTTTTCCTTTGGTTCCCTTGCCCTGGTTATAAATTGGCAAACATGTGGCCATGAGACTTTACCGCTTATGCTTTCTTCTAGAATTTTATGTTTTGTGACTTATAATTAAGTCTTTTATCCATTTTGAGTTCATTTTTGTTTATGATTGGTCTAGTTTTCATTTTTTTGCATGTACCTATCCAATTCCCCCAACATCATTTATGAAGAGACTGTTTTTTACCCATTGTATGCTCTTGCTTTCTTTTGTCAATATTAATTTACCACTAAAGGTGTGTTTTGATTTCTGGGCTCTTTGTTTTGTTTTGTTTTTTTTCTTATTCCAGTACATGTATGCTCTGATTGCAATGGTCTAGACATAATCTGGAAAGTTAAATATATGGTTTAAGTTGTTAGTGTTCTATTAATTTCTTATGGTTATCCACATGCTAAAAATGTATATAAACATAAAAACACTACTGATCTAAAAAACTCAGTTATACTGCTTCCTTCCTTTTAAGAGTCTTTTAAAAATTCTGATGAGTCCTTCCAGTAGTGTCACAATAGTTTAAGATATGTAACCATATGTAGCATGCCCTCCACTCCTTATTTGGAAGTTAAATTCTCTGTTTATTATCCCATTCAGATCAATTAATTGACTTTTAATGTTCCTTTATTGAATGATTTTTTTTTCTTATAGAGAAAAATACTTCAGGAATAACATCTGGACAATACTTTAATAAGAATAACATAATCTAAATTACTTCCATCCCCCAAAGCATCTTCATAAGTTAGAGAAATGTATGATTGTTCACTTAACTTCCAGTGTTCCTAAAAATACACTGGATTTGTGGATAAGGAGATGGGTGTTTTTTTTCCCAGCTTTGACACAGCAGGGTTGACCTAACTCAGAAGTTGTTGTTGGGTCTAGCGATTTCACTCATCCAATCAAAACCACATCTGGTTACATTTCCCTAGAGTCCTTTTTAATAACAGTCTAGGGTTTCATAAAACCATGTACTATGTTTAGAACTAACATCTCTAATTACATATTAAGGAAATACTCATAGATGATTTTCCAGTGTTTTTTTTCCCTAATGCTTGGACCACACCTAAATGATCTCAATTAAGACTAAAAAATACTACTAGTTATTTGCTTTGTATCCATTCTGCCTACTTTCTTACTAATGATCTCAATGTATTTCTCCAAAAGTTACATGTCTACCTTAAAAGCTTATAATTACAGTCTTCTTTACATCTAGAGATAGGCAAATAGTGCGTCTCAGTACAGAGTACTTAAATATGACTAACTCATAAAGAATTGTACCTGTGGTTCTTCTCTCTTTTTCTCATTTATCTTTTTACTTCATCTGAAATTTGGATTATGACTACTGAACTTCACCTGGATGACAGGTGAAACTTGAAGAAGACATAATCCCATTCTAAGGATAATAGAGAAATAAGACACCTTACCCTTCACCCCAACCCAATATTAACTCTTATAAAAACCATTGACAGTGTTTTAATAATAGAGGAATGTCTAACTTGTTCATGTATTTCCGTGATTTTTAAATTTTACAAAGTGAACCTCATTTTAAACTTATACAGTATCTGTATCCTACTGTAAATTCTTTGGTACCAATGAAGAAAAATATACAAACTATTTAGATTTAATTCAGTAGCCAAAGGGTGTAATTTATATCATAGGATAGATGTTTTGTAACCTCATGGGTTGTTGTTATAGTATAGATTCTCATATTTATTATATTAATAATAATGTATAAAAAGCTCTATCATTTTCACCCATATATGTTCTACAAAATAATAACAAAATACTTTCCTCTTTTTCATTGTGCTTCTCTTTCTACACAACACACACACATACACATATGACTATTTGTATTGATCTTAACAATTGCGATGGAAAAATTATTAAAATGTCTATGAATTTTCACCCAGATATTAAAGACAGCCAAGAAAACAAGAAACAGCATCTTTAAAGTACTGAAGGAAGGAACCATCATACCAGACTTCTATATTCAACAAAATATCTTTCAAAAACAAAACATAAAGACATTCTCAATAAGGAAAAATCAAAAGTATTTATTTCATGCTCACCTAATCCAAAGGAGATACTAAAGAAAATTATTTATGCTAAAGGAATATAATAGAAGAGGAATAAACGAGAGAGAATACACGAAATAGTAAATATCCTGATTTGTTAATCAGGATGTATTTGTTTAAACTTATTTTTCCACTCATGGATTTTTTTAAAAATATGCATAACCGGTTTAGAGGAAAAAAATTTGTATCTGGTGGAGTTTTCAATTAATGTACATGTAATATACATAACTGCTATAACATAGAAGTCAATGGGGTGGGGGATAAGTTGACATATAAGTCTACATATTATTTCAAATGATAAATTATTAACTATACATAAACTGTGATAATTTAGGTAGGCATATTTTAAACCTTAGAAGAAACACTGAAAAAATATGAAGAGCCATAGCTAGAAAAGTAAAAAAAACAAATATTTAATATAGTATATTAAATATATTCAAATAAAAGAAGAAAGGAAGATAGGCAAACAAAGGGACAAAATTAGAATATACATTTTACAAAAATAGTGTTTGAAATAATGGTCAATAAATCTAAACCCTAAAGATAATTAAGTGAAGTGAGAAAATATTGGAGGAAATGAAATGAGTCACAGTGTCGAAGACAGTGCAGATGAGTGAGCTCTTTGTACAATGTTGAAGACATGATCTAAGTGGGTGGACAGAAAATTGTGGAAAGCAAACAGGATACTGCATTTTCTTTACTATTTTTCATAACATATTATAATGTATCTACTATTATTTCAACAACGCTATATACCATAGCAGTGGTTTTTCCAGATGCAATATTCACTGATTTAACTTAACTATCACATTCTAATGACTACTTATAATATTAGCCAATATACTTACATAGTATTTTTATAGTGCTTACATTTTTATATATGATACTTTTTAAGTATCAATTATTTTTTTGTATTTTACTGTATCTAAAGATATTTTAATATTTTGGTTTTCTGTAAGGTTAATTTAATATTCTAATTTTTATTTTTACATTTCCCATTAGGGCAACAAATTATGAGATGGACTGGAATAAAGTGAGAACCTCATTACTATTTGCCTGTAGACTTTCTTTCCCTTCTTATGGTGTCTGCCTCCAGCAATGATTAGTCCTCCTTAGATAGTTATTGCTGTTATTCTGGCTTCCTTCGGAAAATCCGATCATAAGGCTGTAAAGCTTCACTTGTCGCTACAATTTTCAGTAATTTGACTGAAGGCCAGTTGCCAAAGGAAATTTAAGGTTTCTTGAACTATATCTCAGAGGCAGGTTTGGATCCTTTTTGCTTACCCTGCGTTATAGTTGTTTAGATATATCCAATCTTCAGCAAAGCATGGTATTAAATTCAACCAAAATGTGTACCAAGCAAAATAGTGACAGACTCATCGAGAGTAGGCTGACAGCTCAGGGAAGTGGTGAGGGTGGTTTGGGGTACAGGGATAGAGCAAAAATGAAAAAAAGACCTCATGGACAAGGACAACAGTGTGGTGATTGTGGGGGAAGGAGGGGATGGTGGAGGTGGAAGATGGTATGGGGGGGGAAATGGTAATGGAAAAACACAATAAATTAATTTTTAAAAACATTTGTAATCATTCATGAAAGCTTTCATCAAGAAAACGAGGTTCTAATTTCTTTTCATGGATCAATATGCATATTGTTTGTATATTTTATCATGTATATAATATCTAATTGCAATAGTACAATTTTCTTCTATGTTAAAAGTTTTAAGTGTTCTATTAGTTTTAATATGATATATTTGGGGAACATGGACTTTATAACAAATAATTTTAGTATAAATTAAAATTTTTGAATTTCAAGTTCTATGTTAGAAGCAATTTTGATTATAGTCATAAATAATCATTGCCCAAGGGACCAAGAAATGTGAATTTGCACTCACAAAATATCCAATTAGGTTCCATTTTTTTTTTAATGAGAGAGAAAGATATAAAGAACTCACACAACTCCACACAAACAATCCAGTTAAAAAAATGGGCAAAGGGCCTCAACAAACACTTTTCCAAGCAGGACATACAGAGGGCTCAGAGACATATGAAAGGATATTCAGAATCATTAGCCATCAGAGAGATGCAAATTAAAACCACAATGAGATACCCCACCACCAGTCAGAATGGCTGTCATAAACAAATCAACAAACAATAAGTGCTGGTAAGGTTGTGGAGAAAAGAGAACCCTAGTATATTGTTGGTGGGAATGCAGACTGGTGCAGCCACTGTGGAAAGCAGTATGGGAATTTCTTCAGAAAACTAAAAATGGAACTGCCTTTTGATGCAGTAATTCACTGTTGGGATTGTATATTAAGAATGCTGTATCACCAGTATTCTGAAACATCAATTCAAAAGAACCTATGCACCCCAATATTCATAGCAGTGCAACTTACAATAGCCAAGTGCTGGAAGCAGCCTAAGTGCCCATTGGTAGATGAGTGGTGGATCAAAAAATTGTGGTACACTTACATAACGCAGCAGAAAGAAGGAAGGAGCTCCTACTCTTCGTGACAGCATGGAAGGAACTGGAGAGCATTATGCTAAGTGAGATAAGCCAGACAGTGAAAGACAAACACCATATGATCTTACCTATAAGAGAAACCTAATCAACAACAACAACAAAAAAAAACAAGCAAGCAAAATATAACCAGAGACATGAAATAAAGGATAAACTGACAATGACCAGAGGGGGTGTGGAGGGTGGGTAATGGGGGAAAGCAGGGGGAGAGTCTTCAAGTTTTTCAAGGGGAAGGACCCATGGACAAAGACAATGGGGGTTAGGATTAGTGTGGAAGATGGGGTTAGGTGAAGTGGGGAAGAGTGGTAGGGAGGAAATGGGAACAACTATAGTTGAACAATAAAAAAAATAAAAGAGAGAGAAAGAAACAGTTTGGGAAAGAAATTTCAAATGAAAAAATCCTGCTGTTTGAGAGTAGGTAAATAGATACAACAGAGAAAGAGAGGGAGAAAGGGGGAAGCTAGATATTGATAATTTTTTATTTAAGTTGGAATGGAATGCAATCTCAAAAAACTTATGATGTTCTCAAGGGGAACAAAAGCCTTGGCCCTTGCCATGAGGGGCCTTTATTGGATTTCTCAGTGCATCACACCATAGTCCTCACTTATTACTCACAGGTTCGCTTTAGGTGGTTACCTTTTACAGAAAACAAAGGAGCTAATGCTGCTAATCACTTCACAGAAGAAGGACATTTGCAAATGAAAAGGCAAAAGTGGTTAAACAGGTTACACTCATCCTTGGAAGATTTAGCATGGATTTTAGGAAGTTACTTTGCAGTAAATGTCCTCAATTCAGGGTGAGGGAGTATTTTAGCAAGAGCAAGACTCAAAGCAGCCTAGGCACACTGCAGACCTGATTCTCCACAGGAGAACCTATCGGTGAGCGTGGGTCCTGTGCATCTCCAAGTGGGAGCTGGGACCACACCACGCATAAAGATCTCCTACATAAGACTTAAAACTCTCCCTGCATACAATTGTTTTTCACTAAGGGATTAGTCACATACAACATGGAATGCCCAGAAAAAGCTATGAATTTCTTACAAAAGAACTAGTGCTTCTGATGTGTTTTTACAGAAAGATTTCTGGGAGTGTAAAATAACAGATACAGGTTCCTGAGCTGTATTTAATGTTTTACATCTGTTTTTGTGTGTATGTGTGTGTGGAGAAAATTCTATTTACACATATCTAAAAAGAATCTGAAAAATACTCTTATGATTTCAGATATAGATCTTCTGCTCATGCATACCTGTATCAGAACACTTATCACTGAAACTTATTTCCTAATAGCCGAATTGACATGCCCAGAGATTCATGGAGAAGACAGTTACAACTAAGAAAAAAATTGTGTACCCATCATGAGAAAAGAGACACAATTATTGATAAGAAGTATAAGAATTTTCCATTTATTGGCTTCAAGAGCTCTGAGAAATTGTGTAACGCAGTGTAGGATGATTAATAACAATAGTGCTTAATATTATTTTTAAAATATTAAAAATTATGCTCACTATGTCACTTATTAAAACTCTATATTGAGACTTTCTAAATTTGTTTCCCTAAGATAGAGTAATACTCAGTCCTTTCTGGTTTAGTGCACAAATTCGACCTTTAACAAGTAATTACAAGTGGGAGGAAATGTTACACATTTCAGATATGAAAATGAGCCTTTCCATACCAGATATCCTTGAAGCATGAAGGTTCACAAAATCTCTTTCAGAGAATGGAGAATTTGTATAATAGGCTCTGCTGTGCAAGAGAAAACAGAAATTTGTATCAATGGTTAAACTGAAAAACAAGATTGTATCAGCATTTTTGTTTGTTTTTTCCCTTTGCTGCTATACAATTTCATACATAATCCCTTCTGATCCTCTCTCAGAGTCCACCCAGGAGAGACTACAACCAGATCTCTTTCTCTAGCAAACAGAAGTTGGGGACAGAAATGCTTAAGTCTCCCTATTTATGAGAAACAATTATCTAAATTATAAACACACACCATGTCTGCAGAGATTAAGCTAATTTTATAAACTGCATAAGTGACAAAAGCTCTCCATTTTACTAAAGAAGAGACATTCTCTAGCTACTTGATTGCTTTTTTCCTTATATGAAGAACTGTTGTTTAACAGTAAACAGAGGTTTTCTTTTCACTGAGGCATACGGGGATATGGTAAGATTAGCACTGAATTCAAAATTATGCATGTTTTGTACCACATATCTTTGTACTTTTCCATGATGTAGACAACTTCATAAATGTATTCATTTATTACTATATTGCAGAAAGTATTGGTAAAAAATAAAGGGTTCTTTAATTTCTAACTTACTCAATAATCAGAATACATGCATGAAAATTATCTGTACAAATATACATGTTAACTGATCAAACATTCTAAAAGAATAGTAAATATATGCATCAGCTAGACATTCAGTTTTCAATAATGTATGTTACTATGAATTTTGAAAATAATCAAACATAAAACAGGGATAGTGTAACTGGAAATCAAGACCTAAACTGAAAGTTGAATGCTTGTTTTAAACACCTATACTTAACTTGCTGTACCACTTTTGATAAAGTTCTTCCTTTGATAAAAGCCTGATAAGGGTTCAAACAGCTTCCTCATCTGAAGAGTGAAAATGAAATAGATACTAATGCAAAGTTTTGTCTTATTAAATAAGATAAAGTAAATAAAAGTGCTTAGCATAATTCTCAGGACATCCTATGCACTCCATAAATCATCATTAAATGAAATTCTGATAACTTAAAAGTAACAAAATGAAATATCAAAAACATAATAATTTACAAGAAATTTATATATTCCTTCAAAGCAGGTTTAAGTTTAAAATGCACAGGGGATAATTTTTGTATTATAAAATTAATGTCTTAATGTTGTTACTGCTGAAATATTTGGATGGTAATTTTGAATATATTATATATACACATATAATACACATATATACACATATATAGGTACCATATACATAACTGTACACATGATACTCATATATATTTCATTAATATATGATAGTATATTATATATTGCATAATAATAAATACAATAATACAGCAACGATTTGAAAAGATTTTATGGTAAAAGGCATGATTTTGTGACACAGAGTATATGTATTATACAGAAAGTAGATATTATTTTTCAACTTGCCTCTGGTCATACATTTCATAAAATAATTTAAATTAGTATTAAATTATAATTATAATAATTAAGATTATATTTTAATTATTTAAAAATTAATATTTTCTTTAATATATTTCCCAATGTCCCTATACATGTTCTATTTCAACAGAAAAGCAGCAGATAAAAACTGAGGGAACTGATATTTTGGGTATGGCAACTTTTCTGGGTATCTCTTGAATAGGCATGTTGTAAATATTGGCACAAAAGTATTGGAGTGAACCATTAATTTTGCACTATTAACCTATTGTTAACATATGCATCCTCAGAAATTACTGAACAGTTACAATATACCAGGTATTTTAAATTAATTTCAATGTATTAACTAATTCAATTCTCAAAAAAAGTAAGTTATTATTATATTCATTTTGAAGAAAATGAGGAATAGAGATAGAGGTAGCTTCTTAAAGCTATCCAGCTAATAAGTAACAAAAAATGTTTAACTTATAGTAGCTAATTAATTTAACTGATTTTAATTTTAAAACACAATGTGGAATTATTTTTAATAAAATATCTTATATGTCCCTAAAATTGAAATTTTAAAGGTTTTTTTAATATTTTGAATTACAGTTTATATTCAACAGTATTCTGTTTTAGCTTCAAGTATACAGCATAGTGATTAGGCAATCATATAGTTCAAAAAGTGATCCCCCTTATATTTCCAGTACATACCTGGCATCATACAAAGTTATTACAATATTATTATTTCCTGAGCTGTATTTTAAATTCCCGTAACTATTTCATTACTGCCAATTTGGACTTATTAATCTCTTCACCTTTTTCACCCAGCCCAGCAACCCTCCTCCCCTCTGGCAACCATCAGTTTCTTCTCTGTGTCTATGAGTCTAATTCAATATTTTGTTCACTTATTTCTTCAGATTACAAATATAAGTGAAATCATATTGCTGCTTGTGTATCTCTGACAGGCTTATTTCACTGAGCATAATACCCTATAGGTCCATCCATGCTAGTTCAATTGGTAAGATTGCATTCCTTTTTAAAGCTGAATAATATTCCCTCATATAGATGTATCAGGCTTTTTTACCCATTTGTCTACAGATGGACACTTGGGTCACTGCCACAGTTTGGCGATTGTAAGTAATTCTGCACTGAACACAGGGGTACATAAGCAAGGTGGGCAAAAGTAGGTTGACAGTTGTTTGTATGGAAAATAATAATTATACAAAAATAAACTGTTTCATGTACTCACAACTGTATACACTACTTTGGCCCCACTTGAAAGTGTTTTGGGTTTCTTTGGATAAATCCACAGTAGAATCGCTAGGTCACAGGAACTTTCATTTTTAAATATGAGAAAACTCCATACTATTTTCTATAGTGGTTGTACCCATCTCCATGACTACAAACAGTGAACGAGGGTCTCCATTTCTCTACACAGTTGCACATATTTGTTGTTTATTGATTTATGGATGATAGCCATTCTGACAAGATGATATTTCATTGTGTTTTTAATTTGCATTTCTCTGATGATTCGTGACATTGGGCATTTTTTCATATGCCCATTGGCCATCTGCATGTTCTTTTTAGAGAAGCATCTATTCAGGTCCTCTTCCCATTTTTTTTAATGGGAATGTTTGTGTTTTTCAGTGTTGAGTACTAGGAGATTTTATAATTTTTTTCTATTTGTCCCTTATCACATATGTCATTGGCAAAGTTCTTCTCCCAGTTGGTAGGTTGTCTTTTCATTTTGTTGATGTTTTCCTTTGCTGTGCAAAAACCTTTCAGTTTGATATATTCCCGTTTATTTTTTGTTTGTTTCTTTTGCCTTAGGAGAAATATCAGAAAAATATTATTACTAGAAATGTCTGAGATTTTACTGCCTATATATATTTTTTTCTTCCTGCCTCCAGAGTCCAGTGCCATTCTTATCCTGCCAATCTTTCTGCACTTATTTCCTTCTCCACTGTATCCCTTTCTTGGTACTCTAAACTCATTTATTTTTTCAATTGCCATCCCCAGTCTTAGCAATTTCCTTCAAACTTCTTCCCATGAATGAAGAAATCTGCTTCTTGTGTGTTCTACCAAGCATTCCTGTGTTTAACAGAAGGGTCAGGACTAGGTTAAAGAATTTTTTATTCACTTAAATCCCAAATAATTGGACCCAAGTCTTTGAGAACACCAAAAAATGTTTGAGTGAATTAGAGTTTTAAAAAAAAAAACATCAAGGCACATAGAACCTGTATGACATTTTTAATCCAATTTCTTTTTTTTAAAGATTTTATTTATTTTTGGAGAGAGGGAAAGGGAGGGAGAAAGACAGGGAGAGAAACATTAGTCAGTTGCCTCTCACACACCTCCATATGGGGACCTGGCCCATACACAACCTAGGCATGTACCCTGACTGGGAATCAAATGGGTGACCTTTAAGTTCACAAGCTGGTGCTCAATCCAAGGAGCCACACAAGCCAGGACAACCCAAAATTTCTTATACCTGGCCTATGAACTCTTGGGTGGTTAAAGAATGGACTTCAGGAAGTCTGTAGGCCCACTGTTATTGGAAACAACAAAAATGTATGAATGGGTAGGAAAAGCTTTCATTTATTTTCAAAAGAGTTTGTTAGCCAAAGGGTCCTGTAGTTAGCCCCACAGTAAAACATTCAGCAAAGATGAATGACTGGAAGTGTATAGTTCTAATCACTCTCTTCTCCTTTCTTTAGACTCTTACCAAATGGAAATAGAAAAATGTACCTAAATTGGGCCCAAATAATTAATGGTAAAGATTAGTACACCTGGACTAAACAATGCTGGTGAGATCTGAACCTCAAATGGGACTTCCGACTTCTTCCTTTCTGCATTAAAGAAAGGCCTAACTAAAGATGTGGACCTGCCTGACTTAGCCCTTACATACGAGCAGAAAAACTGAAGTTCAGCCTGCTTGCTTACAGCAATGTAAGAAAAAGGAAGAGCTTACAGGTAGAGCAGGTCCTGTCTTTGCAAGCCAGTGGCCACACTTTCTGATAAATATGGCCCAATGGATTTCTACATACTACTAATTCATTGGGTAGGTAAGTCATCCACCTTCTTTTAGAAAGAATCAAGGAACAAGGGGAAAGGAAAAAGAAAATATTCCAATAAGGGGAAGTTACTTTGCCTTTGTGAAAAATGTGGTATAGGAAGAAGGGTTTCTGGTTACCAGGAAACCTGATGCATGTCACTCACAATCTCCTTTCCATTGAGTCCTGTGAAAGTAAATTCAGTAGACTTGGAAATGTAACCTTTGCATTAACCAGTGGCAGAGACTCCTAAAGTCTGTCCTTTATCTCTTTTGATACCAGGCCTGAGATAGCACAGCATGGAATTAGCTCCACAGGACTGAAGCCTGACATTCTTAGATTCATCACTTATATGGCCTTGAGCAAGTTGCTGAAACTCTGTGCCTCAGTATCCTCATGTGTGATATGGGTAGTTAACATTTAGGGCTTTTGTAAGAAACAATGAATTTATACATGTAAAGTCCGTAAACCTCATTTGGTCCATGGTAAGCACTCAAAGTTAGTTGTTACTTGCTAAGACTTTAGAGTTTGTCCCATAAAACTCCTTCAAACACTGTTCTCCTATTCATATAATTTTATAGAATATGCCATAAATATTATTTGGAAATCTGACCCATACTGTGTTTCATCATCCCATTTTCATAATTATCCACACAATGTGATACTCTAACCATGGAATATTCTATAGCATCAAAAGTTGTATTATAGGATAGCATTTTAAAATATGGGAGAAATATTTCTAATGTTTTAAATGAAATAAAATGTCTTCCTAATTTATTGCATTTTATTATTTTTTATTGTTGTTCAAGTACAGTTGTCTGCATTTTCCCCCCACAACTCCCCCTACCCCAGTCATTTCCATCTCCCACCCTTGATCCTATCCCCTTTGGTTTTGTCCATGTGTCCTTTGTAGATAATCCTGAAAACCCTTCTCTTTCCCCCCGCATTATCCCCTCCCACATCCCCTCTGGTTACTGTCAGTTTGTTCTTAATTTAAAGATCTCTGGTTCTATTTTGCTTGCTTGTTTGTTTTGTTGATTAGGCTCCACTTATAGGTGAGGTCATATGGTATTTGTCTTTCACAGCGTGGCTTATTTCACTTAGTGTGATGCTCTCCAGTTCTATCCACGTTATTGCAAGGGGTAGGAGCTCCTTCTTTCTTTCTGCTGCATAGTATTCCATCATGTGAATGTACCACAGTTTTTTTGATCCATTCATTTACTGATGGGCACTTAGGTTGCTCCCAGCATTTGGATGCTGTGAATTGTGCTACTATGAACAGTGAGGTGTATAGGTTCTTTTGAATTGGTTTGTCAGGGTTCTTAAGGTATATTCCCAGCAGTGGAGCTACAAGATCAAAAGGAAGTTCCATTTTCAGTTTTCTGAGGAAATTCCATACTGTTTGTTTTCCACAGTGACTGCACCAGTCTGCATTCCCACCAACAGTGCACCCTAGGGTTCCCTTTTCTCCACATCCCCTCCAACACTTGTTTGTTGATTTGTTTATGATGTACTGCCTATATTTTTTTACAGGATTTCTGGGGTATCAAGCCTAATATTTAAGCCTTTAATCCATTTTGAGGTTATTCTTGTCTATGGTGTAAGAAGGTGGTCTACTTTCTTTTTTATTTTGCACATATCTGTTCAATTTTTGCAACACTATGAGAATTGTTTTGACCCAAAGGATTTTATCTCCCTTCCTCTGATTCTGATGTGGCTTCTGTAAATCTTTCATTATAAGATTTTTGTTCAGCTAGTCTTTAGTTGGTTATTCAGGTTGATTGCTCTATATTTTAGTTGTAATTCCAGTTTAGTCCTTGGAAGGAATGAGGGAAACTTCCACCTGCTCCACTGCCATTTCCATCCCCCTAAAGGTTTTGAATCTCATATATTTATATGGCATGTGGAATTATATGTAATAACTCCAGTTTCCTTGTTTGGAAAAAAAAAAAGGGTTCTATTTGAATGAATGTGCAAATATAAACAAAAACCTGCTTATCTCAAATAAATATTGAGTTGGCCAAAAAGTTCATTAATTTTTTTTCCATAAAATAAAAGACACATTTTTTATTTTCACCAATAACTTTATTGATTTGGTTATTTTGACTATGTTGACTATCTCTTGCTATTGGCTTCCAGGGGATAGAGCTCAGGGATGCCGCTAAATATCTTTCAATGCATAAGGCAGTCCCACAGGAAAGAATTATATGGCCAAAATGTTAATAATACCAAGAAACTTTGCAAAGCATTTTTGACATATTAAATCAGTCACAGCACCTTCTCCATACACTGCACAAATCTTTATTTACACTTCAGTTGTGTTTTTGGCTTTTTTTGAATATGCTGAAAATGTTGCTTATTTTCTTCCATCTTCAATATTAAAATTGCTACATAAAATTCACCAATTTTATAAGTTCTTTTTAAATGCATATTGATAGCACAGCTGTCACAATACCATCTAACAAAATTGCTTTAAATAAAGTTAAGAACAACTAAGCACTACTAGTAGAGTCATCATGCAGAAAAAAATAAACAAGCTTTTTGGCAAACCCAATATTACAAAGCTACTAAATTAAGAAAAAATTAATTTTCTTCATTCAATATACTTATTCTCTTCTAGCACCTATCTCAGGCACTTTGATACTTCAGTACATGAAAAGAAAGATCCCTGTTTTTAAGAGCTACATAGAGAAAGAGAGCCAGCCAGTTAAAAATAAATAAAAATAAATAATTTTTAGTATATGAGAAATTAATAAATGCTGTAAAGAAAAAAGTAAAGAAAGCAAAGAATTTTAATATCATTTTAATATTATTTTTAAGTCTTCTTATATTTTCAAATATAACCATAACACTCAGTTGGGGAGAGTAGGGTGTGTGTGTATGTGTGTGTGTGGTAATATGTCTCTATTGCTATTTTAAAAAGTCATAGCAGTCAAATTCTAAGTAGATTCACAGCAACATGATTACCTTGTACAAGGTTACATGCTATATTAACCTTAGCTATTTTTCCATACTTAAATACCTTAGGCTATCGTAACTATTCTCACATCTATTTTAAATGATAAAAGAAAAGATTAGTGAACGACTATAGTGATAAAGTCTACCTATAGCATTTGTCATCAGTAATCTTTAAGAAATTTATGGTATCCTGAGAAAGAGAAATGACCTTATAATAGACAATGATAGTGTTGATTTTTTTTTGCTACAAAATGTACCTGTGTCCTGGCTGCAAAAGTTGGTATGATTAAATCTCATCAAGATGAAATTGACAGTAAAGAAGTATCCTAGAAATACTCATACAAGTTGCAGAACAAGAAAAAGAGAAAAATGATCATACATTGGAGATTACCCTGAATAAAAATTGAACATCTCAATGCCACTTAACACTTATTTATTATTATCATTTGGTAATATGATAATAATATCTATTATCAGTTGGTCAATTTTACATTGATACATAATACACTAGATGAATAACTTGTTTATGTAACTAAGTAGTTTTATAATACAATTTCAAATCAGTGCTGATCTGATTTACCTCACATAATTTATTTAGAAGAGACTCACAATCATAATTAATTTTTATTTAGATAAAAGATTCTGCAAAATACAGTAAGAAAAATTACATTATAAGACAATTCTTGTCATTTGAGAACATTAAATGGTTCTTAATGTATAAGTAATACAAAAGTAAAACTTTGCTGATTTTGGAAAATATTGAAACAGGAGAGGTATGTGTAGTTTTTACAATACTTTGGTGAGGTTGGAGAAACATATCCTGACAACTTAAAGAAATATCTGTTTATTTTGTATGTCTGTGTGTGTACTTTCACCTAAAATATACACTATTTTCTTAGATTTAAGAATTTATGGCCTTTGATTATTAAAAATGTACTCCAGATTTAATTTTGTATGTATGTATGTATACATAGTTATCAAGGGCCTTCAGTTTCTCAAAGGTAAGAGGATAATGTGTATCATAGATGAAGGTTTGTGCTCTTGATTCAGGTAGCTTAGTATTGTAAAAATAATTTTTCTTTTTTATTTTTTACTTTATTTTGAAAAAGTAGAAAAATGGAATTGCCTCTGCACAATACATTAATTTCAACATTATATAAATTGTATCTCCATGTTTTTCTTGAAGAATTCTGTATTTTCACATGAAACAATTGTGTTTTTAAATGGTGTGTGTGTGGCAAGAACACTTAACCTGAGTACTATTCAGAATAATTTTTTAAGAGTATAATATAATTTTCTTCATTTTAGGAATAATACTGTGTAGATCTGTAGAATTAATTCAACTTGCCTAACTGAATGAAACCTGATGCCCATTGGTTAATGTCTCTTTAATTCTCCCTCCAAGTTCCTAGTAAACACCATTCCACACTTTGATTCTATAAATTTCATTATTTTAGATAACTCATTTATATAAGTGGAATCATGTCTTTTTTTGTCACTGGCTTATTTCTCTTAGTATAGTGTCATAAAGGTGCATCCATGTTGTCATATATTGAAAAACTCCCTTCTTGTTCAAAGCTAAACAGTAGCCATAGTTTTTTATCCACTCATCTGTTAGTGAACATTGAGGTTGTTTCCATATCTTGGCTATTGTGAATAGTGCAATAAACATAATAACACTAATGTCTCTTCAACTTCTGATTTCACTCTATTGCACAAACACTTAAAAGTGGGATTGCTGGATCATCTGGTAATCCTATTTTTAGTTTTTTTTAGAAATCTCTGCACTGTTCTCTATAGCAGCTGAACTCTTTTGAATTCTCACCAATAATTGTAAGGGTTCAAATTTTTTCATATCTGTCATTTTTTTTTCCATTTTTTAAAATTTTATTGTTGTTCAAGTACAGTTTTCTGCTTTTTCCCCTGAGCCCAGTCTTCACATCCCTCCCTGGATGCCACCCTCCCCGTTGGTTCTGTCCATGTGTTCTTTATAGTTGTTCCTGAAAACCCTCCTCGCTTTCCCCCCCATTATCCCCCCCCCACCTCCCCTCTGGTTACTGTCCATTTGTTCTTAATTTCAACGTCTCTGGTTATATTTTGCTTACTTATTTGTTTTATTAAGTTTTACTTAAAGGTGAGGTAATATGGCATTTGTCTTTCACTGCCTGGCTTATTTTACTTAGCATAAAGTCATTTTTTAAAAAAGATGATTACTAGAAATTTTAAAATTATATATACAGCTTCTATTTGGGGCTTGTAATATATTTCTATTAAACATTGCCGGTACAAACTATTAGAAGCAGCATGTTTTACAATATATGTTTATATACAATTGTCATGTTCTTCATAGAGAAATTAGCACATCTTGGTTCTCGGCTTTTTTCATTGATTGTCTAAATAACCCTAAACAAATGATTTAACTACAATTGGTTTTGATTCCCTCAGGTCATTTCACAGTAATATCTGAGGCAAGGGCCTCCATTGAATGAGACTGGCTTTAAGACACTTAGAGTGAAATCCTTTATTAGTTATTAACTTACTTTCTGAATGATATAGAATATTATTTTTCAGCCTAAGGTTTCTCATCTGAAAACAAAATTCACAATTGATACCTATTATTGTTATTGATTATTGTTCTAAGAATTAAGTTATAGAATGCATAGGCTAACATGTAGAGATCTATAATGTAGTAAATACACATTACGGTAACTCATTAGGTTCCTTAGCTGCAATGAAGCAGTCAATAGACAGAAGGTGCTTTTCACCACTATTGATGTCCCCTGTCCCTCTCCATAAAAAAATAAAAACTAAAAACACTTTGTTTTTGCTTTTTTTCTCTTCCTAAATTTGAAAAGATGGTCTTTGTTCTTTCTTAATTGCATGTGAATGCTTACACACACTCCAAAATATACAACCATGATGAAGTAAAACCAACCAAATATCGTGAGAATGTCAAAATGTGAAAAAAAGAAATCTCTCAATGGTAAACCACACTGCAAAATAAAGCATAATCACAGGCTGTGAACATAACAGTTCCCATGGAGACAATGTAAAGCATCTGGGTGTCAAAATAAGGATTAACTTCAATCATCATCTCTTGTTTTAAAATGTTATAAAATTTAATGTTTTATATGCAAAGTACTTACATTTAATTTATTTTTATAAACATCTTGATACAAAATGCACAGCTTTCTTTTCTAGCTTGGCTAAGAGGGTAAATGGGAGTCAGGTGTAACTGTGTTCTAGATTTATTAATATCCAGAACCTACTGAATTGACAAAGATGTTTTAAAAGTTACAAAACTTAGTAGTGAGGTGAGGAAAATGAATGTTCTTATAGCCTGTTCTTGGTAATGCACATTGGTATAACTTTTCTATAGTTCAGTCTAACACACAGATTAATATATGTGTGTACATTATGTTCTGGCACAGTATTTGCATTTAAAGGATTAATATTAAAGGAAAGTGCCAAAACAATATACATTATGGAGAGGCAAGTGTCTGTATAGCAGCATTATCTGTATATACACAGACACACACGAAGAATTTGAAGTAACCTGCATGTCTAGCAACATGGATATAATTAAGTATATTATGGCACACGTTTGGGACGGAAAGTTAGCCTTCCAAAATGATACTGAAAAAAAAATTAATCATACTGAAAATTATTCAAAGTGTATTTTCAAGATATTTACACCATGCTATATTTATGTAATATTTTTAAATTACATGATAAAAGTATAAAATACTTTGATGGCATAAATTATTTTTGATAGTGATAATTTCTAGGTTATGAAAGAAATTCCTACTTTTTATTATTTGCCTTTTTAAAGTTTCTCCCTGCCCACACACACAGAAATAAGTGTGCAGGCACACACAGGTCTTCTCCGTTAGGGAACAAAATAAATCAATATATTTTACATTTTTGCTCCAAATGTATTTCTACCCCATTACCAGATTGAATAAAGATATTTCTATTCCTATATATAAGCATTAGAGCAATACTATTTCATCTTATATAAAATTTTGATCAGCTACATGAAAATAACAATGTATAAATATGCTTCAGTGAGAATATTTATAGATCTTGTCACATTACAGTAAAGTTATCCTTTGAAAAGACAACTTAAATGCTGTTATCAGTTCAGCCTTTAATTCTCAGCAGGTAGTCAGAGTTATACAATTTTCTACAGCAACCAACTTGACAATGTAGATACATCTTCATTTTTAATTACAAATAAGCTCTTGGGATAAACATAATCTCATAAAAAGTGATGAAATATTCAAAATATTAGAGCTGCATGAATATATTTGTAATTTTAATTCTCTACCTTTTTGATTTATATATCTGTTCGAAAGAATTCCAAACGTGTATTGTTAACAAAGCATTGAGGAAAAAATATATTGTTCATAAACATAGAATTTCAGTGTGTTCTCTTATATAGAAGGGATCAGATTTTCAGAATTAAATTTCTTCACTTCTCAAATTCAACATATTTTTACTGATAAAGTTGCAAAGTATAGCAGAGATTAATGAAGAGGTCCAGTAAAATTGTAATCATAAATCATCACATTTTAGTTTCCACAATTTATAATTTTAGCCCATGTTTATATACCAGAGCATGTACTTTTCTGAAGCTTCTTTTGCCTTTCCTAATTATACTTGTTTAGGAGCTTCAAAAATACTAATACTTTATTCATATGTTCATTCACACATATATTGATGCTTAAATAAAATTTTAGGACATTCTATTTACAATGAGTGAGTAGGAGAAAATAGAATATGATACCTGTTAATATAGGCTGTCATTTAATAAAGAATATTTTACTCTAAAAATACCATTATAAGTATCATTTGATTAATAAGTGGTGCCCATATACCATAGAAAATCAATATTTTTGAGAGTAAAATCAAATGCTCTTATGGAGCCCAAATATTGTTAGAAGTACAATTTAGCTACAGTATGTTGAAAGAATAAGAGGTTCTGAGAATGAGAGTAAAGGCAAATACTTTGTTCATTAGACAATATTCACAGTTTAGAGTGTGAGTCTCTCTATTATTTTCTGAATTAATTTACTCCTCCATTCTCATATGAAAATTCCTTATTTGGGGTAATTTAATCTTTATCAAAGAACATAATTTACCTATTCAGATTCATCTTGGTCTTGCTTGCTCATGCTTCTGTGGCCAATCTCCATGGTATCATGACTGATCTTTATAAAATGTAAATATAATCAATTTATTTCTCTGCATAAAATTCTGCATAGCCTTCCCAGCATATAGAAGAAACTCTACTGTCTGTGTGTGGCTCTGTCTGTCCCTCTCAGTTCACCCCTCACTGCCACACACTCTATGCTTGTAAACAAGCCAGTTACCATGGTTTCAGAAACACACTAAGTATTCTTCAAATAGGCTGTTTTTAACAGTTAAATACTTTTCTATTCTACTTCATTTGCTTGCTCTACTCATTCTTCTTTAGAGATTTGGCTAAAATTCTATTTATTTTGAAAAACTTTTCTAAACCTTCTTTTCTTTCAAAAACAATTAGCAACTTAATTACTCATATTATTACAGTACTTTTTTTGGATTTTAAAGGTAAACTTTAACATTTTAACAGAACACTCATTTCTGTTTTCCAGATAAGACTGAGGATTTCTGTCTTGTCACTGTACTTCCCAGTAATTTATACTGTTTCTAGATAGTAGATGCTCATTAGGTGGTGAATAAATTAATAAAGGGACAAATAATGGAATGAATATAATTATTGGAAGCTTCTTGTGGTAGCACTTGATATAGAATTAATGAAACAAAAGGACTGTTTACAAAATGTTGCTGCACTGACTCACCTTTCTTTTTCCTAACTTGATTTTCTTCTTTCAAGAAACCTTAGCTCATAATACCCTTTTACCTTCCCTAGAACATCAGTCTCATTCTTGTTTATTAACTTCAATTATTATATTTTAAAAGCATTCTATCCCTATCTTTTCAAAATACATTCTGGCATTACACAGAACAGTTTAAATGGCATTGACTACTCATTGTTTATAAGCAAATTTCTCCTTTTCTTCAGGAAAAGGATAGGTTCATGATTGACTAAAATATATTAAAGAGTAAATGACCTAATTTAAATCTCTGTCATGCTACTCTGAAATCTATGCATAGGCTATATAGCACATACCATTCATGCATTCATTCATTCAGCAAATATTTATAATAAAGGCCTTGGATGCGGCAGCTACCCTGCTACCTACTGAAAATTTAACATTTAGTAAGATGCTTTACATGCCCGTAAATGTACATGCCAAGTAGGTGATAGTAAAAAGATATCTGAAGAAAAAAATAAATCATTAACACTATCATTGAAGACCCATTGCTTTGAATTTTCATAAAACATTATTTTTTTAAAAAATCAAATCCAAATTAATTATTTAAAACTCCTAGAGTAGTGTCTACAACTGAGGATATTGCTTCCTATTCTTATTTGGTAAATAAAATTCTCTGAAATAAGTTGACATGTTAACAATAAGAACTCTGGTATCACACAATCAAACCACAATTTGGATAAGTTTTTAACAAATTTAAAGCACTAAAATAAGTTGTAATTTGTAACAGAACTATATATCATCAACTATTTCTTTACATATTAACTGAAAAGATGATTATAAATTTAAAATGCTACATTTATTCAATAATGTGGATCATTAGTTCTAATAGTCTTCATATTATTTGACCTTTTATTTATTTGGTCTTTTACAGAGATCAAAATTAAAATAATATAGATGTAAAACCCGGCCATATGCAAAGCAGCATAGACTTGTGGGCTCAAGATAAAAATCTACAATAACAAAGAAACTTGGTAACAAAATAATGTACTTTAAAATCAGAAGACCCATCCCAGATGTAAAAATGAAAGTCAGACAATAAGCAAATACACCTAGTTTGCTCATTTATAACGGAGATGGGAACTCAAAGATATATATACTCAAATTGTCAATCATTTAATGACAAAGTGTCTGCTTGATGGAAAAAATAATAAATATTACTTAAAGTACTTATTTTGTGTCCTATGACATTGTTCAATCTTGGGAATGTAACAAACTATCCAGAAATTAAGGTCATGACCTCTAATATTTATTTTATAAATGTAAAAGAAAGTCAGTTACATTTTTAGTTGACCCCAGCAGGTAAACACTGGGATTTCTTGTCAAGAAATCTGGATGCTGCTGAATTAATCAATCTTTAAATTTGTGGGTTCAGCAAGACAGTTTTGTCTTAATGTTTAAAATAGATACATCTGTCAGAGGGAGGACTGATATCAATCAAATGTTCACAAGTCTTGTGTTTAAAGCGAAGTTCCAATCATATTTTAATTTATAATGAGAAGTATGGAATGCTTGGGTGTCACAGCCAAGTCTTTCTCACCCTCTGGGATAATCGAATGATGATTTCTTGAAAAGCAATGATACTATGTGGTTGGTTCCAGAGTTTCAAGGTATACTTATTTTCTGTAAAAGGGGCTTTTACCAAGGGCTCCTAGCATTCTTGTTCCTCAGTAGTACATTGTTCAATACTGGCAACACAATTCCTGCTTTGTTTCCAGCTCTCCCTGATGATACGTCTATCATTTCCTGAGTGTGTCTAGTTAAGTCCTGGAAATTATTTTCCCCCCAAAGGTGGCTTTGAGTACCAGACTCAATCCTTTACACTGCTTGAGCTCTCAGGAGGTGGTTTTCATTTCTTTTTTTAAAATTTTTGGAGTAGTAATTCACTTTTGCTGTCATGAAGTTACCAAATTTACCAATTTATTTCTGAATTTTGATGTTTATAATACTCTTCCTCTAGAAGTTCTAAAGCTGAACAAGTAAATATGTTGATAAAAATTAGTGAAGATTTTCTAATTTATAATGACCAAGGGTTAAGTTTCAATAAATTTGAATTTATTAATTTGTTTTTATTGAATTTGAAATTGCAAATGCAATTACAAACAGAACAAATCAAGTTTTCTGTAATATTTTAAATGTTTCTCTTAATTGAGAAATTCCCTTTAAGATTTACTTTAGTCAAATATCTCTCAATTTACTAAAAGATTATACACAGACAGGTAGATAGATGATAGATAGATAGACTTAAAATCAGTCTGCTTACACAAGCATTAAAACTAAATTTTACTTGTCTAAAATCATCAGCTTTATAACCAAAAAAAGAAAAAAAGAATATGTTTTGAATGTTAAAGTTATTTGTACCTAGTGAAACCAGGAAACTATTACGATGACTGCTCTAATTAATAACTCAAGGTTACAGATTAAGATGTTAGAATTAGTTATATAAAATTATTGGTAATTTTAGAACAATATTTATACAATATTGAAAACATCATTGAGCAAATCACTTAAGTGGATTCCTACAAAATCCTATACTTGTTTCTCTTTCAATTAAATTACCCAATAGGTAAGCAAATTTTATTTATCCTGACTTTTAAACATCCCATCTCAAACGGCCTGGCCTGGATAGTTTTAACAGTCTCCGGGTCTTTGCTTTTTCTCTGAATCAGAATCTCAGTTCTAAAATCCACAGGGTACCATATCACTTTTAATTTGAATATTAGTTTCAACCAAAGCAATGCATCAACACTTTTTGCAAATATGAGAGCCCTTTTTAACATTAAGCAACATCAAGGTCTACTGCACCACAGTAATCTAGTTATGCTAGCTGTTATAAACAGGAAAAAAAAGTAATAATTTAAATTATCTCTAGTTTTTAAGTTCTGTCTTTTCCTCTCTCTAACATACACAAAATCTCTAGTCTTATTAAACTGAATTATTATACAAAAATTAAGTCAAAATAATAGCAATGACAATTTTAAACATCAGACTCATAAAGATAATATTTTAGAAAATTTTGGAATCTCAGAATAATAAAAAGCTAGTCTATAAATCATGTACAAAAAACACAAATCATAAAAGACAATAGTGAAAAAAATAGTTGCTTTAAAATTAAAATCTTCTTTAGGAAGAAAAGCTAACAAAACAAAGTAGAGTTAAGAAGAAACAATTTTGACATGAAATTTTAGTCAAAAATATAAACTATTTTAATATATGACTAGCAAACATATAACTGAAATAGAAAACTAGGAAAGCAATAATGTACAATTCATAGGAAGAAAATACTGAATTACAAATAAATTATAAATTGTGCTCAACTCTATCATAGTCAAGGAAATTCAACTGGAAACAACGAGCTGTGAATACATAACCATAAGGTGACAAAAGTTGAAAACTCTATTACCAAATGGGAGAGAATAAAGTTGAGGAATACAATCTATTTGTAGTAAAATTGAGTATGTGTACATCAAATGATCTAGTGACTCCACTTTTAAGGATATGCACTAGAGTGCATGTACTAGAGTACATTCTTGAACAGTGCCCAGTCTATACATTAGAAAAAATGTAAAATGTCTTTATAAACTTTATATATCAGCATATTAGCATGCATAGACCACAGAGATATTCTCTGGAGGGAAAAAAGTTACAAAGTATGCTACACACTTGAACTATATGTAGTAAAGTGATAGAAAATATAAATGAATAAACAGTTATTTACATATCGAAGGTTATTCTTGGGAGAAAAATAAAAAAATGGGACCTGTGTGAGGAACAAAGGGGAGTTTAGCATTACCTCAAATATTTGCATTCATATAAATATAAATATAAACATAGGTATAAATGTAAGCATTATCTCAGTTACTATAAATTATAAACAATCATAACATTATCACTGAATAAAAATCAAAATGAATTTCTCATATGTATGGTGCATTGAGTGGCTCTGTTTTCCTCAGTTGGGTTCACTCATGTGTTTGAAGATTGGTTGGTTTTCTTTGGATCAAATTTGGACGCAGCCAGACAGCTCTGCTTTGAGTCTCAAGTCAGCATGGTTCAGTTCTACTTTACATGGTATCAAATCTGGGTCTAACACTGAGTAGCAGGTACCCAGAGGGAGTAGCAGAGGCATAGGAGGTCATACCCAATCATTCAAGTACATTTCAAGTTCCCTTCTAGCATCATTCTGATGAATCCTTTGGGTCAAAGCAATTCACATGGCCATGTTCAAAGTCAAGAGGTATGTCGGGGTAGGAGGAGATGGTCAGACTTTGCCTGTGTGAGAACTGCAATGTAGCATGCTAAATTTAGATGGGTCAGTTAATAATTCACTCTACCACATGTGAAGAAAGTGGCAGAAATGTCAATATTAATTGCTTCTGTTTTATGGGTGTATGGGTGTCTGTATTACTTTTATTTTTCCTTTTTTTCTGTATTTTTAAATAATTTCCAAATTTTACAATGAACATCATAATTAGCTGGTTATTATTAAGCTGTTTTATCTTTTTGTAATCTTTTACAAATAGGTGGTTACAAAGTTATCACTGGCATTTAAAGTTCAGTGTAGGGAATATGGTCAATGATACTGTAATTGCTATGTCATAACTATGCATGGTGGGTACATAAAATATGAGGGGAGACCACTTTAACCCCTATTAGCTGTATACCTGAAGCTAATCCATATTATTGAATGTAAACTGTAATTGAAAAATAAATTTAAAATAAATCTTGTACACTTTTTTAAAGATTCTCTGTCCCACTCTCTACCTGATAAATTCATACCTATCCTTAAAACAAAACTAAATCATCACCTTCAGTGGGAAACTGCATTTGTCCTTCTACACATTCAGCCACTTTCTTTTTTTAAAAAATAAAAATAAAATACATGTGCATTTTATTTCTAACTCAGTACTTACCAAATTTTGCCCTAGTTATTAAATAATTCAATTGTCTTCTTCCACTACACCAGAAAGTGGTTTTTACATAAAATATATATTTGAATGTACTTTCCTAGGAAGAACAAGCTCATTAACTCTTCACCAATGTACATCCCTCCTTTATGCTAGGCACACATATTGACAGGCTATGTTTCCCAGGCTTACTTGCATGCAGATGTAGCTATGTAACTGAGTTTTAGAAAGTGAGTGAAAATTATGTGAGCCACTTCCAAAATGGATCCTTAAAAACCTCCCAATGGCTCCTCCTCTGGCTGAATGCATCTGATAATAAGACCTACAAAGTGAGGAAAGCAAAAGTGGCAAGAGGCCTGGGTCCTGAATAGCTTTCTGCTAACTACCCCATGGACAAGAACACAGTTTTGATGACTTGATCTCTCAGATATTCAACCCTATTTGCTATGTAGTTTTTCCTACCTAATAGATCTTGCCTAGTAATTATCTTGTAGAAGCCACTCAATAAATTAATGTATACTTAATAAGTATACATTACCTAATTGTATAATTAAAAAATAATGTGATCACTGGCACTATATCTAAAAGAAAAGAAAGCTCAATTTTTAAAAAAAATATTGAGATTTGCTTCCCTACTTTTTAAAGAATAAGGTACATAATACAGAAACATGAGTGGCAATAGCTAAAATTGTATAATAATTTAATAATATTTTTCAAAATTTTAAATACCTATATAAATGAGATAACTGTGTTTATGTTCTTTATTCATTGAAATGTATTGTTTTCAAGAAATGGAAGTTACAAATTTAAAAAATTTTTTGTAAACCTGATTGCACTGAAAATTACACAATAAATTTTATGTATACATGAGGTTCTATTTAAAGGTAAACACTGATAATCGAAAAACACTTCTTTAACTTCTTGGCTCAGCGTAACTGAGGTCACCATTTAGCCCTTTAAAAATGTTCATCACATGGACAACAGTGTGGTGATTGCTGGGGGTAGGGGAACAAAAAGGGGCTGAATGGTAATGGGGAAGAAAATACAATAAATATTAAATAAGATACAAACAATAATGAATAAATAAATGTATGTTTAGATATTTCCTGAACCATACAATTGCTCTGAGTATTTTTTGTTTATTTTTATTGATTTTATTATTTTTTCCATTACCATTTAGTCCCCTTGTATACCCTGCCCCCAGCAATTCCCAAACTGTTGTCCATGACTGTTAGTCTTTTTTTCCTTTTTGCTCAGTCCCTCCACCCCCAAACCCTACCCCTGCCCCAGCTGTCATCCTGCCCTGAATATTTTCATAAGCACTGTAGGTCATGCTGGAAAATGTACCTGTTACTATATGGGTCTTTCATAAAGTCATATTGATAAAGCTTTTAAAGCAGCCCTAGCAGAGAAATATAATGTAGGAATAGTTATCAGTAGAAAATATGATTAAATATTAGCTACTCTTTTTAGTCTCTAGAGGTGAAAAGCATTAAAATTTTAAACACATATTTCATAGATTTTTAAATATCAGATATTATCAAAATTTAAATATTTCTGATAAAATCCAGATGGCCATATACTGAAAATTTAGTTAATTATAATTATTTTGAATTAAAAATGCACACTTCCTTTTAATTGATTTTAAATTACTTGATTCCTACCTGCACTATTTATGTCATTATTAACACCAAGTTGCCACTAAGAAAATAATCCAAAGAATTAAACACTTATTAATTAGTTTCTTAAGAGTGTACCCATGAACATTCCATTTTAAAATTAAATGCAGCATTTTTAATTCTTTGAACAGAAGAGGATAAATCAAATAAAATATGCCTTTATCAATGTTTTACACTGTAGAAATTTAATAATAATTTTATTTTAATTGTTGTTCAAGTACAGTCTTCTGTCTTTTACTCCCATTCTAGCCCACCCCCCAGCCCTCTCCCTCCGTCCCATTTCCACACCCCTCCCAGTTTTTGTCTATGTGTCCTTTTTACTTGTTCCTGTAAACCCTTCCCCTTTTTCCCCTGAAATTTTCCTGAAATCCCCCCCCTCCCCTCTGGTCACTGTCAGCCTGTTCTCTATTTTAGTGTTTTTGGTTATTTTTGCTTGTTTGTTTGTTTTATTGTTTAGGTTCCTGTTAAAGGTGAGATCACATGGTATTTTAAAAAGAGGTAAATGGTTATTTTCTTTTTTTCCCATTAATACATAAATTCACAATATTCAGTGTTAGTGCATAGAAACATAATCAAATTCTTATTTTTCAGAAATGGATTCTGATCCCCTACTCTTAACTATATCGAACACCTTTGTTTCTAGTTAAATTAGAAGCTATAAGACATATTGAAGTTTCAGGATACACCTAGAATAAACTGGTACCTTTCTCATAATATAAGATGACTTCCTGGAGCTTCAAGGATACACATGACTCAAGCTATTACACTTCTTCTGCAAAATGGAATGTTCTTTCCACAAAAATACCTTTTTATGAAGACTGACCCAATGTGTCCCATTATTCCTAGTTAGCTCAGTGGTGTTCATTTTCACTTTTAACTCCTATATTTCTCCTGTGTGAATTTTCTCTCAGAAAACTAATCCTGTCATCACTACAATGATTTTTTTTTTAATTTTCTCATGAAATCCCCAGGATATAAATATCAAATTGTTTTCTATTTCTGAATTATCTTTTTCTCCAATCTCTGCTTATGAAGATCTCATTCAGCATTACACTACTAGTGTATTGTTGTTGACTGTTTTTTTTTTCATTTTGGGTAAAAGCATGAATTCCTTTTTCTTAGCTCAATGCCATCATAACTTTCTTGGGGACATGTGTTTTCCCTTTTCCCTATTGTGTATGTTCTGATTGACACATAAAACACAATCCCTGGTCATGATGATTACCTTAGGATAGATAGCAAATATATACATACATACATATATATATATTCACATATATTTTGTGTGTGTACAGATACATAGAAACACAGATGTGTACATTCATACATGCATGTGTCCATGTGTATGTGTTTACATATGCACACATGTGTATGCACATATATGTATGTGTGTTCGCATGTGTGCATGCATGTGTATATGCATGTATATATGTGGCCAAAAGATGATACTCAAATTCATTAGCCATAGAGTCAAATTTAAATCACAAAGACATACCGATATATATCTTCAAAATAGCTATAATAAAAAATCTGACAATTTCTAGTGAAGATATAGAGTGACTGTCACTCTCATACATTGTTGGTATGTTTGAAAAATGTTCTTACCAACTACAATTGAACATTCATGACCCTATAATCCAGAACTACATACTTGGGTGTACAACCAAAAAGAATGGGTGCAAATGTATACCAAAAGAAATCTGAAACAAGCCCTCACTGGTGTAGCCCAGTGGATTGAGCTTGGGCTGCAAACCAAAATGTCGCAGGTTCAATTCCCAGTCAGGGCACATGCCTGGGTTTCAGGCCACGCCCCCAGCAACTACACATTGATGTTTCTCTCTCTCTCTTTCTTTCTCCCTCCCTTCCCTCTCTAAAAAAAATAAAAAAAATCTTAAAAAAAAGAAATCTGAAACAATATCCACAGGAGCATTATTCTTAATAGATTAAAACTGGAATCAACCCAAATGTCCATCTATAGTAGAATATATGCATAAATTTGAGTATAATCACATGAAAGAATATTATTACAATAGTTAAGAACAAACCATATACTCACTACATATGTACATAAATTTTATAAAGTGTTTACTTAGAAACAAAAATAATTAAGATCAGATTGTTCCATTGCTCAAAAACTTCCAATGAAATACCAGTTCTTTACAATTCCTTACAAGGCCCCATAGGACATAGCTTGAGTCCTCCCCTCTGTATAATTTTGTCCATTCTGTTCCATCCACCCAGGTTTCATTTGCTTAACACCAAGGACACTCCTCTCTCAGGACCTTGTTCTGTCATTGTTCTACCTTTTGGAATATTCTTCCATGTTTATTTCAAACTTCTTCTTATGAATTATCAACTCATAGTGGGCTTTCTTAGTAATGCCATTTAAAATAGTCTCCCCATCTGCCCTGGCCAGGTGGCCTGGTTGTTTGGAGAGTCTTCCTATCCAGGGGTGTCTAACCTTTTGGCTTTGGCATCTCTGCACCACACTGGAAGAAGAGTTGTCTTGGGCCACACATTAAATACATTGCAACACATAATCACACACAAAAACAACATCATAATGTTTTAAGTAAATTTATGATTTTGTATTGAACCACATCCACAGTCATCCTGGGCTGCATGTGGCCCATGATCCACAGGTTGCACATCCCTGCTGGACCAAAAGGACACAGGTTCCATCCAGGTCAGGGCACACACATAGGTTGTAGGTTCAATACAGGAGGCCACCAATTGATGTTTCTCTTTTGTATCAGTGTTCCTCTATTTTTCTATCCAAATCAATAAACACATCCTCAACTGATGCTTTTAAAAACTAAATAAGTAGTTTCCCATTCTAAATTTATATATCCTTATTTGCTTCATTTTTCATAGTCCTTACTACTTTTTGGTATTTTTTATTATATCATTCTGTTCATTGTCATACCCTCAGCTTCCTGAAGGGTAAACAGTAAATATTGGCCTTCAGTAAGTATGAGCACAGGAACCAATCAATCGATCAATCAAGGCAGCTTAAATTGGGTTTACTTTCACTTCCAAACTCTGTTAGTAAAAAGAGTGATAACATAATAATAACAACAATAAATTAAAAGTTATACAGAGTAATGGATAGAAGACTCCCTATTTAATATGTGGCCAAGACCTCCAAGATCTCATTATGGGTCATGTATCTCTTCTGATAATGCCTGACTAGGAATGCGGACTAGGTCAAATCCTTTCAAAAATTAAATCTGGGTTCTTCTCAGTGAATATTTATTTATGCCTTCATCACTATTGGCAATAGCTTGGGGAAACAAAATTCTTGCTAGATGTTTGCATTCTCCTGATGCAAATAAATACAAGTCATAGTAAATGATATAAAATAGTGTGTAGGAACTCTAGTTCCTTTTCCACCCATTAACTTTGTCAATTCAGGTATTAAATAAAACCCCAACATGTGCTCCAGTTGGTGGAGCTCAATGGATTGAGTGCCAGCCTGCAAACCAAAGGGTCATGGGTTCAATTTGCAGTCTAGGGCATATGCCTGGGTTGCAGACCAGGTCCTCAGTAGGGGGCAGACAAAAGGGAGAGAAAATGTTTCTCTCCATTTCTCCTTACCTTCTTCCCTCTAAAAATAAATAAATAAATCTTGAAAACAACAACAACATATTACCATGGACACTTCACAGACCAAGTTGTATTTAATATGCAATTTCCAAATATGATTAGCATATGTCAATTTAAGTAACAACAGATCTCAGGCCTATCTGAAATTTTATTTTTACATAAATCAAGCTATGACAAATGCCATGTTTCCTGGATAACTACTCTTTATTTGAATAATTTCTTTATTTTTCTAAACTGAAAATCTATACAGTAATCTAAGAACATAGAATAGGGAAGGTTAAATTATTAGACATACCTCATAAACATAGGTTAATAACATAGGTTTATTAAAATGTATTGGAGATATCATTAATTATGCAAAAAGGAAATTATTTATTTTTCATGATAAACTTCACAAATACATAATTCAGGTTTAGTAAACCGGTCTGAAATCTTTTTAGACTCAGGTCCCTTCCAACTTTCTCTTTGATCATCCCTACAGAGAAACCTGTGTGCAAATGATCCAAGGTGGGGCTCTGGATAGTAATCCAGATTTCAAGGGAAACAAGATAGAAAAAGGAAAAATAAAGTATCATATCATCATATTTCTTCCTGTCAATGACATATCCAGGAGGTTGGACAAATCACTTAACCCTGGACACTGGCCAGAATTTAGTCACATAGTGATGTCTAACTTGAAGAAATTTACTAAATGTAATCTGAATTCTTGATGGCCACTTATCCAGCAAAAGTTCAGATTATTATGTTAGAAAAAGGGGATAAACAGATTCTGTAGGGCCAAGCAGCATCTGTCACAGTTGTCATGATGCAATTCAATGAGTATCAATTTTTATACTCATTTATACATCATTATACGCACCTCGAATGTAGTCACTCTGCCTGTGAGATGAGTGTGCTCTCATGAACTGGATACAAATAGAAAGATAACCACTACAGGAAAATAGGTGAATTGTAGTTTTGCTATTTTTATTTTAAAAGTGTATACAAATAACGTTTTAGAAAACAAGCAATTATTGTCAAATACTGAGAATTTCTGAAAGGTAATATCTTATTGAAGTAAGAATATATTGTGATTCTCTGACCAGCATCAGCAGAGATTAATTTTAAAAATTAGAGCATTTTACAAATATCACTTAAAACATAAATAGATATTACTCTAAATACCCCCCACACCAAGTTTTATTGAAGATAGATATTTAAAATAGAAATCTTTAGGTTTTTCACTTATAGTATATTACATAAAACCACATTAGGCTGCAAGTAATAGTCTAACTTTCAATGGCTTACCCACATAGATATATGTTTCTTGTGTATCCAGAGGTCTAGAGTTAAAAATGGACACAGCTGTACTTGAACCACAATAAAAAAAGTTAAAAAAAGAGAAGTCCAGAGTTAGACAATAATAACTCTAAGATGTCTTTAATGTTCAGACACCTTCTATTTTATTTATTTATTTATTTATTTATGTATGTATGTATTTATTTATTTATTTTTAAAGATTTTATTTATTTTTAGAGAGGGAAGGGAGGGAGAAAGAGAGAGATCAACATCAATGTGTGGTTGCTGGGGGCCTGCTGGGGGCCGTGGCCTGAAACCCAGGCATGTGCCCTGACCTGGAATCAAACCTGCGATGCTTTGGTTTGCAGCCCTCACTCAATCCACTAAGCTACACCAGCCAAGGTGAGACACCTTCTATTTTAGCTAATTACCTTTGGCCTGTAGCTTTCAACTTCTTGGTTGAAAGATGGTTATTGAATTCTCGAGAAGGGTACAGCTAAGGGAAGAGGGTAAAGCTTCCTTGATAGCTTTTCTAAATGTTATTATTCCAAAATGGACAGTTAAATTTTTGTTGATCATATAACTATATAATGTAGACATCCTAACAAAAATGAAGTTTGAGAGACTGCAAATTAGAGGGAGACAAAGGAAAATGAAACTCTTAGATGTGGGGTGGCTGACATAAATTTCTGTCAAATTACTGTTATTGTGAACTACATACACTTATTTACAACAAAATATTTTGGTTTTTATAAAATACTTAGATTAAAGAATATCCCTGGGTTTTGACAAAAAGCAAGCAAACAAAAACCATCCAGTACACCTCATCTGACAAATACAGTAAAGATTCTGTTAATGGATTTGGTTTTGCCTATTATTGTTCAGTTAGTATCCACTCCCTAACTTGATGCTATGCATGCACACACACATACAAATCCACGGGATGAGTGGTGTTGGTGGAAATGGTAAAGACCTCCAAATATCTTCTCCTTTATAAAAGCAGTAACACGGAAAAAATAGTCAAAATCATTTTTTAAGAAATTTAAAAATAAATCAGATTCTTGGGAGTGTTTACTCAAGAAAAACAGCAGAATACTGGTAAGAAAGAGGAACTCTATGACATTTTAATTTTTTATATTTTCATCTCTTTCTTTTCAGCTCCATACTGGAGTTGAAAACTAAGAGTCTCACATTCATAGCAGCTGTGAAACAAGCAATCTGGCAGTCATTGGAAGGAACATAAAGGGTTTAATGCTCCTAAAAACCAAATCCCTGGAGAACAATCATTACCTGACAAGCAGAAACTGCAAACCAGAAGTAAAGGCTAAGGCAGAGTTATCAACGGCCTGACTGAGTGTTGAAGGCATGCACCAACATGCATAAACAGAGCCCTGTACTAAAGGTTGGAAAGCTACTAGTTCAAGGCACTTTGAGGAATCTCTGTCTAATTATCAGTTTATGAATGTGCTAACTGAACAAAGATTTCTGTGGGCATATATGACAAAAAACACAGACTTAACAAACTTAGTTCAACAAAGTCACTATAAACAGCAACAACAACAAAAACAAAAATATCAATGACAAAAAAACCCAGGGAGAAGAAATTTAATAAATAATTTTAAATAAATTTAATAAATAATTTTAAATAAATAAGAAATTTTCAATAAAACTTTATGAGATAGGCAAAGAAATAAGAAAGCATGTCACATACACATGAAAAAGAGCAGTCAATAGAACCTATCCTTGAGGAAAACCGACTTTAGATATGCTATAAAAGTTTTTGCATAAGCTATTTTGAATATGTTCAAATAACTAAAGGCAACTATGTATATAGTGCTAAAGAAAAGCATGTGAATGATGTCTCACCAAATCAAAAATATCAATGTAGAGATAAAATTATTTAAAAAATGGCCAAATAGAAGTTATGAAGTTCAAAAGTGCAATTAGTAGAAATTAAAAATAAAATTCTAGAAGGGCTCAAGCATGGAAATAAAGTGGCAAAAAAAAAAAATCAGTGAACTTGAAGGTTAGTTATTGAGATTATCCAGCTGAGAAATAGAAAGACCAAAATAATAATAATAATAAAACTAAAGAGTTTGGGCAACCTGTGGTATGCTATGAAATGTTTCTGTATATGTATAATCAGAGTTCCACAAGATTACAGGAAGGGTCAGAAAGAATAATTGAGGATGTAATGTCTGAAATCTACTTAAATTTTATTTAAAATTATTAATGTACACAATTCAATAAGCCAGAAATTCACTAGATTGAATAAACTCTAAAGAAACTCATAACTAAACTCATTATGTTTAAACTTTCTAAAGACAAAGAGGGAACTCATTGTGTGAAGGGATCCACAATGTATTCTTTTTCCATTGTTGCTGTAGGAAAAATGACATAACCTCAGTAGCTCCAAAAAGCACAAATATATTGCCTGATATTAATAGAAGTCATAAATCTTCAATTGATCTCACTTGCTCAAATCAATGTATCGACAAGCCTGAATCACTTCCAGAGGTTCTAGGGGAGATGTTTCCTTGCTGTTGATAGCTTTTAGAGGTCAACTGCATTTGCACCTCTAAATGGAGGTTGGCACCATACCTCCATCTTCAAAGCCAACAAAGGTGATTCAGATCCTTCCAATCCTTCTCCATCTCTGTTTTCTGCCTCCTCTTGTACTTATAAAGACCTTTATGAGTATGTTGCTCCGATCCTGATAATGCTGGATAATCTACCCATCTCAAGGTCAGCTGATAAGCAATCTTATTTCCAACTGCATCTTTGCCCCCCTCTTTTTTTATATAACCATATTCCTTTTTCTTAGAACCTTTAAGAAAAGGTTGGATTATACCATATAATCATATATATATATATAAATAATAATTTCTCATATAATCCACCTCAATGGATTCCAGAGATTAGGAAGTGAGCATTTTTAAAGGTTTGTTATCACATTTTTTAAGATTAAAACCTTATATTTCACCATAAACCATAAGCAGCCAGAGAGCAATAAGATAATATATTGAAAGTACAGAAAGATACAGCAATCAACCAAGAATTTTACTTCTGCAAAACTACCTTTCAAACATTACAGAATAATTTAGACATTTACAAGTTAAACACAAACAGAATACATTGCCAGAAGACTTGCATTACAAAATGCATAAAGGAGATTTTTCTTTTTGGCAGAAATGAAAGGAAATAAGGCATATTCCCATGCCAATAGGTTTGGGGCATCTTTGAGGGCATCTTTCTGCCCATCAAAGATGGGCATCTTTCTGTCCATCAAAGATGGACATCTTTGAGGGCAATTATTCTGTCTCCCACAGAAGGAAACTTCCTTGACCTTATAAAAGCTGTCTGTGAACAACCCATATGTAACATCATATTTAACATTAAAAGACTGAAAACTTTCTCTTGAAGATCAGAAACAACACAAAGATGGCATATCTTGCCCAATTTATTAAACATTGTACTAAAAATTCTAGCTAGAGTCATTAAGCTAGAAAAGAAATAAATTCATCAAGAATGGAAAGGAAGAAGTAAAATGATCTATTTCCATAAAATATGATATTGTATATATAAAATCCTATGGAATGCACAGAAAATTATAAGAACTCATAAACAAGTTCATCAAGTTAGCAACATACAAGATAAATTTATAAGAATTAATTATATTTCTATACACTAACAAAAAAATCCAAAAATATTAAATTGAAAAACCAACTCCATCTAAATAACATAAAAATATTTAGGAATATAATTATGTACATTAGCAAGACTTATACACTGAAACCTACAAGAGGATACTACTCAGCAATAAAAACTATTGACACTCACAATGAAATAAATGAATCAAGAAATTACTATGCTGCTAAATAAGTCAGACATAAGAGAGTACATAAGGAATGATTCCAGCTTATGTGACATTTTAGAAAAGACAGATAAAGGATAATGAGAGCAAATAGATGGTTTTTGACCCTAAGATAGGGTAAAAGGTAGGAATTGTTTATGAGGAGATATAAAAAAATCTTTTTGGTGGGATGGAAAATTTGTATAACTACATTGTGGTGGTTGCTCATGTAATTGAATTGGTTAAAACTCATCAAAATGTGTACTTAAAATGTGTGTATTTTACTACATATATTTTTATACCTCATGAAAGTTATTAAAGGTAACATGACACTAAATAATATTATTTTCTTTGTTTTTCTGTAAATTACTAACTTTATTTCTAGGAGAATAATACTAAAGATATGTATTTGAAAGCATTTAAAAACAGAATAATTAATTTATGTCTTTCTATAAAAATCAAAAGAAAAACAATATTATACTGAGTGAGGTTATTATAGTGTCAGCTTGAAGAACATATGGCCAACGAGATGATCATTCATTTAAAACACAAGTGGCTTTATTTTACTGACATTTTCACATTGTTAGAAATAAAATTAAATTATATCTTTAATAAATGCTATTATATGTAATATTTGCCTTTACAGGAGATATAAGTTTAAAATATATATATTAAATATATATATATTTAAACAGATTTAAACATTATCATCTGTTTCTTTCTAGGTATTTATACCAAATAAGGATGAACAGTATTAAAATGTAATTTCTCTTTAGCTTAGAAAATTTGTTGAAAATATAATTAGTTTATATGCATCAGGTTGTTATTATTTTTCATTTGCTGATGACTGGTAGGAATTAAATTTCATTAATAATTTAAATTAACACAAAGATTAGAATAGAAGTATTATTGTGGGAATTTTAAGTTTGTCACTCTAGAAAGATATAATAATAAATGATCCACCCCTGGTCTTCAAGATACTGGATTATCAATGATTTAAGACTTTGGTGAATGGTTCAAGCATTTTATACACATTTTTATTTTCTTTTCACACTCATTTAACTCTTTCCTAACCTGTGATCCTGAAAGCATGCTTTTGACCATTGATAACGGAAGCTACCACATCAAAGCAGTGTAAGCAACGTTAACTAATATTGAAAGCAAATTCAAGGTAAAGAGGTAAAACTTTCATTCAGTTCAATAGAGACAAACAGAGTGTTAGGGTAGAAAACAAATTGCTTGCCTTTTCCTCCTTCTTTGGTAAGCTAGCCTTGTTAGAGATCCAAATGGACAAGTACATTAAATATACCAACCTGCATTTGGCTCTGTAAAGTACCTTTTCAATTCTGCATATGTGCTTCCTGGTAAATGTCTCCCCCCATAAAGCTTGTGTGCAGTTGAATAAAGTTTACTTTGGAAATAAATGCTGTTATTATTTCTTCATGGAAAGCAATCTGCTACACCTGAAGGCCATACCCTTATTAGAGAAATGAGTGAGCACCAATGTGAGTAGCAGCCTTCTTTTCCTCCAGGAACATTATAAGTAATGTTGCATTCATTGCCTTTTTAATCCACATCTCTGGACACTCAGACTTGCTGCAATATCTGGTAAAACTCATCTTCCTTTAAGAGAAGATTTAATCTATGAGCTAACGATTTATCATCTCAGTATCAAATCAGCTGCACTGCCAAACTTCCATTAAAGGACACATCGGTCCTAATTCCTATGATTTGTTTTGTTCTCTGTAATCATTCCAACACCTTGCCTCTTAGGTCCAAGAACTTGGTTCTTTTTGTATTTTTCTAAGGCAGACACTTTCAAATTAAAAACCAACCAAACCAAACCAACCAAACAAACAAAATACAAAGCCACAACCTAACACTTGTGTTAGTTTTTCTCTTTGAATATGACATCTAATGTGGTTTCCGGAACATATATCCAGTTACAGAGATGCCTAACGAAATCCATCCCTTCCTATAGAACTGTCATTGGTGTACTATTTCCATTATTTCTCAAGACTAGAGACTTGTCCTAAAACCTAAAACCTAAAACTCTGCTGTTGATATAAGAAGCATTCAAACCTGTAGAGAATTTTTTTTTGTGAGCTTGAGCCAAACTGATGACAATCGCCATGAAGCAAAATCTCAACGAACTGAGAAGTGCTCCAGAGAATGGCAGTTTTGCACCCTATTTTATTCACTACAATCAAAAGAGAAGGTGTCAAGGGAGTTACAAGAAATCCATTGGTGACAAATTAGTGAGGCAGGGGACAGCAAGGAGGGAAAACTTCTGAGGTTGGATAAAAAGCAAATTGATAGACACTATTACACAGGCAGATACAGGATAGTTAACAGTCAACAATTAACACCATAACAATAACAATTAGAGGTTTTGTGGTCTCCTTCTGGTGCAGCACCTATGCTTGAGCGGTCCAGAAAGGAAATTTGCCATTCCAACATCATGTTATCGAAGATGCAAAAAGACAACGGGCAGGCTCAGATAAAGGTGAGGATTGACTTTTGTTAGGGAAAAGTAATGGCCTAGGACATGACTACCAGTCATGAACCACTTTCATTTAGAAAGTTTCCCTTTCAGACCATCTTATGTGGTTACTTGAAGTCTCTGAGTTTGTAAAACTGCCACTCAGGCCTCCCCCAAGCTTGTCAGGTTTCACATGTGGCCCCTTTTTTCCCATACCTGGTATAAACCACCAATTCTCATGTTTATCTAATAGTCTAGATTTTCCTATAAGGTCCTATTTTTCCCATTTCCATTCAAACAGCTCAACTTATAACTATTTCAGCTTCTCTTAGGAAAATAGCCTCTCACAAGGCTTTTCATTCTGCACAGACTGTTATTTCAGTCCTTCCTCTGCCCCAGATGTGCCACTAGCCAATTTCTTATATAATTAATGATGAGCCAAAGACATGCTATGAATTTCCTAGAAATACCTTAAAAATATTTATTCCCTAGGAATAGTGTATTTTATCATAAACAACACTGACTCTTTCCAGAAGCTCAGTGACCTACATTACCTTATTAATTATATCCTTTAATTTCTCAGTTTTCCTACTTTTCTAGAATGTAAAATGTTTAAATTTTTATGGTAGTACTTCAAGGCATTTATTTGTGCATATATTACTTCAACATATACTCATGTTTATTAGGCATTTAAGCCCGTAAAGATTTATGAAACAAATATTTCGGTAAGTTTTTCCTTTTTCAGGACACCATCCCTAGGAAACTTCAGAAAGAAGAAACATTGCTCTGTTAAAGAATTCAACAGGACTTTTTTTTCTTTCAGACCTCTTAAAGAAAGTAATGGACACAACTATGGACAGACAGAAGAAACCACTTCACCGTAACATGACTGGTAGAGAGTTCAGAGACATGAGAGGGCTGGCTGGGCTCCCACAGGTGGCAGCTGAAGATCCAGAGGGATATTTCAGCAGCTAAGGGCATTCCCCTGAGAAGTGTGGGGTCTAAACCCAAAATAGAGCTCCCCAGCTACAGTACCAGAGACAGAAAAACACCTAGATAACATCCTGATGTAGAAAGCATAAGGGTTTCTGTCTGCCAGGAAAAAACAGCTGGAGACTCAGAGAGCCTCTTAAAGGGCCAATGCACAAAATTTCATTTACAGCCATTTAACCTGGGCTTGGGCAGAGTGGACTAGAGATGCTTAGGAGAGTCTTGGGTTGGTGGCTCTTGGGAGATAACCTAATGAACAGCTGCCAGTCCCTGTGCTGAGCCATTCCCCAAACTGCAGGAGCCATCTTTCTCAGACACAGCAGTCTTCTCCAAATAATGTCAGCCTAAGGGGAATCAATAGCCCCCCACACAGGAATTACTCTGTGGAGCTTAAGCTGGGATGGTGATTACAGTTTAATTAATTGAACTGACTAGTTTAGGGGTTGATTAGTTTAACTACTAAGGCAAAAAATACAAAGAAGCACCCAAAATGGTATACAAAGAAACATACGGCTATGAAAGAACCAGAGAATTCTCAGTAGAAGAACTAGGTGAAATGGAGGCAAGCAATTTATCAGATAGAGAGTTTAATGATTATAAACATTCAAAAGCATGCAAAAAGAGATAGAAACCATAAAAAAGGACCAGTCAGAAATAAAGAATGCAATGTCTAAAATAAATTATACACAGGAAGGAATAAAGAGTAGGTTCAATGAAGAAGAGCATCACATCAGAAATTTGGAAAACAAGGTGGAAAAAAAACACCCAAGCATAGCAGCAAAAAGAAAAAAAAATTAGAAATGAAGAGAGTTTGAGAAACATTTTGAACAACATGAAGCAGAACAATATCCACATGATGGGAATACCAGAAGGAGAAGGGCGTAGGCAAGGGATTGAGAACCGATTTGAAGAAATAATGACTGAAAACTTCCCTAATCTGGTGAAGAAAAAAAGACACACAAGCCCAGGAAGCTCAGAGAGTCCCAAATAAATTGGACCCAAAGAAGCCTCCACCAAGATACATTGTAATTAAAATGACAAGGTTTAAAGACAAGGAGAAAATCCTAAGAGCTGCAAGAGAAAAGCAGATAGTTAGAGTTAGGTTTTACTTGTCCACAAAAAAAGAAGAAAATTTTACCCTTTGCGACAGTATGTATGGACCTGGGGAACATTATGTTAAGTGAAATAAGCCAGTTAGAGAAAGACAAATGCCACATGATTTCCCTCTTATGTAGAATCTAGTGAAGAGATTGAACTAACAAGGACAATGGGGGCAGACTTGTAGATGGAGAGCAGGATGACAGCTGGGATGCGGGCAGGTTAGGAGGTGGAGGGATTGAACAAAAAGGAAAGGGACTCATGGGCATGGACAACAGCATGGTGATTTCTGGGGAAGTGGAGGGTATAAGGATACTAAAAAGTAATGTAGAGAAATACAATAAAGCTTTAAAAAAGAAAGTAATATGCATTCTGTGAGGGATCGGACCATGTTTATTAGGCATAATATGTAGCATCCAATATGTTTTCCAAAAATATTTCCTATAAAATAAGAAACAGCCAACTCTTTATATAATTAATACATGAGGATTTTTAAAATTCCAACCTTTTAAAAGCTGTTTGAGGCTTTTAAGGAAAACAATAGTAGGGCCCTCCATTATTTTAAAAAAGAAAGAGTGACCTTTCAAGTATTCAGGGAAGAACAAAAATCATCTTTAGATAAAAAGGTAGAGCATTGAAAATGAATTTTATATTTGCATTATTCTATATTAAATAGATTATGCAACTTTGGCTTTGTTTTCAAAATGCATCATAAATTATCTTAGGCATGAGTCCTTCTATTGCAATTTAAGGCATGGTGTCAGTTAGCATGTGATCTGTCCATCATTCACTCCACTTTTAAAGGTCCAAATTAGATTATTCAAATGCCCTTTCAGAGAGGTTACCCTTGAAAACCACTTTTAGGCTTCCTGGGGTACAGAATGGCCTGGCTGTTGATTGGTTTTAGCTTCAGGGAATATCACACCAGTGCACAGCAGTCTCCAATGACTACCAATTTGCTTCCCAGTGTGATGCTAGGAATCACCTGTGGTCATTAGTGCCATATTTGGTAAATGGCTTCACTATTTACTGATTGCCCTTTCCTCCATCCACAGTCAAGACAATGAAGACAACCAATTGCAACTTTAAAATTTAACTCTCAATCTTCTCAAGTTTTAGATTTGTACATTGACTATACTTTTTTCTCAGACTTTCTACTTTCATTCAATTATAAATTCAGAAATATCAGTACAGAAGCTTACTCTTCTTCAGAAAATGCTCTTTATTTTGTTAACATCATTTTATTTTTTGTTTTAATTGCTTGTGAAATTGAATGTTTAAGTTAATATTTTATTATGAACTTTATTCTTATGGTTTTTAATGACAGTTCAAACTTTATAATTAAAATAATACCTTTTCTGGTACATGTGAAATTCATAGTACATTGACATACTAGTTAATAGAACTGAAACAACTGGCTTTATAGACTGGTTAATGGATTATTCAACCCTAGGGAATCATCAAATTGATAAATGACAAATTCAAACTAATTTTCTAAATAGTAGAACTTCTAGTTAAAAATAATTACCGTCAAGACACCATAGTTACTCTTAAGGGTTCCTTAAATTTGAAATAGGATATTCTTTTAGCCATTACAATAAGTGACCCAAGTTCCTACAATTTATACTAGGCTAAGGAGGAAAACAAGGTAAAAACTATCTAGGGGAACAGAACTGCAATAAATAGCAGTAATAATTAATTGAACATTTATAAGATAACCAGTAGAACCAGTCATACAATTTAATAAGTTACAAGTAAACTGATCACCAACATATTTAGTTTTAAGGGCAGAGCTATTTGAATATTTGTAAATTTAGGCAACAGTATAGATTTGATAACTAGGCATTGAGCAAGGTCCTGATAGTCTCTATTATAAAGGCTAGCCGTCTCTGGACAACTATATTATGTTTGATATGATTGACACTTTTTATATTTACTTTTATAAACAATTTAATGCTTGATGTTACCAATATTATTCAGAGTTATTATATGTCTACACATTGCTTTCTCAATTTACCTAACATAAAGATTTAGAGAAAGTTAGTTTTGGCCTCTCAGTTCCACCAGGTTGATAGATTAGTAATGACAAAATAGTGATAATTATGAAGTTAATTTACCATGTTCTCTGGATACTCTTCAACATGTACTTCTTAAGCTAAGCCTTTAACATTCACCATTTCATTTTTTACATGAAACATTTTAAATACGAATTATCACCATGTATTAAATGAAAAAGTTGAAATTCAGAGGTTGTTCATATAACCTTCTCAAATTTATATATTTATAAAGGAACAGTATCAAAGTGTGAACACCATCAGTTTGGTTTCCAGAGCCCAGATTTTAAACTTTGTTCTCTATTGTGCCTTTCTGTTTAAATTAATGGCTATATTCAAAGCAGTATAACATTTTCACAAACCATTGAATGTCGGGGTTCCATGGGGATCCCCGGTATAATGTCTAATTAACCTTCTCTATAACATCAACACATTTGTCATTCAACTCTACTGCAAACAACTTTGTAATGAAGACCTCATTAGCTCAAAATGCAGCCCATTCTGTGGAGAAACTGTTGTTTGGACTATTTGAAAGTTATTTTTCATAATGTACTTTTTGGCCTTCTAATACCTCTCTCTAAAGAATTCTATTTTGCCTCCACCAACTTTTCTAATTCCACATTTGCTCAATATTCATTAAATATCTATAATAAAGTAGATAAATATTTTTAAAAATATATGATACCTCATTTAACTCTCACTCTGCTTGTGTAAAAAAGATTTTATTATTTCCTTTAAAAAGGCTAAGAAAATTGAAGGATTTGCCAATGGTTACAAAACAAATAAGTGGGAGAGGTCAAATAGTATGTATGTGGTCTGACACCAAATCCATTTTGCCTTAGAAAGTCATTCTGAGAAGTTTACAATTCACTGAATTTTGATTCAGAGTAGATGAATTATAATTCCCATTTATTTCTACTTCTACTTATTCTGCTCATATTTTAGTATTAATTTTACAAACTCAAATATTTTCCTTGTTCTACACACATGACTTTCTATTCTGCTTTATGTTTGCCAATAAATTAGAACTCCCTGATTTCTAGATTGAAGTATGACCATTCAAATAATTTCTTTAGTTCAATTGATTTCCTTCTTTTTTTTATCTTCAAAAGTACAAGACATATGGAGGGAATAACTGGGAAAAGTTTATGCAGAGTACACTCTAAATATCATATGTTCACCCTGAACTAGAAGAATGTTTGTGAAGACAAAGAAAACAACAGATGAAGAACTATTTTGAACATATAATTTACAGGGGGAATAGTTTCAGTCCAATTATTTTTCATAATAATTTTACCTTGGAAACATCTTCAAATGTTAATTTAAACTAATTTTATTTGTCAATCACCTGTGTATTTTATGCATAAAATGAATGATAGAAACTGAATAAAAACAACATGCAACATTATAGAATTTTAACAAACATTTATTTACATGCATTTTTATTATTATTTTATAATTCTTATTTTTAAAGATTTTATTTATTTATTTTTTTTAGAGATGGGAAGGGAGGGAGAAAGAGAGGGAGAGAAATATCAATCAATGTTTGGTTGCCTCTCATGTGGTCCCCACTGGGGACCTGGCCTGCAACCCAGGCATGTGCCCTGAATGGAAATCAAACCTGCGATGCTTTGGTTCGCAGCCCATGCTCAATCCACTGAGCTATGCCAGCCAGGGCTATTTTATAATTCTTAATTGTGAATTAGTTTAGCTATAGGGACTGTATTTGTTCACAATTTCCTTTGCAAATTCTTCCTTCAGAAAATGGTAATGCAATTTCATGTCTGATTTTCAGCATAAGCATAAACACATTATATATTAACTTAAAATAATATGTACACTGTAGGTATAGATGTCACAAAATAAAACTGATTTACTAAGCTTCTACATCCTCATATTTTGAGACCAACAAATTGGAAGTAATTGTTAGATTCAAGCCTTTTAATTAGACAGTGTAACATCTAAGATACTTCTTGTCAGCTTGCCAAAAAGAGAATTTTAATAAGCGATACATTACACCATAAGAATTCTCCCTTGACAGGCCTTTTGATGATGATGAATAAAAAAACTTGTGCAAGCCCAAGCAATTAATACTTTTGAAGCATTCTACTGAAATCTCAAATAAGACACACATATAAATATGTGCAAATACATATGTAAATTATTATCTTGTGAATTCAAGTTTGGGATTACCACATGTTTTTCTTATCCTTGAGAACAGTTGGTTTCATTAATAATTAACTGCATTTTTTAAACCTTTATCTAAATAAAAGTTTAGATTTAAAAAAGGAGATGTGTAAAATAAAATCATATTACATATGTTAACAAAATAGATATAAAGTTACTTTAGATATTTCCATTGAGTGTTTTTTGTTTTTGTTTTTATATTTTTAACTGTTTTCTTTATCTTCCTCTTAGGCTTTTTCTTTGGTAAATCTTATGAAGTCATATCTTAATAAAAAAGGAATTTATTTATATACAGCTACAATTAAATGTTTAAATCCGAATAAAAAACAATAAGTACGATGCTCATGAAGTGCAAAAATGCTAAGAGTACATTGAAAAACCATCTGTGCTAAGTATATATAATCTCATGAAAATGTAGCATCTCCTTTTTACTGATATTTCACTTATTCACCATGTTAAGAATGTACCCTTTCATAATCTCATTGTTGCCTTTCTTTGAGAAAACTTAAGCAAAGAAAAAAAACACCATTAATACAATATTAATTATATACCTAACATGAATTTTGAAGTTCATAAAGAGCATAGAACTTATGTCCAACCTTTACAGGTGCAAGTATCATGTGCTTCTGTTAAAACTTGCATCCTTAGTGGAAGCATAGTGTCCTTCTCACAGGTTTTCAACACATATGTTGAAAGAAAGAAGTAAAATAAAATTATATAAAATATCGTAACATAAAAAATTATTCAACCAGAAGTTAGTCTTTAATTAAAGGTTCTGACTGTATGATGACAAAAGTAAGAAGTTGATGACCCATGTATCCAGAAGATTATAAAGAAAGAAAGAAAATTTCTTTAAACATCAAGGCAGTGAAAAACAGCTTACTGATAGAGAAACAAAAATCTAGCTGAGGACAACAGGACAGAGAGTTTCAAACAGAAAAGATGGTAATTTGATCATTTTCTACCCAACAGAGTTTCCAATCAGAGATAAATTTACAGAAAATATACCATCAGTGTTCCATTTCTTGAGCATAAAATTAAAAAAAACCCTCAAAGATAATAAATATCTTTTGGAAGAGATAAAGGTTTTTAATATTTGCTAACATGGTTATGAAAATCAATGTCTTTTCAATAGTAAATGACATATATTGATAATAATCATCAGAAGATTAATGACCATATATTTTTTCAAAAAATAAAAAATGGTATAACACATAAATATTAGTAATGGTACTTAATTTCTGTTTAGCAGTCTGATGAGGAAATAGCTCACTTCAAACAGGATTTCCACTCTCCAGCACAATGTCTGGCACATAGTGAACTCAATAAATATTTGAGTGAACAATAATTTTAGAAATATGTATATGGATTTACATAATACTTAAAGATAAGTATTGGTAAATAAAAAGCAATCTTTTGTTTTTGAAAGCAAAACTCTCTCATTTTAAGAGAGTCTTACCTTAAACTCTGAGATGAGGATAGCATGAGGCAGTATGTTTAGAGAACTAGCAAAGGTACTGTTGAGACAGCCAAGATGTGTCTGGTTTTCCAGAATTAAGGTAAAAAACAGGAGTTGATGATTCCATGATGGAAACCTCAATGTTCTGAAATACATTGTGCTTGAGACGGTAGAGGTCCAGAAAAAGAATGATTGAATGAGTGCCTGGAGAAGTGCATGGGTTGGACATCAGTTACCATAGTTGAGAATACCTCGTGAAGGAGTGGACTTGGAGGGACCAGAACTCCCAATAGTGTCTGATGACATTAAATAACACATGCTTTGCACTGGGTAAGGAGTTACAGCATCTGTGAACACAATAAGCTATAAAGTAAGGCCTTACACATTTTCATTTGCTAATAAAATATTTCATACTAAGCTTAGGAAGTGGACACTCAAGTGAAAAAAATTATATAAATAAATAAATGGTTCAGTTATTATAACCATCATGGATGCATACAGAATATGATAGATTACTATAATGTGTTTTAAAAACATTATTAAATATCCGTGCAATTACAATAAATATTTTTATTTTCTTATTAATTTTCATTAAATATAAAAAATGCAAAATACAAAACTATTTGTCCTGTAATAAAATTGGAAGAAAAAGCTTTAAAATATTTGTTGAAATTACATGTCTTTAAATAGAGAATATTTACTTGTTTGAGTTTGCTTTGACTCTCTGAGTCTCTCTGACTCACTCTCTCTTTCTCTATTTTGTTTCTCTTTCTACCCATCTCTTTTTCTTCCCTTTCTTCATTCTTATCTTCTAATTAATACGAGATAGCTACCCCTGTCCCCCATAATCCTTTCCTGTAAAATTGAAGTTTAAAAAACTCTAACACCACCTAACACACATCACTCCTACCATATGGATGCTTAATCTTTGTGTAAATCTTAGATATCTGCTATTAAAAAAATCAAACCATGATAATTGAATGTTGAGAGTTAAAAAATAGAAGACGCAATTTAATTTTGATTAGAAATATTTTTTAAAATATAGTTGTTACACTGTAAGACTGTTTTTTGTCAAGAGATAAGGAATAATCATTATTCACCAAACAAATTAAATTTGAAATTTAGACTTTCACTCTGTATGCAGTTAAAAATGTTGTACCATTAAAATCAAAGATAGCAAAAAAAACTGAGAATGTAGGTGTGAAGTAATGCTTTACTTATATGATCAAGCATAGACATAAATAATGACATTAATAAACAAAAAATTAACCAATTACCAACAAACAAGAAGCCTAGTGAATATTAGCACCAATACAATATCAGAAAACCAAAATTTTATAATTGAATTTTATAAAAATCTATATATGCATTGAATGGCAACTACAAATTATGACTAATACTATTTTATAGTGAATTTATTGCTTTCACCTTAATTTGGTTCATTGTCTTGAAAACATAGATTATATTGAATAATAATGCTTCTAGTCAAGAAGTTGACTACATTTAGCAGTTTAAAAGACTACAATTACTTTCATTCATGGAACATTTATTGATTATTTTCCATTTATAAGGTACTGGGATAGATTTAACAGCCCAGAAGACAATTGTTTTCATTTGTGGAACATTTATTGATTGTCTTCCATTTATAAGGTACCTGACTAGATACATACATACAGCAAAGTTACTTGGGTGCTATTAATATTGGAACTCAGGTAATTCTTTGTTGTGTGTATTAGTCTAGGTTCTCCAAAGAAACAGAACCAACAAAATGTATGTGTATATATACACAATATAAATATAGTTGTTTTATAATATTTTATAGTAAATATTTATATATATTATATTTTATATGTAATAAAATATATTCATATATGTAATATAATATAATATATATGTAATATATTTACATAAGTATTGGTCTCAGTCATCCTTCATAATCAGATGAGCCCATTCCTTATAATAAACCAATGTCTCATGTAGATAAATATAGCTACAACTACAGATGTAGATATAGGTATGTGTAGACACAGATATAGATATACTCATAGACAGATAGATACAGAGTTTCTAAGATCCACAGGACCAGTCAGCAACTCAGAATCCAGCAGAGCTGACAGTGTAGTTTTAGTCTGAAGGTCAGTAGAATGAGACTGAGGAAGAGCTAATATTTTAATTTGAGTCCAAAAACAGAAAATAGTTGGTGTTCCAATTTGAAGCCTATGAGAGGGGAAAAGTTCTCTCTTACAGGAAGAGGGTTAGCCTTTTCATTCTATTCAGACCGTGAACTGACTGCATTAAGTGTACTCTATTTTGGAAAAGTAATCTGCTTTACTCAGTTTAGCAATTTAAATTTTAATCTTATCACAAAATTCCCTCACAGAAACACCTAGGATAATATTGGACCAAATACCTGAGCACCATGTTGCCCAGTCAAGTTGGCACAGTATTAGCCCATGGAAGGCTATTCTGTGCACTGAAAGATGTGTAGCATTATTCTTAGCTTCTAAATACAAAATACGAGTAGCACCATTTTTCCTTAGTTGTGGCAACAAAACAAAAAGAACAACAGAATATTTCCTAGTTGTCCTCTAGGTGAAAAATGATCCCCAGTTGATAACCACTATCATAACTGCATTATCATCTTTAATTCTCTCAACACATTTGCTAGGAAGATAATATTTTTATCATACAAATAAAAAAAACTTACTCAGAATTATTAGATATTGTGCCTAATGCCACAGAGCTAATACAGTTATAAAGTCAGTATTTAGATCCATGTCTGTCTGTCTCCAAATGCATTCTATTTTCAGTACACCATGCTGTCCAGCCAGCATTGGAAAATTGGTTCAGAAGCTCAGGAGACAGATCTGACCAAGAAATATATGGATCTTGAGTTAATACAGCATACAGAAGATAGCTGAATCCATAGTTGTGGAATAAATTTGTCTAGGATAAAAATATAATTATTAGCCTCAGGAAGAAGGGACACTTTTTGAGGGAAAATATGGAATCTCGGAGTTCCCCACAGATTTGGTGCACATATAAATCCACCCAATTCAGCTGAATCAAATCATTGCCACAGTGATATTTATAGGTCATTGAATCTCTGCTGATCCCCAGATGTGTCCCTTCTTTCGTCAACAGAAATATTCACAATAAAAATCATTTACTCCATAAAACTTGTGTGTTTGAATGTGTTTTTGACTAGCAATTTAGTAACACATGACCACAGATTATTTAATTCATCCTAATAAAATATTGTCTGACCAAAACACTGAGTCTTGAGAGGAGAAAAACATAAAGTAAGTAAATTTTATGTGTATAATAATCATAGGATAAGCTGTTTTGTGAAGAGAAAAAGGTAAGTATAAAATAAGCTATCTCCATTGTAAACAGAAGTAGGTAAAGTTGATGAGAGTCCATGATTTTGTAATATCCTAGCCTTTGCCCACAAAATTAGAATAAGCTAACTCTCTAGAGTTTTGCTTGTAACCTGTGATAACTATTTTCCAAGAAGTTCACAGTTCTTTTTGCCTCCCGATACACATTTCCTTGTGTGGTCCTCTCCCACACTAAAATAGACTTGACATGTGCAACAAACAGGGTATTCTAGACACAACAGAGCATGACTTCTGAAAGTAGGTCATAAAAGTCATTGTAAGCCCTGACTGGCATAGCTGAGTGGATTGAGCGCGGGCTGTGAACCAAAGTGTTGCAGGTTCAATTCCCAGTCAGGGCATAGGCCTGGGTTGCAGGCCACAGCCTCCAGCAACCACACTTTGATGTTTCTCTCTCTCTCTCTTTCTCCCTCCCTTCCCTCTCTAAAAATAAATAAATAAAATCTTAAAAAAGAATGATCTCTATAAAAAATGTCATTGTAGATTTCTCCACATTGTGGCTTATGTGGGATCATATAAGTTCTGAAGAACGTCAGCTTCCCTAAGGAAAGTTCAACATAGTGAGGATCTGAGATTTCTTGCCAATAAACAGCACTAACTTACCAGACAAGGAAGTGAACCATGTTGGAAGCAGATACAATCACCCAACCTAAGCCTTCATATGACTGCGACCATGACCAAAATTTGATTGAACCCTAGTGAGGAATTCTGAGTTAGAATTACTTATCTAACCTGTCCTTGAATTTCTGACCCTAATAAACTGAAATGATGTTTATTATTTTTTAAGCCTCTAAATTTTGAGATAACTTATTAGACAGCAAAATTGAAGTAGTAAAACATTTATTTGGAAGTAGACTAGGTTGGTTATGGAGAGGTATCTAAAATGTTTAAGTAATCATATTTTTACTTGTTCTATCTTCATCACAAATCCTTTCCAGCTTGAAACAGAAAGGAAGGCTACCATGCATTTGATTTCTAAGTCATTTTTCATGGAAGTTATCTATAATTATACTGAAGGTGAAGTTAAAGAAGCCTTGATACAAGAAAATATTGACATAGGTATTTAAAAATAAGGTAAATATATTAAAGTTTTCTAATCTTTTATTTTGTCCTCAGTTGGGAGACACATTAGTATAATGTGGGAAAAAAGATGCTTCCGAGAATGTTTTCAACTGAAACATTTAAAATGCACTTTACTACCCTGGCTGGCGTAGCTCAGTGGATTGAGTGCAGGCTGGGAACCAAAGTGTCCCAGGTTCGATTCCCAGCCAGGGCACATGCCTGGGCTGCAGGCCATAACTCCCAGCAACTGCACATTGATGTTTCTCTCTCTCTCTCTATCTTCCTCCCTTCCCTCTCTAAAAATAAATAAATAAAATCTTTAAAAAAAATAAAATGCACTTTACTAGTGTAAATATGTTTTGAACATTAAAAGCAGTTTATCTAAAACTAGACTAAATGAATGAAAGTGAAGCAGAATTCAGAGAATCGGATATTTTGTCTACTACAATCCATTGAACCTATTGATGACTGGTAAACACTAGATGGTGGTTCAGAAAGAGTTCAAAAATTGATTTAAAAGTTCAAAATGATTCCCAAAAGAAAGGCATTGACTTGATTGCTATTGATTTAACCTGGAGTAGTATGTATGTAAACACTGCTGTATTTGGAACTTCTAAAATAAGCAGTTGAAAGAAAAATAAAGTTCATTGATTAATTGCTCAAGAAGTCTAGGTTTTACAAACAAGAAAGTTATAACAAACCCAGTGAAACTATATATTTACATGATTTTAGAAGTCAAATTGTATTTTAAGCTATATTTACTTTGTTTACAGCTATTATAAGTGGTAGTAACTTAGTGATATCCTTTGAAAGGCATTTATCTATAATAAACTATGTCTCAACAAAGGATGTGAAGGTTGCTTTTTTCCCCATCCAGATTTTTACTCCCAACTTAAGCTCTATGCCATCTTTAGCACTGTGTAGACAAATCAATACTGGCCTTTCAGGTGAAGGTTATTTCTATACTCACTTCTGGTTCAAGTTTGTGTCAGGAGCTTCATATTGTAGACCAACCAAATTTGTATTAAGATAGTCCCAATAATGTGGAGGAAGGAAAATAGCACCAGTATCACTTGGGAATCTGTTACAAATCTAAACGATTGAACTGTACCTTAGATATACAAAACCTGAAGCTTTGTGGATGAGGCTCAGTAATTTTTTAACTTTTTTATTGTTGTTCAAGTTCAGTTGTCTTTATTTTACTCCACTTCTCCCTCCAATCCCAGCCATTCCCACTTCCCTCCCTCGATCCTACCCACCTTTGGTTTTGTGTCCTTTATAGATGTTCCTGAAAACCCTTCCCCCTTTCCCCCCATTATCTCCTCCCACCTCCCCTCTGGTTACTGTCAGTTTGTTCTTTATTTCATGTCTTTGGTTATATTTTGCTTGCTTGCTTGTTTTGTTGATTAGGTTCCACTTATAGGTGAGATCATATGACCCAGTATTTTTTTAAATAAGCCATTTGTGTGATTTAGATGCATGCTAAATTTTGAGAACCTATTAGAATCTAAAAGAAATTGGATTGACAAGTACAATCAGACTCATGCATTCTTACTGGAAAAAACAACATCTCACATTCAGGAAGCGTAGAAAGTAGTTTTGGCTCAGCTCCACTAACCACCTCGTAATTTAGAAATACAGCATTTATTACTTCAACTAAACTCAAAATGAAGGCAAAGGAAGTATCCACTCTTCTCCCTATGTAGGTACTGCCTTCTAAGACAGCCAAAATTATGTCTTCATTTCTCTCTTAAAAGTATCTCAATTACTAGTCTAAGCATTCAGAGTATAAATTATCCACATGCAGTACTGTTGCAGGCTGGGAAGTGAGGTTAATAACTGAGTACAATAGATTCTGGTGATGGCAGTTTTTGTTTGTTTTGATTTGGGAAAAAGCACGATTAATGCTGAAATAATACTGTGACTTTCCCACAGTTTGAGAATGTGGTAGTGATGTTATGAGCAGTATTTAGCTTGAAAAGGGGAGGAAAAGAAACTAGACATTGAAGTTTAACAAAACAAGGAAGATAAGCCTACTTGCTAGCCAGGAAGCTACAACTTCACAACCTAGGGTTTACAACATTTCTCTGCCAAGAGGATTAATACTCCTACCTCCCCTACCTTCAGTACCAGATAACCAGGTGAAAGCAGAGGAAGGCACACACATATGCAATAGAAGTCAAAATGGCATGGAGGAAAGTGCTGGACCAAAGAGGCCTGTTGGTCTAGCCTAGAGAAAGGAGCAATTAGTTGTGAGGTGGACCCATCTGAACCCTGTGTGAGCCTGTGAAGATGATTGATTCTTTCAAAAAATCACCTAGTCCATCTGATACCCCAAGCTAATAATCCCAGAGCAACAAAGATGCTTTCTTTTTCTTACTGGGTGACGTGCACTTACCCAACACATTTGCACATTCTCTCTCTATGGCCATATAGCCTTAGCAGCCATGGGCCACATGGCTGCTAAGGCTACACACGCAGGCTGCAGAAGGCAGTCTGAATACCACAGCACAGCAATGGACTGCAGCTGTACACACATGCTAAACTAGCCGGATTCTGGAATGGGCTATACTTTGATGTGGAGGCTAAACTTTTGGCAGTGGCCTTCATCTGGCCTACTGAAGATAAGATTGGACTTTTTCTATGGCAAGACAGAGATATGACATTAGAAAACCAGGAGGGAAATCCCCTTAATTTTACATCATCAATAAACCATACCACAGAGCCATATCCTCGTATGTGGGTCTCAGGAAATCCTTTCCCTTTAGATACCACAGAAGCCCACTTCTACCACTAATAGTAAGACTGGAGGTAAATCTAATCTCCTCTACTCAAGAGATTCACACAAGCTGAAGAAAACTTCCTTAATGACAAAGCTCACTGTGTATGATGAAACAATCTAATATTAATCAAATTTTAGATTTCAACATTAAGCTAATTTCTACTGCAGCCCACATTCCATAGGATCCCTCAATTTCTACTTTTAGTAGTAACCCCTTTTTGAATATCATCTTTATTCTTCATACTCCAAAATATATTCGATGCTCTTTTCCTGGGTACCCATGCAGCTGTTCTTTCTTTACCATACTTTGATGTTATTTTAGCCATTTTATTATCTGTGTTCTCTTTCATAATACTTAAGAGTGTGACATTTATTTTTATGTCTTTATTATTTAATTTGTATCTTCCTTCCACCTATAGATCCTTGAGAGCAATGTCCATGCCTTTTACCCCCTTCCCATTTAATGTCTGGTAACTACATTAGTGCCTTACATTTTGTAGACACAAGAAGTGTGTGTGGAATGAATGAATAAGTGAAGTAAATGAATGCTTGGCTATGAACTCTATCAGGTCTGTCTCACTCTTACTGGATTCATCTGAACCATCATTGTAGCAGACACAAGGTAGGCATGTAACACATATTTGGTCAATTAATAAATGTAATAATTTATTGAATGGACTTGTATATTTCCAAGACTGAAATTTGCTTTTAAATTAAAAAAAATAAACATAGTTATTTTATAGTTACATATATTCAGATATGGTTTTGCCCATTTTTGTGATTCTGAACTTAAAATAACCTTACATTAATATTTTGCAACTAATTAAAAATTATGTTTTCTTTTGTTAATCCCTAATTCTGGTTGCAGGGATTTTTCTTTGTTTATTTGGGATTAGTTAATGAGATAACTCAATTGAGTGGATATGTTTACATAATTAAGAGAGCTGAGGAGTAAATTTTCCACACACATACTTCCAGAACAGTTCAAAAAAGATATATTTATAAAGAAAAATTACATGGCATTAGTCTTGTACACCTGCTATAGTAACAGTACAATACTTCCATAATATTCATGTTAATCATAAGTGTATAGTTTTAGTTTTATGTGATTTTTTATGACTGGTTCATGCTAACATTTTCACATTTCTGCCCTTTTATAAGCCTTGAAGCATTTCTGAATAACTCCTAAAGCAGATAATCTCTGACACCATACATAGATAAAATAGAAATCATCATAAAATTTTTTTTCTTATTTTGTTTCTTATTTTTAATTTTAAAAGACATGTTACTCAACTTTAAATTTATAATATTTTTAGATTAAAGGTAATGGAACTATAATGTACATACTATTTGCCAGGAATAGTTCTAAGTACTTTTTCATCATGATCACATTAATTTATATACAAAACTTCTAAGATAATTTTTATCCTCTTTATTTTACAGACTGGAAAATTGAGTGTCAGAAAATGTCAGTAACTTGTCTAAGATGACATTGTCAGTATGTGTTATATCCAAGATTTATATGAATACTTAAGTCTGTTAGTTTACAATAGCATATTGGTTATCTCTAGTGTAACAAATAACCCCAAATCTAGTGGCTTAAAACAATTAATATTTGTTTTCCACAGAGCTAAGGGCTGCTGATGGTTCTTTGGGTCTATCTAGGCTGGCGTGAGTGATCTTTATCACCAGCTGGTGGCTGGACTGAATCCAGTTAGACTAGAAGGACCGCACTCATGGAACTGGCAGTATACCAAATGCCAACCACAGTGCTCCAGTTTTTCTTTACATAGGCTTTCCATCAGGCTAGATCAGGCTTGTTCAAATGATGAATTCCAAGTTCAACAAGAGAGTGAGCCTCACTATATAAGCACCTTTCAATCCCAGCTTGCAACCTATTTGCTAATGTCTCATGGGCCAAATAGTCACATGACAAAGCCTATATTTAATAAAAAGGAGAAACTTTATACCGTACAGCTTTTAGATAAAGGTCTGAAATGTGTCTTTATACAAATAACATCAATTGAACATACTCTAGATACAATCATATTCCTGAGTGTATAATTGACAAGACAGCCAATATTCTCATGGCAGGTAACAAAGGTTTTGATCATTATTTGTTTCAACATAAATATGCACTGTTTAATCTACTCACCTATATTTGAGTAAAAATTTACAAAACATTTTGTGCCAATATATGTTCTTGGTGGAATTATTTTACCATGAATTTATTTTTTCTATAGCATTGTGTTGTTTATATCTATAAGGATTTTTAGTTTTCTAATTCTTTTAAGTGAACCTCCAAAAAGTAGAAGTCTAAAGAGTGCTTTGAACTCAGAAAGATTAACAAAAATTTCTTTATCTGAATCTAAAGACATAAATTAGGTAATAATCATTTAATTTAGAAATTGACTTGTCACAATATTTCTTTCAATAGCCTCCTTCTGGAATATTAAAATTGGAATTGATTTATAAAGGATAATATATACACTTGCTTAGAGAGTAATAAAACTTATTGACATAAAGACTGCCTTATAAAACTCATTAAATATGAATCCATTTTCTAAAATAGATGCAGTAATAATTTAGAAAATACATTGTAATGTGTGTTTTTTCTGAAATGGCTAATATGACTGGTAACTTCAATAACCTCAAATAGATGCAATATCACAAAATATTTATATCAACCAGAACTTAGGTTACAGTTCAATATAAGTTGAATAATTTTTCATAACCATGGACTGCATTGCTTCTAAATAAAGGATATATTTGATATTATATTTTCTTGCCAGCTTAGATGACAAGCAATATTCAAATCACAAATCCTCTTGTATAAATAGACTGTTACAATGGGCCCGGATTATACTTTTCAATTACCATATGTTTCTAAATGTTTATTTGGGATTTTAGAAAAAAGTAGATTTTTTTTCTGCAAGCAATCAAATAACATAAACCTTTTGGTAATATTTGAAAACATAAGTGTTAGAAAATAGAAGAAAATTATATTTAAATTCTCAGTGTGATAGAATTCTAGTATTTTGACCCAGAAAATACTCCAATTAACTCAAAAATGCACTCAGGTTGACAAGTAATACACAAACACACAAACAAAAGTAGTAAGAATGTCACAAGAGAAAATTTCTGTTTCTTTTATGAAAGTGTCAGTGGATAACAAAAATACTTAAAGTTTTAAACTGCTTTCATTTAAAACAATAATTTTCGGAGGACTCCCTTTTTTCTTAGAGCATAATATAAAATTGTCTTAAAGCATTATATAAAACAACTTCTTAGATATGTATCATGTTTTCTACAATGAAATTAAGTAAAGAAATAGATCTCAATGCTCATTGCATTGACCTCTTTGGTTCAGTGTTATATTCTTATTTTGTTCACATCTGAAGTACAGAATTTTAGAATATTACAAATATGTATGGCTGAATTTCAGTTGAAAGGTTGTATATGCACTTTGCTCTCTTCTTCCATATTGTTTTATCTAATATTCGATGAACAATTATTTTATAGTTAGTGGCGACCTTGTATTTTGTTTTTATTGTATATGTTTTTTAATTTTTGTACAATTTGCATTCAATAACTTCTGTGTTAGTTTCATATACACAGCAGAATGGCTAAAAAAATCATGTGCTTTACAGAGTGGATTCTCAGTGTTTCAAATCCTTACCTGGGTGTATACATAGTTATTACAATATTATTGACTATGTTTTCTATGTTGTAATCACTTTATTTTTTCTTTAAAATATTTTTACCCTTTTCTTTCCCAAGATTGTAAATAGTTTTATCACTACATCATTGTATCCTAAAAATGAAAAGAACAAATAATTAAATACCTATATATCATTTCATATATCTAGTACTCAGATATTGGACATAAGGGGAAAATAAAGTGTAGTTTCCTATGGCACCTCTGTGTGGGCACTTATGAAACTTAGTAGGAGAAAAGTTTTCTATATACTATTGAGGAAAGAAAATGAAACCACATTTCCCCAACCATTTATGAATTTACAAAAGGCTTCATTTATAGGCTTAAAGTTAATGTAGGCTTTGACTTAAAGATCAAAAAATTAAATAGAGGCAAATTAAAAGAAATATTGGGTTGGCCAAAAGAGTCTGTTTAGTTTTTTTCCATAAAATAAAGGACATAATTTTTATTTTCAGCAATAACTTTGTTGATTTTGATATTTTGAATATGTTGGCTACCCCCACATCCTATAATGTTTATTTTTCTCAATTAATATCTTGATTTGATCATTATCAACTTCAACTGGTCTGTCTGACCATGGAGCATCATCCAGTGAGAACTCTCTAGCACAAAGCTCTGCAAACCACTTTTGACCTGTTGGATCAGTCATAGCACCTTCTCCATATACTACACAGATATAGTTTTTTACTTGTTTTTTTACTTTTTGCATTTCTGTTGCATTGTCACCTTTCTGGAAATAAAGCATAATATGCTAAAAATGTTGCAAATTTTCTTCCATCTTCAATATTAAAATGGTTACACAAAAATTCACCAGCTTTGATAAGTTCTTGTTTTTCTAATGCACACTACTATGACAGCTGTCAATGCAATCTAAGCCAGGCTGTGATGGGCAAATACTATATGATCTCATCCTTAGCTGAACCTAATCAGCAAAACAAACAAACAAGCAAAATATAACCAGAGACAATGAAATTAAGAATAATCTCACAGTAACCAGAGGGGAGGTAGGAGGGAATAATGGGGGAAGGAGGGGAAGGATTTTCAGGAACAACTATAAAGAACACATAGATAAAACCAAGGAGAAGTGCAAGCAGGGAGGTAGGTGGGCATGGCTGGGGGCGGGGAGTGCCAGCTGATAAATATGGACAACTGTAATTGAACAACAATAAAATATTTTTTTAAAAAAGAAAAGAAAGTTGTTTCAAATATGGTTAAAGACAACTAAGTGTTGCTGAGCCATCTTATGGAAAAAAACAAACGGACTTTTTTGCCAATCCAATTCCTTATAAAAAACAATGTAAATTATTTTCTACCTGCTATGAAAAGTATATTTACTTAAAAACTTAATTTTTCCTGAGCTTAAGTACATGTACATTTATCTGAAAAAAATATAGTGAATTTGAAAGATAAAATGTCATGGAAACCCTTCCCAAATAATGTATAGAGTTACTAATAACTGAGAAGATATCCCCAAAAGCCAGTGTGTAGATGTCACCTCTAAGTTCCATGGTAGAACAAAAATGCTAGAGAAGAGGATTGAGAAAGACAAGGTAGATTGACCCATGGCTTTATTTCTGCAATTTTAAGTTAAGAGTTGTGTGAGTGTATTCCAATAAATAAAAGTCATTGAGTTGCAATAAAATCAATACTGATTTATTTTGTGAAAAGTTGATTTTTCTAGAGGATATCACATAAAATAATGCAATTTGTAGATTAATCCTCCATAAGCCATCTCTTTCTATTTTTCTTATTTTTATTTTTAATTTACAATAATAATTTTCAACAGGATTAATTTTGATCTCTGTCAATTTTAGAATAAAGTTTAACATGAATGCTTTTTTGCTTATGTCAAATTTTAATAATTGTATCTCTTTGTCAACACGACATTGTTTTTCATTTCACTTCCTCTTCCTCTTTTCCTGATCTCTCTCCACTACCTCTTCTATTCTTGTCAATTCCAATATGCTTGAATTATTTATAACAAATATAACTTTCAGAAAATTATAATCTCCAAGAGGATATTTCTGTCCATTTTGTTTATTGACACATTGCCTGTGCTTCTAAATCAAGAAGAAGCAGAAAGCCTGAACAGGCTGCTTAGACTGCTAATATCTGGTGAAATTGAAGGAATAATCTCCCGGCACACAAAAGCCCTGGACTGGATGGTTTCACAGAAGCATTTTACAAAACATTAAGGAAAAGCTAACCCCTGTTCTTCTCAGACTATTCCAAAAATCCAAGAGGGAAGACTCCCAAACTCTTATTATGAGGCCAACATCATCCTAATCCCCAAACCAGATAAAGACACAACAAAGAAAGAAAACAGGCCTATATTTATGCCTGCTTTAGAGCAAAGTTAAATGATATGATCTGAATTCATGGTAGAGTCAAAATACTGTATTCAAAGTGGTGGAATCAAAATCATGTGGTCAAAATCTCCCGAGTTTTGCCAAGTCTCCTTTGAATAGGCCATTCTAACCACACACCCACACAGATGGCTAAATGATATTCCTTGTTTGTGGAGGGGCGACTGAGGTACTTCTAAATGTTTTAGAGTACACTAATGTATTTCAAGGTTTCAGCCTGGTTTCCCTGCTGGAAATGCTCCCAACCCAACACTTTGGTTGGCTTATTCTTGCATTTCAAATCTAACTTCAAATGATCTTATAAGTTACCTCACTTCCCTGTTATTTTCTAACTTAATATCTTCATAACACTATATGAATATGCACATATTCGTACTCGCTTACATGCATGTGTGTGTTTAGTTTGTATCTGTTTGTCTCCCATGTTAGAAATTAAATTAATAAAGGACTGGTATGGGATCATCTTCTATTTCAATTATATCCTCAGGATCTATGCAATTGATGCTGAAAAGAAATCCAGGTAAGAAATTGGAGATTTCCCCCTGTTTTAACTTAAGCTTCACACTGGCAAAGTTGTCTTTTATTGAACTCTGGGGGATTTTTTAATGACATATATAAAAAGTGCTCAATTAATATTTATAGACTTAAATCCAGATGTCCAAGACAGCATCATATCTCAAGGGTCTATTTGTTTGCTCTCCATCTTTCTCTTGGGTGGAAATATGACAGATTACTGATTTAAAGTATTCTTTTTTATAATTCCCCTTAGCTCCCAATTCACTAATGCTTTAGCAAACTCCCTAATAATTATGCAGATTCAGATCCAAGAAATGAACTGTGGCCTCTCTTAATGATCTAGTGTGGAGAATATGAAAGAAAGGGCAAAGCCAATTAAACATCCAGCCAAGTTATAAGATAAAGTATAGATTACTAATTAATAGCACAAATTCTACAACCATTTTAAGTTTAAATCCCAGCTCCTCCCATCATGAGGTATGTGATTTTGAGCAATTTATTCTGATCACTAGCTATGCAATATTCATCTTCTCTATAAAATATTATAGACACTACTACATATATTGTGAAGATTAAATAACTCAGTATACATAAAGAATGTGGAATTCTGCACAGCATGTTGTGAACAATATGTGGCATATATTTTAAAGTATATGCCACAGGAAGGACACTTCTAGAAAAAAATTAGAGGAGGCTTTACCATGTTTAACATTTTCAAGTTATTTAGCTTCTCTGTGTCTTAATTAGCTCATCTATGAAATCACTATTACAATAATATTGTCTATCATAAGGATTTCATGAGTTACAATATGGAAAGTGCTTAAAATAGGGCCAGTACATAGTAACACTATAAAAAGGTGATCTATTTTGATAATGATGGTGATGTTGATGAAAAAGATTCTATAAAGGTATCAAGACAAGCAAGAGAATGGGAGAACATATTTGCCAATACGTCTGATAAGGGGTTAACATCCAAAATTCATAAAGAACTTACAAAACTCAATACTGAAAAAATTAACAACCTGATTAAAAAAAATGGGTAATGGAGATGAATAGACACTTTATCCAAAGAGCACATACAGATAGCCAATAGACATTTGAGAAGATACTCAACATCACTAGTCATCTGAAAAAAAGCAAATTAAAACAAAAAACTATGATACATTTACACAATGGAATTCTATGCAGCAGAAAGAAAGAAGGAGCTCATACCCTTTGCAACAGCATGGATGGAGCTGGAAAGCATTATGCTAAGTGAAACAAGCCAGGCAGTGAAAGACAAATACCACATGATATCACCTTTAACAGGAATCTAAACAACAAAACAAAACAAAAAAAACTAGCAAAATATAACCAAAGACACTGAAATAGGGGATAGTCTGACAGTGGCCAGAGGGGAGAGAAGAGGGAATTTCAGGGGGGAATGGGTAGGGATTACAGGAACAAATTTGGAGGACACATGGACAAAAACTAGGGGTGGGGGGTAATGGGGGGAAGGGGGGAGGGTTGAGTGGAGGGGCTGGAACGGGAGTAGGGGGGAGAAAACTGTACTTGAACAATGATTGAAATAAAAAAATATATATATATATATAAAAAACCTCAATGAGATATCATTTCACACCTGTGAGAACAGCTATCATCAATACATCAATAAACAAGTGCTGGAGAGGATGTGTAGAAAGGGGAACCCTTTTGCACTGTTAGTGAGAATGCAGACTGGTGCAGGCACTGTGGAAAGCAGTATGGAGATACCTTAAACAATTGAATTGTATCTGCCTTTTCACCCAGCAATCTCATTTTTGGAAATGTATCCTAAAAAAACTAAAACCCTAATTTGAAAGAACATAAACACTCCTATGTTCATTGTAGCACTATTTACAATCACCAAGATAATGGAAGCAGCGCAAGTGTCCATCAGTAGATGAGTAGAAGGAACTCTTAACCCTTCTTGACAGCATGGATGGAACTGGAGAACATTATGCTAAGTGAAATAAGCCAGGTGTAAAAGACAAACACCATATGATCTCACCTATAAGTGGAACCTAAACAACAAGGCAAACAAGCTAGCAAAATAGAACTAGAGACATGGAAATAAAAAACAAACTGACAGTGACCAGAGGGGAAGAGGGAGGGAGATAAACTGGGAAAAAGGGGAAGGGTTAAGTCAAGGATCATGTATGAAGAACACATGGGCAAGGAAAATGGGGAGGAGGATTAAATGTGGGAGGTGGCAGTGGGCAGAGCAGGGGTAAGTAATGGGAAAAAATGAGGACAACTGTAGTTGAACAGCAATAAAACATTTTTTAAAAATTGCCCTGGCTGGCGTAGCTCAATGGATTAAGCGTGGGCTGTGAACCAAAGTGTCTCAGGTTCAATTCCCAGTCAGAGCACATTCCTGAGTTGCAGGCCACGGCCCCTAGCAACTGTATATTGATGTTTCTCTCTCTCTCTCTCTCTCTCTCTCTCTCTCTCTCTCTCTCTCTCCCCCGTCCCTTCCCTCTCTAAAAATAAAATAAAATCTTTTAAAAAATTAAAAAATAATAATTAAAATTTATGGGACATTTACACATGGAGTATTATTCAACTGTAAAAAAGGAAGAAAATTTTACCTTTTGTGACAGTATGGATGGACCTGGAGAACATTACACTAAGTGAAATAAGCCAGCTAGAGAAAGACAAATACTGTATGATTTCACTCATATGTGGAATCTAATGAATAAACTGAACTAACAAGAAAAATGGGGACAGACACATAGATGGAGAGCAGGATGACAGCTAGTGGAGGAGGAGGAGGTAAACAGGTGAAGGGACTGAGCAAAATGGACATGGACAACAGTGTTGGGATTGCTGGAAGGAGGAGAGTATAAGAGGACTAAATAGTAATGGAAAGAATACAATAAAGGTTACATAATAAAAAACGAAGCCAAACAAATAAAAAGTATAGCAAAATTTTAAGAGTAGTATGGTAAAATTTCTGGTAACATTTCTCTAGTTTATGTGCTCTTAACATGTACTGTATATAAAACATTTTTCTAGGTACATAAATAAATATTGGGGTTTTTTGAACATGAAGTTTATCTGGCTGTCAATGTTTCATTAGAAAAATCTTATGAAGTTACTCATCAATGCATGTTACTAGATTCCTGTCAAATGCATTTATATCATCATCTGCCAAGTTTACTTATTGGTCATACCTGTTAGCTTATGGTTATATACAGAATTACTTTTTTTTCATTAAAAGATGATTATTTACAGTGCATTTTTTACAGTTTTAGGTTTGATGAAGCTTTATTTTCCTACAAGAAAATTTGTTTCTCACCACTCCCCCCAGTTTTAGTATTGCCTCTAGTTAGAGCTTTAACTGATGAATGACAACTTCAAATTATAAGAGTGAGGTATAAAAAATATGAAAGGAGTTAACAAATTAAAATCTTTGTAAAATAACCTATTGATTGTCTAAGTGTTGCTAGGCAACTATTTTGTAGTAAATTGTGTAAACACTTCTCTTGATTTTAATGAGCTGAATCAAAAATAGATATAAGCATGATTCATACCCTAGTATGACATTAACCATAATCTTTTTTCTTAGTTATAATGAACATTGAAATAATAAACGTTTCCTTTTTTAGATATCATCATATTATCTAGGAAAGTATTTCTGTACACTAATTTGAAAGATTGTGTACCAGCATGTAATTATCAGGAAAATTACTTAAGGTCATTTTTATATCTAATCCATGGCAATAAAGTTGCAGTTCAGTCAACAAAACCTTGTCATAACCTTTATTCCCTTCAGAAAATTCTATTAATCCTAATTGTTTCAGGCCTAATGAAAGTGTGATTCAACATTCTCTAACTGATCTTGGGCCATTTCTTTTAAGGGGTGGTCATTTGGCCAATAAAAGGTATATGAGTCATTTTGACTTTACATATTCAAAACTCTAAGCAAAAGAAAAACATACCCTGTATGAACAGAGTTTTATAATAAGAATCTTAACACAGTCTTCTAAAGCATGCCATTAAATAACTAAATCAGATCCTGTTTGTAAGCAGTCTTTGTTATTATGCCCAGTGAACCAGCTTCATACGCTGCAAGGAACTTGTTCTGTCATCCTCTATATATTTAAAATTGTATCCTCCAGCTCTTTGCTTTCCCTGAAAACTCTCTTTTTCCTAATGATACCAGTTAGCCTGCAGCTCTCTGGAACAGATGATTATATATTTTTACCATCATTTACAAAATGATTTTCAGAGTAGAGTTGCATAAAGCTAGCTGTCTAAAATCTAAAACATTACTGCATAAACAGCTCATTTTTATAAATGCTATGTTGAACCTTGCCTTCCAGTTGTACTACCCTTCACCATTTTACTCATCCATGTATAAATCTTAGAATGCCTGCCTCCAAGTTTACGAGAAAATGGAGTCCACCATTAAGAAATTTGCAGAACTTCTTGGTTCCCTACCCATTTATCAAACGTATTCAATTCATACCAGTGTTTCCATTATTTTCATTTCAGCATAAAACTTCCCCTTTCATTTAATGTAACTCATACCTCAGGGACCTTTTATTTAAATATTCCTTTTTCTCATATTTTAACCTATTTTTCTCTTTACCTTTAATATACCCAGAGTTATCTTAAGAAAGCCATTGCACATAAGCACAAGCATGTACATCTCCAGCAACCCTTGTAATCTTATTGGATCAACATAGATAATCCAAGATAAAAGGCCTCATTTCAGGATTCTTAATTTAATCACAACTGCAAAGTCCATTTTGCCATGAAAACAAACATATACACAGGTCCAGGAATTAGGGTGTACACATTTACTAGACCATTATACTGCCTGCTACCACAACACACAAAACTAAAATAATCTTTTTAAAAAATTATACACCAGGCTGGTGTCTCTCTGTCATAAGGCTCAGAAGGAAAAGAATGTACTCTGTGTTGAATGATCTCCAACAGCATATTTGGCCCCCATTTAAGATACTGAGAGCATCTCCAGATATGGCCAAGAAAGCCCCCCAAAAACCCTGGGAGAAATTCATCATCAGTTTAAAATCACTACCTAAAACCTTTTTTTCTTTTTCTCATGTTCTATAACTTGATGAAATAAACCTGCATTTATCCAGTTCTAAATTAGGAACCTAGGGTTAAACCTACTCTCTCCCTCTCTCTTGCACTCTAGCAAGGCTGTCCAACCTGCAGCCCTTGGGCTGCATGCAGCCCAGGATGGCTATGAATGCAGCCCAACACAAAATCTTAAATTTACTTAAAACACTATGAGGATTTTTTTGTGATATTTGCCACAATGCATTTAACATGTGGCCCAAGACAACTCTTCTTCCAGTGTGGCCCAGAGACACCAAAAGTTTGGACACCCCTGCTACACTCAATGGTCACTAAGTGCTGCCAATCTACCTCTTTACTTATTGCCCTTACCACTTTACCACTGACAGTTTGGGCCCTTTTTTTTTTAGTTTCCCTTACGTGGATTACAGCTATTGTCTTCTAAGCATTGTTCCCGACTTTACTACACTCCATTTTATTCTTACTTTTGAGTTATCCTCAAAGTCTCACTCAGCTGTTCTTTTTTCTAAGCCTTCCTTGGCCCAGACTTTCAGTCTATCAACTCTTTAGGACTTAGTTTGATTCATTGATTCATAGTAGACATGTTGATAGAATATTAGTGGTCCATTTTATTTGTCATATACTTGACTATGAAATTGAGTATGGTGTTCTATGAGTTCTGTCCCCATTAGGTTTCTTGTGCATTAGAGGTTCTTACCATGTGCATTTCTCTGGGTAGTTAGACAAAGTAGAGATATTGAAATCAAAGAGAAAATGCTAACTCCAACAACACTCTCTAATAGTTTTAGTATCTGATTGGTTCATGCTACCTATGATAATTGAATTGGATGCTGGTCTTCCTTTTAGTATAAATTACTGTCAAGTAGACAGACTTGTCACCATTAATTCTAATGTTTCAGAAAGACTGCTGCTTTTTTCTTATATTGTATTTGAGTAATGCTTCAAAATATGTTTTTAATTTATAAGTAATATATTAGTTATAAAGTTTTAGTTTCCATCTGATTAGAAAAAAGTATAAACGTGGCATTTTATAAATAAATATAAATGATGTGTTTAAACATTTGAAAAATTTACTTCCACTGACACATATAGAATGCCTATGGAAATAATATGTACAAATAATTTTTCAAGTTTATAATTTTTGGTATATCTAAAGATGACAAATATTACAGTCAAAATTATTACATGGGTGTACTTTTAAAAATTCCAGTGTTGTTCCTCTACACGTTTGAAGAGCCTTGGGTGACATTATTAAATTTCTAGGCTTTAAAACAAAATGCTTAGTCAAAGATGGAGGTTAAATACAAGCAGTGCATTGCATTTCTTTATAAAGGAATAAAGGTAGTACAATACTATAACACCGCAAGAATGGAATTTGAGAATTGTTTTAAGTCGAACAAGTATTTATAGCAATTATAATCTTTTTTCAAAAACCTTTCAAATACAGTGACCCTGAACTTATTTCGTATATACATTAATATTTTTTTTGTTACTTAAATTTTCACATTCTTCCTCTACAGACAGAGCAGTAGCAAAATATTCTGCCTGAAACTGGAACGATAGTCATCTGCTTACAAAGTTTTGTAGTAAAGAACCCTTTAGCATTTCAATGGCATTCATATATATATATATATATAACATTTATATATATATTACTGTTTTTATACTAAAAAACAAAAATAATACTAAAATTTCAAAATAAATAGACATAAAGTACACATTAGCTATGGCTAACATTTTTCTTTAATACATGTTAATCATATTGTTTTCAGTTTATCATGATTTTTGAATGTTAAATAAACCCACTAATTATTGCAGTCACAACATGGACTAATTCTTAACAGTTCTTAGTTTCTCAGTGAATAAGTATATAACTGCAGGGAAATAATAAAATTCAAGTATTCAAGAAGAGATACTGAAAGTTGCATTAATAAGATCTTTATGTTTCCAAATCCTTAATTAGTTTTATTGTAGTAAGTATTCACCAAAAGAGAAAACCACTTAGAGACAGACAAAAAAAGAAAGAAAGTAAAGAAAGGGGAGAGAGAAAAGAAGGAAAGAAGGAAAGAAGGAAGGAAGGAAGGAAGGAAGGAAGGAAGGAAGGAAGGAAGGAAGGAAGAAAAGAAAGCAAGCCGGTTTCAAGGAAGACTAATAGAAATATAAAGGGAGACAAAGGAGGAAGAAAGGGAGAGGCAACAATTTAAAAGATTAAATATAAAATGACATTTCCACTAACTTTTCAAGCAATTTTCTTTAAATTCTGACTTTCCTTAAAATAATTTATAAACATCTTAACAAAATAACAACATGTTTCTTCTGTCCCTTGGATGTTTCTCAGAAAAGTATTTTATGTCAAAATTTTGGGAGTTAGAGTACCTTACTGTAAACATTATTTTTCCAAAGTAGGAGAGATTTACACAGGCAAAATGGATTAATAATAGTCATAATTCCCAAATTTCTATTGACCAAAAGAATAAAATATATTTATTTTCAAGTAAGTACGTACAGAATACAATGTTCATGTTACAGGCATTTATGAAGAAGATAAAAACAGGGGCCCTGGCTGGTGTAGCTCAGTGGATTGAGAGCAGGCTGCGAACCAAAGTGTCGCAGGTTCGATTCCCAGTCAGGGTACATGCCTGGGTTGCAGGCCATGACCCCCAGCAACTGCACATTGATGTTTCTCTCTCTCTCTATCTCCCTCCCTTCCCTCTCTAAAAATAAATAAATAAAATCTTTGAAAAAAAGATAAAAACAACCTCATCTTTACCTCAAAATATATTTTAGTTCTAAGATTTGTTCAAAGTCAAGATTTATTAAATTTTAGTCCATATATAACTCCTTAAGTTTTAGCCATATCCATATATAATTCCAAAATAACAATATTTTCCTTTAACTTAACACACTCTTTCCTAGCTTAATTATAATACTATTTATTAATTTGTGAATTTGATATGCAAGTTATACCTTTTCAATATACTTTAAAATATTTTAATTCTAAAATGTTTTATACTTAAAATATTTTCTATAGTGATATATTTAGGAAACCAGTTTTGGTCAAAAAAATTCAATCTACTATGCACAGAGGTATAATCAAAAAGGTATGACAAGACACTCAGGTGTCTTGTCAGTAGAAAGAAAGCTGTATATACTGAAACATTTATTAAAGACAAACTTTTCTCAGTGCCAAATTGGAATTCAAACTAAAAGAACTGGTACAGTAGGGCTGCTTATCAACTCTCTGAAGAAATCCTAACTTGATTAGGAATATGTGGTAAATTTTTCATGACTACAGTTAACAGTGTATGAGATGTGTGTGAGTCTGCACACAAGCACACATGTATCATTTGTGTCACCAGCTTTAATTTTATTAGCATAGACAATAGTTAACTATAAAATATTTTAATTGTATCTAAATAATCCCCACATTGTTGCTAAAATGTTAATTGTTCTTACATGAGTTTAAAGTTCAAAGAGATAATATATATATTAGGTACTTATATTTCTGCCTAAATTTTAGAAGGTCCTTTTCTTCTCAGTGTTTTTCTACTTCAGTTTTTTATTGTTATTCAAGTACACTTGTCTCCATTTTCTGGCCACCACTTTCCCCAGCCCTACCCACCCCCCACCTCTCTCTTTGGCTTTGTCCATGGGTCTTTTATACATGTCCCTTGATGACCCTTGCCTCAGAAAGTCCTTTTAAATGATGTCACATTAAATGCATGGTTATAAATCCTGTTTAAATAACTCTGTTTTATTTATTTTATCTCTAGATTCTTTTACTTAGATTAATAAAAAAATCATGCTCCTTTCAAAAACTTGTGATAAATTGTGGCATTTTATGATACCATTAAACAAAAGCTAACCTTTACTTTTTTCAACCTAGTAATGCCTAAGTCAAGAATGGATAATTTTCCATATTTCCCACACAAACTAGATAGAAAAATTTTCTGAAATTGAAGGATGTTTTTACTTTAAAGATTAGCTTTCACCACTGAACAAAGTATAATTTGAAACTAAAGATAGCGAGATATTTAAAAATATATATATTTAAATCAAAATGAAATATACAAATCAACTTAGTCAATTTCTGTCCAGAAAAATACTACAAATTTTGGATTTAATATTTTTCCCTTTTCTCCCTCATATCTTACTCCTTTTATATTGAATCATTCAAGCAATCCTATAATTTCTATAATCAATATATCCCTTAAATCCTAGTTTACACATTTACAATTTTTTAAATTAATATATAATCCTGCTTTTGTCACACCATTGCTCAAAATCTTTTAAGGATATTATTGAAGACCATCATTTTTATGATCATGTCAGTCAACTTTTGTATCTGCATTTCCCACCCATGTAGCTCCTATGGTTATTCAGACATACATCATGCTCTGTTCACTCATGAGGTCCTTATCTTTTTACAGGCTGTCTTCTTGATTTAAATGTTCTATCCCTAACTTGCTTTGTTTGCTTGAAACAAATCTAATTATTAGACAAACCAACTTAAAACTCAACTCTTCTGTTGACACTGGCTTTTCCATCCTTACTCAAACAGTGTTCTGTGCTCTTTATGGAGTCTGGATTAAGATGACAGTTAACAAATCCTCTCTGTCTGTCTCCATCTCTCTCATTTAGCATCTATCTATCTGTCATCTCTTCCTACCTCTTTTCCTGAAAACAGTGGATAACTTTAGGGCAAGAGGGCAAGGGTTGTTATTTTCTAATTTAACCATCAAAGAATGAGAAGTGTAGATATATAGACACTTGTAAGTGCATCCAAACTAGAATGTTAGTTTTTGTTTAGATACAATGTGTTTGTGTATCTTGTTCCCAGCCTATTTGCTAATCCTATATGAGCAGAGGTATTTACTCATCTCTTAACTTACATACCTCTGATTTTTTATTAGTATCTAGCTTGTGAGATTTTTGCAATGAATAGATAAAATATCACAGAGCCTGGTATGATAAGTGTGAAAGTAATCCTATATTTTAATAATTATCAAAGTTTTTACATGTGGTAAAAACAAAGTTTACCACATGATTTCTTATAAGAAAATGATTAGAGAATGTGAGAGACACAATGAACTAAATATATCATCTGAAAGTTGTGTCCTTCTTTTATCTATAAAAAATGGGGCAAGAGAATTTAAGTAATTTGACTATCATTACACAGTTCAGGGTTATAAAAGCATGAGAACTAGTCAATTTTATGTAGTAATCTTTTGCTTTTATGCACTTTAACCCATTCAAAATGTACACTTAAATTAATGTTTATGTTTATATAGAAACCTATTTTTAATATATACTCATAAGAGAATCCCTATCACCACCACAACCATCATCACTAGAATGAGCTTCATGAAGACAGGAATTGATGTGAGCTACCCTGAACAGTCTGAAGTAGTCATTGACAATCTGTAGTGTTTACTAAATATGATAGAACAAATGTGTATATTAATTTTAGTCATCTTTAGAAAAGTTCTTGAGTATCAGTTTTATACCCTACATATGACTGAAGTCATATGGTTCTTGGCTTTTTCTGACTGGCTTCACTTAATATAATACTCTCAATACCCATTCATGTTGTTTTAAATGGCAGTATTTCATCTTTTCTTGTAGCTGGGTATTATTCATTGTGTACATGTACCATATCTTCTTTTTCCAATCCTTCATCAAAGGACACTTTGGCTGCTCCCATGTACTGGCCACTGAATAAGGCTGCAATGAACATAGGGGTGCCTATATCTTTGTGAAAACATGTTTTTGAGCTTTTCAAATAGATACCTAGGAGAGGGAGTACTGGGTCCTATTGTAACTCTGTTCTTAATTTTTTGAGGAGCTACCAGCCTGTTTTATATAGCAGCTGTTTCAGTTTACATTCCCCCCAGTGGTGAATGAGGGTTCCTTTTTCTCCACAGCCTCTTCTGTGATCACTTGTCTTGTTGATAACAGCCCTTCTAACAGGAGTGAGGTACGTACAACTTGCATCTCCATGATAGTTAGTGAGGTTGAACACCTTTTCATATGTCTGTTCACTGTTTGTATGTCTTCTTGAGAGAGATGTTTGTTCAGATTCCCTGCCCATTTTTGAACTGGATTGTTTGTTTGGTGTTGAGGTATATGAGTTTGTTATATATTTTGGATATTAAACCTTTTGGGGGCTGTTGTTGACAAATATAATCTCCCATTCAGTACATTGCCCTTTTGTTTTATTGTCAGTTTTTTGTTTTTGTTTTGTTTTTGTTTTTGCTGTACAGAGCTTTCTAGTTTAATATTCTCTCATTCATTTATTTTTGCCTTTACTTCCCTTGTTTGAGGTCAAAATAATAAAATATTCTCCATGTACAAGGTCTATAACTTTAGTACATATATTTTCTTCTATGTAATTTATTGTTGCAGATTTGAAAACTGAAACTTATGGACAGGCAGGAATGTGGTGATTGCTAGAGGGAAGGGGGTGCAGGGAGGGGGACCTAGTATATTGTAACAGAACATGGTTTGACTTTAAGTGGTGGGTACACGATGCAATATACAGATCTAGTATCATAAAAATGTACACTTGAAACCTATATGATCTTATTAACCAATATCACCCCAATAAATTTAATAAAAATAAATTTAAAAATTATTTACATGCACATAAAAGCTAGTTTTTTATTATTTAATTTTCAAATAGCTTGATTTTAATATAATTTCTCTCTCAAAATGGTGGCTATCATCTTCAATATCTAGAATTCATTGATTGCATGTTTCTGTAAAATTATTTTTTAAATTTTTAATATTTTTATTTATTCATTTTGAGAGCAACAGAGATTGAATTGTTGTTCCACTTATGTGTTCCTTGGTTGATCTGGTATGTGCCTTGACCAGGGATGACACCCACAACCTTGGCTTATTGGGACAACACTCTAACCACCTGAGCTACCTGGCTGTTTCTATAAAACTAAACACATTTAACAAAATATATTTCCCTTGCACATTTCTTCCCTAAGTAAGTTTCTCAGATAACTTCAGATTCCTACAATGTAACTATGATGAACCAAGAAACTTCTCTTACAGAATACTATTAGCAAACTATTCTCACACTAGACCTTATACAGGCTCTCCTACGGTACCTTAAGCTACCTTTTCCTAGAAACTTTTAGTATTACTTTTTCCTGCTTTTCTTAAAAAAAAATCTATTGTAATTAGCATATCTTCTGTCCTGCATTCCTGTTTTTTCTTTCTCCCATCTTCCAACCATAATTAGAATGTGGGCATCTCTGAGAGATTGATATGTAGGCAGACATATATATATATATGAATAGATAATGATGTTAGATAAATAGATAGATGATAGAATGATAGACAGATGAAAGAAGGATGGATGCACTTCATCTCCTCAGAAAACCTCCATCCATGAGCCTTTAGTTAAGATAGGGAAGATATTATCTTTTGCTTCAAAGGACCCAATGAGAACTTAGTTTATTGCCTACCATTTTAATAAGTGATTATTATTGATTAATTATACTTATCGATTGATATGCACTTATTGGTTGATATATACTTATTGGAGTCAGCACTGGCCCAGAGTTTCAGACACTGCAGATACATTATTGTTTGATCTGAATTCTAGAATGCATTATCTAAAACTAAATAATCATCTTCTAATTTATTTTGCAATTAAATCCTCCTATCACTCTTATAGTAATAACTTCAGCCATTATACTTTGAACCAGTGAATTTCTCCATTGTTCATGTTAAAATGTTTAAGGCTGGTGATGTACATATATGGATGCATGATTAAATCTCATATACATTTAATAATTTTCTTTTTTGGTTCATAAACAGCAAAGTGGATGCAGTTAACAATATATATTGTTTATTTGATTTAAAATTGTTTCTCATTTAAATTAGAATAAAATTTTTATTTTATTTTGTATATGTTTTTTGATTATGCTATTACAATTGTCCCATAGTGTGTTCTACGCAAGTCTATGCATAATTGTATTGAATCTTTGCCATAATATGTTTAGTATGTTATTTTTACTGGGGTGTGACTTGGGGATTACATAAATTAGATAACATGCATAATATTATCCATTTTTTTCCATAAAGCTCATCTTTGAATAATAGCTTTTTACCAATGCAATAACATGACTACTTGCACAGTTGGCTGAAATGTACCAGTGTACTAAATTGGTGAGCTGGTTTCTTATCTCACTTCAAAGCTAAAACCTTAGGATACCCAGGGCTGTTATCCTCCCCTCAGCCCTTGGTCACACACACATACTCTCCCATCCTCTCTTCCTACTCCTGCCCTCACTTCTCCATGGCACCTGAACTAGCCTCCATGTCATTCTCCAAATTCACAATTTTTTTAGCCTTAAGTGTTATTACACAGATGTCTTCATGATAATTTGATCTACTAAATGTATGTAGTGAAATTTTATTTTCTCAAGAACTGTTCACACTTAAACAGCACCCTGTATGCTCAGCTTCCCTATCATGCCTGTCTGCCATACTTTCCTATCTCTAGATTTTAGGCTTGATATGCACAAGAATTTTGTCTGTTTGGTCTAACACTATACCCCTATGGCACAGATCGATGTTTGGCTCTGAGTAGGTACTTAATAATACTTGTGGAATGAATTGGTGAATAAATAAATCATGTGTGAAAATAAAATGCTGAAAGTCCATAATAAACTTGATAGAAACAATGCTTATCAGCACAGAACTGATTATAGTTGAGAGCTACATAATTAACCAAAAGTCATGTCCTTGAAAGTCAAACAGGCTGAAATTTAAATTCGTCCCTCTTCTATCTCTTATTTACTACCTGACTGTGGGGGACTACTTAGTATGCTATCCAAGCCTATAACTCAAAGGTAAAATGTTAGTAATTGTTTCACAGCCTTATTTAAGCATAGAATAAGAAGATGTGCACCAGTCAGTGACATTTCCCTCTTTCTACCTGTACCCAGTATTGTAAGATACACTACATTAAAGTGAATATGAACTTTATCTTCCAAACTCGAACTGACTAAGAGTGAAAGGGGCCCCAAGCAAATGAGAATACATGATTTGCCTACTTACTTGGTACACATAAATTCAGATGTAAAAAGACATTAAAAGGATACCAAGTGTGCTGGACACAGTGGATTGACACTTAGAATAATGTGCAGTGTTTCTGGAAGCTGGAAAGCTAAAAACATTTCCCAAGACTCCTTTTCACAAGTTTCTGAGAATGCATTACATTTGCCAGTTAAATGCACACTATGCGATCTGGAAGGCAGAAAGTATAGGAGAGACTGTTTGTCCTCTGCGTTAGCTGTTACTACAGAGAAGCATAGTGAAGAGATTTTTTAGAAACAGATGCCTGTGCCTACTACTCAGAAACTGTGTGGTTCTTGAGAGGAAGCTGGCTTCCTAGTCCCTGGATCTTAGCCACAGTGGTATTTTCTTGAAGTCGTTTAGAAAGAGAGCCCCCTGGCAAGCTAGTTCCGCATGGAGTGGTTCTGAATGTTAGGCCTAGAGGCCCTTTAAGTGATGGGTAAGCATTTAAGGTCTCATAAAAATCTCTTCTGCTCGTAATTGCCTAGGCAGCTTTCTGTTTCCTGCAACGGAAAGCTAACTAACACCGACATGTACTACAGAGCCTCCTGATTCACAGAGCTGCTTCTCCACTTAATGCTAATATAATCTTTTCCTAAGTGGTCTTCACTGATCTGCTTAAATAGTATACTAATGGGTGTTGAAATATGTCTTCACTTCAGTCATGGCTCTAGAAGAATTATTACTCTAATTGGTTGCTCCTCAGGAGGCATTACTTCAAATACATCTGTTGTGAATAAAAATGTCTAGGAAAAATAATATTACCTGCTGAATTATGTGGCAAAGCTACACAACATCATTAACATTCTTATCCAATCTTAAACAGTTTTTCTGATGTTGAAAATACATAACTGCAAATTAAATCAAGTTTTAAAAATTAATGTTCATGTGCTGTGCTAGATACAACTATGTTCACCTTCTAGAAAGTTAGGATTACATGTACACAGGGACAAACTTTAGTAGCTAACTAAAGCTGGAATTTGCTTTTCTCTACCTTTGTTAACAGGAAAAGATATACTCAGTTTTTTGTGATAGATATTCAAGGGGTTCAGAGAGAAATCCCCAAAATGTATAACTTTGGCAGGTACAATATTTTAGCTCAAGGAAATTGAGGCACAGGAGACTCAAAAAAAAACCTTTTACCTCTCCCTTAACTTCCTAAAAGAATTTAGAAAAAAGGTCTGACTCAGAAAGTGAGCTGTTATTGAAGATAACTTTTTATTCTAATGACCTATGTGTATGGCAGCACAAATATCTATTCTTCTTTTTTTTGAGATTTATTTATTTATTTTTAGAGAGAGGGGAAAGGAAGAAGAGAGAGAGAAACATCAATGCATTATTGACTCTTGTGTGCCACCTACTAGGGACCTGGCCTAGCAACCCAGGCATGTTCCCTGACTGGGAATCGAACCAGCGACTCATTGGTTCACAGGCAAGCACTTAATCCACTGAGCCACACCAGCCAAGGCCATCTGTTCTTCTTATCTTTGTGAATTGTTCTCCTCTCCCTGGAAGCCACAGGCCCCTATTTCATTTCTGATTTTAGATGGCATATAAACCTTAATTCCCTGACTGCTTTTTGGGTCTTATTTTTATGGGACTCCTGTATATACATACTTAAGTTTGGTTTTCTGCTGTTAATCTGTCTTATGTCATTTTAATTATTAAACCAGGCAAAGAACCTGTAAGGGTAGAAGTAACTATTTCCTCCCCAATGGAATTTATGATAAAGAGAAATTTTTGCTTATATCCTCAAATTTATAATACACATTAGTTAAGGTCTTCTCATAAGCCCATATGGGCTTATATAACCATTTGAAGAATACAATCTGATTTACTTATTTATATATATAAATACACACATATATGTACATACATATTTACATATATAAATAAATAAATCAGATTGTACACATCAAATGGTTATATATATGTACTTGGTTCATATAGATTCAAATGGTTATACTCACACACACACGTGTGTGTGTGTGTGTGTGTGTGTGTGTGATTTTGCTTATCTGAGTGATACTCAGAAGGTCTTATTGTTAATTATATTACAGGGTAAAATATACATATATAGATCATAAACAATATTTCCAGATTTTCATATTTGAGGTAAGTGTTAAATCGGCTGATAGCAAAGTCTTCATAAAACTGTTTATATTTTTGTGAATTTTGTACCCCTGAATGTGAAATGATGCAGTTTTTAATAACTCAGTATTTCAGTAAGCTATTTTAGCTTTAGGTAAAGCTGAGTCAATGAGAACTTACTATGGCCTATGTTAAGACTCCAGGCAGGAGAACAAAGCTGTTTAGGGACAATTTGTTTACCTTAAGATTGAACAAAATTCAATTGTGCCTACACTATGATTACAACTATGCAAATTTAATGAATGCAAATAGACAGCAGGTGGAAGAGAACAGATATGTTGCTGTATTTGATTTGATAGAACAGTAGGATTTAAATTTTTTTAATTTTGTTTTGAGGCGTGTTATTGGTACAATAAGGAGCAATAAAAAGTATAGTGAATTACCTTCCCTCTAGTGTTTCATTCCAGAAGGTAACTTTGTAGATATCTTCATATTTAATATATACTAGGGCAGCCATCTGAAGTGTACAATTTGATCAAGTATCCTGCTAATAAGTAAAGAGCAGATTCACTTAACTTATGAATGGAGAAGCGAAGGCTCAAGGATCCTGGGGCTGACACAGAGAAATGGTTTCATTACTGTACCTGGTAATGGCAGATAGAAAGAATGCAACCCTACCTACCACCATCAAACTTTTTTAGGCTAACCAAGCAAATCTATTAAGGGAGGTATTTCAAGCATAGAACTTTTTATAGTTAAAAACTATATAAATAATAACACACTACTTCTCTTAACATACAAATACAGACAAGAAAATCGCACAAACTGGGCAAGAATATAAAAAGCAAAAGAACATTAAAATTTCATTATGTTGCCTCTGGCTTACACAAACTATTTCAAAGATGCAATGACCTTTTCCATATAAAATTTTACAAAATCAAAATCAGAATGTTTCCTCTCTCAGAAGTTTTCAGAGTTTGTGTTTTGAATAGCATTATGCCTTTAGGACTACACACTTTAGAGCAAACACTAAGAAACTAGAGAATCAAGTAAAAAACCCCTGGGGACTTCAAATCTTAGATTTACTTTTAAATGTTTTGTTTTGTTTTGTTTTTAAGGAAATAAGTTTCCCATAAAGGGACACTAGGACTGTCAAAAAAAAAATCTGGAAAGAAAGCGAATAAAATATTCAGTGACTTTTCCCTCAGTTAAAAAAGTAATGAAGAAAACCATTGGCAACCGTAACCCATTTAAAGGCAAAACTCCTGTCAAGCTGATCTCTCTATTTCTCCTGTTTCTTCATTTCAGTGGTGACATCTACTGTGGAATAATTGAACTCTACTTATTAGGGTCAACACATCTGCTAATAAATAGCATCATCAGTTTCCAAGCTTTGCATTTTCAAGTTTAATACTGTACTTAAACAGTACTAAAATGTTTAACTACCCCTTTGTTTCATTCTGAAAGCAGTTTTAGCTTATTTAAGCAGCCTTTCTGTGAAAACATATACTGTACATAATATGAGTTCAATAATCCATGGATATGTAGTTCAAAATCTCTAGAACAAAAATTAGAATAAAATTAAATATGTATATAATTGTTCACTGCTCTCCAATATGGAAATATATATATTTTAAATAATTGAATAATAATGTATTTTTAATGGAATAATAATAAAACTATATTTTTAATAATTGAACAACAATAAAAATATTTTTTCCATATTGGAGAGCAGTGAACAATTGTACGGAAATTTAGTTTTATTTTAATTTTCTTTTTAAATATATTTTATTGATTATGCTATTACAGTTATCCCATTTCCCCCACTTCGCTCCCTTCCATGCTGCATAACCCCTTCCACCCATACTCTTCCCCTTTAGTTCATGTTCATATGTCATACATATAAGCTCTTTGGCTTCTACACTTCCTATACTATTCTTACCCTCCCTGTCTATTTTCTACCTACCATCTATGCTACTTATTCTCTGTAACTTTTCCCCCTCTCCCCTACTCTGATTGCCCTGTTGCTAACCCTCCATGTGATCTCTATTTCTGTGGTTCTGTTCCTGTTCTAGTTGTTTACTTAGTTTGTTTTTGTTTTTCTTTTAGGTGTGGTTGTTAATAATTGTGAGTTCATCATCATCAAGCCCTTATTATATGAAATGTTAAAGGGACTTATCTAAGAAAAAGAAGATAAAAATATATTTTAATTTTTGTTCCAGAGATTTTGAACTACATATCCGTGAAAGACTATTGAACTCATTATGTACAGTATATATTTTCACAGAAAGGCTAATTAAATAAGCTGAAACTGCTTTTATATTTTTAAATATATTATTATAGCCTTAAAAAGTTGCAAAATTCATTGTGGTATTTAATCTTTGATATTCAGAAATCACTTAAAATTATTTAGGAGCTAGATTTCATATAATCTCTTCCTTTACCTTAAAAATTAAAAAGCAGTATAGGTTTGATATATATTATTTTGAGATGTTTTAAAAATACAAGTCAAGGATATGTGTTAGATACCTGGGTATATATAATGGATAGGATATTACAAAGAAATATACAACTAAAATGTTTTATAAAATAATTTAAAACTCACTAATAATACTATGTATACCTATCACAGATTATTATGAATATGTCAATCATGTGAAACAGACAAAATGTGAAAGATATAAAGTATGGTTTGTCAGATTGGAAAATATATATTTTTAAAAAGACAACACCATAATAATGAGTTGATGAAGAATTTGAAATCTCAAATAATATTAAGTATATAGTAAAAATAGTACTATATTTTAAAAGAAATATGGTCATACAGTTAAACATTTTAATTGTGTAAGCATTGGCTCAGCATTCAAAATCTTATGGATTTTTCTATGAGGATTAATTATATACTTTTGTAAAGACAGATAAAACAATTTTTCTTTTACAATTTTTCTTTTACAATTTTTCTTTTATGTTCTTAAATTGATATACCTGTGATTTTATTTTCAATAATACTTGCACATCATGTCAAAAATACAGAATTATTAATTAAAATTTCATCATCTACTGAAATCAAATCTCTTACTATAAGCAGAGTAATAATTTATAAAATATGTTGTTTATCAGAGTTTCTATATACATATATATAAACTTTTATAGAAAGCATTATTATAAGAAATTGCTGTTTTGTATATTGTTTTCCTCACCTAAAAATTTATTTTTCTCAAAATAAATATATAAAAATTTGACTCCACCAAATAAGTCACCATAAGTCATTCAATATTTCTGAATTGATAGATACTCAGGTTAATTTTGTTTTTATTTTTTTCCATTTCTAATAAAGTAGAATAAAATCCTTATAGCACATTATTTCTCTGTAATGACCTTTCAATTTCTCTTTGGATCAAGTCCCATATGAGATTAGTGGTTCAATGGGTATGTGTAATTCAATGTTTAAAATGCTGTTAGACAAACTCCACAAAGACCAGTTCTGCTTGATGGTGGTTGTGGATGTGTACGTCCTTGACTGTACTAAATATGACCAATCAGATTTCTCTCAACCTATTTTTTTTAAACATCTCATTGTTTCAATCATCTTGTCCTTGATGACTAGTGAAGTGGAACCTATTTTCATTAGAAAACTATTTGCATTTTCTCTTCTGTGAATTTTCTGATTACATTCCTGTCTCATTTTTCTTGTGGCTTTCTTCATTTCATTAACATATAATTTTTGGTGTAAAATAAAAATATTATCTCTATATGTGTCAAATTGTTACAAATGATAAGTGGAGCCATATGCATTTTTAATATGTGACAGTTTTTGATAAGCCAAATGTTAATTAAGTATATTTCACTTAAATATTTTATTTCAGACTTTCATCATTTGACTTTGCTTATAGTTTATTTTATATTTTTATTTTTCAGTTTCAGTTTACACTTACAGTTTGCCTATCAAATAAAAATAATAATTTCATGTAATCTGTACTATACTTATTTTAATTATACTTTAATATTATTATAGTTTTTAGCTTCCTATATACTATAAAATGGGATTTTTTTCCTTTCAAAGATATAGCTGTTTTTCAGTTCTTCCAAGTTAATTCATTATTAAGTTTCAATTTATCTGCAGTACTAGAAAATGATTTTAAACCAAAATTTTTCCATACTTTTAGAGTTAATTTAATGTTGAAAATTGTTTAAATATATACATAGCATAAAACTAGTCATTTTACTTGTCTTTTGATTGTGGCTTCTATATAAGGTAAACTGCAAAGTGATCACTAATTAAATTTAAATTGTATAAGACAGTAATATTAATACAAATTACATTAATTAAATATGTCAACTGAGGTTTGGCCTGAAGCTAAAGTGTCATTCGCAGTGACAAAACAGTCCAGATAGCTCTGGCTCATTTTCCCATGGGACTGATCTTTTCATATGTTAGTGGATTATGTGGTGACTCAATGTTGTTAAGCATCTTTGATTTAAGAAATGTTATCTCAATTTATAGCATATTGTCATACCACTGTCACTTGTCCCTAAGGCACCATAAAGATCATTTCTGTAATTTTGCAAATAGCCTGTATGTTTTTAAAAATGATCACTTGGAAGTAACATGTTTGCAAGCACAAACAGAAATCCAGACCCTAAAATCAGATGGTCATTCAATAATTTAGAATATGGGTCTATATTTTATTATGTATACTAAAATAAAAATGCAAAGTGTGAAAATTATTGTAGAGAACTTCTAGAAGCATAGGAATAGACCAGGAAACACTAGAATAGTGTAGATAGAATACTGCTATGTGGACTTCTCACTTTCTTTTTAACAAAGGTCTCACAAGGGTGTCCAAACTTTTGGCATCACTGGGCCACACTGGAAGAAGAAGAGTTGTCTTGGGTCACATATTAAATACACTGCGACACATTATCACAAAAAATCTCATAATGTTTGAAGTTAATTTATGATTTTGCATTGGGCTGCATTCATAACTAACCTGGGATGGGCCACAGGTTGGACACCCCTGGCAGTATAGCAGTGTAAATAAAAACCAGAGTAAACACAGACCACTTGCATTTTATACCAGTGATATGCAGACACTCCACTAGCTGTTCTTTAGCCATAATCTTCTCAAACGCTGTGTAAGCACATTAACCCTGACTATTTAGCAAAGATGAAACTGAAGCTCAGAGAAATTTAAGAATTAAACCACACAATTATTAGGCAGGAGACAGGTTTGATACCTAAAAGCATCTTTTCAAACACTCTGTCTTTCTGCTCCCAACCGTGGAGCAATAACTTTCAGTTGAGCCTCTGCTATTTTACTGGTTCCTGCTCACCACATATGGCTTCATTTCACTGCTCTCATATTTGCTGAAAAATGTTAGAAGAGGCAAGCAACTTATTGAAGAAATAAGCCTATGGCAGTCAATTTAATTCTAAAGCTCTTTCAAAACCTTGCCTATAATTTTCAGCTGTTTTTTTTTGGTCCCCATATGGATATAACATATATTTGTAAAAAAAAAAATTAAAACATACTTTATCATAATTAACATCAATATGATTATGCAGATGGCCTAAACCTACACAAGCATACAACAAAATGACATAAATGTAAACAAACAAAAAAATTGGGGAGATCAGACTGGCATATTTAATTCCCTGAATTTTAACCTAAATTGGATTCAGCACTACTTCCAGCAAAATTCCCTCCTGCTTTACACCTGAAAGCAGATGGAGGCAGGTTGCATCATGAGTTCAGTCTTTTCAAATTACAATAGTTTATGATGCTCATCTGCATTTTAATCAGATACAAAGGATTTATTCCTGAAATGCATCAAGAAAACCTATTTCCAGCACCTGGAAATTCATCAGAGAGTTTATAGCCAATTCAGCAGAATATGTTGCACATTTTTACTTTGTATCCCTTTCTCTGGAGTATGCACTATTACACAGATAGAGGTGTTTTATTAAGAACTGCACAAAATCATTTCAAATAGGGACAGATAGGTGATATAATGCCCCCAAATCATGTATTAATATTTAGCTCCTGTTTTATAAGTTTAACAATTTAACAAAATAATTTAAAACATTTTATTCTAATAACAAATACTATTTTCAGTATTTTGATGCTTACATCTAATGCTACCTTTGTCAGATCAAATAAGAAGTGATCAGCATGCATCCGGCCCCTGGAAATTAAATGAGGTACATGAATAGTATTTTTTTGCAAAATAGTATTTTGTGGTAGTATTTTTGGAATAATATTTTATGTCTCTTCTATGATGGAATCTTTCCATTTTACTTTTCAGAGAATTCTATGTAGTTACTCACTTTTCTCAATTTTCTCAGTAACCCAAATTATTTACTTATCTGCACTTTCCTAATGGGAAAATAAATATATTACCACTTTATCTTTTCAGGTGTTTACCATTTTATTGTTAAAAATAACAAAGAGAAACATTGTCAACAAATTAGTAGTACCTTATTTCTGAACTAAATCACACAATCTTTCAAGATACAAATTTACCTGTTTTTTTAAAAAATAAAATTATCTTTATTTTGTATAGCACTATGGAGAAGAAATAGTAGGAATTAGGCAGTAGAGAGAAGGAAGCACATATTAGAGAAAGCAAATTAATGCAAAAAATGCTCTGTAATTATAGGCCTAACATTAATTTTACTAGTATAGTAGATTGGAGCAAATCTAAAATCAAGTATAGACCCCACTCTTAGTAAAAAATAATGTAGGGAATTTCATTAGCATAACAGAAGGAACTGTGATAGAAACCACAGCCTTTCATTAGAAGACTTCTAAATTTTCTTTTCTGCTTGGTCATTTAGTAGCTCTGATTATGCAAATGCCTTTTAACCTCATTGAGACTCAGTATTATTAGTTGTGAAATGAAGATCGTATTTATCTCCCAACATAGTTATAAGTTTAATGATATAATATATATAAATCAAACTGTTCAGTTAGATAAAAATGCTATTATATCATTTTGTCTTTCTTTGGGAGGTAGCCATCATTACCAACACATTCTAAGGTTTCCTGTACATTTTTTCAGAATCCACTTCCTACAGGTTCTTGGTGAGGTTTGTCAGTGAGAAACGCATGTCCAAGATTTGAAAGGTGAAGTAAGAGATGCCATTGTATCTGTAGCCAGAGGGAGTGGTAGCAAGACATGTGAGTGTAAGTGAAATTCACCTCAGGCTCAGGGGCACAGTCCTTGATTGTTCAGGCTGGGATATTCTCTCTTAACTCCCCCAAACTTCACAGCCTTGTTCACAATTTTCACTCCTCCAGTTCTTCCAAAATTGTGTATTTTGTTTTTTTCTAATGTTAAATAATTTTCACCTAAAATATATTGAATAACTTATCTTCTCTTGGCCAAACCATACATGATATATCATTTACTTTTTTTGATCACTTACTGGTGACTAAGGAAATGTATAGCAGTAATTTGTGAATGCAAAATAATCAGTAATGCAAAAATAATTTTAATTACATAATACCTGAATGAAGTAAATTGTGCCACTGTTCATAAACTTTCCATTGTGAAGTCAGATTCTTCCTTGTTTTTTTTTTTTTATTCTCACTATCCTCTGTGTGTGTATGTGTCTGGTTACCATAATTTTCTAGAATTAAAAAAAAATTCATCTAAGTTGTCTAATTTACTGGCATGTGATTTTCTATATTATTCTTTACAACCCTCTTTTTCAACAAATTCAAGGTAATGTTACCTCTTTTATTTATGACTCCAGGGAATTAAGTATTCTCTGTTCATTTCCTGGTCAACCTAGCTACAGGTTTGACAATTTTTTTAAATGTTTTTAAAGAACAGGTTTTGGTTTCACAAATTTCTCTCTGTGTTTCTTTTTATGTTTCAAAAGGTATACTTGGATTTCTGGTCAAGATAGAGGCATAGGTAAACACAGCTCACCTCCTTGCACAACCACATCAAAATAACAACTTTTATTTTGTTCTAGCCTACAGAATAACCATCACTAAGAACCATCAGAAACTGAGTTAAGTGGAAGTCCAACAACTATGGATTAAATAAAAAAATGAAAACCAAACCAATCCAGATTTGTAGGAAGGGTGGAGACATGGAGTGGGCTGGTCCCACATCCACATGTGATGGATAAAAATTTGGGAGGGATATCTCAGAAGAGAAGAACCCCAGCCCCATACCAGACTCCCCAGTCCAGGCTTCCAGTGCCAGGAAGGTAAGTCCCCAGAACTTCTATCTGCAGAAATCAGCAGGGATTTTGTCCATAGAAGAAACCTCTGGAGCCCCAAGCAATTCTTCTTAAGGAACCCACACATGGACTTATTCAGACTCAGTCCCTCTGAGACCCAGCACCAGGGTAGCAGCTTGAAAGGCACTAGTGGCACACAGAAAAGAACTTCAGTGTCTGGCATGAAGGTGAAAGCTGGGGAACAACTTTCTCCCAAACAGAAATGCGGACAGAGGCAATTCTCTCTCCTCCAAACATTCCCCCTATAGAGCCAAAGAGCCAGCAGGAAGGGTACAAATCTGAGATTCCACCAACTTGGCGAATATTGTTTGTCCTGGCCTAGAGAACCCCGGAGGCTCTATCCGACTCAACTGTTAACAGTGGTTGTTCCATATGAATGGATGGTCTTGACTCTTGTTTCAAAACTTCCTAAATCTTCTCAAACAGAACTTGACTCTGCCTGGTAACATCCAAGCCCAGCACAAGTAAAAGACACAAGTGGACTGCTGTATAACTGAGGCAGGGTGGCCCTGGGTGACACAGGTGGTGGCTGACCTTGGCCTGCACTGCCTCATAAACCCCTGTACCCCAAAGGATAGCTACAGACTACATCAGAGAACCAGCACCTTGCCCTTGCACAGCTGAGCAGCTACAGAAGGCAAAGATTGGTAGTCAGTGGTCATAGCCAGTTGTTGTTGGTTGGCCCAGGTAAATCTCTACCATTAACTTGCCAATAGCAATCAAAGCTCAACTGCAAGAGGCAGGGGTACTCAGCCCTACAGTGGGTGCATCTTGAGTACTTGGCTTGGCTGTTAAGGAAGGCTGTACCACTGGACCCTACAGGACACCTATTACATTAGGCCATGCTACCAAACCAGGGAGATATAGTAGCTCTACCTAATATATAGACACAAACTCAAAATGAGGAGGCAAGGAAACATGATCTAAATCAAAGAACAGATCAAAACCCCAGAAAAAGAACTAAACAAAATGGAGATAAGCAGTCTATCAGATGCAGAGTTCAAAACACTGGTTATAAGGATGCTTAAGGCATTTAGTGAGGACCTCAAATGAATAATAGAACAAAAAGGATCCAGTCAGGAATGAAGGATACACAACTTAAAATAAAGAACAATTTACAGGGAAACAATGGTAGAGTGGATGAAGCCAAGAATCAAATCAATGATTTAGAACATAAGGAAGCAAAAAACAACCAATCAGAATAACAAGAAGAAAAAAGAATCCAAAAAGCAAGGATAGGGTAAGCAGACTCTGGGACAACTTTAAGCATGCCAACATTCACATCCTGGAGGGTGGCAGGAGGAGAAAAGAAAGAGCAGGAAATTGGAAATCTATTTGAAAAAATAATGAAAGAAAACTTCCTTAATCTAGTGAAGGAAATTGGCATGTAATTCCATGAAGCACAGAGAGTCCCAAACAAGGTGGATGCAAAGAGGACCACTCCAAGACACATTATAATTAAAACACCAAAGATTAAAGATAAAAATAGAATCATAGAAGCAGCAAGAGGAAGCAGTTAGTTAGACACAGGGGAGTTCCCATAAGACTATCAACTGATTTCTCAAAAGAAACTTTGCAGGCTAGAAGGGATAGGCAAGAAATATTCAAAGTAATGAACAGCAGGAAACTACAGCCAAAATTGCTCTACCCAGCAAAGCTATCATTTAGAATTGAAGAACAGATAAAGAGCTTCCCAGACAAGAAAATAAAACTAAAGTTCATCATCACCAAACTATTATTATATGAAATATTAAAGGTACTTATTTAAGAAAAACAATACCAGATGAGAGAGGGGTATGAGGCAATGGGTGAAAAGGTGAGGGGATTAAGAAGTACAAACAGATAGTTACAGAAAATCCATGGCAATGTAAAGTACAGTACAGGAAATGAAGTAGCCAAAGAACTTATATGCATGACACATGGACATGAGCAATTGTGTGCTGATTGCTTGAGAGAGTGGGGGCTGTTTGGGGGAAGAGGGGAAAGGGGAAAAATTGGGACAATTGTAATAGTATAATCAATAAAATATAATTTTAAAAACAAAGAAGGGGAGAAAGAAAGAAAAAAGTTATACTCTAATATTTATTCTTTTCTTTTTGTACTAGCTTTAAATTTAATTTGCTGTTGTTTTTCTGGATACATAGGTTAACATTTAGTTTTTTGATATGGTATTTCCTCTTTTCCAGTATAGTCATATACAGCTATAAATTTCCCTCTAGGCACTGTGTTAGCTGCAGCCCATAAATTTTGATGTGATACATTTTCATTTTCATCCATTTCAAAGAATATTTTAATTTTCTTTGTGACTTCTTTTTTGACACATCAGTTATTTGAGAATGTGTAGTTCAATTTCAACATATTTGTGTTTTCTAAATTTATTTCTAATTTATTTTTATTTTATTCCAATGCTGTCATTATTTCTATCTTTTTAAATTGATTGTGGTATGTTTTTGACCTAGGGCATGGTCACTGCTGGTGAACATTTCATGTGCTCTTGAAAACAATGTACATTCTGTGCTTGTTTGGTGGAGTATTCTATAAATTTTCATTAGGTTTACAAGGTAAGAATTTTTTAAAGATTTTATTTATTTATTTTTAGAGAGGGGAGGGAGAGAGAGAGAGAGAGAGAGAGAAACATCAATGTGCAGTTGCTGGGGGTCATGGCCTGCAATCCAGGCATGTACCCTGACTGGGAATCGAACTTGTGACACTTTGGTTTGCAGCCTGTGCTCAATCCACTGAGCTATGCCAGCCAGGGCTACAAGGTAAGAATTTGAAGTCTCTGTTCTATATTCTGCTTCTCTCCCTGAGACAAAATTTGCAAACCATACATCTGATGTTGAGAGTGCTGCAATTGGGGACATTGGCCTGCTTCTCTTTTAGTGACACATTTATTTTAGGATCTAAGAATTTTGTACAAGTAGAAGCAATAGCCACAGGTATTCTTGGTTTGCCTCTTTTGTCATTAAACTGTCATGCAAAAACCTGGGGAAGGATGGTTGGAACCCCAGTTTACTCAGCAGTACTACACACAAGGTAGAGCTTTGGTCCCGTGAGAATGGAATGGGAAGAAAAAGGTGCTCCCTCCTCTCAGGTATGCTCAGCCAGAACTTATCTTTAGCATTAGGTAACTAGGGGAATCATGAGAAATTTCATGTCCTGTCCTTTTGGAGAAAGCCAAACTGGGAGGTGGTGGGAGAGGGAGCTCTATATTTTGGGTTATTTCAGTCTAGAGTAAAGTTTATAATTCATTAACCTAGAAGAAATAGGATTACACAGGTCTGGGTTAAAATACTGTACAATCACAGTTCTCACCAAATGTTACACTCCTTTAAATAATATTTCTTCATTTTCTGTAATACCATTGGGCTACTTTCACATAAAATAAATTTTTTAAAAATGTATTTTGTGCATTCTCATATATCCTTTTTCAATAGGGATGGCTTGTGATTGGAAAAGAACATTGCTTTTTTCATTCTATTTTGAATTTTTATATTGTGAGCCACAATATAAATTGTCATTAATAATAATGATAATATTATCAGGTAATTGAAAAATACCCTGTTGTAAAAACTCAGATTCAAATGAGTCAATAAACACACACACACACACACACACACACACAAACTTTGCACTTTGGGAAGCTACTAGCCACTGTGTGTTTCCTCCCACTATTGATTCTCATACTTCATCAGGAAGTCCTTCCACAGGGGACACCTCACCTGTGGTTCACAATACCTCATTAGGGATTCTTAATACTTCACGTGTGTCACCTATATTTCATGGTTGGCTTCTTGCACATAATCTTATGAACAGCAATAGTTCATCTTTGAAGATGACTAGCAAGCAAGCACAGAAAGTCAGTTCAACTCTGTGAGACAGGGAAGAGACACACACACATGGAAATGTCAGGACATTACCTATAAAAAATAAACAGAAGGCTCTCAAGCTCAGCCCTGAATTTATGAGATTGAGAGAAGGCATACAATTTTAAGAATTCTGCCATGCCTCAAGAGGAAACAAGAAGTATGAGGCAGACTTATTCCTAGGAAATGTTTAAGAGCAGCTGGAATAATAGATTAAGGTAACTCTCTTCCAAATCTGGTCAGTAAAAACCAGAGAGGAAACTGTTTCTTCAAATGTGAAGATAGCAAGGTAAGACTTCAAGGAACACAAAATGTCAAGAAAACATGGCGGTACTAATGGAAAACAATAATTTTTGAAAAACTCCAAAGAAATGAAGATTTATTAATTGCCTGACAAAGTGTTTAAAATGATTGTTTTATTGAAGCTTAACAGCAAATCAAGAAATAACAAAGAAAAACAGCAGGAGGAAGAAAAAAACAAACTAAAAACCGGTAGAAACATTAGTAATATGGCAATAATAACTCCCTACTTAACATTATTATTTAAATATAAGTGAATGAAATTTTCTAATCAAAAGGCATACAGTGACTGAATGGGTATAAAAATATATGAGGCCTATAAGAGATTTACTTTAATTTTGAGGACATATAGGTTAAAAGTAAAGGGTGGAAAATAGCATTCCATTTGAATGGAAATAAAAAGAGAATAGAAATAACGATATTTGTATTAGAAAAGTGGGCTTTAAGTCAAAAATTTTAACAATAGAACAAAAAGGTCATTATGTAATGAATGATAAAGGGGTCAGTTTATCACAAGACAATAGCAATTATAAATACATGAGGTCTTTCCAGAAAATGTCAAACCATTGTTAATATAATGAGAATAGTTTGCACATCATTGATGTAATCTGACAGCCAAGGACGGTGGACTGGAATACGCATGTGCGAACAATGATGATTTCATTGCACTAGTTACTGAGGTCAGTAGATCCCTTTCAGTGAGTGTGTGTTCTGTGTGGCCATTGTATACAAAATGACTGAGCGACTACAGCAACAATTCTGCATCAAATTTTGTGTTACGTTTGAACATTCGTCCACAGGGATTATTTTGATGATTCAGAAGGCCACAGCTATGGGCAACTGGTGATGTGCATAGTTTCATCACGACATTGATTGGCCTGTTCATGCATTACATCATGTGCAAAGTTTTTTGGCCAAACATCTAATCACCCAGGTGACTCAGCCTTCTTATAGCCCAGATTTGGCATCCTGTGACTTCTGGCTTTTCCCAAAACTAAAATCACCTTTGAAAGGGAAGAGATTTCAGGCCACCAATAAGATTTACAAAAATATGACAGGGCCACTGATGGTGATTTGGAGAACTCTGTGAGACCCCAAGGTGCCTCCTTTGAAGGGCACTGAGACATCATTGTCCTTAGTACAATATTTCTTGTATCTTGTACCTTCAATAAATGTGTCTATTTTTCATATTACATGGCTGGAGACCTTCATATATGTGCTCAACTTTGGAGCACCCAAATACTGTAATATGTTAAATAAGATATTAATACATCTGAAAGCAGAAATAGATAGAATTATAATAATTGTAGTGGATTTCAATGACCCACTTTCAACAATGGATAGATTATTCAGACAAAACAATCAGTAAAGATTGTTTTGAACTATACTTTGGATCACATGATCCTTAAAGATATATACAGAATATTCTATTCTACACCAGCAGAATACACATTCTTCTTGAGCACAGCCTTTTGGATAGATCATGTTTTGGTTGACTGAAATAATATCAAGTGTCTCTTTTATAGCCACAATACTATGAAACAAGAAATCAATAATAGGCCCTGGCTGGCATAGCTCAGTGGATTGAGCACGGGCTGGGAACCAAAGTGTCCCAGGTTCAATTCCCAGCCAGGGTACATTCCTGGGTTGCAGGCCAGAACCCCCAGCAACCGCACATTGAATCTCTCTCTCTCTCTCTCTCTCTCTCTCTCTCTCTCTCTCTCTCTCTCTCTCTCTCTCTCTCTCTCCCCCCCTTCCCTCTCTAAAAATAAATAAATAAAATCTTTAAAAAAAAGAAATCAATAATAGGAAGAAAGCTGGAAAATACACAAATACATGAAAAGCCCCTAATAAATTCAGAAAAGTAAAAGAAAATTCAACAGAGAAATTAAAAAATATCTTGAAAAGCAAAAATAAAAATGCTTACCAAAACAAGAAATATAGCAAAAACAGTTATAAGAAAAATGTATAGTGATAAATGTCTACATTAAGAAAAATTAATGTATCAAATAACCTAATTTTACACCTTGAGGAACTGGAATGAGAAGAACCAGCTAAGTTCAAGTTGAGCAGAAGGAAGAAAATTAAAAAACAAGCAGAAATAAATGAAATAATAAAGATTAGAAAAAGCAGAACAATAAAACTGTGTGAAAAGATAAACAATGTCTTGAAAAGATAAACAAAATTGACAAGCCATTAATTCAACTAATAAAATAACAGAAAAGACTCAAATAAGATCACAAATGAGAGACACTACAACTGATGCCTCAGAATTAAACAGTTTCATAAGAGGCTGCTATGAATAATTATATGCCAACCAATTGGACAACCTATAAGAAATGAATAAATTTCCAGATACATACAACCTACCAAGATAGAATCAGAAATAAATATACAATCTGAATAGATTTACAGCCAATAAACTGATTTAATCAGTAGTTTTTAAAAAATCTCCCAACAAAAAATCCCAAGACCAGATGGTTTCACTAATGAATGCTACCAAACATTTAATGGAAAACTAATGCAAATCCCTCCCAAAGTCTACCAAAACATTGTAAAGGAGAGAACACTTCCAAATTCATTTTAGGATATCAGCATTAATTCTGACAACAAATCTAGACACGAAACTGTAAGACACTACAGGAAATCACAAGATGCACAAATATATTATAAGAAACACCAAAGCATCCATGATGAACAAAAATGCAAATATACTGAATAAAATAATAGCAAACCAAATTCCAGTGCACATTAAAAGGAGATACATCATATTCAACTGGTATTTATTCCTGGGATACAAAGATGATTCTACACATAAAAATCAATTAATATGATGCACTGCAAAATAAGAGGAAGGGTAAAATCATATTGACCATCTTAATAGATGCAGAAAAAACATTTGACAAAACTCGACATCCTTTCATAATGAAAACTCTCAACAAATTAAATATAGAAGGAATATGCCACACAATAAATGTCATAAGTGGCAAGCTTACCACTAACATTGTAGTCAATGTTATAAATTAAAAATTTTGTCTAGTATTAGGAAGAAGACAAGGATGCAAATTCTTGCCACTTCTATTCAACATAGTACTGAAGGTTTTATACGAGAAATTAGGCAAGAAAAAGAAATAAAAGGCACTTATATTTAAAAGAACTTAAATTGTCTTTTTTTTTTTGCAGATGACCTGATCTTCTATATAGAAAACCTTAAAGACCATCAGAAAACTGTTAGGACTACAAAATCAACAGACAAATATTAGCTGCAATTCTATATGCTAACAGTAAACTATCTGAAAGAAAAATCGATAAAGCAATACTGTTTACAATAATATTAAAAAAGAATAAAACACTTTTTAGATTTATGGACTAAAATGAACTGTTTCTTTTCCTATTCACAGGTTCTGCATTACATATTTTAAAAGCAAATGTAATTTATGTGGCCATGGAATTCCAATAGGCCTTAGTATTTGAAATAAAATTTCTGTATGTAATTATTTAATATACAATTTAAGTAATTATAATTATTCTGTAATTATGATAATTATTTATACATGATTGTGGATAATTATTTTCTTTAAAATATTTACTTACTTCTATGCACATTATTTAAATGTGTTCTTTATGTACCTTTATAGTGATTAAAATGTGTAATTTATATATAATTTTTAAAATATTATCAAATAAATTCAATGTAAATATATTCACTTCTTTGGAAAATAAAAAATATTCCATACCTTTTATATATATGCACAATGTGTTCACATATATATGTATCACACTAAATATGTAATTATACTTCTTCACATGTTTAGAAAGAAAGTATAAGTGTATTTTTAACGAGTTAACCATAAATTGTGATTCTTCATAAGAGTAGGAAGGTATAGTTTGTAAGACTTCTAAAAAAGCTATTCCTCTTTCTAATCCTGTCAGTAAAATTTGCCAAAAATTCCTTTGTATCATAAAATCTAAATAAGTTGCACTGTAATTAATTACTTACATGTTGCTATTATTATCATATAAGCTTATCAATGAAATTCATTTTGTTTAACTCTCTCCAAACCATTCTATGTAGTATTACTACAGTGATTTTTCCAAAATACAAATATAATTATGTGACTAACAAGACTGAATCTGTTTTTTACTGCTTTTTTAGTTCATTACCTCCACAGTGTCTAGTGGATAGAACTTAAACTTCTTATAGGCTGAAGTATCCTGATTGCCTCTTTTCCTTTTCTTAGTGATATTCAAATATATAAACATATTAAAATAACTGACTTCTTTTAGTGTACAGTATTTATTTAGCTAGGAAATACTTGACACTGAAATAAGTAATTAAATACTCAATGACAGAATGAAAGAAGCTATGAATGGAGGAGAAGGCAGACGTGGTTCCTTTGAGGAATATATAATATATAAACATAGTATAAATACACCTTTTTTTCTTCACGTAGAGATTACTAAATCTAGAGAAGGGTAAGTGTTATCTCCCTCCACTTCCATCCAGGTACCCATTTTTGAAATGCACTTCTCATATATACTAGCCTTGGTTTTACTTTAACCAAGCCTATTTTTGTCACCTATAAAATATAAATAATAACAGTATACAATTCTCAGGCTGTTTAATTAAATTACAATAGGTACAATATGTAAATTTATTCACATAATGCCTGGCACACTATGAATAGTCAAAAAAGCCAAATATTATGATTTCCATTTTGCTACATGTGAACATTATAATTAAGTTCTAGCTCTAAAATCGAAGCATTTGCAAAAATAAATACCTGTCAACATACATATATATGTTAAACTAATCCAAATGAGATCAGAGTTTTAAAACATTTTGAACCATTATGCACATAGTACTTAATTTGAGTTAGCAAAGACAAGTTAATAATGCTAAGTGAGAAAGTGTGATTGGTAATTGTTGTTATTTGTCAAATAGTGGGACTTTACATTGTTATAGCGCTTTAAAGTTTACAGATTAGTGTCACATAGCTCAAGTAAGAGTTGATGGCATGGATATTTTTTCATTTTACACCTGAGGAAATTGGGGCAAAGGGAAGTTAATTCATTTTCTAGGTTCACAGAGATATAAAGTGGTTCTTTCCATTGAAGAGCATTGTTAAACAGTCTTACAAAAATAGAATTAAAAACGTCAAGAAGTAACTTTGAGGAGATAAAGAAAAATGTATAGTTTAATACAGCATCTACTAAATATATTTATTCACTCAGAATATTTAAAAAATAAAAAGGAAAATTTATATATATAAATATATATTTATATATATAAATATATATATATATTTATAAATATATATATTTATTTATTTGTCAACCATTGGACACTATTCTATGGACTTGGCTCCCTCATTGAGTAATGCAGGCAAGCTCTTCTTCTTTTCTGAGTTTAAAGTAGTACAAGAGATTAAAAATAAAATAAAATAAATATTCTGCATGTGATAAGTACAATGAAAGCAGCAAACAGTTGCCAAGAAAATTTTAAAAAAAGAAAGAAATTAAATTAAGTTAAAAAATTGAGTTGGGTGAAAGGTAATCTAGAGAGGATGACCAGGGCATGTGACCTGGTAGCAGTGAAGCTTAAGTTAAGATATGAATAATACAAAGACAGACAAGTATGGAGAATGTTACAGACAAAAAGAGGTAGTTATAGCAAGTGTTTTGTGGTGGGATATAGACATTGGCCAGTTTTGAAAAATGGAAATCCTGTTAGCATGACCAGAACACAATTAGTGTGACCAGAACACAGTGAGTGAGGAGAATGGGGCCCATGTTGAGCTTGAATGAATGAATAGGTAGAAAGGTAGCAGGTAGCTCATAGTAAAATCTTTAGATTTTGTTTTCACTTTGACGAAGGTCACTTAATAGTTTTAAAAAGGGCAATAGCATAATCTTATTTACATTATAAAAAGTCATTTTGAAAAGAATTTATTTGAGTTGTTAAATTATGTCAGCAGATAAATTAATTAGGTGACTTTTGTAGTTATTTGGATGTTAGATTCTTATCTGCCCCATGGGGATGGGAGCGGTAAGAAACAACAATTAAAAAATTGTTTTAGAAGGAAGAATTGGAAAACTTCATGGATTGGGTGTATGCGATGAAATAATAGAGAAAAATGAACGATGGCTACCATTTTTTTTAATTTGAAGATAATGTTATGTATTGATTAAGGAAAATGGGGAAGAACAGATTCATGGCACAAAAGGACTTAAATGTAGGTAGCAAAGGCAGAGTATAATTAGTCATCCAGTCACATTTTTTAGAGTGACAGGAAACTTTTGATAACTGTTGCAGGATAATTGGAATATGCTAGGGTTATCACCATAGATATAAGTACTATAAATATGTTAAAGAAAGAAAAATAGCTAATATATTATATGCCAAGCTTATGCTTTTTAAATTTAAATATTCACTAATATATTTCTCCTTAAATCTCATTGTTACTACAGATATTTTCAGATGAAAATATTGTAGGAGAAAATGAAATAATTTGTACAATTCATAAAACTAGTAAGGACTGGCACTGGGCTGTTTATCTCCAGAGTCCATCTCTGGAGCATGCACTCTTAACCAATAAATATTATGTTTGTTCACAGGAAGCATTTTTATTATGAAGTGGTGGCTCTTGTTCAAAAATGAAAATTGGCTTCCTAAAACGATTGAGCATACACACAAAAAATATGGTCTGTACATTTTGAGATGTGCTTCTAAGCACTAGATATTACATATCCAAGAGCACACTGTCATCCTTACAAAATGTCCTCATTTTATATCTAGGATTGGAGAAACCATAAGTCAGACATGAGAAAATCATTAATATGTCAATAAATATTTTGTTTTTAAAAATCTCTAAGGCACTTTTCAGCTCCCTCAAATTATTCAAATTCTATTGGAATTATTTTTTTATGTTTCCTGAACCTCTATTCCCAGGTCTCCCTTGTAAATTCCCTACTCATTTTTGTTGGCAACAGATGACATTTTAAGTTCCAGAAAAACTTTTCAAGTTATAAATCAAAATAAATGATTCCTTGGTATTATTTTACCACTTGTAATGAGTTGATTTAATTAGATTCCTGGAGTTGTGAACTGTAGGACAGTGACGCTACACAACTGACTGGAAAGACTACTTGGCTATTGACAGAATCCAAGAGCAGCTAAGAAAATATATTACAGCAGGAAGACTAGTGATGATGACTACCAGTTTTTTTTTTTAAAGTTGAAGATAATGTCATGTGTTGATTAAGGAACAGGTACTGGCATCTAGAGACTGTCGCTCTTCAGTGCTGGCTTTGCCAAAGCTCACTTCTGATGATATCTGTTTTTATATTTCTTCATTCTAGGTTTACTTTATTATTTTCAGGAGAGATGATCTAATGTCACAGCTCTGGTCTATGTGGGTCAATGAGCTAGGGCTGGAATCCTTTCCAGGGAATGGGGAATTTCTACATATCAGAAGTTCAACCATTTGGCATCATTTAACATTCTCCTGTATGGATGCTGTTTACAAATGCACATGCACACTAGACACATACAAACACACACACCATATCAGTCCCCTCTATTCAAAATGTACCTGCCAAACACAATCCAGCCTTACCACACAGGCACTCTTTTTCCCCAAAGCAAATAACAGAAAGTCACCTCCAGCTACTCCAGTCTGAGAGAATACAACAGAGTTTCAGTGAGTCCAGAACCAGAAAAACCAAATGACCTCAAATTCCATTTCAATATTCAAAATCTTTAGAAACAAATGAAAATTTAAATCTTCTCTATATTATATAGTAAAGAAAGAGAATAAATTAAAAATGAATATTCTTTATTCAAAACAGTAAATGGGAAAATTATTCCATTCAGCAAACAAAACAAAAAATTCAGTCCTTACATTTGTCAGTATCGCAAGAACCTAGAGACCATATATTAGTACTCTTCTCAATTTTTTTTTTTGCCTTTAGCTCTTATTCTAGCTGACTAGAAGTATTTTCCCTTGGAAATTCCTTTCTAAGACCACTGGTTAATTATGTAGTCACAGTACAGGAAGTAAGAGTCTATGGACCGTTTGTTAAGAGTGATGGTAAGAAATATTAATACATAGATTGGGGTTCATTTATTTTGAGTAAGGGACACTGTTTCAGAAAATATTTTGAATCCTATAAAACACTTGCCAATCCTCACAATGTTTACTTATAACTGGTTATATAGCTGAATTTCCAATATAACAGTTTATGGTTACTTAAGGTTAGATGATTCTGGATTAAAAGTGCTCAGTAAAAATGCTGAATATTTGTATAGCTGGTTGCTCAATTTCTTTTCTTTTTGTCAGATACAGACTTCAGTTTTAACAATGAGAGTTTTATGCTGTTAATTCCATAAAGTTTCTTCATCTCTAAATTTATGATCAATATTTTTTACCCACTTAATAAGTATATAACTTGTTGATAGGCATATGTGACCCCTGACATTTACTGAATAAGATTGTGATAGTAACAATAATCTTCTGGTGATTAACCAAAAAATATTTATGGACTCTGAGGTTTCTGAGAAGTTTACTTCCAGAGCTGACTCAGTTCTCTGTTTGAACCATCTCACTGCCTGACTGTTACCCTGAATGTGATATAGATCTTTCCCTAGGGCTATCCATCCACATTAAAACAAAAACAAAAACAAAAACAAAAACAAGTATTTCTGGAAGTTCTGATCACTTGGAGGAATTCTATTTTCAAAAACTATTTTATTTATTATTTTTGGAGAGAAGGGAAGGGAAGGAGAAAGAAAGGGAGAGAAACATCATTGTAAGAAACAATGGCCAGGTGCCTCTTTCATGCACCCTAAGCAGGACGAACCTGAAACCCAGGTGCCCGACCTAGAATTGAACCAATGACCCTTTACTGGGAAGAGACCCAGCCTACTGAGCTACACCAGTCAGGGCAGAGGAATTCCTTTTTCCTCAGCAGGTGCTTGAATAATATGAAGAATCTCTGTGAACCTGGATCAAGTTATTTTTCCCCAGCAGGTGCTTGAATAATATGAAGAATCTCTGTGAACCTGGATCAAGTTATTTTTTCACTTTGGTTGGCTAAGAGAGGGTGCATATGTGGGAAGCACAGTCAGCTGTATACTGGATGAAGACACTAGTGAAATATGAACTCTGAATATTATGATTGTTGCTAATCATCTGTATTTCTGAGTTAATGGGTTAATGAAATGTGGGCATAGAGAAAATATATCTCCATATTATCAATTTTAACTCATTATTTTTCTTTGATATTATCTTAAATGCCATATGGTATGCAAATCTGTAAAATAAAAACATGTATAGATTCCCATACTCTTTTTTCACTCTTTTGTAGTTAGCGACAACTACAATACGTAGTAGACATTTGGGACCTTGTTTGGCAAACGTGACCCTCTTCACAAGCTAGAGCAGATCATAAACAGCTTGCCTGACTGACTGAGAATTTCAGAGTTCCAGTCCTGTTAACTCACTCAGAAAGCACAGTTGTGCACGTTACCTCTGAACACCCATCTCAAAAAAAATGTATTTTCTAACTTTATCCTTATACTTGACACCACTACAGATGTCTGAATTGCCACCCTACTTTGCCCGCCTCCACCAAACCCTGTGCCCCCTTGTCTCTGGCCATCGCCACAATGGCCACACTGTTGTCTGTGTCTATGGGTTATGCATATATGTTCTTTGGTTAATCCCTGCACCTTCTTTCATCCAGCCCTTCTCCCCACCCACAACAGAGGCATTTTCCCCATTCACTGTCTTCACTGGAATCCATGTTACATGATAAATGCAAACAGCTACCAGAATTGTTGGAATGGAAAAGATCTCATTGCTTAGATAAAGCAAATCTTTGGCATTGAATCTTTACCCACTTAGAAGACCATTTTGGTACATGGATTCTATACAGAATCTTCTACATAAAATGACAGAGCATGTACATATGAGATTTTGGATATTGCTTGACTTAGAAATCTTCTCATTAGCATTCTGATACTTAAATGCTTCATAACATATTTCAATAATAGACACACTGAATTTTTAACACCTTTCCCAGGTAGTAAGATTCGTGATCTATATTTTGTCAAGCATATGATGCATTACAACTAAAAAGAATCTATTTAGATAATTAAATTAAAAACAGTCATTAATAATTGAGGAAGAGGAAAATTCTCATTCATTTGTCTCTTTTCATTAGAAACGCATACCAATTAACTCATTCACAAGGTAACAAGCATTAAAATTAAAAGTCTTACCATTCATGATGCATATATGGTTTTATAAAAATGACAGTGTTTTTACATGATTTTATTTCATAGTTTTAAATAACAAAATATTTTAGAGGGGAATTTATTTTGCTAACACTATAACAAAAATAAAGAAATGCATGATAAGAGTTATCTCTGCAGAGGAGAAATGAAGATAAGTGAAGGTGGGATAGAGAGGAACCTTAGACTTTTTAAGACTTCTATAAACTGAATTGTGAATAATAAAGATCTAATTTAATATTATTAGTTGTAATTATTTTAGAACATATTTTAAATTATTTATGTCTTTTGTATGTATAATAATGTTTAATGGTATAGTTTCTTTTTAATTTGGTTTATTTTATCATCAAAGATTTCTGGAATTTCTGAAGATTGCAATTTTTATGTAATCATATCATTAGTCTTTTCATTTATGGCTCTTGATATGCTTGGTTAAGAAGATCTTTTACACCAATAGTTTATAAAAATAAATATTCTCATGTTTTCTTTTACTACTTATACATGTTAGTTACTATTATTTTTTAGAGAAGATAAAATAGTTTACAGTAAAACTGAAAGAAAAGTACAGAGATTTCTCACATGTCCCCTTTCTTAGGGGGTATATTATCACCATCACTTTCCTACATGGTGGTTTATTGTTGTTGTTTTTATCAACGATAAACCTACACTGACACATCATAATCACCCAAAGTTCTAGTTTACATTAGAGTTCACTCTTGGTGTTGTATATTCCATAAGTATGCACAAATGTGTAACAACATGCACTTATTATTTTAATAGCATACAGTGTATATTTTCACTACTCCGTGTTCTACTTAGTCATCCTCCCTAACAGCTAGTATTTTTTAAACCACAATTTATTATTATTTTGAATTAATCTTTGGCCCTATACATATGTTAAAAATACTGCTAAATGTTTGAACTTGTATTCTCTCCCATTATTTAAAATTATTTTGAAGTAGATATGACATACTGAACTAAATTTAACCTCATTAAAAAAGTATATACTGAATCATTCTTATGTATCTTTGGTGTTTGTATGTCTTTTTGTCATTTCAGTAACAAACTTTACACTAGCATAAGACATTTTTCTTAACCACACAGACTTCTTCTTTGCAAAAATTTATTTCATGTTTAAGGAATACAATGTGAATAGTGGTGCCTTGAGTTATGTTAAATTAAAGTTACTAACATCTGTACTCTCTATACTGCAAATGATGCATTTACAGGGAAAAAAATAAGGGTGAAATGAGATAGGACTAGCTTTTGACAATCTACTTAAGTTAGAGGGGCTGATTTTATTTGACATAACTTTTCATTCTTACTTCTCATTAGACACTTTTTCTCAATATATAAATTCTGCCAGATATGAAAGCTTAGAAAACTACAGTAAGAATCATGGCACCTGTGGCATATCTTTAAACCATCAGTATTTCTCTATGCATTCTGTATTCAACTCGGGAACCATTACTTTGAGGTTAATAGGTTTCCCATGGTTTCTTATGACATAAACTAAGAATACAATGAAAGACATAGTCCCTGCACTTAATGAGTTAGTATTCTGATAAGGAAGACAAATATGGAAACTATTTATCATATTATATAATAAATTCAATAATGAAAAAAGGCTTCTAAAGAGATATATAATATAGAATGTAAAGGAATGCACAAAAGATCTCATATCACAGGAAGAATGAAAAGAATGAATAGGACTTGACCTTTGGACCTATTAAAACATGCTTGCTTATACTTTAAAACATATATATGGCTCAAAAAACTAATTCAATCTTTATACAGAAAAATTATATTTAATTTTCCAAAATTGAATGCAATCTTTTAAATTAACCAATTTGTTCAGGAAAGAGTAGCAGGTATATTCCAATCACAATAGAAAGAATTTCAGAATTACATTGTAGACCATTTAAAATGTGCTTTAAATGTTCTGATGTCGATGGAAATAAGAAAGGCATCACAATGTTGTACTCGTTATTAGATTTTCTTGGCCTTTCTGCTCTTATCTCAGTTCCATTTCCACAGTGTCCTTTATATTTAGCTTTGAATCATAAAACAGTTGCAAATGTTATGAAGAGAAATGTGGAAATAAAAAAGCATGTGAGAAAAGTAATCTCAATGAAATAAAGCTAAGATGTTTTGACAAAGAAGAGCATGCTAAAGAAAAGGCATGCATTAGGATGAATGCATTATCAGGGCCTGTACCACAATTATGATAAGCAAGCAATAAAACGAAATTAATAAATTAGCATTCACATGCTTGATGTAATAAGAATATAGCATTCTACACAGAAAAAGCAAAAAAGTAATTGGAAAAATTAATAGAGAGCAAGGGCACTCAAGGGCTAATATTCTTTACCACTGTTGTTTCAAAAGAAGACAATAACATCTCAGAAATTCAAGGTGAAGGCAGTGGCAGAGGGAAATGAGTTTCTAAAGGAGTTGTCTTTCAAAACAAGCCTGAGAAGTTCAAGAAAGTCAAGATTCAAGCTACGCTCATGTTATGGATGCAATGCCCCCCAAACTTCATATGTTGAAGTATTAACCTCCAATGTGATAGTATATGGCAGTGGGGCCTTTGGGAAATAATTAGATATCTACAAAATGATATGAGACTGGGAACTTCCTGATGGGAATAGTGCTCTTATTTTAAAAAACAAAAAAAAAACAGAAATTAGAATGTGAGACTTGCATCAGTCTTGCTCTCTATCTCATTCTCACTCCCACTCACACAGAGGAGATCATATGAACACACAGAGAGCTGTCAGCCATCTACACATGAGAAAGAGGACAATCACCAATAACTAAATCTTCTCACACCTTTATCTTAGAATTCTCAGCTTCCAGAAATGTGAGAAAGAAATGCCTGTTATTTAAGCCATCCAGTCTATAATAGCGTGTTACAGAAGCTTGAGCAGACTAAAGCACCTTGTATCACCAAAGTAATAGTGGAAGCTACATTAACTCCCTGTGAATAAACTTATAATTTCCTGTCCTCACTACCAAAAAATCAAAGGAAGCTTTACTGTTTAACAAAATTTTGTTGTAGATGAGCCAGCACTGTTTTAGAAGCAATGCTGTCCTGTAAGTCTGTAAGTTTGTCTCTCAGAAGAAGAAAGTATATGGTTATCATACTTTCTGGAGATGGCTGAATTTACTTATCCATTTTGTTATTCTAATAATATTATGTTAAACCCAAAGTAGTCTATCATCTATTCTGAAAAATACATTTACTCAAATAAATGGCCAGAGGAAAATTACAAGTTGTTTGGGTATCTTCTAAGGCTGGTTGACAAAGGAGACTTTTTGAGAATTACCGGAATGCATAATCTTAATCTGTTCCTTAATAAACAAAATTCTTGCTAACAAAGCCCTAGGCATTTTGATCCCTTACTATTTAGCCAGGAAGGTAAAATGCAACCCTAAAATCCTTGAGATGTTCTTTGTTTCAAATATGACATTTTGTTTTTAACCCATGGATCATGAGTTTATAGTGCATGAGGTTATTGAAATCATCAAGATATTATTCTCAATTAGTTTTGTGAAACCTGGCCTGGGTTGAAGATGTCAAACAAGAATCCTTAGATTTTTTGAAATATTTTCACTTAAAAATTGGCTTTAGAATTTAGCAAACAGGCATGGCAAAAACAAAACAAAACAAAACAAAACAAAATGGAAGTCTACATCAACACCAAGGGATATATAATAAGAAACTAAATCCACTTGAACAGTTTTGTAAAGGTGGTTGAAGATAGAGTGAAAAAATACCCTTACCTGAAGACATTTTTTCATTGCTTTTTAGATAAAGAGGAAGGGAAAGAGAGAACCATCAATGTGAGAGAGAAATATCAATTGGTTGCCTCTTGTACACACCCTGAGCAGGGATTGAATCTGCAACCTTTCAGTTTATGGGACAACACTCTAAGCAACTGAGCCACCAAGGGCAGGATGAAAATTGTTGTTCATGTAAAAAGATGTCTATTTTTTAAAAGTTATTTAAAAAGATGCTGCAGAATTCTTGAAATCTCATGCAGAAAAATTAATAACCATACTTGTTTAGTAATATATGTTTAATGTTTATATTATACATAAACATATATAATATGTTTATATTTTATATATACATAAAAATATTACCCTGACTTGAAGAAAATGGAGATGATGATAAACTCCAACCACAGTCAAACCACAGGTGTTATAAACTTTGAAGGACTGTATAGGCCACACAAATATGATGCTAAACATTATCCTCAAATGTGTCAGCCAAATAATGAAGTCTTTTTTTAATGTATTGCCTGATGCTTCTTACTGTGATAGTTCAGATTTTCCCAAAAGTAGACACCAAGGCAGAATTAAAAGGACAACAGATTTATTGTGAGGACCCTGTGAAAATAAAGGAGAGTAGGAGCAGATGTTGGTTGGTATCACCTTCAGACCACAATGCAGGTCTGAAATCTGTGAATAAGAAGAAGGAGAGAAGGAAGGAAGATTGTATGCAAAGAGCCTCAGACTCTTGAGAAAGGCTTGGGCACTAATGAGGCTCAGAGTAGAGATTGCACATGGAAGCATCACGCATGGGTCAAATATGGCTGATTCTGGTAATACCTTTGCTGTGTTCAGTCTTGGTCTAGGGACATCCTGAATATGCGTGGTATGAGTTTGAACCTGGTGGTAGATCCTGAGGGTACAGAAACCTGATGCTGTAAGCTAACTTACTTTTGAAAAATATTTTTTGAAGAGAGATCTGAAAGGCATATTTTCATAGCTTCCATACACAGAGAACCATACAAAAACACTTAAAGATATGAATTGAGTGAAATAAATTTCCATTTTGCAATAATTTCCCAATTTGTTGTGCACCTCCCCTGAAGCTTGCTGCTCTGGAGTCTCTGCAGAAGTAACAGAATGATAGGGACCCTGTGTCAGTTCCTCAGGCCTGATAATTTGCCTGAACATTCCCCTTCATCACCTGACTTATTTGAATGTCATCTTCAGCAATATGTACACTGACTGCTTTGTCACTCCTTGGTTCCTTCCACTTTAACAGTCATCACTATCAATCTAAATTAATAATGGTTCAATACAGAAAATTGCTGTTTGTTAATTTTTTCTGAATTCTGTCATAATAATTTATTGTTCTCTTTTTATGGTGTTTATCTTAAATGTATATTTTATATTATAGCATGCAATGTGCAAAATGTACTGTTTAGTATGCCATTGTTTGCTAACCACCATATTAACTGTACAGTGGCCAGAGCAATATTTTAAGTACTTTATGGCTTATTATGATAATTTGATATGTATGTAGATATTTTGAATGTTTTAATTAAACTTTAGTAAATTGATTTGAGATTTTTAATTTATGTAAAGTTGTAGGAAAAAAATGCCAATATTGTTTTGAAGGTCTTTGGCAACTTGGAGGATCTCTATGTTTTTGGGACTGTTGGCACCAGGATATATTTTAAACTCATGAGCATCTCATCTTAGGGCCTCTATTAACCTCTCCAAACAGTTTCACCTTCCACCACTTCACATCTCATGCTTTATCCTCTAGCAATACTAAAGGGCTTGTAGTTACCTGAATGTATTATTCTATTTCAGACTGGCATTTCTTTAGTTATGCTGTTCTCCATGACTAGAATGCTTCAGTTTACTCCCAACTTTCTTAGCCTGGTTAAATCACAGCTGGGTTAATGTGTGAAATGACTGGCTTAACTATTATTAACTCACAATTAATAATTAAGAAATTCTTGATTTAATTATCATTTCTCCCAGTTGCCTACAAACTCTTTTCTGCTTTTCATGCTCTATAGATGACTGCTGTGTATTTTTGTCCTCTCCCTTAGTTTTTGAGGTAAAAAATAAGGTTTAATTTTTATATTCTAAAGAAGAGAAATAATGAATCAAAAGCATACAAATATATGTGCCATGCCAAAAAAATAAGCTTTTTGTTAAGTAGAAAAGCTTAATTTTAAAACACATTCTCACAAAAGGTCATTATCTCTTAACATGTTATAATTTTAAAAATGTCTTATATAACTACAAATACAGTCACAACTAGTGTTTTTTCCATTCAAGTACTTATTAATAAATCAGAAAATATGAATTAATTCATTTGTATTTCTTTCATGATAACATGACCAAACTCATTACTCCATGATTTCATCTTTACCAAATTTTATTTTGCTCAAAAAGCATTAATTACATAAATCTTTCCTACAAATGATGTATAAGTTGGTAATTTAAATTTCTACAATTATATATCCACATTAAAAGAGTCATTTAGGGATAATAGGAAACTTTACTTAATAGTAAGGATGAATCTACAGATTCACATGAAATTTCTGCTGTCTACAACAATTGTTCATGAAAAACAGGTTAATTATTAAAATGGCTCATTAAAAATAACTTCATTGTGTAGATGTACCATGATGTTATATATTTAATCTGTTTATCTCAACTTTTACATAAGGTGGCAATGAACCTGACAAGGTGGATAGTAGGACTCAATTAATCAGAAAATACAGGAAGCCCTGAGCTGCTGTATATTTGTCAAAATTGGCAGAATATCCACTTCCTACAAGAAAGAAGAGGTCATATTTCACAGTTATGATACAATTACATTGTTATTTCACAGCTGTCAAAAAGCATAGTCTTGAAATATGACTTTTTAAAGTACATCCTTAAAAAACTTTCTCAATGTTTTAACTAAAAGTACTTCAGAAACATTAGAGATATTGTAACTGAAAGCACCTTAGAAGATTAGCTAATAAAACCTTTTATATTATTTCAATATAATAAAAAGAGTCTATATTCTAAAATCAATATGTATCATACAATTCACTTTGTGTATGTATATGTATCAAATAGAGCATATTAGGTAACTTTACAAAATTATAGATATTTAGTTTAGCAAAGACAAGCCTAAGGGTGATTCAAAATAAGAAATATGTTTAAACCATTGTAACAAAAATTTTAAATCTTTTTTATAGCCTCACCCATAGTTTAGACATAAAGTGAATGACATATAGATATTACATAATATGAAACATGAGGATATTGGGACAAAGCAATATATTATTACAATAATGAATAGAAATGAAGCTAACTATAGTATACAAAATGTATGCCATAACATCCTCTACAATTGTTAAAAATGGACTGTAAGTTAAGCTTTAAACTTTCTAATAGACAGTAGACAGAAGCATAATTAGATAAAAGATTCATGGTGTCCATGATGTATATAGACCAGATTATTAGACCACAGGCAGTATTTTCTGGTTCTAAATTCTGACAAAAATGATTCCAATGGATTATTAAAACAAGTCACTCTGTAATGAGTGGATCACCTCTTTCATACCTAAAACAATGCTGTTTTAGCAAGCAGCCTCTAAGATGAAATAAAAGTAAAAAGGAAATTTTAAAAAAGGAAACAAAAGCTAGCCTAAAATTATTTTTGTTTTGTCATCTTAAAATTATTCAGTTTATAGAAAACATTAACTTTTAATAATAATATTTAAAGTATAATACTTTCAAAGTATCATATGATGATGGCGAATGTATTATAGCCTACAGCCAATTCCTTCTCACTAACAGGAAATGAGCTTTATATTTCTGAGTGTTAGAGACATGTTTAGGAAAGTAAGGTTATGATTTTTAAGAAATAAAGTTGACTCTGTTTTAAACAGAGATGAAACATTATTGGCCAAACTGTATTCCCACAAATGGCAATGCTATATTATACAATTATAATAACTAAAAATGAAAACAGTAGAATCACATCATATTATCAAATTCATTGCTCTGTGAAATGCTATGAAATTTTAGCGTTTTCCCAAACTACTATAATCTTGACATTGTTTTTGTAAATCATGCAACACACTGTAATCAAAACTGGAATAGATTAGGCTCAGTTTGGTCAGACAGAAAAATAGCTAGAGAATTAATAAACATAAAAATTAGTTAATGAATATGAATACATATCTATTAATAATCATCTTAAATGTAAATGTATTAAATGCCCCATTTAAAAGACATAGGGTAGCTGAATGGATAATCAATAAGACACATATATATGCTGTCTATGAGAGACTCACCTCAGAGCAAAGAACACACACAGACTAAAAGTAAAAGGATGGAAAAAGATATATCATGCAAATAAAAACACAAAAATAAACTGGGGTAACAATATGTATTATATCAGGCAAAACAGACTTTAAAACAACAAATATAGTCAGAGATAAAGGACACCACATAACGATAAAAGGATCAATCTAACAAGAGGATATAACCCTTGTAAACATTTATGCCCCCAACATAGGTGTACCTAAATACATAGAACAAATATTGATGACATAATGCAGTCATAGTAAGGGATTTTTAAGACTCCATTGACATCAATGGATAGATCATCCATACTGAAAATCAACAAGGAGACAATGTCCTTAAATGACACACTAGATCAGATACATTAAATTGTTATTTTCAGAGCATTTCATCCCAAAGCAAAATATACATTTTTTTCAAGTGCACATGAAACATTTTCTATGATAGAACACAGGTTAGTCCCTAAAACAACTCTGAGTAAATATAAGAAGGCCGAAATCATATCAGGCATCTTCTCTGATCACAATAGTATGAAGCTAGAAATCAATTACAAGCTTTATAAGCTTGTAATCACACACACACACAAACACATGGAGGCTAAATAATATGCTACCAAACAATGAATGGGTCAACAGTGAGATCAATGAATAAATCAGAAGTTACTTTGAGACTAATGAAATTAATACACAGCAACCCAAAAACCTATGGGACACACAAAAAAGCAGTCCTAAGAGGGAAATTTTTAGCACTCCAGGCCTACCTCAAGGAACATGAAAAATCTCAAATAAACAATCTACCCTTACATCTAGATAACTAGAAAAACAACAACAAACAAAGCCCAGGGTGAAGGAAGGAAATAATAAAGATTAGAGGAGAAATAAATGACATAGACACTTAAAAAAATCAATGAAATCAAGAGCTGGTTCTTTGAAAAGATAAACAAGATTGATGAAACTTTAATGACATTTGTAAAGTGAAAGGACTCAAATAAATAAAATCAGAAATGCAAGAGAAGTAACAACTAACCATGCAGAAATAGAAAGGATTATAAGAAAATATTATGATCTGCCACATGCCAAAAAAAAGGACAACCTGGAAAAATGTATAAATTACAACAAATATACAATTATCCAAAAGTGAATCAGGAAGAATCGGAAAATATGAGCAAACCAATTATAAATAATGTAATCAAAGCAATAATTAAAAAAAAAAACAGCAAACAGAAGTCCTGGACCAGATGGCTTTACAGGAAAATTTTATCAAACAATTAAAAAACAACTAACACTTATGCTTCTCAAATTCCAAAAGTTTCAAGAGGAGGGAAAGACTCCTAAGCTCATTTTAAGAGGTCAGGAATACCTTAATTCCAAAACAAGATAGACACTACAAAGACAGAAAATTATAGGCCACTATCCCTGATGAACATAGATGCAAAAGTCTCTAACAAATATTAGCAAACTGGATCTAGGAATAACTTAAGATCATACACCAAGATCAAGTAAAATTTATTCCTGGGATACAAGGTTGGTACAATATTAGTAAATCAATTAATATGATGTACCACATAAACAAAATGAAGGATAAAATCACATGATCATGTCAACAGATACAGAAAACGCATTTGATGTAATCAGGCACCAATATATAATAAAAACCGACAGCAAAGTGGAAATAGAGGGAACATACTTCAACATAATAAAGTCCATATATGAAAAACAGCTAACATTTTATTCAATAGGGCAAAACTGAAAATGTTTCCTTTAATATCAGGAAGAATACAGGGTTGCAGATTTTCACCATTCTTATTCAATATAGTACTAGAAATTCTAGCTACAATTATCAGCCAAGTGGAAGGAACAAAAGGCATTTAAGTTGGAAAAGAAGTAAATCTCTCATTATTTTCAAGGAATACATGACAATATATAGAGAACTCTAAGAACTCCAACAAAAATCTGCTAGAGCTAATAATGAATTCAGTAAAATAGCAGATACAAAATTAATATTAAGAAATGGGTAGCTTTTTATACAGCAACAAGTAAGTATCAGAAAAAGAAAGTAGGTAAACAATCCCATTTATAATTGCACCAGGAAATACACTTATGAATAACTGAATCTAAGATATAAAAGACCTACACCTGGAAAACTATAAGACACTAAAGAAAGAAATCAACAAAGATACAAATAAATGAAAGCCATTACTGTGTTCATGGATAGGAAGAATTAACATCATTAAAACATCTATACTATCTTAAGCAATCTACGATTCAATATAATCCCTGTCAAATACCAGTGGCATACTTTGCAAAACTAGAAAAAAAAAAACAAAACCTTATACTAAAGCACAAACAAAAATACAAATAGCCTCAGCAATATTGAGAAAAAAGAACAAAGTTGGAGATATCATGCTACCCAATATGAAAGTATACTACAAGGTCATAATATTCAATACAGCCTGGTACTGACATAAAAGCAGACATATAGATAAGCGCCACAGAATAGGCAGGCCAGGAAAAGACCCACATCTATGTGGTCAATTAATATTTGACAAATGAAGTAAGAACATACAATGGGCTAAAGACAGTCTATTCAATCAATGGTGGGGATATTGGACAGATACATGCAAAAAAAAAAAAAAAAGAATCTACACCATCTCCTAATACCTTGTAGAAGGATAAACTCAAAATGAATTAAAGAATTAAATAGACTTAAAATCATAAAAATCACAAAAGAAAACATAAACAATAAAATCTCAGACATTTCCCTTAACAACATTTTCTCTGATATATCACACTGGGCAAGGGAAACCAAAAAAAGATAAACAAATAGGACTACATTAAATTAAAATATTTTTGTGCATCAATAATAAAAAAATTAAGAAACAACCTACTAAATGCAAGAACATATTTACCAACAATACATCTGATAAGGGTTTAATATCTGGAACTTATAAAGAACTCATACCACTCAAAACCAAAAAACAAACAATCCAATTAAAAAATGGGCAAAGAACCTGAATAGGCACTTCTCCAAAGAGGGACTGCAGATGGCCAATAGACATATGAAAAGATGCTCAACCTCACTAATTGTCAGAGATATGCAAATTAAACCACAATGGCATATCACCTCATGCCTGTGAAAATGGCTATCATCAATAAGTCCACAAATGACAAGTGGTGGAGACGATGTGAAGAAAAGGGGACCCTAGTGCCCTGAGGGTGGAAATGCAGATTTGTTCAGCCACTATGGAAAACATAATGAAGTTTCTTCAAAAGATTAAAAATGAATCTGTGTTATAACCCAGTGTTCCTACTTCTAGGGATTTATCTATAGAAACCCAAAACACTAATTTGAAAGAGTATATGCATCCCCATGTTAATGAAGCATTATTTACAATAGCCAAGCTATGGAAGTAACCCAAGTGCCCATCAATAGATGAGTGAATAAAAAATGTCATATATAAATATAATGACTTAAGAAAAGAAATCTTACCATTCGAGACAGGATGAATGGACCTAGAGGGTATTATACCATAAAATAAGTCAGTCAGAGGAAGACAAATACCATATGATTTTACTTGTATGTGGAATCTAAATAATAAAAAAAACAAAACTATTTAGACTCTTACATACAGAGGAAGAACTGGTGGTTGCCAGAGGGTACAGGTAGTGGGGCCACTGTGTGAAACAGGTGAAGGGACCAGGAAGCACAACTCGGTAGTTACAAAATAGTCCTATGGAAGTAAGTACAGTGTAAGGAATCAAGTCAATAACATTGTGGTAACTATGCATGGCACCACTTGGGGTTCTGGAACTACCAAGGAAAACGTTATGTACAGTATATGGTCGTCTAACCACAAAGTTGTACTCCTGAAACCAATACGTAAGAAAAACATAGCTAATCAATAAATCCACAACTGAAAGAAATTCTTGCACCATACTAGAAGTATAAAATACCCCTGGAATATTTTATTTACATTGATTTTTTAAAGTAGGGTTTAGTAAGGATATTGTAAAATGTCTGGAAAGTACTGACTTGTTCTATTATTTAAGCTCATAGCCCTTATGTACTTCATGATTAAAGATATGCACTGTGGTGATGATTTAGACCTGAAAGTTATATTCACAGAGACCTAGAGTTAACAATATATATTAGTGGATACAGTCAGTGTGTTACTGCCCTCATGGCTGATTTATAATTTCTAGGTCTAGTCTTAAAAACTAATCAGAAAAACATTTCTATACTTAAATTGCTTGTTTTCCTATACAATCGGGATTGTTAAGGACATATCTGTCTTTTTCAAAAAGTTATTTTAAAGTTAAAAATCCATAATTTATTAAAACAATTTTAATAATGAACATTTTATTAAAAACAAAAACAGCATAAATGTAATTAGATAAAATAAGTAACCACAGAAATAAAGCCGTGTAGTAACGAGAATGAGAATGAGGAGACCACGTTCTAACATCTGTGTGGACTTGTCCCAAGTTTAGTCAGGTAAGAGTTATTGTTTGGTGACCAGAAAATGCAGCATTCAGTTTTGAGCTTGTCAGAATACTAGCAAGAGTAACAATCCTCTAAAAAAATGAGATCTACATAGAACATACAACTCATTTATTTTTTGTGCCGTTTGTGTGAACTGATTTTTATTAGAGTTGACAGGGCTTGTTTTTTTCTCCGCCAAGTTCAATAAAAACGGTTTTCTCTCAAATTGTTTCTCACAACCTTTGGACACACAAAGCCTAGGAAAAGAAAAGTAAACATAGGTAAACACACATTTATCAATCTTTTGATGTTACAAACCATTCAGGCAGGTCCATGGGTGTTTAGCAGACTAGCAGAGGGACATTAGTCTTTTACTTCTAGGTCACCGGCACAAGCCTACTATTCCAAAATATATGAATCATTGTGTTCACTGGATGGTGATGTGTCATGGGGAACACAGAATACAGCAACAAATGGTTTCAGCAATTAACAAAACAAAATCCATTGGTTAAATAACTATGCTGATGGACCACATTTAAATTATGTAATGATTTCTTTACTTAAAGCACCTGTGTCTTTTTGTGGAATGAAACAAATTGGCTTAGTTGGCTAAACACCTGGTAATAAATGCAATGTCCAAGCAAACTCTGAAAGCAATTTAGTATTTCTCATTTTTCCCTTATATCTGTCCCAGTCTTGGCCAGTTATCTACTAGGTTTGCAAAACTGTTTAGCTTGACTGAGCACTTACACAATTATTTGAACTTGTAAACAACTATAACTGAACAACAATAAAGTAATTTTTAAAAGAAGAAAGAAAAATTGTAAAACAAAAACAATAAATAAAAAAGTCTTATACTATCTTCTTAGTGCCTACATATTATCTCTGTAAGTCCTGTTTTCCCTGTAACTAAAAGTGATTTTTACCATTTAACCCTTTTTCACCTCCAGACTCCTATCATCTGCTAACAATGTCATTTGTCCACAGTAACCCCAGAGTGATATCTTTTATTTTCATTAGTGGCCGGTCTTTCTCTTATTGGCAAATCCCATACTACATAAGTAGGCCATAGTACTTGCACCAAAGCTCAATTCCAATTGTCCTACTCTTTTCTTGGTCTTCACTGCTCACAAAGATAATCTCAGTACTAAAGAATTCTGTTCAATGCTTTGCATACTATTTTGCTCCCTTTTAAAGGTTTGTCTTCTTATATTTCCCGCATGCACAGTATTCTGCACTGCAATGACATAAGGTTGTTTGTCATGCTGCTCCACTCCACCTCCTGTCCCCATTCACACTCTTTTCTTTCTTAACACTTTTTGTATAGTTTCCTTTTTCTCTCCACATTTTTTACCTGTTAAAATCCTACCAGTTAGGGATAGGAAAAATAAAATGGAATCTTTATAGTATAGCCTTATTCTCTTCCCTCTGGCAGGCGTATCCTAAAGAAGTTGTTGTATACTTAGCTGCTATTTGCCACTAGTCTGCAAACACATTAAAGAAAAGAACCTTATAAAAATCTTACAGTATATACTTAAAAGTTAAGTATCTTAAATCTGGAAAAGTTTATATATATATATAAAACTTGAAGGAATGATTTATTTAAATATTATTTTATAGTACCTAGTAATTTTATATGAAATTATTAGATATATAATAAATATTCAAAAATATTTTAAAGGCATACAAAGCTATGAAAAAAGTATAACTCTAGAGAAGAGATGTGTATTCTGGCCCAGATAGTATAACATAAAACAGATTTACCTCATAGTAAAGATAATAAAAATCTGGACCAAATATTTGATCCAGATAACAATATTTTCCAGATATTAGGAGAGGAAGCTGTATAGGACTCTAAACAGAACAAGGGAAAATCAAAAATGTGAATCCTGTGAATGCCAGAGGCTTACTACATTGAGCATGTACCCATGCTATAGTGCAGGAAATGAAGCCAAGCCTGGCCCTCTAAGATGAGGAGATCAATGTAGGGACCCAAAGAGTGAAGGCAGCAAAAATTGTCCAAGCAGAGTGTTGGAGATAAGACATCTATACAGAGACAGTGCAGGAGCTTTGCAAAGGGTTCCCTGGAGAGGCTACTAATTTCTGATTAATTCATCTGTTTATGGAATCTCCACTATGGTATGGAAAGAGCCAACTCAAAAAGTTAGAGAGGATAAACATAAGAGTTTACATAGGGCTGGCTACAATTCCTATCCCTACAGTAAGACTAAAAACAAGATAATTGAGTAGGCATCAGGTATAGCACTAAGAAATATTTTGTCTCAGTAATGGGAGAAAATTACCCATGACAAAGGTGCATTGGTGCCATATAACAAACCTTAGGGCAAGATTTAAAGTGGTCAAACAATTCAAAACAATATAACAATATTCCAGGACAAGACTGTTAATATGAACACACAAAAATCCATCACAAACAGGCTAAAATTTATAACATCTGGCATCCAATAAAAAACTAGCAGGTTCAAAAAGCAAGTAAATACAACTTTTAGTGAGCTAAATCAATAAACAGAAACAAATCTATAAATGAAAAAGAGAAAAGAATTAGTAAACAAGGATATTAAACCAGTTATTACTACTACATTTCATTTGATCAAAAGGGCAGAGAAAGAACAAGAAAGCTATATCTAAAAAGATATAAATTTATAAAACCATGCTCCTAGAGCTGAAACTACAATATCTTATGCTATTGATACTATGAAACACTGCAGGACAAAAGATTAGTCTACTTGATATATATTAATAAAATTCTTCAACATTAAAGGAGAAAATATGAAGAGAAATAGAGCATTAGTGACTTATGAAATTTCACTTGGGCTAATAAACATGTAATTGGAGGTCTGGAAGGAGGTTATACAGGAAAACAAATATTTGAATAAATAACCAAATCTCTTTTAAATGAATTAAAAAACATAAACCTACTGATCCAGGTTCAATGTGAACCCAATGACAAAAAAACTTGAAAAATACTAGACTAGGAACAATATAACCAAATGACTTAAAATTGGTGATATTTGGAAAAAATATTAACAGCTCCAGTTAAAGGGACATAAATCAGTGAGCAAAAATGAGCATGATAGCAGATTTCTTGTTGGAAACCACACAATCCAAAAGATAGCTGACCAACATTTTAAAGTGCTAAAGTAAAACTAACATTGATTCTTTTAAAAAATGCCGAGAATTATATCTAGTCAAAATATCTTTCATAAATCAATTTAAATAGAAGTACTTCCATAATGACAGCATACAGTCCTCTGAAAATTTGTTCAAGGACTGAACAAGGACAAATTTGCTCAACAAATTTGTACATTTGTTCTCATAAAAACAATGAGAACATTGGTAAAAAATGATCGAAATCAGCTTTTACAAAACTCTCAAAATTAATACCAGGCTTGCAACAATCTGAGAAGCGCTTATTCAATAAAATTAGATCTCTTTGTAAGAACAGTGAGTTTGGTGGTGTTTTGATTTAGTGTGTCCCCATCCCTCTCTCTCCAGCTTTGTGAAACCTTGTAAAGCAGTAAGACTGCAATCTTGTAACTGTGATTAAAAGCAAATGCAGGCAACAAAATGGGTTTGGAGCTCACTTAAAAATTTCATCACCAGAAAACTTTCTCTACTTGAATTTTCTGGAAACTCTCTTTAAAAATAACAAAAATTATAAAGCTAGACTTTATTTAACTTGACTAAGAGCTTAGTTAGAGCTAAGAGCACTAAAAAGCACTAAGAGCACTAAAGAGCACTAAGAGCACTAAAACTTGGCTATATGTTGAAAATAAGATGTGATAATTGTTTACAATGGCAGCTATCTGAGGCAGTGACTTGAGGCAAATAAGAGCCTAGCCACAAACTTAACATTATGATCTGAGAAACAAGACATCTATAGGTGGCTATGAGTACTCCAGCGTATTCCAGGCATTCCTTGTGTTACAGGTGTGCACAGGTAACCAGGTTCTTAGTGATTGAGGACAAAGAATTGAACTGAACACACAAAGTTTATAGCATAAAGAAAGAGCGATTTATTAAGTGATAGTACACTCCACAGGACATGAGAGTGGGCCAACTCTGAGCAGAGAAGGAACACGTGGGCTGGGGGGATTCTATTCTTACAGAGCAGAAGCTTCCTGGCTAGTCTTTGGAGGGCTTTTCCTGTGCAGGTACAAGGAGTTGGATTGCAAAGCTACTGTGCATGTTTGGTTTCCCATGATTTTCTTGATTGGCTACTGGAGAAGGGAGCCCCACAATGTTAATTAATTATAATGCTATTATAATGAATCAGGGGTACTGCGCAGGCCCATTCCATGATTCAGAGTTATCTCAGAAAACAGGAACAACTGGTCTTAGGGGGTTTTGTCATATATGGATATTTTTCATCTCAGCCCTGCGGGGCCTCTGGAATTTCCTTCCTGACTATCTCCTGCCTTAGTTGGACACATGCAAGAACATGTTTGTGCCCAGAATGGATTTAAGAAGCCCTGCTATCTCACCTCTGACTGACTTCTGTGAAGCAGGAAGTGAAAGCTAAGGCACAACTGAAACCACCAGACTGTGAAAGCACGTCCCAATGTGAAGATAGACCCTCAGCAGAGAGTGGGGGACTCTTTGGTTTAAAGGATTTAATAAATTCTCTGTAAAATCACTAGCTGGCCACTAAACTAATCAGTGGTCACACACAACAGAAATTTCAGTGGCCACACACAACAAAAGAACACAGACTTTGAAAAATCAGGCCATAAAAGTCACTGAACAATCAAACAGCAAAAGTAAAACAGGGAATAAAAGCCCCCAATATACACAAGACATTGGTTGAAAGAGGGAGAAAGGGAAGGAATATGAGTCCCAAAGCTGCTGCCTTATACTTTTTAAATGTCTTGTAACAACAAAAAATTATGAAACATGAATAGGATGAGGAAAATATGACCCACACATGGGGAAAAATACAATACACTGTAGAAGAAGTTCACAAAGAAGCATATATGTTGGGTTTAATTTGATATAGATGTATATATAAATAAATTAGTTATAAATATGTTCAAAGAACTAAAGAAAACAGTGTCTAAAGAATTTTTTAAAGGTATAAAATCGATATTGTACCATATAGATAAAATTGATTAAGAGAAACTATAGCACTGGCTAGTGTGGCTCAGTAGATTGAGTGCCAGCCTGCAAACAAGAAGGTCACTGGTTAAATTCCTGGTCAGGGCACATGCTTGGATTGCAGACCAAGTCTTTGGTTGGGGGTATACAAGAGGAAACTGATCAATGTATCTCTCTCACATCGCTGTTTCTCTCCCTCTCTTTTCTCTCCCTTCCCCTCTCTCTAAAAGTAAACAAGTAAAATCTTTAATAAAATCTTTAAATAAAAAATAACCAAGTGAAAATCATGGAGTTAAAAAGAAAAGTAATGGAAATAAAAAGTTCACTAAAGGAATGAAGTATACGTGGTGTGAGCTATCAGAAAATAGAATCAGAAAATCTGAAGATAGGCCAATTGAGATAATTCAATGACAACCAGAATTTTAAAAGAATAAAGACAAATGAACAAAGCATGTGACCTGTGGGATGCTATGAAGCATAGCAACATAAACTAACCAGAGGATTCCAAGCAGAGGATTGAAAGGAGCAATACACTATATGCATAATTTTTCTTAGAGTTCATAGTGCTATTAAAAACACAATGGACTGAATCACATAGACAACAGACATGTACTTCTCACAGTTCTGAAGGCTGGGGCATGCAAGATCCAGGCACTGGTAGATCTGTCTGGGTGAGAATTGAATTCCTAGTTCATGGACAGCTATCTGTATCTGTGTCTTCACATGATGGGAAAAACAAGTAAACTCTCTGGGGCATGCTTTAGAAGGGCATAAGTCTCATTTCCAGGGCTCTGCCCTCATGATCTAATCACTTCCCACTGGCCCAACCTCCAAATATGATTGTACTGCTAATTATATTTCAACACATCAATTTTGGGGACACATATTGAGTCTATGGAAAGGATATAATGCCTAGAAACTTTTGGAATTTGATGATAAACACTAATATTCTACACAGCCATGAAGCACAAGAAACTTTAAGAGAATCACATCTAGATATATCATAGTCAGATGTCAAAAGCCAAAAAAAAATCTTGTAGTTTACTCACAAGATATAGAGAAATAAAAACATGGCAACAATAGTCAAAAGTTTGGGGAGGTTGGTATAGAAAGATAACTTAAGATGTGTGTATTATGTCTGAAGTAGTAAATTTTCTTCTAGAGTGGCTGCACTAAGACAAATATCTTATAAATCCTAAAATAACCACTAAAATACAAAAAATCTAATAAATTAATATTGAGAATAAAATAAAATTATAAACATCAATTAACCAAAACCATATAGATAGGAAACGATGAAAAATATAAAAGTAATAGAAAGATGGTAAACCTAAATATACCCATATAAATAATGATTTTGTATTTAAATGCACTAAATGTCTGAATCAAAAGGCAGAGTGTCAGATTGAATAAAAAAGCAAAATACACCTATGTTCTCTCTTCAACAAATCTACTTTAAATATAAAGACACAGATAGTTAAAAGCAAAATGATAGAAAGGATGAAAAAAATGAAATAAAAAAGGGAAGATGGCTGCATTAATACAAACTAGATACTATCGCAGATAAAGCAATCAACTAAAATTCGTACACAACATGATTCTTATCCTGAAGGAGACATATATCTAGGCTTATAAGAATTGACTAACTGTAAAGTCATCAAGGAACATGTGCAAAAGACCCATGGATAAAGCCAAAGGGAGACAGGATTGAGGGTGGGAGGTACGGGTCGGTTGGGCTGGGGAGAGTGGTGAGGGGAAAATGAAGGCAATTGTACTTGAACAACAATAAAAAATAAAGAAAGAAATCATAAATAGAAAAAATCATTGTGTGCAAGTAAATAACTGAATTCTCTTCTTGAATTGTTTAAGTTTAAAATAAACAGAAAAAATATTATAAAGTTCTTTTCTTAAAAAGGAATAAGTAACTTTCACTCTCTCAAAAGCAAACAGCTTTAATGTGTCCTAACTTTGCCACACAGCTGGTTGTGTTGTGACTGAGGTTGTTTCTAGTAGACCATAGAGAAAACTGTTCTCTGAGGCAGGATAGAGCAGAGCCATCTGGAAGACTCCAGGTAGAGCCTGAACTCCTGTTATATCATGTTTTGGAGCACATTATGGAGACTTTCTGATATTTGTTAGCATTATTCTTAGATTATAGTTAGTATATAATTAACAAATCATTTGAGTTACACTACTAAATAAAATTCCATTTTATTATGTCATAAAAAATTATAAAATTATATGGAAGAAATAACTATGGGTATTTAGTGTCTATGGTACAGTACTTACACACAAGAAGAATTATGACTACATTGCATACTGGAAACTTAGTTTTCTATTTTATACATATATATCCAATATTCATTAATAGACTTTGAAGAAACAGTGTAGTAACCATGACATTATATGAAGGTAATTATTTTATACTTTCTCACACATCACTAAAATAGAAGGTAATAAGTATATTCAAAGAATAATCTATGACAGCAAGTTTTCAGGTAAAAGTGCTGGAGACATTATGGAATATTGGCAATGAACCAAATGATTATCTCTCTTCTCACTTATGTTATTATTTAAAATCATTTTAATTGTAGGACCATAAAATATTCTAATATTAATGAATTCTAATGCATATAATTAAGTTGTATTGTGCTCTGTTTCCAGTCAGTTACAGTATCATAGATAATTTAAAAATTAACCAATGAACCACCTTTTCTTTTCAGCCTTGTATGCATACTGAAATATTATTCTCTCAACTTCTCCTGAACCTCAAATGGTGGTGAATTTTGAAATAAGGAGCAAGACACCATGACAACAATCTTTTAAGTACTCATTATTAGGAAAAAAAATTTAATTTGAGTTTCCTCCTTAGGATGCAATCAAAATGACAGTAATATCTATTATAAGTAGATATAATATATTAGTGCAAATCTCTGTCAATATTTTGGCTTTGTGACCAAAGAATAATGTGTCGGTTTAGTTACATTTAAAAAGCTTAACTGGTTCTCTAAAATGGAAATAATCTGGTTCATTCTTATTGTGTTTATTTTAATATGTTAGCTTTACCTAAAACCTGCTGGGTAAACTAGATCTGAAAATTAAATCACATTGTGTCATTTATCCGTAATACCAGTTTATATTAGAAGCTCAGGGATGAAATGAAATTCTTAGATCATTAAGTTGTCCTCCTCCACAATTTCATTTGTGATGTGGATTCCTTTACTTTACCCAAGGTGTTTCTTACCGTAGTAATGGAAAACAAGCAGAGCATAAATTTCCCCTCCCATAGTTTTCCTAACTCACTGAACTGGGGGTGGGATGGGGTCGGGTGGGGGAAACAAGATAAGTAAAACATTTTCTGCTTAATACAATTAAAAGGAGCTTATTGAAAGAATATATAGGGATATAAAAATTGAGGAAACATTGGAAAATATTTCATAGTCATTTAGAGGTCAAAACAGATTAGTAGACTAATATCAGTTCCTATTATTTAATAATGAATTCTAGTTTCATATATGTGAAATAAACATAATAGACAACTATTCTTACTTTTGTACTAGAAACTAGCTATGTTCAAATCCTATTTCCACCATTTACCGTGTAAACTTCATGAAATTATTTAATCAATCTATACTTCAATATTCATATGTGAAATAACAAGAAATTATAGTAATAAATTCACAGGGTTGTTTTAAAATGCATTAATTACCTATTGTTTTGTTACACATTACCACAAATGTAGTAGATCAAATCAACATATATTTACTGTCCTAATAATTTCTGTGAGTCAGGACTCTGGACAGTGGTCTTCTCTCTATTCAGGGTCTCATAAGGTTGCAATCAAAATGGCTTGGCTGCATTCCTATCTGGAGTTTGATGTCTTCTCCAAAGCTCATGTGATTGTTAGCTGAATTCAGTGTCGATGTGTATGAGACTGAGGTCCTTTTTTCTTGCTGACGGTCATCCTAAAACTGCTTTCAACTACTGAAGGCCTCTGGCAATTCCTTGCCATGAAACCCTCTCACAGTCTCTCTCATAGGCTCTCTGATAATATGACAGCTTATTCCTTCAAGGCCAGCTAGAGAATCTCTTAAATCTGCTGAAAAGCAAATCTTATCTAAACTGAAATAATCACAGGAGGAACTGTCCTTTGCTATTTCTACTGGCTAGTAACAAGTCCAAAATTCTGTCCACTTAAAGGGAAGCAGACTCTGGGGGGTAGTCACCTGAGGGTGTGTCTAACACATGAGTATTAAATTAACTAATACAGATAAAAGATTTAGAATTCTATTTGGCCAAAGCATGTTATCAATAATTCTAGCTCTTAGTTGTTGCTGCTGTTGTTACCTAGTGAAATTTTCTGCTCTCTATTATATGCCTCTGATTGCTTCATGAACCCAGTTGCTTCAACTGCTTGGCTGCCTTAAAAGTTTTTTACATTCTTTTCTGAAAGTCTGTCTTTTTCTTGGCCACTGGTCTCTGGTTCCTTCTTTATGTATATAAACTCCTTTCATTCAGGTGATAACTGATGAAAAGACATCAACTGTGAGGTAAATTAAGCACATGTCTTTAATAGGATAAAAGGTACAATGGTTTATCTTTATAAACCCTCTAAAGATGGGGACTGTATAGCACAGTGGACAAAACAATACAATCCTAGCTAGTGATGCCATTGTCTGGTTTTTCCGTCCCCTGGAAGTCAAACGTTGATTTGACAATTTTAAACCAGTCAAAGAACCAGTCAAATTCTTTAACCGATGGGTTGAAAAGTCAGGGTTAAATCCTTGTGGCCACTCTCAAACAAGTGAGGGCACAGAGCAATTGCAGTCACATATCACTTACAATATATAGTAGGTATGAATATATCTTTTGTTGGGAATATTCACCTCCAAGACTTCTCAGCATGGGAACTTGTCTGTACAAGTACGAGCACCATTCTGTAGTCTGGATTATTGCAGGTGAGAGCCTCTGAGGTTCCCACCAAGGTACCGTCATAAGTAAGAATGAGTCTCCCAAGACCCTAAAATCCAGTAGTTTAAAGTCAGCAATATATTGCCTTGTCAGCAATTTCCTAAAGTCACCTTCTTACATCATTTTTTTCTTTGTAAACCTTCCACAATAAAAATATATCTCTTTTGGCACCCCACACTGTGTTTTTTACTACCATGACAATACCTATATGAAGTATCAAATGGGATAATGGGACTGGAAAAGTAGTATCAGATAATAAACCATGGTTTTCTGTACTCCATTAGAGAGTTTCATATTGCTTAAACAATTGAATGATCTCTTCCTCACCTTTCTGGAAGAACATGTGTTGCTTTATATAAATTGATTTGCTGATTTGTGCATAATCTTTAATCATGTGTAACTTGGATATTTGTTTTCTATATTTTGGGGAGCTCTATAGGGGTTATCATTTTAAGTTACCAATATAAATCAGTTACACAGTCAATATTATCAGAATATTCATTCCACCTGCATTTTGTCTTATAGCACTACATTTGTAATTATACTACTATCAATATAATTCAACATATAAGTAATTTGCTTTATCCCTGTTTTTTTACCCTATACAAGATAGAAAGAGGGCTACACAGACAAAAAGGCCCAAGTTTCAATGATTGTGTTCCAAAGTATTTCTGGTGTCACTACCACTAACTGATTATAAAACTAGAGTTCTGTACAGAAATGAGTTGCAAAGTAGCTTTCATTAATTACAGACTGTTGATTGCCCATGGGCATTAGCCTCTGATCTGCAATCTGGATCATTCTTACTAATTGCATATTTAACATAAATATTTATTCAGGCTACCTAAACTGGGAAGCTAGGCTGCACTTTTATTTTGTATTTTTTATCATTCTGAGTTTTATACCTTTTTCATATTTTTTATTTTAGTTTTATATTTTAGGATTCTAGACTACACAGTTCTGATTTTATTTCTGTTATTATAAGGACAATCTCTCTCCATAATCAGGATTCTGTCTAGTGGTACCAAAATTTAATGTTATAATTAGTCCACATTTATAAAATTTCTTTTTATTATTGTTATGCAAGTACAGTTGTCTCCACCTGTGGTCAGGATGGACGAGCAGTCTAAGAAAGTGCTATGTTCAGGTCTCAGTCTCCCTTAGAGGTGTGGGATCGAATCCCACTCCTGACAAATGTTTAACCTTTAGGAGCTGCAGTGGCGCAATCGCTTGACACATGGCACTTATAAAACTTCTTATCTTGGAAGTCATATCAACAACATTAATTTTTGAAATTAAAAGCAAATTCCAGAGCCTCTCAGTGCCTTATGAGATTTCTATTCCCTTTCCATGACTTAGTTATTATTGGTTACATTAATAATTAATATTATGTGTTACATTATATATTATATAAATAATATTAGTTATATATTAGTTACAACTTGATGAGATTCTCCAAGCCAGTTAAAATGACACCTGGATTTTATTTCCTGTGATTATCTGGTCAGTAGTTTTTCAATCTTAATAAGTGTTATTCTAATAAATCATAATATCTCAGAAATTCTCCTAGTTCCATCACTAGGGTTTCTTTAGGAGCAGACAGATCTCATGCACATTATCTATGTAAATCTTGGACTGACAGGACTACTAAAACTTTTACATTTCATGCTCCAATATCATAGGACTTTAGATAATCTTTTCTTTCTATGTTTAGTTTTTTCTTCTGACCAAATGATTAAAATGCTATATACCATTTTAGATTATTATTTTCAGTGAACACAGCAAATATAAGCAGACAGCACATAGTTTGACCATTTAAGCAGACTTACTTTCTCTTCATTCAACACTTTTTTGCTGTTACTTTTAAAATATCATTTGATTAGTTCCATATATATGGGTGTGTGAGTATGTGTGTATATGTATTAGTTCCATATATATATGCCATTTACCTTTTGATGTGTAGCTGACAAAACATCAAGTGCTGAGAATGACTGTATATACTATGGCATGAAATACATCTCAGAAGGAGATGGAACTGTGCTTTTAGGGCATGTAGTAACCTCTTGTCCATACCTGCAGTTCACTTTAATTATAGAGCTTTGTTGATCAGTGACTTCCTTATGAGAAAACCTTTATAACACCCAGAATATCAGCTCTATATCCTTCAAAGTGATGCCAGCACATCTGTAGTCACCGTTACATACTGAATCTTGTTTTTCCCTCAAGTTCATATGTTAAAGCACTACTTCCCAATATGATTGTATTTAGAGATGGAACAATTAGGAATTAATTAGGACTAGATGAGGGCATATCGATGGGGTATGTTTATGAGAATAAGACACTAGAGAAGTTGCTCTTTTTCTCTCCCACTGAGGAAAGGCCATACAAACACAAAGAGAGAAGGCAATCACCTGAAAGCCAGGAACAGAGCATTCACCAGGAACAAAGTTGGCTGGCATCTTGATCTTGGACTTTCCAGGCCCCAGAATTGTGAGAAATAACTTTCTGTTTTCCTAGCTATTCAGTCTATGGTGCTTCTCTTATGGCAACCTGAGATGACTAGTGGAGTGCCTACAAATAGTCATAAATCAGCAACTCCAACCTAAGTAATCTCTCTTTTCTTCTTTTGTTACTTAAGTCCTTGAATCTTTATATTATTATAAATGGATTGTACCCTATCTTTTGAATTTCCATTAGTTAAAGTACAATTTTTTGTGAACTTAACAGTTATAGCATCAATGCAGTTGAGTACATTCCATGATACTATCATTATTACAGTAGTTATCTTTGAAGCAACATCATGAAAAATTATTGCATACCTAACCCTGTAAGGATGAAATGGAGTTTCACTTTCCTTTGCAATACAACTGAAAACAAAAGATTTTTGTGTTTTGTTTTGTTTTCCAGATCAATGATAGACTAATAGTAGTAGCCTCTTCAATTTCCTTGACCATATTTGAACTGTCTACTGTCTACTAAGTTATATAACCCTCATAATAATATGGAAAAGTGATTTTCAACTGGAGGAGATTTTGTTCCACGGGACGTCTGGAAGTGTCTGGAGATGTCTTTGGTTCTCATAACTGGGGTATGTGTCTGGGAGCTGTGTTACTGGTATTCAGTGGTAAGAGGCCCAAAGCTGTTAAACATCCTACAGGGCCTGGCATAATCTCTACAATAAATAATTATAATATCCAATGTCAATACTGTTGAGGTTGAGAACCCAGTTTCATACCCTTTTTGGATAAGTCAAAGATGACTGTCACCCCTGTCCAATAAAAACATAAAACAAAGCAAAACAAAAAACAAAATGATGATGCTAATTAAGTCATTGGTTTCCAAAAAATCTTCTATCAGCATGTATTTCTATCATTACCATGACCCCTGTACTTACTTATATTTTCCACAGTAGTTTTATTACAACATAACTTTCCATCTCAGAGTTACCAATGGCTATACAAAAAACAAAACTTGTTCCTTCCAGATTCACTTTTTCTTTGAAACTGAAATTCAAATATCATCTCTCAGAGGGGTGAAAGTGACAATGCGGACATACATGTATGTGAACATGTATGCAAATGTGTACGGTGTTTCTTACTTCACCAAGAAATGGAGATAGACTTATCCCTTGGAAAATTGTATGTCTATAATCAATCAAACAAACTACAAGTCTTTTAGTTAATAATAAAAGACTCCAAGTCTTTTAGTTAGTAAATAAAAATATAATATTTTGGTGCTGTTGTATCAGTTTTTTTTATTGCTGCTATAACTGATGACCACAAATTTAGCAGCTTCAAACAATGCATGTTTTATTTCACAGTATGGAATAGTCTTTATCTCACAGACTAAAAGCAAAGTGTTGTCAGAGTAGCATTTATTTCTGGGAGTTCTGGGGAAAACTGCTTGGAAAGTATTTCAGGTTACTTATAGAATTTCATTTCATTCTTTGAATCTCTCCAACCTCTTCTGCCTCATCTCTCCTCTGTTTTCCTCTTCTGTTACATTGTATCTGACTTTCTAAGCATTCCTGATTACATGAGACCCATTTAGGTAATCCAGGATAATCTCCATCTTTTAAAACAGGCAAAAAGGAAAAGGGACTCATGGACATGAACAACAGGGCTATGATTTTGGGGGGAGTGATATTGATATAAGGGGCTAAATAGTAATGGAAAACAAACACAATTAAAACTTTTAAAAAATAAAAAATAAATAGGCCAGTCAATGACCTGAAATGCAGCTGCATAAATCCCTTCACACCACAACCTAAATTGGTGTTTGACTGAAAAACTAGGTTATGCAAATCTTGGGGAACATCTTTGGAATTCTGCCTACCACAGCAACATTAAAATGTAAATATTAATTACATTGTTTCCCCTAAAGAACCATATGATATATTACTCAGATTCCCTATTGAGGGTGTTGAAAGAGTACCCCATTATTCCCAAAAGACAGAAGGAACCCCAGAGTCATAAACTTGCTTTTTATGTTTGACAGAATGCTTTCCCCTTGATCCTACAAGTTTAGAGAAAGGAAGAGCTTATTTCAATCATTTTCTTAACTGGGCTTTCTCACTCTCATCTCTTACAGACATCATTAGGGTCTTCTTTAATTCTTGCAATTCAAGATAATGTCTTATACATTTACTTGAGTAAAATGACTGGGATTTCTCTGGTTTAGCTTCTTTGTGACTGTGCTCAGGTTTACACATATTTGTTTTCCAGGTCCTAGAACAATAATTGTACAAGGCAATATCTACAATACAGAAATGATGTGTTCAATAAAACTATCATAATAAGACATATTTATGTCTTTGCAATTAAATTACAATTAGAAATTCATATTTTAAATCTGCTCAGAAGTCATTCTTTCTTCCAAACTTCTAATAAGAGTATTTTTACTCTCCATGATGTCAGAAGACACTTACTGTAGTCATATTAATCTCGGGTGTGGTCACCAATCATACTCCCTCATCTCCCTTTTTTCCATTTTCTTTTTATTATTGATTTTTGTATTTTTAATATACTGTCAAGCCCCAAAGGACATTCCATATCAGATGATGTTTGCACTGCTAGGAAGTTTGTTAGGGAGGAGGTCATTCCAGGTCTCTGTCACCCTTTTCAAAGTTTTTTTTTTCCAGAGACTCAACCATTGTATAAGATACTTTTGATTGATATATCCAACTATAATATTTTCTACTCTCTTCTATGTTAACTGCCTTTACTTTAGGGAATAAAAAAGTTGCATAACTCTTTTTAAATGTGAAAACTACTATGAAGGTTGAAATTTATAGACCAGTATTTTACTTAGTAGGTTGGATTTTGGTAGATATTATATTAGAGCCAGTCAAGATGGATATAGCACCTAGACAAAGTGTTTGTGGTGGTTGGAGTAGTTCCTGAGTAGATGAGGCACATGGCTAAGAAGTGCTAGAAGTTTAAAAATGATATTGATATGGTGTTTTGGTTTAATTAGAGGCAAGTAATTTTGTCTGCTTTAAAATGCTATTTTTGGTCATTTATTAATTTTATCTTTGTGTGTGTGAAGAGACATTATTGTGTGTCTACTTTGTGAAAAGCACCATTTTAGGAACTAAGGAGACAGGCAAAATTGGGCAAATGTCCAACATGTACCGAGTACTTGTAGGTACCAGGAGACTCAAAACACTTTTTATATGTCAGTAAAGTCAATCCTCACATAGTTCTGTGAGTTAGGTAAGATTTCTGTGCCCATTTTTCAGATGAGGGTATTAATGAAGAGTTTAGTTATTTGCATCAGCTAACAACTATATAAATGAAAGAGTTACCATTAACACCCAAGAAGTCTGAGTAGGGCAACTAGACATGAACACAAACAATATTTTATAAGGATTAAATACTATGACCCTAGTAATGTTCCTTTTCTTTGAATATGTTGTGTATTGTGAAAATGTGTTTTCCTGCAAGGCCTAAAGCCGCATCTCACTTTATTTCTGTGCTATAGCCATGCCTCTATTATAACACTCATCACATAGGATTCAGTTATTGACTTTCTCCAAACCTTTATGATAAACTCTTTGAGAGCCCTGAAAATCTCTCCATAATTAATTTGTCACTTTTTTGTCTCAGATTCAGGTCCAGTCCCTTCATCCTATGATCTGCTCTGGTGTCTCCCACACACAAAATCATTCTTCAAAATTATTCTGCTTTACTTATGTACAATGTTATTTGAATTTCTTATAAATGTTCATCTGATTATAAGATGCATTTCAAAACAATTAATATAAATTTATTTTATTGTTTATTTATTAATATATACTTTATATAAAATAATCCATTTTCAGTTTAATGCTAATATTAATTATCACAAGACTCTCAAAAGGCCATCTAAAGTAGATGAATTTGGAAATATCTATCAGTACACTTTGTACAAGTATTTTCCATTATTGCTTTGGGACCATTGTTAATGGATAAAAAAACAAATGTTTTGTATGGATTATAACCATTTAAGTGAAACAAAAAGTAAGAAAATACAATGCAACATATCAAATATTTTTAAAAAATCAAATAGAGGCAGAAAGAATCATACCAATAATATATTTACTTGATTTGATGAAATAAAGAATTTTAAAAGTACCTGAGTTTTTGAACCTCAAAAACGATCCATTCCTAGATCATTGCTCCCCACCCAAATTAATATATTGAAATCCTTGGAAGGTAATTAGATCACAAGTGCGGAGCCCTCATGAGTAAGATTAGTGCCCTTGTAAAAGAGACAGAAGAGATCTCCCTTGCTCTCCCACTTCCAGGTGAGGATACAAGGAGAAGGACATCTTCAGACCAGGAAACGAGCTCTCAAACAGATACTTCATCTACCAGCAGATAGTGGACTTCCCAGACTCCAGAACTATGAGAAATGTTTGTTGCTTAAGCCATGCAGTCTATGGTATTTTTTTAAAAAATGAGCCCTGGCTGGCATAGCTCAGTGGGTTGAGCACGGGCTGTGAACCAGTGTCACAGGTTCCATTCCCAGTCAGGCCACATACCTGGGTTGCAGGGCCCCCAGCAACCGCACATTGATGTTTTTCTCTCTCTCTCTTTCTCCCTCTTTTCCCTCTCTAAAAATAAATAAATAAAATCTTTAAAAAAATAGCAGAGCAAACTGACCAAGGCTTTAATACAGAATTATTTTAATATCATTTGGCATAAAGGTTACTTATAATGTATGTTTGTAAATTATATGCTGTTATGAAAATTCCCAACATGTCTGGGGAAAATCAGTGAAATTATATTTTGTCATAGATATCCAATAGCTGTTAATATTTTCCAACTATTTAAGTTTAGTGTTAACTAGAATCAATAGCTCAAAATTTCCCTACCCTAAAATATAAAATTTAACAATACCAAGACTACAAAGATTCTTTGCTCACTTGTGTCCTTTAACTGATAATGGTTTCTTGTGCTAGCTACTGATTAACTACTGATAGAACATGTTGAATAAGTAATTTCTAACATTATATTTAATATCCAATATATCACTTAATATGTATGTATATATACATATAGTTATAATTATTTCTTTCAAATAAATATCATTTATGATGAATCCATTTTTATTTTTTCTGCTCAATGTTGTCTTATTTTTAATTATTGAAAAAATAGCTTTACTGATCACATGTATTTTACATGCCAGTGGAACCGTTTTGAATAACCATCAGTCACCATTTTTTCTCAATTTAAATCCACTAACACTGTAACTATGAAAATCACACCGGAGTTGTTTTGATTAATAAAACTTAAATAAAAACATGTCAAACTTTTAAAAGGTAGAAGCCCAAAAATAGGTGGAGACTTATCTCAAACTTCCTGAAACATTGTTAAGAATTCTATGTGAGGTACTAACTCTTATTATAATATATGAGAAGAGAGGGCAGCGGCACTGATTTTGATTGCTTTCCTCCAGCTGACTGAAGAAATAGATTGAAGAAGTATTACAAAGCTTTATAGGCAACCATGCTTAGCTGGATTGCTATGACAAACCAAAAAGAAAAAAAAAAGGCAGATAATCAGCAAATAAGCAGACAATGTCTGGTGAACACAAAGGAAAACATATAGTTCTCACAAGAAAATAAAAATAATTTATAATTCATATATATCTCTGGTGAGGAAGGCTAATATTCATATAAGAAGAAATTATGAGATTAAGTAATATGTAGAAAAAGAAACTCGCCCATGGTTCTGTGCATTGTCATGTTTCTTTGGAAATAATTTGAAGGTTTTAATTAAAAATCACTTTAATAAAATTTGTGTTTAGTCAGTAGAACTCTCTGTCAACAAGAACTTGTTTGGGTCAGAAAGAACATACCTTATAGTACAGATCACTTTAAAATACAAGAATAACAAGAGAATTTAAAAAGTATATAGTTCTGTCATTATAGTGACTAAAAAAGAGGGAAATAATTGATATGATGACTTGGAGTGTATGCTCAAGAATTTGAGCTATGAATGAAAAGAAACTTGTTCAACCTACTAGGTAAAGAACTTTGTCATTTGTCTCTCATGCCATTTCTTTGGCTGGTATGCTCATGACTAGCATAAATGACCAACTATTCATAAATCTGCTACTCTGAGTGTTGGTAAGTTAAACGCTGTAAGCTCTAGCATTTGTCAAACAAAGACAAAGAGGATTTTGCAAAATAAGTTGAAATTGACTGTTATAAAAGAGTTATGAGTCCTAGTTATGCTAGCAAATACACATTTGATATGCAGGACATCATTTAAACTTATTAAACATTCGATTTTGTGATTTTGTCATTATTTCTCTTCCTTTCCATCTCAGATTACATTGTTCAGCACATTATTGTTGTCTTGTCAACAGCAACAATTTTCTTGTTTTCATGTATGTGTATGTGCATATGTATCTGCATATTAATATGTATAGCATTAATATCTATATCTGCATCTAATTTGTGTATATGATATACCATATACCTATTGCAATGACTATAATAAAAAAGACAAAAAATAACATTTGTTAGTAAAGTTATGGAGAAATTGAAACCTTCATACATTTATGCTAGGGATACAAATGGTACAGCTCTCCTTAAATATGCTTTGTCAGTCTTCAAAAATTAAATTTAGAGTTACTACTTAACCCAGCAATTCCACTCCTAGGTATATACTCAGAAGAACTGAAAATGTATGTAAACAGAAATTTTGTACAGAAATGTTCAAAACTACATTATTCATAATAGTCAAAGGTAGAAAGAACAATGACTATTAATTGGTGAATGAATAAACCAACTGTGGTCTACCCACATAATGAAATAATACTGAACAACAACAGCAATGACAAAATGAAATACTGAGACAAACTACATCATGGATGAACTTTGAAAATATTACACTGAATAAGAAAGCTGAACACAATAGGTCACTTACTGTGTATTCTATTTGTATGAAATAGACAAGTCCAGAATAGACAAATCCAAAAAGATAGAGAGTAATTTAGTGATACAAGGGGCTAGAAGGCAGGATGAAATTCATAACTGCTAATAGTCAACTGTTTTAGGGGGGTGTTGATAAAATATTGTAAAATTAGAGGTGATGGTTGTATAACATCATGAAAAAACTAAAAGCTACTGAACTGTACACTTTCAAAGATAATTTTTGTTATGTAAATTTTATGTCAGTAAAAATAATTGAGTAAATATGTGGATTTTAATGTTAAATATAAATGACAATTCAAGTTGGAGGTATTTTTAAAATGTTATATTTATGAACTTGGGTTAAAAACCATAAACAGAAAATCTTTCTCATTATGTGAGTTAACATTTCTATTAATAAAAAGAAACCAAGTTTAAATTAAAAGTAATCCCCAACATGAAATAATATATTCACAATCACTGAAGGGTTCATACTTAGAATAAAGTTTCACAAATCAATAAGGAGCCTAATACCACATTAAAATGGTAAGTAGACTTGCACAGAAATTCTCAATAAAACAATATACAAGTGGTTAATAAATATAATTTAAAATGCTCAATGTTGACTTCTGGTCAGGGAGAGGATTAAGTAAACAATGCTCACCTCCTCACACGACCACAGCAAAAAATACAACTAAATTACAAAAGAATTATCACCCAGAACTGTCAGAAAATCAAGCTGTATGAAAGTCCAACAACCAGGAATTAAAGTCTCATTCATTCAGATGAGTAGGAGGGGCAGAGATGCAGAGACCTGGAGACACAGGTGCTAGTCCCATACCCATGGGTGGTAGATAAAAATTGGGAAAGATATTTCAGGAGCAAGGGTTCCAAGCCCACATACCAGGCCACCAAGCCTAGGGTTCCAGTTCCAGGAAGATAAGTCTCCATAACTTCTGGTTATAAAAATCAGCAGGAGTTAGAGCAGTGGAATAAACTACAGGATTTTCAAGCATCTCTTCTTTAGGGGCCCACAACATATTTAGAACATACTCTGATTCACTTCCTCTGGGCTCCAGCACCGAGACAGCAACTTGAAGGACACCAGTGGCATATGGGGAGAAACTAAAGTGTCAAGCATCAGGGTGAGAGCCAGGGTGCATCTTCCTACCAGAAAACAAACAAACAAACAAATAAACCAAAACAACTCTAGAGGCCAAGCAGCAGCCATTGTTCCTTTTCTGAGTCCTGTGTCACACAGAGCAGGAGGTAGCACCACATGTGAGAGTCTCCATAAACCTGGTTCACATGGGTTGCCCCACCTTGGTAACTACCTAAGTTTCCACCTCATCCATATCACTGTGTGTTCTTCTACATTAGGCCATGCTTTTAAAACAGGGATCAAAGTACGCTAATACATAGAAAGAAACACAGGGAGGCTAACAAAATGAATAGACAAATATGAAGGAATGGAATAAAACTCCAGAAAAATATATAATCAAAAAGGAGATAGGCAACTATCAGATGCAGATTTCAAAAAACCAGTAATAAGGATGCTCAATGAACTCATTAGGTATTTCAAAAGCTTAAAGAAGACCCAGGCAGAAATGAAGTTTACACTAAGTAAAATAAAGAAAAACTTACAGGGAATCAAGAGTGGAGTGGATTAAGCCTAGAATCAAATCAATGATTTGAAACATAAAGAAGAAAAAAACATTCACTCAGAATAGCAAGAAGAAAAAAGAATCCAAAAAAAACAAGGATAGGCTAAGGAGCCTCTGGGACAACTTCAAATGTAATATCATTCAAATCATAGGGTTGCTGGAAGGAGACGAGAAAGAGCAAGAAATTGAAACTTATTTGAAAAAATGTTGGAAGAAAACTTCCCTAATTTGGTGAAAGAAATAGACATACAAGTCCACGAAGCATAGAGAGTCCCAAACAAAATGGAAGCAAATACGACCACACCAAGACACATCATAATTAAAATACCACAGGTTAAAGATAAAGAGAGAATCTTAAAAGAAGCAAAATGAACTAAGCAAACAACTAGAACAGGAAGAGTTTCACAGAAATAGAGATCACATGGGGGTTATCAGTAGAGAGGGGGAGGTGGGAGAATGAGAGAAAAGATACAGGAAATACGAAGCATAAATGGTAGATACAAAACAGACAGGGGGAGATTAAGAATAGTATAGGAAATGTAGAAGCCAAAGAACTTATATCCATGACCCATGGACATGAACTAAGGGAGGGGGGATTGCTGCAGGGAAGGAGGGTACTAGATGGAGGGAGACAAAGGGGAGAAATTAGGACAATTATACTAATATAATCAATGAAATATTTTAAAAAATAAAATGCTCAATATCATTAGAAATCTTTATTTCTCAGTAGAAAAATAAAATGAAAACAAAAATTATGTACCATTATGTACCAATCAGAATAAATATGATTAAGAGGAATGGCAATATTAACTGGTAACAAATGTATTGAGCATTAGCAAATCTTCTGTATTGCTGATAGATTTCCAATGGGTACTTCTGGTTTAGAAAACACTTGGGCATTGTCTACTAAAGAGGGACCTATACATATAACTCAGCATTCTGCTCCTAAGTATCAATTAACATAATGTAAGCCTGTGTGTACTGAAAACATACAAGGATGTTCATTACATTATTTTTCAACCCAAACTTCATCAATTATGGAAAGAATACATTGTTTTACACTTTATTATCAATAAAATCAATAAACAGCATACAAAATAAAATTCCATTTCCCCTATATAATATAACCAGATGCAAAAGTACCAATTCAATTAAAAATGCATGCAGATCTAACTTATGGTGTTAGAAGTCATGGTCTTATTGATTTTACAAAGAAAGGAGTATGGATTAATTGAAAGAGAGCATGGATAGGAACTTCTTACATCTAGTAATGTTCTGTATCTTGAGTTGGGTAGTGGTTACACAGACAACTAACCAATTATGATTTCTGCATTCTTAAGTGTTGAATGTAATATATTTTTAAAAATGCAATCACTAAATAATATACACATATGATCTTATAGATGTAAATACTTATAAACAAAATCATATCCTTAAATTATTTATATATTACCTGTAATATATCATATATTCAAAGCTTGTTAATACTTTACATATGTACACTATAGTAAATAAGGATATATATTATTTATAAATATAATGGAATATCTAAATGCATGAAACAATTGTTAGCATTGTTTGCCTCTGAGTATTGGCTTAGAATGGGTGATTCTCACCCTTTACTCCTGAAATATTAAAACTGTATTTTACTGAGCTTACTCATGTATTTACTCATATCATTTTTAAATGTGAAATGATAGGCAAAATTAAACACATTTCTTTTCTCATTATTGCTTTCAGAAAAAGGTTTAAATCATGTCAATATAACTTGAGAGGGACCATCATTGAGGAAATGTTCTGTGGTAAAAAAAGAAAAGACCAATTTATCTTTTAAAGAAATTTCAAACAGAGAATTACATTCAGCAAGCCATAAAGTAAAATTTTGGGAATAAGTTCTATTCCTACCTCTATACCATCTTAAATGAGGAAACTTGAATATCTCGGCAAGTTTTTACAATATTCAGGGAAGTGGAATTACATGGAAGTATTCTCTCATAAATCTGTTTTAAATTTTTCATGATTCTACACCAAATCTATATGGCAGATAGTTTCTACATTTAATTCTTCCTGACATCCATGACCTTTTACACTTATATTCAAAAGCAAAATTTAGCAACATTTGAAATTTCAAAGCAACATTTTTCAGTAAGATTCGTGTTAGGTTTTTTCTACTTAAATAGGTAATGCCTATGCTCCTTGGCATAATTCTGCAATTATCAAAATATTCTTCCAAAAAAAGATTCTTGTTTCTCAATACATTTAGGTATGTCACAATCAGTTTTATTTAAAGCTACAAGAATAACAGTAATTTTGGAATGTCTTCAGTAAAGTTTAGAAGCAAGATTAAAGAGGAAAAAAGTATTTGTTTTGACTGAGTGCAACATTATTTCTAGGATTTCCCTGAAACATCTTTGGGATAATTGGAAAAAATCCATCAAGGCAATTAAGATTACTGCTACTTAAGGAAAAAAACACTACTGGATGGTCTGGCTCAGTGGATTGAGAAGGGGTTTGTGAACCAAAGGATTCCTGGTTCAATTTCCCAGTCTAGGGCACATGCCTGGGTTACAGGACAGGTCCCCAGCAGGGAGCATATGAGACGCAACCACACATTGATGTTTGTCTTCCTCTCTTTCTCTTTTCCTTTCTAAAATTAAATAAATAAAATCTTCTTTAAAAAAAGTGAAGGTGGGTAATATTTAAACAAAAAACAAAAGCCAAGTAGCTTTGGCAAGAAAAATGGTAAACGGCTATGGTTAGATATCAGAAATAGTGGATTTTCACTTGGATAAATTATAATTTTGGTATTTTTGTATACTGCCTGACTCCACAAAAAGTTCACGTGTGGCCCTCTTATGATAAGATCTGCCATATTTATATAGAAACTTAAACATAGTTTTAATGCTTGTAATAACAATAATTGTCTATTACATAGCCTTTTCTTGAAAACTGCATGCTCCTCCCATGCATAATATCCACACTTAAGCATCTTTAGAGAGCCAACAAAAGTGTTACTTCCTCCAGAAAACCACTGCACTTCAGATCGCTTCGAGTGTCCTTCATCCCTGAGTCTATAAACTTCAGGAAATACATTTATGACAATAGTTTTATAGCCCATTAAAATGATCTATTTATAGATTCTGTTGACTCAATAGGCTCTAAGCTCCTTGATAGGGTGAAGAGGCAAAATATCTTTGAGCATTTTATTTCTAGTAACAGAAAATCTTTTGTGTATTATATGTTTAAAAGAAACATTTTGGACTCAAATGGTTTATTTATACATTAGAAAATGATTTATAGTTTATGTAATATAAGACAGAATTTAAAGTCTCAACAACATGTATGTGTGTATGCACAGATACTACTATATAACATAAATATGTATATATGTGATATATACTTTATGTCACTTTTCATAAGAGAAGTGAAAGAATATATTGTAGATGCTGGATGAGTCCACCTAACAACATGTGTATCGTGTATATAATTAGACTGGATATCTCTAAGGTTGTCCTTGACCAACAACCAAATTGAAGGAAGAAATAATACTTAATTGAAAGCCTGGCCTCAGTTAAATTTAAGGGCCATTATTTTATAAATTCTTTTAAACATTGAACAAAAGTTCTTATAGTAAGATATTAATAATACATCTCTAAAGTGTTGATAATTTACACACATCAAAATTTCTGCCTAATATATATTTGATCATATATTTTAAAGTCTTATACTACTTTTTTTAATTGGAATATTTAAAATGTTATAACAATTTCAAAGTCAGTAGGACAACTTTGCCAGACTTTCTCTACTGCAATGCACCATCAGTCTGGAAAATTGAAAAAAGTCAAGGTTTGCTAAATATCTGCTGCAGACTACAATTCTTAATTAAGTCATGCTTCTGAGTTATAAACTTTAATGTACTTTTTCATAGCATTCTATGTCTTACAATGGGTGCTCCCCCTCAGAATATATTTATCTGATAACATCAAGTGTATTCATCACTAATGATGGTTTCATGTTCAGAAAAAAATCTAAATATATCCTGCACTTATTTCACCAAAATTACATCAGACAGCGGATTAATAATCATACTGAGCTTATAGTTCTGCCAAGTATATTCTTTCTGAGTTTCCACATGTAATTCTGCTCTGCTTCAGTAGAATTCTGTTCTAAAGACTGCTCTGGACTTAAAAGATCAACCTCTTTACTAGGTAAGGAGTTTTATTGACAAAGCAAGAGGATTGCAATGTGTCTGTTTTTACAACACAATACATATGTCTTGAGTGCTCTGGCAAGCAAACAAGAATGCAGCAGTGACACATTTAAATACAAAATGCTGCAGACAGAGTACCACTAGCATTTCTAAGGAACTGAAATTGGGCGACTCAGGTTTAAACTGTTGTTTCACTGTGAATTATGATCCTCTTGCCCTTTAGTGGCTCTAGACATTGAAAATGAATGGCTCTATTATTATACATTATCTGAGATTCTTCTGGAGACTGAACTAGAGAAGAAAAATCCTTAGATTTCAGTCACAGCAAAGACCTCATTGACATAAGAGAAATTTATCAATGTAAAGAGATTGGTTTATTACTGCTTTAAAGCTCTCATGTCTCACAAAAGGATTTGTTAAATACTTTCATGGGGACTGCCTGTGTGTTGCTAAGGGGTTTTCTAGAGGCACTGAACCTTTTGGTGATTGAAATGCACAGTCCTGCTGCAATGAATTAACATAATTGGAAGGAGGACTAGATGTTTTTATAGGAGCTGATTATGTGCAGTTCCAATAGTATCATTACTTTAACCTATCTTTTCCTTGAGGACATAAGAACACTTGGAAACAGGCATTAAATACACTCTGCAGGTGAGTAGTCTCTGGTGAAAGGTGCATTAGCTATAATTTATAAAGTGTAGTTGGTGGCATTTAACATTTTAATTATATGTAATATTAAGAGATGTCAAGAGGTAATATATTGTGTTATGCTGCCTACCTTAGAAAAAGTTCCAACTCATGATCTACTAGAGAAGCAGAAGATTTTTGTTCATGATATTTTAACCAATTAAATGTTAGGGTAATTGAAGCCAGAATTGATGTAATTGTGTATTTGTTTACCTAAAAATATCATTGGTAGTTCTAGTATCAACAAAAAGCTAAACATCACCTGCAACCACATAAAGAACAACTCAAATTTTTTAAAAATCCAGCCATTTAAGTTTTGTCTATAACAGTTTAGTCATTAATGTACTCATGGAATTGTTTATTTTCAAAGACTCATATAATACCTAACTCCATTACAATTTACAATATATTTTTAAATTGACAATATAAGGATGGGCTTGCTTATTACTTATAAGTAGGTTATAATAACCATGAATAAATAAACCCGACACTGATATTGCTTAATGATTTTTCCTCTCCACAAGACGCCTAATACTGTAAAATATAGTCCCACAAATATTTATCCAGCCCAATAACTAGCAACTTTAGTTTTTCAATAATCTCACTTTGTCTTAGAAGGTACATGATTAATTAAAATAATTGAAATCACTGATTTCACTTATATTCACTTGAATGAGTATCTAATATTTCATAGTATAAAAGTATCTATGATTATAATCCTGCATTAACAAAAAATCCTAACTTTATATCATTTTTGAGTACTCATACCAATTACTCTTCTCTAAACCTTCAATATTCAAAAAAAGGGAAGCTCATTGATATTTTATTTGTATAGAGAAACTAATTTTGGAGACTAAAAATATTATAATGCTTAACTTTGTAATTAGTAACATAATCATATTCATTAGTAAAACTCTTTCAGTATATGTGGTTTAAGTGATATAGAAGTTTATTTTTCTTGCATGCAATTTCCCAGGTAGACAAGCCATCAAGGACAGCTCTACATGTCTTCATCCAGGGAATCAACTTGGCAGTAGCTTCTATTCTCAAAAAATAGTTTCCCACTCTGTGTCTAAACTAGCAGTTACTGAAGTCTCCACATGACAATCAGCAGGAGACAATGAAGGATGAAATGAATGACAAGCAGGTTAAGTTTATGGGATCACATGAAACTTGCTCACATCACATGTTTGCATTCCTATAGCAAGAGTCTTATCAAATGGCCATACCTAACTTTATAGTAAGTCTTTTAACTTGAGCTATAGGACCCACTAAAACTTGGGTGTGCGGGGTTTTATTACTAAAAAAAGATAACTAGTAATGAGAAATTAGAACCTCTGCCAAGTAATAGTTTTCTGTCATAATGTTTATATACATTTTTTCTTGTATAACAAAAATACTTAAAAATCATAGGTTGGCAGTTAGCAATCATACCAGAAATTTTATCAAATCTCAATTGAATATTTTTTACTCATTAAAAGAGTCTAGGTAAGGTATAAGTATCAACAAGCTTAAAACTTATTTAGAAATATAATTTAATATACTAAAAATGAAATAAAATATTTCATTAATTTTATAGGCCAATCCTTATTATGCAGTTTAAAAAATAAAACTGTTAAAATAATAACACTGTTACAATTTTCTGTTTGAATAAGGAATGCAAGTTTATAAATGAAAAATAAAACCTAACTAATATCATGCAAATCTGAGTTGCAATTTTTGCCACAATGTTCTAAGAAACATGTTCATGTTAGAGAACATTAAACAAGAAAATGTCTATACTTTAAAATCACTATAATTCCAAATTTGTCATCATTGATGAACAGACTTATGGCTCAGGAGAAACAGGAGAAAGTAAAAATGAGATGGTGTTCCCCATATTAGAAAGGTATTGACCTTTCAGTTCTCCAATGCATTTGCACTGATTGCATCAGACAAGGAGAGTAAAGTCTACTACAAATTGTGGCTGATATAAGAAAGAGAGGGAAAACCTAAGAAGTTAGAAAGTAATAGAAAATAAGTTTTAGGTATTTTTTAAAGTATTGGAAATGAGCTTTATTTTCAAAGCAGAGGACAAACAGAATGACATAAAATGTATTAAAACAGGAAAACATGCATGATCTATGTACCAGTAATCATATGTCTTATTTCAGTCCAAGAAAAGGGTTTAGTTTTATCTTCCAAATTTAAAAAGAAAGTCAAATTCTTCATTAAATGTAAGAGTAAATATCAAGCAGTTTGCCTTTTCATAAGTTTAGTTACATCTCCTTTTAACTGGTCTCTTTGTAGACAATTTTATCTTTAACATCATGAATTTGGAATCCAGGATTCTAAAACTCTTAGTATCTAAAAAATAGATGCTCAGTATCTATTTTTACCCTTAAGTGATATATTCATATGTTTTCTGGCTTTCTCTCTTGGACGTTCATTGAAGAAGCTGCATCATACTGTAGATGAGTGTTGCAATGGAGATAAGAAAACTCTCAGGATAAAAAGAGAATACCTCCTAGGATTGTCAATTATTTGAAGTTTTTGCACAAAGCAAGACCATTATTGATATATAAAAACATTAAAATATGGAAAATAAATAAATTTTACTTAGTAAACATAGGGAAAGGTAATAAATATGTGGCTGTACCCATTTTGTCAGTATTGCACATTTTGTGATACTATTTAATTCTTACTAGCTCTCTTCTCATTTGAACTGGAAAAGCTCTTGTGAATAATGTGGGTTTTATTGTACATTTTATGTAGACATAGGATACTGCACATTACAAATTTTTTTATGTCTTTTAGTCTTTAATTTAATTTTATATTTTAATCATAGTTGGTATGTAATCTAATATTGGTTATATTAAACCAATATTTCAGTTGTATAAGATAGTGATTCAACCTTAGATGTGATCACCCCACTAAATCTAGTAATATCTTCTTGTAACCATCCATCTGGTCTCTGTAACTAGAAGACACATTTTGTTTTCTTTCTTTTGTTTGGTTGTTTGTTTAGACTCCACATATATGTGAAATTATACAGTATTTGTCTTTCTTTGCCTGACTCATACACTCCAGATCTACCCATTTAGTCACGAATGGCAAAATTTCATTCTTTTTTATTGCTGTATAACATTCTACTACACACACACACACACACATGCACACACACTAAATACCACATCTTTCTGATCCACTCATCTATCAATGAACACCTAGGTAGCTTCTACCTCTTGGCTAATGTAAATAATGCTGCAGTAAACATCCGGGTACATACATCTTTGGATAAATAAAAAGAAACTCAAAATGAGTTAAAGGCTGATATATAAGGCCTGAAACCATAAAACTAGAGAAAAGTTTTGGAAGTAAACTATTTGACATCAGTCTGAATAACACATATTTGGATACATCTTAAGGAAGGGAAACAAAAGCAAAAATAAACAAATGGAACTTCAGTAAATTAAAAAAGTCTCTGTACAATGAAAGAAATCTTCAACAACAACAACTAAAAACAAGCTACTAAAAGAAAGAATACATTCACAATTTTTATATCTGATAATGGATTGATATCCAAAATAAACAGGGATGGGCAAAATTAGGCTTATAGTGTGAATACACTAAGCAGAGTTTATTCTTGTATTATTATTTATTATTGTATTATTTATTTGTATTACAACTGTAAACCTACTTTTTCTCACCCCTGTATAAGAAACTCATACTACTCCACAATAATCCAATCAAAAATGAGCAGGTGACATGAAAATATGTATCTCCAAAGTAGACATACCGATGGCCAACAGACTGAAAAACTGTTCAACATCATTAATAATCAGGGATATGCAAATTGAAACCACAGTGAGAGATCACCTCACACCAATTAGAAGGTCTATTATTAAAAAGTCATCAAATAACATGTGCTGGTGAGAATGTGGGGAAGTTGTAGCCCTTATAGAAGACAGTATGAAATTTCTTTCAAAACTAAAAATGCATCCTCCATACCACCCAGTGATTCTCTTTTTGCCTTGTAATATCATCCACTTCAATAAACCTTCCATGGGCACAGGACTTAGGTTTCTTCTAGTCCTCCCCTCACACAGCCATTAGGCACCAAAACTTAGCTTCATTCTCACAACATGAATGCCACATTCTACGACATGTTTGTTCAGCCAAAATTATTTTGTTTCATATCCCATAAGCATTCTCCTATAGTAAAAGTGGAAGAATAGTGTTGCTTAGTTCATTGTATAATACTGCAGAAAAATATTAAATGATATACCTTCACTGGACTATACATGTTCATATCCTCCTTCTGAATTTCAGGAATGCTGCTAAGTGAACAATTTCTGAAGCCATACTGCTTGGTTTCAAATCCTGTCTGCCACTAATTATTACATAAACTAATATAAATGTTCCCTGTGATTACTGCTACTTAAGTTGAAAGTTTTAATAGAAGCAGAGGACTATGAAAACAATCAAATAGAGCAAACTTTTAATTCTGGCTTTAATTCTCATTAGTTGTATGACATGGGAAAATATTCTTGCTATCACTGATAGTTTCTTTGTATACAATTTGAGGAAATACAAAAACCTAGCAAACTTGCTTATGGATTGGTGATTATACACACACACATACATATACATTACAGACATCACTAAACAAATGGCAGCTACTTCTGTTCAGTAAGTACTGAAAATAAGAAAGGAAGGAGCTGCAAAAGGTTTTAAGTAATATTTAATTTTAAAAAATGTAATATTCATTTAACAAATATTTTTGTTTGCCTATTATAGCCCAGTCCCAGAACTAAGCATTAGGAATAAACACCAGCAGATACTGCCTTTTATTCTTATTCAGCTCATTCTGTGCATTGTCTGGGAGGAGTTAAACAAAGAAATATGAAAGGTGGTCTTTCATTGGTTATAGAAGCAATCTGAAAAAGAGGTAGGAAGAATAGTGCAGTCCTATTAATATGCATTCTAGATAAATTAATCAGACAACTCATAGAAATACTAAGTAGCTTAATAAAAATAATAAATGGTGTTTCTGTGGTCAATCATATTATATTACTGATTGTATAGACATATACATTGGAAAATAAGTCAGAAGAATATTTCAACATGAAGAAAGTGAGTATATCTAACTGTAAAAGCATTTCAACAAATGCAACAAGCTTATGCCTAATTTGCACATTGGGGGAATAAGATCAAGACTAAAGAAGGGAAAATCAGCTGTCAGCAAAGAACAGATAGCAGAGATATGTTATCCTCACAAATCTGACTGTGATTCCTCTTAACCTCAATGCTTTATTTCTGAATCAGTATTTTTCCTAACTCAGAAAAAGCATTAAAACAAGCCATACAAAACTGAAATACTTCAGACATGTGTATGAGAACTTTTGCAATATTTTACCACTTCCTAAATTTTATATTCAAAATTGATGTAAAAGCTTCAGAAAACACTTTAGGAATATACTTGAGTGTGAAAAGAATGCTTCACAAGTTGAATTTGTGTGTGTGTGTGTGTGTGTAGAGCAATGAAGCAAGCACATCTTTTACTACTCAGGTAAACATGCCATTAGCCAAGGGTACCTTTTGCTTTAGATTTTAACAAACACTTTCCTAATTAATTGGCTTCCACATAAATAGAACCTTAGTAAAGATTTAATTCACATTTGAAATTGTTTTTAATTTTTAATTTTAGTATTTGAAAATATTTTCAATCCATGATATTTTAACTAATTTAGAACCACACAACATATAGAACCGCACAATAGGAATCCTTATTGATCTTAATATTCTTAAATTATATGAGGTCTGTCCAGAGAAAGTCAAGCCATTGCAATATAATGAGAACGGGTTGCACAATATGTGCAACATCAATGTAACCTGGTAGACAAGGAGAGTGGACTGCAATGTGCATGCGTGAACAATGACGACTTCATTGTACTAGTCAGTGGGGGCAGTAGATGTCATTGAGTGAGCATGTGTACTGTGTGACCATAGCATTCAAAATGACTGGCTGGGTAGAACACTGAATCTGCGTCCAGTTTTGCACTAAGCATGAACATTCCTCCATGGAAACTGTTCAGATGGTTCAGGAGGCCCCATCTATGGGCAACTGGTGATTGGCAGCTTCATCATGACAATACTCCTGCTCATGCATCACATTTCATGAAGAGTATTTTGGTGAAACACCAAATAACCCAGTTTTTCAGTCCCCCTGCAGCCCAGATTTGGTGCCCTGTGACTTCTGGCTTTTCCTCAAACTAAAATCACCTTTGAAAGGAAAGAAATTTCAGACCATCATTGAGATTCAGGAAAATTCAACATGGCAGCTAATGACAATTGGGAGAACTACATTAGGTCCCAAGGTGCCTCCTTTGAAGGGGACTGAGGCATCATTTTGCTATGTACAATGTTTCTTGTATCTTCTATCTTCTTCAACAAATGTCTGGATTTTTCATATTATGTGACTGGATACCTTCTGGACAGACCTCATATATCTAAACTGACTTGAAAGAAAAATTACATCTATCATTTTTTGAGTCATGCAAAGTGAAGAGCAGAAAGCTAGAACACTTCTTCTTTTACTATATTCTCATTTTGAGAATTCATGAACAAAAGGGGTGGGAGGCAAGAATAAAGGAAAGATGGAATCTAGGTATTCAATCAATAAGCTGTAAGACTAAAAGAAATCTATGTGAAACAAAAAGATAAAACTTTGAGTTAAATCAATATACTAAGTAAATCTTATCTCTTAGACTAAAAGGCTTGATAATAAAAAGGAATGCCCTGAAGACTAGGGAAAAACACATTTCCTCAATAGGATATATAAACAGTGTGAAAATCTTAAAAGGAATGGATAGATAATGCAAAGGCCTTGAGAGCCTTCAGTATCAATTCCAAGGATTTAACTTGAGGGTATAGGAAAAAAAAATAAGTACAAATAGAGGACTCATGGGCATGAACAGTGGTGGGGATTGACTGTTGGGGTGGGGATATGGGGTAGGGGTAAGTAATGTGGGAAAAGGTGGTACAACTGTTAACTAAACTAGAATTTTAAAAAAGAACTATAAAACCCTTAAAAAAGGAACAACATAAGAAAATAGAAAACTGGAAGAAAGTTAAAGCAGAAATTAGAATAAAAAAAGAACAGTTATAAAATTGACAAAATCAAGATTTTGCTTTTTAAAATTGATTAAACTGATAAGCTACTGACAACTGTAACAGACAGAAAACAAATTTATGGAGTTTGGAATGAAAGTAATTATACTGAATGGGAGCAATTAAAAATATGAGGGTGATATGAACAATACTACAGTAGTAAATTTAGTGATATATGTAGCTGAAAAGCTTTAATCTTGGAAGAATTCTACTACTGAAACCAATAGAATTAAAATATAGTAAAACATTATTACTAGCGGAACATCATGCTCAAGATTTTTAAGAAAATAAGAGTACATAATTATCTGCAAATAGGATCCCCAAATTTGTAGATCATTATTACTTCAGGTGACTTTATAAACCATTTCTTTAAAAATATTTTATAAACAATATAACCTACTGTTTAAGTCAGGAATAAAACACTAAAAATATTTTCTAGAAAATCTCGGAAATTAGCATATAGATTAATGAGATATCCCATGTACTCATATACAGAATATTAATAAATGAGATTTTGTGGGGATATATATATATATATATATACATATATATGTATGTGTTTGTGTGTGTGTATGTGTGTGTGTGTGTGTATATACACATCTTAATAATTTTCATTAATATAAGCCCTGGTTAGTGTGGCTCAGTGGATTGAGTGCCAGCCTGAGAACCAAAGTGTTGCTGGTTTGGTTCTCAGTTAGGGCACATGCTTGGGATGCAGGCCAAGGTTGCCAGTTGGAGGCACCTGCAAGGCAACTACACATTGATATTTCTCTCCCTCTCTTTCTCCCTCCCTTCTCCTCTCTCTAAAAATAAATGCAATCTTTAAAAATAAAACATTTATACAATATTTAATATTTGTATGATGTTAAATTCTATTTATATTTATTAATAATTATTTTTCTACATAACAAAAATGTTTTACAAAAGGATAAAATGAATAACCAGGATTTGAATAAAAACTCTCAGACACAGAATCAAATAGATCTTATAAAATGTTTCATGTTTCCCAAAATCATGCACTTAGAATTTTTTGTTTAAAACATAAATCTTTTATTAAATTTCAAGAGAGATAATCACTTAGGAATGCTCCTATCCTCTTGTCTATTTGAATCATCCATCATTCACTAGAAAAATCATTATTAGGAAGTGTGTCTGATTCATTTTCTTCACATGCTAACTATACATGGCATGACATATCTCAGTAATTACTGTCAAGAGAATTACTATTAAAAGAATCATTTTCTTTGCACTTAAAGTGTTTTCACTTAAAACAAAAAGAATAAAAGTAGTCATTATGTGCCAATTTGGATTGATCTGCTCCTGGGCATCCTCACAATTCCCTCTTTCACTTCTTTCCAGTCTTGCCTGTCAAGTACCATTTTCTCATAAAATATTTTATTTATCACCTTCATTAGATTGTAGTTTTGTTCACAATTACTCTCCCATGAGGATATACACTCTTGCTGAGTTCACTTTAGGTTTAGCCATGTGACTTGCTTTGCCCAATAACATGCGAAGATTACAGAGACATGCATTCTTTCAGGCAGCTGTTTTAAGTGCCTTTACGTCACTGTTACTCACTTCTCATTTCCCTCCACCAGGATGCTTGTAGTGGTCTGCATAAAAGATGCTCTGTCAATGTGGCCCCAAATGATAGATCACAAGGAAAACCTATGATTGACAAGTAGTGTGAGCCATTATTAAAATGTTATTGTATTAATAGTAAAACTTTGAGATTTGGAGTTTGATCAATATCAAAGTATAACCCAGCCTATTCTCAGAGATATAATACCTCATTAAACCACAGATACTCCTCTTCCAAACAGTACCTTTACTTCATAGAATTTTTGGCCCCTAATCATATACATCTATATTTGTTTACTGTTTGTTTTTATCTATAAGAATATAAATCCATGAAGGCAGAGACTTATTCTTTCATTGCTGAATGTTCAATGTCCAGTTTAGGGACTGTGGTAATTATTAGCCAAATGGAAGTATATGGACTGAGGAAGTGCATTTCAAGCTAAGGTAAAAATTTCCCCATAATGCCAGAGCAGAGATATGGCTGCTGAATTCTATGGCTTCATTTAGTTTTACCAGCTGAAGATAAAAAATAAAACATAGTGGAGTACTGTGTTATTGTAATTATCCATGAAGTCGGAATATAATCAGGAGAGAGAAACCACACCATAATTTGAACAGGGAAAAATTAATATACAGAAGTATTGGTGTTAACAGAGGAGTGAGGTAATAGGGAAGTGACTAGCAAGAATTAAAGAAAACTGAAGAATATATGAATAGCAAATGTAAGGAGCAGCCATAAATATCAAAAAACAAACCAAAAAGCAAGCAAATAAACAAAAAGCACTAAGGAACCAAGGAAGAGACACAACTCTTTCTCTTTAGCTTGCTGGAAATGTGTCCTCTAAGTGCTGAGAAAGCTGTTGATTTGGCAGTGTCTTACTGAGGAATTGTGCCAGAAAACTCCCTAAGGAAGTGGGCCATGGGAAATGCTGGCTGCTATTAACAGCAAGATTGGATAATGAAGAATATCTATGCTAGCATATCAGAACAAAAAAAGAAAACCCCTTTCTTCTTGACATATTGGTCCAATATCCTCTACTGGAAGCTTAAAAGCATGCCAACTTGCACGAGAAAATAAGATAAAGGTCCCAGATATATTTTCACAAATCAGGCAATGCAAATGAATTTCAAGTTGAAAGGAAATTAATTGATAAACAACTAGCTAAGTAAGAGGCTTTGGTGATTGTTGCAAGAAAACGGAAAGGGGGTGTAATACATTTAAAAAATGTAGAGCCATTAACAAAGTTGATTTGACAAGATTTATAACAGTTTGGATATAGAATTGAACAAAAAAGAGGAGCTGAACCCTCAGATTCCACTGTAGATGACTGATCCCCTGAGATGTAGAATTCAAGAAAGAAATGATCCTTGAAAGCTATAGACACATTAAATTAAAGATATACATTAAATAGGTAGGTGGAGGTACCCTTTGCATAACTGAATATAAAGTTCTACAGTGCAGGACAGAGATATAAAATGGGATATGGGCTTTACACTTTTAATAAAATAATTATCAAATACTTGATATAGATATTAGCAGAAAGTTGCTAAAGTAATATAATAGGAGTTAAATTAATTCAACCAAGAGTAAAAAAAGAAGGCTGCCAAAGACAGATATTCTAGTGAATATTAATATTTAATGGTTCCCATGTGTTCCTTTGACTTATTGTTAGATTATTTAGTACCAAGTACTCAATTCCACAGTCAGGGCTATACATGAGCATAGGGAGGGCTTATGCTCAACAGGGACTTTTCACGTACCATCTTTTGCTAAATAATGGTAAGCAATAATGTGTGTGCTCTTGCACCTAAAATCCAATAGTTATCCACATTGGAGACAATCAATTTTTCAAACAATTTCTCATACAATGACTGAATGATGTGAGCTATCAGGAAAAAGCATCATCCTAATAAATACAGAGTGACAGCTGCATGGTGATTTATGGCCTTGGGCAAAATTAACTAGTTCTCCCAAGGAGAGGTTTCTGGGAGAACTATTTTCAAATGAGTCAAAAAAATCCCCTGGGGAAGTCAAAGGGCTGTTGGTCTCTGGGGAAGAAAGCCCTTCAGCCAGCCCTTGATGATTTGGGATCTTTTCATATTAAGATCGCTGTAGTCACAGTCCTGTCAGTAATTATAAAGGCAAAAATAGTACAGTTAAAAAATGGGAGAGGAAAAGCATAAAAGGCAAGTGAAAATTAGAATATAAAAAAATATATATTAGCCCTGGGTGCCTCAGTTGGTTGGGGCATCGTCCTGTACACTGAAAAGCTGCAGGTCTATTCCCAATCAGGGCGCATACCTAGGTTGTGGGTTAAATCCCCTATTTGGGGCATGTGTGGGAGGCAAGTGATGGATGTTTCTCTTTCAGATCCATGTTCCTTTCTCTTTCCCTCTCCCTTCCTCTCTCTCTAAAATTCAAGAAACATATCCTTGGGTGAGGATTAAAAAATATATTAGACAATATTAAAACTAATTGTTCATAGTAAAAGAAAAAATTAAGGTAATTAGTTTTAAACTGGTAAACATAATAGAAAATAAAATACATAAAGTTAAAAGTTAAAAAGTGAGATTTAAAATGAAGATTATGAAGAGATATGTATTTTAAAATATGAAAGATGAAAAAGTTAACATCTTTAGGTAAAATATTAATATGAACATGTGAAATAACCAAATAATTACAAAACTATATTTATTTAAAATTATGGAATTACCAAATTTAATTTTTTAAAAGGGAAAATGCTAGTTATGAAATCAATACTAAAGATATAGTGGTATATTTATTTGATACAGAGGTATATTTGATACTGGAGATTAACAGGATAGAAATGAAGGAATCAAACCTAAGGAGGGCAGAGATTTGAGCTCTTACTAAAATCTTCTGTGCACCTGATGTCTATTAGACAGTGCACCATGTTGGACTAACTTGGCCTAATCACCCTAAAAATGACCTGCAGACCTTTGATCCTTCTTTTAAGCTAGCCTTCAAGTCAAAGAGACATGAAAACCCCAAGGGACCTACTGAGATCCAGACAATGAAGAGTTCAGTGCTCTCAGAAACTCCAACCATTAGAAAATCAGGGAAACACTGGATTTACTCAAGCATACCATAAGGCACTGGTGTATATTAAACATAATTGCAGAATTATATTTGTTGGAGAGAAAAATAAAAACATAAAAAATGAAAAAAAGAAAACTTGACAAATAGTCTTGACATAGCTTATGGTGGAAAAATTATATTTGTATATCATATATTTATTTCAAAATGACTTATGAATAACTTCTCTATGGAAATTATAAGCAGAGAATGAACCATGTATAATTTCAATTCTTAGCTCATTCTTTTGTCATAAATTTAATACATCTTAAGATCATTTGTAATGTAGAGTGAAACAAAGAGTTTTTGATATTATGGAGCTGTGGGTTTGAATATTAATTTTGCTCCTTATTGTTTGTGAGTTTTTTTTCTGAATACATCAGAACCCATAGGCTTTTAATGTGTAAGTGAAAATGGACTGCACGTCATAGGCCTATTTGGAGACTAAAAATAGTTCATACAAAGCATCTGGCACAGTGTAATGCAGAGAGTGAAGAATATCTCTCATTTTTGTTATTATAGTTACTAAGTACTGCCCTGAATCAGCACTAATCTTTCATAAATTAATACGATCACTAGCAAGGTTTTGAAAGGCCTCAAGCAAACCAATTAATTTCATTAATTGGTGACAAAAATGAGCATTGCTTCCCTTATAAAAATTTCAGTGACTTGACCTTCAGACTATGTAGTCATTGCACAATAAAATACATATCTGATATTTGAATTTAATCTATGTGTTGACTAATTCACTTAGCAAAGTGTCTTTCATATTAATGTATTATTAATGTATTTCATATGTAATACATAATACATATAATACACTATAATGTATGTAATTATTCAATAATTAGCATTGTCAGAATCAATTGATCAGTTGACCATTCATATAAAAATAAGGGGCCAGCCCTGGCTGGTGTGACTCAGTGGATTGAGTGCCAGCCTGTGAACTGAAAGGTCAACGGTTCAATTCCCAGCCAGGGCATGTGCCTGGTTGTGGTCCAGGTTCCCAGTTGGGGGAGTATGAGGAGCATCCCATCTATGTTTCTCTCACACATCAATGTTTCTCTCCCTGTCTTTCTCCTGACCTCCCCTATCTCTCAAAATAAATAAATAAAACCTTTAAAAATAATAAAGGGGCATGGAAAGTCAGATAAGACAGGTTCACAGCACATGTGGAACTTAGTTATTTACCACAATAGGATTTGACTCTACAGTAAGAAAAGTTGTTTTAAGTATTATTGATTTTTACTTGGAAAATGTGTCCTATTGATTTTTCCCTCTAGACCCTGAGCTACGGCTTTTAGTGTACTATTCTTGTCCACAGTGACAACCAATGGAAAAACAAGAACAAAAATGAGATGGTCACAAGTTGGGAAATGGCAAAATGAGTCTTTAAGAAATACTACCTAATGTTTCATTTTTTTTATTATTTTCCCCTACACATATAACAGTACCTCAAAGTGCTACTTATTCTGAAATGAGAAAAAGAGATTCTAAGGTTTTGGAAGGAAACAATGTGATGAGTTTAAAAATAGGTAACTTAATTTGCTGTTTCAAAGCATCTATGTTTTGAACAAAGGATTCCTGGGTTTCTGTCAAAAATAAACTACAAATTATTTAGAGAGGTTGGTTGTTTGAGTTTCTGTACTTCTTTTAATCAGGCTTTATGGTTTAGAGCTGTCATTAGTTGGTTCTACAGTTGGTTTTTGGGCTTTGGCATTCAAACATTTGGGAATGTATTTATTCAGTCAGTGTAAGAAACAAACAGCAAAACTGTTGGAATTATGAAGAACATTTCAGATTCCTGGCATCACACAGTCAATACTCTGTGTATTGAAGAACCTAATTCTACATGGTTATGCAGAAGTCTCTCTCTCTCTCCTTCTCTCTCTCTCTTTTTCTTTTCTTCTTTCTTGCTCCTTCTCTCCTCTTTTATCCTTTTCTTTCTTCCTTCCTCTTTTCCAAAACCTGTTTTTTTTCATTCAAATTTGAAAGCTCAAAAGAAATAATTTCAAAGTTAAATATTTTTATTTTTTCAGGAAACTGACCTTATTTTATCCAATTTTGAGCTGAATAGAATAAAATTGCAAAGAAAATTCTGTTTATGTGCTGACATATAGTATCCTTCATCTCACCAGTTAATGATTTTTGTTTATGTGCCTTGGAAAAATGTCTTCTTAAGGAAATGCACTTAAGTGCTCTGGGAATTTTCAGAATCATTTAGAATCTGTAAGTTAAGATAGCTACATTGATATTTATATTGGCTCCACAGGACAATTTGATTTCCAGACACTGCCTGCCACCTGAAAAGAAAAAAAAATACCTAACAACTGAAACACATTATTAATCTATAGAATATTTAATTTATTATTAATAAAAATATTAAAAGTAACTATATGGTTTAAGGGATCTCACAACATATATTTCTATTTTAACAAATTCTAAGTTTCTACTGTGACATTTAGCTAACTAAACATAACAGTCATACCAACTATTTTTTAATAAAATTAGACACTTATTATTCATTCATATATTATTGGTCATTTCAAATGTTCTAACATTTTACTATGTCTATTATATTATTTTTATGTGTGTATTGGTATCCTTCATGTTATGCTTGATGACCATTGAGTCCAAGGCAGTTGACCTCAGTCACACAGAGTAAAATCACCAACAATCTAGCCCTCTTGTGCTATTCGACCTATATTCACATTAATATTTTAATTAGTAAACTGTCTTTAAGAAGTTGGTAAACAGAATTTATTTTAATTGAGATAAGTGGTAAAGGTAGATCAGCACTCCATACAAGGAGCAGTGAGCGAGCTTCAAGTGTAGTGGTAAGACTTTAATAGGCTTAAAAATGTTTTGTATTACTCTATAATTTCTTTCTAATTCTGGAAAAATGGTTAGACAACTTGATGTTCATATAGAGAAGTGATTATGCTAGAAATTTTATACAAGCTTGATTTTTCTGTTTGGAATCAGTAGAGAGAGGATCAGCATCACAAAGAGTGGTTTTTAAAAATGGATCATTTTTTTTCCCAGGCAAAATTGAAGGTGATTAACTGTATTGCCTAAAGTCAAAGTTACTTGTGTTTGCATTTTATTTAAAAACAAACTATTATGGGGGTAGTTCCAAAAAACAAATAAAATGACAGGAAAATAATTCTTTATAACTCTGGTTATTTCCTTTAGTCTTTTGCAGTCTTCCAATTCAAGGAAACTACATTTTCAAATACATTTTGCACAAAGTTCAATGATGCCTTCTTTTTTTACTTGACCAATGAAATTGGAAAAGTAACAATTAAAAATGCAGCTTCTAGATAAGACTGAAGCTATTGGGACCTACCAATGCCTGCCTGTTCTAAATCTGCTCTATCCACAAAATTTCTCATTTAGAATCAAAGAACATATAAAGATCTTCCCAGACAAGAAGAACTGAAAGTTATTCATCACTACCAAAACCAATATTGTGTGAAGTGTTAAGGGGTCTTCTAGAAGAAGAAGGAGGAAGAGGAGGAGAAGAAGAAGAAGGAGAAGAAGGAGGAGAAAGAAGAAGAAGAGGAGAAGAAGAAGAAGGAGGAGGAGGAGGAAGAGGGGGAGGAGGAGGAAGAGGGGGAGGAGGGAGGAGGAGAAGAAGGAGAAGAAAGGATAAAATGTGAATAATAGCATGGCAATAAATAAATATCCGTAAATAATTAACTCTAGAAAGACAAGTACAACAGAAACAGGTTCAGACACAGAGAACATTTTGATTGTTGCCATATAGTAGATTGAGAGAGTGGGAAAAAAAGGTGAAGGAATTAAGAACAATAAATTAGTACTTACAGAGTAGTTGTGGGGATGGAAAATACAGCATAGGAAATATAGTCAATAATATTCTAAGAATTACATATGGTATCACATGGGCTTGAGATTTCTCAGGATATTCATTCACTTAGTAAATTATGTGATGTCTAATTGAAACCAATAGACAGCCTGTCTGGACAGCTGGGAGTGAACTGAGGGCAGGGAACAGGAGGGCCTGCAGCCAAGGGAGATAGAGCTAGGCTGCAGAAATGGGACCTGACAGCCTCTTGGGCACCGAGGCATGCTCCTTGGAGATAAAGGATGGACATTCAAGTACTGAGGGTGTGCAGCCTCAGTCAACGCTTTTACAAACTGCCTGGGGGCCATGGCAAGAATATTGAGTTTCACAGTGCAGTGTCAGGTTGCACATCCATGGGACAGTGAGGTTGTGTTGCCCCAGTAACTGAGCATGTGTCTTGCAGATGCTCTGTGCCCCAGTGCAGAGGGCCTGCTCCTGATGAAGATGTCCAGCCTTCCCACCGAAGCCACTCTGAGCATTGCCTCAGAGGCTGTGAGGGGTTTTCAGGATCCCTTTCCCTGGACCTTTGATTCAGTCACTCTCTGTTGGTGTACCAGAGTGGTGGCAGCTCGCTGCAAAGAGGGACTGAAGTTGATGGAGCACCAGGGGAGTCTTCCTGTCTCCAGAAAGGGTGGTGGCAAGAGGAGGTTCTTACACTGAGCACATGCAAGTCTAGCAAGATAATTGGATAGAGGAAAAAAGCCCTCCTACCCTGTTCCAGTACCAGATTGGAGGTGGAATAAGGGGGAGGCAGGCACATGTGCCATGGAGGTCAAGATGGCAGCAGGGGGAGGTGATGAACTAAAGAGGCCTCCCAGGTTAGCCTGAGGAAGAAGGGATTGGTTGGGAAGTAGACCCACCTAAAGTATGCAAAAGTTTGGGAAGTTGATTGGTCATTTTGGGAAAACACCTGGTCAGTCCCACATCCAAAATGGATATAGTCCCAGGTGAACAAAAAAAAATGTTCTTTTGCTTGTCCCTTGCTGATAGGGACTTGAACTCAGATGGCATACTGGCCAGTCCTCTCCATGGGACATGTGGCCTTAGAAGCTGCATGGCCTTCAAGATGAGCTATGAGATGGGGAGTCCTCTATTCTCCGGGAATGTGCAGCATCCAAAAGAAAACCCTTTCTTTTGCATCAGTCTTGTGAGTTTGTTTTTTGTGGCAGCAGGCAAATTCCAATTTTTTGCTTGTAACAAAGTCACTGGAGTGTACACCTGAAACTAATATAATATAGTATTATATGTCAACTTTAATTGATAAATAAAATGATTTTTAAAATAAATAAACAATCAGACTTTCTCACATTGTACTTTTCTTATTGCTGATGATCTGACAAAAGTACTGTACATCAAAGAAGGCCTCCAGAGAAGTCCTTTGGTTTACAGCCAGTCACGAACCTCCATTTTCTGCTATTCTCCTGAAGACTAGAACTCTGACACCATTAGTCTAATTCTTTTTTACAGCTCTAAGGTCAGCATTGTCATTTAAATTGAAATAACGCATATGGATATGATATAATAATATTTATACTCAGAAAGCTTTATAAAACTAAAAACGGACCTTTGTTAAATTCTCAAATCAGCAAACATGTAAATTCTCTTCTAAAGCAAGCTGGTAATCTATTCAGCCTTAAAATATTTTTCATGTATTATTTCACATTAACAATAACATTCTACTTTTCTGAAGTACTTTTCCCTTAAAGTTTTCTGGCATTTTATTCTTGCTCTTTTTCAAAACAAAAATTGCAGAGGACTGAATCAATGTTTACTGAAAATTACTACTTCATTAATCTTTATTTTCCATGGACTGTCATCTGATATAATTCACAAACAATATTATAATTTTATGAAAAGCAACAAGAGTCATAACAAGGGTCACTTTTGTTTCTCCATAAATGTTTTGGTAATTAGAAACACAAAGCAATCTTTGTGATCTAAAAATACCTCTGAGAAAAATATTTCAAGGATTTTCTCTGAGCTATCATGAGTTTAGCACAACAATCAGTCTTTTTGACACACTTCGAATCAGATGTCATGAGCAATAAAGTAGCAACTTTTCCCCCAAACTGACATTTGATGAGTATTTATCAATGAAATAAATATTAACGAGATCATGTGATTGAAAAAAGTTCGTAAATATGGTTTTCCATTGAAATTCACTTTGACAGAGCTCAACACACTTCTCCTGCCAGACAGAGCTGCCATCAGAATCAACAGTAGGTCACCTAGTGGTAGAGGGATATGCCTTGTATGCTTTTGGGACACATTTCAATCATGGAACATGTGGAAATTTCTCTATGCCACTGCTTGATGTCTATTTCTACTATTACATCAAGCTCCATAGTATAAAAGGAATCAAGCTATTTAAGTATAATCTATAAAATACACACTGTAAATTCTGTTGCAAGATATAAACAAAACATTAATAGGAAAGGGACTATATGAACTACGAGCAAAATCAGGTATAAGCGCTAAGAAGAGAATTGCCTGAATCCACAGGAAAGGCTTTGGTAGAAGAAGGGACACTGCAATACACCTGTCACAGAGCAAACGTATGCTGGCTTTGGCAGAAGTAACATAGCAGCCAAGGAAAAGCTGGGCCAATGTAAATCATTGGGTTTTAATTTTGAACTAATAGAACAATTTGTCAGAAATGCAAAGACCTAGATTGAAAAATACTTCAAATCACTGGAATGCATGATATTCTGAATAAGCCAGCAAACCATATCACAGCTTAACCTAAGAAAAAACGATTTAAATATCTAAAATAGGTGCCAGCAAGTGTTTTTCATAAAAGTTCAGACAGCAAACATTTTAGGCTTTGGAGGTCATTCAGTTTCTGTTACTATAACTCAGATCTGTTTTTTTTTGCAGTGGGAATGCAACCATAGGCAATATATCAACAAACTGATATGACTCTGTTTCTTCTTTTTTATCTATTTTTCCTTTTTTAATTTTTGCACAATTACAGTTGTCCCCATTTCCCCCAATTACTCTACCCCAGCCTACCCACTCCCACCTCCCACATTCAATCCTCCCCCTGCCTGCTGTCTTTGTTCTTGAGTCCTTTATACATGTTCCTTGATGACCCTTCTTTCCCCTTCTTTTCTCCAACTTTATTTATAGACTCTAAAATTTCAATTATCATTTGATACAAATATTATTTTTAAAATTATTTTTCAGCCATTTCAAACCAAGTAAAAATCTGTCACAGATTGGACAGATACAGGCATGGGTCAACTTTGACCTGTGGGTTGTAGTTTGCTGGCTAATGGTCTAGACAAATAAAGCCTTTGTAATAACAGAGCATGTTTCTCTGATGATGGAAATCTGAGAAATCTGCCTTGTTTATTTTGAATTTTCTAGTCTGAAATTCATGTCTAAGAATCAATAGCATTAGCACTTGCAGTATTCTAATTCAGTTTTTCTGATACAAGTGCCTATGGCTTTATTTAGTGACAAATAAAAGAGCTTAAATCGATTTAACAGATTGTGCCTAAGACTATTTTTATTTCTTTGTATCTTGTGCCAGTTGCTAGTATGAAGCTATTGGAGAAATTAGAGGGGTGTTTAAAAATAATTAGCTCTATTTTTCCTATGAAATACATACAGACCTAATATATGTCTAAATATATAATAATGTGTAATTTTTCACATTGTAGTTATTTGAATTTCTGGCTCTAGTGCCAGAATAATAACTAGCATATCGGATGTTAAAGAGAACATTTACACTTTTAAGGCAGTGTGTACAGAGGTTAAGGGAATGGTCTCTATGCAGACTGCGAGGATTCAAATCAGAGTTCTGCCACTCATTACTATATGACTTTGACAGTTACCTAAACTCAGTGCCTCAGTTAATTCATCTACAAAATGGACATGTTCCATACAGTAGTCTCAAGTTGACTTATGTAAAACACTTAGAATAAGTATTTTATTTTGTTTGGTCTGTTATCATTATCAGAGAGCACCTTCATATGTAGCATTTCCTCATTCTTATAAACTCCCTTTGAGTAAGCAAGATAACATACATACAGATTCACATAATTCTGGTTAACTTGATAAATCAGGTAATCCAGATAAACTTTCTTTAGGTGAACTTGAACACACCTTTATCAACTTTCAATATCATAGCAGGTTCAATCTGAAAAATCAACCATATTTAAAAATATGTAGGAATATTTCATCTTTAGGGGGTACAAAAAACAGTTGTATCCTACACTAAATAGATGATTTTATTAGAAGATTTTATTTATTTATTTTTAGAGAGGGAATGCAGGGAGAAAGAGAGAGAGAGAAAAAAAAAACATCAATGTGAGGTTGCTGGGGGCCGTGGCCTGCAACCCAGGCCTGTGCCCTGACTAGGAATCGAACTTGTGATGCTTTGGTTCGCAGCCCACACTCAATCCACTGAGCTACGCCAGCCAGGACTGGATAAGGTTATTTTATTGATAACTTATTCATCCTTTATTTACCTGACTCTGAATCTCTAATTAAACATTATAGGTTCATTTTAACTTTTAACATGATATTTGTATTTTAGTATGTACAAATTTAATAAGAGGTTAAGAATAGAAGCAAATACACTGAAGATTTTATACTTATAAATTAGTTTTACAGAAAGGTAAAAAACTATAGTCAGAAATAGTCTTGTTGTGGTTTTCAAACTAAAATATTTATATATGGCCCTGGCTGGCGTGTCTCAGTAGATTGTGCGCCGACCTACAAACCAAAGGATTGCCAATTTGATTCCAAGTCAGGGCACAGGCCTGGGTTGCAGGCCAGGTCCCCTGTAGGTGGCACTGGAGAGGCAACCACATATTGATTCTCACCCTCTCTTTCTACCCCCCTTACACTCTGTCTAAAAATAAATAAAATATTAAATGTATTTATATATGATTATTGAAAGCATTCTCATTAAAGTATAAAACATTATATAAACTTATCTTTATGATTTTATAAAATACGAATTCTAAAGTGAATGCTGACAAGTTTAACATCACACCAAAACCAAATTTTAACCCTGGCTGGTGTGGCTCAGTAGACTGAGTGCTGGCCTGAAATGAAAGGGTCACCAGTTCAATTCCCAGTCAGAGCACATGCCTGGATTGTGGGCCAGGTCCTCAATGAGGGGCTTGTGAAAGACAATCCAACCACACATTGCTGTTTCTCTTCATTTTTCTCCTTCCCTTCACCCTCTCTAAATATAAATAAATAAAATCTTAAAAAAAACACAAATTTTGATATGCAAACAATAAAACCACAAAAACTAAATGCAGTCAAAAAATTCAGATGGGTTATCTACAAAATGAGAATATATATATATATATATATATATATATATTGCACATTCTTTTTGTCCAGCTTTCTTATACCCATTTCAGGATATGAACAGATATAAGTATTTATACAAAACACATTTTATCTTTAATATAACCTATTATATGTTTGTTACTTTGTTCTCAAATGAGAAAACTTTAAAGACTTAAAATAATTTAAAGAAAGAGCTTGCCATGTCTTTAAGATTGTGCTGCAAGTACAAGATAAAATTAGAATTTGAATGTAGGTTTTGAATGGTAGTTCAAGTCTCTTCCCACAACATGAAAGATGGTCTGTACTAAATTACACTACATCATAATCTGATGATGCCATTTTTGTCTGGCACCATTGGGAAATATACCTATTGAACTTTGCAGAAGTGGAAATTGCCTTTTGGGTCCCAAGGAGACATTTATTTTAATCACTTTTTGATAGAAATCTTCTGGAGGACTAGTAACACTTCCTGTCTTCTTAAAAAGAGGCCACTATAGGGAATTTACTTATCTTGATAATTCACAGCCTCCATCTTAAACATCCATTACCAAACCCTGCAGTACTGACTTGCCTGTCATCATCTGCCATCACCCTGCTTGCATCTAACATCCTTATGTTCTGATACTTCTCAGTGACTCTGGGTTAGAGAACTAGATGACCAAAGCTTTTAAAGATTATATGTAAAGATCCTCAGTTTTCTCAACTGCAAAATGAGTTTGCTATGCAAGACTAGTGATTCTCAATTCTGATGATCCTGATTGCATAACTGCAAATTTGCATATTTGAATCACTCAAGGACTTTTTTTTTTTTAATAGTGGTGCCTAGGTTCCACTTCAGGAGATTTTGGCATAATTGGTCTGATGGAGCTTCACCATGGTATTTTTACAATGTTCCTAAAGTGTTTTATTTATTTATTTATTATTTATTTATTTATTTATTTATTTATTTTGTTTTCAGCCAGATTTGTTCAAGACAGTATCAGATAATCTCTAAAGCATCTGTCCTGGCTTGTGTGGCTCAGTGGACTAGCCTGTGAATAGAAGGGTTGCTTGTTCAATTCTCAGCCAGGGCATATGCCTGAGTTGCAGGCCAAGTCCCCAGGTGGGGGCATGTGAGGGACAACCAATCTATGTATATCTCACATGTTTCTTTCCTTCTTGAATTTTTTGCTCCCTTCCCTTCTCTCTAAAAGTAAATAAATAAAATATTTAACAAATCTATATATATGAAATGCATTGTTTTCACAATTAAAAGTATTACTCTCTAAGTGATAACCTATACCCAATACTCTTCAAAGGATATTCCTCACTTCATCTGAAGCTTGTACATTCCTGAATAGTTATACAAAGACTCCTTATTCATCATCAAACTTACTCAGTATTTCCTCTGTAATTCTCAATTCCATTCCACATTTCTCTAGCTAAATTCTTAGGTTAGGTTGCAACATAATGAGTACAGCAAATATATATATATATATATGGTTTCTCCATATATACATATTTATAGTGTTACCATATATAATTATACATATAATTTGGCGTTATTTATTCCCAGTTATGCGCCTTGACTGGGAAATTGTACATGTGTGTGTATACATATATATACCAAAAATTCTGTTTGTTTTTTTTCTGTAAGATGGCTTCAGTGGCCCTTAATTGTCTTTAGCTTCATTTGAATCAGTTTTATTAGATTTTATTGTGACAGCTGTCACATCAGCATGCATTTAAAGAAAAAAACTTGCCAAAATTGGTGAATTTTCATGTAGCCACTTTAATATTGAAGATGGAAGGAATTAAGCAACATTTTGTCATATTATGCTGTATTATTTCAAGAAAAGTAAAAATGCAACTGAAACACACACACAAAGATTGAGCAGTGTATGGAGTGGGTGTTATGACTGATCCAACCTGTCACAAGTGATTTGTGGTTTTGTGCTAGAGATTTCTTGCCTGATAAAGTTCAACAGTCAAGTAGAGCAGTTGAAGTTTATAGCGATCAAATTGAGACATTAATTGAGAATAATCAATGTATACCATGCAAGAGATAGCTGACATACTCAAAATATCCAAATCAATAATGTTATTAGTGAAAATTGAAAATGTGCCTTTTATTTTATAGAAAAATCTAAACAGACTTCTTGGCCAACCAAATATATAGTGCCCCCATATATAATTGTGTAACATCAATATTGCAACAAGCTACTACAATTATATCTTACCTTCTTTCCTTTTGTAATTTTTTAAAAATTTTTTAAAAATTTATTTATTTATTTTTAGAGAGAAGGGAAGGGAAAGAGAAAGAAAGGGAGAGAAACATCAATGTATGGTTGTCTTTTGTGTACCCCCTACTAAGGACCTGGCCCACAACCCAGGTATGTGCTCTGACTGGGAATCAAAAAGGTAACCCTTTGGTTTGCAGATTGGCACTCAACCCACTGAACCACCTCAGTCAGGGTTTATTTCTACTGCTATATATTTTATATTCGCAGAGATAAAAAAAAAAAAAACAAACAAAAAATAAAATGCTATTCCAATTACATTCAAAAGATAATGTGAAAAATTAAAAAGGGAACAGGCAGTTGTAATTAATGTGATAGAGATATTGTAAATTCCTTTAACAATACAGATTGGGTGCAATTAAACCAATCTGGGAAAAGAGGTTAAATAAGGATTCCTAGAGGAAGCAAAGATAGAGTTGCATATTGAAAAATTCATCTAAGATTTTCCTGCCTCTGTTTTCCTCTAGTACTTTTATGTTATCACAACTTATATTTAAGTCTTTTATCCACCTTGAATTTATTTCTGTGTATGGTGGAAGTTGGTGATCAAGTTTGGGACATAAGGGAAAAAAATAAACAAGTGGGACCTAATCAAAATGAAAAGCTTCAGCACGGCTAAAGAAAATAGAATTAAAATGAAAAGAGAACCAACTGTATGGGAAAACATATTTGCCAATGATACCTTGGACAAGGGTTTGATTTCCAAAATATATAAAGAACTCACAGAACCCCACTTAAGGAAGACAAACAATCCAATTTAAAAAATGGGCAAAAGACCTGAATGGACACTTCTCCAAGGAGGACTTACAGAGGGCCCAGAGACATATGAAAAGATGCTTAGCATCACTAGCCATCAGAGAGATGCAAATTAAAATGACAATGAGACACTACTTCACACCAGTGAGAATGGCCATCATAAATAAATCAACAAGTGTTGGAGAGGATGTAGAGAAAAGGTAACCCTAGTACACTGTTGGTGGGAATGCAGACTGGTGCAGCTACTGTGGAAAACAGTATGGAATTTCCTCAGAAAACTGAAAATGGAATTGCCTTTTGACCCTGCAATCTCATTGCTGGGCTTATATCCTAAGAATCCTGAAAAACCAATTCAAAAGAACCTATGTACTCCAATGTTCATAGCAGCACAATTTACAAGAGCCAAGTGCTGGAAGCAACCTAAGTGTCCGTCGGTAAATGAGTGGATCAAAAAACTACGGTATATTTACACAGTGGAATTCTATACAGCAGAAAGAAAGCAGAAGCCCCTACCCTTTGTGACAACATGGATGGAACTGGAGAGTATTATGCTAAGTCAGGGGTGTCAAACTCATTTTCACCAGGGGCCACATCAGCCTTGCGGTTGCCTTCAAAGGGCAGAATGTAATTTTAGGACTGTATAAATGTAACTACTCCTTAACAACTGAGCAAGAGCTCAGTGCTGCCACTGGGTAGAAACAAGGTGCCAGCCAGATAAAACAAGGTGGAGGGCTGGATTCTGTCTACAGGCCTTGTGTTTGCTACCTATGAGTTAAGTGAAATAAGCCAGGTGGTGAAAAACAAACACCATATGATCTCACCTATAAGTGGAACCGAATCAACATAACAAACAAGTGAGCAAAATATAACCAGACAATTCATGCTTTCTTTCTTGGCTGACTTTACACAACCTCAAATGTAATCACTCAGTGAGCCCATTAGTTTATCAATTCTATCACCATTGCCTAGTTCCACTTACATTATTAATTATTTACTTAACTCAAACTTGAAGCTACCCTATTTTCTCTTGTCTCCTTAAGACTTTTCCAAACACAGTAGCCACCGTAATCTTTATAACACACAATATGTTTTCTTTTCATTCAGAATTATCTAATTACTTCGTATAGTACTTAGCATAAAATCCAAATACTCAACTTTGACCTATAAGGCCCAACTCTGTGGCCTTTTTATGATTCATAAAATATGAGATTATTCCTTCTTTAGGGCATTTCAGATCAGTGTTTCTTTTGCATAGAATATCCTGACCTCATTCAGGGTTTTGATAAAATGCTACTAATTCAGAAAACTGTACTTGAACAACAATTAAAATAATAGAAAAAATGTTACTAATTCAGATAAGTCTTTCATCTTGTTATCTCTTGCTATTCCCTGACTCTGAATTTATGTAGTTGTTTTGTTTGTTTTGTCTATTTCTCCTTTTAAACATTGGCTCCATAAATGCAGAAGATTTGGCCAAATGCCTAATATATTAAAGAATACTTGATATGCTGTAGATGATGTTTAAGTATCGGTGGATGAATGAATATATGCAGGTAAACTACTTTGAAAATTGCAGATCTACAGTAACACCTTGCAAAATGGTGTTACGGTCAACAACAAACCACATATATGATGGTGGTTTCATAAGATTATAATGAAGTTAAAAAACTCCTATCATCTAGTAGCATCACAGCTGATATAAGATCATAGCACAACACATCACTCACATGTTTGTGGTGATTCTGGTATAAGTGAAACTGCATTGCCAGTGTATAAAAGTATGGCACACTTTATCAGATACAGTACAAAATAATTGATCATGCTAATAAACAACATTCTTTAAGGTTTGTATATTTACTATACCACACATTCTATCATTATTTCAGAATTTACTCTTTCTGCTTATAGATCAGTTTGCTGTAAAGCAGTATGCTGTTATGCTGGCAGCAGAGTCATGCATCTGATGTGTATTGTGTCTCCTGATTACATTATTTTCTCTTGTGCTTGATTTCATCATATATTGTTTTGTTAATTATGGCCCCTAAGCATACAAAATCCAGAGCTAATGTTGAAGTCACATCGGATGACTGAATTGGAACAAAATTGAAAATGATGCCCTGCCTGATGTGTGGCTCAGTGGACTGAGCACCTCCTGTGACCCTAAAAGTCCCTGGTTTGATTCCCAGCCAGGGCACATGCCTGGGTTGCAGGCCAGGTCCCTGGTTGGGTGCATTCAAGTGGCAGCCAACTGATGTTTCTCTCTCACACTGATGTTTCTCTCCATTTCTCCCTCCCTTCCTCTCTCTCTGAAAATAAATAAAAGATTTTTTTAAATGACTGATTAGAGACCATTAAGGACTATCAGTGATGATTGTTGCTGGCCAGTCAGACATGTCCCATTCCACCACAGCTACTATCTTGAAGAACACAAACAAAGTGTCAGAAGCTGTTAGTGTATCTGTTTCATTGAAGGCAAAAAGACAAACAATTTGAGAAGGGCCTATATTAGAGATGGAGGAACTTCTCATGATCTGCTTTTAAGACTAAAAACAGAAACATATCCTCAGCTCCATGATGACACAGCAGAAGCAAGGAGTTTGTTTGCAAGTTGAAAGAAAAGGCTGGACCTGGTGATAAAGCTGGACTTACTGCTAGCTCTGGGTGGTTTAAACAGTGCAAGAATTTCATTCATTACAAAATGTGAAAGTGAGCAGGCAATTGTTGATGTGAAGGCAACTGAAGAATTTTTGGATCTCCAGATAAGCTGATTTAGAGCAAAATTACTTGTCAGAGCAAATATTCAATATGGATGAAATACCCCTCTTCTGGAATGGATGCCTGGAAGAACTTTCATCCATAAGCAGACCAAGTCAACACCAGGTTTCAAGGCTTTCAAGGACAAGATAACAGTCTTTTTGGGAGGACAGTGTTGCAAACTGCATATTGAAACCATTTTTGGTCTTGCACAGTGAGAACCCTAGGACCTTCATGCATATCAATAAGCACACACTGATGGTGTAATAAAGGAGAAATAATAAGTTATGGGTGACCCTATTCTTCTTCTAAGAAGGTCTCCTAAATTGTATCCCAATGAAATGGAAAAGTTCTCTTTGGAGAATTCTATACCTTTCAAGATTTGCTTATTATTGTTAACATTCTCATACATTCTCTTTTCTGTTGGTGATATTCATCATATTATCAATGTAGCTTTTCTCTCTCCAACATTACCTCTTTTATCCAACCAACAGATTTAGAAACAATGGGTCCTTTAAGGCATATTATCTGAAGAAGCTTGTTGCCCAAGATATTGTTGCAACTGAGGAAAGATACTGAGAAGATACTGTTGCAATTCTAGAAGGATTAAAACATCTATAACTGCATCAGGAACCTTGCTTGGGCTTGGGGTGATGTCACCAAGGAGCACATCAATGACATTTGGAAGAAGACACACAAGATATTCATCTGTGACATCAAAGAATTCATCAAGAATAAGGAGGCTACTAAAATCAAGAAGGCAGGAGTTGAGACTGTAGACAACTTTAACCAGGGTGTGGATAAGGATGACATTGGAGAGCTCCTAGAGGTGTTTCCTGAAGAATTGACTATAATGAAAAGTTGTTGGAATGGGAACAACAGTACATAGCTAAAGAAGCAAGAGAAGAAACTTCAGAAGAATAAGAAGATCCCCCAAGAAGATCCACAAGGAAAGGTTTAGCAGAAGCTTTTGCAGATCTGAACAAATTCCTTAAAAAGTTTTAAAACATTGACTCCTGGCCATGAAAGGTTTTCATTACAGAAAGAAATATTTACTGTACATTATCTGCTTACAAACAAATTTATGATGGAAAAAGAAACAAATCTAGCAAACCACCATCAACGTATTTCTGAGAAGAGTCACACCTCCTACGTAAATGGGAGGGCCCATATTAGACAGACTGCCTATGATTACTTTTACATTACTTGATTACTGGGAAATGAGGAGAAAAAAAGTGATGTTTCCTCAGAAGAGCTTCAGGAAGGTCCTTTAGGAGGTGTTCCAGAATAAGTGGCTATTATTATAGGAGACAAAAGTTCTGTGTATATTATTGCCCTGGAAGATCTTTGAGTGGGACAAGATGTGGAGGTGGAAGTCAGTGATAATGACCATCCTAACCTGTGGAAGCCTAGGCTAATTGTGTGGCATCTTAGGTTTTAACAAACAAACAAAAAAAACAAAAAGATTTAAAAGTTAACAAAAATTAAAATTAGAGAAAAGCCAATAAAATATAAATATAAAGAAAATATTTTTTGTACAAACATGCGATGTGCTTGTTTAAGCTAAGTGTTATTACCTAAGAGTTGGGAAGTCTAAAAATATTTTTAAAAAGTTTATAAAGTAGAGATTTACAGTTATATAAGGTTACTTTATTATTAAAAAAGAAAAATATTTTTTTATAAATTTAGTGTAACTGAAGTTTACCATGTGTATAAAGTGTATGGTAGTATACAGTAATGTCCTAGACTTTTACATTCACTCATCACTCACTCACTCACTCACCCAGAGTAACTTCCAGTCCTACAACATCCATTCATAGTAAGTATCATAGACAATTGTGCAATTTTTAAGTCTTTTGTGTCATATTTTTATTGTACCTTTTCTGTTTATGTATGTTTAGATACACAAAGACTCACTATAGCATTATAAGTGCCTACACTATTCAGTACACGAACATGCTGTACAGGCTTGTAGCCTAGCAGCAGCAGGCTGTACCACATGGACTAGGTGGGTAGTAGGATATATCATCCAGGTTCACCTAAGTGCACTCTATGATGTTCACAGAGAGACAAAATTGCCCGGCACATTGCTCAGAGCCCAGTGTTGTTAAGTGATGGGCTACTATACTTTTAATGACATCTAGGTGGTTGGATTGGTTATAGAAAACAAAAAAATAGACATTTTATAATGCATTGCATTTTACAAAGTATAATTTAAATAGCTGTATGAATCCTTACTTTACAAATGAGGAGAATGGGGCTAAGAGAGTTTAAGAAACTTTCCATAGGACACACACCTATTCAGCTATTGGGGTCAGAGAGGAAGTTTGCTCTGATGGACTTCTTAATGTTACACTATCTGCTATGTGGCTCAACTTCAGGACTAATGTGTAACTGTTTTTTGTGTTCAGTGCAATATAAAAGATATATAGAGTGTAATTCCTAGCCATATGGTTATATAGTTTCCCAGACAACACTGCATTTTTAAAAGGGAAAGTTCTTCAAATAACCTATCCTCTACATAAACAATGACTTAGAGACAAAATACCAATTAGCTTATCTAATTATTCTGTTATAGAAAAAAAATGCATTAATCGCTAAGGTGTGCTGCAGGTAAATTAATAATCATGTGCTACAGCTAGAATGAAATTGCTGAATGTGGTGGGAAACCATTATGTATAATTTATGAATTTTAAGATTCTATATATTTTTTCATTTCTTCATTCTATGGCTGAGAATTTAGAGCTGTTTGAATCTAAGACTTCAGGAAGAAACAACAAATGAAAGCGACTTTATTTGTTATTCACCTGCAAGCACTGTTTTTTCTGTGTGTGATACATCATGTTCCTGGGAGAATTTGTATGTTCTGCTTCCAAGGTGTTGGTGATTTATTTCCAAACTCCCTTAGCATATTTATTTAAATAAAAATTATGAGAAAATACTAATTTCTTATCAAGAAAAATATACATTAATAGAAAGTCCCATAATATATGTGGTTTGCTTTGTGTACAAATGGTGTATTTATTATTATCCATGCAATATTCTAGCATCATATCTCCTAGAATTTGGATTTTATTGTGAATTTAGCAGTCATAACTTCTATAATAGCCATGTCAAGACTAACTAGATTGCCATTGATGATATATATATATATATAGAGAGAGAGAGAGAGAGAAGAAACAAGTTATAGAGCTTGATTTCATAAAGGCAAATCTTTCATGCCTTTATTACTTTACAGCCTATGACATTTTCAATCTTGGTGAAATATGAGATTTTATTTTCTGCATAGTATGTTTACATGTAAATCTTACATATATTGTACACTGACAATTTAATTAGTTGGATTTTCTTTTCATTATAAGTGATGGTTTAAAATAACATCATTTAAATCCACTCATTCACTCATCAAGATACTTGTATGCTTGTTGAGCCCTATGCTAGTTGCTTGAGTGAAAACATGAAGAGTAAATAATCAATCCGCTAATGAAATGTATAGCCTGGTAGAACTAGCAACGGCATCTACAAGTATCATGTGTTTTTTCCATCCACCTAATGACTGCTGAGGACACAAGTATATTCTGGTACATTAAGAATTATCATTTTATTATAGATTATTAGAATTCTGATATACAAAACAAACAAGGTTAATTTAAGCTCAAGCATGAAAAAAACTGATTCCCTCTTAGACTGGAGTTAAAAATAAAATTTCTTAGCTTTCACTTAGTTCTAGAATCAGGAAAGTAGAAATTTACTGAAGAAAAACAACTCTTAAAATTCAGACAATCTCTTGAATGATGTTATTCCAGGAGGGTACACAAATGTCACAGCACCCCAAAATAATCCTTGGAACATTTCAAACAGTTTTCAGATTTTTACATTTCAGTTTGATTTTAGGTTTATGCTTGTGTAGACAAAACAGAATAAAAACTATGAGTTGTTGCAAATGTAGTTCTAAAGTTTACCAAAAGCCTTTATAATAAGAGCAAATAAAATTATTAACTTTAAAGTTTAGTTGGGTAAAAACTGGCAATAGATAGGAACTGGCATTTATTAAATGATATGAAATCTAATTTTTAGTTTATTTTTCTTTTTTTAGATACAGTTGTCTTCCTTTTCCTCCCACTATCCCCCCCATCATTTGAAATGCACTATTTCATTTAATCTTAAAATTTTCTTGGTAGAAGCTCACAGTAAAGAGGTGGCTTGCTTAAGAAAGAAATTAAGATATTCACCTCTTATTTATGAAAAAATTAAGTGAGAGAATGAATTAGTTCTTAGTTTTCTTTGAGTTTCCAGTGCCTAGTATACTACCTTGAATATAAATATTTGAATATATCTGAGGTTATAGAGATTATTAATTTATAACAATGATGTCTTTTTAATATCAAAGTTCTGAATATAGATTCATGAATCAGAAGTAGAAATAAGAGAAAGGCTTTAAGCATAAACTTCTGGAAAAACCTGCTTCCTGGTTCTCAGAGGGCTGAGAGAGCTCTTTGGAGTCTCTTTTGTAAGTGTTCTAATCCTATTCATGAGGATTCCATCCTCATGAACTAAGCACCACTGAAGGAGAGGATGTGCTGTCCCAAGATATGCCATCTTTCCAACTCTTGCTCAGTGAATGTTAAATTAGATATTTTAGTCTGCTTTTTCCTGATCTTAGGTACCAGCTCTACTTGAATTACTCTTTACAGGCTAGTTTTTTTTTTCCTGCTCCTATTGTACTTCATATAAATGACTTTTCTTATACATGTAAAGTGGACATGACACAACACAGAAAGCCATTAACATGGAAGGCCTTTAGAATTCTGGACTCCTTAACATACATAACTTTTCTTTAGAATTTTCAAATGAGTATGCTTATATTGGCATGAAGTAATTTGAGGTGCAAAAATATTTAAAAGGAGTTATTAGAAAATGGGAACTGATTTTTAGTTTTGTAATATCTACAGAAATAGTACATGGTCAGGATTTAAATGGCTTGATTTTTCCATTGATTGATGATCAATCAAATGAGATAATTCTTTTAAAATATATTTTAATATCAGTGCACAAAACAGTCAAACTATGCAAAGTCAGGCTCACTTTCAGAGTGACTGCAATATTTCCATTCTAGTAGGACTGAAACTTTTAAGAGTATTTGCATGTCAAAAGAAATTGTTAACCAAAATAATGAAATTAGTCTAGTTCTATAAGATAATTAAAATAATTAAGTAAAATCCACAACAATCCTCTCAGGTAAGCTTTAAGCAAAGGCCTTTGAGAAATATGGTCTGGAAGGCAAGTCTAGCCTTTTAGCAAGTGAACACAAAAGCTTCAGTGCAAGGACTTGATAAATATCCCAGTGATATGTGTATGAACATTCTATTAGTAAAAAAGGAACACAAGTTGTTGTAGTTACTGCATTAAACCTGAATTCACTTTTTACATTCCAAAGCTGTGGAATCCATACGCTCTTCTGATTTTTATTTAGCTTCCCTTATGCATCTACTAAGATCAAAATAAAGACAGTCATGTGGTGTTCTGATTAGTTAACATTGTTCTCATGACTGTAGTTTATATGAGTCCAGAATATAGAGATAAATCTGTTTTAATTGTGCAGAAAAGAAAAAAAAAACAGATTTTGAGACTATAAGAAAGATTATGTTTTTGAATGTGATATATAATTGAAATAAATGTTAGGGGACCACCTGTGACTTTCTCTCTCTCTCTCTGATTCCTATTCTCTCTCTCTCTGGCTCATTAGTTGATTTTCCCAGATCTTACAGTAGATAGTCGATAAACTCTTATTGTACAGAATCAAAGTAGTAGGGGAATTAATGCACTAATTCCACCATACAAGGGAAAATACTTAGTTTTGTTGGCAATTCAGCCAGTCCTATGGGAATACCCATGCACTCTATGTAGGTGATTAGTAACATAACAATCATGACTTAACAGGCAATGTTGATTAGCATTCCTCACACGTACTAGCTAGAGTTTATCTGCAACTTTTCTCCCATTTGCTGTTGCATGAACTCTGGATGTAGTTTATCTTTGTGATTTTGGCATTTTATCATTCATATGTGCTGAGTGTTTCATGATAGTGAAATGAAAAGGCCAGAGAATCATAGATAGTTGGAGAAAATGGTAATCTAAAGTTGATTAAGTCCAAACCTCTCATTTTATAGCTACAGTATAATTGGGACCCTTGGTAATAGAAGTCAGATTTCCTGATTCCTATAATGTGAGACAGAGTTGCACACAGAAAAATCAAAATGAGAATATATCCTCCAAGAGCTCCACAAATTATACATCATTATCCAAAGTGTCTCCCATCCATCCTTACCTTTCAATTCTAATTGGTATTGCAGATACTCTTCTTTGCAAAACCAACCAGCCAAAAACAAATCCCAGGACAAGGGAATTCATATGATACCGTATATTCAATTTACATGTAAACAAGTTACTAAAAGGTAACCAAATTAATTCTGTACTTGAATGATTATGATGACAGTCGCAACTACAAAGATGATGATGATAAATGTAATATAAGGTCAAGGTAATAAAATAATACTAAAGGTTATATAGTAAGACATAAAACTCTCAGCCCTGCTCCTAAATTCTATTTGTCAGATAAAGTCACTTTTCAGTATTATTTTTCTCCAATAGTATATCTTGGCCACCACAAATAGGTCTGCTTCATTCTTCAAATTAACTTTACATTCTGTTGAAGGGGTAAAGCATAATTTATCACATCAGCCCTCTACTGACCATATTTATGTGAATTCTAGTATTAGCTTTTGCCAGTAATAGAACAATAAATATAGCTTTATAAATCTTCCCAATGTATGTGTTGGATAATTTCCTACAAATGATATGTCTGTATCAAATAATCTGGGGGGGAAATCTGCAATATGTGTGGCAAAAGTCTCAATTCTTTAAATGACAATAAGCTTTAAAAAAAACAGGGAAAACAATATGTAAATATGTAAATAGGTAAGAAAGTAGTGAATCGATTCCCAAACAATTCATAAATATAACATAAAACATGAACATTATTTAACTTCACTTATCCTGAAATAAGTGTAAATTTTCACAAATATTTTAGGTTTTTCTTCCCCCCACCAGCGTTCACTAACACCAAGCTGTGGTGAAGCTGAGTGGTCACAGGTCACTCTATGCTGTTGGAGAGCACATAGAGTAATGAACTTTTTCTGTAGGATGATAGGGCAATATTCATACATATAATTTTATTTTTTTTAATTTTAATTGTTGTTCAAGTACAGTTTTCTGCCTCTTATCCCATCTCAGCCCACTCACTCAGCCCTCCCCACCTTCCTCCCATTTCCAACCCCCCTAGTTTTAGTCCATGTGTCCTTTATACTAGTCCCTGCAAACCCTTCCTCTTTTCCCCTGAAATTCCCTCCCCTCTCCCCTCTAGTCATTGTCAGCCTGTTCTCTATTTCATACATATAATTCTAGATTTATATGAAATTTTAATGGTCTTTTAAAAGTATTCTCTAAAAGATGAAAAAATTAAATTGAAAAAATTAAAACTTTTCAAATTTGCTGAAATGTGAAACACATGCCATAAGCATGTAGAGCCGGGACATGTGCCGGGCAGTCTGTTGATTTATGTATGACTGCCACCTAAGTTCATTTCAATCACATTTAGTTTATTCACTTGGTTTCATTCTGAAGGAATGAATTCATTCTCATCATTTTGTCTGTGGTTGAGAAAATTGAACTCTAACAGATTGCAGACCCAGAAGAAATTGCTTAGTGTTAGAGCTGCAAGTAATTGCTAAACTCCCACGTGCCTTAGGGCAGAAAGTATGTCCTTGATTAGAAAAACATGCAAGGAAAAAGAGGCAGCAAGCTCATAGTTAATGGGTAAGATAGCATTCTCTGTTAAGTGCTTTAGAGAGCAACAGGCACATTCTTTTCCATTTTTACTAACTAAAGGATTAATTTATATTCCAAAAGAAATGTTAAAATTCTAATCATTCTTCATCAGTAAGTAGGGATTCTATATCTTCTCATTACCATACGGAAGGGCAGTTTAATTCAAATGAGGGAGAAAAATAAATCCAAGGGACTTATTTAAATTCATTTAATATATAATTCTAAATCATATATTTTTGGCAGCACTGACACAAATTAAATAGGATAATTTACTCTTCAATTATGATGGATCCTACATTCAAAAAATCAATAACCTGCACTAATATAAGGACTTAGATCATTTTCAGTGTGCCGAGAGAGTATTATACCATCCCATGTCTTTCAAGAAGAAAAAAATCATATATATATTTCTCTATCTCTTTACACTATTTATAATTAGATTTTTACCATAAATTAATACATAATATATATCAACTTAGGTCAACTCACTTTAGCATATATTATATATATATATATAGTCTCTATTTCTGCTTTGTTATTTATGATTAAAATCAGTATTTTTTCCTAGGTGTGCACCAGTGGCTTCAAAGAGATACTGAAGAGAGCCAAAAAAACAGGTAATGAAAAGGAAATGCAAAGTGAAAGTGCATATACATAAGTGTCCCCATATTGGTAGCAGATCAGTAGTATCTGACAAGAATGTAGTTAATTTCAGATCTAGAAAAATGTGCACACACAAATATTTATATCCATACTTAGTGCTTATGTATAAAGTCTTAGAGTACATAAAAAATTCTGTCTCCAAAAAAAAAAAAGCAAACTTCCTGGAAGAATCAAAATTTTCTATGGTGAATAGCCAAACCACTCTCATGATTAACTCAGGTTAAGAAACAAACAGGCCCCACCCCCCAAAAAGAAAGAAAGAAAACCTCATAAACAACCAAAACTATTGCAACAGCAACAACAAGCAAGCCTAAACACTTAGAAGTTAGTATTGACAAATATTATCCTTATGAGGGAAGGGTAATATGTATGTAGAGACTTTACATGAAGCACAATGAAGCTTTTCACAGGCATGATCTGTGCCTTACCCTAATATCTCTTATAGAAAATAATGGGCATTATTTAAATGCATGGCATTCTAATCATGTTGCTACGGGTACGATCAAGAAAAGTGATGAATGTGTAATAGATTAATATAGTGGGACTTATGCACAGAGATAAAAGTGGAAGTATTGTTTTATCATCAATATACAATACTATATTAGTTGCATTAGTTTCAGTTCTACAGTATAATGATTTGACATGTTACTTCTTACAATATGATCACCTCACTAATTCTAGTAATCATTCGTCACTGTGCAAAATTATCACATTGATGACTCTATTCTCCACTATTTTCACCCATTCTCCATGTCCCTCCTTTCTGTTTTAATAAAATTAGAAACTATATGACTACAATTTTAGTTTAGCCTGCTTCAATAAGTAATAAAGCTTAGACTTTTCTTGTTTTTTTAAATATCAATTCTTCAACTTATTTTCTTTAAAAATGTAATATTATTTAGTGCACTATATATAACATCTAATCTTATCCTCACCAGACATCTTATGAAAAAAAATAGTACTGTATATTTTTTTCTACAAGTGAGAAAATCAAGTTTTGTTGATATTAGAGAACTTCCTCAATGGTATATAACTAGTAAGCAACCAATCTATACTTATTAAGTATAATAGAAGGTCTTTCTAGGAAGTTAATTAATTTTAAATAAAATAAGAAATAATATAATGTAAGAATGTTCTATTGTTTCAGGGTTTTATATACAGGCCAAATACTGCTATTGTAGTCTTTTTTTAAAAAAAATTCATCTTCATTGTATTTTTTCCATTGCCATTTAGTTCCCTGTTACCCCCTGCCCCAGCAACCACCACACTGTCACTATGTCCTTGAGTTATTTCCGTTTTGGTCCATCCCTCCACCCCTCTACCCTGCCTCACAGCTGTCATCCTGATCTCCATCTATGACTCTGTCCCCATTTTCCTTGTTATTGTATTCTTCAATGTTCTCTGTCCATTTTTATCATGGAAAAATTAACTTTTTTAAAATAAAAAAATGTACACAATACAATTATTTCAAGGTCTTTTATTACCAAAATGTCAAGGTAACCATTTTTAGTATAAGTATTAGTTTTAGTTCTTGGCTTGGAAGCAACAGAATCTAATTTGTAATTAAGACAAAGAGTTTAAGTATTCGGAAGTCTCAAAATTTATGGTAGACAGTAAAAAACAAGTACCTAGGAAGCTCCAGAAAAATTGTTCAACAGTTTGGTTAAACAACCCAATAGTAAGTAATATGACTTCTACAGTAAATATAGCCTTCCATAATAATAACAAAAAAGTGACAACAATAATAAGAGGTATTGCATTCATTTTAGTTTATTCAAGGCTCTGTTATAAGAACTCTTCTTAAATCATTTTTTACTTTTCAAAGGAAACTATTAATACATAATGATTATTCTCCCATCAGATAACTTCTCTGAGCAAGTGTCACTGTGTTGGGAAGAACATCTTTCCTAACTCAAACTGTAGGTCAGCCCTCTGACTGTGCCAGGATAGAATGGGAGGAATGATCTCTTCAATCCCTAATGTTGTGAAAGATGGGTTCTACTTCCCCCAACACAAAATGTGAAGGGTGAACACTATCAGAAATGAATTTTTGTATTGGGTGGCCAAAAAGTTTGGTTTTTCCATAAGATGACTCTGGTAGTGCTTAGTTGTCTTCATTTGAAATGATTTTGTTAGTTTGCATTGTGGTAGATGTCATATCAACATGCATTAAAAAAACTTAAATTTGGTGAATTTTTGTGTAGCCATTTTAGTATTACACATGGGAGAAAATATGCAATATTTTAAAAAACTATTATGCTTTATTAATTCAATAAAGGTAAAAACACAACTGAAATACAAAAACAAAAAGAAAAAAAGATTTGTGCAGTGTGTGGAGAAGGTGCTATGATAGAACATGTCGAAAGTGGTTTGCAAAGTTTTGTGCTGGAGGTTTCTCGCTCGGGGGGTAGACTATTTGGAGTTGATAGTGATCAAATTGAGACATTAACTGAGAATAATCAATGTTATACAATGTGGAATATAACCAACATACTAAAAATACCCAAATCAGTAAAATTATTGGTGAAAATAAAAAATATGTCTCTTATTTTATGAAAAAACCTAAACAGACTTTTAGGCCAACTCAACACAATGGGTAATAAAACATCTTTATTAAAACTAACATCCAAATTATTTTTTAATTTTTATTAATAAGACTGTAGAGCAGAAAATTAAGTATTTCAGTAAACGTTATGTACCCATTATTGTATTAACAAACATTTAGTAAATAATAAAGGCCAAAGAAAAACAAGAAAGTTTGTAAGGCACCTCATACTTGTATGGTCACTAAAGTTATTCCTTTTAGTTCTAACAATCATTCTATGAGACAGAGTTTTATTAATCAGAATTTGTTGATGAGTTGACTGCTGATAGTGATATTAATTTTCTTGCCCAAAGTCACATTAATGAAACAGGGTTTTGAAACCAGGTAAATAGGACTCCAGATCTGTATGAAGATGCATGATATGTAATACATTGTTTCTATGGCTAAAATGCTTTCAGAAAAAATAAAATCAACATTCAGGTTATTACAACCATGTGATTGAAGTGAATATTTTTTTCATATTTTGTGTTCCTTCACACTGTATTGTGCAGGCTTATGTTTTAGGTAAGTTCCTGTGGTTTGGGCTTACCTTATCAAATTACAGGTAAAGTTAATATAAAAACTTTCACATAGAATGGTGCTGGCATGTCTTCCTGACCCACCAATCCAATTCAAACACAAGAAATCTTTAGTTTAGTTTGGTTATAGTATTTGTTGAGGACTGAGGCAGAAAACTGTTGCCTTTTCCATTACTCTCTCAGTGTTTTTGAAGTATTGTACTGCCAGCCTAGACTTTAAACACTGATGTTTCAGTCTTCCAAGATTCCATAAACTACCTAATCTCTCCCTTCCCTTCCCTTCCCTCCCCTTCCCTTCCCTTCCCTTCCCTTCCCTTCCCTTCCCTTCTCTTCCCCTCTCTCCCCTTCCCTCCACTCCCCCCTCTCTCCTCTCCTCTCCCCCCCTCTCCTCTCCTCTCCTCTCCTCTCCTCTCCTCTCCTCCTCTTTTCTCTTCTATTCTCTTCTCTTTTTTCTCTCTCTCCATTGTACATAAACTAGCTAGAGTGTACAAGGTCTTTCCAGAAGGTACCCAGCCATGTAATATGAAAAATAGAGACATTTATTGAAAAAGATACAAAAAACAAGAGACATTATACATAGCACAATGGTGTCTCAGTCCCCTTCAAAGTAGGCACCTTGGGACTTCACACAGTTCTCCCAATCACCATCAGCTGTCCCATCATATTTTCCTGAATCTCATTGACAGCCTGAAATCTGTTCACTTTCAAAGGCGATTTTAGCTTTGGGAAAACCCAGAAGTCACAGAGCACCTGTACAAGATGTGATGCATGAGTGGGCACGTTGTTGTGATGAAGATGCACACCACCAGTAGCTGTGGCCTTATGAATCAACTGAATAGTTTCTGTGGAGAAATATTCAAGCTTAACTCAAAATTGGATGCATATTTGTTACTCTACTTGCCCATTTTGAATGTGAGGGACACACAGTACACATGCTCACTCAACAGCATCTACCAATCCGCTGACTAGTACAGAAGTTGCCATTGTTCATGTGTGTGCATTCCAGTCCACACTCCTTGGCTGTCAGGTTACATCAATGTTACACAAACCATTTTTGTCATATTAACAATGGTTGGACTTTTCCAGACAGACCTCATATACAAGTTAAAAGCAAAAACTCATTAAATTGAGTGAATTTAATGTTGTAGACTATATTATTATCATAGGATAAATGAGTCAATGGGGTAATGCGGAAATCACCTGAGTTGTGTTCCACATTTCATGAGTAAAGAGCCTATTGACAAAGATTGTGTGTGATTAATCAATAATTGATAAAATGAATGAGCAAATGCTACTGATTTATTGAATGATTGGCTGACTGAATAAATACCATAAGACACATTTTTCCTGGAGCTGTATTTGTCTACAATGTCTTTTTCTCATCTTTATGTATCTATGTAGATCTCTTACGGTTTAGTTTCCTGATTTATTGTTCTATTTTGATTGATTCAGTTGGGATCATCATCCTAATAAATTTTTGTTTATGTTAAACAGTCTTCTATAAAATCTTGACACATTTTTTAAAGATTTTATTTATTTATTTGTAGAGATATGGGGGAAAGGAGAAAGAGAAGGAGAGAAACATCAATATGTGGTTGCCTCTTGCATGCCTCCTACTGGGGACCTAGCCTATACAACCCTGGCATGTGCCCTGACTGGGAATCGAACCAGTGACTCTTTGGTTCCCAGGCCAGGGCTCAATCCACTGAGCTACATCTGCCAGGTCTCTGATACATTTTATGATAGTGTTTCCTTGTATCACTTCTATGCCCTCCTAAATTGCTAACAGAAAAGTTATAGAAATAATGTGTAATTTTTAAGTAGAATTTACATTAGGAATTTAGGGATATATCAATATTAAAAATGACATTCATTTATTACAATATACTGACTGATTAAAGAATAAAAATGATATAATCACTTTGGTAGATGCCAAAAGTACTTTATAAAATTTAACATTTTCAAACAAAACCATCATAGTAAATTATGAGAAAAGTATTTTCTTAACTTTGTAAGGAGAGACCACCAAAAACAAATCTTATACTTATAACTGAATCACAAGAGGCATTTTTTATTAAAATGACAACCTGAACAAAGATGTCACTATTGTTCACCTTAAAAAATTGCATAATTGATAAAACCAATATTTATCACCTTAATCAATAAAATTGTGCTTACTTTTAAGAATCTGTTTTATATGGAAGGCCATTAAGCATATTTTGTAATATGAAATTAGAAAGGTATCTAAATATACATGAGTAAAAAATAATATACTAATTCAGTTACATTGATATACTGGAATAATATAGTCATTTACAAACGAGCCATTTACTTAGGAAAATGTCCCAGGTATAATATCAAGTAATAGAAAAAATATTGATTATATTATCAAATTTCAGGGAGGATATATATTTACATTTACTTGTGTAAGTATGTGTCATAGATGTATATTTAGTGTTTTATGTATAGAAAAAGATAAACTAAATTCATATGTATAGACTAAAAGATGTTCATGATATGTTATATGAAAAAAGAAAGTTAAATACTGTAATATATGTATGTTTGCATATTACTTTTTGCTTTAACAATTATCCATTGTATACCTTCAAATACTGTCAGTCGACTTTTTTATAAAACTATACTTTCCTAAAGCAAAACGTCTTCCAAAAGTTACAGACAGACACATATACTGCACACATCTTTATGATGGAGGGACAAGCCCTTATAATCCCATAAACATTGATAGATTCAATGAAAGTCACTCCTCATAAGTCTTTGGCCATAACAAATACATTTATTATGATGTGATAACCCAAGAAGACGAATTTAAATTTTTAGAAAAGAATGATACATCCTCAGAGGATAGGGTCAACCTAATACTTGTTAGTTGAAATGTTTGGCAGCTGTTTGAACAGATTGTCATTTGGGATGGGAAAAAACAACCAATTCATCAAAATCAGCAATACTCACAGAGGGAATTGTAGGCTCTTAGCTACCTTTATATTAAATCTAGTAAAAGAAAACTCCATCATTTAAAACATCTGTTGTACATAAGAACGCATTAGTTAATGACAACACTGCTGTGTTCAACAGAAGCCTAACTGTTGAATATAATACTGTAAATGGGAGTATGAGCAATGTGTGTGCATTTGTAGCCTTATGTATTTGAGTGGAACAATTTTACAGTAATTAAATGAAAATTAGGTCTGTAGAGAATCTCAGAATAAATAGGAATTACAAATGGGCTAAACAGTTGTACTGCTAATCTATTAACACAATCCCTTTCCATGAAACAATTTTATCAAGACTCATTATTAGTCTCATGGTGAGAGGGTGCCTTTTAATTTTCTGGCTTTATGGATACAGATCAATAGGTATTGGGTTGAATAAAAATGCAGACTTCGTTAGGGGAGGATTCAAAAGAGGAAAATATTATCTACACTTAGCAGCTATATATATTTTAAATTTTTAAACATTTAATATTGGCCAGAATTTTTTAAAGATTTTATTTATTTATTTTTAGAGAGGAAAGGGAAGGAGAAAGAGAGAGAGAGAGAAACATCAAAGTGCTGTTGCTGGGGGCTGTGGCCTACAACCCAAGCATGTGCCCTGACTGGGAATTGAATCTGCGATGCTTTGGTTCGCAGCCCGCGCTCAATCCACTGAGCTATGACAGCCAGGGACCAGAAATTTTATAAACTGTTTATGTATTTTCTGCAAGGAGAGTTAATTTATTACTTTTATGTTTTTAAATTACTTTTGATATTATTTTGTATTGGTTTGAGGTATAAAACATATCACTTAAGCAATCATATACTTTACAAAGTGTTCCCCCCTGATATTTCCAGTATGTACTTGGCACCACACATAATATCACAATATTATCTATTACATTTCCTATGCTGTACTTTAAATCCCTGTGCCTATTTTGTAACCACCAAGTCTTACTTCTTAACCCCTCTGCTTCTTTCATCTAGTCACCCAATCCTCCCCTCTCTGGCAACCACTAGTCCACTCTGTGTCCATGCGTCTGTTTTAATTTCATTTGTTTGCTCATTATGTTGCTGTTATGTTGTCTTTAGATTCAGCATATACCAGGTCTTTCCAGAGTTATCTAGCCATGTAATATGAAAAGTAGAGACATTTATTGAAAAAGATACAAGATAAAAGAAACATTGTACATAGGATAATGACACCTCAGTCCCCTTGAGAGTAGGTACACTGGGATTTCACACAGAAAGCAGATAGGCAGAATAGTTGGAAGGAAAGGAGGGAAGGAGAAAGAGAAAGGAATCATTTGATAATCTGTTAAAATAATACAGATATAATATTGTATGTATAAGACATCTGCAAGAAAAAAATGAACAAAAAATCAGTATTAAGATTTAGTATCATTTGACATATTTGAAGAATTAGTGTGTAGTTGTAAGAATTTCACCATAAATCACATGAAAGTTTATCTCATTATATTAGTGAAGTCACATATAATTATATATAAAAATATCTAAGTAGCTCCTGTATGTAAAGAAGTATAACATTAATAACAAATAAAGTTTTAATTGGTTCAGAGAAGTTAATTCACATATAAACACTTAAAGAGCTGATCTTGCTTCTTTCTGGGATATGTGTGAACATGAAGGCAATGGAATATGAAAGGGCATGTCGGAACTACACGTGTGCTGATCCATTCTCAAGTCTGCCACATTTCCACACTTAATTTCTTAGGTTTTATTACTTATCAACTTATATTTCTAATCAATGTTTATGATTCATATATCCAGACAGTTTATTGCTTTTTCCTTTGGAACTATAGAATATATCTCTAGATATATCAATTTGAGGTTATTATTCTGGTGTATGAATGCTTCAACTGTACTAGTAATGACACATAAATTACAAGAAAGAAAATGCTGTTTTTTTATAAAAACGTTTTCAAATCAAGTAGGTTTAATGTTGTGTTTCTGGTGGAAAAGCAATGAACAGAACTAGTACTGTGTTTTTATTTCTTTGCTTCAATTTATCCACCTGAAGTTAATTGATTCATTTAAAATCTAAGATGTATTGTTTTGGCAGATAGCAGTACAATGTGTTAGTTCAATGTATTTTGTTTGTTGCTGTTATAAAAAATGTTCTGCTGGTTTTCTACAGATATGTGGTAAACTGCCTCCTTATTGCCAATAACATTTATAAACCACAATTAATCTGTTAGAGGAGGTAAGTATAGATATCAAACAGGACAAAATATGTATCAAATTAAGTTAGGTAAATATAAAAAGTATGTACAAATTTTTGATAAACAACATGCAATCCAATTTTGCTTTTAAATACTAATTTACCTCCTTTCCTTCATAAATCGACTCTACCTAACATTATCTTTTTGATTATTACTCTTGATGATGTACAATAATCTTTGAAAAAAGTAACAAAATATAAATTGTAACATCTCATTTAGCATCTTACCCTTGCAAAAAAAGAAAATAACATTAAAATAAAAATCAGTTATAGAAGGGCAAATATACTGACTGGCATGCCAGTTTTATTGTTCCTTTACTTCCTGAAAAATGAAAGTGATAAACTCATCTAGCAGCTTTGAAGAGTTTACAAATTAATCTATATGTCATTACATTATGTAGAGTTTGTAAAAATAAAAAAAAAGGGATTTAATTTATTTGAATGCTCTGTGCAACGGATATCTTATTTATCTGATAGGTGGCAGCTCTCAATTGATGACAGATACATGCCTTGTAATAGTGGCATAACAATTAGCAAGAAAAAGATACTGTATTGTATACTTGAATGTTAAGTCCAGAAAATAATGAAGCACTAGCTTACTTAGACTTGTAGAAATAGTACATTGGTTTGGGGAAGAGGGGGATAATCCCTTGCTCGTTAACCTGCAGTTGATGCTTTCACCTCTAGAAGTCCACACACTGAGCTCTTTCATTGTTCTGGTGATAGAGCTGTACTACACAATAGTGAAGATGAATTCGCGCTAATCTTCTCATGGTTTCTCACTGCTTGAGACAACCAGGGTTTGAACCAGAATTGTTTAAGAAATAACGGCACCATCAGTGGATCCAGGATGAAAGCAAAATCAAGTGATTCACTCTTTTCCTGGCCAACCATCACCTTTTGGACCACTGAACAAATTTTTAAAAGAAAACTAGTAACTATAGTTATCACAATAACCCAAGTTCAGAAATAAAGGTTTGAAATCAAGCTAATAAGTGACAACAAACTAAACAGAGTCAATTCTTAAATGGCTTATGTAACAAAAATGAAAAATCAGAAATATGTCAATAGTTTAAATCAGTCATACTATAGGAGGAAACAAGATTCTTATTTTTACCTATGTCCAATCCTAAATTTTTTGTCTCTTTTTCATGATTAAAATTTCTGATAGTGTTTTCTTTCTGAATTGTTAAGTTGCCATGCAATTATTATCATCAGAATTTGAAGAGGTACATTATGCTGTCAAAAATGCAAAAATTATTAGTCTCAATTATTAATTGTTCTTTTTCCAGTAACTGTTTCTTGATAAGTACTTTTAAAAGCCTAAAATGCTAGATCATGAGATTACCTGAGGGATAAAACTCATCTCTTGGCAAGCTATAAATTTATAAAAAAGTTTTTATTGAAACAATAGAAAAATAACACAAAAAAATCAGTGTAAGCATGAAAGAAGAGGAATAAAAGTACCAGAAACAATTCAATTAGTCAAGGTGGACCTCAGTAATCCCATAACTCGATAGAGCTCTAGCTTTATGTCTTTACAAAATTACAGGTAGCATGGACATTTTGCTGATTTTGCAAAAAAATCTAATTTTAAAATATGCTTGTTTCAGTAGTGTCTCCACTTCCTGGTTCATTATAAGGGGGCTTGATTTAAATGCTTTCAACAGAGCTGAACAGTAAGTTGTACACTGTCTTCTCCATGATCTCTCTTACACTCTCATTTCAAAAAGTTTTGTTAAGTAATGTCACCCCAATAAATTCAATTAAAAAATGTGGTATAAAACTAATCCCAAATTGGTAAGGGGAATTTTAACGGACCAATTAGGGAATCTGGTATGTGTGACACTGAAATGGTTCTTAATGCATACTTGAGAAAACTAATGTGAAAAGCAAAAGGTTGCAAGTGCAAAATCACACCACTTTCCCTGATGGTGGGTCAAAAGTGAAAGGCGTAGCAGGTGTGGATCTAGCAACAGGAGGGCTGCCTTCAATCATTTAAAAAGGTATCTTGTCCAGTGGGATGGCCTTCTTTAGCCAAGGCTGCCGGTATGTACTACATCAGTATTTGTGGGATAACTAGGGAAAAAAAAACATAATAAAAAGAGACCCTTACCATACCAAAAAAAAATAGCAATAAAAGAGCCAAAGAAACACTCTATAAGAAAAAAAACCAAAAAACATTAGAAGTTGGATACGAGCATCGGGCCCAGAAGGTTTAAACTTATCTTTAAAATGTTCTGACGTGCTTTCCTCGCCTCCCTTTTCTACTGTAATCACGGAGACTGAAGAGCCCTTGGCTAGAAAGCTGACTGTGGATAGGGAAACACTAGTGGAAAGTAGTGATGTCTGCCCTATCCCACAAGGTAGCTAAGGAGGAAGGAAAGATATTTAACTTTAAATAAACATTTAATTATTACAGGGGTTTAATCATTTAAATTTTACTGAGTTGGGATTGTGTTTTTGTCTTAAAATGACCACAAACCATTTGGTAATATAAGATTGGACAAAAAACAAAAAGGCATAGGGACTGCCACTGGGTCTAAATTCTCTCCTCAGCCATGCAAGTCCATCCTGCTGCTCATATTTTGCACACCATGCATCAATAGCATCTTCTACTGTATATTTTAAAAGAGTAAATTAAAAATTAAAAAAAATAGTAGATGCTATCACATTTAGTGTGGATAGAATTATTAGCCCAGATATTATTCTCAGATTTTTTAATGAAAGAAAGAACTGTGGATAATACTTATTTCCATGGTCTTTATAAATCTCCTCAAATATTAAGAGCATACATTGTAGATTAAGCAAATATCAATGTAAATAACAAGGACAGTACATAGAAAAATCTTATGGCTGGGCGAGCACTTGAGCACTTTATAGTCATCGTTTAGTAATGGTTCTCTTCTCCCATCAGTGAGCTTAATAACTAGAGAAATGAGGATGACAGCAGTTGATGGGCACGGTTAACTATGCACGCCAGGATACAAGCAGGGTGTGAACTAAAAGAGAAGGAAATCCAGCATCACTGCCAGCCATGTGAAACTCTGGATGCAGCCTCTCTGAGGGTGTTAAACAGAAAGTGACAAACAGAGCCAGTGTCCTTAGCACAGTTCAATGTCTAGAACTTAAGGTCTATTCTTCAGATGCCAACAGAGGATGTAAAACTTGTAATTCTGCTCATCAGATCATTATTTTTAGTTGATGTCTCAAGAACAAATCTCAAAATTAAAAAGATCTTTTAAAAGTGAATATATTGGCAGATATTACTGAAAAGATTCTAGGTATCAAATTATGACATAGGGCCTCTGTTGGTATCCCTATTTCAGTTTTGCTTTATTCTGTTACCTCTGAGTAGCAAAAAAGAGACAAGAGTAGAGATCTAACTTGGTTTATTTACATATCCCTAACTGATTTGTCTGACCAATGGTATAGTGACCCCAATTTTATATGGGGTCATAGGGTCATGGGGTCACTCATTCTGGTGTTGTAGGATATGTAGGGATGGAAGATGTGTCTCTGCTAATTAGTATACAGTACATGGAGTCAACTGGGTTATTTTAGTGGGAGAGATATAGTGTTCCTATGAAAACCTTATGTTCACCATATTCCTATGTATTCTAAACCCACAGGTCCTTCTGCTCATTATTCCTGCTTACTAAGAATAATATGGAGACATGTGTTTCATTAAAGCTAGATTCATGTTTCAAAACTGTACAATTTTATATGCCGATGGACCCATTACATAATGCTTATTCAGTAATTTATATAACAAGTAATTTACTCTTTAAATTCAGAGACTATGAAAAAAACTAATGTTTCTAGGTTCATCACTGCTCTTTAGAAATAACTAATTAAATATTTTTCAAAATACCATGATAACCCTTCTCACTTCTCTTGAGATTTAACAAAAAATAAAATATAACAACTATAATAACATTCACTGGTAAGTATGCACTGGTAAGTATGCATTTAATTAAGCATTTAATTAAATTTCTCATCTCTGAAAATATTTCTGCAATTACATGTTTGCAAATTTTATGTGTATATGTCCTAACTTTTTAAGGTAATGATTGAAAGAGGAAAGTGAAGGAGTCAAGGCACTTGGGGACTGCAGGGATGTGGAAATGCTCCTGTGCAGCATGTGGAAATTTTGCCTTTACCTAAACAGACACTTATTCTACACAATAACCAAGCATGGTAAAGTTAAATTTTATAAGACACAGAAAAATTCATTCTAGAATAAAACTACATTTAATAAAATATTACTATATAATTTTAAACATGAAATTTTGAATTATCCAAAATACTTTGGATCATAAACACTTTGCCATTATTAATGAATCAAATGGTAATGGAAAATTAGCAACCCGACAATTAATTGTTCTCTTAAAATCCTGAATTTACAATGTAAAATGCAAGATGCAGCAATCATCATGAACTCTTTGACACTGCTGCCCTCCCCAAATTATGAATATTCATAGAGTTAACTTTTGATGGAATTATAAACATTCCCGAAACTTATCTCTGTTTATTAATAAAGTGTTTCAAAAGCCAGTAATCCAAAGCTTGAAATTTCTTTTACTATAACTTCCAGAGCTATCTTTTGAGGCCTCTAAATTCTTTGGTCTAATACTGTATGAGGAGTATGTAAGCAGCAATTTTGTACATAAACTGATTATGATCCATAATTAATCAATAATGGATCAAACTTCCTCACCATATATGAGATAACAAGAGTCACAACTTCATTCATGTGACTTAAGAAAGAAAGATATGCTTTTTTTAGGGAATTAGAGTGTTTGGTAAAAAAAATGTCATTTTAATAACATTATCATCATAAAGAATTTGTTAAATTACTGAAAGTTTAAAAACCAATATGAACTGACTTTAAAAGGATATCCATTAACAAATGCTAATGACTCAAAATAAAATTTTCTGAATCTTATGACATTATTTAGTACTTTATATTATTATATATTTTAAAAATAGAAATTGAAACTAAGGAATCTACTTAAAATCTATAAATTCCAGATTTTCCCTTTTTTTGCATTTAAATGAATGAAAGGTTATGTAAAAATTAATTATAACTTAATTGGTTCTCCATTGGTCATTTATCAGTTCTCTGAGTCTGAGGAAACTTAAACAAGTTCTGTATAAGTAACAAAGATTTTTTATTAGATCAGACAAAAGACTCCACAAAAAATTGAATAGAGAGATTAAAATCATCGACACTCTTCTTATCTTGCATACCACTGTGCAATTGCTATACCTGTGTTTAAACTATTTTATCCCAGTATTATAACTTCCTAATTAGATGGTAAAGAATTCTGGAATCTCAAACAAGCTCCTTTCCAAGTTTGAAACAGATTCTAAGTTGCATTATGATTGAATTTTTCCTATATGTTTAGGAATTAACTCTTTGTTTTACTTCTATGAAAAAATATCATAGAAAACATCTTGATATTATATACTGACACTCCAAAACTCTCAGAGAAGAATGACAATGTCTAAAGGTAATGGATACAACTCTAATAACAACACCAGGGATACAGTCATTTAGATGTTCACCTCAAAATTTCTCATAATTGTGAGAGAAACATCACATAACTTGACAAAAGACAGCTGGATGCATCTGAAATTTGAGTGAAAGCACAGTTGCTTTCACTATACTTTCCTCTTAAAATTGTCAACAAAATATATCAAATTAGATCATGAGCAAGAACATAAACCCATATTATCTTATTTTCTATAGTAAGATCTTTATTAACTTAAGACATAAAAGTAAAGAGATAGGTTATAAATATCCAGGCAAGAGATCAGATAGAAATAAAAAATACATCAGTTACCAATCTAAATAAAATTTCTTTATAAATTTACGGCTAACAACATGATACTACTTTATATATTTATATGTCTGAATTGCTTCTGGTTTTACTGTCATGAAAAAATGTGTCTGTCTACATTAAATAAAAACACTTTTTGTCTTTTACTAGACAGAGAACTACAGAATTCAAATATTTTTTGTCTTGCTTAGATTCTAGTAACATAAGCTTGTTTAGAGCTTAGCTGTAGTAAATTATTAATTTTGATATATATACAGATATGTATATACACACAGGTATATGTAATAGATATGATATACATACACTTTTATTTATTTATTTTTAAGTTTTATAATTGTGTTTTTTTCAATTATCATTTAGTCTCCTTATATCTACCTGCTCTCACAATCACCACACTGCTGTCCATGTCCATGGGTCCTTTTCCCTTTTTGCTCAATCTCTCCACTACCTAACCTCCCCTTCCTGCCTTAGTTGTTATCTTGCAATCTATGAGTATGTTTCTATTTTGCTTATTAATTCAGTTTGTTCATTAGTTTCCACATATGACTGAAATCATGTACTTGTCTTTCTCTAACTGGCTTATTTCACTTAGCATAATGTTCTTCAGATCCATTTATATTGTTGCGTAGGGTAAATTTTTCTTTTTTTAATAACCAAGTAGTATTCTTTTGTATAAATGTCCCATAGTTATTTTATCCACTCACCTACTGATGGACACTCAGGCTGCTTCCATATCTTAGCAATGGTAAATAATGCTGCAATGAGCATAGAGGTGCTTATGTTTTTTCAAACTAGTGTTTTGAGTTCCTTCAGATGTACTCTCAAAAGTGGGAACACTGAGTCAAAAGGAAGATTCATTTTTAATTTTTTGAGGTATCTGCACAGTGCTTCCCATAGTGACTGCACCAATCTGCATTCTCACCAACAGTGCAAAGGAAGAAAATTAGGATTTCCTATAAATCTATCTTCTGGAGTTAGTCATTGTTAATACATGGATTTACATGCTTCTCACCTTTTTTCCATGTTTTATTACAAAAAGATGAAGTACAATAGCATGTGTTTAACATGTATAGTAAATAAGGAACATTAAACCTAATTTGATAGTAATTAAATAAAATATAATAGATACACAAATAGACAAATACCACTTTGAACTGGTGTTTTTTAGAAGATTATCAATTATTTAAAACGAATTTTTTAAAATGTAAAAGTATAGTTAAAAGTTACAAAATTCTAAATATTATAGCAAAATATATCTTTTAAAGATTTTGTTTATGGGACTTCCAGCAAGATGGAGGCATAGGTGGGCACACCGTACCTCCACGCACAACTAAGATTAGAAGAACAACAATTTAGAGCTAGAATAACACCCAGAACTGATAGAGAATTTATCTGAATGGAAGTCAGACAGCCAAGAAGTTGAAGTAGACCCCTTCATCCAGACCAGTAGGAGAGGTGGAGAGGAGCAGCTGGGCGTGGGTCGAGGCTCAAGGAGAACAGGGAGAACTGGGCGCATAAGGCAACCGGGAGCATGTAAGGCATCCAGGACACGCAAGATCACAGTGGGTGGACCCTGAGTATGCAAGTGGGAGCTGGCGGACCCAGTGAGGCGGCAGTTGTGGACCAGGGCAAAGCACGCAACCCAGGATCCCAGGGAAAGGACTGAGGTCCCAGGAGGACAGAGCTACTGCCATTGTTCCCTCCCACCCCTGCCCCCACATACATCACAATCTAGCGACTGGGGTGCCCAGCCCTGGTGAACACCTAAGGCTCCGCCCCTCACCATATCAGGAGTAACCAGACCAAAAAAAAAAAAAAAAAAAAAAAAGAGAGAGAATGAGAGACGTGTCTCAAACAGAAAAACACATCAGTGCCCCAGGACTCTTCCTTTTGAGCGACCAAGAGATAGCCAATCTATCAGATGCACAGTTCAAAACACTGGTGATCAGGAAGCTCATGGAATTGGTTGATTTTAGGCTCAAATTAGATAAAAAAATGCAGGTTACCATAAAACAGATGAAGGAAGATGCACGGAGAACCACTAGTGAAGGAAAGGAAACTGGGACTCAAAACAATAGAGTGGACCAGAAGGAATAAAAAAACAACCAAACAGGAAAAAATGGAGAAATAAGAATTCAAAAAAATGAGGAGAAGCTTAGGAACCTCCAGGACATCTTTAAACATTCCAACATCCGAATTATAGGGGTACAGAAGGGGAAGAGGAAAAGTAACAGATTGAACACATATTTGAACAAATAATAAAGGAGAACTTCCCCACTCTGGCAAAGGAAATCGACTTCCTGGAAATGCAGGAAGCTCAGAGAGCCCCAAAGAAGTTGGACCCAAGAAGAAATGCAACATCATAATTACATTAGCCAAGGTAAAAATGAAGGAGAGAATCCTAGAAGCAGTAAGAGATAAGGGGACAGTAACCTACAAAGGAGTTCCCATCAGACTGTCAGCTGATTTCTCAAAAGAGACCTTACAGGCAAGAAGGGGCTGGAAAGCAGTATTCCAGGTCATGAAAGACAAGGACCTATATCCCAGATTACTCTATCCAGCAAAGCTTTCATTTAGAATGGAAGGGCAGATAAAGTGTTTCTCAGATAAGGTCAAGTTAAAGGAGTTCATCATCACCAAGCCCTCATTATATGAAATGTTAAAGGGACTTATCTAAGAAAAGAAGATAAAGAAAAAAGATGTATAGTAAAAGGACAGCAAACTCACAATTATTAACAACCACACCTAAAGAAAAACCAAAAGAAACTAAGTAAACAACTAGAACATGAACAGAACCACAGAAATGGAGATCACATGAAGAGTTAGCAACAGGGGAGTGGAGAGAGGGGGAAAAGGTACAGAGAATAAGTAGCATAGATTGTAGGTTGAAAATAGATAGGGGGAGGGTAAGAATAGTTTGGGAAATGTAGAAGCTAAAGAACTTACAAGTATGACACATGAACTTACAAGGGGGAGACCATGACATGACATATGGGTGGGAGAGGGTGTACAGGGTAGAGGGGAGTGAAGAGGGGGAAATGGGACAACTGTAATAGCTAATTAATAAAATATATTTTAAAAGATTTTGTTTATTTATTTTTTAAAGATTTTATTTATTTATTAATAGAGAGATGGAAAGGGAGGGAGAAAGAGAGGGAGAGAAACATCAATGTGTGGTTGCCTCTCACCAGGCCCCCCACTGGGTACCTGGCCTGCAACTGGGAATCGAACTGGTGACCCTTTGGTTCACAGCCTGTGCTCAATCCACTGAGCTACAGCAGTCAGGCCATGTTTATTTATTTTTTGACAGAGGGGAAAGAAAGGAAAAAGAGAGGGAGAGAAACATCAATCTGCGGTTGCCTCTTTGTTGCCCCCCTACTGGAGACCTGACCTGGCCCGCAGCCCAGGCATGTGCCCTAACTGGAATAGAACCAGTGACCCTTTGGTTCACAGGCTGGCCCTCAATCCACTGACCCACACTAGCCAGGCAAAAATATTTCTGGATCAAAACTTTTGAGTATTTATGAGACTGCAGAGGTCTTAAAATTATGTTTTCTATTTAGATCAAAATGTTATGGCCTGCCTATAAAACCTGTAATATGAGTTATATTTTAAGCCACTCTTACTTTAAAATCATGAAATGTTTCATTCACTTTTTTTTACATTTTCACTTCTCTTGATCCCTTAAACTCTCTTTGTTAGTGTTAAATTCAAATTCTTCCATTTTTGGTAGACTAAACACCTAAAACAGTCTCAATACATTACACTGACTCACAGTTTCTTGATAGTATATAGGACTTACCCATTCAAGAAGAATGTAACAGCAGCTGAGAAGCTGTCAAGGAGAAAAATGCCAAAAGGATTAATAAATCATATTTCTATAACATGATGATGAGAATTATAAACAGCTATGTAAAAAATTAGGTCACTAGCAGTCAGGTGGCTTAGCACCTTTAAGTCTTGGTAGTAGAGTAGTGTACATTTATCTTCTGTTATGCACTGGTAAGTAATTGGCAAGCTTAATACATATAAACATTACTTAAAGACGTTATGATTGGCTTGGATCCAGAAAGTGTCCTCTGATATTACCATTAGCTATTGAAGATCTTAAATATTGCTGGAGATGATTGAAGAGGCAAAGAAAAGCCAGAAGTCAAAGAATGACAATATTGGTAAGAAAAATTGAGAGGATAATTAGAAATAAAACATGTACACTTAATTATATAAGAATTTTAAAACAAATCAATGAAACTTAAATGTGCACATGGTTCATAAAAATTAGTGGTTTAGTACACTAAAACATAAGGGAAAGAAATATCTAAGACAAGGGCATATGAATGATATTTTTCACTTTATTATTTTAATGTTTCTTGTAAGTAGAAACTAATCTTCCTAATGTATTCTCCCTGTTATATAGGGAAAGAAATATACTCTCATTACCTGTGACCCTATATAAAGATAATAAATAGCAAAATAAAAGAAAAGCAAGAAACTTACAGTGAAAAAAAAAAAAAAATCCAACTCAATTGCCCATGAATCAATAGGAAACACTTTTGAGACAATCAAGCAATAATTTAGCTGTGATTTATTACATTGGATTTGGTGAATTGACAATAATCACACAATAAAGTTTATTGATAAATAAATTTCATTGAAATAAAGTTAAACACATTTTTTAAATCATATATCCAAAGAACAAGCCTTTGAGAAATGAGATGTTTCTATGAGTGTTGTAAATGAGGGAGGTTTTGAGTTTCAGTTCATTAATACAATTCTATCTTGCATTGCCTAAATTGTTAATTTTTATTCATTGGCACATGTTTCAAATATAGTCCAGTAATAAATTAAGAATGTCTATAATTTTATCTCTTGGAATTAGTCCTTGTTAATATGTGGATCTATATGCTTTTGGTCTTTTCCCTATGTTTTATTACAAAAACCAAACCAAAATAGAACAAAACAAAATCTCTCTTGGCAAATATAACATATAAGGATCTAAGGAATGAGTGTTTACTCTCACTCAAAAACTGAATGCTGCCCTGGCTGGCATAGCTCAGTGGATTGAGCTGGGGCTGCAAACCAAAGCATCGTAGATTCAGTTCCCAGTCAGGGTACATGCTTGGGTTGCAGGCCATGGCCCCCAGCAAGTGCACATTGATGTCTCTCTCTCTCTCTCTTTCTTTCTCCCTCCCTTCCCTCTCTAAAAATAATAAATAAATAAAATCTTTAAAAAAAAAAAGGAATGAATGCTACTGAGTTTGCTGTCTATTATGCATGAATTTTTCTGTGTACATACCAGCACTTTTTAATATTATCTAATTTACAAATATATTTATATATAGGACTATATTATAAAGTAGTATTTAGTAGCTCACTTTTTTTTCTTAACACTGTATCTTGGATATTATTCAATATTGGTTGAAACCCATCCAATTATTTAATGCTCAATAAAAAATGAAAGCAACTAGTTTATATGTTGGGTTTTTTTGGTAATAAAATCTGCACTTAACAAGAACTATTAAATATTATTTGTTTACATAGTTAAAACAAGACTTAAATAGATTTTTCAGGAAACCAAGGAAAAAAACATTAAGGAGAATTTATGTCAGGTACAATTTGCAATGATAGATGTTGTCCTTAAGAAAATAAAATTGTGTAAGTAAGGAAGTCAAGGACTTGCTCATCAGAGGGCAGGTGTAACAGGTTAGGTTCTGAATTGAGTACAGCTGAAAAGTTAGTATTAAGAAATTAATTCTAAAGCAGATTTTCCTAAATTTATGCTAAGAAACATAAGAAGTCACCTGCCAAAATTAAGTCAGGACATTTAAAACCTAGAAGCTATTCCAATATTGTTGAATTTTCATCTTAATGAGTTTATTTTGGTCAAGCTTATATTGTGATTTAAAAAATCCATCTTAAAAATATTTTTGTAGAAGGAATCAACAGAATAGCATGCATTTGAAAAACAGAACATTATCTCATAATAAAAGCCCTGAAAAGATATTACACATCTCTTCCTTCTATCTAAGATCCATGAAATTATTCCCCAAAATGGCAGTAGATATATGTATTAGTTTTTACTCTGGTGTTACCTTTTGTTTTTCTTTGAAATTTAAAACAGTCATTTTATACAAGCTTCAATAGCTGTTGTGCTATTGTTGTTCCTAACAGTACCTTTAGAAATGATATACTTTTGCTATTCAACCAAAATTTGTAAAAATAAATTACCTCAATTTTTTAGATTGATTATGGTATTGTTTCCTTGTTAAATCTTCAGTGATTGAAAATAAATCATATGTGCTGTAAATATCCTTTGAACCACAAGCATTGCAAATTGACATTACTGTGTGGATTTTTCATCTTGACAGCTTATTGTAGGAGCCAATTTGCCCCAGATTTTCTTTAAAGAACAGGATAAATCTGGTCAAACATAAAGACTAAAACAAAGTACTTGTTTATTGCTGTAAAGAAATTAACTCATGGATCAGATTTCATATGAGATTTATTCCAATTCCTACTTGATAGAGTGAAACTTTAAACAACAAAAATTAGCAGTGATGTTGCTCTTTTCATGGAGACGGGATAAAGAAAATTTCTTAATGAAACAAATGCACTTGGCTTGTTCTGAGGGTAGGGAAAATCAACAACACAGGCAAAAATTATATATAGTGATTTTTAAGACATAGATAAAGACATTTTAAAAAGTATTTGATAAACAGTGAATGCTTCTGCTAATAAAAAGCTCATATTATAATTTGTGCTTTTTAATGTAGTACTGAGATAAAAGGAATTGGCCTAAACACATCCTAAAATGCTTAGTCCAAGGAATAGTGGAACAATGCAAATGTATAATATATAGCCGTGAAAAAAGGTAAAATGAGCAGTTTTACCAGTATTCTCCTAAAACTGTACTTAAAGATTTAGAGAAAGAATCAATAAACCCTGGCTGTTGTAGAATATGTGTGTGTGTGTGTATTCCAGTAAAGTCAATGTCAGGAAAGTAGTATTTGGCTTTGGGAGTAGGAATTAGGCTCTGCATGTGTCATAGTCAGAAAATGTCTTGGGGACTGTGGGTTAAAGAGCATAAAAAAGTAAATACAGGAAATGTGAAGTGGACACTAAATGCGGGATTATGATAATGATCCTCCTCTCCTTTTGAAAAATAATTTTTATCAGATAATATTTAATAAACTACTGTTTTATATTAAGCACTGCATTTATTCTTCAGATATGTTTATTTTATTCAATCTTCCACAGCAATCCTACAAAGAGGTTTTATTTTTAATTAATTTCACTCTGGAATGAAAACTCAGGCATTGAGAGACAATAGTTTTCTTTTGGCCTCTACCAGCTCCCGTCAGTCAGATGCAAATTGAGACTATTGCCACCAGTGGCTGTACCTTTGATTCCTGCACAGTCATAATAAAGCACTTAAACACAATTTTAAGAGTTCTTAAAGAATTTGTATGCCTGTGATCTCATTTTCCTATTGCAACAATTATACTCAGTTTGTGGGATGTTTGCTCTTTTGTGTCATAAACAGAAACACTAAAATATGTCTGTTTTTTAGTAATTTCAGGAGTTGTTAGGTCTAGAGTTTATAAAAAGATCAGCTAAGGCTCTTGTTGCGACTGCATCTCCTTTGCTTTCTGCTCATTTTAGACTTTTAGACTGCCCTACAGCTGTTTTGTCTCTGTTGTTGTTTTGTTTTGTTTCTTGTTTTTGTGTTTGTTTTCCTAGAACACACCCAGATAAACTTTCTGCATGCAACTGGACATCTCAGCGTCTGCTTCTGGAGAACCTGACATAAAACAATATTTTCAGTATTAACACAAAAGAATCTTTTGTCAAATCTTCTTTGTCCCTTTCATTTTCTCTAGGTGTTTTCTTCTTTTCAGTACTTTCATTTATCTGTGCAACCTATAAAAGTATATTTATTAGTACATTTATTTTGTATATTTACTTTTCATATTCTGTCTCATTTCTGGAGACTCTAATTTGTAGTGTCTTGTTTCTTTGGATATTTTGTGATTTTCATTGTAAAGTTACATTTCTTAAAATTTTACTTCTGGGGATTATGTTTGACTTGGATGAGGACAGGTTTTTCTAGAGAAATTTTGTAACTGTTTCTGACAGGTAACTTGAAGCTATGCCAAACTACCACCACTTTGAGCAATAATATTGCATTGGCATTTTTTCATATCATATAACTAAGAGAAGAAATTCAAGTTACAATCCAAAATAAGGATAGGTTTTTAGCCAGAAGGATTATTTTCCCCATTATTCAGTGTTAGGATTTCAGATAGGAATATCTTACAAAATTCTCAGTGAATGTACATTTATATCCATTTTATACTTTCAGAGATGAGCTAACCAATTTAGTGAGCCCAGCTTTATGATGGACTTATGTTCTCTTAGCCTTTCTAACTTAAGCAAATTCTGGACTTATCTCTCTGTTCACTATGCTCTGAAAATGCACAGAAACTAAAACTCAAGTTCACTAGAATTTGCAATTGCTCTCAGAATGGCAGTTACTATCAGCATTCTGCTTATCACTTTCCATTTGCTCCTTTTGTTTGGTTTTGACTCAAAGAATTTGTTATTTTCTATTCAGCAATTCAATGCATTTAAATTTCAATTTATTCAGTATTTATAATTTTTCTCTTAGCCAAAGAGATGGGCAAATTGCCTATTCTACCACACTGCAGAAATCTAAGTCTCTTCCTCTAATCTCACCAAGTAACTTCATCTTTAAAAGATGGTCCTTTATTTTTTTCCCCAGCTCAGCCAGCTGGGATGAAGTAAAAATAGATAACTAAGGACAGAGATGCTAAATCTTTGGTTTTTGTTCTAATGAAATCTATGCTACTGATATAATAGACAGAGTTTGATGAATGAAAAATTAAATCATGTTTCCCTCATTAGAATTAAAAAGATAATTACTCCCTTTGGTACAGAGAAAGGCTTAACAATGTGCTGTAGAGGATCATTTAGACCCTTGGTGGGACCTCAAAAGAGGTTCTATGCCTTACCTTTCTACTGTTAAATTAGTGAAAAAGTAAAAGGGGTTTAGAAAAGAACTATAAAAGTGTTTGGGGATCCAAAAACAATGGATTAATTTTTCCTTAATATTATCTGAAGTGATATGAAGAAATATCTCTTTAGGATTCATTAGAAACCCAAAGAAATGGGATCATAAAATTTGAGATGTATTTTTGCTGCTTGTGAGGGAGAAGACACAGTAAGGCACAGCAAATATCCTGTGGTCTCTTGGTAAATGCACAGAAAGCAAAAGCATTTTCTCTAGCCTCTAAAAACAGAACATTTGTTTGAGAGAGAGAAAGCAAGCAGATGTTGAAGGGATCTGTGGTCATAATGAACAGGAATTATAACAAAGAGCAGTGAAAGATGTATGTCAAGAAACCAGGTGGGAATACAGAAACCGCAGCAGATGCCAAAATATTGAGTATACGGGATGTGATTGTACATTGCAACGGATGTCAGTCTAGGACAAAGGAAAGCTAAAATCCAGATGCCTCAATGTCTGATATTATTATAGTATATAAACTTTTCAGAAATTAAGCCAATTCAGGGAGAAAGGAAGAAGGAGACAGAAGGGCAATTCTGATTTGAGTGAATTAAAATCTGAGCTGAGAACACTTTGAAGCAACCAAGTTTACTTAAAATTATTACATTTATTCTGTTTGTTTCCTTGCTATCAAACAGAATAGGAACTCAATTAGCTACCCCTGGTTATAAGAAACATATAAAATAAAAATAATTGCATTTTGTTATCACTGGAATTTTATAGGCTGAATATATGTGTCTGCATGACATATATTCTTAATCTTTTGTGAAGATCAATAGATCTTTTGGAGGAAAGTTGTGGTCAATTGTGTAAAATACTGTTAATAACTAAAGTAGGAGAAGAAAGTGTTAAATTTAACACCAAGTGTCCAAATGGCGACCCTGAGAGCAGAACTCTAGAATGGCAATGGTGGGAAATCAAGAGGAAGGTGAGAAAGTTGAGGCCATAATGCATGAAAAGACAGAGAAAAACTAACAATTCTTCCCCTCAAATACTCCACTCTCTTGAAAAGCTGACTATTAAAAAAAAGTTTAAAAAATACATAAAAGGAATTGCTATGGGTTATATTAGGTCAAAGCAAGGCTGTTTTCCTTCATTTAAGGTGATAGGTACTCAATTATGTTTGACTGATCAGACAGAGTCTGTGCTAGACACCCAAAATGTCAAAGATGCAGGAGGTGGAAGAACTAGAAGTGTGTAGGAACAAAGGAGCAGATGTGAAGGGATTAGACTTGAATTGTATGAGTGCCTTTTTCTTTGTAGAGGAAAAGGGAGGCATCAGGTCAGTTATTAGTTAATGGATATGGTAGCAAAAAGGTTAAGTAATTACAGTTTGATGTATTCTGTCCGATAAGAAGTGAGGTCATGTACTGAGATTAATAGAGGGAAGAAAGAAGTAGTAGAAGATTTAAGTAGAATGGATGGGATGTGACTTCATTGTGGAAATGAAGTAAACTTTCCAGAAAAAAATACTGTTTTTTGAATGCATTTTGGAAAGTCCACCCAAGTTTGGTGAAAATGAATCTGCAGTGCTTCTAGCTGTTGGGGTACAGACACAGAGAAGGGTTTATCTGGAGTTGCAGTGTTGGCAGAGGTGTATAAGCTTAAAATGAAAAAGTCAAGAACATTTTTGAAAGAGTAACAGTAAACATGATACAACCAGAAATAGAAGCTGAGTGTGGAGGAAGAATATGAAAGTAGAAAGCAGCTGATCAATAGTGAGAGAATGGTAATCAATGAGCTGGGTACCTCTTCAGTGAAGTTACTATTAATAGTGATAGCTCTTTGGTGGTCAGTTGAGATTACTTGTGATTTGAAACAAGTAGATCTGTAAATATTCAGCCACAGAAAGGAATGAGAGAAGAGAGCAGGCAAATGAGAGAGCTCCAATCTAATGATCCAAAGAGGGAGTGGAGGTAATCTGAAAGCAGCAATGAGCAGCAACAGAGTCCTATTTATAAGATACCTGTGCTGTATAAATTTTATTAATTTTTACGCAAATGGAGGGATTTTTTGAACATAGAAAATACCTCAATTTTGCAATGGCTTCCTTGTAAAGAGCCAACCACAGAAAATATTCAAATAAAGATGGGATGAGTATTACTTACATTGTGGAGAGGCTTCACAATTTAAAACAAAACTAGAGTTTATCATCTCTGAAGTCTCTTCCTACTCCAAGATTTCCTCTGAATCTAATTGTTGTTTCATCCACCATCCACCTTTTCTTTTGCTTTCAATTTCAATCATTAACAAAACTATGTCGTCAATGTCTTCCTTGAATGTCTTTTCCATCATCTTATCCTCATTTAAACCTCTTCCTTCTTGATGATACTGCTTCTTCTGCAGTCGATTAGTCTGGACTTCAAAGTAGGTGTATGTCTTTTCTGTATTCATCATTCTATTCTAGAAAATTATATCTTATTCCTCTATAAAAAAAATCCCCTTGTTCCTGCCATCTAAGATCCCCCATTTGTTCTTTGGAGATACTAGCTCATCTTTGATATCACCTCCTTTGTTCTTTGATGCTGTTAGTTCCTGGATCACTGCAACTGTCTCCAACACTACATCTGTAGTAGTAAATTCAAAGTCCAAGACCTAGCTTTGCCCTTTTTTTCAATCATTTTGGTCACATCCTAACTCCAAAACTCACTTACTTCTATGATCATAGCCATGACTTTGTTGTTTATAATCATGCTACTGTCCTCAAACCTCAACTTTGAACATGTCTTATTGTAATTTTCTACCTTTGAAACTCTCCCCTTCTACATGTTTAACTCCAACAATATTTTAAACCTGCACCACTAGGCCAGCCTGGAGGAAACCCCTAGCCATCTGAACTGGTCTAACTTTAAATTCATAAGCACTAACGTACTGTATCTTCTTAGTTCATTCACTTTTTTTTATTGCACTATGGGTCTGTTTCCTTTTGCCTCAAATTTTTTCTCTTTTTTTCACTCTCAGCTTATGACCATTCTTCCTATTTCACTGATAAATATAAAATAGTAAAAATATAAATTTATTCTACCAGCTTCCCTTTCCCATTTATTTTCTTGCATCTGTGCTAGGATATTCTAACTTCTGTTCAGTTAGGATATTCTAACTTCTGTTAGGATATTCTAACTTTAGTTACAGGAATGGATAGCACTCCAAGTAAATACAATCTTTCCATGTTCTTTGGCCCCCACCATTTTTTCTCTCAAGGATATTGCTCTAGTGATTTTCTCTTCTCTCTCTTTAATTACCAAATATTCCTCATAAACTGGATGATACCCATTACCAAAAAAATAACATGCAGTTATGTTGCTTATCCCATAAAAGTAAAATATCATGACCTTGCTTCCCTTTTCAGACTATCATCTGATTTTTCCTCTAACTTAGGGTAAAACTCCTTGAAATATTCTCCACGCTTCTTTCTTTGAATGTTTTTCTTCTCATTTTCTCTCAAGCACTCAATCAGAATATTTTTATCACAACTCCACCAAAACTGCTGATTTTGTTGTCGCTATCGATCTCTATATTCCTAAGTCCAATAGTCAATTCTCAGTCCTCACCTTTTTGACCTATCAAAAGCAATTGGCACTGTTGATAATTCTCTCCAACTTAAAAATATTTTTTCACTTGACTTATTTCCTAGGAACACACAGGCCAAGTTTTCCTTCTTCTATGCTGGATGTTATCTCTCAGCCCACTTTTTTTTAAAATCACCTAACAAGTACCTAAATAATACAATACCCTAAGATTTAGTCTTTGATCCATACCTCTTTATTGATTCCTCTAAACGATTTCACCCAGTTTCAAGACCTTGATCTTATTCTGATAGCTTTCAAATTTATATCTCCAGCTTGTAACTCTTTCTAAACTTCAGATTGTTTATCCAACTGCATGATCCAGGTATGTCAAATATAACATTTCAAAAATTGAGCCCTTACATCCTCCCTTAAATCTGCTCCTCCTGTGTCTTCACCAACATAAGCAGACTTCCATTTACTTACTTAAAAAACAATGAGCCTAGCATGCTTTGCAGTTGCATCCATGCTATTGCAAGGGGTAGGAGCTCCTCCTTTCTTTCTGCTGCACAAAATTCCATTGTGTAAATTGGACATTATTGTCCATTGTGTACCCTAGTTTTTTGATCCATTCATTTACTGATGGGCACCTAGGTTGCTTCCAGCACTTGGCTATTGTAAATTGTGCTAAGTGAAATAAGCCAGGTGGTGAATGACAAATACCATATGATCTCACCTTTAATAGGAACCTAAACAACAAAACAAACCAACAAACAAGCAAAATATAACCAGACACTGAAATAGAGTACAGGCTGACAGTGACCAGAAGGGGAAGGGAGGGAATTTCAGGAGAATTTCAGGGGAATTTCTCCTGGGGTTTACAGGATAAATTTACAGGAGTTTACAGGAGGGGTTTACAGGAACAAGTATAAAGGGCACATGGACAAAAACTAGGGGGGTTGGAAATGGGAGGAAGGTGGAGAGGGCTGAGTGGGTAGGCTGAGAAGGGAGTAAAAGACCAGAAACTGTACTTGAACAACAATTAAAATAAAATTAAAAAAGAAAAAACAATGAACCTTCCTTTAGTCTATCTTCAAACAATACCCACCTGCTATCACAATCTTGCCCACACTTCTTTCAAAATATGAATTTGTTTAGTTACTTGTCATAACTTACTGTTTTCTAAAAGAAAAAAAAACATTGTGTATCTAGGTTTCGTGTTATCAACTCTTTAAGAGCTAATGGGCAATGTGGCCACACTTTTATTTTAAACATTCTACCTTCTTTTTCTCTTGTATTCTCCTTCCCTCATGTGCCATTCTGGGAGAAAGATCTGCCACTCCATGTGATAAATGTATCTTGAGAGGTAGGAGCAGATCCACTATCTCCAGTGAAACCAAAGTGCTAGATCCGTAACTGTGGGAGAAGTGTAAACTCCCGTGACAGCCCTGCCACCCCCTGCTGTGTGTGTCTGTGTATAATACTTTGTCTTTCAAAGATCCAGTGTTGGAATTCTTGGTGTAAATAAACATTTGGTTTTAAATCTATCTGTATGTCTGTTTATATATCATCTCTCTATGTATCATCTATCTATTATCTATCTATCATCTATCTAACCATCTAATAATCTATCATCATCTATCTATTTACCTGTATCTATAGTCTGTCCCACAACACTTGTTGCTTTCATCCTATCCAAGTGATCACCATCTCTTGCCTAGATTTTGGAAAAACCTCTTGCCTATTTTCCAGCTTCTTATTTTCTGCTTATTACACTTCTCAATCTGTTTTAAGTGAAAGACCAGAATGATCTGGGAAAAACTTAAGATCACAACACTCGTTTACTAAAGAGCCTTCAATTGATCATTGTTTTCCATCTCAAAGTAAATGTTAAAATATTTACTTTCATCTGCAAAACCATTTAATATCTGACTCCTTGCTCCCTCATGGACTTTATCTACCACAGCATTTCTCTTTTGTCACCCCTTATTCTTCCTCCATAATTTTTAAACCTGCCAGCTACACGCCCACCTTAATGTCTTTGTCCTTACTGTTCCTGTGCCTGGATGCTCTTCCCACACACTTCTACATTTTAAAATATATTTCAGTGCAACATTCCACCCTAAACTAACCAGAACCCCATCCCCTATACTTAATTTCCCCTTCCCTATCTTTGTTTTTTCTTTAGCACTTACCTCTATTTAATGCAAGGATATTTTGTTTCCTTTTTCTTAAATATTTTATTGTTTATGCTATTACAGTTGTCCTAATTTATCTCCTTCATCTCCTTCTACTTTCCCTCCACTTCCATAATCAGACCCCTCACTACTGTCTGCATCTACAGGTCCTTCATATATGTTCTTTGACTAATCCCCTCACCTTCCTTCAGTCAATCCCTATCTTCCCCCTCCCTTCTTACAGCTTTCAGCTATCAGTCTATTCCATGATTCTATGTCTCTGGTTCTATTTTGCTCATTAGTTTATTTTGTTCATTAGATTTATCTTATGAGTGAGATCATATGGTGTTTGTCTTTTACCAACTGGCTTATTTCACTCGTTTTCTGTTTCTTCACTGGAATCAATGTCTTTATAAAGGCAGCTATTTTTGCCTGTTGTGTTCACCAATGGACAGCCTATACAAATAGCTGATGCTCAAGAAATATTTGTTGGATAAATAAATGAATAATTTCATTTGTTCCATTTTATAAGTTTCTAGTATACAATTTAGCTTATGTTCATCAAACTCCCACAAGGAATGTGTTATATAGTTTTCAATAATGTTACTGCACTTAGATTAGGTTTTTTCAATATAATTTCAGGTTTAGTTACTAATAGAACTAGTATTAAGAATACAATGCCTACTTGTGTGTATATATATACCTTGATTGTAAAACAAAGTAATAATACCAGACTGAAATTATAAATCAGGTCTTTTGAATAGATTTCCAGCCTGCCACAAAATTAATTGATACTTGGTTCTCACCTATAAAAATGAAGAGATTAACATAGAGGAGAATGGAAGCCCTTTCATTACAAAATTTTATTAAATATGTACCTACCTCTAAGCAGAGAGAACAAAATTTTTTTAATTATACTTAATTTCCTATTAAATAAAGATTTCTATGTATAAAATATCAAGGGAGATACTTGGTGCTCAGTAATCACTTAATAAAGGTCATTTATTATTATTGTCAGGATAGGAACTATCATTTATTTATATTTACCTTTTATTTATTGTTATCTTTTTATTCTCCTTAAGATAAATGATATGATTTTTAATTTAGCTATGGAAAGAAAATAAAACCTATGTTATTATTGAAAAAACATATTTAAGAAAAAAACAACCCATAAATGGTATAAGCTCAAGTACAAAGTAAACATTCACAAATTGTACAATTTTTCAGAATGTAATAGTAAAACTACAAACAAGTATATATATATATATATATATATATATATATATTCTACAGTTAAACAGTAAACTTCTAGTTTGAATACATATTTGTATTTCACTTTAGTTAAAATTTATATTTTCATATATGAAACATTTTAGCCCTGAATGATTTGGCTCAGTGGGTTGGGAGTCATTCCACAAACTGAAAGATTGCCAGTTCATTCCAAGTCAGGGCACATGCCTGGATTGCCACCCAGGCCGCAGGGTGGAGGCGTGAGAGAGGCAACCGATGGATTTTTCTCTCATACATAAAGTTTCTTCTCCTCTTTCCCTCTCCTCCTCCTTCCCTTCCCCTCTCTCTAATGATAAATAGGGAACAGAGTGATGATTGGTGTGGGGAGAGAGGCATAAGAGAACTAAATTGTAATGGAAAAAATACAATAAAAAAGTGCTAAAATTTTTTAAAAATCTTTTTAAATATTTATGCCTTTAACATTCAAATTATGTAAAGTTTCTATTTTTATGCTATAAGTAATACATATCTTCTTAAAGTCAAAATTTATTTATAACATAATATTTCTTATGAACTATCTAGAGCTAAGAGACCACAAAACACCATTTCCTAATCCCAAGCCCAAAATTATTCTGATTCACAATATTATTTTTGAAATTACAAAGATATTTGAGGCAAAATATTTACTTTCATTTTAGTAAGAACCTTTCCTTTTTTCAATCTCTTTCAATTTCTTTCAATGTTGAAATTATGTGCTTTTATGAGAATAATAAAGTTAACTTTATTTCAGGTTATTATAAGAATATGTGCACTTTTTAACCTTTTATTTTTCCTTTGAGAAAGAGAATAGTACTTCTGTGCTACTCAAAAGCTATAAAATAATAATGATTATGAAGATAGAAATACTTATATATTTTTAATGTTTTTTAATTTCTATATTAGATTTTGTCCAGTATAGATTATTATTGATTTCTTCTATTTTTGAGCTTTACTGAGGTACAATTAAAAAGTAATATTGTAATATAATTAAAATGTACAATGTGATGATTTGATATGTAATACATTATGAAGTGGTTCTCAAATGAAAGCTAATTAACACATCCTTTATCTCACATATTTACTCTCTGTGGTGTGTGTATGTGTGAGAGGGAGAGAGAACATACAAGACTTAACCTGTAGCAAATATCATGCATATAATACATACAAAACAGTATAATTAACTATGGTGACCATGTTATGCCCTCTTATCCAGTTACTTCATTTATGGGGATATATTCAAAGAAATAGAAATCACTATCTTGAAGAGAGAACAGCATTATTGATGAATGGATAGAGAAATCCACAATGCATTTTTAAAATTTTTTTAAAAGATTTTATTTATTTATTTTTAGAGAGGGAAGGGAGGGAGGGAGGGAGAGAGAGAGAGAGAGAGAGAGAGAGAGAGAGAGAGAGAGAGAGAGAAACATCAATGTGCGGTTGCTGGGGGTTATGGCCTGCAACCCAGGCATGTACCCTGGCTGGGAACACAATGCATGTTTTATTAACATTTCTAAATGTGGCTTTGAAGATTTCAGAAGTTTTCAGAAAAAGTCTTGCAGTTTTGATGGCCTTCAACAGAGCAATTTTTCTTCAAAAAGTACAATCTGATTGGATTTTTTAAAAGATTTTATTTATTTATTTTTGGAAAGAAGAGAAGGGATGGAGAAAGAGAGAAGCAGAAACATCAATATGTAGTTGCCTTTTGCATGCCCCTTCTGGGACCTGGCCTGAAACCCAGGCATGTGCCCTGACTGGGAATCAAACCAGTGACCTTTGGGTTCATGGCTGGCACTCAATTCACTGAGCCACACCAGCCAGGGTGATTTTATTCTTAATAGCATTAATTCAAAACATGTAATTTTGACACATATGCTTGGGATTTGTTATTTGTATTCACACTGTACTTGATCAAAGAGTATTACTTCTAAAAGTCATTTAATTAGCACAGTATTTATAATTGTTTCATAACATATTGTAACCTTTGACTTTACTTTTTCCTAAATTACCATACATAAACATTTCATTAAAATATTGTATGCTCTTCTTTTGTTTTTGAAATTTTAAAACATTCTTTTATATGATAAAAATAACATTAATTCAATAATTTACTCACTTTTGTTGCACAATAGCATTTAAAGAAATAAATATAAATAAATTAAATAAAAAACTCTCTTGCAATGAGTTTCCCCAAAATGTAAGTGTCAAATTTCTGTCTCATTCTTATGTGATGTCATAGAAACATTATGCTAACACCTGGCAAATTGGCGTGTTCTACTTGGAGCCATTTAAAATATCTAAAGAATAAAAAAATGCTTGAATATCGTGTTATATAATTGGAGAGAGGCAAAGTTAAACTTACTTTTCACTCAGAATACAGAATGATCACCCAGTAAAGTACCTGAACCTACACAAAGAAAGCATTCTTGAAAATGTCAGAAACTCAATGCTCACAGTAATGACTTTGCTTGTGACAAGGCTTCATCTTGCTTTTGTTCTTACCTAACTGTCTGGGTTCTTGTGCCATTTAAATACTCTTCCAACCCAAAGATTATACTTTTTAGTAGAATGTCCCTTTAGATTACTGACTATATCAGAAAATCAATCATGAACAACAAGATTGACTTAAATCTTTTAGTTTTTGAACTGCATTTTTAAAAGTAAACCAGTATAATGTTTTCACAAGTGTTTCTATATTCCATTTAACAAAATTATCTCTAAATCATTGAATATTTATTTTTATAAGTTTTATACCTTTATTTAAACAATGATAGTTAATGAAGTACAATTAATTTATGGTTCTCAGTCATTTCATGTACTTACTTGAATTTACTCTTATTGATGTTGTATTCTTGGGTCTCCCTCTAGATTTAAGGTTAAGGATTCACATATCTCAAACTGCATGGTACTTTGTATAAGTTTTCTAAATTGTAAAAAAGTATGATAAATACTGGTTATTCACATAAAACCAACTGAAAATGTGTCTCTTTGCAAGCCTTATTTGGCAGGTTGTATCATGCGCCAATAAATTCTTCCTTTCCTCTGACTGCATGACAAATCTCAGTATTTGTTGAGTACACTTCCATAAATAATTAATTTTAGATATGCCCATCTGGTTTGATTTGACCAATGGAAAACTGACAGAATGCTATTTCTGAGTTGACTCCTTTACAGAGTGACAATACATGTTTCTGCTTCCACCTTGTTCTTTGAATGCCATGCCACAATTAGCCACTATTGCTTCAGCCAGAGTACCAGGATAAAAACACATAGACCAAAATTTGATGTTCAGGTTTAGTTCAGAGTTTCCCAGTTGAGATTAGCTGGCCTATGGAATGATGAAGTTTAAATAAAATAATTGTGGTATTAAACTATGGAGGTTTGTGGACAGGAAATGTTGTTTGTTGTGCAGAACCATTCTAACATTAAACTAATATTCTCTAGCACAGAGAGTGTTTAATACAACTGTAAACAAATACATAAAGATAGAAACCACTTTAGAAGGTTATTGATAATAAAACAGCATATCTTAAATCTTTCATCTTGATTAACTCTAGCGTAATATTCACAAGTGATGAGTTATTCTCAAAGTCCTAACTGTAAAACATTCAAAATATTTAGATTATCTGATTGAAACCTAGAATATATATGTATATTAAATTATACATATATATGAAGTTTATTTAAGAGTCATTCTCAAGCCCTGGATGGCGTAGCTCAGTGGATTGAGCACGGGCTGTGAACCAAAGTGTCACAGGTTTGATTCCCAGTCAGGGTACATGCCTGGGTTGCAGGCCATGACCCCCAGCAACCACACATTGATGTTTCTCTCTCTCTCTCTGTCTCCCTCCCTTCCCTCTCTAAAAATAAATAAATAAAATCTTTATAAGAAAGTAAAAAAATAGAGTCATTCTCAAATCACTTTCTGCCTTCCATTCATATACCATGAGTAATGTAAGTATTTCTTCACAAAGAAATAGAAAAATAGCCAGCCTGTGTAACTTTTTAAATTTTAATATTAGAGATACTTTATGTAAATAAAATATATTATTTAAGTACATAATGCTTAAAATAGTAACACATATGTCAGTGAATTAATAGTTTATGGTATGTGTGCAGTCCATGTTTGAAGAGTTAATATGTGTCAGGGGAAGATGAGCTTTCCCTTGAAGAGATTATTTTACATTTGCTTTGAAGGGTTGAGAAGTATTGGCACTAAATTAGATATTTCAGCTTCAACATAAGTTTTCAGGCTATGATAGATTTATGGGTCCCTTAAGTTCCTGCTTTTCTAATTAGGTCTATAGTATAAAACAAGGCTCACAGGGAAGGAAGTGCAGATAAAATGAGCAATGCATTTCCTTAATTTTATAGATTGTTTAATGAAGCCCAAATTATTTCAAGTTCATAAAGTTTATTAGAACTCCAAATCAAATATCTATCCTAGGTGCCTATTTGTACCTCTTCTCTATAGAAATGCCAATCAGACATCTGACTTCTGGAATACCAGTCAGACATTTGAAATTTGACAGACCTAAAATTGAGTTCATGTCTACTTTCCCCAGCTAAATGCGGTCCTCCTCTATTCTTACTCTATTAAGGAGTTGTTAAGTGGTATGAATGTCAGTATTAACAAAGATCACAACAACAACAAAAGGATGACACACTCAAATTTAGTAATGTGGGAGAGTTTAATCAAGGACAGTTAATGTATATGGGAGCTGGTGCAAAGGAAGCTAAGAAAAAACATGTTAAAGCACCCCAGGTTTATCAAAAACAAGGAGTTATCAACACCACTTGGCTTAAAGAAGAAAGGAGAGGGAGAACAAGTGAAACATGGAGCTGAAGTTGTCCGTAACTACAACTGTAAGAGAGTACTTCTCGAAAGGAATTGTGATCTTGGGAAGAGGAACTCAGAAAAAGACAAACCATGACTAGCGGGAGACAATCACACAGCTGAATACATCAGCTTCACTCTCCTCTAGTGGTTTTCATTCACCAGATCCAACAGGAAGCTGAGAAACTAGGGGAAATAAAAAGGCCATGGATCAAGCTAGTCAAGATTAGTTTTCCAGTGCCAGAGCAGGATGGAGAGGATGAAAACAGACCATAAGGGATAAGCAAAGTGCATCTAACACACATATTCAGCATTTAGAGACAGAAATGAGAGACTATTTCTTAATTTTTCCCTCTCCTTTACCCCATCCAGGGTAAAGGACATTTTGGTTTATCTAAAACCCAAATGGAATTCTACCTTTCAATGGAATAGTATAATGGATGGAAGCAAGGACTGATGGTGAATTGACCACAGGCTCTCAGTATTTCTTAAAACTAGGTGAAAAATCAGAAGTGACTTAGACATCTCATTTGGTTTTGACAGTTTTGAGTAGCTTTTTTATGAATCTTAGGACATTAAAAGCATAAGAAAACCAGAGTTATTCATCTGTAAGTATGGCTGAAGGTGTGATTTTATAGAGATCCTCTGAGATCCTATGTGTAAAACTCTTCCTCATATGTCCCTACTAACAAAGCAGTTATGTCACGGCACCATGTCTGAGACCCTTCTATGGGAATATGCACAATTTTATCACAGTGACTAGAATCCTTCAATAAAAAAAGGAAGGTTGGTCAGCTTCAAGTATGTATAAGATTTGAGGAAGGGATTAAAGTGACAGAAGAACCACGCTACAAATCCAGTCTGCATCAGCCTGTACTTTCCTCAACAACTTCTGGGCTGTGAAGAGAACATATCTGCAGGTAATTTCTGAGCTGGAGAAATAGTGAGGCTGTTCACCCAACCTTCTCTTCCCTAGAGGGCAGTTAGAGCTACACCCTATGGGGCAGAGAGGAAAGGGTGTACCACCTGTGTTACACCTGTGTAAAATAAAAATGGTTTTAAAAGAGACTCTTCACCAGCTACTGAAGTATTCCTATATTTTAAAATGGCACAGAAGGTTTAGAATAACTAAATTATAGAAAGACATACATATTCTAATTCAAAAAGGTCATGTTAATGAAACAGTTTGCATCTAAAAATTAAAAAAAAATTCTATTTCTGTTTAATCAAAGTACTTTGAAGAATTAGAGATATTTGGTAAAAATGAAGTACCAGTTTTAGAAGATATTCATATGTTTCTGTAAACATAAGTTATATTTTGCATTTCTACTTTTAATTTTGGAGTCCAAAGTACATGGTATGACAGGTATGAGTTCTCACAGTGTGAATAACTTTCAAAGAAAGTATGAACAACAAACTTGTCCATACATGGATGATAAAATTATCCTTGGAAATATGGAGAAAAATGTGTGAATTCCAGAGTATGTACCTATAAGGTTAAACTTTGAACAGTACCTTTTTCTATCCAGTGTGTAACGAAAGCCTGCAGTACATGTTTTTCAAATAATGATGAAGAAATGGGTGGATGCCCACATGCATGGATGGATTAATGAATTAATTAATAAATATAGCTTCATAAAAGCATCTTTTTTCATACAACTACTAAAATAGAACTGTCTCTGGTAATGTGTCAGAATCAAGATATTCCATGACTTGATTCACTTCATATGGCAATATCTCCATGTAAATCCATCAGAATATATTTCAGTTGCGGAAATGGGTATTTAACTTCAGAAATTTAAACTCAACAAAGATTTGAAGTATCTTGTATCTTTTTTAACGATGCAGATTTGTAGAATTGGGCTGTCTGTCCCTGGGGAAGAGAGCATCACTGTTCTTTGAAGTAACTTTTGTGCTTGCCTCCTGTGCAGACTATTACTGCAGTTGTTTTTCTAGACACTCCATCCCCTTCCATTCACTCTGTTCAGTGGGGGATGACAGCCACATTTGCTAGTGGTAAGAGTCGATGCATTGAAATTACCCCAGAGGTAGACAAGTCCCCTTGCTTTCTTACACTTGGCTGTACACTGGTGGTGTTAGAGTCTACTAGCATACCCTCTAACTCACATTCCATAAGGCAATGAGATCTTTTTAAAGCAGTAAACTTACCATGTCCACCCTCTGCATAAAATCCTTTAGTGACATACAACAGTGCCTCAGAAGAGTCCCCAAATGTCTCAGTATATCCCATAAGGCTGTTAATTAACTGTGTTTCTCAGGAGAACACAATTATCACCTTAAGATGAGAAAATTGTCCATTGTACCAAACTGGCCCTGAAATGAAATCATGTTCCATACCCACAAGATCTTGATAACACTGCTCCTCAGTCTTTCTTACATATGAAAACATCTCAGTTTTTCAAATGACCATGAGAAGGTTAGAAGACCTCTTAAGGTTTACTAGTTTCCAGTGAAATATTAAACCCCAAGCATGGTAAATTATTCACAGTTCACTTAGTAAGCAATGTTTTCTCTTATCTCAGATATGTCTACATTCTCCTCATTCTTCTAAAAAAGTTCTTCATCTCTATAGATCTAATTAATTACAGGACCAACAAATACAGGACCACTTTAGATATCTTTTCTGTGAGCCCTCCAAAATATGGGTTACTTTTCCTTCCTGGAACTATCAAGAAAACTTGTACTTTCAAAATATCACATGGCCTACGTACTCATCTCTCCTGGTGTATTCAAATCTACTTGAAAATCAAAACCATAGGCAATACCATATTCAGAACTGTGCTCTCTGTTCCCAACCTATGATGTACTTACCAGATACTGGTGTATACTGCGTACTTAGACATAAATGAATTGGTGAGGGTGGCACTAACCTTAAGACTAGATGACCTGATTTTGAATATGTGTTCCATTGTCATTGTGTGTGATCATGGTCAAACTGCTAATCAATTCACAGCATCCTCAGGTGCTCCCAACCCTGCAGGATTTCAGTAAGGATTAAGTGACATAATGTATGTAAAATCACTGTAAATACTGATTTATAGGTAAATCATTTTAAATTCAAACTGTAATTTTCTAAATGTTGCTAGAAATGCTGTTGATCCATAAGGTTCATTCTTCCTAAATGGATTAAAAAGTTTGAGAACTATGTAGCTTGTTAGCTACATAGGCCGTGTAACCAAGCATATAGAATATTAAAAACAATTAATTCAACTATTTAATTAACTTGTATTTGTGTGCAGCGTAGGTCACAGAAAGTAGGTACTCATGATGTACACAGAAAACACCTCCACAACTATTTCTTCTTAAACTACATTTTTTCCAAGTCCTCTAAAGTTTTTGTTTTAAAATTGGGTAAAATTAGCCAAACTGAATGAAATGCAACAGCTATATGTTAATAAAGGTTTTATGGCAATACGTTTTTTTCCTCCCTCAGAGAAAATTTTGCTACAATTTTTTCTTAATTAACATAATTGATAACATGCATAGAAATATCTGGCGTTTTAATCTTGCAGAAATGTCTTTTGCTGTCTAAAGTAAAATTAAAAACCACCAGCAGTCTTTTACTTTCAGCAGTAGCTGGAAAGGAAATTAAAACAGGACTGGTAATAAATGACCGATATGTTCCATTTAAAAGATTCCAGACCTGGGTCACATAGATGGAGAAGAGAGGCAACAAAATACTGTGACTAATATGTAAGAAAGACTGTTATCCATACAATATGTGGGGACTTTTGAAGTTTTTAATAATAAGCTCTGTAACATGTAAGTTAGCCATTACACATAAGGACAACATTTTTAGTTTGATTAGCATCTATTCTTGTGTAGATTTAAAAACAAACAGAACCAAACACTTTCACTCACTGCTATTTCATTCATGAGTTTAATGGTGGGCATTTGGTTAAGGGCATCTAAATACATACAAAATTACTTTGACCATGCAGTCTTGCAGCTTATGAGACTATTAAACTATTAATATACTTAACAATAATACTAAATGGGTGACTGCCACATACATTCATCTAGATATCATCATCAGCTCACTTTCAAGTAATGTAGGCAGTTAGAAATGTTCATATCTTTATTCACTGCTTATTTGGATTCTTTGCCTTTTTCTTATTGCATTATGAAGTTTCTTTGGCAAATATAAGTGTTATAAATTAATAAAAAATGTTGCAAACAGCTGTAATTGTAGAATTGCCTTAGACAGGGTCAGTGGCCTATGGGTAATATCAAGAATGTATCATTATAAAAACTGGAAGGGTGACAAAGAGCCAGAAATTTTATTTTCTATTTCCATTTTATTTATATGCCTCACTGAAAGCTGAATCACTGGAGATTTTGGTTCACGTTTCTAACATGCTCATCTCTTTAAGCGTAATTGGCTTTAACATCTGGGAATCATATGAATGAAGATACATGATGAGGCTATGACTGAATGAGAGCACAAAGAAGTAATGGATAGAAAGAAGAGAGAGGAGTCCTGAGAACAGAACTAAAGGGAATGCCTATTTTTGGAAGTTAGAATAGGAGAAGAAATAGTCAGGGTGTGAAATACATTGTATGATTTCATATAAACCAAAGAAGAATGTCAAAGGGAAATTCAATCAACCACTGAGAATCTACAGAGGCTTAAAAGGCTCTAAGAGGTGAATTTTAATGTGTTACTAGGGTCAGCATATTTTTTAACATTTACAAACCATATCTTACAGACAAATAAAGAAATAAAGGAGATTAAACCTTTTGAAAATGCCAGTAGAAAATTTAGCTAAAGTTAAGTTATGAGTTGTTCACATTAGTTTATTACTAATTAAAATTGTTGAGTGTTTCATTATAAATTTTAAGTTGAAAGAAATTTTTTTTAAACTTTCCTTCTTTGACTGCCTCCATTTTTTTAAAAAGTGGCCAACAATTTTTTTCCTACCTCTTTATTCTGGTACTCATGAAATCTAACTCACATGTTACAAACCTGCTTGGAGTCTCTTCTCTAAATTTACATGATCTAGTCAGCAAAAGTAACTGTAAACAAACATATTTAGAGTCATGTTAAGATCAACAAGATATCTTTTAATGATAACTTTAGTCAATATGTAGACAGATATTCTCTCTTTATTTTCTATTCTTCTAAATAATTCATTTGCTCTATATTTTATTTAATTGTTAATGTTATACAGAAATGACCTAAGGCAATATACAACCTCTTGAGTATTTTAAAAAGTAATTGATCTTTTGTCACATTAATTTTATTTCTTATTGTATGACTTTGTATGAAATATGTAAAAAACTTTCACTTTGATAAGGTTTCTACAATGCAATGTTATTTAATAGCAAGTGCCACAGAATGTGAAGGAGTAGTTATTCCTTTTATATTATATTTTACAAGCAAATCATCTGTTATACTAGCAAATCATCCTTAAAGGATAACAAAATCAGTAACAAAAAGAAAAATAGTGAAGTTTCAAATTTCAAAAACACTTTCTTATTTTAAAAGAGTGGTAGCCTTAATTAAATATTTTTTAATAAACAAAACAATACAAAACTACCAAGATGCATCAGACATCTTGGTTAAGGAGGCTGGGTAAAGTGTGTTGCACTGAAAAAATAAATGTGTCCTTTTCAGGGATTGCAGCATCAAACTCAAATTCATGACTCTCTCCTTAAAACCAAAGGTCTATATTTGTTTGGGCAAAGAATTCCTTTAGTAATCAGTGTCCCATTTAACTGGAGCACAGATCCAAACTGAAGTCAGTACCATTGTATCACATGTATGTTTAGAGCCACTGAGAATATAAATTTGCCAGGGTTAAATAGTAATCATTAACTTTTATTCAGTTTGATTATAGAAACAACTTTTGTCATTTTGAGCCCCACTGTGAACCTAGCATACAATTTGAACACAGTAGAAATCAATGTATTTCTTAGATTATTGATTTTATCTCCCTTGTTTGTATGTGAGGTTTATAATTGTTCATATGGAGAATAATACAAAAATTAATAAGTAGTAATATAAGAAAAAACTGAGTTTTGCATACTCACAAATGTAGTCCTACTTCTGCCCCACCCTGTATTGTCAAAATTTGGCATATGGGAAGTGGTCTCATTGAGAAGGTTCTACTGAGAGATAGGAAGAATAATTTGATTTAAGTAGGGTTCCATTAACTCCACACAAATGCAGTCACTCCTCATATAATAACTAGAGTCTCATAAAATAGGGGTTTATTTACCAAGAAGGTAAAGCTCAATTTAACTAGCTTGAGAATTAGAGAAGCACTGTGGAAACTTGTTTATTGTAACATCCCAGTTACAACACATTGAAACAATCCCAAAATGACAAAAACTACAAGCCACATGGTGATATTATTTTCTTGTAAACTATTCTTTTTTTATTAATTTGGTGTTGCTATCAACTCCCTTATCTTTAAGGAATGTTAACTTGTTACAAACTGCCCTGCCTGGTTTCAGAAGTTATAATTCTCTGTGGGTAAGGCTGAGTAAAAGACCTTGGGACCAAAAGCCACTTAGGAGACAAAACTTATTTTCCTTGTAGGGACACCACCTCTGCCCCCTTTCTCTTCGTCCTGCTTGGCCCCGGTCGGATGACTGGTTAGCCAATGATGGGTAAGATTCCTCAAAAGAGGGATGACCTAAGACAGGCATGGTCAAGAAGGGGCACTCAGGGAAGGACTTGGGGAGCTATAGAAAAAAGGGGTTGATGGACCCTCACCCCTTGGCTTTGACATAACCTGAGTCCTCATTCTGTCTGCAAGAAATCTCCTAATCTCTTGGTTGCCTTACTTCCCCTGCCTGACTTAAGTCTGAAATAATGCTGGAGGTGTGGGTGTGGCCCTGTGCTGGAAAAGGAGGGTTCCCTAGGGTGATCAGGCCTAAGAAACAATGCATAAAATCCTGTGAAACCTACTTTGTTAATACCCTCAATTTAAATGATAAGGATCCAAGCAGGAAGTGAGTTTGTTCCCCAAAGTTTTATGACCCTTTAACTACCTGACCTTGACTCAGAATAAGCCCTCAGAGTTCTTCGAATGTTATCTATTGTTTAACCATTTCTGCATGACAATGATTGATGAGCTTTATGTATACACCCTGCATTCCTGTGCAAATTGAACCAAATAAAAGCTTGTCAAAGCAAGGGTCGAGGTGCTCTCCTCTTGAGAGGTTGGCCGAGGTGCTCTGAGGATTTTTCTCCTCTTGGGAGAGAAGCAGCACCATCCCTTTTCCTCCACAGGACTTGGTAGTCCATGTGAATTTGTTTTGTCTCATCCAATGTCTTGGAGCCCAGGAGCCAGGATCCTAGACATTAACTAGTTAAGTGTGCAGAGGTTATTATGGAAGGTATCCAATGTTATAAGTAAATGTGTAATTGGAAAAAATCAAACAGAACTAAGAATACCTGGAATGTATTGTAAAGTTAGATTTTCCTGACCACTCCACCAAACTCACCCTGACCCTCTCTACTAGAGTAGTTTAGAGTAGCTCAAGGCAGAATAGCTTTCAATTCCAAAATGTCTATTTTTTTTAAATTTTCAGTGGGTTTTTTGTCATTCTAATTAATAGCTCTAAGATTATTATTTTTCTTGAACTTCTTTATAGGAATACAGATCATTGATTTTGATGTCTTGGAAGATCAAAAGCATATTGCTTAACTTATTGATTATTTGGGAAAATTATGTCACATCAATGAGTAAATTAAAGCCTAAGGAAAGAGAAAAATAATGCCCCCCTACCCTCCTTCATATTTTTAAATGTAGGTTGCCAAAGAGAGTGAAATTATAAAGAGGAAGCAGAAGAATATATTTCAAAATTAAGCTTACAAAATTTCAAAAGTTTTCAGAATCAAGCTTGCCTTGGGACTTAATTAATAGAAACAATGTTCTCAATAATATGTGTTAATTTTTTAAAATTGTTGTTCGTTTATAATTGTCCTCATTCCTCCCACACTACTTTCCTCTGCTCCAAATGCCCCCACCTCCCATACTCAATCCTACCCTCTTTGTCTTTGTCCATGGATGTTTTATACATGTTCCTTGATGGCCCTTTCCCTTCTTTCCCCTCTTCCTCTTCCCCTCTGGTTATTGTCAGTTTGTTTTTTTTTTTATTTCAATGCCTCTGGTTATATTTTGGTTGCTTATTTGTTTTGTTGATTAAGTTCCAGTTAAAGGTGAGATCATATGGTATTTGTTTTTCACCACCTGGCTTATTTCACTTAGTGTAATGCTCTCCAGTTCCATACATGCTGTCACAAAAGGTAGGAGTTCCTTCTTTCTTTCTGCTGTGTAGTATTCCATTGTGTAAATGTACCATAGTTTTTTGATCCATTCATTAACTGATGGGCACCTAGGTTGCTTCCAGCACTTAGCTATTGTAAATTGTGCCGCTGTGTACATTGGGGTACATAGTTTATTTTGAATTGATGTTTCAGGATTCTTAGGATATAAGCCCTCGGTGGAATTGCCAGGTCAAAAGGCAGTTCCGCTTTCAGATTTTTAAGGAAATTCCATACTATTTTCCACAGTGACTGCATGAGTATGTATTCTCAATGACAGTACACTAGAGTTCCCTTTTCTCCACAGCCTTGCCAGCACTTGTTTTTTGACTTGTTTATGATAGCCATTCTGACTGGCTTGAAGTGGTATCTCATTGCGCATCTTTAATTTGCATCTCTCTGATGGCTAGTGATGCTGAGCATCCTTTCATATGTCTCTGGGCATTTTGTATGCCTTCCTTGGAGAAGTGTCTGTTCAAGTTCTTTGTTCATTTTTTAATCAGACTGTTTGTGTTCCTGGAGTAGTGTCATGTGAGTTCTTAATACATTTTGGAGATTAAACCTTTACCCAAGATATCACTGCAAATATACTTTCCCATATAGTTGATTCCTTTTAATTTTACTTATATTTTCTTTAGCTGTACAGAAGCTTTTTAACTTGATAAAGTCCCATTTGTTTATTTTTTCCTTTCTGTCCCTTGCTCTAGGAGATATATTGGTGAAAATGTTGTTGCATGGAATACCTGAGATTTTCCCATCTATGTTCTTCTCTAGGACTTTTATGGTGTCACAACCTATATTTAAATCTTTTCCCATTTTTAGTTTACTTTTGTGTATGGTGTAAGTTGGTGGTTGAGTTTTTTTTTTTTTTTTTGCATGTAACTGTCCAGGTCTCCCAACACCATTTGTTGAAGAGGCTATTTTTACCCCATTTTATGCTCCTGTCCCCTTTGTGAAATATTAATTGACCATAAAGAATATGTTTTAAAAATCTTAACATGAATGTTATTTGTATTATTTTTATGTAACATAGGACTTGTAGAGTTTTATGAAAGTTTATTAAATATAATAATAATAATTATAAAATTAAATCAGATTATTTAAGTGTAATGATTACCAAATAAACATCATGGATGTTTCATATAGAAAAATTCTGTAAACAGGTATTACTTGGGAAGTCCTTTTGGCTTTTTAACTTGCCATTACAAAATACTTATATTATTACATTAAGAAAATCCTGAGTCTACCCTTCATTCTTGAAATCAGATGTATTCTTCCAGCTTTTTCTTTTCAAATTTGCTTTGGCTATTCTAGATCTTTTGGTTATTCACATTAGTACTATGATTAGCTTTTCAGTTTCTACAGATCTTGTGTCTAGGGTTTCAGTGTGGATTACATTAATTTATAGATCAATTTCATGAGAGTGATGTAATAATAATGAATCTCCCAACACCATTAACCTAGTATATGTCTCCAATTATTTAGCTCTTTCTTAATTTTTTTCAGTATTCAGGACAGTTACATAGTTATGATAGATCAATAGAATAAGAGAATAGAATAGAGAGTTGAGAAGACACACACGTATGGACAACTAATTTTTGACAAAGGAGTAAATACTATTCATCAGCAATTAATAGCCCTTTCAACAAGTGTTGCTAAAACAGTTGCCTATCCATATGAAAATATAAAGTACACTTCACATTTCTCATTATAGACAAAAATTGACTCAAATTGTATTGCACACCTAAATGTAAAACCTAACATAATAAAAACTCTTCAAGGAAAATATGTAAGACCTTGGGCTAGGTAAAGATTTATTAGATATGATGCTATAAATATGATCCCTAAAGAATAAATTGATAAATTAGAGTTTCTCAATAATAAAATTATTACCTTATAAAAGACACCATTAAGAGAATGTAAAGTCACAAAATGGGAGACATTATTTGTAAAGTATATATATGATAAAGGGGTCATATACAAATATATATAAACATTTCTCAAAATTCAATAAGAAAACAACCTAATTTTAAAAGTGGACAAAATATTTGGACCCATGTTTCAAAAAAAAAAATAAACATAAATACTAAATAAGGACATAAATAGGTGCTTGATATAATTATTCATTAGAGAAATACTAATAAAATACTAATACACAGAGTTAAATAGCACTATATACTTATTAGTATGTCAAAGATTTATGAAGCTTGACCACAAGTTGCTGTAAATTGAATGTGTTCCCCAAAATATATATGTTGAAATAAAAAAACTCTGGTGTGATAGTAATAGGAATCGGTACATTTGGTAGGTAGGTAGGTCATGGGACCAGAGCCCTCATTAATGAGTTTACTGAGCTTGAAAACCATTTCCCCCTTTCTGTCATGTAAGGACAGAATGAGAAGACAGCTATCTGTGAATAAGAAAATGAGTCCTCACCAGATACCAAATCTTCTAGTTCCTTCACCTTGGACTTCCCAGCCTTCAGCACTGTGAGCTATAAATTTCTGTCGTTTATAAACCACCCAGTCTTCAGTCTTCTGCTATAGTAGTCTAAATGGATTAAGACACAAGAGTTGCTGACAATGAGGAACAACTGGAGCTATCATATATTGTTGGTACAGAGTAAAATAGAATGACAGCTTTGGAATATAATTTAACCATTCCTTTAAAAGTTTAAATATATACCTATTATATGTTACATTTATTTTACTTCTAAACACTTTCTCCAGAGAAATAAAAGCATATTTATATACAAAACTTGTGTAGAAATGTTTACGGGAGCTCTACTTTGAATATTCTCAGACAGGAACATCAACAAGAGAATGGATAAAGAAATCATGGTGCTTCCTTGCAGTGAAAGTATGCCTAAGTAATGAAAATGAATGAATTATTGTTATATGCAGCAACATAGATAAATCTCAAAATAATAATGTAAAGCAAAATAAAAGATAAACTAAATGCATACATACTGTATGATATCATTTATATAAAACTCTGGAAAAGGCAAACTCATCTTTAGATCACAGATCTGTGGTTGCCAGGAGACAGAAAAGATGGGAGGATGAAATAAGGAAATCTTTGGAGGTAAAAACATATTCATTATTTTTTTTAATTTTAGGACATATACATAAGACAAAACTTAAATTGTAGACTTTAAATATGCATAGTTTATTTATATCAGTTACATGTCAATAAAAATGTTTAAAAATGAATGCCCACAATCAGAAAGGCAATTTTGCAAAGTACATGAGAGATAAAATTATTGCATAGATTGGAGCCTGAAAATCAAATATTTTCTCCTCTAATCAATCTACTTAAAAAGCCAAATTACTAAACAGTCACATGTCACTTCATGATGAGGAAACATTTTGAGAAATATGTCATTAGGAGATTTTGTCATTGTATAAACATCAAAGAGTATACCTACACAATTCTAGATAGTATAGCCTACTACACATCTAGGCTATATGGTATAGCCTATTGCTCCTAGGCTAAAAAACTGTACAGTATGTTACTATATTGAATATTATAGGCAATTGACCCACAATGATAAGTATTTTTTCATCTAAACACATTTAAATAAAGAAAAACTACAGTTAAAATAGTATAAAAAAGGTATACCTGTATGGGGAACTTACCATGAATGGAGCTTGTAGTACTGGATGTTGCTGGGGCTGAGTCAGTGAATGAGTGATGAGTGAATGTGAAAACTTAGGATATTATACTACGTTGGACTTTATGAACTATCCCGCAAGATCATCCCTGTATGCTTTCAATGGGGTAGAGACAGAACATGAAAGTTGTCAATGCTGCTCCATGAACAGGGATGTGAGTTGGACTGATCGAAAATATTGAGGAGAAACAGGCTAGATAAGGCATACATTACCATAATAGTGACTGGCAGGAAGGAGCGAAAGGTGGCCTGATGATCAGTAGGAATAAAAAATCAAGATAGAGAGATAAAGGAACATAGGGGATTGTCATGATAAAGTGATTTAGGCTATTGCCTATTGGAGAAGTGGTCAGATTAAGGACCTCTGTGATATTCACAAAAAGAGGGTGTTTAACATGGAGAAAGTATAGAACAGAGGATTCAATATTTTCACTTTTGGAAATTTGTTTATTGCTCCATTGACACTATCTGGCACAAAGTGGTTTCTCTGGCATTAAATTGATGGAAGAAATAATACTTATCTATGCTTTACATCATTACAACCTGAAAATATTTCCCATGTACAAGGACAGGCTAACTTCGTAATACCACAGAAAAGTTTACTGAAGTATCACTGGCACTTAATATTTATTAAGGTAGCTCCTGTAGACTTGTTTTTGGATACAGGATCTTAGGTCTTCAAAATAGAATTTACAACAGCATAAGGTGGATTCTGAAGTCCATCAAGCTAGATCTGGGAGGGCAGGGCTGGAGGACCCTCTGAATATGTAATGCTGGGGGGACTGCATCCTCTGCACTAAAAAAGGTCAGTGACTGACTGATTGGTATATAATCCGAGCACTATTATATCTCTTATAGAACCTATTGTCAAGCCCCAGAAATACTGTTCTTACCAGAGAAGGAAAACAAAAAAGACTTCTGAACCACAATATAGCCTTCCATTTCTTATAGCAAATTCAGCTCTATTCCAATCTCATGGGACCATTGTCATATATGTGGCCTGCCATTGACCAAAAAGAAATTTTGCAACACATGACTTTATGTATGTGTAAGAACTGCCAACAAAGAGAGACGGGTAAATTATTTCACTATTTAATACAATTAGGCTATATGAGCCTGATATATCCATTTAGATGTTATGGTAGACCATTATAAAGAGGATTTACAAATTAGTGGTCTTCTGCCCTGGCTGGCGTAGCTCAGTGGATTGAGTGAGGGCTGGGAATCGAACCAAAATGTCGCAGGTTCGATTTCCAGTCAGGGTACATGCCTGGGTTGCAGGCCATGACCCCCAGCAACAACACATTGATGTTTCTCCCTCTCTCTCTCTCTCTCTCTTTCTCCCTCCCTTCCCTCTCTAAAGATAAATAAATAAAATCTTAAAAAAAAGAATACTCTTAAAAAAATAGTGGTCTTCTGAAGAAACTTCCTCTCCCTTACACCATGTTGAAAAGAGTATTGTCAATATTTTGCTCTGTCATTTAGCATTTTGTGTCCATGTTATTCTGAACAGCAGTTGGCACATATTTTTTCTTTAGCTATATTAATATACCCAAGCAGGCATTAGGCTAGTCTTTTATTTACAGTATATCTTTTTAAAGAGATTTTGTACAACACCAGTATGGCTAGTAATATGATTAAACTTGGTTAAGCTATAGAACCAAGTAATATAATCAAATAAAAATCCACATATTACTGTGAAAGTATATTGAACATATGTTTAACAACTCCAACCAATTGATTTAAAGTTTGTTTTGGTAAAGTAGATGACCTTGATAATGTGGATGGCCCTCCTCCAACCAGCTGAAAACCTAAAAAGTAAAAATGGGTGTTTCCTAAAGAAGTAATTCTTCCTCAAGACAGAAACATCATCTCTTCCTCAAGTTTCCTGTCAGCTGGCCTGCCCTACTAATTTCTGAGTGGCCACCTGCCCAGTTACTTGAGCCAATTCCTTAAAATAAATATGTTGATTTTTATTCATATTAAATTTAGTTCTATAAAAAATATAATATGCACTGATTTTTAGCCTTACTATGAGGAGAAATATTTATTTCAAAGATTTTTGGAAATACATTTTACCCCAAAGTTTATAAAGTATATCTTAACATTTTATGAAGTATTTTCAAGATAAACTTTTGATAATAATAATGATAGATAATTAAAGACTGATTTATAATTTTCAAAGGCTTTTATAAAATTTTAAAATTTAATCACAGGCTGTCATAACATACCATAGACTGGGTATGTTATTCAAATTATTTGTCATAGTTCTTAAGGTACCAGCTGATTGAGACCCTGGTAACAGCCCTCTTCTTGGCTTGTAGAAGTTTATCATCTTTCTATGCTCACATGGCTTTACTTCAGCCCATATGCACAGAGACAGAGTAAAAGCAATCTCTCTGGGATCTCTTCTTATAAAAGCACTAATCCCATCATAAGGGCACACTTCTGTGACCTCAACTAAACCTTATTGATACTGATAGATGCCTGTCACAACCACAGGAGCAGGCTAAGGAGGAGCAAAGAGAAGCCACCAGGGAGATGAGCTAGGCCATAGGTATGGAACCAGAAGACACTCCTACATTGAACCACATTCCTTAAGGCACTGAGGGAGTGAAATGCAGCCAGACAATCCCTTCACAAGCTGAGTGGGGCCATGGCAAGATAACACCATGTCCTTTGGGCAGGTGGGGCCATGTTGCCAGGGTAACTGAGCTCATGCTTTGCAGGGAATATTCTGCCCTTGTTTGGCATATTATGCTCCTGGCTGCAGATTGCAGGAGGGATGGGGGGTGGTAGGGGTGGGCACATATGTGATAGAGGTCAGGATGGTGGCAGGGGTAGGTTCTGACTGAAGAGGCCTGTCAGTCTAGCCTGAGGAAAAGAAGAGATTGATTGCAAAAGAAGGGATTGGTTGCAAAAGAAGGGATTGGTTAAAGGTGGACCCACCAGGAGTGCACAGAAGTTTGTGAAGTGAATTGGGCATTATGAGAAAGCATCATGTCCATTCTACACAATATAAACCCAGGGGAAGGAAGGGACGTTCTCTTCCTTAGAGAACACACTGGCTGGTGCATTCATGGGAACTTGTGGCCCACAAGCCACATGGCCAATCCCAGTGCCAGCCCCACACAATGGTTCCAAAGAGCCTGAAGTTGGACAGCACTGGCAAACAAGCTAAGCTCCCTGGATGACCAACTGCTCAATAGCCCTACAGCTCCCAAAGGATGGTACTTTAAATGGGTACAGGAACTCTGAACACAGCCTTTTGTTTTGGTTTGTCTGGGAACAGCTGGGCTTTCCCAGGTTTTCTGAAGGGGATGGGATGGGCTTTGAGACAAGAGCCTCACATTCTCCCAGATGGTGAAACATCTAAATAAAAAGCCTCTTTCTTTTCTCACCAGCCTCTGCCTCTAGCATTTGCCTATTGGTGGCAGTGGGCAGCCAACTTCTACATTAGTTCTGTAACATAATTACCTTCCAAATACCCCATTTCCAAATACCATCTTATTGAGGTTTAGAGCTTCAATATATACATTTTGAGGAGGACAAAATTTAGTTCATAAAAAGATATAAAAGCTCTTCTTCAAATTAAATTGACTTATTTTCTTTAGAATTCTATATTCCTTCAACATTATCATAGATGTTGTTTCATTTGATTTCAAAAGACACTATATGAAGATACAAATTAAGTAGTATATCATTACTTTCAAAGAAAAGAAATTTAGAAAAAAAACCCTAAAACTAAAAAAGCCAATGACTTGACAGCATAAACATTGTCATAACAGAAACAATTACTATTTTATTCTAGTTTATCATAGTATCTTATTTTTCTGTACTATACTATTTCAAAATATTTTTAAACAAATGCTTAAATTTATAAAAGAAAATATTACACAGAGTGGGGGAAAAGTAAGTATACAGTTGCAAGTACACAAAACACAGAATTTATTCTTGTATTATATTTATTAATTATTGTATTTTTTTATTACAACCATAACCTACTTTTACTCACCCCTATATATTGGTATGGAATACAGAGTATAGGGACAACTACAACTAATACTCCCTGATTCCTGCATTTGTACTGGCCTATTCTCAGGCTTGAAAGACAAGGGTTCTAAGGGTCCAGTGAACAAAAGTGCTAGCTTCACTTTCATTTTATGATAATCATAATAGGGCTTTGCCAAGCTGAATTAAGTTATATTAAAATTAATGTTATTAATTTATCTAAAAGTTATGATCAGAATATTTATCAGAATCACTGTGTGAAGTACACAGAAAAATAGCCTAGAGGGGGGAAATAATGTAGAGACCAAACATTTTAAACAAAAACATTATTTCTTTAATTTTTTTATTGTTCAGTTACGGTTGTCTCCATTTCACCCCGCTGTTCTACCCCTCCCTGCCCACCACCCTCTCCCACATTCAATCCTCCCCCTTAGTTGTCTTTGTCCATGGGTCTTTCATACATGCTCCTTGACCCTTCCTTCTTATTTTTAAATAAATACTTGCCATCAAATCTAGTAGGTAAAAGAGGTATGTCTAATTTAAGTGATGTGTGTGTGTGTCTGTGTGTCTGTGTGTATAAGTGTAGGCATTTGAATTTGCTTCCACTCTGTCCCCTTCTCCCTGAGGCCCACTATGGGAGCCCTTTGTCCCTTCATGACAGAATGACTTAAAAATGCTGGTTTTAGGATATACCTGCATTTGGTATAAAATTTTTAATATCTGGATTATTGATCTTCTTAGAATTTTTACTTAAAAATGTAAAGGATGTAAATGGAACTGTACACCTGCTACAAAAGAGATGGCTCCCTGTAATATAAGAAACCCCTGGATTCTTGCCTTGCACTGAGTTTAACCTCAAGGCGCTGAACATACCTATTCTGTCTAAGAGTAAGTAGTAATTCAGTTTTCATTTCAGCTAAAACCACAGCCTCACCTCAATTTTAACAGCTGAAATTCTTATGTTCTCTATGGGTCATATCTGGTCATTTTTAAAACCTCTTAAATTCAGTTACTATGGGATCAATGGATATCACATATAGTATCCCCAGGGTGAACTGAAAGGTAAGTGAGAAAATGCCTTGCTCTAACAGCTTCTTTCCAAAATTGTCCAAAGAACATTTTATGTTGAAGACAATTTATGAGACACTTTACATTTTTTATGATAGGTGGCAGAACTCTTGATTGAGATCTTATATCATGGGCTTCTACTGAAATTCAACAAACTGCATTTCAATTAACCAAGGTTCCTGTGGTCCTAAAATCGGTATCACAAAAATGAATTGCTATAAAGCTTTGCAATCATATATCAGTAAAGGTTTTCCTAGATCAAGTTGATAGGTTTTCACTGAAATACATATTTGAATAAAGATTAATCAAAATAATTTTAATAGGCCAAAAACTTATAAAATAAAGCAAGTATACTTTCATTTCTAAGTGCTTTTTAAAGAAATAACTAGCTTTTACTTAGCACAGTTCTTAGGTAAATTGTTTACTTTTTAATTAACCAATTTCTTTACAACTTTTTGAGGCAAGTACATTCATTAACCTTCTCTCTCCAGTTTAAAAAACTGAGGTACAGAGAGACTTAAAAAATTTTTAAAATTCATTCAGATGGTAACAAAATCAAGATTCAAACAGAGACTGTGATTTTGGAGATTTCTGCATGCAATCATATTCACACATCACTAACATTTTCATATTCAAATGAATGCAATGGTCAAGTACAAGAATTTGAATCATTTAAATTAATGAGTGGTAGATGTTCTATTAGGTACAATTAGTAACTTTAAGGATTACATCATAAGCTTCTTCAAGATCTCACTTATATTGCACTGCCTCTATGATGCCATGGACCAAGTTTTTCTGAACAGAAAAATGAACAGAGCACTATCCTGGTGATAGATTTAGAATGAAATGTAAGAACTTACTTGTATTTCTTTGCTTGTAGTTGAAAAGGAAGCCTCTTTTCAAAATGGCAAATGTAAAGTAAGTAGTAATTCAAGTAATAAATTCTATGAGAATCAGAGCTGTTTGTGGGTTTCATTTTTATCCAAGATGGAGTAATAAGAATTCTCTTGACTGAAACAACCAAAAGAAAAGAGCAATCTACACAAAGTATATGGTGCACAGTTTTCAATATATGACATACTGAGTCAGGCAAAGACAGTGACATTTCAGAAATAAGAAACAGTAAGTTGAGTTCCACACAGGAAGCAGGAAACAAAAGCAGCCCCAGCTTAGTGAGTGTATATCAAGGCTATTGCAAATAAAAGGGGATCCAGATGGAGCCCTAAACATTCCCTGAATTGAGGACATTTTGCTATACCCTTAGCTTAGGGGAAAGAACTTCAATTCAGCAACATGAATGAATCTCAGAATAACTGTGGAATGAAAGACAAGAAAGAGTTTATTATATAATTCCACTGATACACTAAGCCTGAGTTTGCCCTCACACTGCCTGCAGAGCGCCCCTATCCCCTACCTCAGGGCCCAAGATCAGGGTGAGCAGCTGTGGCCAGGGACATAAACAGCTTCTCCAAGAATGAGAAGGAGCTGGAGGAGCTGCTTCTGGAAGTCAGGCAGGATCTGGGCAGCAGACACTGTGAGAGTAAAATGAAAACACATATATTGACAGGAGATCAATGATTACCTGGGGAGGTTCAGCACAGAGATGCTTTGTAGGGAAGGAGTACATAAGGGCATGAGGCAACTTTTGGGTGAGATGAATATGTTCACTATCTCAATTGTGCTGATATTTCACGAAGGGTAGAAATATGTCAAAACTCATTTAATTGTGTACTTGAAACACAGTAGTCCCTTTTACCCAGTTTTGCTTCTTGGGTTTTCAGTTATAGTCAACTGCAGCATGAAATTAGTAAATGCAAAATATCAGATTTTTAGAGAGAGAGATTGAGGGGGAGAGAGAGCCCATTCACAAATTTTTATTAAAGTGTATTGTTATCATTGTTCTATTTTATCATTAATTATTATTGTTGATCTCTTACTGTGACTAATTTATAAATTAAACTTTATCATAGGTATGTATTGGTAACCTTAAAAAAAACATAAAAAAGCCAAAGTGAGAGGTAACACAATTTATTTGAGATCAAAGAAAAGATGTTTAAGAAACTCTGATTTAGGCAGAAACCCAAATAGTTTCACCCAGTTTTGTGGTGAAGGCAAGTATTGTTTTTTAATGCAAAGGGGGGAAAATACATAAATAGAAGGAAGGTATTTCTATTGGTGCTAAAATGTAAGTTATCCTTTGGTTCTACATGGCAGTTGGTGTTAATTCTAAAATGTCTGTCATAAAATTTCAGTCCTTATATATGGGATGTCTGCTTTCCTATTACCTTTATAGCTGTTTTGAATATAATGCTGGTTTTGTCCAGCCCAAAGGTTCTCTGCCCTAGTTCAGACATTTCAGATATTTGAGCAATAAGATGTGTAAGTCAGTTCCTCCAGAATAGATGTATGTCCTAGCTTTATTTTAAAATTACTCTACTATGTTAACTCTTCATACTATGTATAGAAAAAAAGTAGTATATTATAGGATTCAGGCATCTACTGGGAAACAAGGAGAGAAAGCTCTGCATATAATTTATTATATTTAATTATATCATAATATATCTAAACAAAAATTCCGGTTTGGGTATAACATTTTAGGTAAGTTTGGTTTTAGGATAATCTTTGTTGTAGACATCATGTTTGTGTCCCCTCAAAATTCTTATGCTGAAAACCTAATACCTAATAAATTGGTACTAGGTGGAAAATTTGGGAGATAATTAGGTCATAAGGATGAAGTTCCATGATGGAGTTAGTGTCCTTAAATGAAATGGAAGACATCTAGTCCCCTTTCTCTCTCCTCTAAATGGGGACACAACCAGAAGAATCCCACTTGTAAACCAGGAAGGTGGCCTTCAGCCAAATGAGACCATGCTGGCACCCTAACCTTGGACCTTCAGTACATAACTGTGAGATAAATGTTGTTTAGTCCATTCTGTTTATGGTAATTTGTTACAGTAGCCTGAACTGTATGAAGACAGTCTTCATAGTGTGGTAGTATTTAACAAAAGAATAAGATGAAAGACTATGTTTTTCTTGATGAATGGCACAAGTAGACTAGTAGTATATTGCTCTTAGATGTCTGTCACTTGATAAGTCTAGCTTGAATGTTAGTTAGTTTGGATCATATGAGAGAGAACAGGGAGGTAGTTTGAGGTTAAGGATTATCATGGGACAGCTTCAATTTTCTATAAAGACACTGTACTTGTTTTCTTTTGCTGCATAATAATTACCACAAATTTAGTTGTTTAAAACAATGCAAATTTATTATTTCACAGCATCTATGGATCAAGATAGTTTCCACGAGCCTGAGTGGATTACTTTCTTGTTACTGCTGTAATAAATTACCACAAAATTAGTTGCTTGAAACAACAAAGTTTTATTATTGTATTTCTGGAAGTAAGAAATCTGAAGTCAAATTTACTAAATGAAAGCTGAGGTGTCAGACAGTGCCAAGGTGGTACCTTTGGGATGACCTCAGGGAAGATGTATTGCTCTTTTTCAGCCCCAAGTGACCACCAGTGTTCCTTGGCTTCTTCCTCCATCTTCAAAGCACATCATTCCAAATCTGTGATTCACTTTCACATTGCATTCTATTCTCTTGATCTTCTTGCCTCTCTTACAAGGACTTTTGTGATTACTTCTAGTGTTCACCCAAATAATTCAAGCTAATCTCTTTTAAGATCTTTAGCTGAATCGCATCTGCAAAGTCTCTTTGCCCTTTAAGTTAGTATTCATAGGTTCCAATGATTAAATTGTGGATATTTTGAGGGAGTTGTCACTCAGCCTACTGCAACTGATTAGCCGACTCTGGTGCTTGGGTCTCCAAAGACTGAAATCATGGTGATGGCTAGGGCTGCACTCTCCCAGAGATCCCTTGCCAGCCTCCTTCAGGTTCACAGCAAACTTGAAATTGTAGGATGGCTTACTGGCTGCCTGCTGAGGGACTCTCTATCAGCTTCTAGAGGCCTCTAGATCTCTATCAGCTTCTAGATCCTCAGGATCTAGTCATATGGGTCTTTCATGTCACGCAGCTTACTTTTTTAAAAAACCAACAGGAGAAAACTTTTGTCATTGTAATGATTAAGGTCTTGCATAACCTTAGTTATGTGTTAGTTGGCATTTTCCTCAGTTAAATAAGTTATGTAAAACCTGTTGAGTGTTTTCATTACATTTAGGACAAAGTAGAAGTCTTCCATATAATACATTGAATACTAAAAAACGTTTGTATCCTTCTGTTAAGGCTCACCAAGGATGTGTTAACAAATAAACACTGAACATATTTCCAAAGTAGAAACATGTCACCATAAAGTAATAGCAGGTTCAAAACAAACAAAAAATTCACATTGATGATATTCAAGTGTTCTTTTCTGTCATTTTCAAATGAAAAGCAAATAGAAGAAATTCTAATCTGCAGGTGTTCAGTATAAATCAGATACTGAGTTATGACACATATTTCTGCTCTCTGTGGAATTTGTGCTTCAAGACATTTTGTTACAAAATGTACCCTATTGAATTTTCAGATACTTGGAGAAGAAGGGAGCAAAATATAACAAAATACACACATCTAGGTTTTTGTCAGTTTCAAAAAGAGCATAATGGAGTACATTCTCTTGTTCATGTTTGACTTTACTGAAACCACAAAGAGAAATTATCAAGAGTAAACATTAAATGTTACTCAAAATGTAAACTTGTATTTAAATTACAAGGGAAAAAAAGACAAAAGTAAGATCTACCTGTGACTTCTCTTCTATTCTCTTCTCTTCTATGAATCTCTTCTATTATTATCAATTAACTTTTACATACAAAGGTTTATTGGAAGCTAGGAGGGTAATAACTCTCCAGTCTGCTTCTTTCAGAGTTGCATTCATATGTTGTATTATTTTCATTTTATTGCAAACATTTCTAAATATATGGTGATTAAATGTAGTGTTTATTTGATATCTCATTAATATGTCTACTGAATTTTATTAATATTTTTCATCTATATTACATGTCAAAGTAAACTATGAACTAAAGGGCAGAGGTTATTTCATATTTCCTTTTTTACCAGTGCCCATGTCTGTTTGAATATTAACACAAGTCACTTATAAGAATTCTGTAGAATTTCAATAATATGATTCACATTATTTTAAACAATTTTGAGTATTTTATAATCTAACCATAGATTTCAGTTGATAGAAGGACAGGCATGCCAACTTGTACTCAATAATACACATGTGTGTGTGCATTTCATATGGCTTATCAGCAAAGTGCCTGACACATAGTTGTTCTGTAACTGATGACTGTAATTCACTTATAGATCAACTTACCTAGGACTCAGTTTAAATTTCTGTATCTAAAATACAGTTAGGAATAATGGAATTATTGGTTCTATACTATTAGAAAATTTTTGACTTAAAGTTTAACACTTGGTGTTAATGTTTATGATCTAATGAGATTTGTTTAGCCTATATTGAGGAAAAAATAAAATTTTGCATAGAATATTGGTCTTCCATAAGTAAATAAAGAAAAGAAAAACAAAGATTTTTAAAATAAATAACATATCGTCATAACAGCAGTGTGGACATTGAGGAGTGACCGCATTTATGTAATTATCATATCAAATTTCTGTCAATACAGACTTTAAATTCTTTGAGAAAATATGTATGGTTCACAATAATTAATCTGTTCAATTATCCAGTATTAGTACAATTCTGCAAAATAGTACCTATGACATACTGATATCTAATTAATGTTACTTTATTATTTTGTTGACTATCCAAGTTTTTGAAAAATATTCTATAATGGTTCTCTGTGATTTTTACTTTGTATTTATTTTTATGCTTCTCAAACTGTGTCAAAGTTACATGATATGCAGAACTAGGGTTGCAGAATATAGTTAAAAAAACAATTTAAATTAATTGTTGATGCTATTTTTAACATAGGTACTATACTTATTATAGGATGTGGAAATAAATCCCCAGGAATCCAGTAATATTCATTAAACACTTGGGGCATGAACTTACATATGAATTCTTTCAAGGTCAAGACAAGAGATTCTGTACTGAAAATAGTTAATCAAAGTAATCTGTACCAATTTTGAAGTTGTTTAAGAGTGAGAGTTTTGACTGGTTTCCTTAGAAATCCTTAGTTATAAGATATAGTATTATACATATGACATTAGTTTGAAGGAGATATTATGGACTGAACTGTGTCCTCCATACCCCAAATTTATATGTTCAAATCCTAACCCCAGTACCTCAGAATGAGTACATATTTGAAGACAGGGTTTTATAAGAATAATTAAATTAAAATTAGAGTATTAGGGTAAGCCCTAATTCAACCAACTTGTGTCTTTATAAAAAGAAAAAAAAATTGTGTGCCGTAGGAAGACCATGTGAAGACATATGGAGAAGACACTCATCTGTAAACCAAGGATAGAGGCCTCAGAGAACCAATTCTGCTGACAACTTGATATTGATTGGACTTCTACTCTCCAAAACTATGAGATAATAAATTTCCCTTATGTAAGCCACCCAGTCTGTGGTAACTTGTTATAACAGCCATAGCAAACTAATACCGATTTATTATTGGGAAGTCAGTGGGGTTTTTGTGTTTTGTTTTGTTTTTTTTTGCCAGGAGTTGGAGACAACTGTACCTGAATGACAAAAAAATCAATTAAATAAATGAAGTAAAAAAATATCTCACAGAGTCACTGAAAAATGACCCTTGAAAAAAAAGAGTAGGGTGACATCTGAGTTACACAAATGCAAAATCTTTTATATCATTTGCTAGCCCATGCCATTTACTATTTATAAATCATCAATTATTCTGATTTTCCAATTTTATGAAGTTCTGAGTATTTTTAATTAAAAATTATGTATAATTGCCCAAATCACTCTCTTATCTTATCAAGAATGAAATTTCCCCCCTTATATGCACAATAGATTCCTGTTTGTAAAACAATTCAAAAGAACAATCCATAAAATTTCACTGAATAGATTGTAGATTATGACTTAAAAATTAGAACTTTTCTCTTAAAAATAACTGTGTTGATAAAGACTTAGACTAAGTGATAAAAATAAAAATATGAGACAGATTTGGGAGGTATTAATAGGGCATAATCTATAAAACTTGTTAAATAATTAGATTTAGGACATGAACAATAGGAGTAATTAAAAGGTTTTATCAGTGCAAGGACCAAACCAACAATGGAAATGGTTACCGTAGGAAGAAATATTGTGAAAAAGTCAGTTTCACAGGGCAACAATCAAGATTTTTTTAAGTTATTTTGGGATTTATTGTATTTAGGTAGGTATTTAAAATACATTAATTTAATGTTACTAAAAGTTATGGATGTATGAGTATAGTTATTAAAAGTTATGGATATATTAGCATAGCACAAAAATAAATTAATTTATTTTGAGACTAAATTGAGATAATTATCTTCATATATGAGGTCTCTTATTCATGGATGTGTAGGATACATGCAAGCTATCATCTCACCCTGCAAGTAGTTTATAGCTTAACAGGGGAAGTAAACTTGTTCAAAATAACTAAATGCCTTTTCTAAATAGTAGCCTAAATTGATACTTTAGCAGAACCTAATATGAGCTTGTAGAGAATTAGAACTACTGAAGAATAATATACACTTGGTAACCGTTGACCGTGTACCTTTATAAGTCCCAGTTTTACCATCTATCAAATATAGATATTATTGGTCATAGTTGTTTTAAGGACTAATTAGCTGAAATATGTGGAACTTGGTTAATGTAGTATTTTATTTGTTAGGTTACTTCCTTCCCAATACTCTAACATGCCTAAATTAAGTGACATCCACAAGCAGCACTTTTAAAAACATAATGAGTAAGAAGCATGCAGGAATCTCAATTAAGAGAAGATTAAATTTATGTTTGACTGGCCATTATCTACATACATAAAATTATGTTTATTTTTTAAATTCTTAACTAAAAATTATAGCCAAATAATGATGCACCTAGAAGCTATTTAGGTCTTTACAAATAATTTAAGAGGACTAATTTATATAGTTTGGTAACATTAGTATATGAAACTTGGTGGCAAATGACTAAATCACAGTATAGTGTAGTCATTTTTATTAAATTCAAATATAAGTTTAGTATAATGCTGGGAAAATGGTTTAATATGTTTACCATGGTTACAAAATTGTTCTCTCTGCTATATTCCAATCATAAAGCAGTTTGTGAATTCTGTCATCTCTGCTTGGTTACAGCAGTGACACTTTCTTGTTAGAAAAATGTAATATCTGATTTGCTCACAGATAATTGATCAGATGGGACTGGCTTACCTCTTTAACAAGTTGCTTTGGCATAAAACCACATGTACATGGGGAAATGTTTGACACAGGAGCCAAAAGCAACAATGGAGAAAAGAAGGTCTCTTCAATAAACAGTGCTCAGAATAATGGAAAGCCAGATGCAAAAAAATAAAACGATATTACAGTTTGTCTTCATGTATGAAAATTAATTCACAGTGGACCAACTATAAGATCTAAAACAATAAATTACATACAAAAGGCATAAGGTAAGGTAGTAAAGTTTAAGGTAAGGTAGAAGCATAAACTTATGGACCTTGGTCATAGAGAACATTTTATAAATTTGGCCCCAAAGGCAAAAAATTTAAGACAAAAATAAATGAATGAGATTATAACAAACTATAAAGCTCTGCACAAAAGAAACCATCAACAAAACAAAAAAGCAACCAACTGAATGGAAGATGATATTTGCAAACAAGGGATTAATATCCAAAAATGCTTATAAAACTCATACAACTCTACACCAAATAAATGATGCAATTAAAAAATGGACAGAGGATCTGAACAGACACTTCTCCAAAGAAGACACACAAATGCTCTACGGATAGTATGAAAAGACACTCAGTTTCACTAGCTATTAGAGAAATGCAAATCAAAACTACAATGAGATACCACCTCACAGCTGTTAGAATGGCTATTACCCACAAGCTTGGGAGAGGGTGTGGGGAAAAAGAAACCCTCCTTCACTGCTGGTGGGAATGTAAACTGGAACAGCCACCATAAAAAACAGCACAGAAGTTCCTCAAAAAAAAAAAAATGAAGAATACTGTTACCATATAATCTAGCAATTTCTCTTCCGGGTATACCCAAAAAACTCAAAAACATTAATTCACAAAGGTGTATGCACCCCATATTCATTGCAGCATCGTTCACAGTGGCCAAGACATGCAGACAAAGTGTCCTCAGATAGAGGATTGGATACAGAATATATAGCACATACATGCAATGGAATACTACTCAGCCGTGAGAAAAGATGCAATACTGCCAGTTGCAACAACATGGATGGACCTTGAGAATATTATGCTAAACAAAATCAGTCCAAAAAAGCTAAGAACCATGTGATTTCACTTATAAGTGGGATATGAAATGGAAACTCTCAGGAACAGACAACAGTATGGTGGTTACCAGAGGGAAGGGGGTTAGGAGGTTAGTAAAGGGGACCAAATAGTGATGGAAGATGAGTCGACTTTGGGTGGTGGGCACACAATGTAATACAAGATCAAGTTAATGTACACTTGAAACCTATATAACCTTATCAACAAATGTGTCCTCAATAAATTAAATTAAAAAATAAATAAAAAGTGTTCTGGCCTGGTCAGTGTTTGGCTTGAGTCACTGAGGGATATATGGGAGATAATAAATTAGAGGTAACCAGAGCCTATGAATCTTGTTGTTGAGAAAGTTTCAAGTTGTCTTTGGCAGAGATTTCCTCTTATTAAAGAGTATTTGTTTTGGAAGGCTAGGTAGCTGAAATGGAGAAACATAGGAAGTAAATTTATATAGCAAAGAAAGCTTATGCCTTTCAGTCTAGGAGGAAATACAAGAATTTGAGTCTGCTCCCTACTACTGATCCCCTTCAGGAGGTGTTTGAAATATATCTTCAAATACATTCTGTATATTTGGAATAGGAAAACTACCTTAAGTTCTAAAAGAAACAGACAAAATTAGGAAAAATAGCTACACATGGTATGTTAGTCTCCTATATATTTTTAAATTAATTTTCTATGTAGAACTCTAAATTTTGAATAATGCTTATAAAGAAGCCTCTATAGCAATAATCTCTTTAAAATATATCATTCTTTTTTGTTGTTGTTGTTATTTCTTTACCTCTAAAGCAGGGAGATAAGATGACTATAGCCTGTGGATTCAGATGAACTAAGATTCAAACCTCATCTCCATAGCTTAGTAAAAAAAGGCAAATGTCAAGCCTCTTTCTCCCTAATACCATCTGTCTGTCATATTAGTTTGAGGGTAATGCCATTCTCACAGTAGAGTTGAAGGAAAATGAAAATGTATGTAAAGCATCAAACTCAGTATCAACAGTCCTAATGTTGAAGAGTACTTAAACAGTTTTTCATCTTCTCTCAAGTGTGGTCTGTATATGTGCCTGTAGTATATGAGAGAAAGAAAGAGAGAGAGAGAAAGAGGGGGAGAGAGAGGGAGGAAGGGAGGGGGAGAGAATATAAAGGAGAGAGAATAAACTATATACAGGCAGAGAAGGTGCATATTTAAGAATCCATTTACATGTGTTTTATAAAAGACACCGAAGAATGCAGGTACACTCTCACTTGAGGAATTTCTCCTTTCTGAAGTTTAATTGAAGAATGAAAGCTGGTGGAAGAGAAACCTGAAAGAATTTAAGAAAAAAGCTTGTCTTATTCTAGTACTAAAATTGTTGGCATCAAAATAAAGCCAAACATCTATACATAGATAGTTTAACATAGTAGACCTGACAACCTGCAAAGTATTCACAGGGTTAATTGGGCAACCACATAACAACAGAGGTATCTTCTATATTTAAAATTAGCAAACATGACCTATTTTCGTGTATTTGTCACTAAATTTCACAGCTGCTAAGCTAGTTAGTGACACATAACAAGGAAAAGGTCACAGTCTTATGTGCTTTGAATCAGTTTTGAGTTTAAATTATATATTGACCAATGTTGAGGACAGGATCTCTAGAAAGTGGCTTTCCTACCAAATATACAACTTTTCTATTTATGTTTTAGAATGTCTCTGAAATTCTCCTGCATATTATGTAACAATTATATTACTTACAGGAATATGCACTAATATTTCTGGTTTTCCTATCAAGAAACTAAATTGATTTTAATAAAATACAAATATTCAAGTGTTTAAATATTTGTATTTAACCAGCTCAATATAGAACAAACATTAACCAATGTAAAACAACAACAAAATTAAACAAACGAATCTTCCGCTAAAAAATAAGATAGGAACCATGTATATCATGCCTGATTTATATATGTATATATGTATACACACATATATTTATATATATATGTGTGTGTGTGTGTGTATATATATATATATATATATACATATATAAATGTGCCACTTTCTGGAGTGAAAAACAAAACATATATAAATTTTGAGAGAACACACAGCTAATTAGCAGCATAGCTGTCAGAGATCACAAGGTAATATGCTTAGTGCTAAAACCAAGGTAATATGCTTAATTCTAAAACCATTCTTTCCCTACATTATTCTGCTTTCTAATGAACTCATACAAAAGACAAACAGTAAAATGACAAAAGACAAAATAAGAAATTACAATGAAAGCATTCCTTCAGGATTTTGTGCAAACTAAATATGTCACCTACCAATACAGATAATTAAAACTTTAAAAGAAATGTTTATAAAACCATAATTTATTCACTTCTATTGCTTTAAACTTACATGTTAACATTAAAATTGAAGTTAGCATACAGAATGCTAATCACAGTTTTCTAAGTAAAATATGCAGTATCTTGGATCTTGAGTGAATAGAATATTAAGATGATAGCACAGTACTTTTAATTTAGAACAACAAAAAATTAAAAGTGACAGTTTAAAAGTACCTTATAAATTGTATAGGTAGGTTTTCATAATTGTGACATTGTTTAATCAAATTATATAGGTTTCAAGTGTACATTTCTATGATACATCATCACATTACATTGTCTGCCTACCACCCAAAGTCAATCTTCCATAACTTTCCTTAACTATCTCATAATCTTATGTAATGATTCAGTGGAATTGTAAAGTGCTATACAAAATTAAGTTAGTTTGACTAAATGATATGCTATTTATTCATTTGAGAAATATTTCTAGAGAACTTATTTTTTTTGTTTTAATTGTTGTTCAAGTACAGTTTTCTGTTCTTTACCCCCATCCCAGCCAACCTCCCAGCTTTCCCCTCCTCCATCCTGTCTCCACACCCCCTTGTTAAACCCTTCCCCTCTTGCCCTGAAATTCCCTCCTCTCTCCTCTCTGGTCACTGTCAGCCTGTTAGAAAACTTAATTTAAGCAAAGTACTGTTTGGGGAATCTAATGATATAGTGGGGAAAAATATATAACATCTCTGTCCTCACCAAAGTCCCACTGTAGTGGCATTACTTTAGACAGTGATATTCTCAATATTCAATATTTTCCATCTACGACTTTTTCATTCTATGAGATAATAAATCTAGAGTTTGACAGAACTATTTTAAATTTATTTTGAAAGCTTGATTATTCAATTATTTATATATATATATATAATTTTAAATTAAACCATCCAAATGTATGTATCTAGTTATATATATGTAGAGAGAGAGGGATACATCAATTATATATAGATATAGGTACATAGTTATATATAGATGTAAAGTGACTTGATTGGTCCTCTAGCACACATTACAATTGTAGGCAAAAATTAAAACAGATTTTTTTCTATCAGTTACTTACAAGGAAAGAAATACATATTTTATCAACATTTACTGATAATGATTTTTGAATTAGGATTGTATGGGATGGGATTACTAAAAATGTCATGTCTCACTAATATTGTCATTAGTGATGTAAATGAGATTTATTTTTTTAAACAATGTAAGATTTATTTTATAGACTGAATTATATCATCCCAAAATTTATATGTTTAAGCCATGAGCCCCTTTGGAGCTAAACACTTAAAGAGGTAATTAAGGTTATTACATCATAGAGGTGGGACTCAAATCTGAGACTTGTTTGCTCATTAGAAGAGAAACAGACATCAGAGCTCTCTCACTCTCCTTTCCCTCCCACATATACCAAAGAAAAGGTGACAGTCCTATTTTAGATGTGAAATAGAAATGAATTCAATCCATCTTGTAAGAAATTGACTCTAATTTTAAGAATAATGATAATACATCAGTAATTTAGAGTACACTGTATTACCCAGAGAAATCTATGATTTCATAATCAAAGAAACAAAGATCTGCTTTACCCAAAAAACTGAAGATACTGGTGTTTTGTGATGTCATAGTCATTATATATATATATATATATATATATACACACACACACATGTATATATTTATTATATAGATTAAATATGTAAAGAAAGCAAACAAAAGTTAAATGGTAACATGAATCCAGAAGTAGGCACTTAAAAATTACTGACCAAAAGAATTATGAATATCTCATACTTATATACCTTAATATAATAGACAAAAGTTATTTTACATTCATTTTCTCAATTATCTCTCTAAACCCAGACAGTCACAAAAATATTGGCAGAAATAATCTATTAAGTACTACTAGAGTTTCTTACATATCTTCCTGTCAAGAAAATTACAACTGCAATTTTATCAAGGTTTATGTGATTGTGTGGTGATTGTTTGTCTTCTGCATTAGACTATAAGATTCAGTTTCTGTTTTCTCGTTTCATTAAATACAATTGTTTTAACTTTTAAAAATTTAAATTAAATGCAAAATATACTAAATTCTTTACATTTATTTCTTCCTTGATACTGAAAAGTTTTGTTTTTGCAAGCCAACTGAAAAGACTCATTCATTTTCTTTCTTTAAAAATAGTAGAACAAAGGGGAGACAGGAAGGGATAATGGGAGAAAAGGGGGCAGGGTATAGTGAACAGGCGGCAGGGTACAGTGACTTAAAACTGCACTTGAACAACAATTAAAAAAATTAAAAATACATGATTAAAAATAAATAAAAAGTAGGATCTAATTTTAGTCACTCTGTTTCATAATAATTAAAATTAAATACTGTGTTGATGTAAAGACTAATAATTGTCTTTCAACTGATTAGAAATCAGTTATTTTTACTATTTGAGAAATTCTTTTGGGCACTGAGTTCTTCTGAACATTCTAAAAGTAAAATACTTTATCAACATTATTTTTTTTAATTTTAAATCTGGCTTATTATGATTCATACTTTTTAAGAAATAATATCTTTTAAAGATCTCTCTAGTGACACATAGAGATATCCTTCATTTCTTTGTACAACCATATCATAATTTATTATGTGGATGTACTATTGTTTATTCATTTTACTTCAATGTTTTTTAATCTTGAGGTTATTTATTTATTCATTTATTTTTTAATTGTTGTTCAAGTAAAGTTTTCTGTCTTTTACTCCTATCCCAGCTCACCCCCCAGCCCTTCCCACCTCCCTCCCATTTCCACTCTCCCCTAATTTTTGTCCCTGTGTCTTTTATACTTGTTCCTGTAAACCCTTCCTCTTTTCCCCTGAAATTCCCTCCACTCTCCCCTCTGGTCATTTTTCACTTTAATTTTATATTGACACTATTACAGATGGCCTCATTTCTCCCCCAAGTGCCCACCTCCACACAGCCTCCACCCCTTCCCTTTGGCCATCACCACTCTGTTGTCTTTATTAATGTGTCATACATATAAGGTCTTTGACTAGTCTCTTCACATCCTTCCATCCAGTCCCCCATCCTTGCTCTCCTCCGACAGCTGTCAGTCTGTTCCATGTATCCATGACTCTTCCTATATTGTTCACCAGTTTCTTTTATTCATTTGATTCCACATGTAAGTGAGATCATACGGTATTTATCTTTCTCTGACTGGCTATTTCACTTAGCATAATAACCTCCAGGTCCACCCATGCTGTTGCAAAAGATGAGTTCCTTCTCCCTAATGGCTGTGTTGTATTCCATTGTGTAAATGTACCACATTTTTTATCCACTTATCTACTGATGAGTACTTGGTCTGCTTCCAGACCTTCACTATTGTAAATAACATTACACATATTCTTTCAAATGAATATTATTTCAAAAATAAAACCCTGAATAGTCTTGACAATCTTGAGAAAGCAGAACAAAGTTGGGGGTATCATAATACCTGATATCAAAATGTACTATGATTCCATCGTAATCAAAACAGCATGGTACTGGCATAAGAATAGACATATAGATCAATGGAACAGATCAGAGGGCCCAGAAATAAACCCACATATTTATGGTCAATTGATATTTGACAAAGGAGGCAAGAGCATACAATGGATCAAAGATTATCTCTTCAGTAAATACTGTTGGGAAAATTGACAGGTACATGCAAATGCAAAAAAAAAAAAAAACCATAAATCTAGACCACTCTCTTACACTATATACAAGAGTAAACTCAAAATGAATAAAGAACTTAAATGTAAGTCATGAAACCATAAAAATCCTAGGAGAAAACAGGCAGTGAAAACTCAGACATCTCTCATAGCAATGTTTTTGCTGATAAATCTCCTAGGGCAAGAGAAACAAAAACAAACAAACCAACAAACAAACAAACAAATGGGGCTACATCAAATTAAAAAGCTTCTGCATGGGATAAGAAGTCATCAACAACATGAAAAGGGAACACATTATATGGGAGAAAATATTTTCCAATAATACATCTGATAAGGGGTTAATCTCCAAAATATATAAAGAACTTATACAAATCAACAACATGAAGACAAACAATCCATCAAAAAATGGGCAAAGAACCTAGACATTTCTCCAAAGAGGACATATGGTTAGCCCATATACATATCAGCCTTCCTTCTAGTATAGAAGGAGATTATCCAGTGCCCTGAAATATTCCTTGCGATGATCCTATAGCTTATCAAATTTGAGGACAATCTGGTGATATGGTGACAGTCAACAAATAAGGTATTGATCTCTATTTCCACTTCTACCTTCTTTCTCATACTCATGTGTAAGATTACTGGTAGTGCCTAATAGTCTAATTAAGATATTCATCACAAATAAAAGACGCTATAGTCCACCTATTAGGACATTAAGAAGAGAGGGAGAGGTATGCTACAGCAATACTTCCTATCAACAAAAAAACTGCAAAACCTGTCAGCATAGAAGTTAAAATAAGAGGTTGCAAGAGTAAATTTCTGTGACTAAGTTATAAAATATTCTTTCATAACCAGCAGACACAACACATGTAATCCAAAGTATTTATTCCCCCATTCATTATTCTTGGAAACATATCTTAAGTGTGCATTGCTAATTGGATTCAGCATAAGGGATACAAAACTGGTCAGCAGAAAAGATGCAATGCACAGTTTTGCGAAGTTCATGGTCTGACCAGGAAGAAAAAAACAATTGATTGTATACTTCCAAGTATCAGTGAAATTAGGATGATGACATTTATGACAAAGGCAACAGCAAGAGCAAACATTTTATTGAATAAATGAGTGAATTACTTAATTTAATAATTGAGTAAAAGAGATGAGAGGATAGCCTAGCTGCAGCAGAAAGTGACCCTGAAATAGGCTATAAGAGGAAGTAGAGACAGATTTTCTCACACAGAACTTTGCTAATTTTAACAATAGAAAAAATTTCAGCATGTGTACCCATACCCTTCAAGTGTAAGTGCATAGTGTAAGAGACAGGTAAATTTAAAACTTTGGTTTTGAAAAGACAATTCATTCAACATTGTGGAGAAAAGAAAATGATTTTAGGGAAACTTGGGTAGACATGATAAAACAGCTATTAAATACTTAGAATTAAACATACCTGGGCATTCTACTTAATTTTTTATATAAATTGGAAGAATGGATGTTTATTAACTGGTAAAATAATTCTTAAGACTCTTTTTCTTTACATGGAAGGTAGCACTAGCTGCCAGAAATAATTTTATAAATACAATGGGTAAATTATACAGCTATTTCATATACTATTTATCATTCAAATAGGAGAAAAATAAGCTATTAAATGTATGCTGCTATTTGCTGAAAAAATGAATGTAGTATATTGATTCCAAGATAATGAACAATGATATTCTCATGCTGTGACACTGAAATAGCTATTCTTTATTTTTGTGCATTTTCTCTGTTACTAAATAACTACTAAATTGAATGAGAAATATAACAGAATTTCAGAAAGGAAAATATATGAAACATCTTATTGTATTTTATTTTTACTCTCTATTTTATTATTTTTTATTGTCATTTAACTACAGTTGTACCTATTTTCCCCTACCACTCTCCCCCTCCCCACCCACCCTCACCTCCCACTCTCAATCATACCTCCTGTTGTTCTTTATCCATGGGTCCTTTATACATGTTCCTTGATGATCTTTCCTCTTATTGCCCCCACTTCCCTCTCCTCCCTCCCCCCTGGTTACTATCAGTTTATTCTTTATTTCAGTGTCTCTGGTTATATTTTGCTTGCTTGTTTGTTTTGTTGATTAGGTTCCATTTATAGGTGAGATCATATGGAATTTGTCTTTCAACATCTGGCTTATTTCACTCAGCATAATGTTCTCCAGTTCTATCCATGCTGTTGCAAATGGTAAGAGTTCCTTCTTTCTTTCTGCTGCATAGTATTTCATTGTGTAAATGCACCACAGTTTTTTGATCTGTTCATTTACTGATGGGCACGTAGGCTTCTTCCAGCACTTGGCTATTGTAAATTTTGCTACCATGAACATTGGGGTACATAGGTTATTTTGAATTGGTGTTTCAGGATTGTTAGGATATAATCCCAGCAGTGGAATTTCCATGTCAAAAGGCAGTTCGACTTTTAGTTTTTTGAGAAAATTCCATACTGTTTTCCACAGTGACTGTACCAGTCTGCATTCCTACCAACAGTATACTGGGTTTCCCTTTTCTCCACAACCTTGCCAGCACTTTTAATAGGCATGAATTGAATGTTTGTGACCCCCTAAACTTCTTATGTTTAAATTCTAATCCCCAATGTGATGATACTGGGAAATGGAGCCTTTGGAAGGTGATCAGTTTGTAAATTCAGAGCCTTCCTGATGAAATTTAGTACCTTTGTATGAAGAGACAGAAAAGTTATCTCCCTCTTCCTCTGCCAAGTATAGATAAAATGAAATGGCCTTCTACAGAGCAGAAAGAGGGCATCTGCAGACACTGGATCTGCTGTTGTCTTGATCTTGGCTTTTCCAAACTGTAGAATTGTAAGACATGAGTGTTACCTAAACCAGCCAATCTATGGTATATTTTTTATCGTAGCCCAAGTTGATTGAAACAACATATACATATATGCAATCAATATTTAGAAAGTGCATGTATGTAAATTAAATAATTTGAAGAACCAATTTCTAATGAGGAAAAATCTAATTCCACGTAGAAATATGTAGATGTTATCAAAATGATAAGCATTGTAGATTATCTCAGTCATACAAATAACATTTCCAGAATATAAAGTACCATATATAAAACTCATTAAGATAGCTTATTTTTATGTTTTAGTTGACATAGTACACGGTATTCAATAAACAGTAACAGAGGTGATGACACGACATATGAGTTTACTATAATAAAAACTAAGGGTGTTATTCTACAAAGACAAGACAATTATAATTTAATTTTACATTACCATAATATAGCATTAAAAAAAGCTTAGACTACTTTAGGTAGTCCAAATCCCCTCTTCTTCTCTGGTGACTTACATTATATTATAAAATAACTGAGTGTATTAACACTTCAGGTAAAGAACCAGTGTGTGACTTAAATCCTATTTTTTCAGCCTTCTTGGGTTATTTAGCCCCTCCACGTGTGACACAACTTTATTCCTTTGTTTGCTTTGTCTATAGCACTATAATGTCCCCTTTATAGGCCTTTAAGTTCTTACCTGCTGTATGGCAATCAAATGCTACATGTTATGCAGAACAAAATGAATGAAACATTATTCTTGCATTCTAAAATTTCAGAAAAGCAGCAGGTGAAGGCTGGAAGGCAAATAGCTAACTTAGTTCAATGTAGTGAATGCTATGCAACATTGTATGAAGTTCTATGCAAACAGATAGGGGATTATGTAGGTTTTGTACAAATGCAGTGTATAGTTAAGAATGGCTTCTAATGAAAGACATACAAAAAGTTGGGCCTTGATATTTAATAAGTATTTTTATTTTTTTATTTCAGGAAGTAGCAAGAACAAGGCAAAGATGCCAGAGACCTAAACATGTTGGCGCAATGGTAACAATCACTGCACTTGGTCAGGGGTTGCATTTTCCACAGAATACACTATGCTTTCCTGTACCTCAAATCCTCTGCATACATTTTTTTCTGAAATACTACTTATTACCCTTTAAAAAATCAGTTTCAAATCCAAGATCAAAATGGCTGGAAATATGTGTTGGCCTGATGTCCCTTTGAAGACAAATCTTTTTGATTGCAATCCATTGCCCTTTCCACCCCTGGGTTTCTAAAGGGTTCTCTGGATTACTTATTTGAGCCTTGTTCAAACCTGCTGAGTTTGCTCTCTTTCTTAGTTCACTAATGAGTCAATAAGTCTTTTAACAATATTTTTCTGATAATTTTAGAAATATTAGCTATAATGCTATGCAGAGAGAAGTTCTAAATAAATACTTGTTAGATTTAACAAAATTCAGTCATTTTTCTTTTTTTATAAGCACTAAGCTCTCCTTTCAATTATGACCCTCAATTCAAACTTCAGGCCTACTAAACTTTGTGCATTGTTTAGTTTTAGTTTTGATTGTTTTGCACATTGTTTGCACAAATTTGGAATGGAAAGGATCCATTCTCCCTCATGCCCAATGTCTTGGCATATGTTTCTGTCCTGGCCTTTAATCCTTGCTTCCAAAAATCTAATGTATACTTAGAAGTTTAGCAAAAAATAAATTTAGGCATTATTTCTTTCTGCTAACCTCTTCTGTCCCCTAATACCTATCTATTATCATTCTTTAATGTTGATATGTAACTATGTTAACAACATACTCTGTCAGGGTGCTTAAGGTCACATATTGTCATTACTTCCTTACTTTCTTGCCTCTCTCGAGCTGGGGGAAGAGACTGGAGGTTCATTATTGTACTCCTAACTGTTAGTTTGCAGTTATACTTAAACCTTGACATAAAAAATAAATTAATTATAATTTCAAGAAAGACCTTAAATACATGGGTATGACTTGAACATCTGATTTGCAAGCTATTTCAGACACGGGAAACAACAACATGTAGTTGTAAATGTAGGAAAATCTGGTGTAAAACACATGAGAGAAAGTAGTCGTACTATGCTGGAATATAGGCTTTGTGAAAGAAATAGATAGGAAATGAGCGAAAAATTTATGAATGACTATTTTGTTAAAGTGGTTAATGAGTAAATACAGGCAGAAATTCAGTCTGTAATTACAACAGGGGATTCTAGAAATTTGTGTGATTAAAATAAATGTCTCAGTTAATAAGCAAAAAGAAGATAAATTTATGAGTAGGGTATTGATGTGTTTTTTAAATGCTGGAGTGGGTAGAAATATGGTCATGGAGATTAATAGGAGATTATTAATTAATAGAGAAAAATAACAGAACCTTAACTGATAACATAGGACTGGGAAATCATAAAACACAGAAATACTGGAGATTGTAAAAGAGGACATGCCATCATTTAGCAAGTGTTATTACAAACACTGATCCACAAATTCATTCAATACTATAATTGTTCAAGGCACAGCACTACTTCACTATAAAAATTTTTATGTAAACATGGATTCTGTCCTTAAGGAGATTATGTTGAAGTAAGAGTGAAGAAAGAACTCTGAGAAGAAGGAATTAGAGCTAGAACTTGACAGAAAGAATTTCAATAGATCATGTGGCTCATTCAAGGCAGAGGAAAATGCTGTAACAACCACTGAACTTCGAAAGGTGAGAAATGTGTTTAGAAGAAATGTCTCCAGTTTGACTAGAGAATATGTCATAAACAGATAAATAAAACAAGATGAGAGTTTAAAAAATTAGGATTATAAAGGAGAGATATTTATATATCCAGCTAAAGAGTTTAGGTTTGATATTAGAGTGATTGTCTCTTGTTTTGGGTCATCTTGCATCTCTTAACTGCTTTTATTTACTTTTGTTTTGGTTTATTTATTTTTTATGAAAACATCCAGAAATATCTCTTGGAAATATCCATTTTTACTAAGGGCCACCCTAACCCTTTCTCCCAGGAAGCTGAGCCTCAGTCACTGACACAAGGAGAGACAATGGGAGGAGCTGACACACACCAATTGCTGTATCATGGAGAGTTTTCCCTTTTATCCCTGCAAATTTCCCTGCATCTTACACTTTGCAAGAGCTGGTTGTTTAACTGCTTCCTTTGATCTATGAATTACATGAACTATTCTAATAAATTCCTTTTGTTTCTCATAAGTAGGTTAGAGTTGATTTCTGTTGCTTAAAACCAAAGTACCTTTATTCAGAAACCAACATTAACTGAACATTCACACAGATGGTGGGAGTCAGAATAAAGCAGTATTTCATTTCACATGTATAGTTTTCTATGAAGGAATGAAAAATCAAAAGATCTGTCAAATGAAAGAGATATTACAGTACAGACATTGATCTAAGACATCATTTATATAAAATGCTGAACTACCTTTTAAAGGAAATTATAAATCAATGTACAAAATAGTGGTGAGTTAGAAAGAGTTCTTAAAAAAACATGTTTCCCATGCATTTATATCCAGTCCAAAAATTAACTATTTATATTGAGAAAACAAGAATTAGATTATTCTTGAAGAGCTTGAAGAAATTTTTAATTCTGTGAAAATGTGTGGATGTCAAGAAATGAATATATTTCAGGTAATTTTTGTGTAAAAGATTAAAAGTTAAGAGTAAACTAAAAGTAGGATAGGCTCAGGATAAAAACAATATAAAGCAAGAAATTAATTTTCATAATTTGAAATGTCACCTGATTTATTTGTCAGGTATTCAAACCTCTTTCTAACATTAAACAATGGCAAATTTTGCTACTGATAACAGGTAAAAAGTGCTTACGACTAAGTGGTGGTATTTGCATCAATGTGTAGACTGTCTCACAAGTCTTGTGAGGCTTAATGTCTCACAAGACTTGTGAGACAGTCTTTCATCAGGGCTCTTCATCACAAAGGAAAAGAAAACCCAATCCACATTTGCTTAAGTAAGTAGGATATTCACTGACTCACATAAATAAAGTTTTCTAGAAGACAGTTGTCTTAAAGGGAAGCTTAATGAACTTGACTCTATAAACAGGATTTATAGTGTGAGCTTCTTACTTTGAGTCCTTTCTCTTTCACAGGTTGTTGGTTACTAACCCCTCATAGTCATCGTGTGGCTCCTAAATCCAACAGAACACTACCAACGTGAAATCCAAAGGAATAAGTAACTTCTTATCCTTCGACATATTCAAGTCTTGGCTTGATTCTCATTGTCTAAATTGAATGATACTCATCCCTGATAGTATCAGGATGATATGTGTTGATTGACTTGCACTAGTTGTAACAAAAAATTGTATGTGTAGTAATAAGAAAGATTATACTCATAATAATAGCAGTGAACACTCATAGTAGTTACTTCCAGAATTTTTAAAACATGGAATAAATTAATTTACAGATATTCAAAATAGCCAGAATCCATAATGCACTATTACTGTCCACATTATATTGGTAAGAAAATTTAAACACAGACAATATTCACATAAATCTCAAATGGAAGAAATGGGGTTTCATCAGAAGTCTGGCTCTAAGGATGACAAGGTAATCATTAAACTGTACTGTCACTTATTCTTTGAGCTGGTAACAAGGACACGTCACATGTGTGTCACATGTGCAGAAAGTATTTCTAACAGGAAATGTGAAGTGCTATTTCCTAAAAGATAAGGACACTGAAGCACAAAGAAATTCAATATCTACCTGAGGTAATTAACCAGTGAATAATTGAGCTAGAATTCAGACTAGGTTGATATAAGGGCAGAGCTAGAATATGTGAATTCATGTCATGACTGTTACTGAACATATTTGTAGACAGTTAAGGTAACCAGAATTGCATTGGGAGTGTATTATCTTGGCGAATTTTCATTTCCCCTGCTAGTCAGGTTCCCTGACAGTCTAAGACCTGTCCTCAGTCTCTCAACCCAGGCAGAAAAGGCAGGGCCCATGCTGCCTGGAACACAACAGCGGTTGAGTAGACTTAAGTTTAAATGGGTAGTTTTACTTTGGTTTTGCATCTTTTTAAATGTATATTAAGGCAATAACCTTGAAATACACAACTTTTGAAAAAAGATATAGAGTTTTATGTTCCATTAGCTTCCACCTATCAAGAACCAATCCACATTGACTAAATTATAGATTTTGTCTGGTAATTTTGAAAGGATAGTTCTGGCACCATTGATTCTGACTCACAGGAGGAAAGAAGTTTGTATGATGTGGGAAAACCTATGCTAAAGGAAAAGACGTAATGATAAACCTGATTTTGTCAATACACAGGCCTTGCTATAGACTATGTAAATTCAATTTCTGGTGATGGGGCCTGGACACCTACAGTTTTTGGTTACCTAGTGTTCTTTTAATCTTTTAATGTTCAGTCAGTGTTCAGAAACATTGCTCAAAAAAAAAGATACTGCATAACCAATTGCCACAACATGTATGCAGTAGCATCACTGGGCTGTTAGCAATTTGCCAGGAGGATGAGTCTGAGGAAGCTCTTCTAACTTTCTAGTTTGTGGAACTGATAATGAAGATTCTCTGTGTTCTAGTTAGGGAACACGTAGGCACTGAAAGGGCTAAAGAATAAGGCAAGAATTGGGGTTAGGGCCAAGAAACTCCTTTTGGGGAGGGGGGATAATAAGTGGTAAAAATGACCAGGATCATAGACACTAGCAACAGGTGCTGGAAAATCTCTCTGAAAACCCAGACAGGTAAAATTCCCTCCCAAATTCACCAGTCCAGGTCTCAGAGCAGAGGAGTAACTTCACAATAAATGTCCAGAACATTTACTGCCTCTAAGAGTCAATGCAATCTTGAAAGTAACAGAGATTCTTTTTTTTATTCTCCCTCTAATTTTCACAGTTTTTTTTTTCTTTTCCTCTCATTTAAGCAGTTAACAATTACTATGCTTCTTTGCCTGTGGATAGGTTTGTAACAGGAAAGAAACCATAGCTGCCAACAAAACATACATTTCTCAGCTATTTTTCCAGAAGTCTAAACCCATCGAAGGAATTTTACTAAGTGCCTTTAAGGAAACAATAAAGAGAAACACCTTTGAAAGAAACATCAAGAGGGAGAAAATTTATCTAATAGGTGGAGGGGAGTCCAGTCTCCTGGCTGAGAGAGTGGACTGTGAACCCAGAAGCAAGGGAGAGTGAGAGGAATGAGACACTTGCACAGAAATATGAGTGAATACACTCAGTCTTTACCACTTAATGAGCTGCTATCATGTATTTCATCAGGAAAGAGTAAATCTCCTAACACACCCGCATAAACATGCTCTTGTTATATCCACATAAATACATATTACCCCTAAAATATCTACACCTAAATCAAGTCAATGTCAGAACACTAACCTCCCAAATGGAAAATATCTTGAGCAAATATATAGATGCAAAGTACTAGGCATTTGTGCATTTTAGAACAATGGGTAAAATAAACACTTTCTTCCTCTTACAATTTAATTGCCCATAAAATCTAATTAATAAGCACATTTTTAAAACATTCAATTTTTCCAAATCTGAAGTCATTTCAGTTCTTAAAACATCCTGTCATTCATCTGATAAATGCACAAATATTAACATATCCCATATTCTTCTTGAAACTTTGAATTTGATGAGTTTAATTGCCTAGGGAATTTTGGAGTTGATTAACACTTGTTTTAAGGACAATTATGCAGGGGCCCATTTTTTAGTTTATCTTAGTCAATGCTATCTAAAGAGGCTAATGTTATTCAGAGGATAGTCTCATTACTCAACAAGAAAGTGATTTATTGAGTAATTAAAGCAAACTAAATCTTCACCAACTCAGTGCAAATTATAAGTGAATTTTAACTTGGTATGAATTTTGTACTCTTTTCAAATGTAAAATACTACTTATATTGTTGCTATTAGTACTTTTAATACAGTGTGTTTTTGGTAACACTGTCTTTTTGCTTTTTAAAATTAAATTTGTTGGGTTGACATTGATTAACAACACTACATAAGAAATTTCAGTTGTGCAATTCTATAATATACAATCTGTATGTTGTGTTGTGTGCCCAACCACCCAAAGACTAGTCCCATTTTGTCATTATATATTTGATGCCCTTTACCCTCTTCATCCTCCTCTCACCCACTGTTGCCTGTGCCTACAAGTGTTTTTGTTTGTTGCATTTGCTTTTTTGTTGCTTTCTGTTTTATATTCCACATATAGGTGAAATCGTGTGTTTCTTTTCCTTCACCATCCGACTTACTTTGCATGCCATGATACTTTCAAGATTCATTAATGTTGCAAATGGCAATGTTTTCCAATTAGTTTAAATTTAATATTTTTTCTAAGAAAAATTAACAGATACTAAAAGGGTGCATTTTTATTGATATTAGGCACAGTGACAGAAGAAAGCTTGAATGATTAAAAAACTATGAATAAAATAATTTAAAATCACATACAAACTCATTGACTTTCTGTTAATCATTTTTGAGTACATTTTTATGTACCTAGCAATGTAGATATGTAATAGTAATGTAGTAGTAAATTTGTTTTGATTTGATAAAAAATTCTTTCATAGTTTTTCATTAATTCATTTTACACACTTATTAAATTGTGAGCAGTGTAAGTAATCAATGATCCCCCTTCACCTGCTGTGATTGGCAGCTTTTAGTTGGTATGATTTTTTGAAATAGGTTAAGTTAAATTGAAAAGCGAAACACGAATACAACCAAGAATTTAAGAAAGTAAGAGATGCACACATGTTGGGATTTAAATATCCATACACTATATAAAACACCCTAAAATTCAAACACATATTAAATATGCATATATATTTACACATGTAAGTAACTATAATAATTATGCCATTATGGTGGCATGATAAAGTAAATATACTTGCAATAGTAATAAATTAATATTTACTTGGAAAGAGTAATAATAGAATTTTGTTCAAACAGAGTATATACAGATGTCAAGACACTTAAGTCTTTAGGTGGAGTATGATAATCTGAATGTTATTTTTGATATTTTTACATAAAAATGACACTTTAATATGTTTTAAAATCTTACACAAACAAATAAGGAATTATTTTACATATTCATTTATATCATCAGCAATTTTTCAATTAAATTTTGTTCTTCCATTCTGTGGGCCGTCTTTTTATTTTGATGAAGTTTTCCTTTGTTATGCAAAAGCTTTTTAATTTGATGTATTCCCATTTATTTTTTTTTTCTTTTCCTTTCTTAAGGTGAGGATAAATCCAATAAAATATTGCTATGAAAAATGTCTGCAATTTTGTTGCCTATGTCTTTTTCTATGATTTTTATGTTTTGGGGTCTATTTAAGTCTTTGATCCATTTTAAATTTATTCTTTGTGATGTAAGAAGTTGATCTAGTTCCACTTTTCTGTATGTATCAGTCCAATTTTCCTAACACCATTTATTGAATAAACTATCCTTAGCCCATTGAATGTGTTGGCTTCCTCTGTCAAATATTAATTGACTGTAAAAGTGTGGGTTTATTTCCGGGCTCAATGTTCTGTTGCATTGATCTATATGTCTGTTTTTACACTAGTACCATACTTTTTTTTATTATTATGGCCTTATAACATAGCTTGATATTAGGTCAGGTGATTCCTGCAACTTCATTGTTCTTTCTTAGGATTGTTGTTGCTATGTGGGGCCTTTTGTGGTTCCATATAAGTTTGTGAAATATTTCTTCTAGTTCTGTGAAACACATCACTGGAATCTTGGTAGAAATTTCATTGAATCTATAGACTGCTTTGGGTAGTATGGACATTTTAATGATGTTTATTCTTTCTATCCATGAACACTGTGTGTGCTTCTAGTTATTTGTATCTTCTTCAATTATCTTCATCTTGGTTCCTTATAAAATATTTTTCCTCTGATACTCTTTATCATAGTTACTGACACCAAGGGGGAAGCAAGATGCTTTATCTGTTAAAGTCTTTCTTTCTTCAGTCTTACAATTTATTAATTGCTAAATTGACATACACTGATCTACATTTTCTAAAAAAAGTCCCCATATTCATTACCTTATTTTTTATTTATATTCTATTTATCACTTACCTGTGTATACTTACTCACTTCTTACACATAACTATCTATAATTGTTTCTTCAATGCTTCCAAGGTATAAGTCACATCATATCTGTTTTAGTCCCTTTGGGCTGCTATAATAAAATACCATGGGCTGGGTGACTTATAAACTACATAAATTTATCTCTCACAGTTTTGGAGGCTGGAAGTTTGAGATCAGGGTGACAGCAAGGTCAGGTACAGTCTTCTCTTGTACATCAGTCTTTTCCATATTTCTTAACATTATAGAAAAGGAAAGGAATCTCTGTGGGGTCTCATTTACCATAACAGCACTAATTCCACTCTCATGACCTAGGATCCTCTCAAAGGCTCCACCTTCTAATACAATTACATTGGGCATTAGGGTTTCATATATGAATTTGGAGGAGATATAAATGTTCAGATCATAAAAATACCTTCTTCCTAATAATAACAACTGGTTGCTTCCTATGGCTGTTAGAATAACTGACTGGATTCTTCCATAACATTTAATTCCATCACAAACAGCATTTCCTTGAAGCTAATCCTACCAACATATTATAATCAAACACAAAAGTACTTATATTAATCATAATTCACATATTACAATTGACTTTTTTAACTTCTCTCCCCATAATTACCATTGTATCCCACTTTTCTTTATTTTGTGTTTTTTTTTTCTGCCAGTATCATCCTTTCCATCTTTCTTGGTAAGCATAAGTCTTACTTAATGCTCTAGGTCAATATCTGGTTGGGTATCATTGCCTGAGGAAGCATTCCATGCCCCAACCCTCCACAAACAGAAACTGAAGAAATCTAGATATACCCCAAGCTTAGCTATGAGCCTTTCTCTTTTATATTTACTTCTAAATTTTGTAGCACAGTTTTATATGAGAATCATTCCTGGTATACACTGGTCTCCCTTGGGAATAGTGATTTAATATTATTTATCTTTTCTTCATGTAACACTTTACAGATGCTCAATACATACAGAGCTCCTGGATCTAAGCAATATGTATAGAAAGGCAGAAAAACTTTCTTTTCTTTAGACAAGCCTGGGAAAAGTGAAGTATACCATTGCAATAAAAACTGAGTAGGGTGAGCTTAAAAAATAAACTATTCATTGGCATTTTAAAAATGTATTCATTATTTCTACTTCAACTGTCTTTATGTTATCACTTGGTTATTATGAATGCAGTCTTGAAGAAATAGCAAGGTGAATGAAATGAAGTATTTTGTAAAAATCAAGTTATTTTATCAACTTAAATATATCAATGTTTTATTTTTTTAATATATATGAACCAAGTGATTTAACTGTTGCCACAGCTTGAAAACAAGTTTCATTTAGGAGTTGCATAAGCTACTAAACCAGACTCACTTCTATTAGAAAGAATTTTGGCAGAAGACTTTGTTTGCCCATAACAGAACCAAGAACAGTTAATTAACAATGTCTGAAGTATATTAAAAAGAAGATCAGAATATGAAATAAGTAGGGACTGAAGTATTTGGTTTGGTTCATAGACGTAGCCTAGATATTTGGGGTGATTATCTATCATACCTGATACCTCCTTATCTTCTTTTGTCCTCACCAGGACAGCCATCATGACTCGTGCTTTTTCATATATTTTTCTGGCAATTTCTGCTTGTTCTAATCTGCATATAGTCATTGCATTGTGTAAGTTATCTGAATTCAAATTTAAATACAACAGTAGCAATAATTTGGGAAATGTCTGATATATTGTATGATAGGAAGGTTTTAAAAGATTGCTTTGTTGAGCCTCCATGATATAATTTAAAGCAAAAGAGAGTGTGCTGGTATTTAAATTTAAATATAGTAATTTTGGTAAGATCCTTAACATATGCATCCACATTATGGGCATACACGAAAAGCCAGAGGTACAGAATATGATACATGCTTCACTCTTATGTAGCTTTGTTTGGTTCTCTCATCTGAGCTACTCTTCTTGAAATTATAAAAGCTATGTCTGCACCATAAGTAATAGTTGAAAAGAATACTGAGAGAATGATAGCCTAGAGAGTGGTTTTGAGGTGACAATCATTTTTAACTAAAACCTCTATAATATCCATATAGGAAATGCATTTCAAAGAATATTCTTTTTAAGCTTGAGGTTTTAAAGTACTATTTAAATCTAAATAATTTTTAATATTGTTGCTTAAAGCAGTTTTCAAAATGAGAACCAGAGAGATAAGAGTGTCCCCATCTGTATATTTCCTGGTTTACTTATTGAATTTTATTATACTTCATTTAGATTTGGTTTATGTTTTAATATTACATTGTAAGTAAATATCTCCCATAAGGGCTCAATTTCAGAGTTTCCTTTTTTCCTCTTAGATTACTATACTTAAATTAGCAGCATGATGCTTTTCACTTTAGATCACTTCATATTGGGAAGAGTCAAAAAAGCAGTATTTTTAAATGATTGTATCAAACATAATAGCCATTTCCCAAACTGCTGCTAATGTTATATTCAAATTTTGATTCAGGTAACTTCATGATGTAATAATTAGATGCAGATTATTCCTATTCTTTCTGTGGCCTACAAAGAGGGAGAACTCAGCAAATATAACAGGAGAAAGTGAACCATTTACTTACTCAGTGAATACTTACTAAACATGTGTGATAATATCTTTCCCTGTTTCCCACTCAATGAATGGTCCTTTGTTTTACTTAACCTTGAGTGTCATATTGTACATGACCGACTTCACTACCATATTTGTCTTCTCAGGCCAAGGGACGAAGTCTTCATTTTTTGGCAGTAAAGGGTTGCAGGTATTGGCTACCAGGGGGACTTAGTGGCTATTGGGGACTTACCACACATGGTGATAAGCTTGGCACAAAGAGGGCTCTTTTTCTCTCAGCAAGAAGTGTTCCTGGCCCTAGGCTCTTATTTTTACATGGTCAAGTTAGGGATGAAAGACTGTATGCACAGTACTATCTTTCCCAACAATATATATGAACTATGCTGAAGTAGAGTTAGAAGGTATAGTCTGATAAATGGATGTTGTATATCAGTTTCTGCTGTATCCCCATCCTTCCCTAAGCTGGTGGCCTCATGGATGAATTCCACTTTGATGGAAAAAGGCATCTGGACATAATATAGAAATGGATAACCTCGGTGGCATTAGGAGGTAGTAGGCTACTTTATATCTTCAGTATCTTTTAAGGACTATAGTGAAAGATAACAGCACTTCTAGTTGGAAAACACCAGACACTATATCCTATTGTTCTCTTGGGTGAAAGTAGAAAAGCCCTGATGCATGGATCTATGCTGATTTGAGGTTAGTATTTTAACCAGGTAGTCAGAAATTTGGAAATATCAAAACCAGAAGTTGGTTACAATGTAGTCTGAGCAACAGAACCCACAAAAAATGTAGAGAGAGTATCTGCATGAACTAAGCAACATGAACTTGCCCTCAGACTCAACTGCTTATAACTGCACAATGCTGAATGTGCAAACAACAAAGGCCAATGGTGAGCACCCAGTGTGGCAGCATTCCCCAGGGCCATGAGTCATCCTTTCGTCTGGTGGCAAATTGTTCACAGGTCGCCCCTCAATCATTGAGAAAGCAGTGGATTGTATTCACTGGAATGAAGCTTATTTTGGGGTATGGAATTGCCTTCCTTACCTTCTATATTTCAGGTGGCCCAAATGTGTACGAACTTGCAAAATGCCTTATTCACAACAAACATTGCTTCATTAATAGAGAAGTGTAGAAATGTAGTCACATTCATGAAATTCACTAAACTTACCACAAACACCATCATCCAGAAGCAGTTGGCCTCAAAGTATTGTGAATGACCTATTCAGTCTTCAGTTATAGAATTAGTTGAAAGTCAATCTTCTAGGCCAGGGGTGTCAAACTCATTTTCACCAGTGGCTACATCAGCCTCCTGGTTGCCTTCAAAGGGCCAAATGTAATTTGAGGACTGTATAAATGTAACTACTCCTTAACTAAGGGCAAGGAGCTTGGCACTGCTGCTGGGTAGAAACAAGGTGCTGGGCCGGATAAAAAGTTGGAGGGCCAGATTTGGCCCACAGGCCTTGTGTTTGCCACCTGTGCTCTTGATCTATAACTTTGGAGTTCTTCTATATTAGGCTACATTATATGCTTCGATTCATAACCAATATATGAAACTATTTAATTTATATCCAGAAACAATGGCCAGGATTAGGATGAGGCAAGTGAGACAGGTATAGAGATTGATACTGTTTTTATTTAAAATTTTGATGTTTTGTTAATGATATTTTACACTGTGACTTTTAAAAATATTTAATTAAATATTTCTGTCTTGATTACTGAATTTTTCAACTTTTCCTCAAATTCTTCACTCTAGCTAAATGTTTCACTGACCTTTCTTTGTCTTGGATCTGCCAGAAACTAAGACATAAAAGGAGACCATTGTCTCAGTATTATAAATACCTCCTTGCAGCATTTTTGTTTTCTTTTCTCACAACCTTGGACTCTGCCCTTCTAGAGATCTCATTTACCAAGGGAAAATAAATTATCCCAACAACAATGGTTCTATTAAACTAGCTCCTTTTGGCTTCTCAAAGTGGTTATGTAAATAACCCTATATAGCGAAGTATATAGTAAGACTGATACAGTTGTCACTAATTATTGTGTGGATATTGAGTAGCTACTACAAAATGGTTGCATGAAAGACTATGTCTGGAGTTCACAGGATTCACTCTAACTCATTCTAGGATTTCCATACCCTATAGGAAAGATTAAAGAGACAATATTAAATCAATAAAGTGAGGACTGCTAAGACTTAACACTTTTAAAAAACAGAGTTTGGACAACCCACCAGAAAGGCATTATAATGAAAATACTAAGTGAAGGCACATATAATGTAATGAATCTTGAAAAAGGAAGTGATACTAATGGTATATATCCTTGCAAACAATTATAGATATAGATAATCTAGCAATGTAGCAGGTATGTGTATGTGTATATATGCTTTTTCCCTTTCCCTTTCTTTTATTCTTTTTTAATGTGGGTTATTGGTAGCACTTACCTATATAATTCAGATCAGAAATCATCAAACCAAGAAGAACCACTTCTGGATCTAATGAGGGTGACTGTATGTTGCATAGAAAATGACAGAGGTGGACAATTTGATAGATTTGTTTTCATTTTTTTCCTGATTTGGAAGAGAGTAAGAGCATCTTCATGTTATGCCTACTTGAATTATTTCACGTCAGCAGAGATATTAAGTTATGATAACAGTTAGACATGAGTCAAGATGTGAGAATTTGTGCTAACTGGTAAAGGACATGATTTTTTAGTCCAGTGCCCATTTGCCTTTAGCTGCAGACATTGTCACCCACCTATTCTTACTCTTTATTGCAGGATAGTTGACCTTACAGGATGTATTTCATAGATTCCCATGGCAACTGACTTACAGCTGGGTCTAACCAATGAATAACTGATAAAGGAAGAAACCAGGGTATCTCTCATTTTTTGTTCTTGATATCTGAAACGAGGTTATCAGGTTGCATTTCTGATAGAGCTATAGCTTACATCTATAGCTCTAGCTCTCACTATACAGACCCACCACGGTATAGGCTTCCATTGGTTGATGCCTGCTATTGACCTCTAGTAGCTATCCTTTTCTATTGTTTCCTTCAGCCCGATAGTCACTCATGTTGGTTATCTCTTGGTTGTTTACTGATTATTTTGGCTTGCTTTTTACATTACTTTATAATCAATATTTTGCATTAACTTCCATCTGATATAAATAACCAAAGTGAATTTTGTTTACTTATGAGGCTATGATAAACATATAGAGAGGAAACAACAAAATACTAGGATCAATGTACATAGGTCTTGGTGGTGCAGAAGAGCTAGTAGAGTCAGGTACCAGAGAAAGTAATCCAGAAGAGAAGTGATGATTAGACAGTGAGATGTTTGAAACTGAGATTAGGAAAAGTTTGTAATTATCGATAATTCTATCAAGTTTAAGCATGAGAATTAATGTTAGAGATACTTGAAGGAAAGTGTCATTTTGGGAGAAGAGGAATTGGAACTGAGTGTCAGGGTCCTGGAAAGAACCTTTGGGTGAGTAGTAAAATCACTAAGAATTTCAACAAGAGCAGGGTTGGTGAGAATGCATAAAATCCAGGGGGAGTGACAGCACTGACCAGAGACATGGGGGGACTCAACTTAAAATTTAATTTTTAAAATTTTACTATCAAACCATCCAATGGAGTATTCTATTTTAGGGGTTCACTGTTGAAATTATAAAAAAAAAAAAGAAAGCCTTGTTACTATCAAACTGGCTATTTTTTTACCATTTACAAACTTCAACTTTTTCTAATATTTTTTCTATTAGATTCTGCCAGCTGCGCATCGGGACGTGTCATCTTGGAAACCAAGAGATACCAAGACAACAAGTCCTTCTTTAAAATATTATGATTAAAACTTGTATAAACATATAATTAGTCTCATTCCTGCCAAGATGACTTCCCACCATATATTTAGAATTGTTGAAAGGTTACTGTAGGAGTAGGTATTTTATAAAATTATATTGGCCAGCCTTTTGTCAGCACCTGAATAAGCAGAGTTCTACAGATTTGCTACTCTGCTATGATTTTGTTTGATTCATTTTATCCAACCTGTGACTATTAAATACATATTGTGCTAAATATATAGGATACAAAAATAAATTAAACATTTTCTCCTTGCCCATGAGACATTTTAATAATGGCTTTTAAAACTTTTAAATGCTATACATATTATTAGGCCCACAGACTTCTCTGGAAAAAAAAAAGCATTTATTAATTTATTCACTAATTCTTTCAAACACCTTATGGCTTTAGCAATGTGCTATGCTATATAAATATACCAGGAATAGGAATATGCTATTCTACATCTTAAAGACCTATTTTTAAATTTGTAACTTTTATCTACTTCAATTTATATTTTACTTTGTTGGCTAGTTCTCTTTATATAGTGCTACACTATAATGAAATAAAATTTTACATGAATGACCATCAAAATACAATGTCTCATAGCCACAGATATGTTCTTAAGTTATTGGCATAACACTTCAAATCATATATGAGTGTTTTTACTGAATAGACAATGTTGATTTTACCTACATGCACTTACTGTCATTTCTGGGTAAAGTAAGACAACAAATGGTAGGTTTCTGAATCATGCAAGCTGTCAAAGAAATCTGCACACTCCTCAATGGTTCAGCTGCTTCATGTATATAAAAAGGCATGCAACAATGCACAATTTTAAATAAAAAATTTGTGAATAAATTTTCCATTTAAACTTATTTAAGAAAATCTGTGCTTCCTGAACTCTGGTAAATGATTCAGGAGCTGGCATCCTGGGAATTTTCAATATGATAAAAAAGTTTGGTCAAAAATTTAATTAGTTGGATGTACCAGGTTGACTTTTGCAGAAGTGAGGTTATCAATCCTCATGATACATACATTTCAGCACTTCAGGAGTTGCCAAATTTCTCTGCTAAGTGATTGTTACCAATTATATTATCAGAAATATATATATTTTCCTTTTTCCTATATCCATACTAATACTCTTACTGAATATTATTTTTTTCTAATTGTGGGATGTGACATTAAATTGTGTTGCTTTAGCTTTCCTGATTAATAGTAAGGATGGACAACTCTTCCCATGTTTATTAAAAATCCCAATGTCTCTCTTGAATTATCTTTGAGAATAGTTTTGTAAAATTTATCATTGGATTTTTGTTCTTTTCCTTACTCAATCATAGGATTTTTATGTATATTCTTTCCACTATTTCCTTGTTAGTTATATGGGTCACAAATATATCCTAGATTGTGGATTTCATGTTTTCTTTAAATATTCTGTGCCTAGTTGAAACTTTTTATAAAGATAATTATAACTGTACATTAACTTTTAAGAAATAATACATAGAAGTCCTGTATATACTTTACCAAGTTTCTTACAGTGGTAATATTTTGTGAAATTATAGTACAGAACAACCAAGACATTGACATTGATACAATTCATAGGCCTTATTCAATATTCTCTAACTTTATTTATATTTGTTTGTTTTCATTTATATATCACCATGCAATTTTATCACCTGTGTAAATTCTTGTATCCAACCCCACAGTCAGAATATTGAATAGTGCCATCACAACAGTGACCTTGCCTATTGCCTTTATAAAAGCATGTCCATCTTCCTCCTGACAGTCTTCCCCTACCCCATTCCTCCACTTCACCTCCAATCCCAATAACTAGCAAGCACGAGTCTCTTCTCCATTTCAAAAATTTTGTAATTGCATAAGTTTAAATAGAATTCTACAGTCAGTCATCTTTTGAAGTCAGTTTATTTATATAATATATTTCCTTGGAGATTCAGTCAAGTTGTTTCATGTATAAATAGTTTGTTCCCTTTTATTCTGAGTGATATTCCATTATGTATATAATAATTATTACATTTACATATAATAATTATATAATTATATATAATGGTTATATATAGTGGGATATTTCTCAGAATATTATATAGTTATACACAATAATTTTATATATATATATATATATATATCAAATGTTTCACAGTTTGTTTAACCACTCATCTGTCAGATACTTTGAAGGTATATTACCAAATATTCACTAGATGAAATTTTCACAGGAGAAGAATGTACCACTGAAGATATATAAAATTGCACAAGACAAGAAAAACTTTTTCACTGTGAATCGCATTCAAAAGCATGACAGAAGAGAATTAGTATTCCCAAGACTAATAATAGGACTATAATCATCAAGACCATAGAAAATATGTTTTATGAATAGGCAAAGTTATAAAATAACAAATAAAAACAAGCAACTGTTTAAGTATTATAAGGAAATAAAAAGGCAGAGTTAAAAATTAATAAACAGATAAAAACACAGTTTAGCCTAGCTTGAAAAGATAGTTAGTGAACTAAATAAGAAAAAACATAGAGGAATAAAAATGAGAAAGTCTAACAAAATATGTATAACAGAAGATGAAGTGGGGTAATTTTAATAAAGGTAATGATTGTGGATATGCCAGAATTGATAAAATTCTTGCCTATTCAAGTTCAAGAAACACAACATCACTGAATAGAATAAATCTATATTTAGATATGTGATAGGAAATAAAAGTCTGACAAAAAATTAAAGCCTCTGAAGATAAAAAAATATTATATCCAAAGAAAAGCAACAATTGGATGTTCAGAAGTCACATCAAATGATAGAACAAAAACTGGAAACAGATGAAAGATTTTCTTAAGGAGTTGAACAAAGACTCAATCTAAAACAAAACTAAGTTATGATTGAAGAAAAAAAGCAAAATATAACTGAGAAAAATTAGTAATATGCGTATCAGATAGGAGACTTTAAAGTATAAAATTATGTTTATAATATAAATAATAGATATTCAAGTGACACTCATAAAATGGATGAATAAATATTCACTGAGGAAGTAGAAATTAACACCATGATTGGATTCAACTACACACCCACTAGAATGAATAAAGGTGAAAAGTTGCAAATCCCACACACATTCCTGTGCAAATGGAAAAAGATACAAATGCTTCGAAAAAAAACCAAAGATTGAAGTCACATTATCTTTTTAACAGAAGGAAATGCATGTTTTGTGTTTTAACACCACAAGATAGAGATAGGAAGTTTACACAAAAAGACCTCAAATATTTATTATCTCAGTGTACTAGTATCTTATTACCAACAGCAACTCCTATTAAGAAGAAAAATAAAAAAACAACAGCTAAAATAACCTGTCCGGATCCTCAAAGCTGGGTGAGTGGTGTAGGCATGACACAAACTGTGTTATTTATCTAAACCATGGTGTAGTATACAGTGCTATATTCAATCCAATTGTCAAGAATTGCATAACTTTTTCTAGCTTTCAAAGAGCTCCAATACATACCGGATTGACCAAAAAGGTTTTTGTTGTTGTTTTTCCCCCATAAGATGACTCTAGTAGCACTTAGTTGTTTATAACTTCACTTGAAATAATTCTGTCAAGAAAATAAGTCCCCATAATCTCTGGCTGTGAAAAACCAGTGGATTTGGGGTGGCAGGAGAAACTGCAGGATTCTCAGGAATCTTCTTGTAAATGGCCCATAACAGTCTTGGGACCCACAGAGACTCACTCCCTCTGAGCTCCAGCACAGGGGCAGCAGTGGGAAGTGCACTATGGTATATGGGGAGAAATTAAAGTGTCTAGCATTAGGGTGAGTGCTGAGAGACAGTTTCTTCCCCAACAAAATTGCAAAGGCAAAACAATCCCATTGTCCCCTTTCTGAACCACCCCCACCAACAGAGTGGCAACACCATATCAAAGACTCCTGGTTCACATGGGTCGCCACATCCAGGCATTTACCTAAGTTCTACCCCATACAACTTGCTGTTGAACTTTTCTATAATAGGCCACACTACTAAGACAGGGAGTCAAAGGAGCTCTAACTTATACATAGAAACAAACACAGGGAGGCTGCCAAAATGAGGAGACAAATAAATACGTCCCAAATGAAAGAACAGAACAGAGATCCAGAAAAAGAACACAACAAAATGATGATAAGAATCTGTGAGATGCAGAGGTCAAAACACTGGCTATTAGGCTGCTCAAGAAATACACTGGGTACTTCAACAACATTTAAAAAAAAAGACCCAGGTAGAAATGAAGCTTACATTAAGTTAAATAAAGAAAAAAATTAAAGGAAACCAACAGTGGAGTAGATGAAGCCTAAAGTCAAGTCAATAATTTGGGTCATAAGGAAAAAAGAAAAAAATATTCAATCAGAAGAGCAAGAAGAAAATCATATCCAAAAAATAAGAATAGGCTAAAGAGCTTCTGGGAAAGCTTCAAACATAACGACATTTGAATCATAGGGGTGCTGAGATGAGCAGAGAAAAAAGCAAGAAATTGAAAACTTATTTGAAAAAATAAAGAAAGAAAACTTCCCTAATTTGGTGAAAGAAATATACATACCAGTTCAGGAAGCACAGAGAATCCCAAACAAGATGGACACAAACAGGCCTGCACCAAGACACATCATAATAAAACTGCCAAAGGTTTCAGATAAAGAGAGAATCTTAAAAGGAGCAAGAGAAAAGCAGATACCTACAAAGGAGTTCTATAACTGTCAGCTCCTTTTGACAATCAGCTCTTGAGCTGATTTCTCAGATACTTGAGAAATCAGCTCTTTTGATTTCTCAAAAGAAATTTTGTAGGCTAGAAGGGACTGGAAAAAGGTATTCAAAATGATAGAAAGCAAGGACACACAACCTAGATTACTTTATCCAGCAAAGCTATCATATAGAATTGAAGGGCAGATAAAGTGCTTCCCAGACAAAGTAAAGCTAAAGGAATTCATCTTCATCAGGCCAATATTATATAAAATGTTAAAGGGACTTGTTTAAGAAAGAGAAGACAATCAAAACAATGAACATAAAAATGGCAAGAAATTCACAGTGATCAACAATTGAATTCTAGAAGCAAACAAGCAGGATGGAAACAGAATCATAGATATGGAGATCATTTGGAGGGTGATTTGTCAGTTGGGAGGAGGAAGTGGGAGAATGGGGGAAAAGGTCCAGGGATTAAGAAGTAAAAATTGGTAGATACAGAACAGACAGGGGGATATTAAGAACAGTATTAGAGATGGAGTAACCAAAGAACTTATATGCATGACCTATGGTCATGAACTAAGTGGGGGATTGTAGGAGAGAATGAGTGATACTGGGTGGAGAGGCAAAGGGGGAAATTGGGACAACTATAATAGCATTATCAATTTAAAAATATAAAATGACAGTGGTGTATATCTATACCTATCTATCCATCTATCTATCTATATAATGGAATATTACTCAACCATAAAAAGAATGAAATCTTACTATTTGAGACAACATAGATAGACCTAGAGAGTATTATGCTAACTGAAATAAGTTAGATAGAGATACAATGACAAATACTATAGGATTGCACTTAAGGATAAAAATAAACAACAACAAAAACAGGCTCATTGATACAGAAAATTATTTGATGGTTGCCAGAAGGGAGGGGGGTTAGGAACTGGGTACAAAATGTGAAAGGATTAAGAACTACAAATTAGTAGTCACAAAATAGTCACAGGGATATAAACTACAGTATAGGGAATAAAGTCAATAAATGTGTAATAACTATAACAGGTAAATGCTTAAAATTTGGGGGGATCATTGTAAAGTACATGATTGTCAAACTGCTATGATGTACACCTAGTGCTGAAACTAATGTAAAACAATATTGAATGTATACTATAATTTAAAAATAAAAATAAAAATCCCTTTCTCATACAGCTTTATTTAAAGTTTCTCAAAAAGCTCTAAAACTTGATACTAATCACTTTATATGAGAAACAAGCTCAAATATAGTTTATAAATTATGTGTGCATATAAAAAGGAAATAAAAGATTTTTTAAAAAGAGCTGAATAGATCAACCATCTATTGGGAATATAAACTAATACAAGTGTGGTGTAAATAGTAAACTGAAATAGCATAAGGATTATGCCCAATTTTATAATTCCAAGTATCCTTCTCAGAAAAATATTTCTGGAAACTAAGAAACATTTCAAAATGTTAGAGGTTTACTGAAGCATTGTTTATAATAATGGAATAAAAACAAGATACAACATAAATGTTTCTATATAAAGGAATAGGTAATGAATATATGGATCATTTATGGCTAAAATATATATAGAAGTTAAAGGAACTAAATCTATAATAATATCACTGAACCTCTGGGACATTACTAAAAGAAAAAAACAATATAATATAGTTAATGTCTCATAATACCATTTAAGTAAAACTAAAAAAAAAAATTAAACACACAAAATATTGGTAATACTAAATAAAATCTATTGACATTCCTGAATAACTATGAATGTTTAAAAATGGACATTAGATAATTCAATTTCTTGAATAATTTTGTACATTTTAAGGGAATATATGTACAACATAAATGCATACATAGGAGAAAGACAGAAAAAAGTGTCAAAATATTAATAGTAGATAATTCTGGGAAATTACAATATAACTGCCTGTTTTTATTTTTACTGTTCTTATATTTTTCAAAATTCTTAAAATAAAATTGAAGAGAGAGAAAAGAAATAGTTACTGAAATTACTTGATAACTTCCTTCATCTGGCCTTCTAAGGATGAATTGAGGATTGCAGTGCTAAAAGATTGACTTTCTTGTTAAGTAAATGGAATTTTAAAAAGGAAAAATGGGAAGTTAGAGAAGTAAAATGCAAAAATAAAAGTGCATGCCTTTAGAATTTATAAGAATGTACAACATATTTGAGTAAATAATGAGACTATATCTTAGAAAATATTAAATTTATACTCTCAAACATTCTTCTAGGTACTGCAGAAGTCAAGTGGGTAAGTGTAGTAAAATAAGGCAACAAGTAACACGTAAAGGAGAAAGACAATTACAGATGATGGAGGCCGATGATGTTTGCTGTACACGAAGCCCCTAACTCATTCTGATACATGGAGAGAGACAGGAGCATCAATAGACCCTTGAAACAAAAAGTGTTGTGAGAACTGAGACTAGACAAGGAAATTAGATATTAGCCAGGTAATCCTGGCATGTAGCAGAAGGTTTACAATGATTGAAGAGAAACTGATACTCTTGAGGAAATAAAATTCTCTTGCTGATTTTTTTATACCATAGCCTGAAATCTGACAGAAAAAGGTTTCTATTTTACAAATAAATCATTCCTACATTTTGTTTCCTATTTGTAAATTGAGGATTTTATAGTTTGTATAAATCTAATAAGAAGATTTTAAGAGTGATAAAATTAGGTATAAAGGAATATTCTGTTTCAAATTTAACTTACTGTATATAAGTTTTTAATAACATATCTTAACTGAGAGAAATGCCAACACTTTTAGTATAGCCATATTTTAAATTACTATTTATCTTAAATGTTCTTTGATAAAATTTACCACAAAGTGAATTTCAAGGTATTTTAATATTAGTTATTTTACTACTAAAAAACAATTTTAACAATATTATTAAACTAAACATACTATGATCTATTAGCTATTAAACTTTTAACAATGTTTATTTGCATGAAATGCCATAACTGCAAAATTATATGGAAGATTAAAAAATAAATAAGGATGATATTCATACATATTTATATAATACTTATTATGTTTTTCCATTACCATTTAGTCCCCTTAGATCCCCTTCTCCCCAGCAATCACCTCACTGTTGTCCATGTCTTTGACTCTTTTTCCCTTTTTGCTCGATGCTTCCCTGCTCCAGAAACTTCCCCCTCCATCCCTCTCCACTAGCTGTCATCTGTTCTCCATCTATGTGTCCGTCTCTGTTTTGCTTTTTAGTTTACTTTGTTCATTAGATTCTGCGTGAGTGAAATCATATAATATTTGTCTTTCTCTGACTGGCTTATTTCAGTTAGCATAATGTTCTCCAGGTCCATCCACACTGTTGCAAAGGGTAAAATTTTCTTCTTATCTATGGCTCACTAACATTCCATTATGTAAATGTCGCACAGTTGTTTTATCCACTCATCTGCTGAACACTTGAGCTGCTTCTGTATTTTGGCAATTGCAAATAATGCTGCAATGAACATAGGGGTGCTTATGTTCTTTTGAATTAGTGTTTTGGTTTCCTTTGGATATATTCCCAGAAATGGGATTGCTGGGTCAAAGGGTAGATCCTTTTTTAATTTTTTTGCGTTATCTACATACTGCTTTCTGTAGTGGCTGCACCAGTCTGCATTCCCACCAACAGTGCAAAAGGGTCCTCCTTTCTGCACATCCTCACCAGCACTTGTTGTTTGTTGATGTATTGATGACCGCCATTCTGACAGGTGTGAGATGGTATCTCATTGTGGATTTTATTTGCATTCGTCTGATTATTAAGTGATGTTGAGCATCTTTTCATATGTCTATCAGCCATCTGTATGTCCTCTTTGGAGAAGTATTTTTAAAGTGAAATAAGTAAAAGAAAAATAAATGAGAAAAACAAATTGCTTATTTGCTCATAGTAAAAATATTAGAATTTGACTTTTTTAATTCTTTAAATAAATATTTATTGTTTTATATCATTTTGGCAAGTTTAATTTCTATCCTGGAAGTGTGGACAATGAAATCCTGTGTTTTCAAAATCAAAATTATAATTATTTGTTATATAATAATTAACATATTTTAAGTGATTTTTCAAAAGGTTTTCTTCATTTAATTTACCAGCAATAATTAGAAAAGATTTTAAAAATCTTTAAAGTAAACTTTTAGTTATGAGGAAGGAATTAGATAATACACTTAGTGTCTCTTTTAATAGCTATGGTATTCTTACACATTTCAAATAACTTTTTTGGATTTGTAAAAATGAATAAAATCCAAACCATGAAGTGCAAAAACGAGAAGTAAAAAACTATTATAGGTAAACATTTTATTGTTATTACATTTCATATAAACAGCAGCTCACATTTATTTTGTGATCTGCTTTTTCCCTTGGCCATATTCTGAAAATTATAATATAGGCTTATATTATCACTCTTGTGACTGCATATTAATGAAGTTAAGTACATAATTTACTTAAATTCCACTATGTTAATGAACATGTAGGTTGATTCCAAATCTTTTTTTTTGTTAAAATATAGGAATGAAACTACTTAGACATATATTTTTTTTCATACTTGTATGACTCTTTAAGATAAAATCTTAGAAGTAAAGTTGATATTTCAAAGGAAGTTCACCTGAACTCAGCCATCATTTACATAAGAAAACTTCCATGATCCTCTCCCTCACAGACTGACTTATTTGTCCCTGTTAAGTGCTCCTATCGTGCCTATGTGCCTATTGATGTCTTGGCACTCCTATGTACATGTCTGATTCTTCACAGATTTCCAGAAGGGCAGAACCTGCACACTATAGTAGGTCCTCAAAAGCTTAGTATTATATAAATATTTATTAATTTGAATCATTCTTGCTTATAGAATATAAAGAAATAGATCTGTAAGTGCTAAAATCATTGCAAATATGCTTGGATCATGGAATGGTTGTGAGATATTATGAGGCTCCAATGATTCTCTGGAATATACCTGAGATGAAACTACTCCACCCTAGGGAGATTTCAATTGCTGTTCCTACAGACATGAAGAAATAATTAAGTAAATGAGTAGCAATAATATGAATATTAGTAGATCACTGTAGGCAGAATTTCTCTCCTTTTAATTTCTAGTATGGAATTCTACACTATTTATGGAGATACAATAACTGAATTTCTTGAAATATATCCATAGCAATGTTTGATCCTTGATTGCCTTTCTTGAAACTTTTATATTGGTCCAAAGTAGGTTCTATAGACTGTATTTGTTCCCTCAGCATTTATATGTTGAAGATTGATGCTCCAGTGTGATGGTATTTGAAGATGGGGCTTGGGAGGAAATTAGGTTTAGATGAGTCATCATGGGATTGTCCCTGCATGAAGGAAACTTTATGACAGACTCCCTCTCTCCTTTTATCTCTTTCTCCCTCCCATCTAAGTGCCCAGTGAGGAGGTGGCCACGTGCAAGCCAGAAAGAGCTTTCACCAGAACTCAACCATGTTGGCTTCCTGGTCTTAGACTTCCAGCCTCCAGACTGAGAGAAAAATGTTTTTATTGTATAAGCCGCTCAATTTATAGTATTTTGTTATGGAATTGCAAGCTGAATAAGACACTAAGGAAACTAGAGTATTAAGACAAATCTTTTCCCTAACCCAAGTACCTAAGCCAACACAATATTTTTGGATGTCTGTTTAATAATTACAAAATAAAATAAAATGAAATGAAAAAATAAAATAATAAAATTAAATTTAAAATAAAACAAAATAATAATAAAATAGTACAAAGGATATGAAATTTCTATTCCAGGAGAATATTGATATTTTTTTATTTTTTAGTTAAATTTTAAGACCATAAATATTTTAGAGAACTAATATATGCCAGATATTATATAAGTTACAAGGAAGTACCATATTTTGTCATGTATAGTGCACTCCCACATATATTGTGCACCCACATTTTTGGTCCAAACTTTCAGGAAAAAAATTTTTCATTTTATTTTTTTAATTCAGTCATTTATTTATTTATATTTAGAAACAAAACTGGTTATCATATTCTGGGGTATTATTTTACATATGAATATTGTTGCTTGCTTTCTAGAGTTATACTTCCAATGCCTAAACATAAATAAAATAATTAAAAACATGCATATAGATACAGAATCAGTACTACTCATGTATAATGTGCATTCTTATTGTTTCCAGAAATTTGGGCAAAAAAGTGAGCATTATACATGGCAAAGTACAGCACCTATAAAGCATACTTCCTCTAAGATTAATTTATATGTAATGAGTTAAACATCTTTCATTTGACTGATAAAAATGTTTTTGTTTAGTATGCATTGGTCTGGTGCTAGATATAATCCCCGGTGAATCAGACCTAATAATTTATTAGGAATATAGATTTAATTACAAAACAATCCATAATTATATATTATAAAAAAGTGTGGTGAAGAAAATGAATAATGATGGATTGAGTCTTGTAAAAACTGAAAAATTAAGATCTTTCTGATAAAGGCAGATAATAATAAAATGAATAGCATTGTATAATAAAAAATTTAAATGACAAATAACAAAGGAGAGGCACAAAAAATGGGACTGTTTTAAAGGAGGAAATATATCAAGCTTAGTGAGATTTTATGTTATAAAGAAACACTTGTGTAAATTTGATAGAAATTGCCATACTTGACAAAAATCTTGAAGTATGTACATCATTTTAGTAGATGAATGAGAAGACATTCTAAAATAATTAGTCTGCATGGACAAAACAAGTTAATTGGAAATATGATGGATAAATTTAAAAGACAACATGCAGTTAAAATGCCATTTATGTAGAGAAATAATGAAATCTAGACAGGTCTAGAGCGGATTGATGAGAACATGGTGCATTATGATACAATTTCGTAATATAATGGGAAAATCAGTTAAAATAAATGAATGAAATAGCAATATTGACACAAAAGGAAACGAAAAAATGTGACAGAGAAGAATCTAGCATGGCTTATTGGAGAGGTATCAATGATTTCTACTTTTGAAAGACATTAGGATCTTTGCAGAAAATGTGGTAAAACAAAACCAAATAAATAGACAAAGAAAAAGAAAATTCCATTCCAGGTGTATTGAAACAGATAAAAGCTAAAAAGAGCAGATGATATTAAATTTGTAAGTTATATATGTAGATATAGATTTGTGGATCTATGGTATATAAACATATACCAAACTGTTTAAAAGCCACAGCAGCAAATTACATCATTTTCTATCAGTTATAGGAAATAACCTCTCTGTCTCCAATTTCATCTGTAAAACAACTATATAGAGTTTAACTCACAGTCTTTTTGAAAATTAGTAAATTAATACCACTTAAGCTAACTGAAATAAGTCAGAGAATGGCAAATGCCATAGGATTCCATTTATGCATGGAATCTAGAAACAAAATAAATGAATAAATAGAAACAGACTCATACAAGAGAAAAAGACTGGTGGCTACCAGAAGGGAAGAAGGTTGAGGAGCTGGGTGAAAAAGGTGAAGGGATTGAGGAGTACAAAGTCACAAAATAATCACAGGGATGTGAAGTGCAGCATAGGGAGTCTAGTCAGTAATGTTATAATAACTATGTATGGTGCCAGGTATGCACTTAAAATATCGGGGGATCACATATGTAACTAACCAGTATGCTGTATACCTGACACTAATACAAAATAATATTGAATTTAAACTGTAATTGAGAAATAAAATTTAAATTGAACAAAATAAAAGAATACCCTAAATAATGTTAGAAGAGTACCTAGAAAATAATAAATGCTCAAGAATCATTGGTTTCTAATATGGAATGATTGTGAATTATGTCACAAAGAATTCCAACAAAAAATATTAAGGAAAAGTCCTATAAAATTTCTTAAATTTAGTACAGTTATATATATCACACACTGCTGTAATCATGATGATTAAACAGTTACAAGAAGAAAAAAATATCACTGTCCTCATAGAGTTTGTACTGAAGGAACAGGGACAGAATAAAAGCAAGCATTTTAATATCACAGTTTTAAATGATATTTTAAATTACAATAGACAAATGAGTTCATATTAACAATACAGTTATCTGTGAATGGATTTTTGAGAAATTTTTAAGCAGGGACCTATATGAAATGAAAGCACTGTCTGTGCAAATACTTTGATATAAGGTGTTGTAGACACAAGGAAATGCTCAAATGTCTACAGTGGGAAAAGCAAAAACACAAAATCAGAAGAGTTAGATGACAGTGAGAAGGCTGCACAGCTAGAACACCCTGGGGAAGAGAAAAAGAGGTAGAAGGTGAAAGTACAGTCGGGGCCGGGATCCAGAGTGTTATATGGTATCATGGACCATTTTAAAGACTTGATAAGTTTGACAATGGTTATAGAAAATCATCAAAATATTTTGAAAAGGAGTCGATCATGATCTGATTTAGTTCTAAAAAAGTTTGTAGAGAATTTAAATTTGACCACAGAAGAAATGAGTTGGCATCTCTCTCTCTCCCTCTCTCTCTCTCTTTATAGAAATTGTCTTAAATCAACAAGGGGGATAAGAAGTCAAGGAAAAATTCAATTTTTAGTGAAACTAAGTTAAACCCTGAACTACAAAATAGTAGAAAGTCTTCCACAGTATAGTGAATATCAAAAAGCAGTGTATGAACCAGAAGGCAAAAAGAAAACTACAAGGCTAGAAATTTAGTAAAGGGACAATGAAACAACTTCAAACAGGAGCACAAACATTTATGTGTTAAAACTATCTCACATCTGCAAAAGCCGGGATTGTTGGGGGTGGCAGGGTGCATATCAGAGGTATGAGATATTCTGGAACCAACTTAATTCTAAGAATGAGAAGAGGTATTTCTAGCCCTGGCTGGCGTAGCTCAGTGGATTGAGCGCGGGCTGGGAACCAAAGTGTCCCAGGTTCGATTCCCAGCCAGGGCACATTCCTGGGTTGCAGGCCAGAACCCCCAGCAACTGCACATTGATGTTTCTCTCTCTCTCTCTATCTCCTTCCATTCCCTCTCTAAAAATAAATAAATAAAAATCTTAAAAAAAAAAGAGGTATTTCTAGATAAAAACCACATTAAATAAATGATATTTGAAAAGGTCAGTCTTATGGCTGGGTGAAAAAGAAACTTTGTTACAAAAGAAATCTTACAGATGCCCATTTCCATTAACTTGGAACAAGTGAAGACTAAATACACTCACACTCGAAATCTTGGACCATACATAAATTTACACTAGGCACAGGACACACCTGTGGCCATTCACTTATGTGATTTTCTTACAAAGTAATGGTTTAGAGTAGTTAAATTTCTATAATAAATAAATAAATAATAATCAATACACATACAACTTAAAAAAGGAAGGGAAACTAAAGAAACAATAAAAAATGATAAATACACTACCATATAAAATTACTACATCCAAGTAGGTTATTCAATATTTTCCATAAATTACAAAAATTACCAGGTATCAATGGAGTATACACACAGGTTACAATTCTAACATCTAAAGGAAGAAATTGAAGGAGGTGTAATGTTATCCTGTAAGGCTTAGAAAAGGAGTAGAATGAAATGATAAAAGGCATATGCAGGAGAGAAAATGCACAAAAAATTTTAAAAATTTTAAAGAGTGGTAAAAAGATAGACATAAATGATAAAGAGAAAACAAAAGGAATAAAGAGAATAAAAATAGACAAACAACTAAATATTTTGAAGGCTTAACAAGGATTAGTGTGAAAAGAGTTCATAAAAAAAAAAGAGAGCCAGTATTTGTAGAAGTGGATCTCCATTGAACAAAATAGATATAATGCAACAAAGCTAATATTTTATAATAAAAAAGAGCTTTGAAACTTCATATTGAAAAGAGGGTGTCCCATTCCAGGAAAAAAACTGACCCCAAATTGTCAGCACTGGTTCACCACAGTAACTTTAGTCATCATTGTCATAGAACTCTGTAAAAAGTTTTTCAACCTTTTCATTTCATGGCACACACAAATTACTAAAATTCTGTGGCACACCAAAAATGTATATATATATTTTCCAATCCAATCAAAAATGGAATACTTTTTATTGTTTTACCAAAAATAATAATAATACTAATTATCTACCTTTTTGCTCCAAAGTGACTTTTTAAAACACTGGGTGCCTCTACATGCATATAAGGATTTCTGGTACCAAGAATTAACCAATCATATGCCACCTTATTATGTGACTTATCCAAGTTATATGACTTAGAAATTTATGGGTCAAGAGAAAGCACTTGCATGGACTGCGATTGTTGTGTTGGCTGTTGTCATTTTTTTTTTTATACAACAATCTAAAAGAAAAGAGGTCAGTGCTGCTGACTAGATAGCTATTGTATATTTTTTAAAATCTTGTGATACACTGGTTAAAAATTGCTACTATAGGCAGTCAGTCAGAAAAAATGAAATTTTATATAAATTAAGATTAAATAAGGAAAGAAAGTTAACTTTTTGAAGACTTTTACTATTGAGAATAAAATGGACAAATAAAAATGATCAAGGGAAGGAATTATGATTTTAAAAGTTTGTATTCTGTCAAATAATCTTTCAAGAATAAAAGCCATAATGTATTTTAAATATACAAAACTGCTCCTATGAAATCTTTTTGATATAAATATTAAAATATGAACACCAATCAAATGAAAGACTATTAGAAAAATCTCTGGGTAGAGGGGAAATGTGGAAGTATTTTATACATTTATCTATAGATATAATCTTAAGATAAATATGAGTCTTTGGGTAAAGAAATAGAAGGTATGTGCTATATGCCTTAATGTAGAGTTAGAGCAAAAAGTCCAGAGAGCAGAAAGTATGCTCATTATTCACGGCTCTGATAATAGCTACCATCAAAAAAATGAAGAACTTATAAACATTTTTCAAATCAGCATGTTAATACTGCCTAAACTAAATTAATAAAGAGAGAGATTTTCACGTTGAAGCTCAAAGTATCCTAGTCTTTTGCTGCATATAAAAGATAAATCTAACACCAACTGGTTAATAAAAAATATTTTTAAATGTGCAGGGCTATAGGTAATTCAAATATAGAGAGGCAGAATTCCCTGTATCAGTAACAAACAAGGGTGAATTCAGATAAAAAAAGCATTAACAGCAACAAATCAGGGCTCTTTGTAACATTAAAGCATGCAAATAGAAATAATAGTTATGCATGTCTACCTATCAAATATGTCTTCAACATACATAAACAAGTTCATAGGAAACACAAGGAGAAAAAGAGGCACATTTGTAGAGGGAATATAATTTCACCTCTCTGCACACTTAACATATCAAGGAAACACAACTCTTAAAGTTATAAAGTATATATGGTTCTAGCAAATGGTGGAACAGGGTCTGATACACAGCATCACCAACTCTGTCAACAAAGCTCTTAACCAGCCTCCTACATGGTGATACCAGAGTGCATCCTGGCTGAGACAAGTGAATGTATATTTATATATTTGGAGAGGACATGAAAAAGTTCTCTTTGGACTATAACAAAAAACAAGTGAATGAGTATTGTTGGAGGATTAAGAAAAAATATTGAAATAATTTTCTGACAAAGCAATAGACTACAGTACTTACTAGAGGTTTGAGTGATGACAAACAATAGTGCTAAGAGCTTACTTCAGGACAAGTGCAATGACACAGAGGTACTGGGTAGTCCCAGAATCCACAAGCAGAAAGTGAATGCAGCCAGGACCCAAAAAAAGCTACTCAGATTATCACTGTCTATCTCTGGGCTCTATGACTACAGATGTCTTATCTTTCCTTGCTTGAGCTTCATTCTACCTTACTGCTCTCTGCAGACCTCCTTGCTCTGTCCCATTTCACATAGCCTGGTAATGGCTGCCAAATTCCTGCAGTATTAGACTATCCAGTTTGGGCATCAAACTAAGAGTAATTTGAATTCCTATAATCCTATAGATTCCAGGGAAAGAGTAATTAATCACTATAGTTTAAGTCATGAAGTGATAGTTATCCTGTGCCAATCTGGTGGGATGCAGAGCAGGATCAAGTGAAAAACAAAAACTTGGCTTCAATTAAGAAACCCAATAAATCTGCTGTAGTCCCATTTTGCACACATGGTAATGTATTTATTCAAGTTCAACTAAAAAATTAAACTCAAAGTTTTCTTGATATATTTATGCCTTTAATGATGCAATCACAATCTTCTTGTTTAAATAACACTTGTGGAAGAAAAGCTATGAGAACATGTCTTTTTACCCCCAGTCACTGCGTTTTTCATCCATGCACATGTAAGAATAAAAATGAAGAGAATCTCATGGAAGTAGTGTTTGTGGATTGTGGGCACCTGTCTTGGATGGGATGGTTCATGTGAGAAAGTGTGTGGGTCTCCTTAGGCTGATAGATTACAGCACTTCCAGATTGTTTCTGGGAGTCAGTGACTGAGATCATTTGAAACACAGTAGGGATGCAGCCCATTCTTTCAAATCTCTAGTAAAATTTTAACTTTTTAGTTTTTTTTTAAGTTTTTGTTTATTTATTTTTAGAGAGAGAAGGGAGGGAGATAGAGAGAGAGAGAGAAAGAAACATCAATGTGTGGTTTCTGGGGGTTATGGCCTGCAACCCAGGAATGTACTCTGGCTGGGAATCGAACCTGCGACACTTCGGTTCGCAGCCCATGCTCAATCCACTGAGCTACACCAGCCAGGGCTTAACTTTTTAGTTTTAATAATTTTAGCTATATTTGTTTTGTTCTAAACCTATTATACCAATAAAATTACTATTTCAGTTCAAAAAGGAAAACTACAAAGTTAAATAAACCCTTCACTTATCTCAATTACTAATTCCCAATATTTTTAAGATAACAGAGAGAATACGACACTTATTTTTATTTTTAGAAAAGCATTTCAAGTTGTAGAAGATAGCAAAATTAAATGATATTATTTATAAAATTAAAACACAAATATTTCACTGTGATAAATGAAAAGATATGATATTTATTTCTGCTTAATGGAAAACTGCTTCAATTGGAGACCCCATCCCAAAATAATTTCTATTGTACCAAGTAAAGATGGGATCATGTTAGCAGCAGAAATAGACTGGGTTGAATTTATAGCATCTTTGAGAAAAATGGTGGAAGACATTATTCTCCATTATTTTCGGACCTATTAGATCCGAAAATCTCAGTTTCTGGTGCAATGATGGATATGGTCCAAAAATTTCTAAAATGGGAAATTATTTGTATTCTCTTACAAATGCGGTCATTATTTTGTCTTGTATATTTTTTAAATACATATTTTATGGTTTTTTTCCCTTACTCCAAACTACAAGGTCAAAATCAAAGTAAAATCATGGCTACAGTTGTAGATTAGAAGGTAAAAATATAGCAATGGATGAAACCATACAAGCTGAATAAAAATAAAAGTAGAAGAGAAGAAAAACCATAATAAAATATAGAGGAATTTATGCTTAAGAGATAAACAAAAGTGTCTTAGAATGATGTGCATTTTGTACACTTACAATAATATAAAGATAGTGTTGTAGTAAATCATATTTTTGATTTTTTTGATACACTGTGGCAAAAAATATCAATTTAAAGTCAAATTTTGCTATATATACAAGTTTCCAATTTTAAAATGAAAATATAAATAAAATCAGAGTGTCATGCCAATTAGTGATAAAGAAATGAAAGAGAAATGTCATCATGAAGTATAAACCTTGTGAAAATGTTTGCAAGCAGTCTGGTATACCCATAAATTGAGAGAAGGACAGGAATCACAGAAATAAATAGGCTAACACACAGGTGCCACAGATGTCTGTGTGATTTAAAAATTGACACCTAACCTGTTTTCATTAAGTTTCAAGCTCTAAAGATCAAAGTATTTATCTAATGAGAGTGACTCAACATATGCATTTAACTACATCGTCTATATATCCTTACAAACCTCTAAAAAGAGCTTATAAATAATTACTAGGCATTGCTATCCTTTAAACATTTGAAACATTTTAAAGTGTTTTAAAGGGCTGTTTATCTCAAATCAATGTCAAAACTTTCTATCAAATTTTAAAAATTTGATATATGTTTATCTAAGCTGTTAAACTTTCATTCAATCACAGCAGAGATATAATTCCCCTGCTTTTCTCATTTTATTGTAGCAAAAAAAAATCAAGTTCATTAATAACTTAGAAATTACTTCAGTAACCCACAGCAAAGGACTAAGGACTGCAATAATTGTTTTGACATTAATAATGTTTTAGAGCCACAAGGGTTTTGTTCTTTTGTTTGTTTTATAATTGTTGTTGCTTCTCCTAGAGAAAGAAATTGATCATTTTCTTGTCTAAATTTGGACTTGTCTCTTACATTCCAGGGTTTGAAAAGACCTTAAGGTACATCTCAACAGCAACCTCACAATAATTTGACTCTTTTTATTTGTTTCCCTTACCCAAAGGCAGGAACACTAAATAAAATTAAAGGGAATGACAAAGCAGGTTTACATGTATATCCATGGTTCTTTTTCCTGCACTGAAGTAATGAAAACAATGCACAGATAATTATACCTTACAAATAATCCTTTAACATGCAATAAAATGATTACATTACTGAATTTTGCCTTGTGACTGTATTAGGCAAAATCTAGTGTACAATGCATGTGCACAGACATATGTCTACAGTTCTCTCTATGCTGGCCTGCTGATTGGTTTCCAAACATGCCTGTCCTCAGTAGAGCATGCATCTGAGTCTCACTCTCTCTCCTTGTTTGGCCTTCAATACCTCTGTGTCTGTACCTGCTTGTCTATGCTTACCTGCCTATTATTCCATATCTCTCTGCAGTACGTTTCTAGCCGTCTGTCAGTTTGCCTTCCCCTGTGTATTGTCTAACCATCCCTGCCACATCATCAGTTCCTATCTGTCAACCTGTGTCCATATGTGCTTGTCTCTCCATCTGTCCCTTTTCTATATTTATTGGACTGTATGTATTAGTTGGTAGGTATGCATTCATCTAGCTATGATTCTGTCTGCATGTACATATGCACAGATTAAGATTTTTCCTTTAGTGTGAATTTAATTTATACTCTACTCCCATGGTCTATGTGGGTATTTACCAAAGGCTTAGAAATAGCAAGAAGGCATTACAAAATGAAAGCAAGACTTAAAACTAATGTCAAATATAACTGTTCTCAGAGTCAAAAGAGAATATATAACAACTTACACACTTTAGAGAACTTTTATGGGCATATCCCAGTTCCCAGCATTATTCATAAGATCCAGCCCATTTTATACCATTGACAACCTAGAATTAATCATCTTTGCAATACTAATCTTCATTATTTCATATAAATCTACCAAATTTCATAGAGACTTTCCTTTTCTTATGATATTCCCAATTTTGACCCCACAAGTGTAATTCAAAAAAGGGGGAAAAAATCCCTGGCAGAACAGTCTCTAAAGCGTGAATTATTTCATGAGGAGTAACTCTAAGAGTGGGAGAGAGTTCCCAGATAATGCAGGAGAGATTCAATGCTCTGTATCCTATACATTTCAGGGTTGATTTGCTAGTGAGGTGAGAAGAGCTTCTTAATATTCTGCTTGTGAACCAAAGGTCTCTTTTTAAATCTTCTGTGGGCAATGCTTGGAAAAAAACACAAACATCCCTGATAGTCACAGATATGCACACAAACACCTGCATACACATATTCAAATATCTACTCACATACTTCTTACAGATAAATAAAATCTCACCTACAGAGACTGTTTCAATGAAAATAGCCAAAGGAATTTACTTTGATTTTGCTCTACAATATCCAAGAACCTACCAGAGCCTAAAATAACAAGTCTCATTACAATAATTTCTTAAACAATAATAGTGTTGTTTCCCAAGTATCTACATATACACAAACATGTATTTTCACTACTAGAAATTATAATTAAAAAACTGGAACTATTAAGACTGGTTATTTACATTGATTAATTTGGGGGATTATTGACAACTTTCCACTTCATGATTATATTTCTTATGTATGGACATCTGGCAATATCACAAGGATTCAATTGTGCAAATGAGGTGACAGAAGAATAATTTATGAAGTAGGTCAACCGTACTTACATAACATGGGAGTGCTGGCCTACTTTCCTTTTCAAAGATGTTGTATCAAATTCAAATTATGCTAGAAAATATGATTCAGCACTGCAAAAATACTGAAGGCACATCAGATGTATTGATAAAATTAAAAAGAACAACCCAGGAATTCCCAGAGCACACACCATGTGCTTCTTAGAATTAAAGCAGAATTGCAACCTGACAAAGTTTTCATTCAAACAGGTCCTTTCTATAAACACATTCAAATTTTCTACTTGTTGGTATTGGCAAAGTGACTAGGAATAATAGAGTATTTGGACCCAGTTGCCAGCTTGCTTAGTCATTATTTGTCCTATATAACATGAATAATTAAATTAAGCATTAACTTATTTAAATGTAAAATTAAATATAAAATTCCTGTGAGTTTCAACATTATAGCATTTTGTTCTTTAGGTGTTCTAGGATAATTCTAATTCTTTACCCAAACTCATTTACTACATGATATTTTGAAGAGACAAAACATTCTAAACAGTTAAATCATGTCCTTTATAGGAAAAGATAAACAGATTCCCTAACTGGAAAAATATCATACATGCTCATAAAAATGTGGAATTAAAATCGGCACTATGTCATTTCCCGTCTCTTCCACCTGATTTGCTGTTGGCATGTATTTTTCAACATTTTCACAGCTGTTCATATAGTAAACATAAAACTCCACTATGATCTGAGAGTAATAGTATAATGGTTAAATGCCAGACTCTGGGCCAAAGATTCTGAATCCAAACCTTGGCTAATCACCTAAGCTACTTATGTAAATAAGCATAGGCAATCACTTCTTCCTGCTATGCCTGGATTTCCTTATCAGTAAAATAATTATAATAATAGATACCTTACAAGGTTGTTGAGTAGATTAACATGAGAAAATAAACATTAAGTGTTTAGTATAGTCTTTAGGCCACAGAACATAGAGAACACACTCAATAAATGCACAGTGCTATTGTTACTACACAGGGTTCCAGATTCCACTGTAACATTAAGACTTTAAAGTATCCATTGAGAGTGAAGATAAAATAATAAATATCTAGTCCATATCAAATTAATCTATTTGGAAGGGTTTTCTCAGAGAAAAAGGGTCAAATTATAGTTTTAGTCTAAAAATTAGTGGTGTCATTTGAAATGTAGACTATCTTCTGCAAGAAGACAGAAGTTTCAGACTATCCTTTACCCAAACTTTGGTGGAAGGCCTGGAAGATCTTTCATGGTCTAGTACAAGAGTTGTTAAACTATGCTTATGGCCAAATATGACCCCTTAGAACATTTGTTTTCTTGGGTTTTTGTATGTTTGTATGAATGTGGAGGACAGAAAAAGGAGGAGGAAGAATATGTGACAGAGACCTTCAGAGGAAAAGCTACAACTTCTTTTCTAGAAGCCTTGAGGAAATTACATATGATATGTGAACCAGTATTTTCTTAGTGTCTCCTTCACTATTTTTTGTTAGTATAAACAAGCTGAGACATAAAAGGAGAATCACTAAGCTTAAAGATACCTGCTTTCCAGTTAATAATTTACTGAGGGAAAAATAAAGAAACACATCAAGGCATTGGTAGCTAAACTTCTTAAGGTTTGGTCAAAGGAGTAGGGATTAATAAATGAAAATGTTTACCTGGAGGCAGCCATAGGCAAAAGAAGAATGTATGTAACCACAGATTGGGTGACCCCAAAAGAGATCTGACAGGAAATTCAATATCAGGGGTGGTCAGGAGATGGCAATGTCGTGAGAGAACCAATACTCATCACCAGTTTTAACACTATAGGGAAAAGGCCCTGCAACGATATTCACATTTTGTCATTCATTCCATACCACCATATGAATATTATTGCCCCATCACACACATGCACACACTTTTACAGAATAGAAAACTAGGTAGGAATTAGAACATAATTTCTAATCTCCTTAAGAACTGGGTCAAAATCCAAGGTTAGGAATCAAATCCCATAGAACAAGAACTTCAAGGTATTTTAGAACTGAAGTCAGAGGCCTAAATCTTCTTATTGGTGAGTAGGTAAGTTCATAGGTTCACATAGTATTGACACTGATTTTGAGTCAGATGAGACACTGACTCAAAAAATATATAGAATAGTTTTTCAGTAGATACTTTTGTGTGCATATTTTGATTAAATTTGAATGTGCTAGATACTTTTCAGTAACACACTTTCAAAATTATTATTTGATGATTCCCTTTTATAAGGAGGACTTTTGTACACATCCTCCAATTTCAATACAAAGATACATAAAACAGATTTGTGTTATGCTTTACCTCACCACATAACTCAGAATATTAAAGTATTTTTTCTCTATATGCTTATCTCAGTATGAGATATATCTTAGAAATTCAGACTTAGAATTTCTTAGTAGTCTTTCAACCTAAAGAAAGCAGCTTCTAGCTTGGATTTGCATACTATTTTGTGAAGATTCAAACTCACAGTTAAGATCAACATCTGGCTGGATTTAACATTCACATTTGACAGTTTCACTCTCATTACAAAATATTTAGAATATTTTACAAAGCAAAGGCTATCTTTTATTTTAGTAAAAGTTTTCATATATTTGCTTTTTCCTTTAGTGTGGATTTATATTCTTCAACTGCTCTGTGCGGCTGAAATTTGAGGACATCTCACAAGACAAGTCGCTGTAGCAAAGTAAAATGTAAATGAAAGGGGCAAAGGGCACAGTATAATGAGCAAGAGAATTTACTGTCTCATCTCCTATTTCCATATCCTTTAGGAGAGGGGAAAACGTGAGAAAAAGAGACACAGTTCTACATGCTTTCCCTGGAAAGTTATGGTTGATAGCTATTTGAAAGCCATGGATAATATGCCAACTAATTCCTCAAATTAATCTTAATTTTTAATTTTATCAATTCATGAGTAACACTTTAGTATTTCTATAGATTATTTTAGTATCAGGCAATAACTGCATGTTTAACACATTCATATTACTAAAACTGTTCAACAAATAGATGTGGATATGATAATACACATGTTCAGTCCACTCACATCATCATTGAAGAAAGGTAAGAGTCAAGACAGTTTCAACGGAAGCATTCTATATATGAAACTATGATAAAATGCATTAAAATAAGTTCTAGTTATTGAGCATATGTTGTACACAAACTATGTGTTTGTTACTTAATATGCTTGATCTCTACTACCCACAAGATTCTAAAAAGCAGGGACCATTCTCACCATTATATATCTGATGGGCTAGAAGTACATAGATCGATTAACTTATGCAAACTTGCTTAACAAATTTTAACCTAGTTTGTTTTACCCCAATCCAATATTCTGTCCACAATGACACTTTGACTTAGAGAACAAAGTTAAAGAAAAATTTGAAAATCACTGGATGATCAGTACAGGATATTTGGTAAAGTTAAACACAAATCATTGGGTAAATATAGGACATTTCATGACTTACATGCACATAAATAGCCACTAAAGAGTTGGCCTTAATTGCCTTCCTCAGTGGGCACCAATTAGACTCTTGAAATATTAATAAACTGGCTGATTTAAGAAAAAATACTATTACATGTTTTCTTCCTGTATATTGCTTTGAAGCACCAGACATATCATGGGCACTCAATAAATATTAAATATTTAACAGCAACTAATAAAATGAAATTATGGTAATATATTTTGCAATGATCTCACCACAAGATGAAGTAAAACAAGTTTTAGTACTAGACCTGGGAGCAGGGCAGAGTTAGATAGCTGGATAAGTGGATGAACCCTATCAGGGAGACATGAGACACTAACGATTGTGGTTGAAAAGGTTAATAGGAGGTCAGAATGATAAAATTATTTTTGCAATTTGGCAACTAAAACTGCCCCTCCTGATTTACATATTTGTTCTATTCCTCTAGTAACCAAAATGCAAATTAAAAGATGTACTACTAAGCTTCTGTCATATACTCTCCATGGCCAAACATGAAGTTACTATATTTCATTTTCTATTGGTATTATTTATTTTGAAAGATCTTCCCTGAAGTTATCCTCTTTTTTCTCTCACTTTTGCACATAGTTTGAGATTTTCAGAAGATTATATAATAATACATTATTATTTTTTATTATGATTACTATAATAAATGGATGCTAAATCCCTTCATTTCTTGGCATGCATAAGTCATTGAATTGTCAAATCCTGAGACACTAGGTAGAGTGCCCCATCTCAGAAAGCATACTCCTGCAGATTTAAATTAAAGCTTTAAGTTTTGGGGGGAGAAACCAGGCTAAGAGCAAGCTCACTGTTTCTTTTCTTAAATGAGTGGAGGAAAATATTTCATTAAGTAGAGAAAAAGCTTGCCAAATGGAGGGATCCATAGGGAAACCTTAATTTAAGCTCCCGTTCCTCAATTCATGTAAGATTCATGAAAAAAGAACTTCAAAGTACTCTTAGGAAACTCTACTTTCCTTCCTCTTTTCCATTTTTCCCTTTACAATCCCTCTGAGGAGAAGAGAGAATGTGCTTCAAGTTACTATTTGGGTGACTGGATCCTTCTCCTTTATTCTTCTAATGGTTTCTGAAATGCTCCAAAGAAATAACACATTTAACAAGAACACTCCTGAAGCTCAGCCACCATTTCCTCTCCTAAGCCTGTGATTAACCCATTGATGGGTCCATAAACTGTAAATTCCATATGAATACAGTAGCAGGTGCACTGTGGTCCAGGTCAAATATACCTTATTCTACCTGTCCAAATCATCATTTTTACATGGAAGAAATATCAACACCATGGTCTGCTTCACTGAATCTATTTATACAATAATAAAACACTTAAAAGCCTCCAAAGCTCTAATATATATTAAAATACCTCTTTAGTTTTCATGCACCTAGTGTGATGATGGTGTTTGTTTTCTCTCCTACACCCTCACTCACTCTCTGACACAGAACACCCCTCTGTACACACACCTTTAATTTGTAGGAAACAGGCGCAGACGTCACCTCTTCCTGTTCTAATAGATCTTAGGTATAATAAGTTAACTTTTATTTTAGGATAAGGTTTTCAACATTTTTATTGCTTTAGTTAATGTTTAGAAGTTTGTCTGCTTTTAACACCTTACTTTGCTAAACAGTTTTGTGTACTTCTATAGATACATTTAGTTTTTTGCATCACAGAACAAAGTTAAATAATAAATTATTACAGTATGTATATTTAACTAAATATTCAGAATTAATTTTAGTATGATTCATCTCAACTCAAAAATAAAAATCTCTGAAGACAACAAAGTACAGTGACATACTATTCTCAAAAAGATTCTTACTGGAATTCCTTAAATACATTCATCATTCATACATTTATATATCATAAACATCAGTGACACCAAAATTAATAATAGCATTTGAGTCAAAGTTTTTATTTGGGAATATCTGGAAAAAATATCATGATTATGTAAAAGAATTAAGAAAGATACACGATTTAGTGAATTTCAAAACTACACATTTCTCTTCTTTATACATTGCAGCTACAAAAGAAAAGCCTCAAGAGAATTAATATGAACTTATGATAATGCAGCCTGCAGCACAGTTTTGTTTTGGTTTTGCCTGATTTTGCTGACAATGCAGTTCAAACTCTACCCTACTAATCTTTAGTAAAGGGATCAAATTATTTACGTATAAACATTCAGCAATAAAGTGTCTTCCTTTAAGCAGTACCAATTACTTAACATCTTTCTCTTTTTTACAGGTTTGGATCCCAGCTCATTAGATCATTACCTGATAAATAGAGAGGGTAATGAATTGAGAAAATAACTACGTACCTTCAGAGCAAACCTGCCCGATAACAATAATCCATTAGAAAACTGGCAATATCCTCTGATCTATTGCCCGCAAAGCTATGACTTGATGAAGAGTTTCATTCCCTGGGCTCAGTTCTCCAGAAGAAAATCAGCACAATTTAAATATTTCTTGGAATATGACAGCTCTCTAGATCCCCGGTAGCATTCTGTTCCCTAGGGATGGCAATCTGGTGTTCCTGTGTGCACAGAGCAGTGGAGATGAACTGAAAACGCTTGAGATAAATTAGGAATGGCTAAGTTAAAATTGTCTCTGCTCCAGAGTCTCTCATCTGCAGTCTGTAAGCCTGTTTTTCTGTGAAAAAGCTAGATGGCAGGCTGCCTCAGTAAGTTCTTCTTAAGCGACACAGAGCATTTTCAATGAAGAAAAATTCTCCCATTATCTAAGCTAATGTGACTGTTGCTAAATCTAGTTTTTAAAGTGGCTACTGGCATGAAATTTATTTTCACTATAATACTGGCTTCTTTCGAACTAGTCTAGAATCCATACTATCATGCTATATACATTTTTATCTGTAAGAAACATTTAAAGTTTTCAGTTAAAATATTAAATTGTGACCCTTTCTGCAGTTTTAACAATCATTGATGTATAGAAAATTTCTACTTTAGTCCTAAATCCATTTTATTGCATTTTATATCATTTAGAAGATTTTGTTTTAAATGTAGTATTTCAATATGAATAACTATGTTTTATTAACAATCCCTTATTTTAATAAAGTTCCATTGAAATGTACCATCTTTTAAATATCAGTTAATATGCAGAGGATATATAAAAATAAAAAAGAGAATGTAGATTTCTAACCTGTGACCATAGCAGTAAATGTTGATCTGAATATCTTCCTAAAGAAAATAAGTTGTTCCAAAAAAACAAAGCTTTATAAATTATTCCCTTTCTGAATAACAACACACCATTTTTAAATTCTGTTTATTTCAATTAAATGATACAGTGTGATATGAGAGCTCTTACCCTTAAATTAGAAAATTCTTTTAGAATACACTCCAACTGTTGTAGTGGCAACACAAAAAAAACACAGGATGTCATCAAAATTTTCAGTTCCATTTCTATACTTGGATTTTCTATATGAAACAATTTTTATTATCAGAAAATACACTTAAGAGCATCATAATCCACAAGTATATGCATATATATATATATATATATACACACACATATATACACACACACATATGTATAAAATGCTAGCTAAAAAAAGTAAAACAAACAAGCTTTTTCTTCCATTACCTTCCCCATGGCATCCCACTCTATGTCTGATAATCTGACGTGCAAACAAATGTGCTTCCATGACAAAAATGGGTGCACACACTTGGAGTGAGGGGGACAAAGAAAACATAATCACCCAGGAACCAACAGAAAAAGTAAATCAAAATTTCTGTTTTTCCTCTGTCTACCCTGTAGCTGTACCTGATCACTTTGCTCAGAGAGGTGAGGGGAGAAGAAATAAGGGAGACAAAATGAAAAATCACAGTGAATGCCTCCACCCCCTCTTCCTCTACAGAAAGTGGTAACCCTGTAGCTATTGCTGCAAAGAAATACAATGGAATTGGAAAGAAGAAACTTCAGCATCTCAGTTGGGAACTGTAGTTAACCTGCAAAATTATAAAGGCCTACAAAGGAAAAGAAAGAAAAAGAGTGAGGGAAGAGGCTATTTATCAGCCTCAGTTATCATTTTTAAAATGACCATAGTGTTTAGCACTGAAGATGTGTAAAGCAAATGAAATGAGAAAAAAGTTAATGTTTCTAGTAACTGACCATTGATTGAATACCCAACTGCATTTCACAAATCTGCACAGAGCATCCCAATTAATTTAGCACGTAATTACAATAGTGAGCAAGGTATGTACTTTCTTTCAAATTCTGATGTTTATCTCGACTTAGAAACTGCCAATTTTACTCACACTAGATTGCAATGATAAATTCAGGGCCACATGCAATTACATGTGAGTGATGCCTAAATTATTCTTGGAGTATTTAGGAATTGTTTCTTATTGCATTTAACATTTAAGAAAAGACCATGTAAGCCTTGGTTAAAAGGATGAGCAATATTTTCAGGCCCCAGAGAGGTCTTTGTTTTGGGAACAAAGCCCCCAAAGAAATATTCATCTTACATTGGAATAAGTGAAAGTAGTGTTTGGTGAGGCTATAGAACAGAATGGGGTATGAAAGGTATGAAAAGAGATGAATCTAAAGAGAAATGAGTCACTTATGCAATATAAAGGAATTTGGACTATACCTTTGGATAGGAAACCACTATGGGCTTAAGTATGGAAGAGGGTAATCATATTTGCATTTGGAAAGATCATTCTTCAGGTCATGCTAGTCAGGAAAATGTATCACCATGTAACTATTAGGTGAGCAGACACTTCATACTATTTAAGCATTGTGCTTTACTTCTAGTATCCAGCTTGCCTATTGATTTTACCTTCTTTAAATACCTTTTTGTTATTTCTAGATTTCCTGGCATTATTTCTAACCTCATCATTTCTTGTCCATATCATGGCAGGAATCTTTTACTTACTCTCCATTTCAAGTAATTTCCCCCATCAATACCCATTACATAGCTGCCACTGCTCTTTCTAAAATATGTATAATCATATCATTTTCCTGCTTAGGACAATTTATTTACTCATTATTGTCTGGAGAATAATGCCCAAAATCTTTAAAATGATCTGCAATTGTTGGTTTTAAAAGTAGGTGAAATGTGAAACTGGCCCCCACACACAGAAGGCAAGGAGAGGGTAAAGAAAGAATCAGACCACTCCATATGAGTAAGTGGCAGGTTTAATAGCTGAGGGAACTTATCAGACTTGTGTCTGGTGGCTACAACATGAAGACACCTTTTCACCCTTTTGCCAGAATCCTAAGAGTTTAGATAGAGGCTTTAATAAGGTGCAGGCACACAGTCTTGTCTAAACCAACACATTATTCCTGCTGTTGTGTCCTTGAAGATGACTCTGGCTGTGGGAACAGTGGGCATAACATGCATTACAAGGCCAAAGGAGTGGGTGAGGAGCCTGTGATTGCCTGGCTCCAGATCTTGATTCAGCTAGTAGTTATATCCTCTCATTGACCTCCTCCAACAGTAAGATGTAATTGCATGGTTTTCTCAGTTTGACACCTACCCTGGCCAGACTGCATTGTCAAGAAAACAAGTTGAATCAACCACATTATTGGATCTGAGCTCTAAAACCTCTGCACACAATACACCTTCTATGTAGAGTTTTTCAACAGAACCATGTGACTGCAGAATTCCTTTATATCATGGAATAGTTTTGTTAAATATAGTTTTCTTTTTGAAACATCTTGATTCCCTCACATAGAGTCAATTTAGTCCTCTGCACTAATGGTGATCTCTTACGTGATGGTTTGGTGACCACATCAATGAAGTCAGTTCTCAGGTAAAATATATATTTCCTTTTGGGATCTCCCCTCCTTTCTTTTCCTTTCTATTCTTCTCTCATCTCCTCATTTCCCCCCCCCCCCCATTCCTTAACAATATACTATAGCTTTTTATTTTCCATATATCTGTATATCCATGTCTGTGAGTTTATTGTGGATATTGTATGACTTAGTCCTTCTCTTGTATTTCATTTTTTTCTAATAATTTTATTTACACACTTCCACTTCCCTCTGTTACTGTTTATCTCCCTGTTTCTTCTTCTTCTTCTCATTTATTCTCCTATGTTTTTCTATTTTTTCCTGCTTCATTTTGTTCTCCAGCCTTGTTCCGCTTCTTCTCTGTTCCTCTTTCTTTCTATTCTCATGTCATTAAGGAGAGAGAGAGAGAGAGAGAGAGAGAGAGAGAGAGAGAGAATTAAACTGTTACTAACATGGAGAAAAATCCTAAAACTTTCTCCAATTTGTGGACACTCTCATTTTCATATTCTCTTCAATTTACATGATGCAAACATGTGGAAAACGGTTGCATTTTATTTGAATTGCATAGTTGCAATATAAGTCTACACAGAAAGTGGATTTTTATGCATGTTTATTTTTTAAATTTTTTTCTTATTCAATTACAGTGGTCCCCATTTTTCCCCCATTGCTCTCCCCTGCCCTGCCCACTCCCCATCTCCCACATTCAGTATCCCCCCTCATTGTCCTTGTGTATTGGTACTTTATATACACATTCTACACACTCACAATTTTTTGTAAGCTTTATTTTAAAATACTTTTCCCCCAACTTAAAATTTTAATTAAAATATTAAAGAGGCTAAATGTACAACAAAATTAATTTTATCATTTAAAATACATTTTGATAGTAATAATCAGAAAGGAGATTGACTTTTTGGGCCCTATATATTTTTAATAATTCATTTTCTTTTAGTTTGATTTTTATAATAGCTCTGGCAGTTCAAAAGTGTGGCATATTTTATAATAAAATAAGTTCAACAGTCCTAATTGCTTTTATTGTAATAACTTATTTATTTAAAAAATATTATTAAATATTAGGGTTACTGACCTTATGAAACTGAGTGTCCTCATGACTGCTTAAATTTAGCTTTAAATACTAGTTCTAGAAATGACATCTCTCTCTCTCTCTCTTCTCTTTCTCTCTCTCTTCCTGACATACCTCACATTTCCCCTGGATAATCAGCAACTCCCGAGTCAGCAGAAGACAGTGACCTGGACCTGACTAATGATCACAGGGCTCAAACTTCAGACAAGTTAGAGACAACATCTTGACTCAAGTTATGTTTCAGTTCCTGAGCCCTAACATAGAAAGACCCCCTGGCTACTTTCCCATGAGACTGGACAGAGGGATTCCAGAAAAGACCTCAGAACTATCCTCAAGAACTGAAGGAATGATTATCACCCTTACCTCACCACTGACCAATCTACTACCACTAAGGTCCCAAACCTCTAACCCACAGTGGGTGTCGTGTGATTTTGCACTATAAAATCAGTAACCCACATGCCATTGGGGAATTTGGACTTTTGACCATTAGCTTCCTGTTGTCATGGATGGTGCCATTTATAACCATATTGCCAACATTATGCCACTGCAAATCTCAGTGTTCAGTGTTTGGCTCTGCCAGTGCTCATGAACAAAATTTCTGTTCTGTAACACTTGCAACATGAGGGATGGTTGCAACATAACAAAAATAAGAAATAATGAAATATAGACATAGTATTTTGCTTATAAGCAAATGAGACATGATTTTTATATAGCACACTTTTCAAAACTGACAGCACTATATGAAAAGAAATCTCAAGTTACATTCAAAATATATAAAAATATTTATATTAGGAATAAACTTAACCAATAAGGTAAAAGACTTGTTCACTAAAAACTACAAATGCTACTGAAAAAAAATTAAGGCAACACAAATTAATGGAAAGACATATTATGTACCTGGATCGAAATACTTAATATTGTTAAGATGTCAATACTACCTAAAACAATCTACAGATACACTGCAATCTCTATCAAAATTCTGATGATAATTCTTGTAGGAAAAGAAAACCCATTTTAAAACTCATATTGAAACTCAAAAGACCTTAAATAAACAAAACAGTCTTGAAAACAAAAATCAAAATTGGAGGTCTCTGATTTAAAAACTTACTACAAAGCCACAGTCCTCAAAACATTGTGGTGCTGGCAGAAAGAGAGATATACAAAATAGTATAATACTGGAGAGAGCCAGAAAGAAATCTTTACATATTTGGTAAAATGATTTTTGTCAAGGGTGCCAAGACCATTCAACAGAGAAAGGACTGTACTTTCAAAAGATGGTATTGGGAGAGGTAGATGCTCAAATGCAAAAGATGAAACTAAGTACTCACACCATATGTGAAAATTAAATCAAAATGGATCAAAGATCTAAATGTAAGAGATACAACTATAAAACTATTAAAAGAAAACATAAAGAAAACTTCATGACTTTGGATTAAGCAATCATTTCTTGAATATGACAGCAAAAGCATCTGTAAGAAAATATAATAAAGATAAATTGGACTACACCAAAATTTACAACCTCTGTGAATCAAAACACACAGTTAACAGAATGAAAAGTGAACTAATAAAACAGTAAAAAATATTTGCAAATCATATTATTGATAAGCAGTTAATATTCAGGAAATATAAAAAACCCCTATAACTCGCCAACCAAAAAGCAAACAATACAACTAAAAGTAGGCAAAGAACTTGAAAAAACATTTCTCCAAAGAAGATATATAAATATTCAATAAACACATGAAAAGATGCTCTCCATTACTAATTATGAGGGTAATGCAAATCAAAATCACAATGAAATAGTGTCTCATACTCATTAAAAATTCTTCCATCAGAAAAAGAGAAAGATCGAGTATTGTCAAAGATGCAGAGAAATTCAATACTTGTGCACTGTTAGCAGGTAAAATGTAGCTGCTATGAAAAACAGTGTGACAGATCTTCAAAAAAAACTCAAAATAGGATGACCATGTGATGTAGCAATTTTATTTCTGGGAACACACTCGAGAATTGAAAGGCACTCAAACAGATACGTGCACACCCCATGTTCATAGCAACATTATTCACTATAGCCAAAGATGAAAACAACCCAAGTACCCACTCAAGAATGAAAAAGAAGAACAAAATGTGGAATATGAATGTATAATTACATATGTATACATACAAATATGTATAGTGAGATATTTTTCAGACTTTAAAATGAAAGAAATTCTGACATCTGCTATAACATTAGATGAATCTTGAAGACATTATATCACAGGTGGCAAACACAAGGCCCATGGGCCTAATTCAACTCTCCACCTTGTTTTTATCCAGCCTGGCACCTTGTTTCTACCTGGTGGCAGCATCGAGTTCCTTGCCCCAAGTTAAGGAGTAGTTACATTTATACAGTCCTAAAATTACACTCAGCTTTTTGAAGGTAACTGCGAGGCTGATGTGGCCCCCAGTGAAAATGAGTTTGACACCCCTGCATTATATTAAAACGAAATAAACCAGGCAAAAAAGGAAAAATACTGTATGAATTTACTTATATGAGGCACTTAAATTAATCGCAGTCATAGGAACACAAAGTGGAATGGTGTTTGTTAGATACTGGGGAGAGAAAAATAGGGATATATTGTTTAGTGGGCAGGAGTTTCAGTTTGGGAAGATGAAAAAAATAGGGATGAATGGTGGAAATGATTGCACAATAATGTGATAGTACTAATACTACTAAACTGTACACTTAAAAATGATTAAAATGATAAATTCTAGGTTATATATATTTTGCCACAGTAAAAATACCCATTAGTACATATTAATACTGATAATCTGATGAAGAACTAAGATGTGAAAAATTCTAAGTATTTTTCTAAGTGCAAGGAAAGTTGGCAAAATATCAAAGCATTGAACATACATGCTGTTTTTTATACTCATAGTAAATCATCTAAAAACAGTGTCTTGTTTTTGAATTACAAGGTACCTATTGTTATTCATTATTACCATTTAATCTTAAAATAATGGAATGAAAATATTAAGTTTCTTGGGACAAGAACATAGATTTCTAAACACAAATGTAAGTATTACTTCTTTTAATAAAAATGGTTTCATAATTCATTTACAACAGTCTTAAAAAGAATAAAATGCATAAATCTAATCACTGTTGATACCTTAAGGTTGTATCTCTCTCTCCCTCCAATTTATTTTATATATATCTATATATATAGATATAGATATAGATATCTAGATATAGATATCTATCTAGATATAGATATATGAAAACATACACTAAAATTTATATATGTAATATCTTTCTACATAAAATTATATATATGCACACATATACATGCAATAATAGAGAGAACATTTGAATTTTGCAAAATGAAACGAGTTCTAGTGGCAGGTTGAACAACAATAGGTTGTACTTAAAACTACAGAACTTCATAGTTAAAAATGATTAACTAACCAGCTATAAGACAGGAACAAGTCACTTAACCTCTCTGGGTCTCAGCTTTCTCTTCTGAGAACTGAGGTGATAGTACCTATTTCATGGAGTGATTGTGAAGACAGATGAGATCATGCAAAAGAAATTCAGCAGAGGTTATACATAAATGATTTCCAAGAAGAGAAATCCAACAGGAAGCCAAATATAGTTAACCCATAGTAATGCTTCCTCTCTGGACATCCTGAGCCTCACAGATGGGTGCCTTGTGGTGTGACTCTGTGTCTTGACCTTGTCTGACCCAGGGCTGAGCATCTGATTCCAGGTAAACCAGTTGTGTCCCTTACCTGGGATTTAAAAAATACTAGACCTAAGGGAGAAGTTTATTTCTTCTCTGGTAGTAGGACTGAGGAAGCAAGATCAGGAATCCCTCAGGCAGAAGATCTCACTTTCCCCAGTTGGAAGAAGCTGGTCTGCAACAGGAATAAATCATGACAACGCATGCAAGGAGAAACTGATACAAAGAGTGAAGAAAAGAGAATGAATGTTTTATAAGATGCTTTCAGTAGAAGATGCTTCAAAAATAATTGCAAAAATATCATAATATATTAAAAATGACTCAATGATAAGCCTTGAAATTCATATTAATATTACAAATTTAAATCTATTTGAAAGAAATTTCATTGCTATTTCCTGAAATTACATTTTTTTGGTTTATTTGTAAATTAAAAGTAATTTTACCAAGCAAAAAAAAAATAGTTACACTTTTTGGTTAGTTTCATTCAAAATGAAATAGTCTTGATAATTATATGGAAAATGTGCAACATTTCATGTTATACATCATAAACTGGACTAAAAAGTACAAATACAAATATTTGATGTACTCAAGACATTTGAACAATTAATGTGTCAAATACTTTAAAGTTTCTTTAAACACCTTTGACTTTAAATAAAAAATTCATAAGAATCAGCAAAGTGTATTTTCTCCTTTCAAAGTAAATGTTTCTTAATTATGCCTTATATTAATTAATACCCTAAAAATAACAGCCCCAGCCCATTTGTCTATTACTGATATCCATAAAAATAAAAGTATGCACTTATAAATGGCTTAAGGAAAAATTAATACTCATCTTATTAGAATTAACATCTTTGATTCAGCATAGTTTGATTTTTTTATAAACAATAAACTTTTACCTGAAAGTATTATTTTAAAAGTTCTTAAATTGCTTAAAGGCAATTAATGGTAAGGAACTTATGAGGTAGGTAAACACAATCTAAGAGATCACTTAAACTCCATTGCTGGAATAATACTCCTGTTTCAGGCACACAAGCTATTAAAGCAAAACACAAAAGAAATAAGGAGCTTCTTCAATTAAAATAAAAAATGTAAAAAATTGTGGCAACAAATTTTCAATCCAAAGTTTCAATCCAAATGCTCTGAGTTGCTCCTGGCTTTCAGAACTGCTGTATGTTATATATGTGACATATGAATACTTCAGCAATTTCTAGGTACAAATAAAGAAGTTCAAATAGTTTACATATCAACAAGGCTTTTGTTAAATTTATGTCAGTTATGAAAGATATTAAAGTAAACAATAGTTTAATTTTTTTAAGATTTTATTTATTTATTTTTAGAGAGGGAAGGGAGGGAGAAAGAGAGAGAGAGAGAGAAACATCAATGTGTGGTTGCTGGGGGTCACGGCCTGCAACCCAGGCATGTACCCTGATTGGGAATTGAACCTGCGACACTTTGGTTCTCAGCCTGAGCTCAATCCACTGAGATACACTAGCCAGGGCAAAGTAAACAATAGTTTAATTCTAACATGACAATTACATCCAATACAGGGTTGGCAAAAGTAAGTTTATAGTTCATACTGAACATTTATAAATTTGTAAATTTTAAATTTTATAAAGGTAAATTTATAAAAAAGACTTTAGAGGTCATGTACTTCAATCTCTTTATTTCCTCTTTTGTTTTCTTCACCTAAGCCAGTGATAGAAAATAGAGAACTAACATTTTTGATTTAGTACTGATTTAATCATAATATACCATGCCTCATCTATGGAATAAGTCTGGTAATACCAATATGTTTACATGGTATTAACTAGACACACAAAATTTTAATAACTATATTAAATAACAGTGTGAAGCACTACAAGTAATAAACTAAGAAAGAAAAATGCTCTCTCTATAAGATCTTAGAAGTAATTAAATAGGAAACTTAAAAATCAATCAAATGAGAAAAAAAAATGCACACATGGCCAAACATGATATGACATGAGAATTATAAACAAAGTACAATTAAGAATTCAAAGCATAGACGTGCTAATCACTAAATCTATTGTGGAGTAGCAAATTTTATGAGAAAATAAAATTACTCTATAGCAATAGTTGGCTATATCCTACTTATAAGAGCAAGGTTAAATTTATTCTTCAGCACCAGTAAGGTGAAGAAGCATTGTATATTAGGGAAAGTTCGATGTCTGGAAGATAGCGATGCATCACACACAAGGGACATAGACCCTTGAAATGCTTCTTGTCCTCTAGCACATTCTAGTTCTCTATTACACATAATCAGTGTATATACTACATATATCTGCTAAGCAGGTAAGATGCAAAAAGTATGGGCATTTTAAGGAAATAAAGGTGGAATTATCCGACGTGCACGTTTTCCACACTTCAAATCAAAGTCATTACAAAGGCACAATCAGTATCAGCAACAACAGGCACTAGCACAGAGCATTGTACATAGTGCATCATGTTTGCTAAAATACTCTGAGATACTGATGTTATTTGCTACCATCATCACCAACAAGAATGGTGGTATATCAAAAGGGTCTCCACAAATAAAATACTGTCACTAAAATACAGTTCCTATCTCATGTCACCACTTACCAGTTCACATGACCAATAATTACTCCAAATTTTAAAAATGTTACTATATTTTCTAAATCAAGTGGAAAGAGAGGTTCATACTCAAGTGGTATCCCATGAATCTGTTTTTTGTCTATCTATGGTATATATACTCTATACCTACAAAGAAATTTTGTACTATGGGTCTACTGATGACCTCTGGGCTTAACAGGGCTGCAGAGCTTAGTGCCTTGAAATAGCCATATTTTGGAAGCTTGAAACCAAGGAGTAATTGCCAATAACAAAAAGTAATGAAATAATAGATTTGCACCAAAGAAAATCAATTTAAAAGGACAGAAATGAACATACTGGATTAAAATGTAAAGAAAGAGGAGTTTCCAAGTGAATAGAAGATGGGCTAGCCTGCAGGAATTTTTCTCTCACTCTCCTGCTTGCCACCTCCAGCTTGCATGGATGTGAGTTTTAAAGGAGTTAAAAAGGAGTAAACACTAACTAATCCTCCCTCATTTTCCACATTCATTCTGAAGCAGCTGTACAATAATCTTTAAATCCTTGACATTACTTCATTATGCAGTTTAATTAGTACACCACTCATGGCTGAATATGAGAGGTTTTTCATCTCATATCTCATACCACTTTCCAAATAATTTCTCTGAATGCTGTATTTTAATAACAATCCAATAAGCATAGTGCTCATCAAGAATATTATTTATTTTAAAAGTATATTGTTTTTTACAATTTTACCAGAACCTCATTCAAAATTTGATATTGTGCTTCTCAAAAAGATTTCCTTTTTATTTAAAAAACAATATGTTGCACGTAATGTTTTCAATAAAATATGTAGGAATGTTTCAAGTGTGCTTTTAAGTGATTATGATTTTATTTTATTTTTTAAAGTGTTAAAGAATATTTCTTTTTTAAATTAAATTTTTTATTGTCATTCCTGCATGGCTGTCTCCACATTCCCCTGCCCCCCACCTCCCCTCAATCCTATGTGATTATAATTTTAGATACATAAAGATATTTTCACAGGTCCCAAGATTATGAAACTTCCTGCAACATTTTAAGACCACATTCCAGAAAAATATTATATTTCCAGAAAGTAGATTTTACATAGAAAGAACTCATATTATATAGATTTTTGTTACTTGCATTAAAAAGGGTATCAATATGATATGCGAACATGTGAAAGTTATATTTATATATACATATAAATTGTATGTGTATTCATAGGTAGGTACATATATGTATATGAGTATATATACATATATACACATATATACACACATTCACATATGATTGCTGAATTTGGCCTCTACTTCAGGGAGGACCATCATAAACACTGTTTTTTGGGGTTTTTTTGCTTGATTCTGTCTTTTGGAGACATTTTTCTACCTTCTACTTAGGAGAAAAGGCTGGATTGTCTTTCCCCACTTGATCTGTACATAGAGTTGCTTTTCTGAGCAGAGTTCCTAACAATATGAGGTGAAAAGTGGGAAGCTACCAAACAGGATTCACAGAGCAACAGAGGTATGCTATGCTTAAAAGCTTCTTTAAATAAGTTGCACTGCCTCATGGAAACACTCCCCTATTAAATGTGGTTTATAGCAATTTGGAAAATTTTCACAATCACAAAGCATTGACAGTGATACCAAACCCTAAACTGCCCAACTGCTATGATCATACTATGTATGCATATCATCAGCACAATCCAGCTACTGCTGTAAAAGGAACTAACCACCCAGAGGGGTGCTCCACTAGTGAAATGGTGTACAATACGGTTGTGCATTTCGAAAATGTTCATATATGGCACTGACAATGTTGGCATATAGGTTTTCTAGCAATTATTATCCATGCATCAGCCTAAGGAAATAACACTGTAGGGCTGTGTCTTTTGAACATTCATTCTCATGCTTCATAACTTTTTATAATAATTGACACATGATCATATCCAGAAGGATTTCTTAGCACTTGTAGAATAATTTTATTGGTAAAACCTAATATTTTGAAAATTGTTTTGCTCTCCACCTCACAACTTTCACCCACAAATCCCAGATGACTTCTTTCATGAAAGTCAGCATGACGTTTTTTGAGAAAGTTCATAGAGCTGCCTCCTCAGTGGGCCAGTCTACCTGACTAATCCTGCTTCTATTTCCAGTAACACTTTTGCAATGCGTGTCACATTTCTATCTCCAATCTATTCATTTTTATAGAATACTTGTAGCTAAACCTATGTCTTTCAGACTATTTCACTAAAGAAAATAAATGTGTTAGAAGATTTTATACCAGCTATGCATAATGAACACATATGAGTAATAATCATCACACATTTGAGAAACTACAATGAATAAATGTAGATAATTAAAAATTTAAGATCTCTTAAAATAAAATTACATTATTCCATGTCTTAAGAAAAATAATGAATATATGGATTTCTATATTATTAATATGATTATAATATAATGTTTGTTAAAACTACATTTTCCTCAGGTGGTATTAATTATACATTTAATTATTTTAATTTTTAAATTTGAGGCAAGAATTTTGTACTTACAATTGCATTATACATTTAACTCCATGTGTTTATATATTGATATATATCAATAGTCCTTGAACTTAGTACACACTCAATAGCTATAAATTAATGATAAAAGGCTTATATAAATTCTTATATTTGTATTAAGTTTATTTGTAAATAAGCATAGTTTATACTAAATACTATTTAATCTGAAATATATTTATGTATATATAAGTAAATATATATTTAAACATTCATAAAATCATTGATACATGAATTTATACCTAAAGTGTTAATAGATATTTATATACACATATGTGATTTGTTTATGTTGATTTATATATTTATGCAATGATATATATGTAAACAAGCACATAAATGAAATAATTACTATATATAATTAAAGCTTTTAAAAATATGTAGCAAATGCGCACAAAATATATGAAAATGCATATGTACTGTTAACAGAAATGTGCTATTAAAAGAAATATATTGTAATAAAATAAATCCTTAAGGAAGTAGCCTTACAATGGGATCCAGGCCAAGAAAGAGCTGTTCAAGTTTAGAGCTATGACAAACGTGTATAAGCTGACATTTACACTCATTTCTATATGCAACTAATTTGTTAGATATGTGGTTTTGCAAATATTTTCTCCTATATATCTGTCCAGAAAAAGTCCAGCCAGTGTTTATATAATGAAAACAGTTTGGAGACATTGATGTAACCTGGCAGCCAAGGAGAGTGGACTGGAATGCTCATGTATGAACAATGATGACTTCACTGTACTAGTCAGTGGGGCAGCAGATACCACTGAGTGAGTATATGTACTGTATGTCCATCACACTCAAAATGACTGAGCAAGTAGAGCAATGAATCTGCATCAAATTTTGCATTAAGTTTGAGCCTTTCTCTGCAGAAACTAGTGTCACTTTATATTACCCTGATTATTGATATATCTATCTTGATACAGCTCTTATTTACCTACCTACCTACCTATCAAAATTTATAGGCTTTTTGTGTTTTAAAATTCTATCTTTAGTGTTTGTTTTTATGTTGATTTATAAATATTATTTTCATATTTAGTAACTAATCTTTAAAAACTAAGTATGTTCCAAGAGAGTTTGTGATGTTTCTTTTTGGTTTCTTTTTTTTTTTTTTTTTTACGTTTTTTTAAGATTTTATTTATTTATTTTTAGAGAGGGAAGAGAGGGAGATAGAGAGAGAGAGAGAAACATCAATGTGTGGTTGCTGGGGGTCATCGCCTGCAACCCAGGCATGTACCCTGACTGGGAATCGAACCTGTGACACTTTGGTTCACAGCCCTAGCTCAATCCACTGAGCTACACCAGACACGGCTTCTTTTTGGTTTCTTACAGAATTTTTTAATGTATAAAAGGTTATAATGTTAATGTTAGATAATATATGAATATTTTCTTTATTTTCATCCTGTATAAAAGTATCATGAATGTACTTTCTTATATTTTATTTTGAACATTTAGTATACTATATATTTGCAATTTTCTTTGAATTATTAGCTGTATATTGAATGAGGTAAGGAAAGATTCAAAAATATTTTTTTTGCCCATGTACTTATCAGATGCTTGAATCTACAGCAGCAAAGAAATGAATCTTTCTTCACCTTCCAATTCCATCACTGCCTTATCAATTAACAACAAAGGCACTATTTTAAGTGTCACTTGACTATCTATGTACAGTTTTATCTGTATTTAAATTTTAGAAATGCCACATCAAATACTATAAAATATGTTTGTAGTTTTAATATGGATGCATTTAATCAATATATCAATTAAAATCTGCTATACCATTAAGCTTCTTGATTTATGGTATATATCTACAATTAAGAATACCCTCTTTAATATATTTATGAAGTCTTAAAATTTTTCCATAGAGGTTTTACACATTCTTATTTATTCCTTTCCACCACACATTACTATAATAGCGTATTATACGAGATAAATAGAATTTATGCCTGAAAATGTGTATGTCTCCTCTTCTGTAGGACACTCTTATGTGTATTGAGGACATAGTTGAGCTGGATTTTGTTTTTTATTGTTGGTTACAGGGATGTCCAACCCATGGCCCAGAGGCTGCCTGTGTCCCAGAATGTCTAACCCACGGCCCAACACAAAATCCTCAGGGACGCCAAAAGTTTAGATACCCCTGATAGGTTCTTGTGAAGCCTCAGGCTTCAAATTCCTTCAGCAACTGGCTGATCGTGTGTGTGTGTGCGTGCACACGCGCATGCATGCTTTATGTTGAGACTGGGTTGCTAGAAAAATGTTTTCAGCATTTGTGGTCTGTTTTCAGCAGTCCTGTGTGGAGGGGATCCCTCCCCTGTATTTGACTGGTATTGCAGACAGACAGGAATTCTCAATTCTCCTCTTCTAACTTCATTCCTAGTAGAACCTATAAACAGGCCTCAATGGTTGAGCATAGTTGTGATAATATTTAATCTTATTCGCTAATCTTTATTAAATAGGCTGTTCATAGTAGAAACTGATTTCTCACTAGGAAATATGAAACTATTAAGACCAGTTTTTATAAAGTTAGTATAAAGTAAAATGTTTTGGGGAGAAGAGCTTTTTCTGGAATAATTACAATGTAAAAATCATACTATATCCTCATTTTTAAATGAAGAAATATTTAATTAAAGATTCTAAACTTCAATTTATATATTAGCTTAACACTTTCAATTCCCTTTATCTAATATAATCTTAGCCAGCACAGAAAATAGAGACTTAGAACTTTCCACAAAGAAGAAAATGGTATCCTAATAACATTCTTTTGGATATAAAATTATATATTCTCATTTCAAGATAGCAGTCTCAAGCATAAGAAACACAACTGCAATGGACATAACATATAAATGGAAAAAAGATGCAATGTCTAATTTATTTATGTCACTATTTTACATATAATAAAATTATATTTGAATACTTAGGGAATAAAATCAAATATTCATATTCTATATTCATATAAGCTTTTAAAGGGTAATTATCTATACTGTTGTTTAATTATAAATTTAAAGTTATTTCACTTGATAATATAGTTGAATGTAATACAGTCAAATAGGCCCTCATTAAATCCAAGAACAATCAAAGTATTTTAAGTTCTGAACATTGTTAAGTGAATATTGAATTAATTTTTTTCTTCAAATAAATCCCAATGGATCTATAAAATACTATAAATATCTTCTCTTTCTGCATTATCCACTCGAAACTTGGAAAATGTTTCACATTTAGTCATATAGTACTAAGTTACAAGTTACTCTTTGGAATTCAATGAGATAAGCAGTTGTACATGTGAGGATCTAATTAATTAAATGTGGTTAATTAGTAAGCGATAAAACTAAGACACATGACTTCATAAAGTTCCAAAGGTCACTTTCAACTCTACACCTTTTTCCTTTAAAAGCTTCAGGAATAGGAACAACAACAACAACCACAAAACTGACACTGATGGGCAAGGCTGAAATTAATTGACTCTTTTCCTCTATGACATTGTTTAAACTCTACACATATTGTTAAACCTATCACATCCTGCTTTCATATATTACAGTCTGAGTCATGCAGTCATTTGGCCAAGGTTACAAAGTTTGTTATTGGTAAAACAGCATTTAAAATCACACAGATTCTGGACTCTTAAACATTAAGCATTATATTCTATGGCATCTGAACCAATTCTTCACTTTTGAAGTAGGGACTCATAAATACTATAAACTAAATGTTCAAAAAATTTATAGAGGTCAGGGCCACTTCCAATTAATAAGGGCCATCATTATGGCAATATAAGTGACTCTCACAAACCATAACCATTCACTGCCTGCCTATTTCCAGATAAGAAAAAAAGTACTTTCTGAGGAATTTTGTTATGGGTATTTAACAAAGAAATCACTTTCCTATTTTTATAGACTTGAACTGTAAAACCCTTTATGCTTCACTATAATCTCTATTATCACATTTTGTTTACCACAATACAGTGAAAATCAATATATACTGTAACTTGGGCAAGGTAATAAAGCCAATAAAGAATAAATCTGGAAAAAATGATATATTCTCATGAATCCCATGGTTTCTGCATTCCATTACACTGCATCTGGTGTGTGTGCAAATCTACAATGGTAGACTTTATTTTATATTCAACATCAAAATCAATCACAACCATGGCTCATTTAAGTCCAGAAACTGTTAAGTTACTAACTAAAAAGAAAAAGTAGGGAAAGATCACAGAAAATAATATACTTTTAATAGTATAATAGAGCTAACTTAAGAAACATTAAATCAAAAAGAGACCGAGGAAGAAGGCATAATGTAAAATGACTTCAAAGCATTGGCTTGGAATGCAGTGACATTGTGGTGATGACAATGAAACAAACAATAAAGTTCAAATTGGTGATTCTAACTACATCTTCATAAATAATCAATCATAATGGGCAAAGTAATCTGCAATGAGTCAGAGCACATTCGTGGGAGGAATGTGCATGTGTGTACAAGAAGTACACACAAGAGTATGTACAAGAGTACGAGAAAATGTACAAGAGTACGTATGCTTGCAATTAGAACCCAATTAGTATATCATGTTTAAGAAAGAGTATCCAATTATCAAGATAACATATAGTTCAAAACTTCTTTTTAGCCCTGGCCAGGTAGCTCAGTTGGTTGGAGCATCATCCCACACTCCAAAAGGTTGTAGTTTTGAGCCCCAATCAGGGCACACACCTAAGTTGTTGGTTTGATCACAGTCAGGGTGCATATGGGAAGCAACCATTTGATGTTTCTCTTTCACATCAATATTTCTTTCTCTGTGTCTCTCTCTTTTTTTTCTCTCTAAAATCAGTGAACATAACCTTGGGTGAGGATTGAAAAAAAAACTTTTAAAGCACAAATAAAATTATAAACTACTGGACATTTTTACTGCAACTAGCAATTGAAATCACAAAAGTTTTAATTTGCCATATTTAGAAAGGCTTTTTGAGGCTTTTTTGGTCAAGTTTCAAGACATGTTATATGAGTAATTTTTGGTATATTAAACTCTGACATAAAGTCATAGAGACTATAGCAAAAATTACATGTCTGCTTTTAGTAATGAGAGCATTATCTATCATACTGTAATAAAGTTTCATATGATAAAATGAAGTCAGGCTTCAAACACTTTTAAATCCAAAGTTATGCTTATTTGGGTACCACTTTCTTTCAAATGTAAAAAATCTAGTATGAGCACAGAAGTAAATATAGTTGGTGCTTGAGCAACCTGAATTTGGACTGCAAGAGTCCAAAGTTATATGTGGAGTTTTTAAATAAATACTGTAAATATATTTTCTCTTTTTTAAAATTTTAATAACATTTTTTCTCTAGTTTAATTCATTGTAATGGCATAGTATATAATACATATAACATGCAAAATATGTGTTAGTTGAGTGTGTTAGTTTGTGCTATTAGTATGGCTTCCAGTTGACAGTAGGCAATTAGTTAAAGTTCTGGGGAGAAAAATGTTATATGTGGATTTTCAGCAGTGCAGGGACTGGCACCTCTAACCAGCTCACTGTTCAAGGGTTTAAGTGTATATCTTTTCCCAAATTTTCTGTCTGATAATTGTAGGTGAATAAAATATTCCTATTTTTCCTTTTCTTCGCTTTTGATAAAGAAAAGAGAAGAAAAGCCATAGATTTCATTTTTGCTTTCCACCTTGTGATTTTCAATTCTATTTTCACTCTTGTATCCTTTATAAAATAATACTTATTACAATTTTTAATTTTTGCATGAATTATTTTTGATATGTTTCCTCATCTAGAAAAGAACAAAGTAAATAGTCCTTGTTAATACTTTAATATGCATAGAATAAAGTAAATATTCACAAATACATTTTGAAGAAATAAATAAATTTATGTAATATTTCCTTCTATCTATCAAAGATTATGTAGAAGGGTAGTAGAATATAGTAGATTGTCAGGCCTTGATAGAAGTATGTAATACTTCAGAAAAATGTGAACTACAATAGCAACCAAACAACCAGCAGGATCTCACATTGCCTTCACCATAGATAGGACAACGCCACTAACACTGAGTATTTTCTCTGCACTAATATAGGTAACTGTTTCTCCCTATGCTAATAGGGACTTGGTTAAAATATGAAGTAAGCATGGCAGACAAATATCTTGAGACAGCTTGAGTTTTAGTAAAAAGCAATTCAGTTTTTAGAAACAAAAATTAAACTAATGCTGTTCTTCCAATGCTGAAAGTAAATTTTAAAAACAGATGACTCATGAACTAACTTTGGTAATATTATCTTCAAATAAAATTAATTACTTTAATCCTGTTTGCTTTCATTATTAAAAACACATTTTCATTAATAACTGAGTTTATTCTTTGAAAACACAAATAAAACAAAACAGGGAAACAAACAAACAAACAAAAAATCCTGAGGGGACTTCCGATCAAGATGACAAAGGGTGGGAGCACTGTGCTCTCCTCCTCCCATGTCACATCAAAATTACAGCCAGATGGGTAGGAAGGGTAGAGAACTGAAATGGGCTGGTTCCACATCCATTTGTGGTGGTTAAAAATCAGGAGAGGTATCTTTGCTATGCAGAACACCCCCTGAGGAGCAGGATGTCCCAGCCCCACACTGGGCTCTCCAATCTAAAGCACTAGTGCCAAGAAGAGGAGTCCCCACAATATCTGGCTGTGAAATCAGCTGGAATTCTGTTCAGGTGATATGGCGGGCTGCAAGAGTCCAAGATCTTACTTTTAAAGGGTCCACCCACAGATTTACTCACTGATGGACTCATTTGCTTTGAGCTCCAGCACAGGGGCAACAGCCAAAATAATGCCAAGAATATATGGAAAGAACTGAATTGTCTGGCTTCAGGGCAAGGGCTGGAGGACAGCTTTTTCCTGACAGAAGTACTGACAGAAGCCATTGTTCCTTTGTTGCAATCTCCCCCTACAGAGTCCACAAGTGGGTACCACTGTTTCTTTACTGAGTCCTCCCCCTACCCAGCCTGCAGTTACAGCTGGGGGCCATACCTGAGCCTCTATCCAACTAGCTAACAGTGCTTGTCCCACTCTTGTGATTCCCTGAGACTGCACTCTATAAACTAGAGCACCAGCCAGAACATCTTTCAGCAACTCCTCCTCACAAGCTTCCAGACTTAGCCCACACTGAGGACGTTCCTAAAATCTCTCAAAGACTCATAAACCTCAAATAAACAGCAGCTGACCACTGTATGCCCTGTACCTGTTGCTAACTGGCCCATAGTGTTAGAGGCGACCAGCCTTAGCCTCTCCCTGGTGCCTCCAAATCCAACACAAGCAGCTGCCAACTGCATATTATGCTGTCACTCCTACCAGGTGGCCTGGTTTAGGCACAAGCAGTGACTGACATGAGGTTTCACTGGAAGCTCTCCCAAAAGGCCCCAGAACCAACATATCTGGTGGTCAGCTTCAGACCACATTAGAGCACTACTCAATTAGCTACACATATGACACACTCAAAGGGTGAAATCCATAAGCATTAGGAGTCCCACTAAAGTGAATCCTGTGCCGTGGGGTCAGGTTCTGCTAAAAAACTCACCCATAGTCATGGCCAATCCTCACAGCCAGTCAGCCTGAGGGTAAACCTCACTCACTGACTTGCCAACAGAAAACAAGTTTCAAATACAACAGGAGGGCACACAACTCACAAAAAAGACATCCCTGGAGCACCTGAGTCAAGTGGCCAGGGAGTCACCTCTGGGTGCCAAAGGACACCCACCACATAAAGCCATCCTGCCAATATAGGGAAAGATAACATATCTACTTAATACAAAGAACAAACAGGGGGAAGCAGCCAAAATGAAAAAAAAAAAATAGAAAAAGTCTCCAGAAAAAAGAACAAAAAGGAGGCAAATAATCAGATGATAGAGTTTTAAATACTGATTATAAGGATGCTCAATACACTTAGGGGAGGAGCAGGTACACTGAAGTGAGAACTTCAACAGAGAGATGGAAAGCATAAAAAAAGAGATAGAAAACATAAAGAACCAGTCAGAAATGAGAATACAATGGAAATGAAGAACACATGAGATGGAATCCATAGCAGAGCAGATGAAACAGAGAATCAAGTCAGCAGTTTGGAAGACAGGGTAGCAAAAACCACTTGATAGAACCAGCAAACAGAAAACAATTTTTTTTAATGAGGATAGTTTAAGGGACCTCTGGGACCACATCAAGCATAATACCATTCACATCATAAGGATACCAGAAAAAGAGGAAAGAGAATGAGGGATTGAGAACCTATTTGAAAAAAATAACTACTAAAAATTTCTTTACCTTGGTGAAGAAGATAGACATACAAGTTGAGAAAGTGTAGAGTCACAAACAAGATGAACTCAAAGAGGTCCATACCAAGACACATTATGATTAAGATGCCAAATATTATAGATAAAGAGACAATCTTAAAAGTAGCAAGAGAAAGCAGTTAATTATGTACAAGAGAGCCCCCACATAACTGTCAGCTGATTTCTAAACAAAAATTTTTCAGGCCAGAAGAGTACAACACCAAATTCCCCAAGAGATGAAAAGCAAAGACCTACAAGCAAGATGACTCTGTCCAACAATACTGTCATGTAGAATCAAAGGATAGATAGGGTTTCCCAGACAAGAAAAAGATCACCAACCTATATTATAGGAAATGTTAAAAGAGCTTCTTTATGAAGAAAAAGATCAAAACATAAATAATAAAATAGCAATAACTACATATCCATTAATAATTATTTTAAATGTAAATGGATAAAATACTCCAATCAAAAGACACAGGTTGCTGAATGGAGATAAAAAGAAGAGCCATACATGTGCTGCCTACCAGAGACCTACTTCAAATTGAAAGACACACACAGATGAAAGTAAAGGGATAGAAAAAGATATTTTATGCAAATGAAAATGAAAAAAATAAAGCTGGAGTAACAAGACATATATCAGACAAAACAGACTTCAAAATAAATGCTATAACAAGAGCAAACATGGGCATTTCATATAGAATAGCCAAGATATGAAAGCAAAGTAAGGGTTCATCGATAGGCAATTGCTTAAAGAAAGTATGGTACATAGATACCATGTGGGGGGGCTCCATCTGCAGGGCCCCCCACCCCAGCCACCATGGATGAGAATAAGTCTACCAAGACATGATCTGCCTGGGGAGGAAAGGTGGCCAATCTCTCAAAGGAGAAGGGCCAGCAACCTGTTCCTCAATGGACTTTTACAGGGTTTAATTTGCATAGGAATACAGGGTATATATGTAAAGCTCATCAATCATTGTCAGGCAGAAATGATTAAACAATAGATAACATTCAAAGAACTCTGAGAGCTTACTTTGAATCAGGGTCAGACAGCTGAAGGGCCATAACACTTTGGGGGATAAACTTACTTCACACTTGGACCCTTATCATTTAAATCGAGGGTATTAGCAAAGTAGGTTTCATAGGATTGTGTTTTTATTTATTTATTTATTTTTAGAGAGGGGAGGGAGGGAGAAAGAGAGAGAGAGAGAGGGAAAGAGAGAGAGAGAAACATCAATGCGCAGTTGCTGGGAGTCATGGCCTGCAACCCAGGCATGTACCCTGACTGGGAATCGAACCTGCGACACTTTGGTTCACAGCCCGCACTCAATCCACTGAGCTATGCCAGCCAGGGCAGTTTCAGAGGATTTTATGCATTCTTTTTTAGGCCTGATTGCCCCAGGGAACTCACCCTTTCTAGAACAGGGCCACACCCACCTCTGACATTGTTTCAGTTTTAAGGCACTGTTTCAGGCTTAATTCAGACAGGTGAAGTAAGGCAGCCAAGAAATTAGGAGACTTCTTGCAGGCAGAATGAGGACTCAGGCTATGTTAATACTGAGGGGTGAGGATCCATCCCCTCTTTTTCTATAGCCTCCCAAGTCTTTCCCTGAAGGCCCCTTCATGACTGTGCCTGTCTTAGGTTGTACCCCCTTTGAGGAATCTGACCTGTCATTGGCCAAGCAGGGTAAAAAGAAAGGGGGCAGAGGCAGTGCCCCTACAGAGAAGGTAAGCTTTGTCTCCTAAGTGGCTTATGGTACCAAGGTCTTTCTACTCAGCCCTAGCCACAAGGGGTTACAGCTTCTGAAACCAGGCAGGGTGGTTCCCAACAATATGCTATGGAATATTACTTGGCCTTCAAAAATAGTGAAATCTTACTGTTTGCAACAGCATGTATGGACCTAGAGAGTATTATGCTAGGTGAAATAAATCAGACAGAGAAGAGCAAATACCATATGATTTCACTTATATATGAACAAATAAATAAACAAAATTGAAGCAGACACATAGATACAAAGAACGGACAGATGGTTGCCAGAGGGGAGGCGGTTTGGGAAACTAGGCAAAAAAGATTAAGAGATCAATAACTACAAATTGGTGATTACAAAATAGTCATGGGTACATGAAGTACATCATAGATAATATAGTTAATAATATTGCAATAAATATGTATGTATGGTGCCAGGTAGGTAATAGACTTATCCAGTGGGTCACTTTGTAAGTTATATAAATGTCCAACCATTATGCTGTATACCTGAAACTAATGTAATATTGACTATCAAGTGCTATTAAAAAGTAAAAATAAGATTTAAATGGAAAATAAAAATAAAATGTTAATTGAACATAATTAACATTAAAGTTAATTTAAATAAAATGTATATTATAGTGACTTGAAAAGTATATGGTGTTTAAATAGAATGCCACCAATTCTATAATTGTTACCTGCCTGAACCCATTCTATGCTTCCAAACGAGGCAGAACTAGGTATATGTATATGGAGGAACAAACATTTTCCATGAATTCTCCAAAAATTGTGCCAATGTCTTTTGTTAAAACACTTTCAGAGAAAAAAAATTTAAGATAAGTCTAATATTGGATCCTTTGTGAACAACATCTGTTTTCTGCCTACTTTTACCAAGTTTTCTGTATTTTAAAATAAACTGAAAAAGGAATTGTATATCATATTAATTCTATTTTAATTTATTTTTGCTATAAAATGAAATATAGATTTGCAGTATTCAAATGAACAAAGCTTAGATTTATAATCAGATGACTTGCAACAAAATATAAGTGTTACAGAAGAGCATCACATTGGGAATTGAGGTTTTGATATTCTGACAATAAAAAATAAAATGTATCCTCTAGAAAACGAATTCCAATGTGTGGATAATGAGGAAAAAACGCTATTTAACTCTTAGGCAGTGATACTTTAAAAGGTGTGGTCAATTGCTAGCCTTTTCTAAAAACAGTGTGAAATTCTTTTACATATTTTCTTTATAAGAAACAATGCAGGAGAAGAAAATAACCTCTCACACCTCTTTCTCCTGATCTATATTATTTTTTTTACTTCCTCTTTATGAGAGAAGTTAGAAATTTAAAGGAACACTCATTAGCTTGAATAAGTCTAATCAGCTTTCTCTGTTTGAAAGGAAGCTATGTTGTTTCTGTACTTAGACCAGCCCTGTCCATCTACCACAAAAGTAAGTCCTCCTATACTTCTCTCTGAAAGTTTCTGGATACGTAATCAGAGAGTGAGATCAAATTTGGTGTTAAAAATCTAGGTGCGGTTCTTGCTACAATGCAGGCCATGTAGCATTGCTATTTTTTTTTTTTTTTTTACTTTAATACCCCACAAAAGAATACCTTTGTAGTTTACTGTCAAACGTTTCATTGAAGTCCAACATCACTTACAAAATTCATTAAGGCTTAATTTAAGAAAGAAAAAAAAATGCTTTGACCATAGCATACAAATGAAACTATTGATTTATTTATAGTACTATATATATCTTCTCAGCTATAAAAGTTTAGCTATTGTGATTCATTATTCATTGGTAGAAATCTTGATCTTTAGAGATGTAAATAAGAACAAATGAGTTACAGTTCTGGAACAAGTTTTATCTACCTGAATTACTAAAGTCAGTAAAAATGAACATAGATATTAACCCAAAGTGGATTTTGAAGAAACAGCTTATTAAACCACTCTTTCTTTTGCTTTCAGTTTACTATAACTTACATAATCATAGGACCATGATTAATTAAGGCAGTGTGCTGAGGTAAAATTAGAAGTGGGTTAAAAATGAGAAAATGTGTTTTCTTATCATGGCTTTACTCACAGCTACTATTAGCTTTAAGAGCTTTGTTTCCTTCTGTATCGTGCCTCTACTCCATGATGCTGTCCTTGTCATCACACTCAACATGTTCGTGTTCTGGTATTTATTCATTAAAATACTCGTTCAACAAATATTGATACATTGCTATCAGAGGCTGTTCTTGGTAGTGGGGGAAAAGTATAGGGTTAGAGAGGAAACACCCCAAGCTTTAGAGTGCTTAGAAGTTCTCAGAAGTGAAATAGACAATGAAAAAAACCCACATTTAAACAAATAAAGAAAAGCGCAGGGTAAAATACAAGCACAAAAAGAAATAGAGGGCAGTAACCAAAGAGCTCTGGAAACTTTAAGGAAGAAGTCATTCCTAATGCACCTTAAAACCAGGAGTGGGGAAGAAGGGTCTATGGAACTAAAGAGACCATGAATGCAGAACTCCAAGTGAGAAAGAGCAGAGCCCATTCACTGAACGAAAATAAACTTCATTAGGTCTATAGTGTAGAAATGCTCAACTGATGTTTTTTTCTAAAATTTTAACTTTTCACCCTGGCTGGGTTGCTCGGGTGGTTGGAGTTTGTCCTGTACAAGAAAAGATTGTGGGTTCAATACTCAGACAGGGTGTATACGGGAGGCAATCATTTCTCTCTCTCTCTTCCCCCTTTCCTCCGTCTCTAAAATAAATAGCATTAATATTATTTTTTGAAGAAAGTTTCAACACATAAATGTTTTGATGATTAAAAAAATAATAAATAAATAAATAAATATCCTCAGATGATTATTCCCCTTAGCCCAGGCTACTATGACACTAAAATACTCTTGGGTTCATACAATTCAGAAATATGCTGTCTTGTACTACAATTGAAGAATTTTATCATGGATAATTGTATATATTTTCATTCTCTTAAGCTTCAGAGGTAAATCCTAAGGACTGAAGAGTAAAAAAAAGACATTGTAGTAAATGAAAGAAGTTATTGGCATATCAATACAGTATTATTGCCAATATTCATAAAATAGGCATTCATTTATCCTCTGAATATTGTATCCTCTAAATATCATCTATTTGGAAGCTATAATCTTGTAGTGAGTTATGAAAATATGCCATTTCATGGTGATTCTTCCCAGCAATGGCTCTTTGAAATGTCTCTCTGTTTCTTATAAGTACGACAAACTCCCAAATCCACAGCCTAACTTTTATTTTCTATGGCAGTGACACATGAATTGTAAGAAGGCTTTGAGGCAGTACAATAGTTAAGGACAGAGTCAACAATCAAAAAAACCCCTCAAATTCAAAAGAGCTGTTTAAGCTCCATGAACAATGTCAAAAATATGCCTGTTTTACTTCAGAATACATCAAGTATGCTTCTCTTTGTATTTCAATTTTATCATTCTATATAACTGCTGGAAGTTTTTAATTTTGTCTTAAAACTGTAGAGTGAAATAATGTGACTCAGAAAGGTGCATCTTTTGTTTGATAATTTCACATTAGTTCACATATATTTTATTGATTTTAATAATATATTTAAAATTGGGTTTAATATCCTAATTATTATTTTTTGGTTTTAAAACAGGACACAAATCATAAAAATAAGATGTCACACCAGTGGGGCAATTCAGGACTTACCTAAATTAAACAATTTGTAATTTGTTTGAAATAAAATATACTTATTGACATGATGATTTAAATAAATTATTATATTAGACTGTAAGCAATGGATCAAAGTTTATGATGTTCACTTATTATTAAACAGTTTACTACAAGTTATGCTTTTTTTTTCTGCATGAATTTGGAAGAGCCTGAAGTAATTTGGTATATTATTATGAAGCTAATAACTGCTTTACAATTATTCTAAGTTTTGTGAGAAATTAAAAAGTGAGGAACTCATCAATATAAACAATACCATTCTAGAGTACAGGAACACCATTCTAGAGTACAGAAACAACAAAAATGCAATGCAAAAAGTAATTGAAACATTTAATCTATTCTGAAAAGTGTAATACATGAAATATCGCATACAGTTCTTAAATATGTGTAGAAAACTCAGGCTTGCATATCCAAAATACCCATACTAGAAATAAAATAACATTTAAATGATATAATCTTAATAATTTTGAAGAGAAGTGCTATCAAACATCAAGTTAATAATAATAATAGAGATGCTTGCAAGATAAAGACTAAAACTTTGATGAAGACATATAATAAATTAAATTTTAATGTGTTATGATGTCACTACTTGATCAGTAATGATAATAGTTCTAGATGACTGAGAGTTAACCTGTTTAAAAAGTGAAGCACATCATAATAAATACTGTTATGTACTTGAGTGAGAATGAGAAAAGTACAAAGAAGAAAATCAGCTCTAGTCACCTTCATGGTTTTAAGTGTCTTTACATACTTTCCACGAAGTGGAAAGGTGTGGAGAGTTTATGTAAGTGTTTGAAATGAAAAATAAAGTTTATTTTATTTGTTTGTAGGTACTGAGACCGAAGCTGAAATGTTTGGCATAAATGACTTTCAATCTGATGGAAGGCATTGCCCCAGATCCCTGATCTTGGGATATCTAAACAATATCTACCTTCCCACAAAATAAAGGATTTTGATAACAGAACTAAAAACTAATACATAGTTATATATAAATAGATAAAAGGAGACCTTTTAGATCATATTTAGACTAATTCTTTTAGCCCAACAAAAATTTTTCTTTCTTTGATTATAAAATTTCTATATCATCAGCAAATAAAGGACATTGTGTTGAAGCCAAAGGAATTACTCTTAAATTATAACTCAAAGTTGAAAGAACATTTTGTAAGGCTTGCAATGTTATTTTCTTCTACTGATCCAAATAATTAAATTCATCTTCTGGGAAATTACATCACAGAACACACAGTTGCAGATATTAAAAATGCAAAGCCATTCAAAATTTTTAAAAGCATCCCCAAAGCTTTACATTCTGATCATTTATACAGATTGTTCAGACACATCAATCTTGAAGATATTCAAGATGAAATAAATAAATTTTGAGCTTTTGCCCTATTTCCCAGAACATTACCTGAAACAATCACACAATGGTTGAAGAAATGGCAATACTAGAACTCTGGCCAATGAGCGTGATGGTACTGAAGCAAAGTTTCCAATTAATTAACCTTAAATTTTCATTTGTTCCTTGATCATATTATTCTCTAAATCTTAACATAATTCACTCCTGTAAAATGATTCCTCAATGTGATGTATTTTGAGAAATTTTAAGAAATGAATCCATCCTTTCTAGTCTCATCTCATCAACAGAAAATGCTACAGAATATAATCACCAAAATCTTTATTAAAAGATGCAATGCTTATTTGAAGTTATGTGTAGAGGAAGGGCAAATCTAGAAAGTTAATTCAACCTGATGAAGTACTGAGTGATCCACAGCAAAACATCTATACCTGGGAACATAATAGCTCAGCTATTATGTTCTGCTCTATGTATCTTTTCTGTGCTACCATTCATTTGAAAGTAAAATTTGAAATATTTCAAACAGCCAGAATAAAACTTAACATATTTATATGGAAACATCAAGCTTTGAAACTAATCTTTAAAGACTGGCTCACAGAAGAAAATAGAGACTATTAGGTTCATAATAAAGAAATGTAAAATCTTGGATATTTGTGTAGAAAAAAAACAGTTGGATTTTTTTCAAACGACCCCAGTGTGGTAAAGGATAGCGGTGTTATAACATTACACAGTATCACATAAACTGTCTGAAGGCCTCAATTCTGTTTGCTAACAACTAGGTAATTTTTTTCTAAATCATTGGATCAAATTAAGTCAATGTACACTAACATTTAGTTATTTCTCTCTGAAGAAGAAAACTTGAAACATTTTCACCAAATATAATAAAAAAGTATAACAAATTTTCTGGGGAAGATATTTTTGGACTACAAAAATACTGGAAATATTATAAAATCAACACTGAAGAAATAAAAACAATATGGGAATGTGGATTTTATTTGAAATTATTATTCTTCAATCTTTGCAAAACTAATTGTTAGCTTAAGAATTTTTCTTTTGGATAATCATCACATCAAGTTAAACTTTTGAAAATATAAAATGACTTTATTAATTATTAATGAAAACAGAATAATCTGGTTATTCTGTTTATTAAATATTAATATATGAAGAATATAGATTTTATTAAAGCCATTGAGGTTTGAAGAACTTAAGGCTCAAAGGTAAAATGCAATGATATCATTTATTACTATGATAGAACAGTATACAGATAAAAAATTGTGTTTTTTTCTTTTGTAACAACACATTTTTACTTAAAGTATTTAAGCATCACATACTGTTTTTGAACTGTGATATTTAAATATTGTGCTGGCATTAGGATAAGTACAAAATTCAATAAGAGAAATTTACTGGGTGTTTGTTTCGATGATTGTTACTTATTTAATTTCATGGTTATTCCTAACAATAATTTCACATCTAAAGAAAAGAATAGTCCTGGCTGGTGTGGCTCAGTGGACTGAGTGTTGGCCTGTGACCCAAAGGGGCACTGGTTTGACCCCCAGTGAGGGCACTTGCCTGGGTTGCAGGTCCCCAGTGCAGGACGGGAGAGAAGCAAGTACACATTGATAATTCTCTCCTTCTCTTTCTCCTTCCCTTCCTCTCTCTCTAAGAGTAAATAAATAAAATCTCTAAAAATATAAAGAAAAGGATAATAAAAATATATTGAATCTGGGAGGCAAATACACTGGAAGGCCACTACCTTTTGAATCATTAATATCATTATATCTCACCCAACTGTCTTTCACCAGACAATATCTAACTGCGACCTACACTCGATATAGTATTATTGTTCTGACTAGCTATCTTTTGCATTGGACACAGATTGTACACTATTTGAAAATCCTCTGGTCGCAACAACCAGATCCACAAGATTTCACAGATGTGGTCTCACAGAGCCTTGCTGCAAACAGAGGATCTTGTTATGTGATTCCTGCCCTGGAGCTTCTCTGAGACCCATGTGGGGGAGGGGTGTTCTAGGGAATGTCAGATAGTCCTACTGCCTTGGTAGCCTGAAAGTATAGGAATTAATGTTAACAGGACCATCTAGGAACAAAGGGTGTTGAGCAAATATTTTCCTGTTTTGTCTCTGGATGGCCAATTCTGTGATCCACTTTATAAGGCTTCTCAGAAGGTCCTAGTGGGAGAGGATAACACTTGCCCAAAAGGCTTCTGACTCAAGAACACATCCTTGTATTGGCTTTCCCTCCTTTCCTATTTCAGCCTCCCTGCTCTCCATTCCACCTTCTAGCTGGGATCACAGTCTAAAACAAACTAGCCTCACACAAGCCTCGACTTAGGCCCTGTTGTCAGTGTGGACCTTAAGCTAAGGAACAATTAATGTGTCATCTTGGCTGTGTCCTCCCACAGTGGTTAAATTACATTAATTTATCAAGCATTTTTTTCATGAAGATACATGAGGTATCTGTGTCTTTACTTAAAATTAGAGTTTGCCTTGAAACTCATATCACCATTTTAAAGTTTTTACATTGATCTATCCAGTCATTGATCTATAAAATCTGTCCAGATTTTCTGTGAAAACTCAATATAACTGTCACAACATATTTTTTAATTTTTTTAATTTATTCTGCTTTATATTTTTTCCATTACCTTTAGTCCTCTTATACCCCTCTCTCCCCAGCAATCCCCACACTGTTGCCCATGTCTGTTCATTCTTTTTCCTTTTTGCTCAGTCCCTTTCCTCCCGTCTTCCCTCCCCTTAGCTGTCATCTGCTCTCTGTCTGTCAGTCTGTCTCTATTTTGCTTGTTCAGTTTGTTCATTAGATTCCACATATGAGTGAAATCATGGTATTTGTCTTTCTCTGACTGACTTTCACTTAGCAAAATGTTCCCCAGGTCCATCCATACTGTCCCAAAGGGTAAAATTTTCTTCTTTTTCTATGGCCAAGTAGTGTTCCATTGTATAAATGTCCCACAGTTGTTTGACCCACTCATCTACTGGTGGACACTTGGGCTGCTTCCTCTGGTCCTCAGTCATTGTTATTGCCAGTTCTCAATCTTTTGCTCTTACAGATCCCACCTCAAATTTGCACTAGAAAAATCTCATCTCTCTCTGAAGGAGTCATTCTAGTTTGTTCTCTCTTCTCTGTGTCCTTTGTTAGATGCTGTTGCATTTTTTATCATGTCCAAACAGAGAAACAAGTTTGATAGACAAAAGAGTCAAAATGATGGAGATGAAATTCATCTTTATTACATATATAGGTTATTTTGGAGGATGCAGCCTTGGTGTGTTTTAATAATGTGTTTCTTAATAATAGAAATCTTCATTAAGAAACTGAAATAAAAACCAGAATGTAAGAAAAAGAAGCCCACCCAATTGTATAAACAGATGCCTATTCTCTGTTTAGGAAAAACTAAGTGCTTTTAATTTACACCTGTTATTGCTGCCTTCCCTCACATTTTAATTATTATTTCTGGAAAGCAGAAGTCCATTGATTTAGAGAACTCTAATTTTGTCATATGCAACAAAAGTATTGTTCAAATCTGAAAGTTTATTTTTAAGAAATTTTTTTTATTTTCTAGGCAGCCTCCTTGGAGAATGATAGGCTTGTGGAATCTTTTGGAGACATAAAATGACTTCTGTTTTTTCAAGTGGTTTCTGTCTTATTGCTTCTTTGAATGCCATCCTAATTTTAAAAACTCTCTTTGCTTATTAATTGCCCTTTGTTTACAGGGATTTGTGAAACTTTGGCTTGGAAAAATCAAATCTATACAAAAAGATAAAAAAGGAAAAGAAAAATAGAATACCTAGAGAGACATAAATTAACTCTTAGCTGGCTGCAAATTGTGAATCATTATAATTATCTTTTTAAAAACACAACTCAATTAACTATTTTCTATGTAATATTAGATATAGATATAGATATAGATATAGATATACTTGGAAGATCAAGCATTATGATTGGAATTATTTTTCCTCATTGCCCTGAATGCAAGAGATTCTTCCTTTATGCTAAGGTGACTCAATCTTAAAATCCATCCTTGCAGCAGACTCCAATGTTCTGCTAGCATTTTCTTTCTGTTTTACATTTCTTCCCTACTTATTTTTCTCTACATAAGTCTCTTTATTGTAAACTGGTCATTTTGGTCACCATGGTCAATTCTTAATTTTCCTGTTTGGTATATCATGTGTTTTGCACCTTTTCCCCACTATTATCTTCAAGATACAAAAGTAACCTATGGAAAATGAGTAGATCCTCCCTGCTACCAGTACAGTCTCATAGGCAAGTATGGTGGGCTTTAGCTGAAGGTTATTTGGATTTGGAGAACCTAAATCTCTTGTAAGGTTGGCTTAATCTCCATAGTATCATAACTTCACTAATCTTACACTTACTCTAGCTGCTCCAGAAAAATTATACCTAGAAAGATAAATGGTGCAAATAATATTATTGTTCCCTTCAAAGACTTCTGAAAATCTCTTTAAAGATGAGCATCAGACTGTTGACAATAAATACCACTCACTTTGGGACTGACCTTTTACTTAAAACCTTAGCCTTTCCCTGTCCACTAATTCTTAATTACTATGTCATACACCAATTCTAAGACCTCACACTGAAAAATATGTTTTAAACAATACTCCCCAAAGCCTCATAAATATCCCAATTTTTTGTGCCCTCCTTGAAATAACATTAAGATACCTTCAAGTAATTGAACCCCCTTATGATTTCTGTAAACACATTGTTATGGTAGAATTCAGCACTTTGAACACTTGAATTCGAAAACAACTGTAAATTAGAATTGGTTTTATAAAACTTTTTCCTGGTTTTTATACTAGAAGAGTTGCCATTATTCCTATGTTGGAAGGCAATTCTCCAGGAGTTCCTTGCCTCTCTCTGTGTCTTCTGAGCAGAGGAATTAATAATTTTATTCCATATTATCTTTCAAGATTGCTTATATAGCAAATAGCCTTGGGACTTAAAGATGTGTCTTCCAGAACAGAGGGCATATGGCTTTGCTGTTCATGTTAATAATGATACAACATCTCTCTCCAGGACAAAGGATGCTGTGTAGGTCTGCTATCAGCCTCCTTGTAACACACTGGGGTTGCCGAAACTCAGGCTTTTTTTTCCTTCTGACCCCACCCCCTGTGTGTGTGCAGGTATTATGTGGAACTTGTCCTGTGGGAATTATGGATTGGGGAACTAGTGCAAATGATGTAATGCTGACCACTGCTGTTGTGGTGAGTCATAAGCTGTCCTCTATTTCTTATGCATGAGTCTTGTGTCTTTGCTGGCATAATGAACTTTTGGCAGATAATTTGTTAGCATACACATAGGGTAAAATCTCAGCCCTTCACAGATGTTCATATTTGTATGAAAGATGGCAGATTTAAAATTAAGTTCCTTGCATCACTGAGCTTAAAAGTGAACTCTATTTTAGAAGCCATATTTAATATCAGTAATGAGTTTCTCTACCCTAGTATGAATAAGATTATTTTGAAAAATTCGTCACAATTACAATTCAATAACTGCTGTCTATAGGTTAGGCGCTTTAAAGTGTACTTGACACACAAACTGATTTTATTTTTAAAGCAAATTGTTGCAGTATGTTTAGTTAACCCAAATATAAAGTTATGGAAACTGTTACTGGGGAGACTCACATTAGGAGACTACTTGTCCTTGGTTCTTGTCTTGCTTGTGAGAGATGGATTCAGATGAGAGACAAACCATATAGCAGAAATGAAAGCGAGTTTATTTATGAAACACACTTGAGCACAAAGCTGCAAGTGGTCACCCAGCTAGTCGGAGTGCACCATCTATTCGAGTTTTAGGGGTCTTATGTAGCCAGCCTCTAGGATCCCTCCCCTCCTCCCTTTCCTGACCTTGAGATTAAGACACAGTTCCAAAGGCTTCCTATCCCAGGGAGTGGAAACAATACACACAGAACTTCAAAGGCTCCCCTCTTCCTGTGCTATCATGGTCTCTCTTGTGATCTTCGGAACACCTGTCAATCTTACCTGTCCTCATGGAGCTCAGGACTGCTGAATTAATGGTCAAGACATGTCTCCCTTCTCCCTACCTTGGTTTGTTATCTATTTTGCCTAATAGAAACTATAAAGATATTAAAAATTATGCAACTTGTTCAAACTCATATAGATAGTAACTAATAGACTCAGATTAGTACCTAGATCTAACAAAAAAACCAAGTTCTCTTCACTAGGCTGTTGTAGCTTCAGGTTCTTAGTTGAAATTGATATTGGCCTAGAGTGTCAGACTAGCTTATCCTTCCCTGTCTGAATAACATGTTGAACTTGCTATAATGTAATGAGAACAGGAATTGAAAGCCAGCTTAATAAACACATGGGGTTGGGAAGAAACCATCTGTAATAGGTCAGAAAAGAAACAAATACCACTCTCCTGTTCCACGTAAATGTCCTTCTTTTTTGTTAAAATGGTCTTTTCTGTCTAATCAGTGCCCTGGAAGGAACCAAGGACACGAAACCAGTTATTTTAAAGTGCTTTCAAATTTATATAAAATAAACAAATATACCAACAGTTATAGCAAACCACTATAGCAAATAGTGCAGTAGTTTTTAATTTTCCATCAAGCAACCCGAGTATGTCTATTAGTAAGTTAACAGATAATTAAGATATAATGAAGGGAGCCAAATCTAAATCACTAATACTCCATTATTAGGTTGAGAAAAACCAGTGTATTTTTTTAAATAAAAATGCTTTTGATATAGGGGAATATGGTATATTTGATATTTTATTTTTGGCCCAAATGTCTCAGATGGCTTGATTTTCTGTTAATAACATTAGAGTATTAAGGGAATTTAATTTATTTATTGATACTTGGGAATTTATTAAAATGAATTGATTTAGGGAGAGATTTTCCTGTCAGAGCTGTTAGTTTTTTTCTGCCAGGCTGTGAGACACCAAAAAAAACACTAAATATATCTAATTTATAAATGCACCTAAAAAAAGTATGAATAAACTGTTAGTTATAAGTAGAATTGTTTAGGGTATTTTATTCTTTTCAGTTAGAGTTAATTTATATTATTCGAATACCTTGCTAGAAGTATTGATTTGTTACATGTAAAAACTATAAAACAAATTTTATAAATTGAACTTAAAGATTCATAAAACACAATATTTATAATTTAAAAACCTAAATTAAAAAATTAAAACACAAAGTTCTTATATTTCATATATGTATTCTACTTCAAATACATAAATTTTTGAAAAATGTTTGTATACAGAATTTCATACATTTTCTTTTGCACTGAAATATTTGAATATACAAATTGATGCCTGTGTTATTCACTGGATTCAATTTTAGCATTGAAATGTCTTTCTAGACAGTCTTTTATCAGTAAATTATGTAGTCTCTATCCCTGATAATACTTGCCTGAAAATCTTTTTGAAAGTCTAAAAATATAATTCAAATCTTTAGAGAATATCTTTTAATTGCTACATTTAGTGTTTTATATTTATTAATCACTGATGTGTTTATTTCTACTAATTTATTTTGTTATCAATTTACCTTGCTTTTTTAAATACAGTTTTCCTTTTTTTAAAAAAAAATTACTGTATATTGGCTTGATTGTGGTTTTAAGGTACCTTTATTTTTCTCATTTATTTGTTTTATAATTGAGATTTGGATATACTTCACTATTTCATCATTTTCCTTAACATTTTAAAGTAAATGGTCAATATAAAACCTAAAGTAAATCAAGCCTTACAGTCAGATAATATAATGAAAAGTATGAGGAACTTATGAGTCCTCAAACTCTTCAGTCTGCAGGTTCTGGCCTATTAAGTCACAGCTTGTTTCAATAGAACACGTGTGTACTGCTTTGCTTTACACTGACAGCCTCTGCCTACACGTACACACCGACTTATTTTCATACACACAATTTTTAAATATGTCACTATTTGTTTTAAAGTATCTTTTTAAAAATATATTTGTTATTATTACTATTATTACTACTATTAATTTCTGCAGTCATTGTTTGAGAATGTACTTATTTCAGTTCTAAGTTTAAGTGAAAAACATTTAGGGCGACTTTTATTTTGCCCTAATCCTTTAAAATATATTGCACTCTCACTGTTTCTGTTAAGAAATCTGCTATCAAATTGATTGTTTTTGAAAAACATTAAAAAACATACCTGAAGGTTTTTACAATATTCAAGGAGGAATCTGTTCTCTTTATTCTGTCTTGTATCTAGCTGTGGCCTTACTCTCAGCCTCACTGATACTTAGCATGGACAGGCTGCATCATTCCACACCTTCTGTGGGTGAGTAGTGGTATCTTCTTATGGTTTTATTAGCCTTCCCCTGATAATTAATGGAGTTCAGCATCTTTTCATATGTTGATGATTTTAACTTAATTTTCCTCTCTTATGAAGTATCTATTGATGATTACTTATTTTATAACTGAATCACCATTACTTTTTTCTAAATAGATATCTTCTAGTTAACTCAGTTAAATTTATTGAAATGGTCATATGTACTTTACCTACGTCATAAGTTTAGTAAATATATAATTATGAACCTATTTCTGGACTCTTTCCTTTTGAGTGCTTCCAAACTATGGTGCCCAGACCAACTGTCCCTCTGCCCCAGTCCCATTGAGTCATCTTACAGGTAACTCTGATGTCACGAAAGCGTGGAAGCAACTGTTGTGTTCTGTCACAGTGGTCTACTTGTCTTGAATACCAACTACATGCGTGTAGTTGCTGTAACTCTATGTCAATGTTTCATTCTTCACTTCACACATATCTGTTGGGACATAGACTTGCTTTAATGTTTTTCAATGTTTTGTGGCTTTCTTTTTGAGGTCTTGTATATCAGTTATATTTATATGTATGTTTATACATATGTAGGTGTTATTCTAAGTAGTAATGTTCAAATTCATTTCAATTTTTCTTTGTTGGCTTATAGGAAAACAGTTGAATTTTGTATTTGATCTTACACCCTGCAACTTTTAATTTTCCTACTAATTTTAATCATTTAAAAATGGACTGTAAGTGGCATTTCATTGTGATTTTTGTTTGCATTTCCCTAATGGCAAGTCAACTTGAGTCTCTTTTCACATATCAGTTGGCCATATGTATGTCTTCTTGGGAGAATTGTCTGTTCAGGTCCCCTGCCTATTTTTAAATCTGATTGTTTGGAGTTTTTTGGTGTTGAGTTGTATGAGTTCTTTATGTATTTTGGGTATTAATACCTTTTTGGAGCTGTTTGCAATTTTTTCTCTCATTTTCTTGGTAGCCTTTGTTGGTACTTTCCTTTGCCATGCAAAAGCTTTTTAGTTTAATACAGTCCCATTTATTTATTTCGCTTTTACTGTCCTTGCCTTTAGTGTCAAAATCATAAAATCCACTTTAAGACCAAGTTCAGAAACTATGTTTTCTTACATTAAATTTATTGTTTTTAGGTCTTATATTTAGATCTTTGATCCATTCTGAATTAATTTTTCTATATGGGGACAAACATAGTCTAGTTTCGTTCTTCTGCATGTGACTTTGCACTTTTCCCAGCACCATTTATTGAAGAGGCCTTCTTTTCTCTGTTGTATGTTTTTGGTTCTTTTGTCAAAAATTATTTTCCCATATGTATGTGGGTTTATTTCTGGGCTATCAATTCTCTTTTATTGGTTTGCCTGTCTGTTTTTCTGCCAACACCATGCTGTTTTGATTATGATATACCACATCTGTTAGAATGGCTATGATCAATAAGCCATTGGGTAGGGGTTCCCTTAGACCCACTATCAAAGTAATAAAAGTGATGGAGAGGTTGTGAAGAAAAAGAAACTCTCATTCACTAACAGTGGGAATATAAACTGGTATAGTCGCTATGGAAAACAGTATAGAGGCTCCTCAAAAAATTAAGGATAGAGTTACCATAGGAGGCAGCAGACCCTTTACTAGGTATCTATCTACTCAAAAAAAAATGAAAATGCTTATTCTCAAATATATGTGCAGTCCATGATCAAGACATGGAAACAACCAAAGTGCCCTTGGATAGATGATTAGATAAAGAAAATGCGAAATGTAATGAACTACTACTTAGCCACAAGACAAAATGAAGTATTACCATTTGTGACAACATAAATGGATCTTGAGAATATCACGCTAAGAGAGCTAAGTCAGAGGGAAACAGTGAAGAGCCATACATTTCCACTCATACGTGGGATATGAGACTGAAAGCAACAAATGAACAAACAAGAAAAACGAACAACATGGACAACAGTGTGGTGGTTACCAGAGGGAAGGGGGAAGGGCACTACTAAAGGATAAAGGGGTCAAATACATTGTGCCAGAAGAAGATTCGACCTTGGGTGATGGGCACACAATGTAATATACACATGATGTATCATAGAATTGTGTACCTGAAACCTATGAAAAGAGAAACTATCTATATAATCTTTTAAACAATGCCACTATAATGAATTTAATGAGGAATTAAGGAATAAATATGGATTCTAGACATCAAAATTACAAGTAAACTGCAGAACAGCCACCACTGAGAACTGCCTGAAGGCTAGCTGAACAGAAATCTTGTTATTACGGATCATGGATATACAGAAGCCACGTGGGGATTGGTAGGAGGGGTGGAGATTTGTACAGGTTGGTCCTACATATGTGTGGCAGTTTAAAGACAGGAGGGATACCTCAACTGCAGATGTGCCCCCTGGGGCATGCGGTTCTCAGCTCCATACCAAGCTCCCCAACCAAGGGTTTCAGTGCTAGGAAGAGAAATCCCCATAAAATCTGGTTTGAAAACTAGTGAAGACAGGCTGGGTGTGATAGAAGATGGCTGCTGAAGTGACAGGCTTTTTCCTTGAAGACCCTTCACACAGACCTACCTGCTGACAGCTTTACTGACTCAGACCTCCGGTGCTGAGGCAGCAGCTCAAAAAGCACCAAGGATACATTGGAAAGAATTGAATTGTGTGGCTTCAGGGCAAGGGCTGGAGGGGCAGTTCTCTCAACCATTTTGTTCTTTTGTTGAGCCCTCACCCCACACAGCCTGCAGGCACAGGCAAGCATCAAGTCTAAGTCTCCATCAACCTGGAAAGTATCATTGGCCTTGCCCTGGTTATCCCTTAGACCCCCCACCCAATTTTCAGGCCCAGCCAAGCTGCTTCCAAGAGTTTTTCCATACAAAAAAGCAGACTCAGCTTGTTTGCAGAGTTTCCTAATATCTCTCAAAAGTTCACAATCCCCAAACTAATAGCATCTGGCCCCTGTGTGACCCATACCTCTTGGTAAATGACCCCAAGGGGGCACTAGTGGCAGCTGGCCTCAGTTCCTAGTTTTGCCTCTCCCAGGCATTTCAAAGCTGAGCACCCGTGAAAACCATCTGTAGATCACTTTGTAGCTCTTTACAGGCAGCACTGGGCTGGTCACAGGGCTGCACCAAAACCCCTCAAGAGGCCCTAGAAGCAACACTCCTGGTAGACAGCTTCAGATTGCACCAGAGTCCCACCTAACCACATCCACGGGTCACACATGCAAAAAGCAACCTTAGCAGACACCAGAGCCAGGCTAACGCAAATCCTGTTTATGGGGTCAGCCCCTGCACAATAGCCCTCACTGCCAGTCCTCAAAGGCAATAAGACAGAGACACAATCCCTTCCAATGACACTCCAACAGTAATCAAGTTTCAATTTAAATGGGAAGGAACACACAACTCACACAAGGAACACATCTAAATCACACATCTGGTGACAAGGAAGACTGTCCCACTGGGCATCAAAGGACACCTGCCACAAAAAGCTACTCTACCAAACCAGAAGACATGCCATATCTACCTAATACACAGCAACAAACAAAACAAGGAAGCCAAAACTGGGGCAAAGAAATGTGGCCCAAATAAAAGAACAGGAGAAAAGGAACTAAATGAAATGGAGGCAAGCAAGGTACCTGATACAGAATTGAAAACGATGTAACTTAAAGAAAGAATAAATTCAGTGAGAACTATAACAAAGAGATGAGAAGCATAAAAATGGAAATAGAAAACATTTTAGCTTTTATATTCATTTCTGACTGGTACTTTTTAAAGAACACATTAGAAGGAATGAGAAGTTGATTAGATGAAAAAGAGGATCAAATCAGCAGTTTGAAAGACAAGGTAGCAGAAAACACCCAATTAGAACAGCAAAGAGATTAAAAAAAAAGATGAATAGTTAGTTTAAGGGTCCTCTGGGACAAAACATTAATTGTACCACACTTGCATTACAGGAGTACCAGAAGGATAAGAGAGAGAGAAAGTGACTGAAAAAGCTATTTGAAGAAATAATTATAAAATGATATCTCTTAGGAGATGACCAAATGACATTAAGTAAAATAATGCATATTAATTACAAAAATTAATAATGACTGAAAACTTCCTTAAACTGGTGACGAAAATATATAAATCCAAAAAGCTCAGAGTCTCAAACAAGATGAACCCAGAGAATCCCCCACCAAGACACTTCATAATTAAAATACCGTAGTTTAAACACAAAAGAAATAGAAGCAGCAAGAGAAGAGCAGTCAATTACCTACAAGGGTACTTCCAAAAGACTGTCAGCTTATTTCTCAACACAAACTTTGCAGGGGGTAGGCAGAGGAAATATACAAAGTGATGAAAAGCAAAGACCTATGAGCAAGATAATTCTACCCAGCAAAGCTATCATTTATAATTGAATGACAGATAAAGAGCTTCCTAGACAAGAAAAAGGTAAAGGGGCTTATCATAACTCATCAAACCAGTATTATAAGAAATATTAAAGGGACTTCTTTAAGAAAAAGAAGAAACAATAAATAAAAATAACAACTATGAACATTTCAATCATTACTTTAAATATAAATTAATTACATGTTCCAATCCCAAAATGTGGTACAGCTGAATGGAGAAGAAAACAAGAAGAATACATACAGCATGGGGGAAAAGTAGGTTTACAGTTGTTTGTATGGAGAGTAACACAATATTTAATAAATAATAATCCAAGAATAAACTGTGTTTTGCAAACTCAGCTGCAAACCTACTTTTGCTCCACCCTCTATGCTGCCTATCTGCCTCTAAGAACCCATTTCAGACTGAAAGACACACTCAGACTGAAAGTAAAGGGTTGGAAAAAGATACTTTATGCAAATTGAAATTAAAAAAGAAAAAGCTTGGGTAGCATACTTGTATCACACAAAAGTCTGTAAGTCAAAACAAAGTCTATAAGAAGAGACAAAGAAGGATTCAGGAATTCCACCTGTGGGTATTTATCCAAAAACACTATGATACCCAAAACACTATGCCTAATCTGAAAACACATGCACATTTTTATGTTCATTGCAGCATTGTATACAATATCTATGATGTGGAAGCAACCTAAGTGTCAATTTATAGACAAGTGGATAAAGAAGATACAGTACATGTATATAATGAAATATTACTCAGTCATAAGAATATATGAAATATTGCTATTTGTGAAAACATGGAGGGAACTAAAGGGTGTTATACTAAGTGAAATAAGTCAGACAGAGAAAAACAAATACCATATAATTTTACTTATATGTGGAATCTAAAAAAACAAGGTAAACAACAACAAAAACAAAAAAATCATTGATGCAGAGAATATTTTGATGGTTGACAGATGGGAAGGTGACTGGGGAAATCAGTGAAAAAAGAGGAAGGTACTAAGAAGTACAAATTGTCAGCTATAAAACTAGTCATGGGGATAAAAGTACATCATAGGAAATATAGTCAATAATATTGTAATAATTATGCATGGTGTCAGATGGGTACTAATCAGTGATCACTTTGTAAGTTATGTAAATGTCTACTCACTAGATTGTACACCTAAAACTAGTATAATTTTGTATGACAACTGTGATTAAAAATAAAATAATTTAAAATTAAAAAATAAAAAGAATAAATTAATAACTGTGAACTCTATAAGTCCTGTGAACCTAACTGTTTCTTGTAATAATGACAGTTTTACTTCTGTGTCAATTTTTATTTTCTTGTCTCATCCTATTAACTTGTTATTGTAATACAATTTTTAAAAGAAATAGTCTTTTCGCAATCTCAGGAGTAAACTTACCAATATTCTACCATTAACCACAAATTACTTTCCAGTTTAAAATCCTGAAAGTATTTTCTAGTTGTTAACCCTCTTTGAAAATTTTGAACTCAAGTTTTATTTTCTCAGCTCCATGAAACTGCTACAAACTTGCCTCGGTGGCTTTGGAGACCACTGCCTTGGTGCATTTAATCAGTGTGTGTTGATGAGAACATAGTTATTGAATGCCATGATCGTTTTTCTGAGCCCAAATAGTAGACTCTCAAGTTCAGATGCCTTTGAAAATCAGAATTCTAAATTCTGTATCCTGAGTCCTGTGACATTTACGTTATTTATTCTGCTTTTTCTGCAGCAGATGCTTGTTCCATGAGCATGTCCATCCAGAAAGGATGATTTCTCACCTCGGTCAGTGTTTGACTCTGCAGGTTTGGGTCCTTCAGGCCTAACTGCCATAGCCGTCCCCTATGCCTTACAAACATCAGTTCAAAGGTTATTTTCTTTATCTAGGTAGCCTCATCAAGAACACTGGCCTGCTATAGTCAAATCATTGTGAAGTAATTATTTGTGTGACCAAAAGAAAAATACTTACTTTTTATTGTTGTATTTACTCACTATAACTTCATGCTATTAATAATTTTTCAACATGCTTATAATTTATTTTTAATAAGTTTATTATATAAAGTCTTGGAGGTCAAATATTCCTTTTCTATTTTTCCTATATCTTTTTAACTGTTGATTCCTCAATTGTGTGGTTTTCATTTTAGATTATGAGCATAATTCTAGTATTATTATAGTTCGTGTTTAATCACAGGAAATGCTGGATAATGTTGGGTTAAATTATCCAATTAGATTTTTTTTCTGGCTGGTAAATTAGTACATCACTGGCTAGGAAAAACTCATATTAATACTTCAGCTTGCATTTTCAAGCACTCAATATATTCTATAATTCAAATAGCAAAGGCCAGTCTAACTTATTAAAGTTTTCCTGACATCTCCTTGCTTCGATGAATTTTGTTTCTAGTCCACCCTTTCAGTGAGGTTATAGCCTTTAGAAGAACCCGACTATATGGAGGATCCCCTTTGTAATTCTCTCATAATATGCAGGCTCATTGTCAATGCCCTTTTCATATCTATCCATGGGCAGTGAAACACAAAGCTGACCCTCCCTCATCCCTCAAAGCACACATTCCTGGTACCTCTGGGACTTCTGCAGAATTGTTTCATTTGGTAATGTTCTTTATTCTTTCATGTGCTACTGCTCCATAATTAATTAAAAAGTTACTATTTAATTTTCATTCCTATGTTTTTGATACTTTACTTTGAGTTTACATATACATTAACATTTTATTTTGATATTCTGACCTTCATTTGAGCTAAGACAGTATCCAAGTCCCTACAAATTACCAGAAATAAATGTTCCAAGGCAATGTCTATTACACATATTAAATAAATGGTTGATAGTACAACCAATATATTCCAATATATTCATATCTCAATCTGAAAGGACTTTCAGTGATACCACACCATGCCATCACACAGATTTAAAAATAATCACAGTAGATCTTGTAGAACTGGAAATGAGTTGACCAACATATCACAAATAAGATTACCTCCACAGCACCTTGTAAATTCTATTAATTCCCATTTTTAAGAAATGTATGCTGGGTTGAATTGAATATGTAAATGGAGATGTATCCCTGATAAAATTTACTTTTTGCAGTAGCCAGAAACTTTCTTGCTGCTCAATTTTAAATTAAATATCTAATTGGTATTAACGAGTAAAATCAGTTAAAATATTAAAGAAAAAACTATTGGAATCGCAAGTACAATTTCAGAAGAAAGTCAGGCATCAGAAGAGAGAGATTTCAAATGGAATACTGTAGCGAGAAAGAGTTCTTTCTGCAGCAGAGTGAAGTCAGCAAGGCTGCCCATGACTATACTTTATCACAAAACACAGACTTGCATGGCTGAGAAAGATAGTGCTTCAATGCCAGAGAGAAACTGCATGGTGAGCTTGGCAGCACAGCAAGCACTTTCAGCAAGAACGCAGACCAGGAGTGTGGCAGCCCATTCACTTCCATGAGGGAATGGATAAATAGCTAGAGACTAAAAATAGACAATGTCATGTTTTCCATTAATTGAAAATAAAATGATGCCTCTCTTCCCATTTCCTTTTCATGAATATTAATCGCTTCATGCTATTTTAAAAATCGGAGCTGCACCAAAATATCTACGGTAAATTATAAATGAAGGTCAAATTAGAGAAATAATTTTCTCTATTTGCATTATTTAAAATTAAAGTCAAAAACATGTTTATATAATTTGTGTCATTCTAAATCAATTCGTCTATGTCCATACAAACATATGTACCCATCAAATAAATATTTCATATCTACTTCAGTTGTAAAAATCATTACAAACTTTAAAATCTGCCATTTAAAAATATAATTTTATTAAGATAATTATTTAGATACATAAACCACTGAGAAAATTCTCAATTATAATGTCCTTTCCCAAATTAGAAATGGATTTTTAAGAAGAGAAAAATTTGATTTCAAATACTGTCATTTTTTTTGTTTTTCAATGTTAATTTATTTACCTCTCCTAACGAAATAGCACAGGAAAAAACACAATTATTATTAGTGATGACATTAAACAGATAAAACTTATGTCAATGTACATTAAAGTTATATAAAGATATATTTTCAAGAACCCTAGTAAGTTTTAATCAAAGTGGTTTTAAAAAGAATAATTTTAGTGTCTTTAACACATTTATGATTATTTCAGTAGTATTTTCATATCTGTAAAGCTTATAGTAAAAGTCATGTCTGAAATAAATTAGGACAGATCATAATGTTAGGTATTTTAAGTACATCATTAAAAGATGATACAAAATTAAGTAATTATCTTTTCACAATGCAAGTCTTTCTAATATAATACCAAAACACTCTACAAGGACCATAAAACAAAAATCCCAGGACAAGGAATATGAGACTTTTGTCTTTCAAAATGGCCTGTATCATTTTGCCCTATATTTGCTAGTATTGGTTTCCCATACAAACACATTATAGGCTAAAAATAAAAACATGAGTTGGATCATGTACTATACTGACAATCCTGGCAGAAAAATGATAAATATCTAGAATCTGACTTACATTAAGTCATAGGGTCTCTATTACTAAAGTCCTTAGCTGTTTCATTTTAAATCACACTCCTTGTAGGTACTCAGTTTCTTGTCTGGCCAGAGATAGCTCATATTACAATGACTTTTTTCAGAGTCTCTCTAAATAGTCACTTTATATCATGGCTTTGTTAAGGAGAAAAATTGCCTCAATATTCAGTGGGCTGGCAGCCAATCTCCTTGATTGCCTTTCCTGCTTAATCTTTAGTACTTGTATCCTAAACTGACCATGTGACTGGGCTTGAGTTTCATGGGATCAAGCAGTCACCACTTAGGAGGAAGAATATACAGAAACCAAAGAAGCAAATGCACCTTTACCTGAAAACCAATTTTATTAATATCTCATTTGCTTTCCAGGCTGAAGATACATTTTCTCCTCCTTCACAAAACACATTTATCTAGAGTAGGCTCTGAGGTGTCACATCACTATGGTAGTTGTCAGAAACTGACCTGTTTTTCTGCATATGAAACTGACATGTTGACAATGATGATGACAATGAATATGCAGAATTGACCGAGAGTTAACTGTAAAAGACCAAAGCCAATAATATAAATATTATCTAATCTGAGTTAAAATATGGGCTAGTAGCATTATCTTATTGAATCTCTGATATCATTACTATTACTCCCATTTTACAGTTGAAGGTACTGAAAATTAGAGCTACCAAGTATATCACCCAAGGTCATACATCTGGTAAATGGTAGAGCTACAATTCAAAGGCAGGCGTCCTGCGCTAGCCCACGATGTCCACCCTTAAGCTACATACTGATTGGGAAAACAGGTGATTTAACAAGGGGTAAGTCATGCTTCTCAGAGGTGATGAAATGTTGTGATAGATGCAAGTAGTGGAGTGGATACTGTGTGATAAATAAGGGCTCCCACTAAAGAAGCAGAAAATTATAAGGCAATTAAGAGAGTAAGCAATAAAGTTAATGAATTTAGAGAATTTTGTTGAGATCTCTGAAAGTGAGGTATAGAGGTATGAAACAAATTGATGATGAATTGAAGAGCTTATTAGAGCTGAATAAAAACAGTCACAAGTAAAATGCTATCAAATGATAAATGATACCAATAAAACAGCCTCAAAAAACGGTTCTATAAACAGAGGCCATCCCCCTGGGCTTTGAGAAGAATCATCCCTCTGAGTAAAAGGAAACACCAACATAGCAATTATTATTTCAAGATAAAGTGTTATATTTATAGTCTTTTAAGTTATTCATGCTCTTTAGTTATGTTCACTGCCTGGTACAAAATAATAAATCCACAATTTTATTTACAGAATAAAAAAATTATCCATCTGTATTTATATTAAAAAGTTGATAGAGAAGCAATTTTATTATCATATAAATACTGCAATTAACCTTCAAATCATAGTGCTTATTTAAATTGGCAAATAAGAAATAAGCAAAAATTGCCAATAGTTCAATTTAATTAACCCTAATTAAATTTTAGCATGTCACTAAATGTAATTACACTACATTTTTTCATGGGGTTATACTTTATAATGCATTAAATATTATTATTAGTTGAAGGCATTTTATCCTTAGCAAGTAAACTGATATTTATTTATGGTGCTTTTATGAGTTAAATTAAACAACTACTAAATCTTTTCCAATATAATTTATTTGGATAAGCTTAAAAAATTTATAGTGATATATCTCCAATGACAGAAACATTATATAAAGAAATATTTATGCTATTAGATATAATCAAGTTTGTTCCTCAAATAACTGAATCATCTAAGCACTTGAGAGTCCGCAGCTTTCCCAAATCTAATTCAGTCTTACGGATATTAGGCTTTTATTGCTGTTCCCCATGACCTCCCTCCCCAATGAGTTTGTATGTGTGTATTGTAGGCCAGCAGAAATTAAATAATTTAAAATTATTTTAAACTCCCTGAATTAAATTATTCTTGTACTTTTAGAGCAAGCAATATTTCATTTTACAATTTTACTGTGCTGTCATCAATTCCCTATGAAGTTAACCATAGCTTAGTCATCACTTATTTACTCTCTGTATGACATGAAGTGTTGTCTCCTTCCTAAGAAAATTGAGACTATTTAAATTTTGAGGTTGGTCAAAGAGGAAATTGTTCTGATGACAAATATGGTACCAAATCAACCATAATGCTTGATTTGTTAATCCTTTTGAGCTAAGCCATGAAAAACCCTAGTTAAAATACAAATGCCTTTTGGGATAAAAACATTTTAGACTTAATAGTAATAACAACATTCTTTTTTTAAATATTTTATTTATTTATTTTTAGAGAGAGGGGAAGGGAGAGAAAAAGAGAGGGAGAGAAATATCAGTGTGTGATTGCTCCTTACTGGGAACCTGTCTGGCAACCAAGGCATGTGCCCTGACTGGGAATCAAACTGGCAACCATTTGGTTTCCAGGTTGGCACTCAATTCACTGAGCCACATCAGCCAGGGCACAACATTCTTTTTGGCCAACTTTATACTAGCACCTTGCAAATAAAAATATCACTATCTACACTTAATGAACTAGGAAAAAGCATCAAAATTTAAATGAAACTTAAAAAATAAAGGTTCGTTCAACATGGCAATTCTCCAATAGGCTACACAACCTCTCATAACTCAATGGCATGAATATACTCTATGCATTACCATTAGTTGCAAATATCTCCCTATTCAAATAGATTCAATTCATTTCAATTATTTTCATATTAATAAAAGTTATCATAAATATTTTAAATATAATAATATATGCCAAAAGCACAGCAAAGCATAGAGCAGCAAGTGATTAACTAGGTCTGAGGGTGGGGTCAAGAAAGTCTTTAAAGTCCACTTTTAGAGAGTAAATCAAATTTGAGGTACAGAAGAGGAACCATGCTCTGGTAAAAAAAATATATTATGGTCATAAAGTAATAGTACTCAGTACTGATTATTCGAAACGAGTAAAGAACAGGCAAGAATATATCAGAATATAACATGCCTCCAACTGGGGAGTCTCAAGTAGTAAGGATACTTTATAGCAGGATTTGGTAAAATATGGCCCACAGGCCTAATCTAGTCTGTGACTCATTTTTGTATTGACCCATGAGATAAGTAGGATTTTTACATTTATGAAGGCTGTCTAAAAAGCAAAAGAACTGTGATAGTCTATGGCTCCAATGTCTAAAATATTTACTCTCTGGTCTTTTATATATAAAGCATGTCAAATTCTGCTTTATTACAAGAGTAAGGACATGAAGGGAATCAGTGAGGGAATAGAACCAAAGGATAAAGGAAAGTAAGAATAAAGAAAAGTGTCCTGACTGGTGTGGCTCAGTGGATTGAATGCTGCCTGCAAACCAAGGGGTCACTGGTTCAATTCCCAATCAGAACACATGCCTGGGTTTCAGGCCAGGTCCCCAGTAGGGGGCATGCCCCCAAGGGGCAACCACACATTGATAGTTCCCTCCTTCTCTATCTCCCTCCCTTCCCCTCTCTTTAAAAATAAATTTTAAAAAATATTTTTAAAAGATTTTTTAAAAAGAATGGAAAAATTAAATTCAGGAAAAGAGTCATAAGTGATGCTAAGGGTAAAATCAACCTATTTAGTAAATGTGTCTTAAAAAGCAGGGATAAAAAGAATACAAATAGTTATAAACATTAATTAGTTCAATTAAGACAAAGGGAGATGCAAAAGGGAAAAGTAAATAACTATGTATTTTTACATCAAAGCTTTATTTACTTTTTATTATGTTATTAATTCTCAAAATGTCACTTCTTATCTGAGCTTTATACGTATGTAGCCAATTGCCCATTTCAGATTTACACTGCTACATACACTCCATATGTCCAAACCAGTAATTATTCTATTCACTAGCCGTTCCCCAGGTATCCTCCACTGTTTAACTTAGGTAGTCCTAATTGTTACATTAAAAATGTCCTCAACAGTTACTTCTCCCCTTTGCCTACATTCTCAAATAATCACCAAATCCCATTCATTTTACCTGTTAATATATTTTATTAAATTTATTGCAATGACATCATTTAATAGGATTATATATAAGTTTCAAATGTACATTTCTATGATACTAAATCTGTATATTACACTGTGTGCTCACCACCCAAATTCAGACAACCTTCTCTCATCGTATATTAAACTACCCTGCACACTGCACCCCCTCACACCCTTTCCTCTGGCAACCACTACATTGCTGTGTCAGTGAGTTCCAGATTTATACCCCACATGTAAGTGAAATCATGTGGTTCTTAGCTTTTTTCTGATTGACTTATTTCACTTAGTATAATATTCTCAAGGTTCGTCCATGTGGCAGTATTTTGTCTTTCCTTAAGGGTGAGTAGTATTCCATAGTGCAGGGGTGTCAAACTCATTTTTACTGGGGGCCACATCAGCCTCGAGGTTGCCTTCAAAGGGCCAAGTATAATTTTAGGACTATTTAAATGTAACAACTCCTTAACGGTTAAGTGAGAGCTCAGCACTGCCACTGGGTAGAAACAAGGTGGAGGGCCGATTTGGCATGCAGGCCTTGTGTTAGCCACCTGTGCTATAGTGTATACAAGGTGTGTCTGAAAAAAGTTCAACCATTTTTAATATAATGAGAATGGTTTATGCAACAGCAATGTAATCTGGCAGCCAAGGAGAGTGGACTGAAATCCATTCATGCATGAACGATGATGACCTCACTGTACTAGTCTGTGGTAGATGCCATTGATTGAGCATGTGTACTGTATGGCCATTGAATTCAAAATGACTGAGTGAGTACAGCAATGAATCTGCATCAAATTTTTCATTAAGCTTGAACATTCCTTTGTGGAAACTATTCAGATGATTCAGAAGGCCGCAACTATGGGCAGCTGGTGTGTAGCAGCTTCATCATGACAATGTACCCCCTCATGCATCACCTCTTGTGCAGAGGTTTTTGGAGAAACATCAAATAACCCACGTGACTCAGACCCCTACAGCACAGATTTGGCACCCTGTGACTTCTGGCTTTTCTCCAAAACTAAAATCACCTTTGAGAGAGAAGAGATTTCATACCATCAGTGAGATTCAGGAAAATATGACTAGATAGCTGATAGTGATTGAGAGAACTGAGTACATATTTTGAAAGGGACAGAGGCTCGTTGTCCTATGTACAATGTTTCTTCTTTCTTCTATCTTCTTGAATAAATGCCTCTATTTTTCATAGTACATGGCTGGATACTTTCTGGACAGACTTCTCACATGTGTCACATTTTCTGTATCCAATCCTCTATCAAAGGACACTTTGGTTGTCTCCATGTGTTGGCCACTGTGAATAATGCTGTAATATACATAGGGGTGCATGTCTTTGTGAATGTATGTTTCTGTTTTTCAGGTAGATATCCAGGAGAGAGATTGCAGTCATATGGTAACTCTATTCCTAATTTTTTGAGGAAAAACTAGACTGTTTTCCATAATGGCTATACCAGTCTACATTCCCACCAGCAGCAAATGAGGGTTCTCTCTTCTCCACATTCTCTCTAACACATGTACAAAAGTTAATTAAAGTGGATCAATGTCCTAAACATAAACAATATTTATAGTCCTGAAACAATAAATTACATAGAAGAAAACATAGGTACTAAACTTATAAATTTTGGTTGTAGAAAAGTTTTCACCCTGGCTGGAATAGCTCAGTAGATTGAGCACGGGCTTCAAACCAAAGTGTCGCAGGTTCAATTCTCAGTCAGGGCACATGCCTGGGTTGCAGGTCATGGCTCCCAGAAACCTCACATTGATGTTTCTCCCTCTCTCTCTTTCTCTCTTCCTTCCCTCTCTAAGAAATAAATAAATAAAACCTTAAAAAAAAACAGTGACTTTAAAAAAAAGAAAGAAAAGTTTTCTTGAATTTGACCCCAAAGGCAAAATTAAATGAATGGTACTACATCAAAGTAAAAAGCTTCTGCACAGCAAAAGAAACTGACAACAAAACAAAGAAGCAACCCACCGAATTGGAGATGGTATTTTTCAAGCAACAACTCTGACAACAGTTTAATATACAAAATACATAAAGAACTCATAAACTCAAACCAAACAAATAAACAATCCAATTGAAAAATGGGCAAAGGACCTAGACAGACACCTCTCCTAAGAAGACATATAAACGGTGAACAGATATGGGAAAAAATAATCAAACTCACTAGCTATTCGGGAGATATAAATCAAAACCACCATGAGATAGCACCCCACACCTCTTAGAATAGCTATTATCAACAAGACAAGTAAAACCTGTTAATATTTTTCAAATCAATTTACATCTCTTTATCTCAACTATTTTCTTAGACAAACAGAAAAATTTTGTTAGTCATTGTGTTTACCTCTTATGTAGTACTTCTGTTTGTTTTCACTTGTGCAATCTCTAGCCCATTGACAAAAAAAATTGAAAATTGCATCTCTGAAAAAGGACTTATATACAGAATATATAAAGAAACCTCAAAACTCAATTCTCAGAAAACAACCTAGTTAAAAAGTTCAAATTATTTGAATAGACACTTCCCAATAAAAGATGTCAAGCTGGCAAATAAGTCACCTTCTCCCTTTATATTTACATGGTCTCTCCTCTGTGTTTCTCTGTCCTAAATATGTCTTGTAAATACACCAGTCATACTTGATTAGGGCCCATATATATGACCACTTTTTAACCAAATTGCCTTTTTATAGACTTTGTCCCCAATATAGTCACATTCTGATGAATGGGGGGCTAGGACTCCAACATGTGATTTTGGGGTGGTGAATGCAATTCAGCCCATAAGAGTAAAGAATCAATTTCAAAGGGTCAGGTCACAAAAACCTCTAAAACACATGTGTGGCAGAGGTTATGTGATTGGATACAACAAGCAGAATCAAACTCTAGAGTTTAGAATGGTAAATTTTACTTTATGTATAATGTACTTCTGAAGCTAACATTAAATGAGAAGTCAAACTTCATAGTTTCACCACTTTGGGTTAAGCTTTACAATATACTAAACTAAGGACACTTCTGAGGCAAAATTTAAAATTTAATGAAAAAAATATGTTATTTAGATTGACAGATCATACCTGTATATTCTTTTCCCTGACTCTCTCTCTCTCTCCAAAGTTTACTATAGTACCATTTATTCCAATTTTATTGACTCACTATGAAAACTTAACTCTTTCATTGACGAAGTTAATATGATCCTCTTAGTCAAGCCAGCACTTCCTGATAGTCAATCACCTGGTACTCTGTACATGGCAGCTTATTGGCTTGAAAAATTCAGGAGTTTTTTCCTTTTTTCTTTTTAGAAAACCCCAATATTTCTTTTATTTACCCCCTGCTCTTTTGACACTTAAAATTTTATAATGTACAAAGCTTTCTTACAAAATGTAATAGACTATAAATTCATTTTTTAATGGCATGAAAATCAAGTAAGTCAGGGGAGAAAATTCTGAATCTCAGCTCATTTAGGGAAAAGAATTAAAAGTATAATAAAATTTTTAAAACTTCAGTGAGTTTCTACCATTCTTTGTTGGAGAGGACATTTTTATTTGTTCTCTAACAAGAATATAATCATATTTAAACAGATATTTTATTTTGCTTTAATTCTAGTACCAATGCTTACATATAAGCATATATATATTTATTTAAATATTACCTTTTCCTCTCTTTTTGACAAAAAAGAAAAAAAGAATGGAAAAAGTTTAATTTTACTAAATAGTAACCTTATTTTAATATTATAAAAAAAGAAAAATTCTAATCACTAAAAAATGTATATGACTATCAACACTTTATAAATCCATACTAGCATTAAAATTATTATTCATCACTACTAGTATTTTTAAAGAATTACAAACAATTTTTAGTATATTGTTTCAATGGAAAAAGTTAAAAATAGTACCATTATAATGATGAGTATTGCTAAACTTTGCATCATGGCAGAAAATAACAACATTTAAAGTAAACAATGATATGCATTTTTGTTTTAAAAAAACAAATGTAAACAATGTAGGGGGGGAAAGAAATGCAAGTTAGAATATAAGTGAGGCTTTCTTAAGTCTCATGTTTTTTTAGTGTCTAGATTCCTTGGGCAAAGTTTGTATATTGAAAGAAAGAAATTGATTAAAATAAAGTGAAACCTACACTACCAGAAATCAGTAGAATTTCTTTTATTTTGGTTCACTTCTAATCCGTCTTTGTATTTAGTTCCTATTACAGTAGATAAAAGGTACTTAGAAAATGCTCGCTACCTACCAACTAAATGAACACATAGTTTGTGACTTGCAGCAGTTGTGATTCTAGGACTTCCAGTTTTGGGTGTAATTTGGTAGCAAAACAAAAATTTAGTTATCTGTATTTCTCTAGATTATTGTTTCACAAGCTTAGTAACTACAAGTCCAACAAAATTAACTTTCATTTAAGAGCAGGGTAAATATCTCAGGATGTTTTACAAACATATCTCTCCCTCATGTTCCCAACTTTGAGGTCATGGAGGTGGTACCCTAATCATTCAGTGCCGGTACTATAGTCAGGAAAATCTCCAGGGCACCCTTCCATTGGTCCATGACACGACTGATGAAAATCTACAAGACAAAGTTCCACTATGAATATTTCCCTGTCTTTACTCCTTCTGAGGCCCTGTTACTAGAAGTCCTGCATTGTTCTACTTGGCCAATTTCTCACTTTGCTTTTATTTGACTTATTTATTTTCAATTTTTAATTAAAGTATGGTTAACATATTCCACTTTGATTTCAGTTATCAGCAGGACTCTTTTTCTGTATTATGGGTTGAACTACACTGATACTCTTTTTCTTAGCTTCATGAGCTATGCATACCTCTATTTCCTGGTAACATGCACCACTTTCCTGGAAGCATGGACTAGTTCCTCTCTTTTAACAAAGAAACTGCTTCACACTTTCTTCCTCTGTATGCCCCAGTTCTCCCATTTGGCATGCCCCCCAAATCTAGCCATATTTCTTACATTATTACACTTAGATAATGTCTGTACATGAATTTCTTTCAAAACCCAAAGAGTAGAACTGTCAAAACAGAGGCTGGGAGCTTAGAAAGCAATAAAACGGGAGAACTAGAAATTGGATATGTTGATGAACATGAAACCAATGTAGATAAATAATTCATTAGCATATTACAGTAGGAAGCTCATTTGCAAATATAAAGCCCAGAATCCAACAATGTGTTTACAAGCAGTTCAGAGATATCTAACTAGATTTTAGTGTCCAGAAAAAATAAAAGTTTGTAATGGGGTGTGCTTCAATAAATAAACATGAAATGGAGGATTCTTAAAAGGAATCTAGGAGCAAATACCACAAAGCAGTCCAGACTGATACAACACTGGGGCCTTATCCACAGGAAAAAATGCTAAGTCACTGGGCAGAGTAGGGAAACAGACTCTAGTCTGTATGTATTAGTAACAGAAAAAAATCCCTCATTTTGCATAAAATAGGAAGCTAGGAGAGTTAGACTCCTCAGTTACATTCACTCATACATTCCTAGAGAGGTAATTTAAACTATTGTAATAGAATAAGGGTATACTATAAGACTTTAAAATAGCTGCATCTTCCTTTATTAAGATCATGTAAAGTTATTTCCAAATGTTCTTCCACATATACCAATAAAATTTTTACTGAGTCATACATTTTTATTAAGTGAAGAAAGAATACAGGGAGTTTCTATTTAGGCAATATCTTGACATTCAATTAAACTTTTACTAACTGTAGCTAAATATATCAATTTCTCTTAAATTTTTCTCCAATTTGCCACCACGCATCCCCAAAAGTTCTAAAAGAGAAAGATGGTTACTTTAGGATGATCACTTATATATGTTTGTATAATGTGTGTCCTTCCATGCCTGTGTCTATGATTCATATTGGAATGATTCATATCTCTGAATAGAAACTTTAAGGTTACCACATCAGTGTTCATGTAACATCTTTTTTGTGTCATCAATGATTGCAGGGAATGGGAGGTATATGGGGACTAAATGGTAGTGGAAAAAACACAATAAAAATGTAAAAAATATATTTCCTCAACTAGAGAATCCAGTAATAAAGCCACGTTGCAAGGTCAATTAATATTTGACAAAGGAGGCAAGAACATACAATGGGGTAAAGATGGTCTATTCAATAAATGGTACTAGGAAAAGACAGATATACACAAAAAAAGGAAACTAAATCACCTTCTTACACCATATACAAGAATAAACTAAAAATGGATTAAAGATAAATGTAAGACTCGAAATCAAAAACCTCCTAGGGAAAAAAAACATAGTAAAATTTCTGACATTTCTTTTAGCAGTATTTTTTCTGACATATATCCTCAGGCAAGGGAAACAAAAAGAAATAAACAAATGGGACTACATAAAACTAAAAAGTTTTTGAACAGCAAAGAAAACTATCAATAAAACTAAGAGACAACCTACTAAATGGTAGAAAATATTCACCACTGATGCATATGATAAGGCATTAATATACAAAATTTATAAAGAACTCATAAATGCAGACTCACAGAAATGCAACAATTAAATCAAGAAATGTACAGAGAACCTGACTACAGACTTCTTCAAAGAAGACATATAGAAGGCCAATAGACATATTAAAAGATGATCAATGTCATTGTCTTTTGAGACATGCAATTAAAACCACAATGTTAGAGAAATGCAATTAAAACCACAATGAGTCTGGATTATATGGCTCAGTTGGTTGGATATACCTTGTTCCATACACCAAAATGCTTCAAGTTAGATTGCTGGTCAGGGCACATACCTAGATTGCAGATTCAATCCCAGGTCAGGTTGAATGCAGGGGGTTGGGAAGCAGACAATGGATGTTTCTCTCTCATATTGATTCTCTCTCACATTGAGTCTGCCTGTCTGTCTGTCTGTCTGTCTGTCTCTCTCTCCACACACACACACACACACACACACACACACACACACTCCTTTCCTCCCTTCCTCTCTCTCTAAAACCAATAAAAAATCACATCTTTGAGCAGCAGTCTGCAACCTTTTTTGGCCCAGGGACTGATTCCATGGAAAACAATTTTTCTGCAAGCCAGGGTAGAAGGGATGGTTTTGGGATGATTTGAGTACATTACATTCAAACTCACCTCCTGCTGTGTGGCCTGGTTCCTAACAGGCTCAGACTGGTACTGTTCCAATGACTGGAGATTGGAGACCTCTGTCCTTGAATGAGGATTTAAAAAAAAAAAATCACTTGATTTTTTTAAAATTCCACAATGGCATATCATTTCATACCTGTCACAATGCTATCATCAGTAAATCCACAAACAACAGGTGTTGGTGAGGATGTGTGTGGATAAAAGAGATTCCTTGTTGGTGGGAATGCAGATTGGTGCAGCCACTATAGAAAATACTATGAAATTCCCTCAAAAAATTAAAAATGTATGACTATGACCCAATGATTCTTCTTTTGGAGATTTATACAAAAAACCTAATATAAATTCAAAATAATACTTGTACCCCTATGTTTTGTGCAGCATTACTTACAATAGGCAAGATATAGAAGCAACCCAAGTGCCCATCAATAGACAATTGACTGAAAGAGCAGTGGTATATATATACAATGGAATACTGCTCGGCTTTTAAAAAGAATGAAGTCTTACCATTTACTACAGCATGGGTAGACCTAGAGGAAATTATGCTCCGTGCAGTAAGTTAGTCAGAGAAAGACAAAAAATATATGGTTTCACTTATATATGAAATATAAAGAACAAAATAAATGAACAAACAAAAAAGCAACAAACTAATAGACATGGAGAGCACTGTTGGTTACTAGAGGGGAGGTTGGTTGAGGATTGGGTGGAAAAAGTCCAGGAATTCAACAGTACAGATTGGTAGTTATAAAATAGTGGTAAGATGTAAGTAAAACATAGGAATACAGTCAACAATACTGCAATTACTGTATATGATGCCAGTTAGGGTGCTGGAAATGTCAAGGGAACACTATGTAAAGTTTACGACTATCTAATCACTAAGATGTATATCTGAAACCAATACAAAGTAAAATTCAGAGAAAAAATATTTCCTGAAATTAAAGCTACTAAATACATGTAAGAAAAACATAGAAAATTAATATTTAATATGACTATGTACAAATATTATGAATTTCTTAGTCACTGAAGAGTATGATTAAAAAAGATTTGTCTTTGTGTGTGTTATTACTTTGTTTGGTGCCTGTGCAACTATTTCTTGCACAGTATACCTGTATATATGTGACATTTGTGTAGCTCACCACACTTAAGGATACTCTTTCAAATAATACAGTAAGTTTCTGATGTTTAGTTACTGTACCTGAAAGGTAAAGCAAATTGCATCCAAACTATCCAGGAGTATAAATTCCTGACTCTATACTACTGTTCTTAAATAATTTCTGTCAAACAAATGTTAAAAGTGAGTTAACCATTTATGTATTTTTAAATGTTATTATGAAATATAAAAGTTACCTAGAATTTTACACAAAAATAGTTTATTTTCTCAAAAGATTGTTTGAGTTGGAATATTTAATATCATTACATTAATTATGAAATGTTATGATAATTTTTGTTCTATAGTACAATTGATTTACATTTATTTATTTTATTTTTTTAATTACTTTATTGTTGTTCAGTTACAGTTGTCTTCATTTTCTCCCTACTCCTCCTGCCACCCCACCTCCCTCCCTTGCTTCCACCCTCCCCCTTGGCATTGTCCACATGTCCTTTATAGTAGTTCCTGAAAACCCTTCTCCTCTCTGTCCTCCCCCTCCCCTCTGGCTATTGTTAGATTGTTCTTATTTTCAATGGCTCTGGTTATATTTCGTTTGTTTTTTTCTTCTGTTGATTATGTTCCAGTTAAAGGAGAGATCACATGGTACTAGTCCCTCACCACCTGGCTTATTTCACTTAGCATAATGCTCTCCAGTTCCATTAAAGCTGATTTACATTTAAATTTTAATTATATTTTATTACAAATATATTCATTTTAGATTTTGCTATTTATAAGCACTTCATTCAAACAGTTTGAAATTTTAGATGGTATGACTTTATATGAGTTTGTTAATACATAATTTTAATACATTATGCTTATTTTAGTAACACTTACTTGATAATCACCTAGTTCCCTTACTGATGTAGCTGTCTAAACTTGGGAGATACAAGTTTCTCTGATTCTCTAAAAACCATTATTGCATATTTTATATTTTTAATTATTGTATACTCTATAAAATATTCTGTGGGAGCAATACTAATGAAAGTATTACTGCACTGTGCATCTGTTAAATGTATTTTAGTAAATAGTAGAGAATCCTAATTCAGGTGATACCAAGAAAAAAAAAAGTCCTTAGAGATTAAGAATCTACTAGTGTGTGCATAAACTGATCCAACATTTCTGTGACTGTCTTTATTGGGGTAATACCATTTCTATATATACATCATTTTAAAAATGACAGCATAAAATTTGCATATAAGTATGTATGGACAATTGTTGATAATAAATAGACTGGAAACATTTTAAATGTTCATCAAACTGTAAATAGTTAATCAAATGATGGTACATTGAAATGCTAATATTATGAAGCCATCATCATTGCTAAAGATGTGTGTGTTGAGAAATAGTATTACGAGTGTGTATGGAGTAAGTAAGATAGCTAAACAAATTGTTTTGATAACCAATATGAACATGTTGGTTATGTATAAGTCATCAGTAAGTGGTTATATTTTGTATTCAAAATATAGGAAAAGTAGGCCATTTCTGGGGATTATTTCTGAGATAAGAGCTGATATTTTAAAAAAACATATCACTTAAGAAGCATAAAAAAGCTGCTTCTTGGTAACACACCGTAGGTCTTCTGCAGTGTTTATTGTTCTTTGTTATTCACAACAAAATGACAACTCCTTCATCCCAAAAGGAAATCAGATATCAGAACTTGAAAGAAACCTGTTGCTATTTATTCCATCTAGACACAGAGCCCTTCCAGAATTCTCAGGTATGTTAAATAGTATTACCAGCTTTCACCTCTCTCTCTCTCTCTCTTTCCTCTCCTGCACATATTTTGTTTACAAAGAACTACAATTACTTTTTGACTTCTGTGTTATCTTATATATCTATCTGAGATAGCACCAAACCACTAAATTTCCTTCTTTGCCTTATTTACTTCAATTTCTCTTGGGAAAACATCTGATTGGGGTGAAAAATCACCATGCAGTATGCTGTTTTCCCAAGACATCTTACCATGACATAATGATAAGGTCATAAATGACATCTTACCATGACATAAATGATCAGTCAAGAAAGGCCTGGCTTCATTCAACTTTTGATCTCTGTCTCTCAAAGTAGTATTCAAACAATTATAGCCCATGAGATGCAATCATGGCAGACACTTTATTTTCATTCTATCATATTCTTTAAAACTGTTGCATAGGAACTTCCTCTGTCCTGGGTAAACCTTGGGAAAATCTCATGATTTTCCAGAATCACCTTAAATGATATGGAATTCTAAATTACTAATATAAGAAAACAGTCTTGATTTAGAAATATTCTTTTGTGAATGATAATTATTACTCAACACTTTGATCTAAATTAAAGGCTTTTGTTTTTCTTCCTTTAATTGGCACATACAGGCTAGAGGAAAGTCAAAAAGAGCAAATAGTTGGAGTCTTGGTTTCTTCATTTGCCACTCACTAACAGTTGCTTCTGCCCCCTCCAGAGTCACAGCAAAAGTAAGAAAGGTGGGGGTATAGAAAAATTCCTACCTCATGGCTACTCTCATGAAAGAGCTTAACATATTCTTTACTTGGCAAATATTTAAAGTTTATTCCTTCTCCCATGTACCCATTCTGGGTCCATCAACTAAAACTCCATTGACTTGATGTTGACCTTTATGTTCCTTCAGCTGGTAATTGATTTTCAAATTTTGGCTTTCAGGCAATCCACTGAGACAACTCTGTTGGTATGGGTAAGACTTAATTCCAACCTAATTATTCCCAATAGACTGTATGTGGTCTACAGAAAATGTTAACATAAGCTTTGGCCTGAGAAAATATGAGAGTAAAGGCTAAGTCCAAAATAGAATCAATTTGTCCCTTATTTTAATTATTGGAAAAGCTAGTCAAACTTTTGATCTTCTTAGATTTCCTCTGTAAAAGGGTAGAGGTGAAAAAGTTTTTCTGACTTCCCTTCTACGTTCTTTGTCTGGTCTAATAATCATATTGACATAAACAGATAATCAGGAAAAAATAAATACATTTGATAACATATATAAGGAAGACCCACAAAGACTTGAAATCTCAGAGACAAGCAAGTGAGGCTAGTATAGCATCTCTGTCTAAAGAGAAGAGGTAGAGGTCTGAGCTTCAAAGGTGGAGGAAAACAATTCACAAGAAGATGAGAAGAACAAATGTTTGGTAAACAAATGATTGACATGCCATGTAAATAAGTCTTTCTGATATAAAAAGTTATCTCTGGTCATAGCTCACTTCTTGGTAAAAGCTTCCTATCTAAATTCTTTCAGGTAGCTAAAAGGGAAGCAAAAAGTGTGTCCTGTGTATGCTGGAAAGAAGCAATTTAGCAACTCAGCTCAAGCAATTCACATGCTCAAATGGCACATTTTGGGGTTGTGTATTCTACCGCCTGTCAATCATAATCGTGATTAATGAAAAATCAGCCTTTGTAAACTAATAGAGATGTTAGCAAATTGCCACAAACTTGGATACTTAGAATGATATTAATTTATTGTCTCACTGTTCTCGGGGCTAGAATTCTGGAACCAAGGTGTTGTCCAGGCCATGCTTCCTCTGAAGCTATTAGGGAGAATTCTTTTTTGCTTCTTCCTAGCTTCTGGTAGTTTGCCAGCAATCCTTGATGTCCATAGGACTACAACTACAGGATTCCATCTCTGCTTCTGTCACCACTCAACACTCTCCCCTCATGGGATTATATGTCCATTCTCATCTCAAAGGAACACCAGCTTTATTGAATTAGAGCCTACATTAATGGCTTCATCTGCAAAGACCCTATTTTAAATAGTGTCACATTTACAAATACCTGGAGTTTGGACTTCAATGTGCCTTTTTGGTTAATACAATTCAGTCCATAATAACATCTAACCAAGTTCTCTAAGCATTAAACCAAGCTCACTTTACATTTAAAGTCAGAGACCTTCACTCATTCTCTCCTTGGTGTATGAACATAGTACTAAGAAGAGGGCTTAGAGTCTGAGAACAATTTTCTTTAAGTAATCTTCCCAATAAAATCCTCTCTTGTCATTCTTTTCATCTTTCCATTCCCTTCTTGTTGTGAGAAAATTTTGCTTATTAAAAGTTGTGAAACTGGTTCTGTTGAAATTCTTCATTGAGATATGGTCTTTCTTTGGTGTTTCATATATATTGCATCACACTGTCAAATAAACTCATATTAAGTATACACACATTTAATTGTGACGGATTCACATACCCAAGTAACCAGCACCAAAAGCAACATAAAATAATTCTATTAAACAAATAATTAATTCCTTAGGGAACTGTTCTACATGGTGTGGGGATTGTAGCCCAGCCCCTTCTTGAAAAAGCCAGTGGGGACCCAGGCCCATGGATAGGTTCTCCCATGGAGAATCAGATCTGCATTGCACCTAAGTTGCTTTGAGGCTTGCTTTGGCTAAAACTCCCTTACCCTGAATTGAGGCAGCAAATGTTTACTGTGTCTCTAAAGTAACTTCCTAAAATCTGTACTAAACCTCCCAAGTATGGAGCTTAACCAGTTCAAACACTCTTCCCCTTGATCTGAAACATCCTTCTCTTTGAAGTAATTAGCAACATTCTTTCTTTTGTTATCTGTAAAAGGTAATCACCTACAGTGAACCTGTGCATAGTAAATGAGGACCATCCTTGATGTAATGTACCCAGAAAAGCAATAAAAGCCTGTCCAGGCTCGTGTCTGGGCCCTCTCTCTCACTTAGAGAGGGGCCATGCTGTCCCTTTTCCCCACAGGACTTCTGTAGTCTGTGTGAATTTGTTCATCTCAGCCACAACACATGGACCCCGTGGGCCGGGGTCCACATCAATTCCCTCTGGTCTATTCTAGGACTACTTCCACACACCCACACCCACAAATCCCTAGACCTTGGAAACCAGTGTTTTTGTTTCTATCACTACAGATTTGTTTTGCCAGTTTAAGATATTCGTGTCATATAGTACATACTAATTTTCATGGATATATATTTTCATTTCTTCTGAATAAATATCTAATAGAATTAGTAGGTTGTAAGGTAGGTGTATACTTAATGTAAAAAGAAACTTCCAAACTCTTTTCCAAATGATTTACATTTCTTTACATGCCCATCAACATTTGATATTGTTCAACTCTTCAATTTTTGTCATTCTAATGAGATCATACTGGTATTTCACTGTAGTTTTAATTTACATTAATCTCATGGTTAGTGATACTGAGTTTCTTTTCATGTACATATTGGCTATTAGTATACCTATGTCTGTCAAGTGTTTGTTTAAAATATTTGCCTGTTTGTAACTGGATTAGTTATGTTATTAATTAATTAAGGGGTTTAAAAATTATTCTGTGTGTGTATATATATATTTGCTTTTTTAGTTTCTTAAAAGTGTCTTTCAAGGGGCATATGCTTTAAATTTTGATGCTTTTATATTTAGGTCTGTGATCTATTTTGATCTAATTTTGGTATGTATGGTTCAAGATTTATTTTGTCCACATGAATGTCCAGTTGTTCCAGCACAGTCTGTTAAAAAGTGTAGCCTCTCTTCACTGAATCACTTCCACACATTTCTTTAACATTAATGGACTGGGCAAGTATTATTTATTTCTGCACTTTTGTTTTGTTCCATCGGTCCATGTCAGTCCTCATACCACACTGCACTGACCTGTGTACTGTAGTTCTGCAGTAGGCCAGTGAATTAGGTGGTGTTAGTCTTCTAAGTCTGTCCCTTGTTTAATCTATACTATGTCCTTAGAATTTCTAAATACATTTGAAATAACTTTGATCTCTACAGAAGTTTGTAGGGACCTTGACTGGCATTTTGAAGAATCTATAATTTGATATGACAATAAATTATATCTTGACCATACTGAGCCTTCCAATCCAATAATAAGTTATATCTCGTGGTTTATTTTGGCATTTGTTACTTTTCCTCAATTGTATTTTGAGTTTTCAGTTTGCAAATCTTGCATATATATAAATTTATTCCTAAATATTTATGTAATTAAAATCTACTTAAGTGGTAATTTTTTAACTTTTAATTTCCAATTGTTTTTATATAGAATTGTTTTTGTATATTGACCTAGCACTTTTTGACCTCCTAAACTAATAGTTTATTAGATAGTTGGTGGGGGGAGGGGTTTGGAGATTACGTAGGGTTTCCTATTTACATGATCATATCCTTTGCACATAAAATAAGTTTACTGCTTTATTCCAATCTGCATCCTCTTTCTCCCTTTTTCTCTGTATCATTCTCTCTTCCCACTTTTCTCATTCTCTCCTGCTCTGTCTCTCACTCTCTTCTATCCATGGCTTTCTATCTCTCCCTCTCTGGTTTATTATATTGTCTAAGACTGTAGTACAACATTGCATTTTATATTTGTCATTAAGTATAATGTTATCTCTGTTTTTTCAAAGCTTCCCTTTACTAGATTGGGGGAGCTCCTTTTACTTTATCACAGTTTTCTAAGAATTGTTATCATAAATATTGTTGATTTTTTAAGATTTATTTGCATTTAGTAGAATTTTTTTTCTTTTTATTGTATTTTTTCATTACCATTTAGTCTAGTTATATCCCCCTCCCTGCACAATCACCACACTGTTGTCCATGTCCATTATTTATTTTTCATTTTTGCTCACTCCCTCTGCCCCCAAGTCTTTCCCCCAAACCTTGTTTTTTTTTTCTGATTTATTAATATGATGGATAGCATTGACTGGTTTTCAAAGTTAAAATGGTTTTGAATTACAGTGAAATACTCTATACTTGGTCATGACATACTCATTTCTATACATTGATGGATTCCAAACACTAATGCTTTATGAAAAATTTCATTGACATTCTCATATATATGTATGTGTGTCTGTATACACTAACAAATACACACTCAAATATATATACATACATGTTCATGTTGCAGTAAAGTTATCTTGTAAGGTCATTGTTTGATTAGGTTCTATCAATAATGAAGAGAAAGCCTTGGCAGGTGTGGTCAGTGGGTTAAGCGCTGGACTGAAAATCAAAAGGTTTCCTGTTGGATTCCCAGACAGGGCACATGCCTGGGTCAGAGCCAGGCCCCAGGCTGGGGGATGCAAGAGGCAACAGATCAGTGTTTCTCTTGTACATCGATGTCTCTCTCTCTCTCCTCTTCTCCTTTCTTTTAAAAAAAAAATAAAAATTTAAAAATAATGAAGAGAGAATTATTAAATCTCTGTGATTATAAATTTTTCTATTTCTTTTCATTTTGTCAGTTTTTACTCTATTTTTAAACAATTAAAAAACACTTAAATAGGTAGTTGTGTGTTTATACATAATATTACCAATTGTGTTGCCAGCTTGCATGAATACTTTTTAGAGTTTAATATTTATCATTAGGAGTTTTTCAGTTGTACATTTGTCAATAAAAAACAAAACATAATAATTCATAATATCCTTCCATCAAACAAAATATGTTTATTAAAACTGTATGGAATATGAGATAGAGTTTGTCACCACAACTCTTTAGAATATCATCTATAATAATAAATAAGCCATTTGGTAGGTGAAAGTCACAGACATTCTGGTATGGGAGTAATAGAAAAACAGCATGGGGTTCAGCCTAGGTGAAGTTGAAATTAATTTTCACAGTTTAGTTGCTGGGTGGTCTCAGATGACATGGCTATTTAATCTTAGCCAGTACAGGTGTGAAAGTCATAATATGAAAACTGACACATTCAAATTGAAAAAGAGACAATTTTATAATTAGGCTTCATACTCAGAGTAAAGTGAGAAAGCAAAAGCTTTTTTATACAGTGTCACTGAATTGTAGAAAAACTACAGACTTTTGTGGAAGATAAATATAGACATACAGCTTTCATTCTCTGTGCTATGCACAACAAAAGCTATTTTTGGTTGATGTTTACCTTCAATAATTTTTATTTTACCAATTTCTGAGGTCAATTTTAGAGTCACTCCGGTGGTAGGAATATGCCTAATTGCCTGGTACATCATCCTTTATTTTTCCCCCTATGGAGAGTGTTTTTTTTTAAGATTTTACTTATTTATTTTTTAGAGAGGGAAGGGAGGGAGAGAGAGGGAGAAACACCAATGTGTGGTTACTAGGGGTCATGGCCTACAACCCAAGCATGTACCCTGACTGGGAATTGAATCTGCGATGCTTTGGTTCACAGCCCACACTCAATCCACTGAGCTACACCAGCCAGGGTCTTGGAGAGTGTTGTTTTTAAACTAGAGAACATTCTGTCTCTTTTCCAGCTGATTAAGACACAAATATGATTTGGCCTATTCAAATTGGTTATATAAAAATTCATTAATTATTTTATAGGTCTTTAAAAACAAGATTTCATGTATAATATTTATAATTGATATCATATATGAATATATATGTACATATATATGTCACATTATATATGGCTAAGGAGATTACACTAAACTTAATGAACATTCATTGAACTTTCTAGTATTATAGCCTAAAGTAGACACATAGCTGCACTGGTATTTTTTTTATAAAACATAATATATATAATTAAAAATAAATTTTATTATTTTGATAACAACTACATATGCAGAATCACTGTGACTAAAACTCACAGTGTCAAATTCAGCTGAAAAGAAAAACCCAGATGAAATGACTAGTGCTTCGCTGTCATGAAAACCATGGTGTCCACCTACCTTTGATTCATTTCTACACGTACAATGCATGGACACCTTACCATTTCTCACAGAGAACACCCACATTATATAAACTCCCTAAGTCATAAAGTAAATGATTTTTTAAATTAAGACTCTATAAGTACTATTTTAAGTATTAATTATATGTGATTTGCTACTAAAACTTATTTAAGGTAAGTAAATATTTAGGCTAAAGGTAACTTCAAGTATACAAAATATTCAGAGTCTTCATTGTTGAAGATGTTAAATTAAAAATACACCATAACTATTTCCAAGATTGCATATAATTATTTACTTAATTTATTAAAATTATGGGAGTAATAAAAAGTTTTGTATTGACTGCTGATTTCATATAATTCTTAAAATGATGTCTCCTTTAGTTAAAATATCAGCAGGCCAGCAAACCCAGTCTTTGTTTATCTCTGAGTTATACATTTAGAAAATTTTTATCAGAGTACAATGTTTGTGTAGTTTGCCTATATATCGAATATTGGCAATATTATAGTTATCAGATAACATGCATATTGTGTTATAGGGTTAAATAAAATGTATTACATTAAAAAGCTAGATTTTTTAACACTCATTAACCTTTCCTTAAAATAGCATAATGTTAAAGTTCAATTTTAATTATATCTCTTAAACACATTGAATGGATTACATTTATTGTGCTGTATATAAAATATTATGTAAATTAAATGAGGTTATATAAACTTTGGATACATAATGCTAGCTGTTGTATTAAAAGAAAACAAAAATTGATTACTTAAGTTTCAGCATTGCTCAAAACCCCATTTAATTGCCATTAAGAAGCCATACCCTATTGGTTTGTTTCTCTTGTGAAACTAATCTCCTTACTACATAGCCTACAAAATATCAGCAGAGGCCCAAAGACAGAAAGTGGAGGGTTGTGAGAGGGAGAAATTACAGTGTATTACAGTGTGAATTTGGTTGTGGTGCATAACATTTCTTCTCACATTCCATTAAGTAAAATTGGTCATATACTACCACCTAACACCATGAGAAGAAAGGGTCAGTGCTGGAAAATATAATGTTTCTGTGTAGTCAGGAGGAAAACAAATCGTGTTTGGAGAAAACATTCTTTTACAAATGCTAAGCTAAAGAAGCAGAAAGCTCAAAACCATGTGACTAAATTGGGCATACCCACTTTTCTGGGATGTCTAGGGCAGCAGTGCTGTTGCAAGTACTGGGTATATTTGGCAAGAACAGCAAGAATAACGTAATTGATGAACCACAATCTCTCAGATTTTCTTTACTTCAGGAAATTGAAGGTAGCTTTTTAGAGAGCTTCCTCTTCTACATTTCAAAATGGTATTAAATATTCATTAATACTACAAAGTAATTCATAGTGGAATAGTTCCTCTTTATTAAATTAGTTTGGTAATTCTTCAATAACAAATTATCTTTTTTAAATTAAAATATAATGTTCTCTTACTAAGGAAAAAACCTGGGAGATGAAAAGAACATATTTCAATGAAAAGTTAAAGTATTGTAATAAAGTTCACTAAACAATTATAGTTACAGATACAGTGTTAAACAGTCTCATATATCTTGTTTAATTTATATAATATATTATTCTAAAATTAATTTTTATTACTAAAGAAACCAAAAGATCATTCTGCACTTAATAGAATCCCACTTTATGAGCTAACAGAGTCTTGTACCACAGGAATAAAACAATAATTATTCTTCATTGTAAAATTGCATTCTACCATGTAATTAATTTACCATAGTTGTCCCTGGTGACAGATTATATTCTTGGCTTAGAGAAGTTGGGTGCTGAATTATGGTTATTTGTTTAATAATCACCAGAGTATTCAAAAGTATGGCAATATTTTTGTCATTGTTTTATTGACTACATTAATTTTATAAAAACTTGAAACTAAAAGACATACAAAAACTTGTTAGGTGCACCCTGATACTATTTATAATTACCATAAGAGATGTTTATACAGATGTCTATGTGACATTTACCTGAATGATAAATAGTTTTACATTGTCCTAGAAGTAAAATAGAAGTACCATCTTTATAAATCAAACAAAATAAAAGCTAGAACCACAAAGAGGACCACAAAGATTTTTGAAGTGGACTTTCAAGCTACTGAAGCTAGGTGAAAATTTAAAGGAACATAAGTTTTATAGTTTCCTTCTATTGTCAACACTTGGTTACTTAGTGACAATTTCTTTGAGACTTCAGTGGACTTTGTGTATTCAAGAATCCTCTCACATCTTCATAACCATAACTGCTCAAGACAATAGTAGCAATAATGTGTTACATGAACATAGCTTATGGATAAATGAAATGAATGGCAGCAATTTTAAAGGGACTGAAGGAAGACCTGGGAATAGGGTTATAAAATAATGTCACTGCTAATTCCTCATGGACAAGTTACCTCCAAAAGTCCCGTCAAATGACACCATCACCTTGTGGTGTTAGGATTTCAATATATGAGATTTGGGATGACCCAAAAATTCAGATGACAGCAATTACAAAATTCTGATTAAAGAAATAAAACAAGGTTAAACTAAATAAAGATATCTTGTGTTCATGAATACAAAGACCAAATTTTGTTAAGATGCTAGTTCTTCCCAACATAGGGTCAATGAAATCCCCTTCAAGATCCCAGCAAACTATTTTGTGGCTATCTATGATTTTATTTTAAAGTTTACAGAAGAAGCAAAAGACCAAGAACAACCATGATGAAGAAGAAGAACCAAATCAGCGCACTAAAACTACCCAACTTTGAGACTCTCTATAAGGCTATAATAAAGTTGACACTGTGGTATTGGTGAAATAATTGACAAATAGATCACTAGAACAGAATAGAGAGCCCAAGAATATATCCACACAAATATAGTCAAATGAAATTTGAGAAAAGAATAAAAGCAATTCAGTGAAAGAAAATTAAAAGGAAATGATGAGTAACAATTGAATACAAAGAAAAAAAATCTAAACAGAAACCTTACATGTTTCATAAAAATTAACTCATAAAGTTTCAAAGATTTAATTTTAAAATGTAAAACTATTAAACTACAAGGATATAACACAGAAAATATAAATAAGCTAGAGTTTGGAGATGACTTTTTTTATATATCACCAAAAATACTATACACAAAAGAAAAATTGATAAGTTGGACTTTATTAAATGTAAAAACTTCTTTGAAAAATAGAGTTAAGAGAATTCATAAATAAGTCATACACTGGGAGAAAATACTGCAAAACATATCTTGTAAAGGACTGGTATCTAAATATGCAAAGAACCCTTAAAACAATAATAAGAAAGCAATTAACCAAATAATGGACAATAAATGGAAGCATACACTTCATCAAAAAAGATGTATGAGTGTCAAATAAGCATAGTTAAGAAATGTTTAACATCATATATCATTGGGGAATAGCAAACTAAAACAGTAATGAGATACTACTACACACTTGTTGAAATAGTTAAAATCCAAGACACTAACAAAATCAGTTGCTGGAAGGATGTGGCACAACAGGAAATCTCATGCATTGTTGGTGGGAATACAAAAACATACAAGGACACTCTGGAAGGCAATCTGGAAGTTTCTTGCAAAGACAGACAATCTCATAACATCAATCACATTCCGTGGTATTTATCCAAATGAGTTTGAAGACTTTCATTCACACAAAAACCTGCACTCAAATATTTAAAGCATCTTTATCCATAATTTTAAAAACTTGAAAGGAAGCAAAATGTCCTTCAAAAAGTGAGTGGATAAACTATTGTATGCAAGTGCAATGAAATATTATTAAACAATCAAATAAACTAGCAAGCTATGAAAAGACATGAGGAAATAAAACGCATATTCCAATGAAAGAAACTAATCTGAAAAGGCTGTAGGATTCTAACTGCACAACCTTCTGTGAAAGGCAAAATTTTACAGAAAATGGAAAGATCAGTGGTTGCCAGGGGCTTGAAAAAATGACAGGAAGATGAATTAGTAGAGCACAGAGAGTTTTTAGGGCAGTACAACACTCTGTCTGATAACATGACAGATATATGGCATTATATAGTTGTCAAAACCCACAGAAGTATACAAAACAAAAAGGAAATCCTAACATAAACTATACCTTTTCATTAATAATAACTTTAACATTAGTCAGTCAATTGTAAGGAAAGTAAAACACTAATAGAAGATGTTGATAAGAGAAACTCTAGGTGGTAAGGAGGAACATATGAGAACTTTCTGAACATTCTGTTCAGTTTTCTATAAATCTAAAATTTCTCTAAACATAAAGTTTACTAATTTAAACAACAGAGATTTGGTGGTAATTTAAAAATGAACATCATTTATTTAGCTTGTCTTTTCTGAAATCGAAATTGGTATCTATGAGTGGAGTACTGCCTCAAAAATTGAAATTTAATATCTAGGGTATTATTTTAGGGCACTGGGCAGAGAGGAAATAAATGTTATCAGAACATGGGACAGTATCCATATTACTAGTGAAAAATATTTGGTACAAAAACACCAGCAAGAAATTGGAAGATACCTAACACAGCTGATTTATTTTAGGATGGTGGATGAATAGAGGTTAAAAACAGCTTTTTGGTTGTGTTCGTTCTTTTCTGTTAGCTGTGTGTGAGAAGGCATTATAAGAAACTTCTAACTAGAAAAAAATTAACTATTTTGCAACCAAGAATTAAAGGAAATAGAGAAAGTAAATATTCAAGCATTAGGATGGAAAAGACAATTGAAACATGGTCAACAATTAAATGATAAAAATGAGAACGTCTTTTTAGTAAAGAAGGTCATGAAATGAAATGTAGCTTTCCTATAAGGATTAAAACAAGGTCATGGTCATCACATGATCCAATGTTTAAAACCAGGAATGGATTAAAATTTGTACCTGATAATTCCTTTTAATTATACACTCATTTGGCTCTTATCTCTGGCACAATTGTATTAAGAAGACATTGCTCAAAAGTGAGTACACATTATACAGAATGACTCAAGAACCCAGGACTAGCAATATATAAAGTCTGGTTTATAAAAATACATTGCTGAAATGAGGGAATATATTGCATTTCATTTATGTGCATATCAACACAGCTGATATTTTCAATATATTTTGTTCAGTGTGAGAAACACAAACCATTTATTATACCACTTCCACTTCTAATCTATATTTGAATTTATATGTAAAATTCATGGATTTATACTAGATTTCTAAGCAAAATTAGAACTTTTGAAATATTTTTACTTTCTCACTGCTAAACCTTCTTACAGTAGAGAAATATTCAAACTGATTCTATTCTCAGTCAAGTTTTTAAATAACTCTCTTCAACTAAAAACCTCATATTCATCTGAATTTTTCTCCATAGGTAATGTTTTATATGAACAAAATAACTATAATTGCAGCCTATCATTCAAACATACTCAGGAAATGAATAAGGTCCATAATAAAATATGATTTGTGTTATTTGCATATTACCTTTGAATCAAAGTAACAAGATTATATTTTCTTAGGAATGTTATTGTAATTCTGCCTTCTTTCAATTGATTAGGTTACTTTAATAATGTAGTGGAGAGCAAAAACAGCAATAGTACTCTAAACTTATATCAAGCTGTAGTGATTAAAATAACAATTTTAAGGCTTTTACATTAAAATGAAATTGATTTAGCATAAAATATTCAAATATATAAATCAGCTTCTATTTTTTAGTTTGAAAGAAATTTTATTTTTAATAGTAATATATTCACTCTATTGCGGAAGTGATCATTTATTATTGAAAAAATAACTTCATTAAGTCTCTCTTATCTTACGATCTTCTTCTTCTTCTTTCTTTTAATCTTATACTCTTGCTCTATGGTATCTTATCCTCACAACCTTATTCAGTTCAGCAGGGTACATCACATAAAAGAAATGCTTGAAAGGGTAATGTCATTCACTGTACTACTAATCTATTTTCTTTAAACCACTGATTAGCATTGAAATTGATTTTGAACTCCTTGTTATTAACATGACATTATTCTAGCATTAGCTGTTAAAAACCCAACACCTATTTCATGTTAGCAGATGTTGACACATCATTAATTTGGTAACATGATGTTGTGACTCTTTAAAGCCATTAAAAACATGAGTCCAAAATAACTCCATAAAGATAAAGTAACTATAAATATCTTCCAATACTTAAGGCAGAATATGTCATCCTTTTTTTGACAGTATTTGAACTACACAGTTTCAGTATATGTACCCAAATCTAGAATTCGCATTAATATTTTCTTCATTATAACTTCAGACTTCTCAATGTTACCAGTGTGTTGTTAAACACCTAAAAATTTTTTAAAATATTGATACCTTGAGTGCAACCCAGAGATCTAATTTATTTGGTCAGATACCAGGCCACCTTATTAGTATCATTTAAAACTCCCTAGGTTAATTCTACCTAGAAGCCAGTGGTAAGAACCAGCTCAAGCCAATATTCAAATACCCTCACTGATATCCTGGAAATCACTGTGCATGCTGTCAAAGCCTTTATAAATAGTAAGCCTAAATAATAAATATTTTTGCTCCTGGCTCTTATGACAGAATTTTGTGCAAGTAAAAAGTACGGTAATATCTATAACAAATAGTGCCTTACTTTCAATTCTAAAGTTTTCAATACTTTTCAGTATAATGTTTTTATTCATGTAGGGAAAAAAATTAGATTTTAGAAGATATAACCGCATGTACACATGCTCACATATACCCCCCAAAACCTCTGAGTCTATGGTGTTAGAGTAAGATATTCATTTCATTTCATCTATTGCTCTTTTACAACTGTTCTTTTTTTTCTATTAGAAATAAAATATTGAACAGAGAAAAATCCAGGAATAAAAACAACTCTCTTTCTTTAAAAAAATCGGCCTGCATGTCAGAGGCAGAATATTGTAGGGATGACTCTGATGCTCATTTGTCATATATGATCTAGGTAAACTTTTTGCTCGGCCTCCCTACACTTTCATAACAAGTGAGGACTGCATTAGGTTAATTCTAATATTCCTTTGAGGACTTTATTTTCCCCAAATGCATTCTTACCTAACACATATAGAAATTAAAGTCACTTTAGATCTAAAACTGAGACACATTTAATTTGATTAGCACTGCAAAAGTGCTCAAAAGAATTTGGGAAATGAATGTTTTCCTCACTCTGTTGAATATTTTACTTTAAAACCTTCATTTTTTCCCCCAAAATTATAGTTTTATCTTTAGGTTCTGCTACTAGTATCTAAAATATAATTTTTTCAAGCACCTTAATCAAATCTCATCCCATAAATATTACTTTAATAATACCACTATTGGACTATTATTTTAAATTGTACTACTACTAATAGCAATAACAGAAATGCTTATTTCTGTTTACGCAACATCTGATACTTTTAATGTGCTCTCACATACACATCCTGCCGTGCTTCTTATAGCAGACTAAAACAGCCTTGCTCTTTGGAAGATGGAAAGTGGTTAAACTTCCTTCTCTCTCTCTCTCCATCACTGGCTTGCTCTGATAAAGCAAGCCACCACATTGTGAACTACTTTACACAGAAGCCCACTTGGCATGATATGAAAGACAATCTGGCCAATAGGCAGCAAGTAATTGAGGCCCTTATTTTGACAGCATGTGAAATACATCCTGCCAACAACTAGGTAAGTGAGCTTGGAAGCAGATTCTTCCCCAGTCAAGATTCAAGAAGACTGTGGCCCTAGCTGACACTTTGATCGATGCCTGTGATAGACCCTGGACACAGGACCTAGCTAAGTTATGCTAAAATTTCTTAAAAAAGAACAACAGAAATTGGAATAATACAGATTAATGTTTTATGACACCAAGTTTTGGGGTAATTTGATATGCAGAAATAGATAACTAATACACTTGATTTTCCAAATTTAAATTATTTTTAATTTCTGTCATTCAGCTGCTCATATGACTCTAGTATTATTTTCTTTGAATATCCATTTTATTACATATACATGCCATGTAATCATCAAAGTGTAGATAGTTATAGTAGACAGAAAATAGGAGTGTCAATGAGGAATTATGTTCTCTGTAATGTTAAGTGGAATTATTATTACTCCCAACCTCATGTTCCCTTACCCTTGAAAGGAAGAATTATCAAAAGGATAATTCGTATTCTCTTTTTTATGCAATTTTCTCTTTATATCTCCTCTGAGGTGCAAGAATGATGAAGAATGACCAATTTAATTGATGAAGGCTTAATATCATTGGATTACATAATTACCAGTGTCATTGCACAGCAATAGGAATCTGTTTCTGATGCTCTAACTCTATGGATTGTGCTATGTGATGGGCGGATGCATGGATGGATGGATGGATGGATGGATGGATGGATGGATGGATGGTTGGGTCAAGTTAGAAGAAATTCTTTTCTGCTTCTTATGACCAGGGAGTTAGCACTTTTCGGACCGTCTCAGGTCTCAAAATCAACATGCTTGGTTTGGACGTGCCATCCTTTCTCACATACTTTTTTTGGAATGTAACTAAACTAGCAAAGCAAAACTGAAATGCCACATGAAGATATATTGCCTAGAGAACTCGAAGATTGCATTTATACAGAAACTAATTTCTCCACACAAAGACTTCAATCATCAATTTGGAGGCTGTAGTAGGAAAACTTCATTTTACCACAGCTGAATTTGTGTTCTTCATCTTACATTTATTTATTGAGGAGTAGGGAATTTTGAGTGATTATATCACCATTAATAAAGCTAAAAGATGATAATTTGGTTCTTTCTAAATAGTAGAAACCAGTGATAAAGCAAGTTAAATGACTATCCAAAGAATCTTCAACAAATTCCAAATATATCACTTATCTGTTTATCCTAGACAAGTTGTAACTCTTTTGTTTTCTCACCTGTAAAATTTACTGACTTATTTGCTCTTGTAATATTACAGAGATATTGTAATAACTACATAAGAGCATAGTATATTAGTTGCTAGCTTTAACTATTCCATGTTTCTCCAAGGAAAATCAATGATAAATATTACTTAATATATAGCATTTGTCCAATGCTTTAAAGATATCAAACTCACATCACTAAAATGGAAATAAAAATGGTAGTTATATCTGTCTCATTTCAAGTTCCTGTCTGCTTGCTCTCACCATTCTATATTCAATCCCACAAGTCTCTTTTTTATAATGCAGGTCTTTGTTCCTTTTTCTTCTTTCTGTTGAGATGTTCTTCAATTTGATTGGATACAGCTCTTTGCAAAAAACATTTACTCTTTGTCCATTTGGGGCAAGCTCTTCTTTAGAGAGGAATCGCCTGACTACTTTTAATAAAAGATTAACTAGTCCTCATTTCCATCACTCTGTCACTTTATCCTGCCTTACATTATAACATTGCACATATCACTATTGTATAAAACACCAGTTGTGCTTTAATTCATTGTCTCTGCTCTTCCTGACAAAGGAGAGCTTAACCTTATGAGGATAATAACTTTGTCATGTTCAACTGATATTTCTACCAAAAAGTACAGAGTCTATAAATTGCATAGAGTTGCTGAAAATATAATAGTAAACGCATGATCAAACTCATTTTTGAGAAGATAAGAGGTGACTGAATTATATCTTACCTTCACCTACCAAGTTACTCTGAACTTTAAGGCCAAACCAGGAGGAGAGTTGGTGTAGCAATTAGTCAGTGGAGATAAAGTTTTAAACTGGTACCAGGAAGGTAAAAATAAGCATTGCAGTTCTACATACAAATAAACTAAGTTTTAAATAAAGGAGGTCAGAGGTTAGGATAGTGTTACCAATCAACACACAAACTAAGGGAAAGAATATAAAGTCATTGTAGATTAACATAAGACAGAAAATTGTTTTTAAATAGATAATACATGAGTGAGAAAGTGGATACAGAAGGCAAAAGGATCTGAAGGCCATCTGAAGAAATAAAAGAGACGTAATCAAACAGCTGTCAAAGGATGAAGTCAGGAAAGGTGAACGCACAACATAGAAGACCAGGAAAGCAAAGCACTGCTGCCAGGAAAAATTCATTTACCTTTGGCAGATACCTACAAAAAAAGTCCTTATCTCTCTTTTTTAAGATTTTATTTACTTTTTAGAGAGAAGGTAAGGGAGGGAGAAAGAAAGGGAGAGAAGCATCAATTAGTTGCCTCTCACCTGCCCCCAACTGGGAAACTGGCCCAGAACCCAGGTATGTGCCCTGAATGGCATTCGAACTGGTGACCTTCTGGTTAAAAGGCTGGCACTCCACCCACTGAGCCACACCAGCCAGGGCAAAGTCTGTATCTCTTAGTAACTCGCTGCATCAAGGATATTTTGACACCTCAAATACCAAATGCATTGCTTCTGGTACTATTTTATTTAAAACCAAGTAACTTTTTTTTCCGTCTGAAGAAAACTGATCAAAGGCATCTTTATTCCTTCCTTACCCTGAGTTGTTGACACAGTGTCTGGTATATTGTAAGCATTTAAAAGATGTTGACTTAATGGATAACATGTTTTCATTTATGATGCTAAAAAATTTTTAGTTTTTGTGAGAAGGTATTTAAGTATTGTTAAAAGATTCAGAATAGAGGAATCAACAGGATGAAAATGTACTGATTAAATTCCTTTTAGAAAAAAATTATAACAAACTATTGTTTTTCAATGAACTGTCTGAAAAGTTTAATACTGTTTCATTAAATAGCACATTTTGGGTTCTTTAATCTCCTACTATAATCCAGACATTTCAGAAGATCAATATATATTCAACTTGAAAATAAAATAAAAGAGACTGGAATGCTACCTTACTTACTGTAAAAATGATTATTCTGAGAATGCTTTTGCCACATTCTAGGTGAAAATAATAGCAAGGGTCTACGTTACTGCCATTTTAAAATAAGTAAACTGGTAAAAAATAATGAAAGAATCCCACAGAACAACTTGGAAACCATAAAAATGAAAAAGCAACAATAAAAATCCAGGAAGACAAACATATAAGATATGTTTCACTAAAGTCAAAGAAAAATGAAATTCAAGAAAAATCTCTGAGGTATGGCCGTGACCTTTAAAAGTAGCTATAAAAGGAATAAAATACAAACACAAGTACATATGCCATTAAGTATTTGGTTCCTCTCCAAAAACAAGTGTGTGTGTGTGCGTGTGTGTGTACAAATGCAGTTGTAGTAGAACACAGCTTCCCAGCTGCCACTGCAGGGCCCAGCACACAACATAGCAGGTCACTATTGTGGGAGTCTGGCAGGCACCTCTATGAGAAAAATTTTCATCTTTATGAAAGTGAAAAGTTAATGTAAACATAGAGCTAAATATATCATTCTATTAACAACAGTATGCATTTTCTTTCTGATACAGAGTATATCTACTAAGACCAAGAAGCCTCGCTTTATATACTGATGTCTAGTATTTGGAACATACTTAAATGAATAAAAGTGTTCATTTAATGGGAGAGAAAAATAAGTTATTTGTCCCACAGCAGTTGTACTGATGTGTTTCTTCATTATGGTACAGGGCCTGGCCCTGCACAGCTGGGAGCTTAACCATTGTGTGGGCAATTACTCAACACAGGCCGCTTGATTATCACTTTAAAAAAACCCTGAGGTTATTCTATAAATTTCAAAGGGAGGACAAAAGAAAGAAAAAACCTAAAGTGAAATATCCTCTATAAAATATATTTTTTCCTTGAAATGGAAGGGGAAGATTAATACAATATTTCAAAAATATCAATATTAAAAGGTAAATAAGTATAAATTGTATGAATGCTGAACATGTAGACTATTAATCAAGAAATGTAAATACAATGCACTTAACTACAGTTAAATGTGAGAGAAAATCAAGAGCTAGTTGTGAAAAGCAAAGACACAGTTGAACACTGCAACTAAACACATCTGGAGGTCCCCAAGCCTCAATTTTAGACAAACACGCACCCTTAAAAGCTTTAGTTTGTTCAAGTGTTACACTTTATTGAAAACTTGGGTAATCTTTTCATCTTAGGATTCTGAAAATTAAAGATTTAATATGGTCTTTTTCTTATGGTTGTTTTTGGCAAGTATTATTTAATGAAATTGAATTCATATTTTTTCTATTCATGCTGGATTTCAAATCATGACAGGAGAAGTTTCCCTACTCTTTGTTAAACAGAATTTCAGCCATATTTTTCTCATTGTTTTAGAGTACATTTGGTACATATTTGGTCCAAAGAGAATAAATTTGGAAATAAATTTGGTATATAATGGTAGAATAAATCCAATGTTACATTTTTTCCCCCAACAGTGGTTATTAAAATGCCATTCTTGTCCTGTTAATTTAAGAGACTGTATTTACAGAGAACTACCTCCATTAGTCTCTCTGTTCGTGTGGCATTCTCCTTGTTCTCCCTTTCTTGGGTTTTCCTGGATAATCTCACTTATCTTCTCTGCCAAGTAAATTTTCTGACCAACTTGTGTAGCTCAGATTCAGAGGCAAAGACTTGATAGTTTCAATTAAAATTCTAAAACATTCATAAATTAATTAGGGAATACCTTAATTTTGGGGTTTGTGTCTTCCTATCCAAGTAAATGTAACTACTTTTAAAATCTAAGTTTGTCTTTAAAACATGTTTGTATATTTTATTTTGCTATCAAAACATCATTTTCAGTTTTTCCTTTTATCAATTTTCTTGTTTTTGTTCATATCAATAAAAATTCTTTGTTTTCAGTATGTTGATTATGAAACCAGACATTTTATAGTATTTTAAGTATTTACAATATTTTAATATTTGTTTTCACTGTATAATTGATTTGGGGGAAATTCCCAGTGTATATTCAGATTACATACAAATAGAAATATTAAGTTTTCCTTTCCAACTCTAATCATGCCCATTATTTTCTCTTACTTTAGAACAACGGTAGCTAATGTCTCCAAAACTATGCATCACAAACTGTCAAAGGTCTGATATTTTATTCTACTTGCAAGCTACTTACAGACTGCCACATTTCCAGGATGTTGACAGAAGATATGAGACTCCTGGGTCAGGCACAAAGAATTGTATTGCTCCCCAAGAAACAAGCAGTGTAAGTTTCATATTTCTATTGTTTCCTCTCACTCTCCAGGCTCTGCAGGGGTGACATGGAGCAGCCAAAGTAAGTGTGGACACAGTGAGTTTGTGTCGCATCTCTGAACGACAACTTAGGAAACCACCTCCTCACCATCGCATAAGGAGAAAACTAGCAAACCTGTTCAAACTTTGTCCCAGAGGAAGACACATTATCTTTACTATTCCTACTTAGTAAACAAATCTACCCTCTGCTCCTCAGGGAGATATTATATCTGTACATATTCCAACGCCTGTTTAATGTATAAACACAATTGAGAATATATCCTAGAACAAAAGTTGATATAGGACCTTAGAGATTTTTCTTGCAACATAATATAAAGCAGTAGTAAAGATAAATTATATTCTTTTTATTTCTGACAAAGTAGAAAAGCTTTTAGCATTTATCCATTAAGTAAGGGACTAGCTTCAATGCAGAGATATATTAATACTAACATGTTAAATGCATATCAACTGATCCCAAACTACTGACCATCTTTTTAATAAGAATGTTGGTAATGTTTTATCAAATGACTTTTAAGAATCTACAGAGATAATCATGTGCTATTTTTATTTATTTCTATTCATATATAATAATGGATAAATTTATGGCTCAATGGACCTACTAGTAAGTTTTTAAAATATATTTCCATTATCATATATTGCAGGAAGAATTCTAAGATGATACACAATTGCTCAAACCCTTGATCAATACTCTCAATTTGAGTGTATGCAGGGTTTGTAACTCCATTCTAACATACAGAATTTCACAAAGGTGATGGAATATTACTATAGGAATTGCATTACATTATATTAAATTTTGAAAGGGGATTTGGAGATAGAAAGAAAGTCACTAACCAATTTTAAGATAATAAAAAGGAGATTATTTTGGGTGAGCCTGATCTGGCCAGATTAGCGTTGTAATTTTCAACCTTTTGTTGCACAAACTCATGGTGCACAAACTCATTAATAAAATTATGTGGTTCATCAAAAACATATTTTTTTTGCAATTTTGACCCCCCAAAATAGGTATAATTTTGATTCATTCACACCAGATGGCCACTGTTGTAATGGCTGTTGTCATTTTTTTATTTAACAACCTAAGGGAAAAGAGGTCAGTGCCCCTGACTAAATAGTCAGGTATTGCATATTTTAAAAATTCTTGTGGCACACCAGTTGAAAATCACTGGCCTACACATTAAAAGTAGAAGGTCTAGAGGTCAGAGAAAGAGGTCTCTGAATGGAAGCAGTGGAGATGTTTTCTTTCTGACTGTGAAGAAGCTATCAGCTTTGTCATGAACCGCCAATTGAGAGAGATGCCCTCTTGAAATTGTGAGCTTTAGTTGTACCACTTCAAGAAAGTGAATAATGCCAATAGCCATGTGATTTGGGGAAAGGACCCCAGACCTCTGATGAAACATTTTGATTGAGGCCTTGAGGGATGCTGAACAGAGGAACTTGTTAGTCTCTGCTTAAACTTCTAAGCTATTAAAACTGAAATAACAATTGTAATTTGTTTTAAGTTTCTCAACATGTGATAATTTGTTGTGTAGAAATATAAATTAATATATTTTATGGATGTATTAATAGTTCATTAATGTATTTAATAAATTTCTAGCCCAGGCTGGTGTGGCTCAGTGGATTGAGCATCAGACTGCAAACCAAAGGGTTGCATATTGATTCCCAGTCAGGGACTATGTCTGGGTTGCAGGCCAGGTCCCCAGTAGGGGGTGCTTCAGAGGCAACCACACATTGATATTTCTCTCCCTCTCTTTCTACCTCCCTTCCTCTCTCTATAAAAAAATAAATAAATAAAATATTTTTTAAAAATGGATTTCTATGAATCCTTCCATAACCACCATTTTTAAAATATTTTTTAAGATGTTGTTGGTTTTGGTTTAGTACTTTATTTAAGGCTTTTGCATGCATATTCACAAGTGAATATGCTTTACCCATAATAAAATATATAAAATTGCATAATGACTAGGGAAGATATTCTGTCTCTTTAACTTCTTACCCTTTCTCTCCCTCTAAAAACATTATTTATTTTTAGAGAGGGGGAAATGGAGGGAGAAAGAAAGGAAGATAAACATTGATGTGTGAGTGAAACATCCGTCTATTGCCTTATATACACCCCCAACTAGGAACCTGGCCTACAACACAGCATGTGCCCTGACTGGGAATCGAACTAGTTTTGCTTTTGTGGGATAAAGCTCAATCCACTGAGCCACACCAAAGAGTCTCTCCCTTTTTGTTCGTTGTTACATTTTTATTTGTCTGAACATATCTTATGATAATTCTTTTGTCTTAGTCTATAGTTGATAAATCCCTGAATTTCTGAATTTTTAAAATCCTGCCACTTGAATGCTCAGTTTGAACTGGCACTTAGGTTTAAAATAACTGATGATAGAGAACAGGGTAGAAACATTTTTCTCATGGATATATTTTAAGCATGGGGAGACATGATTAAAAAAACAGTAGTTGCTCAATTAAATTTGTTGATGAATGAAAGAGTGACTATTTCATCATTGCTTTCTGCAAGCATTGTGCATTAGTTGGCTGTATCTCTATTCTCATACTTTTTTAAGTTCTCCGTTTAGTATATAAATATGTAGGTATCCAGGTATACATATATTTCCTCATTTATTTGTCTTTATTATAGTTTGTTTTGGTTTTTGAAAAAAAAAATGTGCTTAGAGTTGCATACCTTAGTCTTTATGGTTCTGTTTGACACTTGGATTTTACTTTTCTATTTGACATTTATATTTTTCTCTACTTCCAAAAAAATGATTTTCATTGTTTCTTAGATAACTTGCTGTTTTTTTGTTTTTATTATTAAAGCTTAGAGTTATATCTTTTATTTCAACTTCTTCATACTTTTCCATTTTTTCTGCAGAATACTATTTTAGGGAAAAATTAGTTTAGTCTTCTAGCTCATTTCTACTATATTTATTCTGTTATTAGGCACACCAATTTGGTCTTAACACTATAACTGTTAGATATATTTTAAGAAATACTAATGGTCTTTTCTCACCTTTGGTTTGAACTGTTTTAGTTTTTTTTAAGATCAGATGTCCACCATATACATATTTTCTATTAACCGTATATCATCTATCAACATTAACTCAATAATCATATCAGTAAAGGACTATATTTTAGACTTTCCAAGCACATTAAATACTTGTAGCTCATATTTAAAAAAATAGTTTTTCTACTTTTTTATTATTATGCAACTTAACTCTAGTGATGAAAGATTTTTTTAAAAGGGCATTGAACAAAAAAGGAAAAGGACCCATGGACATAGACAGCAATATGGTGATTGCTAGGGGAAGGGGGTATAAGAGGACTAAATGGTAATGGGAGAAAACACAATAAAGATTAAATTTAAAAAAGAAAAAAACATGTATCTCTGTATGTGAGAGAGAGAGAAAAAGAAAAAGATGTTTGAAGAAAATATTAAATTGTAAATAAAAATAAAGCAGATAAAGAAAACAGGGACCACTGTGGACATCAGGATGTGTTATTTACTGTAGACTGGTCAGAAGAGCCTCCAATCAGGTGACCCTTGAGCAGGGACCAGAAAAAGTAAACGAGCAAGCCATGAAGGAATTAGAGAAAGGAGATTTTCAAAGAAAAGAAACAGCATATGAAAGGTCTTTTTAATGTTTATAACTATTAACGTTTATAAAATTTACTCCTACATGTTACAGAAAATCTTATAAACATTTCTCCTTGGTATATCAATTAGCTATGTCTGGGTAACAATCCATTCTGATAGATAATGGCTTAAAACAGCAAGTTTTTGTTTGTTTGTTTTCATTTTGCTTTTTCTCATGAGTCTATGTGTTCAGTAGATGGTTCTTCCTGTCTGGGAGAGGCTTAGTTTATCTCACTGGATTTCTGTGTTAAAGATGAGCTGGTAGGTTAACTGAAGGCTAACTACCCCAAGTTATCTTCAATTGGGATACTGCTCCATGTTGTCAATCCTTCAGTCTAGACAGGTTGTTTTCATGGTAGTGGCAAAGTTTGAAGAGAGGGTAAAAATAAGTGTTTTTTCAAGACTCTACTTGCATCAGGTTTGCTATTGTCTCATTGGGCAATCAAGTAACATGCTTAACCCGAAGTTGGTAAAAGTATGCTACAAAATTACAGAACAAGAAATAAATACCAAGAGAATCCTTGATTAGGACCATCAGTGTAATCAACCGAACACAACTGAATATTACTTTGAGAACTAAAGCTCTTTTCAACCACCATTCATTTGATTGTTCTAGGCTTTTTGCCTCAGATATTTTGTTCATCCCTGGGTATATGCTGTTTCTGTGTACCACAGTCAAGCTGTGTTAATTCTAGAGGAAACCTATGGCTTTATAATATGAATGTATTCCATATCTTGAGTTAATTTTTGAAAATAATTTTCTTCTTAGAAACTACCAGTTTGGGACAATGGTTTACTTTTTATTGGACTGACTTTACTGTTGAAAATAACTATAAATATAGAACAATTTGGAAAGCATTTTGGAAAGTTTTGGAGAACAATCAGTTTGAACATCTACAACCATTAAGAAAAGGATCAGGGGAGGGGGGTGGGGATGGCTGGGGTCCGAGGGAGTGGTGGGGGCAAAATGCAGACAACTGTACTTGAATAACAATAATAGAAAAAAGATTGCATCCTAAAAAAATAAAGTGTGTGAAGTAAGCTATACATATACCTTATGTTTCTCTAAACATGTATATTTTTATAAATCACTTGGCACACAAATAGAGTATAAGCTGATAGCAGCAGTATTGTTGGTCTAAAGAGGCAGATGCTGGAACTCTAGGTGGCTAAAGCCACTTCATTGGGATAAGGTTCATGCCTGAGAAGGAAGCATCACACCCTAGGAGTTTAAATTACACTGCGCAAATAGGAGCAAAACTAAAATAAATCAAACCCAGAAAATAAAATTGTTCCTACAAACTCAAGTAACAACTGGTTATTCTGTAGTCATGGTTTTAAGTAACTATCAGAACCTGATGTTTAATTCATTAATGACAACCCAGGGAACACGCTTTACAAGCAAAGTAATCAGTGTTAGTCTCTCATTTATGATAACTTCCTAATCAAAACTAGATGATTTCAGTAACTATGCCTCTATTTGGTAACTGATAAATAAAAGCCTATTTCTAGGAAAATATATTTATTTTTATCTATTCTATTCTATTCTATTCTATCCTATCTATTCTCTTCTAATTGTTGTTCAAGTACAGTTTTCTGTCTTTTACTCCCATCCCAGCCCACCCCCACAGCCCTCCCCTCTTCCCTCCCATTTCCACCCAACCCTAGTTTTTGTCCACGTGTCCTTTATACTTGTTCCTTTATACCCTTCCCCTTTTCTCCTGAAATACCCTCCCCTCTGGTCACTGTTCTCTATTTCAGTGTGTTTGGTTATATTTTGCTTGCATGTTTGTTATGTTGATTAGGTTCCACTTACAGGTGAGATCATATGGTATTTGTCTTTCACCTCCTGACTTATTTTCCTTAGCATAATGCTTTCCAGTTCCAACCATGCTGTTACAAAGGATAGGAGCTCCTTTTTTTTTTCTGCTGCATAGAATTCCATTGTGTAAGTGTACCATAGTTTTTTGATCCATTCATTTACTGATGGGCACCTAGGTTGCTTCCAGCACTTGGCTATTGTAAATTGTGCTGCTATGAACATTGGGATGCATAGGTTCTTTTGGACTGGTGTTTCAGGGTTCTCAGGATATAATTCTATCAGTGGAATTGCTGGGTCAAAAGGCAGGTCCATTTTTAGTTTTCTGAAAAAATTCCATACTGTTTTCCATAGTAGTTGTACCAGTCTGCAATCCCATCAACAGTGCACTAGGTTTCCCTTTTCTCCACAACCTCGCCAGCACTTGTTTACTGACTTATTTATGATGGCCGTTCTGACCGGTATAAAGTTGTACCTCATTGTGGTTTTAATTTGCATCTCTCTGATAGCTAGTGATACTGAGCATCTTTTCATATGTCTCTGGATCTTCTGTATGTCCTCCTTAGAGAAATGTCTGTTCAAGTCCTTTGCTCATTTTTTAATTGGGTTGCTTGTCTTCTTAGCGTACAGTCATGTAAGTTCTTTATATATTTTGAAGATTAAACTCTTGTCTGAAGTATCATTGGCAAATATGTTTTCCAATATGATTGGTTCTCTTTTTATTTTAATACTGTTTTCTTCAGCTGTGCAGAAGCTTTTTATTTTGATGAGATCCCATTTATTTATTCTTTACTTTATGTCCCTTGCTCTAGGGGACATGTCAGTAAAAAAGCTTCTGCATGAAATATCTGAGATTTTCCTGCCTATGTTCTCTTCTAAGACTTTAATGGTGTCATAACTTATATTTAAATCTTTTAACCATCTTGAATTTATTTTTGTGTATGGTGTAAGTTGGTGGTCGAGTTTCATTTTCTTGCATGTAGCAGTCCAGTTCTCCCAACACTATTTGTTGAAGAGGCTATTGTTACTCCATTTTATGTTGCTGCCCCCTTTTCAAATATTAATTGACCATAGAGACTTGGGTTTATTTCTGGGCTCTCTGTTCTGTTCCATTGGTCTATGTGCCTGTTTTTATGCCAGTACCAGGCTGTTTTGATTACACTGTAATACAGTTTGGTACCAGGTATTGTGACTCCTCCTACTTTGCCCTTCTTTCTCAAAATTGCAGCAGCTATTTGGGGTCATTTTATGGTTCCATATAAATTTTTGAACTGTTTGTTCTTTGTCTGTGAAATATGTCATTGGAACTTTAATAGGTACTACATTGAATCTGTAAATTGCTTTGGATAGTATGGACATTTTGATGATGTTAATTCTTCCAATCCATGAACACGATATATGTTCCCATTTGTTTGTCTTCCTTGATTTCTTTCTTCAGTGTTGTGTAGTTTTCTGAATACAGGTTTTTACCTCCTTGGTTAGGTTTATTCCTAGATATTTTATTTTTCTTTTTGCCATATCAAATGGAAATTTTTTCTTGATTTCTGCTTCTGCTCTTTCATTGTTGGTATACAAAGATGCCTTTGATTTCTGGATATTGACTTTGTAGCCCACTGTTTTGCCAAATTCATTTATTAGGTTGAGCAGTTTTTTGGCAGAGTCTACAGGATTTTCTATGTACACTATCATGTCATCTGCAAACAATAACAGTTTTGTTTCCTCTTTTCCTATTTGGATGCCTTTTATTTCATTTTCTTGTCTGATAGCTGTGGCTAAAACTTGCAATACTATATTGAATAAAAATGGTGAAAGTGGACAGTCTTGTCTTGTTCCTGGTCTTAGTGGAAAAGATTTTAGTTTTTACACATTGTGTATGATGTTGGCTGTACGTCTCTCATAAATGGCCTTTATTATGTTGAGAAATGTTCCCTCTATTCCCACTTTGCTGAGTGTTTTCATCACAAATGGGTGCTATACATCATCAAATGCTTTTTGTGCATCTATTGATATGATCATGTGATTTTTGTCTTTGCTTTTATTTATGTGATGTATTACATTTACTGATTTGCAAGTATTGTACCATCCTTGCATCCCTGGTATGAGTCCTACTTGGTCATGGTGTATGATCTTTTTAATGCATTGTTGCATGTGGTTTGCCAATATTTTGTTGAGGATTTTAGCATGTATGTTCTTCAGCAATATTGGCCTAAAGTTTTCTTTTTTGTTGTGTGTTTATCTGTTTTGGGGATTAGGATGATGCTGGCTTCATAAAAAGTTTCAGAGTCTTCCATTGTTTTGGATTTTTTGGAATAGTTTGTGAAAGACAGGGGTTAGCTCTTCCTTAAATGCTTTGTTGAATTCTCCTGTGAAACCATCTGGTCCAGGGCTGTTATGTGTCAGGAGTTTTTTTATTACTGCTTCAATTTCATCTGCAGTTATTGGTCTGTTCAGGCTTCCTGTTTCTTCTTCATTGAGTTTTGGAATATTATATTTTTTTCAAGAAATTATCCATTTCACATAGGTTTTCAAATTTCTTGGTACACAGTTCTTCACAGTAATTTCTTACAATCCTTTGTATTTCTATGGTGTCAATTTTAATCTCTCCTCTTTCATTTCTGATTGTTTTTGTTTGGGTCTTCTCTCTTTTTTCTTGATGAGCCTGCTTAAAGGCTTGTCGATTTTGTTTATCTTTTCAAAGAACCAGCTCCTGGATGCATTGATCCTTAGAATTGTGCTGTTAGTCTCTATGTCTTTTAATTCTGCTCTGGTCTAGTTTATTTCCTTCCTTCTACATGCTCTGGGCTGTCTTTGTTGCTGTTCCTCAAGTTCTTGTAGATGCAGGGGTAGGTTGTTTGTTTGAAATGTTTCTATCTTTTTAGGTGGGCCTGTATCATTATGAACTTCCCTCTCAGGACTGCCTTTGCTGTGTCCCATAAGCTTTAGGTTGTTGTGAGTTCATTTTTATTTGTTTCCAGAAACCTTTTGATTTCTTCCCTAATCTCATTCTTGACCCATTCATTGTTTAATAGCATGCTATTCAATCTCCATGATTTTGAGTGTTTGTTTTTTTTTCCTTGGGTTTGGTTTCTAGTTTCAGTCCTTTGTGGTTGGAGAAAATGCTTTGTATGATTTCAATTTTCTTGACTTTGTTGAAGCTTGTTTTGTGTCCTATCATGTGGTCTACCTTGGAAAATTGTCCATGTGCATTTGAAAAGAATGCATATTTAGCTTCTTTGGGATGAAGGGCTATATATATACATATCAGTTAAGTCCATTTCATCTAGGGCATTGTTCAATGCCACAACATCTTTGTTGATATTTTGTTTGGAAGATCTGTACATTTTTGACAGTGGGGTGTTAAAATCCCCTACTATAATTGTGTTCCTGTTAATATCTTTCTTGAAATCCTCTAAGATTTTCTTTATGTATTTGGGTGCTCCTATGTTGGGTGATATGTATTTACAATGTTTATGTCTTCTTGGTGGATTCCTCCCTTGAGTATTATAAAGTGACCTTCTGGGTCTCTCTTTATGGCCCTTCTTTTTTAAGTCTATGTTGTCTGATATGAGTATTGCTACCCTGTTTTTTTTTTCCTGTCTGTTTGCTTGGAAAATTTGTTTCCAGCCCTTCACTTTCAGCCTATGTAGGTCTTTTGTCCTGAGGTGGGTCTCTTGTAGGCAGCACATGTGTGGGTCATGCTTTCTTATCCATTCAGCTATTCTATGTCTTTTGATTGGAGCATTTAATCCATTTACATTAAAGGTTATTACTGATAGGTAGTTATTGCCATTCTCATACCTGTGTTTCTCTCTCCCCCCCCTTCTTTCCTTTCCTTAAAGCAGTCCCTTTAGCATCTCTTGCAGAGCTGGTTTGATGGAGGTGTATTCTTTTACATTTCTTTTGTCTGGGAAGCTCCTTATTTGACCCTCTATCTTGATTGAGAACCTTGCTGGGTAAAGTAGCATTGGTTGCAGGCCTCTGGTTCTCATTACTTGGAATATTTCTTGTCATTCTCTTCTGGCTTGGAGCGTTTCCATTGAGAAATCAGCTGCTAACCTTATCAGGGTTCCCTTGTATGTTACTTCCTGTTTTTCCCTTGCTGTCTTTAAAATTCTCTCTTTGTCTTGATATTTCACCATTTTAATTATGATGTGTCTTGAAGTGGGCCTCTTTGGGTTCCTCTTGATTGGGACTCTCTGTGTTTCCTGGATTTGTGTGACTTTTTTTCTCATCAAATTAGGGAAGTTTTCCATTATTACTTTTTCAAACAGGTTTTCTATATCTTGCTCTTCTTCTTCTCCTTCTGGTATCCCTATTGTACAGATATTATTAAGTTTCATATTGTCCTGCATATCCCTTAATCCCTCTTCCTTCTTTCTGAGCCCCTTTTCCTTTCCTTGCTCTTTCTTGGTGTGTTTTTCTACCTGGTCCTCCAGCTCACTGATCTGGTCTTCTTCTTCATCTATCCTGCTTTTGATTCCTTCTACTGTGTTCTTCAGTTCAGAAATTGTATTTTTCATTTCCTCTTGGCCTTTGTTGATAGTTTCTATTTCCTTTTTCATGTTGATATGGTCTGCAGTGAGCTTATTATAGTTTCCCTGTAGTTTCTGGTAATTCTCTGTGAGCTCATTGAGCTTACTGATAACCGTTGCCTTGAACTCAATATCTGATAGCTGAGTTCCCTCTATTTTATTTAGCATTCTTTCTGAAGTTTCCTCCTTTCCTTTCATTTGTGGATTGTTTCTTTGTCTTCCATTGTTTGTGAAACTCTTATTATTAGCTTCAGCTTCTTAATTGATCTGTTCTGGCTCCCTGGGTTATGGTGTGAACTTCTATGGTAGAATCCCTGTGAGATTTAATGTTGCAGTCTCCTTGATCTCCTGATCTCACTGGACTTGGGCTGGCATTTAAGTTGGCTCTGTGTTTGTCTTTGGGTTTTGATTATTGTTGGACCTTTCTTTTGTGGGTCCTTCCCACCAGCTGGTTAACTGAGGATCACTTTGTCCACTGCCTCTTGTATTTTGTTGTGCTGGTGAGGGTAAGTTCTGTTGAAGCTGGTTCTTCTGTGTGTATAAGGTTTTGAGGATTCTCTCTTGCTCTTGTTCAGATGTTTGTTCTGGGTAATTTCTCCACTATTTAGTTGTATTTCTAGATAGGTCCTGGATTGAGGTTAGTGTGGCTTCCACTCCTTCCTTCACCTTCTTCTGTTGTTATCTCTTGGTGGTTCCTTTGTTGTTGGGCTTCCTCTTCCAGTGGGTATCCTGATGTTCACCACTTCCACCTACTCTTTTTTTGTAATCAGTTGGAGGAGGAAGGCAAAATGCTTTATGACAGCAAGAGAGTATCCTATGATATTTACAGTAGCAGCCAGTAGGGAAGAGGTAGGAGATCCTTTGGCTATGTATAGTGTTAACTGTGATATTCCATCCAACTAGCCACTTTTTAGAAAGGATGGAAAGAAAATAAGACTCCTATTAGGGAGGGAAGGGTTGTGAGTTGGATCTAGAAAGCAGTGAGGTTGTGGGAGGTCAGATTCTGAGGTAAGGTGAGAATACAGGATAGTAAATAGGTGTAGTGTGTGAGAGAACAGAGTTAACCACTGCAGTAATAGAGTTCAGGAAACCGTGAAGTGGGCTAAGACATGGGAGGGGTGTTGTGTAGTATTTAGAATTGTATGGAACAGCTATTATTTACAATAATATTAGAGCAACAATCATATGACAGAATCTATGTGGTCTGGATAACAAGAATAGGGAATGTAGGACCTTGAGTAGTGTGCTAATGGAACACAAGTAAAGTGAAGGGCAGTAAATTAGCAATACACTATGAAAGAGAGAACAGGGGAAACCTGTCAAACAATGCAATTTAACCAGCCAAGCAAAGAAAACTAAACAGAAAGAAGAGGAATACAAAAATACTATTAAAATAAAAGATGTAAGAATAATGAAAAAATGATAATACAAATATGCAATAACTTGCAGCTTTTCTGTAATAGCAAAGTGAAATTTGTCTCACTGTCTCAGTTGTTGGGATGCCTCCTCTTTGGGTCCAACTCTGGTCTTTTCACCCTTCTGTGTTTGTTTTTTTTTTTGGTCTCACTTGTGGGTATTTAAAAAAGAAGAAGAGGGAAGGAAGAAGAGATAAAATTGGAAAGAAAGAAAGGAGAAATAAAACAGGAAAGAAGGAGAGAGAGGAGAAAGGAATGAGATATAAAAAATAATAAAAAATTAAAAATTACTGTTTAAAAGAAATGGGAAAAAAAAAACCTCTTGCTTGTTTCAAGCTGGCCACATCATTTTTTCTGGTCTTGCTGGCTACAGCATGCTGAGCGGCCTTTCTCCCTTCTCAATCCATACTCAGTCAGCCTCGAGTGCACTCTCCCCAGAGCTAGCCTGGCACTTCTCCACAGGGCCTTGGGTGTGGAATCCAGGCCTTTTGCAGAGCACACTCTTCCTAGGGTTACCACTGTGGTCTGGGACCTTCCACAGAATGCACTCTCCCTGGTTTGCAGGCTTGCACGCTCTTGGCCAGGCTGCCTCCAGGCCCACAGTTCAGGTTCCCACCCTGCACAGTGCTATGGGGGTGCTCAGGGCTTCCTGTGCCACCTTGAAAGTACTGCCAGGCTGGGTAGGGAGGAGGCTGGAGTGATTGCTGCAGGAGAATTCCCAAAACAATGTCTCTTTTTTCACTTTTTCTTTTTGAGAAATTCCTTCTACTCAAGCCTACCGCTGGGTATAACAGCCTGGCTTCTCACACACCCCAATTCTCCAGCCAGACCGGGGACTATCAGGGTCAGGGCCCATCATAGTGCTACTCTCAACTCTCCCTAACTGGTGTCCACAGACTCCGTGGGTGCTCACAGCCTCTGTGTGTTTACCACTTAGTCTGTATTCCCCTCTCTTCGACTTCAAGCAACCAGGTGTCTCCCAGTGCTGCTCAAACCTTGTTTGGCTGGGGAGGGAACAGTTGACCCAGTTCTCTCCCAAGGGCCCTGTGGCAGACCCGGAGCCTTCCAGGTCTGGGACTGCAGCCACACTGGTCCCCACGCTGGTCCCTGGGACCTTATTGTCCAGAAGCACTCTCTTTACCATCTGGTTTTACAATGCTCACTACAATTTTTGGTCTCCTATTTTTCATATATGCTGTAGTACTGTTGGCTGTTTGCTCTGTTCCTCCGTAGATCGGCTAGGTTTTTCTCCAGTGTGCAGAAGGAAGTGGAATCTGCTCCCTCCTACCTCACTGCCATCTTCCTCCTCTGGTAATTACATTTAAACACTTGATATTATCCGACCCCACACTTCTGAAAGTCTCCCAATCCATAAATCCCGCTTTCAGTTCCATTTGGGAAAAAATGTGCTTAACAAGCAAAGTTTTCCATAACAGAGTAATTTAATTCATATATTAATGGTGGTCTTATGTACAATGACACTCTAAAACAAACCCAGAAAATATCTAAATTATCCACTGATACTGCCCTGGCCAGTATGGCTCAGTTGATTAGAGCATTATCTGCTAAACAAAAAGTCCATGAGTTTGATTACTTATTAGGGCACATGCCTAGGAGTGGGTTTGGTCCCCATAGGCATACCTACAAGAGGAACCCATCATATTTCTCTCACACATCATGTTTATCTCCCTCCTTCCCTTCCCCTCTCTCTAAAAATAAATAAGCATGTCTTCAGGTAAGGATTAAAAAAATTATCTACTGATGCTCTGTTTAACTGGCAGAAGAAAAATTAATTCTGTATGAACAATTAGAATATCACCCAGAACTTTTAAAATGTTTTCATTCACAATAGCTGGGATACAATGAAAAATCATAGGCTTGAATAAAAATAAAGCCAAATGACCAAAAAACAATAAAAAAGACTATGAAAATAAATTCTCCAGTGATTCTTATATTAAAGTTATCAGTTACTTTAGAAAGAAAGAAAGAAAGAAAGAAAGAAAGAAAGAAAGAAAGAAAGAAGAAAGAAAGAAAGAAAGAAAGAAAGAAAGAAAGAAAGAAAGAAAGAAAGAAAGAAAGAGAAAGAAAGAAGAAAGAAAGAAACCAGCAGGAAAATATCCTTTTCCTTTTCCTTTAATTTGGTTCAGTGCTTAACCTCTCTTGACTCCCAGAACCCAGTTAAGTGAATATTTAAAGGTATATCTAGATGATAATATTTTGGCTATGAAAAAAGTTACTTTTGAATTTCATTTTATATGTTTTTAGAGTACCCATAAAAGACTTTGGATAATACTGTTCTATTTGTTAAAGTGATTTTCTTGCAGGAAATAGCCAGGATGACCTTACTGGAGTGCTGTCTAAAGAGCTGACAAAGAGGCGATGTTACAAATGGCATCTCAAAGGGGCAGAAAATGAAGCCCTTGTTTCCCATCACCACGCACCTCTGAGATACAACAGTTAAGATTTCTCACTGTTCAAAGCCTAAAGCCATTATTAGATGGTTCACTTATTTTCCTTTTATCATAGGCATCACAACCTATATAGAGAATGGATTCAAGCATGTTGGTTATATTACTTCTAGCTATTAAAGTGGCAAAGTGTTTATTTTCTGAAATGACGTATACATCTGAGTCAGCAGATTAATTATAAACTCATTTGGATTTGTGTACCTAACTTAGAATTACTGAGAAATGAGACTGTAGTCTTAAAATATTTACAATTATTTTTTCTATGAAATTCTTCTTTAAAAATTACAAATAAAAGTATGTTCCAATTTAAAATAAATTGGCATTAAAAGAATTGCCATTCCAGTAAAATCACTCTCACCATAATAATAATTAAGTAAAAGGTTCTACTTTTAAAATGTAAATTCAGTAAGAAAGTAATGAAAAGGAAGTAAAAACATAACAGCATAGTCTGTACAGCACATTAAATTTTAATTATATTTTATATCACAACCATTTTTATGTATAAAATCAAACTTTTCAAAAAGCTTTTAAAAAGTATTCTAAAATTCCTCTGCAAATATAATATTTTACACTTAAATATTTTGAAACAATAAGGGTATCTTCTGGGGATGTTTTGGTTTTACTCATGTCTGAATTACACTTAAACAGACAACATTTTGGGGTGATTAAGAAAATATTATAATTAACAGATATGTATGAATCAAAAAAAATACAAGATTAAAGCAACCAATACTTTTAAAGGATCAATAATTGTAAGAAAAGAAGTAACAACTTAAAATGGAAATTCGATATTTATGTTGCTTCAAAAGCTAAGGGACTTTTATTTCAGTTAGTGATGTTACCCTTTCTTTACTTGACAATATTTTTCTCACATGGTTTTTAAAAACTCTCCTTAAAGCCTTTTATTCTCAATATAGTTTAAAAGTCATTCTTGATTATGGTAGCTATGCTGTGATTTTAAGCTTTTAAAGGCCATTTTTAAGGGAATAGTCTCTTCTATCCATAAGTCTATAATTTAGAGGTAAGAATTTAGATAAGCTCCCATTTTAGTTAATATTAAAAAGCCAAATGTATTGTAAATCATTTCAAACAAAGATATTGAAAGGAAAGAAGCAATTTCTTAGAACTGATCATTTTCTGGCTGGCCTACCAGAAAAAGTGTTTTTACTTCCTCAAAAGTATTAAAAACTGGCTTAGGCTTATGATTTAAGAACACTCAGTCTGGTCATTTGCAAGGCTTGGACACTAACACTGCACTCCCACCTCTGCTGTCAGTGTGAAGGTCTGGTTCTTCTCCAAATAAGAAGTCACATATGGTAAAGTCTGATGCTTGATGGCTCCATCATATAGTTGCAACCATAAAATCTAAAACCGAATCGCCTGATAATACCATAGAAAGCACTGGTTCTTCCACTAAACACCAGTGCTGACCTATCAGGATGAGGCTGGAGCCAACACTGACGAATCACATTGCTGTTGCATGCTGGGTCCTGACTGATCACATGGCCAGAGGAACCAGCTCTTCCTTCATCAGGCAGCTTAAAGCTCCTTAGCTCATCTATCATTTTAAAATTTTTAGAAAGCAAGGAGCAGCCTTGGTTACTATTTTTCCCTTTTCCAAGATATAGCACATATCCTGACATTAAAATGTATTAGATGCACTTTATGTAAGTAGTTTTGCAAAAATAATATTGTAAACTCTTAAACTTGAAAGAATGCATTAAAGAAAAAATAGGAACTATTGATGACATGTCAAATTATAAATTTAAAGTTGTTTTATGAATTTGAATTAACTATAACTTTAATAATGAAAACTATGTTCTCTGATGCCCTAATGTTCTGCCAGTTCATCTTTAAAAAAACACATATGTATGTATAAATACATATATATGTAAATATGGTTTTATTTACATGTACTATATAGTATTTACCATTGACTCTTTTTTGTCTTTATAAACAAAGAGGACCTACTTTTTACTGAGCCAGGTCAGATACTTCCAGAACACCTACCTAAAACAAGAAAAATAAAATAGATTTTTCCAGCCAGGGGCTGTTTCATTATTCCAGACAACACTTTGTATTGATCCTCTTCTATTTATTTCTAATTTTGTTGCCACTGATTGAGTTGAGCTCTAAATCTTGTGATGGCTTACATGCTGTTAGGATGCTATATTGCTACCAGAAGAACACGGTAGCAATGTTCTCATTTTAAACTCTAATTTAGTTTTATTTACGGCAAATTAAGGTGACTGATATAGCATTTTGGCATCAAAAATGCTTTATTGTATGCCTTTTTTTTCCTTCCCCTCACAGAAAACACAGTGTTCATGGTCAATACAAATTTGTGCATTAACATCCAGTATGGGAATTGTGAACCAGGTAAACTAACACAAATTTTTTGACAACCTACCAATACACATGGCAGAAAATATGTGCTTATATGGTTATATTTCAAGTTTTCTGTTTAAAACTTGCTAGAAGAGTAAAATGTGATATGAAAAGGATTGAAAGACATACCTCTCTATAAGGTACTCTATGCTAGATTTTGAACTCTCATCTTCGGTTAAGATTTTGTTATGAAGAGCTCTCTCACTAAAAGAATGTATGTAATGTATTTACTAATATACACACAGTAAGAGGTATTGGTTTCTCAAATTAACAAATTTTAGAGTATCAATATTGAGGTAGTGAGATTTACAAAAAAAATAATTCAGTGAGGAAGACAGGAATCTGGAAAAAGGATGGAATACAGTCCAATGTCGTGAGTACTTAGGTGAGGCTCCACACATAAACTATGTTGCAGGTATTTGCTAGGGAAGACACACAACGGGTAAAAAAAAAATGTGGGCTTTTATTTTAGATCCATAGAAAACATAATTAAATATTAAATATCTATTTCATATAATTTAAAATTGCTTTTCCATTTTGCCTTTCAGTGTAAAATGTTATAAAGTTTTCACTGGCTATTTTGCAAGCTTCTTGTTTTCCTTTTTCATGTTCTTATTTATCTTTTGTATAACTTTTACCAAACTCCACTTTTTCATTGAAACTAGGGGCCATACCTTAATAATTTTGTATTCTTAAATCTAGCAAGATAATCATTATACCAAATGTATTCTACTTCACTATATCTATATCTATATCTGTTTCTATATCTGTATCTATATCTGTACCTGCCGGACTTATGGAATAAAAAAAAAACTAACATTGGTAGTTTGTTAAAATTCTCCTACTCACATTTAATAAGCATCTTAGGCCAACATGATTATCCCACATTCATTATTTCAGAATAGTGATGAGCAAATTAATTTTGCCATATAACTTGTGATATACATCTTTCAGCAACAGGAAGCTTTGCTAGTGTTCTTGTGTGGCCCTCATTATAGCTTTAGTCATCATATCACATTACAGTTGTGGGAAGTCAAGCCTGGAAAGGGCCAAACTCCCAAACTAATTAACCTTTCTCTTCATATCACCCTTATGTTTCCCCCTTACTCTCACATTCACTTCCATCACCACTCTATTACCTTCAGTGCCCTATTGACTGATTGCAGTTGATCAAAACCTATGATGAGTTTGCACACCAATTATTAACCCCTGATATGGGAGGGAGTTAAAATACGAGTGCCCAGACATTTTATGTGATTATGTTGGATCATTTTCTAACACAATTAGAAACCAACTTCAGCTATTGTCAACAAGAGAAGGGTGGTTGAAATATTTGTGAAATTTGTAAGTGAAAAAGTGAAATGAGACATTGTAAATTGAGCAAAAGTTTTCCAGTCATCCTTCATTCCATGTGCAATAGTTTTTTAAATGGCTTTAAATTATATGATATGAAGAATTATGAGGCTATTTACATTTTATAAGCTCTTATATTTTAAGTAGAGAAGACATAATAATACCATTTAACAAAAAATATGTTCATGGATATACCTTTCAACATGGCTGTGTGTTCTGGTTATAGTTTCTCAAAATTTAGCCAAAGAGAAAAGCATTTAGTGAAGAGTATAAATGTTCAAGCACAATCAAAAGTCTAATATCTCCTAATGAAATTGATGCATAATGTTTTATTCAGAATTGAGTTACATGGTCAGACTTTTCTTCATTGATTTTTTTCTAGCACACATGTAAATTTTAAAAAATGCTCATGCAATCTCTTGTTCTACAATATGTACATTCACTAATACAAAAAAAGTTCAAAATTAAAATATATACACTTCTTCCCAGAGAAGGAAAAATAAAATCAAGAGAAAACTTTAGCTGTTTTTGTGATATCTTGTTTTCATTTTGGCTTCCGCTAATCCTAGAAATATTTTTATTTCATGAAAAATAAATGTGTGATTATTTATTGTTTGTCAATTTCACAATGACCCTCAATTTTTAAACAACATATATAGTATATTTTACAACATGGTACCACATAAGCAGTCTAATTCTCAAGTAAACAGACTGTATTTTTCTTTTTTTTAAAGATTTTATTTATTTATTTTTAGAGAAGGAAGGGAGGGGGATAGAGAAAGAAAGAGAAACATCAATGTGCGGTTGCTGGGGGTTATGGCCTGCAACCCAGGCATGTACCCTGGCTAGGAATCGAACCTGCGACACTTTGGTTCACAGCCTGAGCTCAATCCACTGAGCTATGTCAGCCGGCTGTTTTTCATGTGTTCATAAAACAGAAAAGAATAGTTTAAAAAAATCATGTCATAATTCAGCTTCTTATCACTTATGCCAAATGTGGACTCAGGGTACTCTTTTAGGGGCCTGACGAATTTAAGCACCATGGTCTTTCCTGGGACATACCCACATAACCAAAAGGACATGCATAATTCTTAAAGGCAGATAAAGAAATATGGCTTTAAAGGCATCTTTTCAGTGCAAGACATTTAGACTTATCTGTGTTTTCAGTTGGATGATAAAATATTAAATTATACAAAGAGAAGAGCTAAGTAAATCCAAATGTTTAAGAGAAAATAAATGTTCAATTTACTTCAATCAGACGTTTAAAAATGCAAAAAAGCAAAAAGATCTATTTTTTGCAATAAATTAGAAATAATTGTCTAGAAATAGTTGTTCAAAACAAGGTAACTTGATATGGCTTATTTGGAAAGACATCTTGTGACCCTCCCTCTTTTTTCTGGTTATGTCACTTCCAAGCGTTACGGAACAGGTGAGAGCATCCGGGATATGTGCTGGAGAACTGGCTGTGGGGCTAAAATATGCATGCAGCCTGTAAATAAAGAGAATGCTAAACAATGATGGCACATATGTACCATCTATTCTCCTTTGGCTATGAAAAAGATTAAATTAGAACTGCAACATTTGATTGGTTTTACAAAGTCTATTAAGAAAACAACACTAAGCATATACTATGATCCATTATGTGTTAGACTACAATTTTACAACCATGGATAAAAATATTAAAAACACATTCCAGGAGTGAACAGGAGTGAACAGAGTGATGATATTGGCAGAGAAAAGGCAAAGATACTAATAGAGGAAGACAAGCAAAAAAGAAAAATCAACAAAGTACACTGTACATTATAAACTACATAACCTATTTGTCTAATGTTAAAACACAACAACACACACACACATATATAAAATAGCCTGTCAATATATAAATGATCCAAAATTTTAAGATATAATTCATCACACTTTATAATATGTCATAAAATAAACAAGTCAAATTTTCAAGCAAACTGTCCATTTCCTCATATATGGGTGAGAGAAGAGGTTGGCTTATGTGTATATATAGCCAGACAATACGTAAGAAATCTACAAGTATAATTTTGTAAGATAGAACAAAAAAAGAAAGAAAACAATCTATTAACTTATTTATGAATCATAGAATGAAGCCTAGCTCTTGGAGAAATTGAAAACAATAATTATTTAATGCTTATGTTTTTCCAGACATTTTAGTTCATTCAATAACATTCATTGAGTTACTACTATGTACTTACTGTGTGCTAAGTTCAGTGTGAGATGTGTGATATGGTAGTGACTGGACAGGTATGACTCTTGTCCTTCAAATGAATGTAAGAGACAAGAAATAAATGAAACCAGTAAATAAACAAAATAGTTATGAAACAAAATTGTCAGTTTCATGTGTCAACTAGTTAAGCTATTCAAACGCCAGTTATTGGATCAATCACTAATCTAGGTCTTGCTGTGATGTTATGTAGTAGATGTGTTTACCTTCTGCAATCAGCTGATGTTAACTAAAAGAAACTATCAACTTCAAGGATGAGCCTGATCCAAGCAGTGCAAAGACCTTAAGGGCAGAGCTGAGACTTCTTTCTGTGAGACAGAAGAGACTCCACCTGTGGACTGCAGCTGGAGCACATGCACAAGTTTCCAATCTGCTCCTCCTGGTGACCTGCCCTGCAGATTTGGGAATTGTTTAGCCAGCCCTCACAGTGTAAACCAATTTCTTGCAATAAATTACATATAGATAGATATCTGTATCTATCTATAGATAATCCTATATATCCTACTGAATTTGTTTCTCTAATGGAGCCCTGGCTGATACAGAAAAATAAAGGCTTTGAATTAAAAATGAATATGCTGTGTTCAATGAACTGAAATCAACCACGTGTTGGAACACAGAGGGAGAAAGGAGAGGGCTAATGAGGACACGAGCTTGTATCCTTCTGTTGAATCCATATGATGTTCTTGGAGATAATTATTACAGCTGCCATTTCAAAGAGGAAAAAGTAAATTTAATAAAGTTATATAATGTTACCACAAATAAAAAGTTATGTAAATGAGATAGGGCTGGGATTTAAAACCCAGATTTATCTAACGCCATCCCTCACAATTTTCCAGTTTTTCTTTAGTCATTCATATGTAGGGAAAGTAATAGCAATAAGACAATGATATACTAAGATACAACCAGTATGGTTGGTTAATGAAGTTTGGTTCCAAGCCCATGTTTCTTTATCCCTAATTTTTAAGGATCATTTGCCACTTGGCTATATCACTCCTATTATCCTTCATTTCTGTCATTTATCAAATGGTTTTCCTATGCCTTACAAATTTATAATTATTATATGACTTTAACCACCAAGTGCATTTATATGTCCAGAAACATATTTCCTTGATTCTGTGAACCCCAATGAACCTCCAAATCCATTCCACTTCCACCACACCCTGAGCTTGGTCCTTACTGGGAATGTTGCCACCCATGGAATCTTAAAATTATCTCACTGATCACTTTCTAGCTCTTGCACTCTTTGCCTCAGCCTCATCACATGCCACAGTCCCAGGTAACTCCTAGTGTAGCTTACTTATCAACTCTTTCCTATCTTTCTTGTCTTTTCATATGCAGATTGAGCATTGGAAAACACCCTTTAGCATCAGTCTCAGGTTCCATCTAGGTAAGCCAAAGGGCAGTTCTAAAGCTCTTTATTTTTTTTTTTAATTTTATTTTAATCATTGTGCAAGTACAGTTTTCTCCCTTTTACTCCCATTCCAGCCCACCCACCCAACACTCCCCACTTCCCTCCCATTACCACCCTCCCCTAGTTTTTGTCCATGTGTCCTTTAAATTTGTTCCTGTAAACCCTTCCCATTCTCCCCTGAAATTCCCTCTTCAATGTATGAACTCTTAACTGTTGCTCCTGGGCTGCCACACACTATGGCTAACTACCCATCTACACTGCTCAATAGAATTTTTTTGCAATGGTGGAAATTTCTTGTATCTGTTCTGTTTAATAGAGTACACAAGTCACTGCTGAGCACAAGAAATGTGACTAATACGTGTAAGAAACTGAATTGTTATTTTATTTTAATTAATTTAAATTTTAATGTAATAGATTCTGACTACTGTCTAAGATAGTACAGTTTCAGATTGATATCACTATACACTTGTGGTTCTAACCTAAGTCAGATTTCATTGCAGGTCAGAAATCTTGGTTTTTCTCTTTTTTGCTTTCTCTCCCAGTCTTCATAGTTCTATCTAGCTCAGAGCTGGCTTCCCCCAGTTCTTTAAAGTTAACCTCCAATTTCTTCCTCACTTTCAGTAAATGCCTGACTTTTTAACATATAAATAATGCATCACGCTATTAACACAAACACCATGAACTTACTTCACACTCACCAATCGTTTTCTTTTTTCTATCAAGTCACACTGGATAAAATGTCTCTAAACATTCTTTAGAAGTAATTATTTTACAGATGGTATGGGGCTTTTTGGAGATTTTTCATTATCAATTAGTTCCCTATCCCCTTATATCTTTACTTATTCTTTTATACCAGAATTTTTTTCTAATACTTTCTATACTCAATTTTCTTGAAAATTGACTTGAAAACAACTTCTCTCATCCAACCAACATTCCACTCTAATATTCTTTCTCATTTTAAAATACGCAGTCAAAACTCACAAAGTAAATCAAGATTTTTCAATCCTTACCATGTATCCTTAGATACTGGACAAAGTTTCAAAACTTACCTCTACCTTAGTGTTCTTCTCACTCACTATTCAGACTCCCCTAACCCTGCTTGTTCATTTACATATTCCTCAGGGCTCTCTTATTAGCTTTCTCCTCTTCTCCCTCTTTTTTTAAATTTTTTAAAAATTTTAATTGTTGTTCAAATACAGTTTTCTGTCTTTTACTCCCATCTCAGCCCACCCCCCCAGCACTTCCCACCTCCTTTCCATTTCCACTAGTTTTTGTCCCTGTGTCATTTGTACTTGTTCCTGTATACCCTTCCCTTTTCCCCTGAAATTCCTGCTCTCAATCTTAGCTTTCTCACAGAGCTTCTCATGATTCCCAGCTCCTTTAGACAGGCACTGCTCAAATCCCTTTTCACTGAAAGACTCGTAGCCCAGCTATAGTGAGTGAATTGGGGAGACAGATTCTATCCAGTCTCATCGCCTTCAGGACCTGTCTCAACTACAAGAATTGCCACTCCTGAGGTCAGATCATGGGCAAGACTTGCTGCAGAGCTCCTGACTAGAGGTAGGATGAGGCTTTGGCAGGCCTTCATCACAGGGCAGCTGCTTCTTCTACCCAGTTCCATTGTCTCCATAAACACAAATAGTTACAAGATGTAATGGGAGAGAAAAAAACATTTAAAAAAGTAATAAAACTATACAATGCCAGGGAATTGATTTCTTTTAAAATGTACAACATTTGTATGAGGGGAAAAAACACTACTGGCAGGCCAATGAGCTTATTGAACCAATGGAAAGCTACATTTTGTATTCTTTGTTCACAGATATGTTCCCACAGCATTATAAAGAAGTAAAGAGAACTTGTATCTTGTTGGTTTACTTCTCTAAGATATATCTATATCTATATATGTATCCATATCTATCTATTTATCTATGCCTCACTACAACTTAAATATAATTTGGTTAAGGAAACATGGTAAGACTCAAATATCATCAACATAATCCCAATGAAAAATCTAATTTCATTAATTAATGTATTTTTATGCATAATAAAAGCCCAATACAATTGTCAACCAGATAATTTTTTTTCTCTAAGAACAAATAGTAATTATAAAGTTATTATGGAAAAATAAACCCTCAAGAGACTTAATAAATATCCCTAAAAACAGGAAAGTCATAGGGGGTACTGAACAATCTAGACATCAAACTATACTATTAATGTTCTCATAGGAGTGTGGCTATACTATTGATTTTACCTTTTAGCCTAGGTAAATACATTAACTTCTGTCGATTATTTGGGGTTTTCTATTTTTTTAATTAATTTTGTTTTATTTATTTTTTAAATTTTATTTATTTATTTTTTTAGAGAGGGAAGGGGGGGACAGAGAGAGAGAGAGAGAGAGAGAGAGAGAGAGAGAGAGAGAGAGAGAGAGAGAGAAACATCAATGTGTGGTTGCTGGGGACCGTGGCCTGCAACCTAGGCATGTGCCCTGACTGGGAATCGAACCTGCGATGCCTGATTCGCAGCCCACACTCAATTCACTGAGCTACACCAGCCAGGGCTGGTTTTATTTTTTTTAAGATTTTATTTATTTTTAGAGAGGGAAGTGAGGGAGAGAGAGAGAGAGAGAGAGAAACATCAATGTACAGCTGCTGGAGGTCATGGCCTACAATCCAGGCATGTGCCCTGACTGGGAATCGAACCTGCAACACTTTGGTTCACAGCCCACGCTCCATCCACTGAGCTACGCCAGCCAGGGCGGGGTTTTCTATTTAAAATAAAATCTGTGAACAGATTTATTTCAATATTCTTCTTCTTTTACATATATATGTATATATACATACAAGCACACACACACACACACGCACACACACAAAATTTGCCTTTGTACTGGCTTGAACTTCCAGGTATGATGTGCTTAGAGAGAACATTCCTGTCTTCTTCCTGAACTTCGGGATAAAAATATGTACTTTATTATGTCATTCTTTTCTATGCATTGTTTGCTAATAATATTTGTCATGAATGAGTGTTGAATATTTTCAAATGCCCTTTTGCATTAAATGAGCTGATCTTATGGCATTTCTTCTAGTCTATTAATATAAAGAATTGGCCTGGCTGGTGTGGCTCAGTGGATTGAGTGCCTGCCTGAGAAACAAAGGGTCACCGGTTGGATTCCCAGTAAGAGGACATGACTGGGTTGTGGGCCAGGTCCCCAGTAAAGGGCATACGAGAGACAACCACACAATGATGTTTTTCTACTGCTCTCCTTTCCCATCTCTCTAAAAATAAATTGATTAATTTAAAAAAGAAAAAAAAAAAAGAACTGCACTGGTTGTTGAATGTTGAACCAGTTTTGTATTCTTGGGATATAGTGTAATCAGTGGTGATGTATTATCACTGTTACATATTGTTGAATTAGAATATTCATATTTTGGTGAGAATTTTTGCATCTATTTTCATAACTCATATTGGTCTGTAGTTTCCTTTTATTTTCATGTTTTTGTTTGGATTAGCAATGAAGAAAATGTTGGCTTTACAAGTTGGGAGTGGGAATTGTTTTCTCTCCTTCTCATTCTGAAACTATTGTTAAGAATTGGTATAATTTTTTCCCTTCCATCAGCTGCAAAGTGTTTTTACCAGTACCTTAAGGCAGTAGTTTTTATTGCTTTCTCTCTGCAGGTTAAATCTTTTGGAAGATAGAGGAGGTAGGATGGGCAAAATTTCAGAAGTTAATGCTGTTCTGTTTTCCAAGCAGTATCAGAAGGAGAATGTACTTAGATTCTCCCTGAGTTTTTTCTTTCATCTCCTAGTCATGTTCAGGAGGGAAAGTCTGCAAGACATTGTGAAATCCCCATGTCTGCAGGTCCAATGGACTTCCCACGTCTAGTCCAGTTTTCACAATTTATTTGAAAAATTTAATCTGTATTTCCAGTCTATTCCAAGTATGCAAGTGAGAGAGTCCTGTTTCTTGCTTCTTTCTTTCCCAAGGTTTTAGGTTATTTAATTTCATCATAATCTCAGTTCTGTGATGGGTTTGAGAAAGTGATTAAAGTGCAATTTGTACTTTAGGTTTTTCAGTGGGGTAAGAATAAGAGTGAGACTCTTCCCAGCTCTTTGTCTCTGAAATGAAACCAGACTCTTTTTAAAGAAAAGAAATCTGGTCTTTAATTTTATTTTGACATTTTATTTAAGGAAATATGCTAAGAACTCATCAAAATAATCAAAACAATCTCCACAAAATAATCTTTGCTTCTCTGATTAATCCTTTACAAAATCATCAAAATAAGCTTTTCCCTTACACTGAAGTAGGTTTTTTAATCTATTATAATTCAAGCTAACTGAAAAGAATGAAAGTTGAAGTGGTTTTTAAAAGCATTTTTATTATATTTAATGCTTATACTTTAATATTATGTAAGCCATTATACATGTATTGCATACAACACAAATTCAAAAATCCTGAATGTTAAAACCTGATTATGTATATTAGAATAGTTTTAGCTCTTTAGAAAAAGAAATCCTCCATTAAACTTGTAAGCCTCTTGCTTATGCATTCACTTTATTTTTTTACCTTATCATTTTTTGTACTTTATTTAATCTTTATTGTATTTTTACATTACCTTGTACTTTCCTTATACCCCCCTCCCTCCAGCAATCACCACACTGTTGTCCATGTCCATTCACTTTCTTAAGTTTTCTTAGAGGAGAACTATTTATTAAAATTAAAAACTGTCTATTACATGTTGGAATTGTTTTTATCCACAGTGCATAGTGTGAACTATATTTTGAAACATTGATTTATATTTATTTATACCTATTTCATACCATTATAATAAATTATATTAGCATTTTCTTTTTCCTAGTTCAAGAATTTAAGTGGCAAGATAGAAAGCAAAAATGATGTATGACTCTTCTTGGCTTTTTAAAAATGTAAGCACTAAAAGTTACACCCAGGAAGAAGCACCGGAGTAGGAATGAGTATCTATAGATGTATCTGTATCTATACCTACATATATCTATCTCTCTATTATCTATCAGCCTACTTACCTACCTACCTAGCATCTGACTGTCTGCTGTCACCATGAGCAGACACAGCAAGGATAGGATGGCTCTGGATTGGAAGGGTTCCCAGTCTTCATCTGGGGAAAGAAAGTAAGCCAGGGAGCAAACAGGAATTCAGGGTGAGAAAGGGAGTAAAAGAGAAACTGAACCATGCTTTTCAGAAGTGTTAAGTGAATGCAACCAAGACCTACAGTCACCTGGATGAGATGGAGAACCAGACAGAACCACAGGAGTGTTGTGAAGTTCTTCCTGTGGCCACTTGAAACAGAGGCCTCAGGCAGGCGCTGGATCTGAGCGTTCATGTTGAGTAATGTTTTATACAATACCTTCTACAGACAAATGGCCTTTGCCTGGGTCTTAGTTCTTTAAAATGTCCCTCTGTACTTTGACACCAGCTTGTCAGTGGAGCCCTGAGACCCAGAAGTTATGCAATGCAGTGAGTATTCCAAAAAGATATTAATTTTCATTTTATAAAATATAGTTTTAACATGAAGATTTATATGGCCCATATGAGGTAACTTATTCTAGCTGCTAAAATTCTAATTCTCTGATTGCCTCTAGCCTTTGCAAAAAGTAGAAAATATTTATAAATGACTGAAGTTATATTTCTCAACAACCTGAGAATATGTGAGCCTAAAATTAAAATTATGTTTTAAATATTTATTTATTTATTTTTAGAGAGAAGGGAAGGGAGGGAGAAAGAGAGGGAGAAAAACATCATTGCATGATTGCTCCTCGAGAACCCTCTACTGGGGACCTGGCCTGCAACCCAGGCAAGTCCCTTTACTGGGAATCAAATGGGTGACCCTTTGTTTCACAGGCAGGCACTCAATCCACTGAGCCACACCAGCCAGGGATAAAATTTAAATTATTTTGAGTTTTAGGAAATTAAGTTGTTCTTTCTGCTCCTCTGTTTTAAAACAATTGCTCTATTAAAACAAAATAACACAATAATATTTATTTTAGTTTGTACTATTCAGCTCATTCATTCTTCCATTTTTCCCCCTATTGGCTTTTCTTTTTTACTCCAAAATAATACTTTAAGAAAGTAAAAAGAGAATAAAAGAAAAATTAAATATTTTTCACCCTTCCACTTATATTGTCTAGTTTCTCATCAGCCACATTACTGAAGAACTTCAACAGTTTTTTAAGCTACTTGCATGACAGAAATAATGTTTTAGGGCTGTCATTGCTTTTCCTAATAAAGACTGATAGAAATGTTTTTATTAATTTTTATATCTTTAAGATGAGCATTTTATTTTACTTTGTAATGCATGCACCTTAACTAATGGTTTAAAAATATTAATATTAATAACTGTTGACTGATTTGCACTTTGTACTGCCCAACATAACATCAGAAAAATATAGATTAGAGAATCCAGTAACTTTAACGTATCATTAAAAATATATATATTTTTTAAATTTTGGTTTCTAACACAATAAGAATATAAACCCTGGTCACTGATTGAAAAAAACATTTACATTTTTGTCCACTATTTTACTTCTTCTATGTACTAAAAGTATTACAACAAAGAGAACAAATAAATAATAGCCTTTTATTATCACAATAGGAACATAGAGCTTCCGATATACTACTCTGTGAAATGTTCTGTGTTTTTTAAATAATTCTTTAAAATATATAGGGCACCATAAACTTTGATGCTATGTGCCACACATTTTCTAAAGAAGTACAGATTATAACTTGTTGTTCTGTCATCTTATCGTGCACTAAACTCTTGTCCCCATTTTTTGTAACAGCTTTGAGATAGCATTCATTTGAGATATAATTCAATTCTTTAAATGTACAACTCAGTGAATTTTTCAAAACACATTTAGAGTGAGGCAATCATCGCCTCTATCTAATTTTTGAACATCTTTTATCACTCTCTTCCTTAAGCAGCGACTGCTCTACTTCAGGCTATAGACCATATTCTGTGGGCCTTCTGTGACTGGCTTCTTTAAATGCGTGTTATAAGTTAATTCATTTTGCAGCAGGTATCAGTCACTTTACAAATCGTAGCCCTAGTGTAGACACTCAAAGCACAACAGAACATAATTAAATGTGTGAGCATGTTTATCTTCTGTATCTGAGGCACAGTGCTGCTAAAATGTAGTGACAAAAACCTCATTGCTTAGGTGTTATAGGTTACTGGCAGTCACCATTTATGACAGTTTTATTGTGGTAAGGGGAGGATGTGGGAGACCACTATGGTTCCTTGTATCATCATCATTTAAAAGGGGTGAAAAACATCTAAATTTCCCATCTGTTTTCTCTCTACTTTCATTGGGAAACATGAAATTTGCATTTAAATGTATGTATGTCCATACTTTCTCCTCTTACAATGTTATGGTTATATTTATTAACTTTTCATCTTTCTTTATACCTGTCTATCTTTAGTATCACCTGCATAATGAATTTACCCATAGCAGAAACTGTTCCAATTCTATAGTGAAATGGAGTTTTCATTTATTCTTCAAACTTGCATTTTATGTCAAGTATGTGTCAAGCAAAGTTCTGGGAATATTACAATAAATGAAGTATACTGTCTGACCTCTCCAGAAACAGACTTTTCCAAAGGATACATATATAAACTAATAATTTTAACTGTGTGATAATTGCCATAATAAACAACTGACCACATGATAGGAGACCACTGTCAAGGATAATATTCGATCACATCATGAATCATGTGTAGAGTTTTTCTAAATAAATGTGTGTGATTGGAATAGAGACAGTTTTGAGAGAATGCACCTTGTACCTAGATATAATGAGATGGGGAAAAAGGGTGTATTCTGAAAATTTGAAGTCTTTATGTATGAATTATGCCCCAAGCTCCTACAACAAGGACATTATACTCAAGAGAGACAGAAAGGAAAAAACATCTATTAAATGTGTGCTAAAGCGTGCCTGGTGAACATTTATTAAATTGGCCCTTTTAACTCTCAAGGTTTGAGTGAAATGGAAACATCATTCTTGCCTTCTGTCAATTCTGGTCCCTTAATATGGCCATTCCTTGAACTTTTCTTCAGAGCTATTCTGGGTAAGTTTTAGTCTGCTTTCTGTAGTATGAGCAAGGCTTGCTTTGTTAAGCTTTGACTATTCATATCATCTTAGGTTCCATATAAATATTCACAGTCATTTCAGTCAGCTGTTAGCCTGACTTTGGATCATCTGTATCAGATCTGCATGAAGGCTTTTAGAAACACAGAAGGATGCTGCCACCCTGGTATTTCTGACTCAGCAAAACCAGGATGGTTTTGGACTTTATGCCAGTGATTCTGATGCAGTAATTGAGAAAATAATACTCTAGAAGAAAGGTGTCACTTTCCATATTTTATATGGCTTATTTTAAGTCTTCAAGTTGAAGTTAATTAATGTCAGGACCCTTTCCAATGCCACATAACTCCATACTATCTAGATCAGAGATTGACAAATCCAGCTCACCGCCACCACCTGTTTTTGTAAATAACGTGCTTTTGAACAACCCGTCTGCACATCCACCTAGTGTCTATTGCTGCTTTAATACTCCAGGCATGCCTTGTGTTACTGTACTTAGCCTTACTGCACTTCACAGATGTGCCTTTTTTGACAAACTGAAGGCAAGACCCTCCACAAAGAAAATGATTATAACTTGCTTTGTTGAGATACTTTAATTATTGTGAAATCCTGAAATTTAACTAGAAAATAGTTATTATGCCCGTATAATCGCATAACTGAGTAGTTGTGACAGAGAGCACATGACCCAAAGAACCTAAAACAATCACTGTTTGGTTTTTATGTATCTATATATTGACCATAGTTCCTCAATCAAAATTTGGGGGAAAAGAATATATTTTATATTTTTTCCTGCTCCTTAATTTAATTGTCTTAAGTTATTTATAGTAGTTTCTCATCTGCAGAGGAATACCATTCAAGACCCCCAGCAGATGCCTGGAACTGTGGATAGAGTTAAATCCTATACACTATGTTTTATCCTACCCATACATACCTATGATAAATTTTAATGCATAAATTAGGCACAGTAAGAGATTAACAGTGACTACTAATAAAGTTGAACAATTATAACAATATACTTTACTAAAAGTCTCTTTTTGATCATGGATTTAGGAACTGAAAGAGCTGCTCAGCGACTAATGGGCGGTTAGTATATACAGTATGGATATGCTGGAAAAATGGGTGATTCACAGACCAGACATGGCCAGGAAGGAAGGTAAAATATTTTATCCTGCTATTCAGAATAATGCACAATTTATAATAAAACATATAAATTTCTTATTTGTAGAATTTTCTATTTACAATTTTTGGACCATTGTTGACTATAGGTAATTAAAGCTGTGGAAGTGAGACCATGGATACAGGGATACTTCTGTGTTTATGATGCCTAATTCACAATGCTTTACTTGTGACTAATTTTCCAATGTGCAATCATTGAATTAACACTAATATTTGTAGGAATGTCCATGGCACCCATTTTGTATTCACTGTCACATCATAAATAAGTACTACCTTTTTCTACTCATTGTAATTTTCTTATGTGTATAACCCTCTGAAAATTGGCTTTGGTTTCTTATTTTATTAAGAATACTGGTTGAATTTATTAATAATAAACTGATTGATCTTTTTAATTCAAAATGTTAATTATGATTACAACTACCAATATTTAATGAGCACTTACTATGATTCAGACATATTTATTATTTTATGTAATTATTGCAATAACTCCATACTATAAGCCTACTTGGTAAGTTTATAATTTTAGAGAAGTTAAATTAATATTATCTCCAGGATTTCTATACAGGCAAGATGACTCTCAAGGCCCTGTTCCCTTTCTTAATCATTTTATTTCTTTTTTTTTTATTCTTTTCTGCAGAAATATTTTCCCTTCTTTGTAGATTGCTTCACCTACATTCTTAATCCCATGCTCTCTATTAAAACATCCTCTGATTTGATGTGAGTAACCTAATACCTTTAATTACACTTTCATTAACTCTTACCAACACAGTCTGTTCCAGTGACTGGACCCAGGAACACTGTATAAAAGTTGGTGAAATGAATGAATCACGTTCAATGTCTCTTATCTATCAAAAAGCAATTGTACAATGTATGAATTTCCTATTGCTTCTGTAACACATGACCATGAACTTGGTGGCTTAAAACAACAGAAATGTATTTCCTCCAGTTTGGAGGACACAAATCCAAAATCATTATTACTGAGCAGGAATCAAGATGTCAGCAGGGTCACACTCCCTGTGGAGGCTCTAGAGAACTACTCCATCACTTCTTTCAGCTTCCAGTGGCTGTCAGCATGCCTGGAGCTGTGGCCCTATCACTCCAGTCGTCAGTATCTTCAAACTCTCTGTTCTATCTTAACATTACTTTTTTGTCGGTATGTTAAATTTTGCTCTGACTCCCTTTTGTAGGCATACAGGTGATTGTGTTTATTATCATTTCAGGGATAATTCAGGACAATCTCAAGATTCTTAATGTAAACATTTCTACTAATTTGTTTATTTATTTTGCCAAAGAGGTAACATTCATAGGATCCAAAAATCAGGATGTGGATATCTTTTGTGGAGACATTTTTGAGCCTACCACATGTAACATTTCTAATGATTCTGCAATTAATATAATTTAATATAATGTATGAAAAATAACAATGTAAATTATGTTTTCCTGATTTTATGCTATATACAACAATTAATTTTCATACAACCATGTTCAAGGCACTAAGCTCATTTTTATGTTTTTTTTTTTTTTTTACTGAAAATGCTTGAAGCTAAAAGAAACTGGGAGTAGTAGAGTTTGAATTAATTTTATGATAAATGCCTACCATATTTTTTAGACCATAAGATGCATTTGGGAGAAAAAGGGGGGGTGCATTTTTTTTAAATTTTTTATAAAGATTATAGATTCATATGGTTCAAAATTTTTTTTAAGATTTTATTTACTTATTTTTAGAGAGGGAAAGGAGGGAGAAAGAGAGAGAGAGAAAAATCAGTGTGTGGTTGCTGGGGGCCGTGGCCTGCAACCCAGGTATGTGGCCTGGCTGGGGATTGAACCTGCAACACTTTGGTTCCCAGCCCGCGCTCAACCCACTGAGCTATGCCAGCCAGGGCTGGGGGGTATGTTTTATAGTGCGAATGTAGCTTACCTGGCTCACTGTAGTGGTAGGGACGGCAGTGGATTGGGGTCACAGGAGGCAGGAGTAAGGTCACTGTTGCATTTTCCTCCCAAATTGGGCGAGGAGGGGAGTGTATCTTATAGTCCTAAAAATACAGTAATTATTGCATTTATGTCCCTGTTAAGTATAATCTATGTCAGGGATGTTAAACTCATTTTCACCAGGGGCCACATCAGCCTCGTGGCTGCCTTCAAAGGGCCGAATGTAATTTTAGGACTGTATAAATGTAACTACTCCTTAACAGTTAAGCGAGAGCTCAACACAGTCACCCGGTAGAAACAAGGTGCCAAGCTGGATAAAACAAGGTAGAGGGCTGGATTTGGCCTCAGGCCTTGTATTTGCCACCTGTGGTCTATGAGATTCTGTTGTTTTCAGAAATAAGAAAAATTCAAAAGTCATTGGAATTGTCTCAAGAGTTCCCCATGGACAATATATTCTTTCTTCTCAGTCATAGGTACCTGCTACATCTTTCCTTCTCCTCTCCTTTCCTTGCTTTCATTCTTTTTCTTCCCTGAAAATAACCTGAAAGCCAAATGTGGAGATATTGGGCTTAGAATGACTGAATCAGGGAATTCTAGGCACTTACAGGGGAATGTCTTATGTTCTAATGGGAAGAATAGCATTTTAGTTTTTCTCGATTTCCCCCGGTGGTATGGAATGATTAACATCCTCATACTAGCACTTCCATGTACCATTCTTTTCTTAAGGGTTTCTTTGAAAACTGATGACTCATTATGTTTGAGAAACAACAACCATAAAAATGTTTGTTTATTGTTTGGTTGATTGACAGTTTTTATCAATTTTTCTTTATTGTCCAAATGTCTGTAGTAAAACAAAATTAAAAACCCAGTAAGCCTTTGTCTGTAAATGCAAAAAGTGTCAGCATGAGAAGGAAAGTATCCATGATGGCAGGTGGGTTGGACTCCAGAACCTGGAGACCTGAAGCTAAGAGAGTTGTTGAAGAACAGAGTGGGAATGGGGTTCCTAGAAAGTGCTGGCTTAGTAGATCAAGAGAAGCACCACTTTAAATAGCTAAATATTTTTAATTCTTAGGAGTTAACTTGTGACACAATCACCTGCCGGCAGTGATGGCGGAATGCTGTGGATGGCTCGTCAACACATGAGAAAAACATACACAGAGACAACTGAGTCCTGTGGGGAAGAAGAAACAGAATGGCCACTCTCCCTGGTGAAGAGCACACCCCGTTCCCCCTCCAGAGAGGCTTTTTATTGGTTTCATTTGCATAGGAATTCAGGTAAAGCTCAGTAAACATTGCCGGGAAGTAAGGATCGAACAATAGATAACAAGGAAGTTCGAGGGCCTATTTTGAGTCAGGATCAAAGAGCTGTAAAACTTTAAAGAACAAACTTACTTCTTCCTTGGACCCTTATCATTCAACTGAGAGCATTCTAAACAAAGCAGTTTTCACAGGATCTTACATATTCTTTCTTAGGCCTGATCACCCAGGGAACCTGCCCTTTTCAGCATAGAGCTGTACCACCCTGTCATTGTTTCAGGCTTAGGCGGAGTAAGGGAACTAAGGCAGCCAAGGGATAAGGAGATTTTCTCCCAGACATGAGGACTCAGGCTGTATCACAGATGAAGAGCGAGGGTCCATCACCCCCTTTTGCTGTAGCCCCCAAAGTCCTTTCTTGGGGGCCTCCCACGTGATTGTGCCTGTCTTAGATCGTTCCCCCCTTGGGGAATCTTACCTGTCATTGGCTAACCAACCAAGCTTTGGGGTTCACTTATGAATGAAGCAGCAGAAGCAGCGCTTGTGCCAGAGACATAAGTTTTTGTCTCCTTGCTGGTTTACGGCCCAAGGCCACTCCTTCAGCCTTAGCTTTGGTGGGGATTACAGCTTCTGATACCAGGCAGGGCAGTTCCCAACAAACTTGGACAGATGTCTTCTCCAGTGTATACGTAACTAGAAATTCTTATCCTTTAACCCCATATGCTGGCTATCAGCCAGTTTATTATGTCACCCTTTTTAAAGTGAAAATTTCACTGCTTTTCCATCAGAGCCATATTATTGACTTCCCAGCAAGAGGGATGCCCACTAAGAACCAGAGCTGAGTCATACAGTTTTTGCCTTTTGCGGAGAGCAGGACCTAAAGTTGAGAACACATGGAGTAGGTCAGTGACTCAGAGGGAAATTGCACCCCATAGCATGCACAGTGCAGCATAGCAGACAACATGTGCTTACCTGAGGGCACCACCACCCTCTGGGAGCTTGTGCCATGCAACAGCATAAACTACACATGCCTGTTAGAATGGACATAAACATGTGCCTATTGGAGCAGTTGTATACAACATGTGCCTATCAGGACTGAGGAAAACAACACATGCTCATCCAAATTAAGAAAAATGTGTTTACAAGAAATTGTGCCAAATCAATATAACTGCAACCAAAAGAAGCATAAAAGCATAGGACTTCATACTATATATGGATGGTGTGTCCGAAAGAGAGTCATTTTAAGATGTCCTGCACGTTATGCCTCAGTAGAAAGACCTGCACTGTGCTTCTGTCCCTCTGACTTGGCTTTGTAAGATGTTGACTGCCCAGACCTGTTGCCTCCCAACCAGGACCTGATCTGGGTTCACTCATAGGGCTTGGGCTCATTATCCTCCAATTCTTTTGTACAATGTTATTACTAATTGTTTCTGAGTGACTATCACTGTTTTAGGTTCATATGGATTTAGATTGGACCTGCGTCAATAAAAGCTGAGTGAAGAGCAGTCCCCTGTGTTGATGTACTGTTATTCCTTAGTGCCAGTGTCACCTGTGGTGCTGGTGGTAATACAGGTGGCCTGTGTGCTTTCAGTTCCTGATGCCTGGGAAAGACTACCTGAGTGGGGACCAAGGGCTGACTTATAAGAAAGACTATATTCCAAAACACACTCAGGACACTTTTCCACCACCTCTCAGGACATGTGTTAGCCCCAAGGAACCCCCTGGGCTTCTAGCAGAATGTTGGTGAGAAACGTTTATCCTAGGCTTATGGGTTTGCAATGGAACAAACTCATTTTGAAGTCTGGGTGAGATTTATATCATTGTAAAATTAGTGTCAATGTCACAATGCAAGCACTGACTTTGGCTACTTTGGGTACCACCCATTGGAAATAGAAGAAATGACTCATCTTGTTTCCTGAGGCACCTGAGGTTCATATTTACAATATGCTAACATGACATAGGCAAAAAAAATTTGTTGTTGTTTTCACTAATTCACAAGCACTGAAATTATCATTAGGGTCTAAAACATAATTTTAAAATAATATACTTTTCTCTAGGTGTTTTAATTTCAGTACCTTTTCATAATTATTGAAAAGATATTTAAAACATTAGCTTGCTATGAATTATTATATTAATTAAATAATATAATAAGCATATCTAGTCCCTCACATGCCATATCAGCGCATGGTAGCTATTATTCGTAATATATAATTATTTTTCTGTCATTATGATACATTACTACTGTATGATAATTATTGTGGTGGTGGAACCTGCAACCTGGGTTTGTGCCCTGACCTAAATCAAACTTGTGACCTTTTGGTCTATGGATGATACTCTGACCAACTGAGCAACACTGACCAGAGCAGTCTCCTGGGGCACTTCCCAAACACAAACCAACCAATTCAGTTCACCCTCAAACCACTTTGCTTACTGAGCTTTCACATTATCGGTTGCTATAAACCTGCTCTATTTACCCTAGGGTCAGGCACCAGGCAGTTAGGGATAGCCCCAATCCTCAGAGCCTGAAACCAGCCAGTTCTAAACTTGCTCACACTCCCTTACCCATTCCTTCTGCAGAGACTATAGTTGAGGTTCTTGTCCATATTTTCTCCCTTTCCATCTGCCCTGTGACAAAACCCTGGTGCTTCCTTATGTGTCCCCTGACACCTCCCCTTGGCATGACATGCCCTTGAATCTTGGGAACTGTTAGCAATAAAATGTCTTTTCATTTGGAAGCCCTGATCTGCTAACTTTACTATAGTATAAATTTTCTGTTGATATGCCATATATTTATTATTGATACTATTATAGATATCCCCATTCCCCCTCCTTTACTCCTTCCATCCAGCCCCTACCTCCCCCTCAACCTTCACCACTGTGTTCATGGGCTATACATATATACATATGTTCTTTGGCTAATCTTTTCCAGTCTCCAACCCTCTTCCCCTCTAAGATCTGTTAGTCTGTTCATGTACCCACATCTCTGGTTTTATTTTCTTCAACAGTTTATTTTGTTCATTAGATGCTACATATAAGTGAGATCATATGCTATTTGTCTTTCTCTGACTAGTTGATTTTTCTTTCTCTGATGGGTGGACCAAGTCCACCCATGCTATCACAAAGTGTAAAAGTTCTTTCTTTTTTATAACCGCATAGAATTCCATTGTGTAAATGTACCACAGCTTTTTTTATTTTCTCATGTACTGATGGGCACTAGGGCTGTTTCAAGACCTTGGCTATTGTAAATAATGCAGTTATGAACACAGGGGTGTATATATGATTTCTGATAATATGCTGTATTTTAAAATATCCATGTTGGAAGATGGTCAAATATCTTTAACTGCAATGAATATGGTTGGTTGTATCATATAATGAAGATTCTATTGTCGTGACTGTTTTAATTATGAGAAGGAAGAAGAATAGTGACAAGATAATGCAGTGGATATCCCATCACTTGTCTGTTTTTGCTGAGCCTACAGTCCCAACCTTCAATGCTAAATTATCTTCAGGAATTCTTGCAGTTTAATTCAAAAAAGGCTTGTCTATTTTCTCTCTGGCCCCCTGCTTGGCACTGGAAATGACAGAGGAAGTAAGATATAATGTATATTTTGGATTATATTCTTTTTTAATCAACAATTGAAACAATATGACAATAAAAGTCACATAAAATTAGAATACTCAAATCTAATTTTCAAAAGTGATAGTGGAGAATTGGCTTTATAAAATATAAATCTGTGTAACATACTTTTAAATATTCAACATGCAAGGAATATTAACTCATTAATTCTCATAACAATCCTATTATTTTTGTACCGAGAAAATTGAGGCAAAGAGATGTTAAGTAATCTCCCCAAGACCATAAGGAAATCATTGGAAGTTAGAGTTAGAACCTAGGCGCTCTGGTTCCAGATTCCATGCCCTTCTCAAAGGCAACAATAAGTTTCAGCATACTTGCTTTAAAAATATTTATTTCTAAAAATTATTTATACACAATATACAATTGCATTATTTTTATCATGTCATCACATTTTCAACAGCAATTTCAACACCACAAATAAAAATGCCAAAGGCACAACAAAATGTACAGTTCGACATATCATGAAAACTTTATTCACTTGTATGCTCTTAATAATTTATCTAAAACTACTAAGAGTATTTTTTCTTTTACAAAAATAATAGGCTTTATTCTTTTATGGTCCCAAGAGTTCTATTCCTGATATAGTAACTATTTTAAAGTATTTTTCAGCCTTTAATATGAGAGTATGTGTACCATCACTACAGTTAAAACACTCATTGTAACTACTCACATAACTTCATGATATAATTCAAGGTATTCCCTTTTATTTTCTCATTTCAATATGAATATTACAGAATAATTTACATTCTTGATACTAAAACATTACCTCACATATAACATTTTATTCCTGATTATGAAAATATATTGCAATGCAACTTCCAAAAACTAAAGTAATAATTTTGAGTCATCAGAGTTACATAAAATATATTTTCTAAAACACAAAATAGGTTACTTTTATATATAAATAAGTTTTCTAAAGGGGAAATGAATTCATAACAGATTGATTGAGAAGAAAAATTACCTGTTTTAGTAAGAGTCTTATGAGTATAGATAGTTATTTTCATGTTTCTGATTCTCATAGGAAAGGAAATCTCAAAATCTCAAAAAATAATAGGAAAATAAGCAGGTATCATAAACTTAAACAAATTTTTGCTAGGGTGAAAATTATAACAGATTCAAAGGCATTTCACAGTGACTCATATTTCTGACTTTGAACAAGTGTACTACTTTTCCTAAAAAATCATAGATCCAGAAAAAACCTCCATGAACAGCTCCTTACATAGAAGTATGAAAATAGGTTAGAGCAGAAAAGCAAAAATACAAAACTGTTTTCCTGATATGTGACTTCTACCTGGAGTGAACAGTGAAATAAGTCAGAGCCTAATGCAGCGAGGATTTCTCCAGGGCAAGCTGAGCAGGAAAAGGAACAGTCTGGAGGCAGGGTTGCAAAAGGAAGAAAGAATCCATGGAACGCCAGGGTGCAAGGTTTGCCTTCAACAGAAATCAGAGGCAACAGCTTGTCTGGAAATAAAAATATATCATAAGAGAAGAACTATTCAGAATATATCAAAGGAACATTTTTTGTTTATATATGTTTAAATTATAACATATAGTATAATTTCCTCTACCTAGACTTCTAAAATGTAGACACTTTTTAAATTAAAAATACGTTTTTTTAATCAGTGCTATACTAAATGCAATTTATGCCCTGGAACCAGTCCATGTACTCTTAAACATGAAACTAGTATTAAAAATAAAAGTATTTAGAAATGTTTATAATGAACTGACATTCTTATGACATATTAGTATACTTTGTTATTATGGATTTAATTGTGTGCCCCAAATTCCTTAATTTAAGTCCTAACCAATGGCAATTCAGAATGTGACCTTATTTTGAAAGAGGCCTATGCAGGTGTATAATATTTGCTTAAACCAAAGTCAAAGGGCCTTAATGCAATATGACTGATCAACATATAAGAAAAGGAAATTTTGATGCAGAGGCATGCACACAAGGAAAATGCCATGTGGGGCTCTAGGCAAAGATCAAGCTGTACTTCTATACACCAAGGACCAACAAAGATGGCCAGCAAACCACCTGAAGCTAAGAGAGTGGTATAGAACCACTCTCTTATCTTCTCCCTCATATCACTCAGAAGAATCGACTCACAGACACCTTGATCTCAGACTTCTAGCCTGCAGAACTATGAGAAAAAAAGAAAAGAAAGAAAATTGTTGTTTAAAGCACTTAGTTTACGGTTCTTTGTTATAGCAGCCCTAGAAAAATAATATATTTATGAAAGTATCAATCTTTAATGTATTGAAAAAAAACTTTACATAAGGATTCTTCTAAAGCACAGAACAATATAGCTAAATACACGTAATGATAAACTAAATGCTATTCATTTGAGTTTTCCGAAGCTAAATCTTAACCTTATTTATTTATTTTTTTTTCATCTTGTTTAAGGCTTGGGCACTACAGTATCTTCAGGAGACATGTACATAATATAACTGAGTGAAGAGACTCATGGTACAACACAATAATGAAGAAAAAATGAATTACATACATACAAGTTGGTGCATTGGCCACATAAAACATGTCTGTAGACCCACCAGTTTGAGATCATTGCTTTGTATTATTTTTCCTTTGGTTATCTCAAGCACAGCCATTATTTAACTTATTTTCTATTCTCAAGTATTTATCTTTATTCAGAGTTCTCTTAGGAACTACAGTCCTGTATGTTCAATTATGTGTTCAACCTCTTCATTTGGTAGTTTTAGAGATATAGATCACTCAACATGTCCAAAATGAAAGCATGTCAAAGTTCATAAAATCAATTGGTTTCCGATTTATGCCACTAATTAGCACCTAGTGTGAAGTCATGAAGCTCTCCCAGTGATAATACATTTTCTCTTGTGTGATAGAAAAAATTTGTTCATTACAAGGTCTGTCCAGAAGGTAACCAACCATGTAATATGAAAAATACAGACATTTATTGAAGAAGATACAAAAAACATTGTACATAGGACAATGATGCCTCAGTCCCCTTCAAAGTAGGCACCTTGGGACCTTACACAGTTCTCCCAACCTCCATCAGCTGCCCTCTTATATTTTCCTGAATCTCAGTGATGGTCTGAAATCTTTTCCCTTTCAAAGGTGATTTCAGTTTTGGGGAAAGCCAGAAGTCACAGAGTGCCAAATCTGGGCTGTAGTGGGGCTGAGTCACCTGGGTGATTTGATGTTTTGCCAAGCACCTCTGCACTGGATGTGATGTGTGAGCTAGTACTTTATCGTAATGAATGAAGCTGCCAATCACCAGTTGCCCATAGCTGCAGGCTTCTGAATCATCCAAATAGTTTCCGTGGAGGAATGTTCAAACTTTACACAAAATTTGATGCAGATTCATCAAATTTTGCTCTGCTTGCTCAGTCATTTCGAATGTGACAGCAATACAGTACATGCTCACTCAATGGCATCTACTGTACCCACTGACTAGTACAGTGAAGTTGTCATTGTTCACACATGCACATCCCAGTCCACTCTTCTTGGTTGCCAGGTTACACTGATGTTGCACAAACCATTCTCGTTATATTAACAATGGCATGACTTCTTCTGGACAGACTAATTATATACATATATTTTTTAAGTTCTTTGGTGAACACTTGTGAAAAATATCAAAATCAATTATGTCCTTTCAGACCTTTCTGATATAGAAGTCATCTGATAGAGATAGCAATAAACTATCAAAGACAGACTGCTAAATATTTATAGTAAATTATGTTTTTAATAAATATGTAATTCTCTTCTTTTTCCAATTAATGCTAATGGTGATGGTATTATGCTTCTCCTATTTAGCATCCCCATTCCTTACTTCACTGTGTGAATATTTCATAGAGAGATGCCCATTACTTGGCTTATAGAATATCTCTCACATGCTATTTTGTGATCTATTATAAAAGGCAATATAGTTCAATTTAGTGGCAAAAGGTCCAATATCTGGAGCTAGAGTATTTGTACCCCAATAGGAAGTTGCACCAAGATTGGTGCAACCACTATGGAAAACAATGTGGAAATTCCTCAAAAATTTTAAAATGGCATTCCTTATGACCCAACCATCTGAAGAAACCCAAAGCACTAACTCAAAGGAAATATGCACCCCCATGTACATTGCAGCATTATTTACAATAACCAAGATATAGAAGCAACCCAAGTGCCCAAAATAGATGTGTATAAAAAAGATGTGGTACATATGTACAATGGAATAATAGCCATAAAAAAGAATGAAATTTTACCTTTTGTGACAGCATGAGTGGACCTAGAAAGTATTATACTAAGTAAGTGAAATAAGTCAGACAGAGAAAGACAAATAGCATGTGATTTCACTCACAAGTAGAATCTAAAAACAAACTAGAAACAGACTCATAGATACAGAGAACAGACTGACAGTTGACAGAGGGGAGAGGGGTTTGGGGGCATGGGTGAAAAAAATTGAAGGGTTAAGAAGTGCAAATTTTAGTTACAGAATAGTCATGAGGATGTAAATTACAATAACATTGGGAACATAGTGAACAATATGGTAATTAATATGTATGGGGTTAGGAGGGAACTTGAAATATTGGGGAGACCATTTTGTAAAGTAGATGATTGTCTAATTACTATGCTGTACACCTGAAACTAATACAAAATAATATTGATTATTAACTGTAATTGAATAAGAAAATTGTGACATAAATAGTGACCAAATATGATCAAATAACTAATGAATATTTGAGAAATATTAAATATGAATTAAAATTAACATTGCCAAATTTAATATAATTCATTTCTACATATGTATTGTCAGAGTAGAAAAATAGCAACTGATGCTGATACGAATTCTTTTAAAACTTTCCCATTTAAAAAAATACTTTCCCATCATAATTATGAAGTGTGAAATTAGGACTTTTCATGGTGACAATTTATCAATATGTTGAATTTTCACTCTCATATTTTTGTATATTTTTTTCTTTTTTCCCTTTGGGAACAATTATAAATTCCCAGCAAGTCTTAGATCAAATATTCTCATTTCAATTTTATTTATTATACTGAAAATATAAACATAAAACAATCAAATATTGTTATAATTATACAAAAAATGGTTTCTTTATTTTAAGTGAAATATGTGAGATATAAAGCAATTTCTACATGGTCTATTAAAGTCTTCACCAACATGTGAGTCATAATATTTTTTATGTAATAATCACAATACCAAGCCTCCAACCTGCATTTTAACAGAGCTCCTTGGCTTCCTAGAGGAAGTTCTTCAACAAATGCTCATGAGAATCTGAAGGTTGTAATTTAGACTTGGTCATCCTCAGTTTAATAAGGATATTAAAAAATACCATCATCATTGTACATAGAACTATTTCATAGAATTTGTTAAATGTATATATTTAGTTTTAAGCTTCTGAACTTCATTTTTTCTTAACTTTTCCTTTATATTCTGTTAGTTGACCTGAAATTAATGATGCAAGAAAGGACAATCACTTTGTGACATATTTGGGACCTGCAAGAATTTTGTTTGAATAGATCTACTCTTATTATAAGGAAAAAGCTTAACTCTGATGTTAATGAGAACTAATCATGTTAAATTTTCAGCCTACTGAAGCTTAACACAGACCTGTTTTATCAAAGGAATAGCTATAAACAGACATTTAGTTATAAATAACACTACTAAAATTCCATGGACTATAATCTTCCATTTAGCCTGACAAATCAGAAATTAAGTAAATACTTATATAGGATTTTAATCTTAACAAAAATCATTTTACATAACAAATTTGTTTATTTAATAAGATTGCAAAAATAGTATGTGGTCAGTCAGCACTTGTGCTTGTGAATATGTGTATTCTTTCAAGTAGAGCAATAAAACTTGTAATCTAGACAGGTACAAGAATCATCTACAATGCATATGGCAAAATTAAAGTGGAAATTAGTATAGCAGCTGTAACAACATATATTTCACAATATATTTCATTGCTTTATTTCATTTAATTGAACCACTAGTGATTCAGTGACTATTGGGTAGGTGATGTGTGCTAGGGACTGTGGACACATGCTAAAGATAAAGACACAAAAGTGATCTCTTCATAGAATGAATTTTCTAGAAAGGGAAAAAAACTAATCTAGAATCCAGAAAATATATATCATCAGTAATTTGGTCTAAGCAATTAGAAACAAATGAATAATTTATAAGTAGAAAAGGTGTGGGGGGCAGGGAGTCATTTACCTCAGACAGTCTGATCAGTCACAGCTTCTTTGAGGAGATGATAAGCAAGTTAAAATCTCAAGAATGAGAATGAGTAAGGTATATCAAAGTAGGGGATAGAGCAGCCCAGGCCAACTCAACAGCAGGTGTTGAGAACCCAGTGGAGAAAATAACTCTAGTTCTACATAAAGCAGAGATTTGTGTCTGTGACTCATTTGCCTTTCTGGAGGCTTCAAGCTAGGTGCAAGGTGAGTACTTTAGCAATGTGCATGCTCTGTGCAAAACAGAATTTCAGAATTATTTGAAAATAATTGAAAAAATGTTCAAAGTTTATTTTTATTATCATTAGAAATATTAACATTTGTCAATCAAAAAAGGATGTCTGAGGTTTTAAAAAATAATACTTCAGACTCTGCCTTCAGAAATTCCTAGCCACACTTCATATTCTCCCTCTCAAAAGCTGGCAAATATCCTGAAGAGATTCCAGCCATGTGCCTGAGTCCAGCTGCTTCACCCAGCAGGATTTTGTTTCTTAAGCACCACGTATTCCAGGACATTTCAGTCTATCTTTCATAAATTTTCTCTTAAATCCTCAGACTCCCAAATAGTCCCAGAACTTAGAAAATGTCCTGTGGAGAGAATCTGTCAAGCATTTGAGTGTCCTCAGTTTTCTGCTTTCTGGTTCCAGCTCTGCAGGTCAGCTACTCTTCTTGGTTCCTCCTTCCCCCAGCAGAGGCTCTGTGCTCCAGCTCAGCCTGATCTGCAACTGTGCCCAGAATCAGCAAATATCCACTCTCTTACAATGAAGTGGACTTGAGGCAAAACTTCATGTACCGACTTAATCCTATAAAGCACCGTCTTTTCCTTTGGCATTTTGAATCAACAGGGATTTGTCACAGCTCAGGAAGAGTGTTCCATAATCTCAGAAATGACCAGGCATTTTACTTTCCCTAATGTAACATCCCTCTATTTGAGGTCTATTAGCTCTCTTAGAAAAGATAAAAAGAAAAATATGTGTTCCATATGTTATAATAGGTCTTCCTATAGTATATTAGCCTTACCCTTAATTAAGAGGCTCTAGCTCTATGAATTGACCCAAACCTAGGAATTAATTAGTATGGGACCCTAGCCACAGGTGGGTCCATTCAATCTTTGTTGGTCACATTAGATACATCATTGTTGTTATTATTGTTATTGTGTCGTGACGGTTGACAATAATGATGTTTCATTTATATAATTCAAGCAAGGCCTTAATTTATGGTCCATCTGTTTTGTTTCTGGAAACCTCAAAATCAGCTAACTCCAGTTATAACTAAGATCAGTGCTGTTCACAGCAATGAGATCATTAGATTTAATGGAATGCTGTGAGAGCTGTCAGCTTGTGGTAGTGGAAGAGAAGAAGCAAGAGCAGTTGTCATCAGAGTGAGTGCTATGCCAAGCTGTAGATATTGGAGGGACAGGGCACATGAATACATGGAGAGAGAATCTTTATTTTTCTCTAACTTGTGGAAAGACAACTGAATATTATATTTCTGTGGAAATTGGAAGATAGAAACAGGTAGTAAATTTTTATGACTGCTTCCATAATAGTTCTGTTATTTGTTCCTAGAAAAATAAGAGAGTATAAACAAGTAATAATGTAGAAGCTTGAGGTCACACAGATGATAGCATCTGTACTCTGTTTTCCAGTTGTAAACATCAGCCCTTAATTAAAAAGTTAAAGAAAGGGAGTAGATAAATTTAATAAAAATTAGCCATGACTCTTCCAGAAAAAAAGTATTTCATTCTGTTTTATAGCCTAGTAATATACCATTGTATTTATGTACCACATTTTTAACCTAATCATCTGTTGATGGGCATTGGCCAGGGTATAGGAATTGGGTTAAAAAGATGAAGGGAGTAAAAAGTTACAAAATAGTCACAGGGATATAAACTATAGCATGGGAAATATAGTCAGAAATATTATAATAACTATGTATGGTGTCAGGTGGGTACTAGAATTATCAGAGGGACCATTTCCTATTATATAAGTGTCTAATCACTATGTTAAACACCTGAAACAAATATGTGTGTGTGTACATATGTAAAGGGCTTAGAAAATGGTCTAACATGTACTAAGACCTGTGAAAAAAACAGAAAAAAGTAGAAGTATACTTTGTGGGTAGGTAGTAGAAGATAAAGAGACAATTAAGTAAAGGTAAGAGAACACTTATCAAAAATGTGAATGGGTTCTGTCTGGTGTGACTCAGTAGATTGAGTGCTGTATTGCAAAACAAAGGGTTGCCAGTTCAATTCCCAGTCAAGGTACATGCCTGGGTTGTGGGCCAGGTGCCCGGTGGGGAGCCCACAAGAGGCAACTACACACTGATGTTTCTCTTTCTTTCATCCCCCATTCTTCTCTCTAAATGTAAATAAATAAAATAACGTCTTTAAAAAATGTGAGTGGGAAAGAGACTATTAGCAAAAATAAGATAATCTCTGTCTTCACTGACCTTCCTTAAAAGAGTGCCCATGGTGAAAATTGGTTCCAATGCAAGATTTATAGCTGTCAATAAATCTGTTTTAAAATCTTGTTTTGTCTGTCTCCTTGCAAGCAGCATTGACCTTGAGATTCTTTTATTTGTGCATATGTATTAGAAACAAGTTAAATTAGTGTTTAAAGGTTAAAGAGTTTACATGAATAAGAATATAATATTTCCACTGGTAAATTGGTAAGCAATTTATACATGATATTCCACATTATAATAGGTTTGTGTGAGGCCTCCTTCATATTTTTTAAAATTATGTTTTATTATTTCCAAAGCAGTACTAATTTCTTAGTGAACTAAATAAACAAACTTATGGCAATTAAACAATTACCATAAATTTAATGATATTATTGTGGTAGATTACAGGTTTCCAGTTATTCATGCTTCATGTATCCACACTATACTGTATAATTGTTTTCAGATGTTATACAAGAGGGGCTTTAAGTGGGTCCGAGTAGATGAGCTAGGACCCTAGCATTTCTGATGTTTCCCAGAGAAGAGCTTCTCTCAAGTAGCTAAGGACACTTTTAGTCTCAGCCTTAGAATAAATGCATGTGAGGTCCAGCTGAGTCCAACCCATAGTGAGGAGCAAAGCCCGTTCACACCTACAGTATGGAGAGTCAGTCTGCCCAGCCTACTCCTAATGAACTGATTCACAACAAAATTGAAGATCCATGAGTGTGGGAATAAAGTTTATTGTTATTATATATAACTGAGGCTTGAGTGGCTTGTTAATAAGCATTACTGAGTTGACTGCTTCATCTGTCACCTAGAAGTGGAGTGCTACCATATCAAAAGTCTAAAATATGTAGTATTGCATTTGGGACTAGAGAGCAGGAGTTTTGAAAACTATAAGAGGGGTGTGGGGAAAAGAAGGAACAGGCCAGTTTAAAAATAGAATTAAGAAGGATTATAGAAACCTAGAAATGCTGGCATATGCTGGATTTGAATATAACTTTATATATATATAAAGATTATATATATGTAATTTTAAATATATATATATAATTTTATTATATATATATCTCGATTATAGTAAGTGGAACCAGCATCTGGTCAAAAACTTTCCTATTCCCAGATTAGGAGTACAACACAATGTTTGCTTGGCAGGATGTCAGAATTCCTAGGGGTTTATGACTTTAGTGGGTTTTCAATTTCTCCTTTTTTCAAATGAGAGTATTTTTTGAACTTATTCCTTAATCATTTGTTGGGAATATGGATGGAGAGTACGGTGTCTTTTCAGTTAGGAGGTCTCCATATAAAAATAACTGATCCCATGCCTGATACTGATCATGAGATCCTTAGCAACAATTAGTAAGTCTTAGTAAGTAGGGGGCAGCAGTTGAGTGAAATTTGCATGTGGATGGATCCTAAATAACAGTGATTAATGGAGTAGACTGGGCTAGACTTACTGGTTTTTGCCACTCTTAATTCCTCCCTGTATCAATGTCTTATGCCATATAACATACTTTGCCTAATTGGATATTAACATGCACAAAGAGTAAGGTGCCAAAATATACTGACATGAATGGGCTTTCTTTCTTGTTCTACTGGTTCTCCTTCTAATGTTATCACAAGAAGTAGACCTTACCTGACATTGTAGGAAGAAACCAAGCTCTACAGACCTGAAGCCTAAGGAGGAGCTTCACAACTGAGCCCAGCCTGAATGCTAACCTAGAACTGTATTTAGAACCATGGAAATAGTACCACATGCTATTGATGTATGTCTCTGAGTTTGAGGTGAATTCAAGGCAGCATATTTTTGACAATAATGCACTAATAGAGTTATAAGCCATGGATTTAATACTAGAGGCAAAACTGCCCTCAGAGAAAGAATTTTTTAAATTATATAGGCAAAGGAGGATACTTTTTATATATATAGGTTCATGTTAATAAAATTAAACATAAAAATAAAAATGTTTTCCCCGTAACACTTTGAAGAAAATTTTCTTCCTCTTGGGTCATTTCAGAAAATTAGCTTTAAGTCATAGATGGAAAGAAGACCACAGAGAATTGATTTTTAAATAAATATAATTTGCCTTTTAGTACCTTCAATATTAAAAATTTAAGTAAATATTTAATAATAAATATATAAAGCCTATAACATAAACTTGAGGGAATTAATATATTTTCGTTCTCTTATTTCCCTACCTCATATTACAATTTGAAATGAAGAAAAATCTTCTTTGGAATATCAGGTTATTGGGGGAAGTTTAAATTTTTAAATCTGACTTGTATTATGTTTCATAACTTTAAAATTATTTCAGAAAGCAAATTATCATCATAGTCTTTATATATTTTCCTTAAAATTTTCTATAATTTTAAAACTGTTCTACAACAAAATTAACTTTTATCTATAACAAATATGTGAGGATATTTACTTTTATGGTGTGGAGGGGTCATCTATACATAATGCGGGTATGGAATTGAAAATAATATAAGCTGTAATCTAATTGTACTTTTATGTTTCAAAGATTTATTATTTTAAATCAAACACTACCAATATTGTATACGTAACTTAGACTATAATTCTCTAAATATGATATTGGCATAATATTTCATATTATAATATTTGTTATATTTCTCTCAATTTTTGGATATAATTTTGGTGTTATTGTCTGATACTTTTTTTTTTAATTTACCCACTGAAAGTATTCAGCTTGATGATGTTTTTTTAGATTTTATTTATTTATTTATTTTTAGAGAAGGAAGGGAGGGAAAAAGAGAGAGGGAGAGAAACATCAATGTGTGGTTGCTGGGGTCTGTAGCCTGCAACCCATGCATGTGCCCTGACTGGGAATTGAACCTATGATGCTCTGGTTCGCAGCCTGCACTCAATCCACTGAGCTACACCAGCCAGGGCAATTTTTTGATACTTCTAACTAGTTTTAGAAAATTAAAATTGTACAACATCGACTTGAATATGTATATTGATAGGGCCTCAAAATGCCATCAGATAGGCCTTGCAAGAAATGTTACAAAGGTTCTTCAGTCAGGGGGCGGGGGGATAAATATATATATAACTTAATTAAGTGGTGACACTCAAAGAATAGCCTGAAGTCTATTTGAACAGAAGTTTTACAATTAAGGAAATAATGAAGAAGCCACATTGAGACTAGTAGGAGGGGCAGACCAGGGGCAGACTCAGAACAGACTAGTCAGTCCCACATCAATATTTGGTGGATAAAAATTGGGAGGGCTATCATGCTTCAGAGGGCCCCACTGAGGAGTGAGGAGTCCCAGTCCTATATCAGGTCCCCTAGACCAGGGTTCCCAGCCTGGAAAGAGAAGCCCTCATAATTTCTGGCTGTAACAACTAGCGAGGATTGTGATTGAATGAGATGGAGGGGCCCTGGTGACTCAAGTGTTCCTCTTAATAGGCCCACACACAGAATTACTCATACTCACTCATTCCTGGCCCCAGCACTGGAGTAGCAACTTAAAAGGCATGAGGGATATACCTGGAGAAACTGAATTGTATCAGGGCAAGAGCTGGAGGGGCAGCTTTTTTCCAGAGAGAGATGATGGAGAGGACAATTGTTCCTGTTCTAAACTTTCCCTCCATAGAGCCATCAGGCAGGCACCATATCTGAGTCTCCATCAACTTGATCACATTGTTTGCCCAGCCCTGGTGATTCACTGAGACCCATACCTTACCCAACTTGCAGTCCCAGTCAAGCTGTTTCCAGTGACTTTTCCATAATTACAGCCTGTCTTGACTCATGCTTAAGACTTTCCTAAAGTCTATCAAAGAGTATCTGGTCTCCATGTGCTCCATACCTACTGGCCCCAGGTCTGGGACTAGCAGCAGCTGAACTTGGTTCATAGTTTAGCTTCTCCTGGGCACCTCCAAGTCCAGCATGAGTAGCAGCCGTCTGAAGATCACTGCGTAGCTATTGCTAGGTGGCCCTGGGCAGGACACAGATGGCAGTTGACCTTGGCCTGAGCCTCCCAGAAGGTCCCAAGATACCTCCATAAGTGACACATTCAAGGATAGGTCTCAGTGAGCACCAGAACCCCACTGAAGTAAGTCCTGCTTTGCAGGGTTCACCCCCTGCACAGATGATCCTTGCAGCCAGTTGGCCTGGGAGTAAATCCATCCAACTGATGTGACAACAATGATAAAGGCTCAACCACAACAGGAGGGTGTACACAAACAATATGGGGGGGGGGTCACCTGGAGTACCCAGCCTGGGTGAACAGGAAGGTTATGCCACTGGATCCTATAGAACACATGCTACATAAGACCACTCTTTCAAGTCCAGGTGATGTAGCAGCTTTAGATAATATATAGAAAGCAACACAGAGAGTTTGCCAAATTGAGAAGATGAAGAAACATATCTCAAATGAATGAATAGAACAAGGCTCCAGGAAAAATATTAAAGAAAACAGAGATAAGCAATATACCAGATGCAGAGTTCAAAACACTATTTATAAAGATTCTTAATGATCTCAGTGAAAATTTTAACAAACAGATAGTAAACATAAAAACAGAACTAGAAAACAAAAAAATGAACCAGTCATAAATGAAAAATGCGTTAACTGAAATTAAAAATACAGCACAGGAAATCAACAGTGGAGCAGATGAAGCAAATGATCAAATTATAGATTTGGAAGATAAGGAAGCAGAAAACACCCAATCAGAAGAACAAAAAGAAAATAGAATCCAAAAATGTAAGGACAATATAAGGAATATCTGAGACAACTTCAAGTGTACAATATTTGTGTCATGGGGCATGCCAGAATAAGAAAAGAGAGAGCAAGGAATTGAAACCCATGTGAAAATAATGACAGAATGCTTCCCCAATCTGGTGAAGAAAATAGATATACATGTCCAGAAAGTGCAGAGAATCTGAAATGGGATGAACCCAAAGAGGCTGACACCAAGACAAATCATAATTAAAATTCCAAAGGTTAAATAGAAAGAGAGAATATTAAAAGTAACAAAAATAGTTATGTACAAGGGAGCTCCCATAAGTCAGTCAGTTGATTCCTCAACAGAAACTCTGCAGGCTAGAATGGATTTGTAAGAAATATTTGAAGTGATGAAGAGCAGGGACCTACAACCAAGATGACTCTACATAGCAAAGGTATCATTTAGAATAGAGGGACAGACAGAGTTTCCCAGACAAAAAAGCTAAACAAGTCCATCACTAGCAAACTAATATTATAAGAAATGTTAAAGGGCCTTCTTTAAGATGAGGGGGGGTTGGGAAAAGGGGGGGAAACAGGTAAGTGGATTACAAAGTATAAATTGGTAGTTACAGAATAGTCATGGGGATATAAAGTACAGTATAGGGAATATAGTCAGTAATATTATAATAACAATACATGGTGACAGATGGGTACTAAATTTATTGAAATGATAACTTAGTATGTTGTATAATGTCTAATCGCTGGGTTTTCCACTTGATACTAACATAATATTGTATATCAAATGTAATTGAAACATAAAAAAATTAAAATAAAAAATAAAATAAAATTATGAAAACAGTTACAAATAATACAGTGGTCCCAAATAGTATGTTCAAATTGTCACTTGAAAATAGAGTATTTTTAATGTCATTAAGTGTGTTGAAGGATCCAAAATGTGATGGACAAGGTGAATGCTATACTCACCTTACCCCAGAGCCAAATTGGAATTATAATTAAAATCTATAACAATTAACATGAATCAACTGAACACTAGCTGAATAGAAATCTTATGACCAAGGATTTATAGAAAAAGCCACATTAAAACTGGTAGGTAAGGGGAAGGCAGGAAAAAAGAATGATCCCACACCCACTAGCAGTAGTGGAGATTCTGGAGTCATATCTCAGCTACAAACATTCCCTATGAGGATCATGAGGTCTCACTCCCAAGCCAGGCTCCCCCAGCCCAGAGCACCTGAGCCAGGGAGAGATGGCTACATAATGCCTGGCTGTGAAAAGCATCAGGGATTCTGTCAACCAAAGGGAAACAGGAGACTTCTAGAGAAACACAACCCTTCTAAAGGGCTAACAAACAAAATCTGATTCACAGCCATTCACCCTGGACTCCAGAGGAGGGAGAATTCAGTACACTGGAGTTATTTGAAGAAAGACTGGGGTTTGTAGCTCTGGGGAAAGGGTAGAAGGAAGAGCCAGTAGGATCCCTGTGCTGAGTCCCCATCTCACATTGCAGATACCATCTTTCATGGGTAAAGCACTACCCTTTACACAGCATCAGCCTGGGAGAAAGCAACAGTCCTCCACTTTAGACTTCCTTTTGCCCCATCCTGTGGAGTTTGCATCCTGCAAAGGAGTGTGCTGCCAGAGCTGGGTGTAGAGGTCTGGACAAACTCATGAGATGTTAATGAGTGATTGGTATGGCTTTAGGGCAGAGGCCCCAAACCTGACTGGCACCTCCCCCTCTTGGGAGATCCTATAGCCCCATCCTCTAAGCTTTAGGTGACCCCACCCTCTTGACCCCTGGTGTTTTTTCCCTGCCAAGGTTTGGGCAGAATCTAAGACAGACTGAGGTCTGTGGCTCAGAGAAAAGGGTCACTCCTCCTACCTTTCCCCAAACCTGAATGACACCTCCCCTTCAATGGACAATTACTAGCCAGCCCCCTTCCTTATTCCTGGTGGCACCACCCTGTTGAGCTCCTGGAAGAATCTTGGACAAACTAAGTTGTGTGACTCTAGGATGGTGGCCATTTAAGCCTCATATGCCCCACAGTTGCAGAGCCTTTGCTTCATCTGGCCACATATTAATTTGTTTGGATCTGATAAATTTTACTGGCTTCACCTGATGACTCTCTGAGACCCCACACCACCCAAAGCAATCTGTAGATTAAACACAAACCTGTCATGATACCAAAGATGTATTTTACAAAACCAGAACATACATTGCAAACATTTACATGGAATCACAAAGACCCTAAGTAGTTACCACCATCTTGAGGAAAAAGAACAAAGCTGGAGAAATCATTCTACATGACATTATACTTCAAGACCATAAAATCAAAACAGCATGGTACTAGCATAAAAACAGGTATATAGATCAATGGAACATAATAGAGAGCCCAGAAATAAACCCACACCATTATGGCAAATTAATAGTCAAAAAAGAAGAATAGAACATGCAAAGGCATAAAGATAGTCTATTCAATAAATGGTGTTTGGAATATTGGACAAATGTACAAAAAATGAAATAAGACCACCTTCTTATAACATACACAAGAATAAACTCAAAATGGGTTAAAGACTTAAATATAAAACCATAAAAATCCTAGAAAAAACCATAGGCAATAAAATCATGGATATTTTTCACAGCAATATTTTTTGATAGATCTTAGCAGGTAAGGGAAGGAAAAGAAAACAAACAAACAAATGGGACTACGTCAAATGAAAAAGATTTTGCACAGCAAAGAAAATGATCAACAAAATGAAAGACAACCCACTAAATAGGAAAACATACTCACCAATGATACATCTAATAAGGGGTTAACATCCAAAATTTATAAAGAATTTATACAATTCAACATCAAAAATAATTTTAATTTAAAAAATAGATGAGGGACCTGAATAGACACTTCTGCAAAGAGAACATACAGATGGGCAATAGACATATGAAGAGATACTCAGCATCAATAAACATCAGAGAAATGCAAATTAAAATCACAATGAGATACCACTTCACACCTGTCAGAATGGATATCATCAATAAATCAACAAACAAGTGTTGGCAAGGATGCAAAGAATAGGAAAGGCTTCTTTACTGTTGTTTGGAATGCAGATTGGTGCAGTTTTCCACTTTATACTGTGGAAAACAGTATAAAGTTTCCTCAAAAAACTAAAAATAATAAAAATGGAACTGCCTTATGACTCAGCAATTCCACTTATGGGGATATATCCAAAGATACCCAAAACACTAATTCAAAGAATATATGCACCCCTATGTTCATTGAAACACATTTACAGTAGCCAAGATTTAGAAGCAGCCCAAGTATCCATCAGCAGATGAGTGAATAAAAAAGCTGAGGTATGTTTACACAAAAGAGTACTGCTTGGATATTAAAGAGAAGGGAATCTTAGCTTTTGTGGCAGCATGGGTAGGCCAAGAGAGTATTATACTGAGGGAAATAAGCCAGTCAGAGAAAAGCAAGCACATATAATTTCACTTGTATGTGGAATTTAATGAACAAAATAAACAAACCATCAAAATAGAAAGAGTCATAGATACAGAAAACAGTCCGACAACTGTTAGATGAGAGGGAGTTTTGCGATTGAGTGAAAAATGTGAAGGGATAAAGAAAAAAAAGTAAAAGTCATACAAGATGGAGGTGTACATAGACAAACTGTGCCTCCTCACACAACCAAAATAAGGACAAGAATTCAAAAACAAAAAACAACCAGAACTGACAAAAAAAGCAAACTGTATGGAAGTTTGACAACCAAGGATTTAAAGAAGAAACATTCATCCAGACTGGTAGGAGGGGTGGAGATGGGCAGCCAGGTAAAGAGGACTCACAGCAAGGCAGTGGCTGGCGAGCAAGGTGGTGACTGGAGGATTTGGCAAGACAGCAGCTGGTGGATTGGGTGGTCCAACATTCTTGGGCAGATAAACCAGGAGGAACAACTGGGGAGCAAAACACACTGTGCAACCCAGGGCTCCAGCGAGGAGAAAAAGCCTCAAACCACTGATTCAAAACACCTGTGAGGGTTGAGGTGGCAGTGGGAGAAACACCCAGCCTCACAGGAGAGTTCATTGGAGAGACCCACATGGTCCTAGAACACACACAAACCCACCCACCTGGGAATCAGCACCAGCAGGGCCCAACTTGATTGTGGGTAGTAGGGGAAAATGACTGAAAACTGTCAGAGAGCGGAGCAAGCAGCATTATTCCCTCTCAGACACCTTCCCCACATACAGCATCATAATGCAGCCATGTGAGTTACCTTACCCTGGTGAATACCTAAGGCTCTGTTCCTTACTATGTAACAGGTGTGTCAAGACAAAAAAAAATGGAGTAAATGAAAGAAAAGATCAAAGCTCCAGAAAAAATACAACTAAGCAACAAAGAGATAGCCAACCTATCAGATGCACAGTTCAAAACACTGGTGATCAGGATGCTCACAGATTTGGTTGAATTTGATTGCAAATGAGATGAAAAGATGAAGGTTATGCTAAGGGAAATAAAGGAAAATGTACAGGGAACCAATAGTGATGGTAAGGAAACTAGAACTCAAATCAACTGTGTGGACCAGAAGGAAGAAAAAAACATTCAATCAGAAAAGAATGAAGAAACAAGAATTCGAGGAAATGATGAGAGGCTTAGGAATATCCAGGACATATTCAAACATTACAACATCCAAATTATAGGGCTACCAGAAGGAGAAGAAGAAGAACAAGAAATTGAAAACTCATTTGAACACAAATAATGAAGGAGAACTTCCCCAATCTAGCAAAGGAAATAGACTTTCAGGAAGTCCAGGAAGCTCAGAGAGTCCCAAAGAAGTTGGACGCAAGGAAGAATACACCAAGGTACATCATAACTACATTACCCAAGATTAAAATGAAGGAGAGAATCTTAGAAGCAGCAAGAGAAAAAGAGACAGTTACCTACAAAGGAGTTCCCATCAGACTGTCAGCTGATTTCTCAAAAGAGGCCTTATAGGCACAAAAGGGCTAGAAAGAAGTATTCCAAGTCATGAAAGGCAAGGACCTACACCCAAGATTGCTCTATTCAGCAAAGCTTTCATTTAGAATAGAAGAGCAGATAAAGTGCTTCTCAGATAAGGTCAAGTTAAAGGAGTTCATCATCACCAAGCCCTTATTATATGAAATGTTAAAGGAATTTATCTAAGAAAAAGAAAATAAAAATATGAACAGCAAAATGACAGCAAACTCAGTGATTAACAACAACATCTAAAACAAAAACAAAAGTAAACTAAGCAAACAACTAGAATAGGAACAAGCACCACAGAAATGGAGATCACATGGAGGGTTATCAAGAGGGCGATGGGAGAAGCAAAGAAGGGGGAAAAGGTACAAAGAATAAGTAGCATAAATGGTAGGTAGGAGATAGACTGGGTGAGGGTAAGAATAGTGTAGGAAATGTAGACGCCAAAGAACTCATATGTAAGACCCATGTATATAAACTAAAGTGGGGAAATGTGGGTGGGAGGCAGTGTGCAGGGTGGAGGAGAGTGAAGGGGGGAAATGGGACAACTGTAATAGCATAATGAATACAATATATCTTTGAAAAAAGAAAAAGTGATAGATACAGACAACAGTATGTTGATTGCCAGAGGGAAAGGGGATTGGGATAAAGTAGAAGAGGGTAAAGGGGGGATGAATGGTGATGGAAGGAGAACTGACATTAGGTGGTGAGCAAACAATACAATGTACAGATGATGTGTTGTGCTGTTTACCAGAAACCTGTGTAATTTTGTTGACTAATGTCACCCAATAAATTCAATAAAAAATTAGAAAGGCTTTTGAGATGGGATCCCTGGATTAAGTGTGTGACCTATATGCAATTATGTGTGTTCGTATAAATAAAAGGAGGCAGAGACTAAAGTGGTGTACACACAAGCCAAGGAAAAACAGGACCTGCTGATAGCTACCAGAATCTAGGAGAGAGAGTGTTTGTCCCACATAGCTTCCAGAAGTAATCAGGAGATACCTTTTGTTGTACCAAGCCACCAAGTCTGTGGTAATTTGTTATGGCTGCCCTAGGAAACTAATACAAATTCTGGTATGGGAAAGCAAAGTGCTGCTGTAACAAATATTACAAAGCTGGAAGTAGCTTTGAATTTGAATAATAAGTAGAGGCTGAAGGAAGTTAGATGCACACAATAGAAAAACCTTGGATTGTCCTGAAGAAGTGATTGGTAGAAATATGGATATAAAGGTGATATCCTTAGTGAGAGTTCAGAAGGAAATGAGGAACACATTATTGGAGACTGGAGGAATTGCAGTTCTTGTTATAAAACACCATTGACCTAGGTTGAATTTATACTACAGTTGATGGAAAAGCAGAATTTGTGATGGATGAAATTTGCTGAGGAGATTTTCAGGCAAAATGTTGAAGCTGCAGGCTAGTTTCTCCCTTTGTTTACAGTAAAATGTGAAAGGAAAGAGATAATTTAAAGAAGAAATTGCTAAGCAAAAATGAGCAGCATTTGATGATTTGGGAAACTGTCAGTCTATTCAGATTTCAAAGGAAGCTAAAATTAGGAAATCCACCCTTGACCAAGCATGCTCTGAAAAAATGAATCAATGATGTGGATGGAGAACATTTTACTGAAAATATTAGGTATGTAATGCATAGATATAATTCGCCCTCTTAACAGAAGCCAGGATTAGAAATGGGTTTGTCCAGGAAACATATGTAGAGGACTCGTTTGTAATGGCACAGTCCCTTCTAAATTACATGGGAAGACTACAAGGTTTCTAGGAATTCTAGGCCAACAGAAACACAGCCAGAAAGGGACAGGCTGGATAAAGTGAAAGAAGGTTTGTGATTCCCACATTTCAACCTCTTCTGTGTGAAAGACAATGTTAAGAAAAATGTTACAAGCCACAGATTGGAATAACATATTTTCTACATAATTTGATAAAGGATTGTTCTTCCAAATGTAAAAAGAACACTTAAAACACAAAAATAAGAAAACAACAACCCAGTATTGTGTCATGTATATTTTTAAAACTAAAAAGTCATAAAAATTGTTTATAAATCTAAAACTCTAATAAATACAATTAAAAATAAGTTGAGATACAGATGCATATTTGGCTAATGTATTTACACAGATATCTTTTCAGCAAAACTGACTCAAATTACCCAAGTTTATGATATTTAATTCAGAATGTCAGAGGCCATATAACACATTAGAAATAGAACAAATATAAAATATTAAAAAAACTGTATTTACATAACAGCTCTAACACCTCATAATTTATATTTATCTATTTATTTATTTATTTGGAAAGAAAAAGTTTATTCCTGATAACACAAATACCTTTTTGTACTTGCAAATATTTTATGTTTTTTTATTCTTTTTAATTAAATTTATTGGGGTGACATTGGTTAATAAAATCATATAAGTTTGAAGTGTACAATTCTATTATGTATCATCTGCATAGACCTGAAACAAAAGCTTTTTAAGTAGAAAATATAGGTACTAAATTTATGGACGTTGATCTTAGAGAGGATTTTATAAATTTGATGCCAAAAGCAATGGCAGTAAAGGCCAAAACAAATGAATGGAACTATTTCAAACTAAAATATTTCTTCACAGCAAAAGAAACCACCATGAAGCAAAAAGGCAAGCAATCAAATGAGAGAGGATACTTATAAACAACAGCTTTGACAAGGGATTAATACTCAAAATATGTAAAGAACTCATACAACTCAACACAAAACAAGCAATTCAATTAAAAAAAATAGGTAGAAGACCTGGACAGATAATTTTTCTCAGGAAGACACACAGATAGCCCACACATATATGCAAGCTGTCATACCACCCATTTTAAAAGTGAGAAAAATATTAGAATATATATCACACCAAAGGAAATAATACAAATGGCAAATAAACATATGAAACACCAGTCAATATAATTTTTATTAAAAATTTCAAATTAAAAAAATACAGAAATACCGCTACACACCTACTGCAAAGGCTGAAGTCCAGAAAAAAATAAAACCTGATAATACCAACTGCTAGCAAGAATTCAGAACAACAGGAATTGTTTATTGCTGGTTGGCATACCAAAAGATACAGATGCTTTGAGAAAGATTCTGGTAGCTTCTTGTAAAGATATACAATGGAGGACCTCCCAAAACCAATATTTTATTTATAAAAAATTGTGTATGTATTCTTACATGTTTAAACTTCAGTCACCTTCAAAGTACTCTCCATTTGATGCAATACAGCTATCAGGACATTTTTCCACTGGTCAAAACAGTTTTGAACTCATCAATTTTGATGTCTTTTAGCACTTCTGCCACTTTTTGTTTCACCTCTTCCACATCGGCAAAACATTTCCCTTTGAGCACTTTTTTCACCCAGAGAAACAAAGAGAAGTTTCTTGGTGCAAGCCGACTGGGTGAATAGGGAAGGTGGGGCATGGGGGTCATGCTGTTTTTGGTCAAAGATTGCTAAACACTCAGTGTAGTGTGGATGGGTGAGCTCATAAATCACCCATCATGAAATGGGCAAATGCATTGAAAGAGTCTTCAGAAAAAAAATTACTGAAAACCAATGCAGCTTCTCATAACAACACCAACTAGTACACTGGTACACATGGGTTCCTAGAACACTCACCTGGCAAGGGAACTCTGTACTACATGGGACCTGCCCTCCACTTCTTGGGTGCCCCCCCCAAGAAGATAATTCCACTTCTTGGGGGTCCCCCCTCATACATAATACTGCCATATGATCTAGCAATTGCATTTTAGTTATTTACATAACTATTTTGGAAAATTTAATTTTAACAAAAAGAACTGCACAGGACTTTTATAGCAATTTTATACATAATTGCCAAAAATAGGAAGTGATCAACATGTCTTTCAATAAGTGAATGGATAAACTGTGACACTACCATAAAATAGAATATTATCAGCAATAAAAATAAATAAACTATCAATCCACAAAATGACATGCATAAATAGTAAACTCATATTGTGAAGTTAAAATGCATGAGAAAAGACTAAATACTCTATGATTTTAATTATGTACCTTCTGGAAAAGGCAAAACTACAGACATGGTAAAAAGATCACGAGTCACCAGATTTGTGGGCAGAGGAGGGGAGGATGGTGAGTAGGTGATATACAGATGACATGCACAATTTCTTCACTAGTAGACACCTTTGACAGCATTGCCCTACCCCAGATACTTTTTCTCCAATGCTTTATGACTTTATGTCATAAAGTTATCTATGTCAGTGAAATAAAAGTAGGTTTTATTTTTTTGCAAACAAAAAAATACCTAAAAAATAAATACACAAATATACTCTGGTTGATAAACTTGTTTCACACAGTGATCTGAGGTTAATAATTATAAACTGATATACATATTATACTTAAATACATAAATGGTGGTGATAGAAGTCAAGTTTCTCAAAGTTGGAGGTGAAGTTTACAGATAAGAATATGTGGGAGGCTACAATTATCCATATGGCGATAGATTAGTATTGACAACATTAGCATAAATTTTTGTTTAGCATAAAGTCAATGCATGTAGTAACATGTGTGCATGCCCACTTACACAGGTTAGTATGCATTCATATATTCCCTTCCTCTTTCAGCTGGAATGATCTAGTACTAATGATATACCAGTAGCAATGACCACACATAGCACCCAGATCTTACTTCCTAAATGAATTTTCCAATAAAGGAAAGCAGTGATTTTTGAGAAAATAGCTGATTCTAGCACTAAGGAAGGAAATAAGCAAGATGAGTCTAAAGAACATCAATGCCCCAAAGTAAGGAAATGAACACAAAGGAAAAGAGAGAACAGAACAGAAAGGGAAATAAAAGAAAAGCAGAGAAAAGGAGAGGACAGGAGAGCAGAGAGGAGGGGAGGGCAGGGAAGAGGAAAACAGGGGAGGGGAGGGGAGGGGAGGGGAAGAGAAGAGAGGAGAGGAGAAAAAAGAAAAATCAAGGAGGAGCTTTTTCAAAAAGGCCCAGGAGCCAAAGGACAGAATTTACAATGGCCAAAGTTGAAAGAATTTGAACAACAAAATAAATACCTAAAATCATATTGAATGATGATCCAGGGTATGAAATGAATATATATGAGTCCATACTCTCAAGTATCTGTAAAGAATAAAAATTCAGAATTAATCAGATATTACAAACAAGGATAAAATTATGACAATAGTTACCATTTGTAAAGTGATGACTTCACAATTTATATATCCTAACTAGAATTTTCCTTTGAACATTACTAGCTCTACTACTAGACAACTGTGAGCTATATCCCTAGCCCCAGATGCTCTTTCTCCCACATTTCCTGTTGCTCAGGCTAAACATTTGAAGACATCCTTTACTTATACCTTTTATTTTATTGCACATTCAATATATCTGCAAATTTGATTGCTTTGAACTTCCAAATACAATAAGAAAACAACCATCATTTTAGCAATTTCACTGATATCATAAGGCAAGAAACAACCATGTTCTTATTGGATAATTCTAAAACCACCCATCTGGTATCCTAGACTATGCTGCAGTTATCATATGCTTTGTTCTTAACAAGAAGCAAAGTGATTAATTTTTTTTTACAATTATAAATGAGTGCAGACCATTTATAATCTGCTTAAAATCATCAAATTCTATAATTTTTTAATCAGTTCCCACTATGTATCAAATTTTATATAATCATCACAAAGGAGGCAATTTTAGTAACTTTCAGCAGTTGTATAGGATGATTCTGTTGGAACTGGAATGTTTTTTTTTATATATCTCAAGCTCAATTTTAAAGAAGATCATTATGCAGTTCCATCCTCTATGATTCTGAAAAATCTGAATAGTCTTTTTCTCTAGCATAGCTTTAATAAGTACAAGAAGTAAGTAATGTGACCTTTCTATATGCTTTATCTTCTCTGTAGAAGATAATTTCTATCAAATAAAAATGAAGCTAATCAGAATAAGTGTTCACTATAGGTATGTGTTCATTTTTCATCATTATGTTACAAGAAAAGGGTGATATGAAAACTAGTCTTTGATTTTAATTTAAATTGATTTTACTAGTGAATTAGATTTGGTTATGCTTCACAAGGAAATATTTTGTGTAGCAAACTGAATTGCCTACCTTTACAAATTGATATGAGTAAGTAAAGGAACTTCATTTCATGCAAACTTTTTAATATCTAAGCTGAAATGTAAATTTTACTCTTGCAGTCATCTGTGGTTCTACTGCATTAAGAATTCTATTTAAGCAAAAAGAAGAGCTTGCATTTAGGCATTTGCCTCTGTGCTTTTCTACTGTATTACATGTTAGTATAACCTAGTCAACATCTTTGGGTGTTTTAAACATGATCACAGTGATGAATTTGACCTGTCAGCAAAAACTCTTAAAGATTTTATTCAGTATCATACATATAATTAGCATTATTAACATTGTTTTCTTAGAAATGTGCATATTCAATTCTGAATGATTAAGCTTTTTTCTCCATGTTAAATATATACAGCACCCAGAACTTTTTTTAAATTTTATGGATTTTTAAGTCTCTATTTTATTGTAAAATCTATAGCTCTTTATTTATTTAAAATGGCAATTAGCTATTAGATACTATATTTCCACATTGATTAGAATTAATGTGAAATTAAAATTATATATAAAATAAAAGTATTCAATCTTAACAATCTACAAATTAAAGTTACACAGAACTAGAGTCGATATTAGATTGACCAAATAATTAGCATTCAACTCTCCTATAGAACATGCTCATTGCTAAATGATAACTGTTCCTGTACCCTCTTCCTGTCCAACAAGTGCCAGTTAAATCACAGCAGTGAATTATGCATTGTTGCTGTCAGGCACTATTTATTGGCAAGCAATTTCCCTTCTTTAGTTCATTAAGCCCAAATTTTGTTTAAGCCACAGTGTGCTGAGTTAAATGCAAGCCTCTTCTCTCATCCTGGTTATTAGTTGTCATTGGTCTAAATAAAACATGATGATTTCATATCCTTTACTAGTTTGCTGGTTAGGAGTGAGAGTGTGACTTAATTCTGATTCATGAGTCATAAAAAGTATAATGAGCAGAATTTTAAGAAATCTCATTTGCAAAATAAGAGAGGGAGAAATATATTTTTTCTTGTTTTAAATGTATTTTTTAAGATGTGATAGAGATTTGGTAGCTTCCTTTAGACCATGAGGTGACAAGCCTAAAAACAAAAAACACAATTTATTAGAATGACATAAGAGCCTTATTATTAACCAATGAGTTATTGCTCCAAACTGGAAGTACTTATGATCAGGATTCATTGTTAGGTGAAATACTGAAATGTCTCTGTTGTTTGTGTCCAGTGCTGTGCACTCATGCTCACTGACACAGCTTCTTTTACTGTTCCAAAGTTTTGATTCCAAATAAGTAAGCATGATTAACAATGTCTACTATTGTGGGTAATAATTTAAATAACAAGTCACATTTATTGTATAACTGTTATGGTTCCCTGTCCTTTTGCATAGGTTACTATATCCAATAATTATTATAATCTTATAAAATATGTAATTATACCTACTATCAGGTGAGGTAAAAGAAGCAGAGAGGTAAAAACAGTGCACACAGGCTGGAAATCACAAATTCCTACCCAGGCAGTATCACCTAGAACTCCAGTTCCATGCTTTATTGATGAGATACCATCAAAGAATATGTAAGTAGAAACAGAATAGCTTAGAATTACATCATATAATCCATAATTTGTATAAAATTAAAAACAAACAACTAATAAAACAAATGTATTTTAAATAAAAAAATAATACAAAATAAGGCTGGAAAGGTATATTTTGTTACACATTTTCTATACTATTATCTCTTGTAATTTATATACTAGATATTCCACTTAAGTAGTGTAGGCATGGAATTTTTAAAAATGATTTAATGAGGCTGGATTGTGTGTGTGTGTTTCTATTTAACCATTATGTTACACACAATATTACTTGCCTAAAAAAGTGATAAACCACTATATTTTTTATTCTGCTCAAAACATTACTAGGCATCAGAAAAATCTTGGAAATGTTACTTACTATAATACTTAAATGAACTTGAATCTGTGATTTAACATAACTTCTGGACTCATTCTTTCAACAAACCTGTCAGAATAATAGTATATTATATTCAAACTTTGGAATGAGAAGAAATGTCTACCTTGGTTAAGAAACATGTACCACTCAACCCCTAAGCCAGATTTTTTGACTTGAACTTCAGAAAGTGAGTGAAAATAAAAATGAATTTATTTGTTTATTTTTCATGTTTCCTTAAGCTAGAGTTCTATCTATCAAGATATCAAATTATAGGGGAAAAAAATATGTGAGTCTTTTTTTTAAATCCTGTGAAGGAACAAGAGCATCAAGTACAGTTCCTCTCTAGGGCTGTGAATTTACCTTTTACATAATCTCCCGGATCCCACTGCTGTGATGTGTGACCTTGAACTTTCGATCTGGTGATCTTACATCTCATCATGTAACAAACAGCTTTCACTCTCTTTTTTCATCTCTTTGGGAAAAATGTGTGCATTTTTCTCTTATGGGTTTGGCCTTTACCCTATATAATTCACATATCAGTATTATGATATAGTTATTAATGTATTAATCACAGTAAATCATGAAATAAAGTATTTCAGATAAGTACAAACAGCATGCAGTATTTTCTAATTTGTGAACAAATTAAAGACTACTATAATTCCTACACTAACCTGTGGTGTGAAAACTGATTTAATATTTATTTCTGATTATTTTCTACATACATTAATATATTTTATTAATGCTATTCCAAGTTTATTATATATTCCATATTTTTACTTTTAACTATAATTGTTCTGCCATAATAGTTTTTGACTGGAAAAATTGGAACTATATATATATGAAGAGTTTGCATATTATACACAGCATTTTCATTTATACAGATCATCACCATTTTAAGTACACAGCTCAATAATACGATATGATAGATAAAAATGATTAGAAAAATGCCTATGTCTTTGGTAACACACAGAATTGTATTTATGGTCAACAAAAATATTTTTAGGCTGTTGCTTAGCAACCTGCATGCAAGGAAAATTTGCATCCATACTTAAAGAATAAGAGCTTATGATATTAAATTCTTTAACAGTGTTTGGTATTATTACTGATCAAAGCTCATCAATAATATTAACTTGGTTGGCTTCTAACTTCATTTGTAGTTATCAGCTTACTTATTAAATTTAATGTAAAACACAATAAAAATACATATAAAACCTTTAAGAAAGAAGGAAAATAAGAGAGGGTAAAGGAGAGTTGATAAGAGGGAGAAAGGGAGGAAAGGAGGGCAGAAAGATGGAAGAAAGATGAAGAATCTCATTTTCAGATGCAAAGAACCATTTTATTACCCCTTATGGAAAACAAAGTAATATTTCTGTGATGTTACTATTTGCCCTTTTTTTTCTGGAGCTATTTTATGGCAAATACAACTATTTTCGTGTGAAATATCTCTTCAGTGAATTTCATATAGGAAAATTCAAAATGGAAATACAAAAACAAATACCTACAACCACAAGTATGTGAATATTGGCTCCTTTGCCACACTTACTCATTTTGCCAGGATACCTTTGCCAAGCCATACATTTCTACTTGCATCCCAAGAAGAACAGTGGTGGCGTTGTTAGAATCTAACAATGAATCACTTTCATTTTTATTTCCTCTTTAACATTTTTTTAAAAACAACAGGAAAAATCACAACTCTACTTACCTACAATGCTTATGATATTATAATAGTTGTTCACTCATTAAACCTAACATATCTTTACATAAAATGACTTGTATATTTCATGTCTTGATATCCCTATTGCTGTTAAATGCTATCACTATGATGTTAGTGGTCTAAATTAGAAATCAGTTGTTATCCACACTTATGTATTCCTGTTACTGGTTTGTAATAGGCAACTCTACCTTGCTTAATTTTTTTTATCGTTGTTCAAGTACAGCTGTCTCCATTTTCCTCTCACCACTGTCCCCAACCTCACCCACCCCCATTTCCCACTCTCAATGCTACCATCCCTCTAGTTTTGTCCATAGAACCTTTATACATGTTCTTTGACAATCTTTCCCCTTCTTTCCCCCATTATTCTCTGGTTACTGTCAATTTGTTCTTTATTTCAATGTCTCTGGTTATATTTTGCTTGCTTGTTTATTTTGTTGATTAGGTTACACTTATAGGTGAGATCATATGGTATTTGTCTTTCACCGCCTGTCTTATTTCACTTAGCATAATGCTACTTTGCTTAATTCTGTTACCTATCCCCCCTCCTCAAATCCAAATCATCCTTTCCATACTCACTGCACTTGCTTCAGTTCTCTCTTCCATTGTCCTTAGAGGTGCTTCTAAATTCTTTTCATTTAGTTTTTGCTGTCCAAAGCATATAAATTGTTCACAGTGTTCTTTCTGCATCAATGATATCACTAACTTAAAACCTATCCAAGGTTTCTTATTGCCTGTGAGCTAGTAAAAACTCTTAACGTGATGCAACACATGACCCCAAGAGTAGCCTCTTCTTAGCTTTGCTACATAATCACATATTGCATGTAATACTCAATATTAAAATCATCATAATTTTCTAAATTTTGTATTTTTTCTTTCCATTACTTTAGGCATATAATTTCTATGCATACAATTTCCTTCTCTTTCTTATTTGGAAAACAACAAATTCTTGACACTCAAATTTATCTTTACTGCTCCCTAAAAGCCTCTGTTTAACTCTCCTTCTCAGAGAAACTGAATATTCTTCATCAGTGTTAGCATTCTAACTGACACATTCTTCTGTTACTATACCTTATTATATTTCTTTATAGGTCAGCACCTCTTATATGATAAGTAGGCATATCTGTCTTCAATTTTGTCCCCCTCAGGACCTATGCCTTTTAGGCTCTAGAGTTTGATGTTTAATAAATATTCAATAGCTCAATAATGTGATGGTGAATAAATAAATTAATAAACCCACTAAATCAATCGTTGAAATAGTAATATAAATGTTAAAAGATAACATTTATGGAGACATTTGATTTTTGAAACACTTAGCCTGTGTTGTTCAGTGAAAAGAACTTTGAAAAGAGATACTCTGACTTAAAGCCAGGATTTGACAATTACCTTTATTATTCAACAAATATCTATTGGCTATGAATTATTTACCCTTCACATAATTAAAATGGTTTCTACCATAATATACTTACAATCATATAGGCAATGGTTTAAGACAGAGAGGAGATGGGCTGACACTTATCATCATGAAAGTGTTTATAAGATTGAAAAAAGAGCCCTGGCTAGTATGGCTCAGTGGATTTAGCATTGACCTGTGAACCAAAGAGTCACCAGTTCAATTCCCAGTTGGTGAACATACCTGTGTTGCAGGCCAGGTTCCCAGTAGGCGGTGTGCAAGAGGCAACCACACACTGATACTTCTCTCCTTCTCTTTCTCCTTCCCTTCTCCTCTGTCTAAAAATAAATAAATAAAATCTTTAAAAAAAAAAGAAAGAAAAAAGAACCACTTACCCCAGACTTACAGAGCTGATGCATGCATCAGGGAGATAGTACAACCTGAATTATGTTTAGAGAATGAACAAGTCTAGGCCAAATGAAAACATATATGGGAGACATTTCAAGGAGAGGAAATAGTAAGGAAAAATACCTGGTGGTGAATAATATTTGGAAGCAACTACAGGCAACTAATACACGGTTAGTTTTTTCCTTCCTTGTGATCCAGATTAATTTAGGTGACCAGAGTTGTAAGAATACATGTAGAAGCAAAGAAGTATTTATTAAAGCATTCCTTAAGTGAGTACTGAGAACCAATAATGTAACAGGCACTGTTCCAAGTTCTAGGTATATAATGTTAATCACAGCAGCAATTAACCTCGAGTTTACACAGGCTTATATTCTAGTGGTAGAGAAAGCTATGTATTTTATAGTCTCACACATAGTTAACAAGATTGTGACGGGGAAGGATAGAGCATGATTAGCCTATGTAATGAGGAAAACTGGAACCTGAGAATCTCATCAAGAGTTAAAAAGCCAGGCTTCATAGACACTGGACATTTATTCGGAATCCAAGAGCATCCCTAACAACTCATTGCTGTGTTGGATTTCAAGAATATGAGGAAATTGGGAGAATGGATAACCTGGTTTAGGACCAGAGGTAACAAGATTGAATTGTTTGTAGGAACAACCAAGATGATACTCCAGAGTGAGATATTAACTGAAATATTATTTTTCATCAGTTTTTAGATGGCAGATAAGAACATGGTAATGGATGAAGATAGAAGCAAAAACTAAACCATACATTAGGAAATAATATTCCATGACTGACTTTCATTGTTTTTGTTGAAAAACCATTTGTCATTATTTCTGTTACTCCTTGAAAATTAATATTTTCTTTTCCTCCCCCCTGCTCCTTTTAGAATTGTTTCTGTTTTTTTTTTTTTTTCTTCACAGTTGGAATGACACTTCAACCAACTGAGCCACACCTACAGGGCTCTTTATGTTTTTCTGATGTAGAATATTCACTTAAAGAATTAATATTCTGTTTAAAGATTTTGGTAAACTTTTGATCATATTCATTTTATCCATTGTCCTATTTTCTTGAATGGTTAGCCATTATATTTTAATTTTTTTGTCAGCAGGATCCAATGTCTTGATGCGCTGAGATCTATTTCTGCGGTATGACCATTTTATTGTATGTGGATTTTAGTGATGTTCTAGAACAGGCTTACACCCACTTGGGAGGGCAGACAGTAAGCATCTCTTCCTAACTCTCTATTCAATAAGTTTGTATGAGTAGTGTGAAATTGTAAGTAAGTGTATGTCTGGCTGACTGCTGCTATGAAAACCAATACTGAAGAGGCAGATACTGTCCTGGCTGCTGTGGCTCAGTGGATTGATCAAAGGGTTGCCAGTTCGATTCCCAGTAAGGCACATGCCTGGGTTATGGGCCAGTAGGGAGCGTGCAAGAGGCAACCACACATGGATGTTTCTTTCCTTCTCTTTTTCCTCCTTTCCTTTCTGTCTAAAATTAAATAAATAAAATATTTTTAAAAAGAGATAGGTGCTCATGTAAAGGAAAGTGGTTTATTTTCAGGTGCCAGCCATCTGGAAGATGGAGGGCTCATGTCTTAAAGCCCATCTCCACATCTCAGTGAAGGCAGAGGTTTTAAAGGGAGGGAGAGGGGAACAGAATAAAGAGAACAAAGGCAAGGACTGAAAAAGGTCTCTACATGCAGATGAGCACAGTGCATTCCAATAAGGTAAGCGATGGTCCGGTGTGCATTATCCTAGCATCACATCATCCTGGAATTGTGTCATCTTGACTCCATGGTTGAAGGTCAACAAGTCTCCTGGAGATGGGATAACTTGAAGGTCAGAGTCTGTATCTTCTGAAGTTAGTTCCTATGATTCTTACACAAACATATTCATCTATAAGATACACATCAGTCAGAGTCAGAATTTATGGAAGTAATGTCAAAAGAATGGTGGGGTGAGTTGCAATTCCCTTCTGTTAAAATTTTCCACTGTTACAAAATCACTCATGGTGGGGATATTTACATATGGAAAAGAGTAAAAAGTCACAAATCAATTATCTTCTATTTTCCCAAAGCCATTGCAGTTGGTCTGTATTTTAGCATTCCTGGTAATTTAAAAAAAAAATTGAATGACAAACATTGCCTATAAAAATGTTACAGAGCAGCAATTTTCAACTTTTTTCATCTCATGGCACACATAAACTATTAAAATTCTATGGTACACCAAGATGTATATTTTGGCCCATCTGACCAAAAAACAGACATAACTTTGATTTATTCAAACCAACAGCTATTATTGTGTTAGCTGTTGTCATTTGTTGATTTGACAATCTAAGGAAAAAGAGGTCAGTGTCCCTGGCTTAAATGGTCTGGTATTATATGTTTGCAAAATTCCTGTGGTTGAAAACAGGTTGAAGGTTGCCATTAGAGACACTTGACATTATTTTCATTTAAGGAGACTTATTTGTTTGTTCTGCTTGGCAGATGAAATGATGGCTGGCTGGTAGCTCTAGTCCCACCAGGCTTCTAGCTGAGTATGGTGGACAGAAATTTTAGTTAGCTTCTGTCTACCTCTAGTTACTCAGCTCCTCCAGTGTATACCTCCAGAACTTCCTACTGAAATATCCTCCCTTTAACTCTCACCCTTTTGCCTCAGCAAAACTTTGTGTTCAGAAACCTTATCTGCATTTCAAAGGTAGTTAGAACTCATCTTTTTAGACTTGGATCCTTGGCAACTTCACAATTTATTTGTGTTGAGGGGATAACTGGTTCTATGTTATAAATTAATTATTACTTGTCAAAAGGGTCTGTGCCCCTCCCCTCTCAATTTTTTAATGTTGTGTCTATACTCCCACAGGAATTGTGACAGCTCTCATGGTTTTCTGTCATCCTGCAGAATTTCTTCGCCTAGCTAATACATAGATTTTTTTATTACATTTTTGCCCTACACCTCAATATGACAAATATCCTAAGAAAAAAGCTGTTTGTCTATAGCTTTATCCTCTATGGAATCTAGGTGCCTTCTCTTCTTGTTGATTCAGCAGCCCTCTGATGACTTCAAACAGACTTTTAAGTTTTTCTTATTCTTGCTAATCTGGCCTTTCTAGTTGTCCTTCATAGGAGCATTGGTCTGCCATAAATTGCATACTCCTGTCTAGAAGAAGAAGATGGGTCTATTAAACTAGGATTGCTATGGATTAATTTTATATCTTATTCTTTTTGTATTTTTAGGACCTATCTATCACATAGCTGGTACACAGGGAGTAATTAAACATGTAATCAATTTCTTATTTATGTAAAAAATACCCTTATATCATCTTATTTTCCATATTTCTTGGTGTTCTTTTCCTGATATGTGCATCCAAAATATAAAGTGCCTAACATGTTCATACTCAGTTATTATAAAAATATACATGACTTTCTGTCACTGATTTACTTGGAAATTTCTTTATATTACACTTTTTTTAGTATCACTTAATTCTTAATACATTAAACTTTAAAAAAATAGAACTCCTTGGAGTTTTTAAATTTGTTTTGTAAAAAGCATATCATCACCATTTCCAAAATAAAGCAATATGGAATTAAAAATAACAACAAAATAAAAATAGTCCTATACCATGAGAGGGAGAGCTTATTACAGTTAGCAAATTCCATAAATACTATTTCTCTAATTTTGCTTTTGTTTTCCTTTACAAATTGACTACATATAATTATTTTTAATTAAATGTATTGGGGCAACATTGGTCAATAGGGTCATAGAGGTTTCAAGGCTACATTTCTATGACACATGATCAGTACATTGCATTGTGTGCCTACCACCCAAAGTCAAATCATCTTCCAGCACCATGTATTTGACCCTCTTTACCCTTTGTCATTCGCCCAGCACCTTTCCCTCTGGTAACCACCATACTGTCATCTGTGTCTACAAGTTTCAGTTTTCTGCCCTACGTATCAGTGAAATCTTATGGTCTGTAGCCTTTTCTGACTGACTTATTTCACTTAGCATAACATTAAATGCAAATATTATAAATAATATCTAGTGGAAAAGTGGAGAATATATCTGAAATAATTGTAAATTATCAGGCATTTAAATCTATAAAAGAAGAGTATGAAGGAAAGGTTACAAGTAAAAAAAAACAAAGTAAAAATGAAAATTCACTGTGAAAGGTTTACTGCAATATTAGATACTGCAGAGATCTTGAAAATAAATTAATTGAAATTATCCAAATTAAAATGTAAAGAGGAAAAATGGAGATAAAAATAAGACAAAACTTGAACTTTTAACCAAGATTAAGTAATATATACCAGCAATATCTACTACTCCTTTAAACAACTAAAAAACATACAAAATATATGAAACAAGAGTTTTCAAATATTGGACAAAAGTCAGTATAATACCGTGATTTCTGAGAGAAGAAAAACAAATTATTTGAGCCCAGAAATGTCCCCAAGCTTAATAGCCATAGACAATCCTCTGACACAGAACAAGGAGGTGGAACCAAGGTAGAATTAGTGGCTTCTCTGAATAGAATAGACCAAGTTTGGATTCTTGAGAGGTCAAAGCACCTAGAATATGCAGGACACAAATCCAGAGATGAGGGAATTGAAAGGAAAGATAGTTCTGGAGATCTCAAAAGGTCAACTTTCTGTCTACAGAGGAGTAAAAAAAGCAACATATATGATACTATTACACAGGTCTTGAGGGAATGAAAGCATAAGAGTAGTCAAGGAATTTTCCAAAGGGCCATGGAAGATTTTTCCATAATGAAAATCCATCAAGAAAAAAAAGTCTTAATTCACAGGCATGGGATATTATACACAGAAGATACTCTACAGGTCAAAATTAGCCCTAGATTAAAGGATGCTCTGGTCCTTACCTGAAACACACAAGAACATAGATCATTTTTCAGAATAAATTCTAAAGCTAAATGTAATGTGTTATGTGTTATGTGTTTTAGAAAAGCTAAGACAATCTGTGCAAAGAGACAAGTGTTTGCATTTGCTCCCATAAGGGATATAGTCTGATAAATATTTTAACCATTTGCTTAGAACAAACATAGGTTGTTATTATATCCCTCATTAGAGTATAAGGTATTTACATCAAAAAGCAATTTGGTAATAAGTAAACGAAAATGATTGACCTGATACCTGCTTGGTTCTATAGTAGCCTACCTTAACCCAAGGGATATTTTATGTTATGCAGAGGAATGAATATATTTATAAGGGGAGACCCCCAAACACCAAAATTTATTTATAAAAAATTGTGTATTTATTCTTACATTTAAACTTCGGTTACCTTCTAAGTATTCTCCATTTGGTACAATACACCTATTGAGATTTTTTTTTGACACCGCTGAAAACAGTTTTTGAACTCATCAATTTTGATGTCTTTTAGTGCTTCTGCCATTTTTTGTTTCACCTCTTCTATATTGACAAAACATCTGCCTTTAGGAACATTTTTCATCCAAGAAAACAGAAAAAAAAGCAATATTTCAGATGAGATCGGTTGAATAGGGAGGGTGGGACATGGGGGTCAGGCTGTTTTTAGTTAAAAACTGCTAAATACTGAGAGTGGTATGTGCAAGTGAACTCATAAATCACCTATCATGAAATGGGCATGTATGTTGAAAGGACCTTTGAAAAAAATCCAGTGAAGCTGAACCTATCCTCTCACAACACCACCAGCTGGTGCATTGCTACACTAGAACACTCACCTAGTGGGGGAAGCCTGTGCTACAAGGGGCCCACCCTCCAGATGATAATTCTCTTTTGGAGGGCCCTTGTCATATATTCATCTTTATAATATGTGTAATAGCTAATCCTTAATAAAAAAGTTTTATTTCAGTACACTTTTTAGACTTATTAAATCTTCTGTCCTAAACATTAGGGATAAATTTATTCCTTTTTCCTTGGGAAATTTTCTTTATTCACATCCCTTTGCTATAAAATTGTAAGATTTTGATGCCCAAATTAGGTAAAGACCTATAAGAAATGGGTCAAAAAAACTACTTAACTTTATTCTACTTTCCTTGGTTTGGAGATTCATATTAGTCTCTGTGATTCACCATTTCTAGCAACTACAATGAGGACAAAGTTTAGCTCTTGATAAAGTTAATGTCTTCTTGAACAGACACTTCTCAAAGGAGAACATACAGAGGGCCCAGAGACATATGAAAAGATGCTCAGCATCACTAGCCATCAGAGAAATGCAAACTAAAACCACAATGAGATACCATCTCACACTGGTCAGAATGGCCACCATAAACAAACCAACAAACAAGTTTTGGAGAGGATGTGGAAAAAAGGTAACCCTAATGCACTATTGATGGGAATGCAGACTGGTGCAGCCACTCTGGAAAACAATATAGAATTTCCTCAGAAAGCTAAAAATGAAACTGCCTTTTGACCAGCAATTCCAGTGCTGGGATTATACTCTATGAGCCCCGAAATACCTATCCAAAAGAACCTATGAACCCCAATGTTCATAGCAGCACAATTTGCAAGCCAAGTGCTGGAAGCAACCTAAATGTCCATCAGCAAATGAGTGGATCAAAAAACGATGGTACATTTACACAATGGAATTCTATGCAGCAGAGAGAAAGAAGGAGCTCCTACCCTTTAGGATAGTATGAATGGAACTGGAGAGCATTATGCTAAGTGAAATAAGCCAGATGGGTAAGGGACAAATACCATATGATCTCACCTTTAACTGGAACATGATCAACAAAAGAAAAAAGTGAACAAAATATAACCATAGTCATTGAAATTAAGAACAATCTAACCATAGCCAGAGGGGAAGCAGTAGGGAACAAAGGGGAAAAGGTTTTCAGGATTATCTATAAAGGACAGGAGGACAAAACCAAGGGGAACGGTGGAAGCAAAGGAGGGAGGAGGGCTTGACTGGGGTGGGGAGGAGTGGTGGGGAGAAAATGCAGACAACTGTAATTGAACAACAATAAAGTAATTAAAAAACAAATTATGATACCTATGCACACACACACACACACACACACACACAAGTTAATGTATTTATTTAGTGTTGTGTTGGTGCATCTGGCCCCCACGTAGGGCGCAGCAGAGTGCCTATGGGAATCAGATGAGTTTATTTCACACTGTATCACCATTCTATTTCTTCTGGAATTAGATGAACAAAATCATTTTATCTGTGTTAAAGTTTCATTTAATTTCTACTCTGTAATTATTTTCAATAAAAAAATAATTGAAAAAACTAGTTCCCCCCCTACACTAACAGTTTCATCCATTATCATTTGTCACAGGAACAGTATAATTATTTTAGTGTAGTTAATACTCAAGAGTTTTCCATCAAGTGAGAGCAAACTTTTAAAAAGCCTTTAGTTCATTTTTTGAATATATAACATGAAGTTTAGCTCTTTCAACCAAGACACTAGAATAAAGAATCTAAACTCAAATTTTACCCAGACTGCTTTTGCTAATCAATTTCCTAAGTAATATTCTAAAACAATACCCGTTTCAGTAACGTAACTAAGTCCAGACTGGATAACTTTCAGAGTAGTCTACTTCCTAATTATATCCTCTTAATTGTGTTTCAAATGGACCCATTAGTTTTTGCAATGCTTTGAAAATAAAGTTGTCTTATACTAGCGTTAATTTTACACTGAAATCTCTTAGAATAGAGCCAAAGACATGCTCTTTACAATGAAAAAGAGGTGGTGAGTTTTTATAAAAATTTAATAAATTATATAGTCTCTGTGACATAACAGTTATATATGTGCCAACTTAACTTATAGCAGGCAAACCTACCTTTTTCTTTACTTTTAGTTTAATCTAGAAATCAATAACCTAAGATTCAATTAACTTACCTTTTAATAAGATTGTTGATGCAACTAAGTAATTATGGTAAGTTGGTTCATTATTAGTCTTCTCAGTTCTACATATGTAACACTGATTGAGTTAAAACTTCTATTTACATATTACAATCAGAGGTTAACTAAACTGTCATATTTTAAATTTTGAGGTAACATTAATGAAGAGACATGAAAAATTCATCTAAGTGATGAGCTTAGAAAAACTTTAGATTTTAATAGATTTACATGTGGATAAAGTGTATATATAATTTTTCTTCTTAGAAGTAGTTGGGTTGTCAAGAAATGACAAGAATAGCTATGCTATTTTTATACTGACACAGTGTATTTTGAAGTTACTTTAATAAGTGAGTGTTTCCAATCAGCAAATGTTAATACAACAAAATAAAGTTAGCTTTCTAAATATTCATTTTTTAGTTACTCTCCCTCTAAAACAATATGCCCTCCTCAATAAAAGGTATTATGGTTTTGATTATAAAATTAATACTTGTGATACAGTAGTGTCCATTGAAATTCATCTGCAAGTTCCTGAACAAGTTCTGACTCACAAAATTTGTTTAGTCATGTATCCCCTTTCTCAGCAACCAACCACATGCTTTTTTATTAAACACATGCCCTGCAGATACAATAAGTAGTTCAACCCAAATTGGATATTTCCTATGTTCTATTTACTGAGACACATGCTGAGGACTCAGAAAGAAATAGGTCATAGTTTTGGTATTCGGATAACATTTCATCCAATCACATAATCACGTGCAGCTAGATCAATAAACAAATGACAGCATGATAACTGCAAAGCAGGGAAAGCATGCAGAGATTTCACGAAGAGGGAGTGATTACTGCTACTTGGGGAAGTCAGAGGAGACTTGGAAGAGGAAGTGATATGAGATTTGGGACTGAAAATTGAATGAAATATTTATCAGGTGGACCAAACTGCCTGTTAAATAAATGGAACTTAAATGTTCAAAAAATAGAGTTACTATTTTTCTGTTAAAAAAGTCAACCACCCTTCCTATCAGAACGCATGCTAACATCCCTAGTAAGTTAGTCAAACCCCCTCTCAGGTTTATTTTACCTCTCCAAATCTTCCCATGTGGACTGTGTTTTGTTGTAGTTTACAAGAAGTTCATCAACATCTTGGTTTTTCCTCTGGATACTTGGTAGAATTGTACTTTCTTCCCTTCTTTGGTGGTAGTTTTGAACACGTAACTTTCTTTAATCAATGAAGAGTGGAAGTGGAATGCATTATATCCAGGCAAAGGCTTTTGAGTTCTAATGCATTGTGTGACACATTCTCTTCCATTTGTCACAGTAAGTATGGGCACATTGGGAAAGAGACTGTGAGAGCCTGGGTTCTTGAGTGTAAAAGATAAGCAGATCCAAAACCCACTCACTGATGGACACTTAATGTGAAGGAATAATAAAATTTCATCTTATATATCAATAAGATTTTGGCTTGTGTGCTACCACAACATAACCTAGCCCATCTTCCCTGATGATAGTTTTAAACACTTACTACTAAGCCTTTGGTACCAAAATGAAGTGGTTAAAAGAGAAAGAAATTGTGCACATTGTTATATAGTGTATTTACACATGGTATTGCTTCTTGTCATAACCAGCACTGCACAGCTCATCCATAGATCTCTGGGCTCACAGAGCCATTATTCATTCCCCTGCTTTCATACATTCCCTTGGCATCTGCAATGTCATCTGAATTGGTAGGTGTAGAATTACTGATGTGATTATTTCATTATTGTTGCCTCCTCCATGTATTATAATTTCAAGTAGATAGTGCTATGTTAATGTACCTTAATGAATAACAAAGATATTGGACCAGTATCTAATAAATAAGTGAAGGTTAATAAAATGAGTGAGTAAATGTGTGAATGTGTGAATACATGAATGACTGATGATTCTAGGTACCCATTTAATTAATTTACTGTCCCCTCAAGCCTTAGACAAAGGGAAATGGACATAAACCAAGATTTTATAAGTAGCTTTTACTAATTTAGAATTAAAATAATTGACAAGTGCTAGCATATTGATTTCCAATAGTTAAAGGTGATATTTAAAATATAACACTGCATTGTAATTTTAAAGATTAGAAAACTGAAATCTATGCATGCTTGTGACTTATCAGTGGTAACACCAAGAGTTAGTGGCATCGCTTTCAATTTTATGATAATAATGAGAATTTTCCTCCTTAGAGGAAAGTTTGAGTGAAACACTAAAACAAACAAAAAAACCCCTGCCATTTAATAGCTGCATTTTCTCAAATAAATATTTAACCCTTCAGGACTTCAGTGTCTTCATCTCCCCAAAATTAACACTGGTATTATCTAATATATAGGCTTGTTATGAAGACTAAAATACACATATTTATATAATAAATATAGATATATATATAAAATAAGTAGGAATCATCCCTGCATATAATATACATGTAAAATACACTATGATGAACAATATGTATGTATATACACACATTTAGCCTAATGTTGGTGATGCTGGTGATATGAATGCTTAGGGTCAACTCTCAATATGAGTAATTTTTAATGTTTCTCAGTTCTAATCATTTTTCACATACATTTTAAGTCCTTAGGAATAGCCATGCATTATTTAAGACTAAAAATAATTATGCCCTGGCTGGCATAGTTCAGTGGATTGAGCACGGGCTGCAAACCAAAGTGTCGCAGGTTCGATTCCCAGTCAGGGTACATGCCTGGGTTGCAGGCCATGACCCCCAGCAACCGCATATTGATGTTCCTCTCTTTCTTTTTTCCTCCTTTCCCTGTCTGAAAATAAATAAATAAAATCTAACAAAAAAATTTATGGTGTAGAGTGTGGAAATTACAAATATTATATAAGCTTCATAATTGTGGGACATATTTATTTACACCCATAACTCTGATATTTTTGAGTCATAATTAAAAAATCTTACTAAGTTATACACTTTAAACAATTACTAGAGAAAAAATAGACAGATGAGAGTATAATTTGCTGATTCAAAAATGGTACAGAGAGGTGAGAACTAGTATTTATAAATAATCTACTTTGTGTCAATTTCCAGACATATATGTACATAAAATATTTAATATATAATTTACAAAATAGATAATTTGTAGTATATACATATAATTTCATTCCCATATCTTCCCTACTAATTTTTTAGAAAAAAAGAAAAAAGTAAGCCCTGATTACTGTGGCTCGGTTGGTTGGGTGTCATTCCACAAAGCAAAAGGTCATGGGTTTGATTTCCAGTCACATGCCTGGGTTGCAGTTTTGGTACCTGTTTAGGGTGTGTACAAGGTACAACTGATTAATGTTTCTCTCTCACATTGATGTTTGTCTCCCTTTGTTTCCCTATTTCTCCTTTGCATACCCTGTCTCCAGAAATAAATAAATAAATAAATAAATAAATAAAATATTTAAAAGGAAGAGAAAAAGAAAGAGTATGTGAAGATAAATAATGTCAAAATAGTCAAATAACAATAATTTTTTAAAGTTTAGAAAGAAAATTGATAATACTAAAATGATGAAAGCTATATTCAGATTTCACAAAACAATGTAATTAAAATTTTAAGGATAGATTACATCTAATGTCCAGATATACACAAATCAATTTTGTATCTTAAGTTATCAAAGTGCTTGCCTAAATTTGTATAGCATCTGAGAGATGATAACGCTTCTGAGTCTCTACTCCTCAATCTTCAGTCTATTTCTAAAAACTTTATAATTACACATTTTATAATATTTATAATAGTGGTTTATACCTTTAAACTTTAGAAAATAAATGTGTACATTCTTTTTCCTTTTACTGTTTTATTTATTTACTTGTTTGTGTGTTTGTTTACTTAAGATTTTCTTCACTGTTAGACAAAGGGGAAGCGAGAGAAATATCAATGTGTGGTTGCATCTCATGGACCCCCTACTTGGGACCTGTACCTGTGACCCAGGCATATGTCCTGACTGGGAATTGAACTAGTGACCCTTTAGTCTGCAAGCCAGCACTCAGGCCACTGAGCCACACAACCAGGGCTTATTTATTTATTTTTATTTATTTAATCTTCACTCTATTTTTTCCCATTATCATTTAGTCCCCTTATGCCCCCTCCCCTCAGCCATCACCACATGGTTGTCCATATCCATGATTTGTGTTTTCTTGTTTCTCAATCCCTCCATCCTCTTACTTCCTCCCTCCACACAGAGTTTATATTAAATATTATTCTATATTATTTTAAGATGCACAGCATAGTGGTTAGACAAGTACATGTTTTACAAAGTGATCCCCCCCAATATTTCAAGTATTCACCTGGTACCATACATGGTTATTACAATATTATCAACTTTCCCTACACAAATGTGTGCTATTCTCTTAGATGATCATCTATCTCTGCCAGGCATAAATGATACTACAACTTTTTCATTTATTTTAGAGCTTACTTTTATTCCATTCACTTACCTTTCCCAGACTAGTACTTATGTGATAAACATAATTTGAAAAATGTTTATTTCCATATACTGATTTACTCCATCATTTCAGGGTATACTCTATAGCCAAAATCTTTCATTTACTTTGAAGGGACTGCTTCATTGGCTCATAAAAACAGAGAACAGAAGAGTTAATAGCACCATCTGGCATTCAAAAGAAGAAAAAGTCAATAACAAGAGAGAGAAGCCATTGGTTTCACCAAAGTGTTCCTCCTTATTTCTGATATCACAAGGGTATATAAATCCTCTGCTTCCCCTACACCTTTTCTGAAGTAAATGGGGGAATAAAAAATAACTATTGCTTAAATCATTATACTAATTGTATGGTTTGAATTATTTTAATAGTTTAAATTTCTGTATTAGAATAAAACATTTTCCACTACCATGTCATGTATGAGAGTTAAGGCAAAAAAAGAAACATAAAGGCATTACTTTTCTTTGTACAGTATCTCATATATTAATAATAACTATAGAATAGTATGACATCCTCAAAAACTAATAATTATTGTTTCTTGGTATTTTTACATAAATATGAGGTTAGAGTAATGGGCTTGTGCTTTGACATTTAAATGCCAGAAAACTGGAGATGCCTGAGGACATTGACATATGTGACTGAAGGCATGAGGAAATTGTAATAGTTAGAAAACCACAAATTTTTGGAAAATACTTTTACTATAATGATCATAGCAAAGATTAAGGAGATTGTTATGTTCCTAAGAATATTTAAATCAATTTATCTTATGTGCCATTAAAGCCTTCTATATTTAATATATAAATTACAAAGATGAAAATGACAACTTCCCAGAAACAAAACCCATAATGAATTACATGACCCAGTTTTTACCATTATTAAAGTCTAGGCATATCTGCTTCCATTTAGTTGCTTTGTTTTGTTTATGTAAACTTCTTGTTTTTATTTAAAAGTACACATTATATATACAACTTAAATTTAGTAAAAGAGTAATCAAACTGAAGGAAATATTGGATTTTTTCTACACAATATATACCTAGATGTACTACCATGTTTATTAAAATAATAAAACCTTCAGGCTTGTGTGGACTCATCTTATAGCTGTTTGATGGGCAGAGATAAGATTCCAAACCTAATCCTGCTCATCACATCTATTTGCTAGAAAATCTATTTTTTATGGTGTGCCTGTTGCAGAGTTTTTGTATTATATGGTGCCCCATTCCATAATGGATTTTGCTGGTGAATGCATTTGCTGATGTTAAAAATTTTCTGGCAAAGGAGAAATTCTATAAGTTCTGTGAAACTCACTTCATCATCTTTTTATAAGACTTTGCTCTCAGACTCTTGACAGGTTTTTATTTGATGTTCTAACTTTGCAATATTCCAAAAGATCTGAGATTTTTATTTTCCTTTTTGTTTTATTTTATTGACATAAAAATAGTAATGCTTGTTTAGATACAAGAAACATAGTTGTGGTACTTTTTTCTATTTCAATTGAAATTTTAAAAATTTTCACTGTGTAAACGCCCCATAGTTGTTTTATCTACTCATCTATTCATGAACACTTGGGCTGCTTCCAAATCTAGGTGATTGTAAATAATGCTGCAAGGAACATAGGAGTGCTTACTTAGGTTCTTTAAAATTAGTGCTTTCGGTTCCTTCAGATATATTCCCAGAAGTGGGATCACTGGGTCATGAGACAGCTCCATTTTTAATTTTTTGAGGTATCTGCATACTACTTTCCACAGTGGCTGCAGCAGTCTGCATTCTCACAAACAGTGCAAAGGGGTTCCCCTTTCTCCGCATCCTCACCAGCACATGTTGTTTTTTGGTTTATTGATGATAGCCATTCTGACCAGTGTGAGATGTAGATCAGTGAATAAAAACAACTGTGGGACATTTACACAATGGCAATCACTCAGCTGTAAAAAAGAAGAAAATTTTACCCTTTGTGACAGCATGGATGGACCTGGAGATCATTATGCTTAATGAAATAAGCCAGTCAGAGAAAGACAAGTACCATATGATTTCACTCATACATAGAATCTAACAAACTGAACAAACCAGGAAAACAGCGACAGACTCATGGATGGAGAACGGATGGAGAGCTGGTTGTGGGGAGGTTAGGTGCTAGAAGGATCGAGCAAAAAAGCAAAAGGACTCATGGACATGGACAACACTGTGGTGATTGGTGGGAGGATAGAGGTATAAGGGGACTAAATGGTAATAGAAATAATATAATATAGATTATATATTAAAAATAAGATTATTACAAAATGAAAAGTAAAAAAATGTATCATCCAAAAAATGACCAAGAGATTTTCCTGTATCCCTTTCCCACCCTCTCTGGTTGCCTTTTCACTTTGTTTCTTACTTTTTTTACAAGTGTCTTTTAAAGTAATAGTTTCCACATAGGGAAACAGTTTCTCATAGCTCAAGTGACAATTCTCTAAGGGGTTAGTGTTTGGAATACAGCCCGGAGATTATTAAACTAACAAATAAAGCATTTTAAGATACCCCATAAGTTTCTGGCACAAACCCAGCATCAGTTGCAGTGTTTCTGGCCAGACTGACTCTGAAGAACAGAGATGAATTGCTCCAAACAGAAGGAAATTGCAAATGCAGTTTATTTTGTTTGTTTTGCTTTTTACTCATTCATTAGTAGCATGAATTGAGATCCTTTCAACACGATTTCAAAATAAATACCTCTTAGCTGGTACTAGTGCTTAACTTAGACACCTAGATTAAGCAGTTTTTTTTTCCTCTTTGTGAAAACTGCCATTGTAAGCTCTTTGTAAACAGAATAGGAAACCCTAACCAACTGTGTGGAAAGTATTTCAAAATTCAAATTCTAGCATTCAAATCTCAAGCTCATCCATTGTATATTTTACTGCAAAGAAATACAAAAAAATCTTTAAGTGTTTTATATCATTTTCAAATTGAGGACTTGGATTGTTTCTTTTTAATTACCTTCTTCAGACTTTTATGAAAACTGTCCTTTAGCTTCCGACTAAAGAAAATTTAAAAAATTGAAAACTCCTAGCTTTACCTATTTTGTTTAAATCTATCTTTTTAAAGCAGTAGCTCAAATATCACAAGTCTAGTGTTTCCTGAAATCTCCAAAAAGTAAACTAATTCTTCTTTTGGCCACCTACCATACTTGCCTCATGTTCCATTTTAGTGATCATCGAATTCAATTATAATAATTTGGAGCATATTATTTTAAGCATGTCTCAGTCATTCTAATTACACATTTCATGCTTTTTATGAAATCCTCAAAACTGAGAAAGATAAATCTGTTAGGAAGGTGAAACGAAGAATTAGTATTATTACTAATAAGAAAAATAAAATTATTTAATGGTTATTGTGAGGATTAATCCTAACATGTATTCTATTTCTTAACAACTCTCCCACAATACAGATACAATTATCACTCCACCTATTTATGAGGAAGCTGAGCTAGAGAGTGCCACTGAGCTGCACAATGCCACGTACTTAGTGAATTATGAAGCTAGAATTCAAAGCAAGAAAAGCTTAACTCTAAAATCAGATTGTCTTTATCAAATGTCTTGTTAGGAAGAGCCGGACTTGACAGTAGAAGTATGTTTAATTAAAGGAAAAGTGTGTTACAGAAAATTAAAGTTTTCTTAACCTTCTAGTTGATACATTAAAATGTATGTAATATACATTATTCATATATATTCATAGACTCATATATGTATGTATATCAATTTTTATATACATACATACATATCTGTCTACAAAAGAAAATTATTTTTTAAACTTGTTTTCTATATAGCTTAGAAAATCAAAAAGAAGGAAAGACCTCATTGAAAATAACTTAAAAAGGTCAATATTTAGGGAAAAATGCACCAAATGTGAAACTTCTGTACAAAAACAAAACAAAACAAAGAAATCTTAATAGCCTCCATAAAAAATAGCTTGACTAACTAGAATACTACTAGTTGGCTTGGATAGAATGCTCAATAATTTGAAAAGTCTCCCTAAATTAATTATGACTCGCTTTGTTGTTTAACTAACCAGCAATCTATTTACCTTTGTCTTCCTTGAAAATATAAATCCAAATAAGCATATGTAAAAAATCAATAAGGTACATTAAATGTAATCACAGAAGTGCAAATTTAAACAATGATGAGATATCAATACACTTGTACTGGAATGGCTAAAAATACAGAACACTAACACCAACTCTTAGCAATAATGTGGAACAATGGAAACTTTTATTCATTGCTGGTAGAAATGGAAAATGGTACAAACACTTTGAAATACAGTTTGATAGTTTCTTAAAAAAACTAAATACACTTTTACCACAAAATACAGCCATCCTGCTCCTTGGTATTGACCCCAAGTTGAAAACTTACACAAAAATCACTACAGATATTTAAAATAGCTTTCTTCATAATTGCCAAACTTGGAAGCAATCAAGATGTCCTTCATTAAATGAATGGATAAATAAAATGTGGTATATTTAGACAATGGAATACTATTCACTGCTAAAAAGAAATGAATTCTTAAGTCATGAACAGACATAGAGAAACCTTAAATGCATATTACTGAGTGAAATAAGCCAATCTGGAAAGACTTTATTCTATGTCCTTCCAACTCTATGACATTCTGGAAAAGGCAAGACTATTTAAAAAATAGTTGTTGCCAGGGCTAGGAGAGAGACAAGGAGGCAAAGAGGTGGAGCACAAAGGATTTTTAGAGCAATGAAAATACTCTGTATGCTGCATGTCATAAATATGTTTCCAAACCTATAGAATATATAAGACAAGAGTGAACTCTAATGCACATTGTTAGACTTTGGATAGCAATGATGTGTCAATGTAGGTTCATCAATTATAACAAATGTTCCACTGGGGTGGGCAATGTTGGAAATGGAGGAGGCTGTGAATGTGCAGGGGCAGGAGGAAATGGGAAATCTCAGTAACCTCCCTTCAGTTTTGCTGTGAACCTCTAACTGCTCATAAACTAAAGACTCAAAACAAAAATAAAAAATAAATAAATCCTTTTCCCTGTAGGTATTGAGTTGCCTTGTGTTAAATTTAGAGAAAGCTGAGACCTGCCCTTCTATTTTAGAGGTGAATTTTATTAGTCCACTTGCAGAATTCTCTAAAATCAGTTGAGATCTGCTGAAAAGCTCCTGAAAAATTTTCTTTGCTCCACATACAAAGGAGAAACATTCTCTTTTCTAGACCATAGACTTTGTGTGTCCTTGAAGATGACATAACTGCTATGTGACCATCAGGGTCAAGCCTGATGTCAAGGTCAAGACAGCAACAATAGTCATACAGAGCAAAGGGAGAAAGTAGCTTGAAACTGACTTAGCCACCCCATCACCACCATGTCTATGGATGCCTTGGTATATGAGCTAATAAATCCCTCGTTTTTCTTATGATATTTTACATTGGATATTCAATCGATAACAACTAAAACAGAAAGTATTATGATACATCAGTTTATACATATATTATCTTGTCAAAATAATATAAGGGCTATGGCTGGTGTGTCTCAGTAGATTGAGCGCCTGCCCGTGAACCAAAGGGTTGCCAGTTCGATTCCCAGTCAGGGTACATGCCTGGGTTGTGGGCCAGGTCAGGCCCAAAGTAGGGGGTGCATCAGAGTCAACCACACGTTGATGTTTCTCTCCCTCTCTTTCTCCTTCCATTCTCCTCTCTCTAAAAATAAATAAACAATATATAAGGTCTGCCTAGAAAATATCCAGCCATATAATATGAAAAATAGAGACATTTTTTGAAGAAGATACAAGACACAAGAAACATTGCACATAGGACAATGATGCCTCTGTCCCCTTCAAAGCAAGCACTTTGGGACCTCACACAGTTCTCCCAATCAACATCAGCTGCCCTGTCATATTTTCTTGAATCTCATCAATGGCCTGAAATCTTTCCTCTTTCAAGGGTGATTTTAGTTTTGGGAAAACCCAAAAGTCACAGAGTGCCAAATCTAGCCTATGGGGTGCTGAGTCCCCTGGGTGATTTAATGTTTTGCCACAAAAATCTTCATGAGATATGACACATAAGTGGGCATGTTGTTGTGATGAAGCTGCCAGTCCTCAGTTGCCCATAGCTGCAGATTTCTGAGTTATCTGAATAGTTTCTGTGGAGGAATGGTCAATCTTAATGCAAAATTTGATGCAGATTCATTGCTCTACTCACTCAGTCATTTTGAATGTGATGGCCACACAGTGCACATGCTCACTCAAGGGCATCTACCATCCCCTGTGACTAGTACAGTGAAGTCATCATTGTTCACACATGTGTATTCTAGTCCACTCTCCTTGGCCAGGTTACATCCATATCACACAAACAATTCTCATTATATTAACAATGGCTGGGCTTTTTCTTGTATACACATTTTTATCTAAAGATGATTTTAACATTCGTATAACTATACTTATAAACATGCAAAATAAGAAAACCCTTAAAGTTAGTTTTTATTCAGTGCCATAAAACAACCACATAAGACAGAAAACTAAATGATAAAGCTAACATAATTTTTAAGTGTCAGTCTAATACACGAGTGCACAAATCTTAGAAATAGGATAGACAGTTCAGAACTTAACCAAAATACAATGACAACTTAATATGTAACAAGGATGGCATATCAAATTTTGTATTTATATATTATATATATTATATAAAATTATATATATAATCTAGCCAATAATGCTTATACAACATGGTATTAGTAAAAAGATTGATATCTCATATTTCATATCAAAATAAATTCTACAGTCTGTGATTAAAAGTAAAGTGAATGAATAAGTTAATATATAGAAATAAAAAGTAAATATATATGAAAAAGTGTGAATTTTATTTTGAATAAATATAATTATAACTGATTAAAATAACTAAAAGGTCAAAATAGTAAATGGAATTTTTAAAAAATTATTAGTTAAATAGTAATGGATATGTCCCATACATAATCAGAGTAGATATAATTGGTACAACTTGGAATGCAACTCAGCAGCATCTATAAAAATTTTAAATATATACACCCATTTAATCAGCTTTATTACTTTTAGCAATTTTTCTTATAAATGCATTTACAAATGTGCCCAAAGGAAAATTGAATAAACAATGATTTTTATTCAACCTATATGTGTTGATATGGTATAAACCAGAATATAATCCAGAAAATGTATCATTATATGAGAAAAACAATTAATATATCTAATACTAAGGGGATATTGTGGGCTATAGCTAACCACAAATCATAAAATTTAGCTCAAGAAAAACTTGTTAAAAGTAAAACACAAAAAAATACTAAAGTGTTATTAGTAATGCCATGGTTTTGAAAGACATATTAAGACAAACACACAAAAAAAGGGAAAGCAAGCTCTTTCCATCACTTCTGTATTTCTTTTTGCTGTATTATCTTTATCTTTTCATTAGCTTTTGACTTTTATGCTGAAATCTGTAGCCAAAAACGCTGCTGCAAGTGACTATTTATGTTCTGGAAAGAAAATCAACTTTGAACTTAAATGTGATGTAGTGTGTTGTGTGTGTGTGTGTGTGTCTGTGTACAGAATTCTAGACTGAGAATAGTCTGAGAAGCTAGAAGTCTGTCACCAGTGTAATAAAGGCATTAGAAGGCACAATGAATGCTATTTACCTTTGCCACACTGAAGAGAACATTTGTGGAAGAAAACATTTAAGTTCTTTCTGGTTCTAACATTCTACTTTCATTTGCCTTTGTTACAAAAGGCCTAAGGAGGGTAATCTTTTCAAATTTAGTTATCGGCTTCAGTCTCCACATAAGCAGTTTTGACTGAATGCTGATTAAACTTTAGTACAGCAATTCTGCTTGAAAACTTCAGAGGCAGAGGCACTTTATTTTCCAGATATCAAGAATAAACACTTTGAACTCTTTAGCACTGTAATAATTCTCTGAAAATGTCAAGTTCTTGTTTCCAAATTCTCTATAATCCTGAAATGATGAGGTTATGTTAAGGAAGAAACTCAGTTCTTGCTGATGCAGTAAAGAATTACAGATCATCAGGCCTATTAGCATACAAGCAGGATTTATTAGTGATACATTCTCAGGGAAGAGAATGAGCCTTGCTGAGGGGGGGTGAAAGGCATAGGTTCAAGGTAAGGGTGGTAAAAGCATTAGATCCTTTGTCTTGTGGACTTATATAGCTGGCAGGATGGGGTGAGGAAGTTACATATTGAATAGTGGGTAAAGGTGGTGCCAGCTCCCTGGGGTGCATGTGCCTACCCAAACTCAGGTATGTGTGGGGATCGTTAGCCCAAATTATTATCTTGCTCCAGACCACATTTGTTTATCTTGTGAAACAGATATGTGACAGAAGGCAGTCAATTAAAGTTGAGCCAGTTACCCAGAGTTATTTATGGGCTCTTTCTGTAAGAAGTAGGGAACCCCTCTTAAAACAGATAGTGGCCAGAGGTAAGCAATTAACCAAAGCTGGTTTATGGGTTTCTTCTTTGGGCACTGAAGACCCTCTTGTCTTCCCCCTTCTAGACCTTCGGATGAATACCCAGTTTCAAAGGCTTTCTCTCCCTGATAGTGGAAACAATACATAGAGAATTTTAAGGACTTCCCTCCTCCTGGAAGCATGGGGTTTCTTATGCTGTTCAGAACACCTGGGAATATTACATGACCAGGCTCAGAACTGCTGAGTTACAGGGTGAGACATGTGTCTCTCCTCCTCCCTGCCTCAGTTCGCTATCTATCCTACCTAACATTTAAAGCATACACAAATGACCTCTGAACCACATTACCTACTTACTCAGCGTGATGACCTTCCTTTCACAGACATTACTGTAAATTAATTACGAAGTTTGCAGGTCTGGGTTCAGAGTTGTGTCATCATTTTCTCTTCTTAACAGAGGAACCTAAACACTGTGGTTACTAAGCTTTCTTCAAACTGAACACCCTGCTATCCATCACAATGAAACATGTTTTTACTCCTCTCTGAATTGCTATAGCTAATGCTTGCCGCCCTCTCTTAAATATTGAGAAATGACAGAGATTCATTCTTTCACTCTCTCTTCCCCATTAATCTATGTTTGAAAACACACAAAAGAAATCCAGGAAGAGAAAGGGAGCAGACGAGGCTTTTTAAAGATTTTAGACATTTTAGAATAAGATAAGTGTGTTCTGTTGAATTTAATCTATGTTACTGTAGTCACTTTTTTTATTCATTATTGACTAATGAGTTGCTGAGATTTAGTGATGACCTTAAGCTTTATGAAGAAAAATTTGACCTTCAAAGCAAATGAAAAAGTTTAATGTTTAATAGATGTGGGAAAAGTTTCATACTTAAATCCTACACTCTTATAATGGTTATAAAGTAGAATCCAATAAATAACTAGTTTATTAATAGTATCTATGAACACTGGGGTGCAAAGGTTCTTTTGGATTGGTGTTTGAGGGTTCTTAGGATATAATCCTAGTGGTGGAATTGCCAGGTCAAAAGGCAGATACATTTTTAGTTTTATGAGAAAATTCCACACTGTTTTCTGTAGTGGTTGTACCAGTCTGCAATCCCAACCTAGGTGCCCATCAGTAGATGAATGGATCAAAAAATTAGGTACATTTACATAATGGAATTCTATGCAGCAGAAAGAATGAAGGAGCTCCTACCCTTTTGCAACAGCATGGATGGAACTGGAAAGCACTATGCTAAATGAAATAAGCCAGGAGGTGAAAGACAAATACTATATGATCTCACCTTTAACAGGAACCTACATAACAAAACAAACAACCAAGCAAAATATAACCAAAGACACTGAAATAGAGAACAGGCTGACAGTGTCCAGAGAGGAGAGGGGAGGGAATTTCAGGGGAAAAGGTGAAGGGTTTACAGGAACAAGTATAAAGGACACATGGACAAAAACTAGCAGGGCGTGGAAATGGGAGGGAGGTGGGGAGGGCTGGGTTGGGTGGGCTGGGATAGGGGTAAAAGATAGAAAACTGTACTTGAACAACAATTAAAATAAAATTTTAAAAAAGCATCTATATGTTTCCAAGCTTTGTAAAAATGAAGATATGTTAGTATAATTCAAGAGCCTTAAATTTCATGGGATTAGGGTTTCATATACAGAGTATTCAAACATGCATCCTTTCTACAAAATCATTATTTTTTTTAGTTCCTTAATTATTTGAAACCAAGTTTCATATTGTAAATTAAAAATGTAATTTTTCATTTATATTTTGAAAGTCACTAGAAAGTCTAAGAGAGTTAACATTAGAAAAACTAGAGAAAGGACTTCACATAAAAGGTGCATGCACATACCCTGTGATCAAGAGAAATTATATATATCAAAGGACAAATTTTCTTAAGTATTTTCTTTAAATGTCAAAATCCTCATTGAGTTTATTGTTATCTTTATTTCTTAAAATTCTAAAAGTTATTATTTTGTGCTACAATAATTTTTCTTTCATCTTTAATTACTTTATTAATTTTTCTATAGGTCTTAAGACATCATTTATGTACATATTAAAAAAAACACTCAGAATCACAAAGCCTGGAGGAAATCTCTATCCAGAGAACTATTATTTTTCAGTACTTTCTATTATACATACCTGTATATTAGTATACTTATCTTTTGTAATTAAATGGGATCAGAATGTACATAAAATTTGTATCTGCTTTTTGAAATTTACATTGTATTTGATTATTTTTCTCTAACATCAGGAACCTGGAAAACACTATTTTAATTACTGCATAATAACATCATATTATACTTTAATTAACTTAGACATTCTCTCATTTTTTATTATTTAGATTTTTTATAAAATATGCCCACATAGGTATTTGAAAATAAATATTATTATTACTTTATATCTGTTTTTATTTCCTTGTCAGTAATACTGAGATGAGAATCCCTGGATATAGATTTCCAAACTATTCTTTACAAATATTAACTGATTTTAACCTTCCTGATTATGTATTAGGGTTTTTCTGTTTCACTGCTGCCTACCAGTGTTAAAAAGTATCATTTTCAAAAACTTCTGCTTATTTTAGACAGTGAGAGTATGATATTTCAATATGGATCATCAGCTTTAACTGTGTTATTTTATCCCTGGAATTTATACAAATTCACATAAATTCAGTGAAATAATTGGACATGCATATTCTTAAGGGTTTATCTGCAGGGCAACATGCATGCACACATCATTCTGCTTAGAGAAGAAGAAAGCTTAGGAAAAAATGAGATAAGAAGAAAAGCACATGCCTGTCTCTGACATTGATCTAAATCTTTGTGAGAGGGGGAATGCCAGCATATATCATTGATGATGTTTCAGAGGAGTTATTTGGAATTTGGAGGCAAGGAAGCATTCTTTGAGGTCCCAAGAAAAATAATGGCAAATTGAAACAGAAGATATTTTAACTTTTCTAACAAAATCTTTTGTTGTCTCATCATTGTGCCTTACTGTTTGAATGGATATATTATATATCTTCTAATCTGAGTCATGTATTTAATATTTTATGTTTTTATTTTCAGATAAATTATCTTTAATCTATCCAATCTGATATTTAATTAATATCAGCAAATATTAAAATATTTTGCAGGGTTTTATATATATATTCAAATGTATATGCCTGAACAAATACAAATATTTTAAAGGATTTTTATTTATTTAGGCCGAGGGGCAGGGATAGAGAGAAGGAGAGAAATATCAGTGTGCGGTTGCCTCTCAAATACCCATACTGGGGAGCTGGCCAGAAAACCCAGGCATGTGTCCTGACTAGGAATCGAACTGGTTGTTGGGAACCGCACTGACTGGTATCAGAAGCTGAAACCCCCGCCTAGGCTAAGGCTAAGGGAATGCCCTTGGAACCATAAGCCAGCAAGGAGACAAAAGCTTATCTCCCTGGCAGGAATGCTGCTTCTGCTGCTTTATTCATAACTGAACCCCAAAAAGCTTGGTCAGTTAGCCAAAGACGGGTAAGATTCCCCACGGGGGGAACAACCTAAGACAGGCACGATCACTTTGGGAGGCCCCCCAAAAGAAGGATTTGGGGGGCTGCAGCAAAAGGGGGTGATGGACCCTCGCTCCTCGGCTTTGACATAGCCTGAGTTCTCACCGTCTGGGAGAAAAACTCCTTATCTCTTGTTTGCCTTAGTTCCCGTGCTAAGCCTGAAACAATGGCAGGGTGGTGCAGCTCTGTGCTGAAAAGGGCAGATTCCCCCGGTGATCAGGCCTAAGAAAGAACATGTAAATTACTGTGAAACCTTCTTTGTTTAGAATGCTCTCAGTTGAATGAGAGGGGTCCAAGGAGGAAGTTAGTTTGTTCCTCAAAGTCTTACAGCTCTTTGACCCCGACTCAATAGACCAGCAGAGTTCCTTGTTTTCTATGGTTCCTTACTTCCCCCTAATGAGTACTGTACTTTACCTGAATTATTACGCAAAATGAGCCCAATAAAAGCAGGTATGGACTGTAAATCAGGGCGCTCCCCACTAGAGGGGGTGGCCACTTCGTCCCTACTTCCCCACAGAAACTAGTCTGTCTCTGTGCATGTGTGTTTGTTTCTTGCGTGTTTTTCGGTGAGCCATCCGCAGCGTTCCGTGGTCACTGCTGGCCGGTGACCTATGCGCAACAACTGGTGACCCTTTGGTTCACAGGTCAGCACTCAATCCACTGAGCCACACCAGCCAGGGCAAATACAAATATTTGATACAGAAGTTTTGAACATCACACTTTTTTTTCTAATGTTCTTCCCTTTTGTTTACTTATACAGCATGACTGTGAGTTTATACTTTCATTAGCAGCTAAATATTCTTTAAATATTTTTTCCAAACTGTTTTAACTTTTTCCTGAAATTTTTACTCTAGTTTGCTGAAATACTCCTGGAATAGATCTAAATACTATAAGTTCATATAGTTAGACTTGAACTCTCCCTAGCATTACAATTAGTAACATGAAGAGATTAATGCTTATTGAAATTCAGTTATCTTGTTCTTCTGGGTACAGTATAGATTAAACTCTTTTGCTACCTGTCCAGAGGAGAGTTAACATAGTAGGTCTGCGACTACTAGGCTTAGAATAATTTGTTCACAAGGTTGGACCTTGGCTGCCATCCGGAAACTTGGCTCTCACAGTGTTCATAATCAGCAGTTAGTGGTAAGGAAAGTTTGTGGGTGCCTAGAATTTTAAGTATAACAATATCATTTATGCTGAATATCAACGTTTCTGAGTCTGGAATTTTGGTACCTTACAGACAGAGGATATTGATATGACCAACACCCCCCTATCTGGCCCAAACATCTGCACACTGAACCCCTGATTAATTTCTCTGGTAGGCAATACTTCAAGTGTGTTGTCACAGCTTGTTAGAGCAAGTGTGCCCTGTGTAACTCCATGGGAAAAGGACTCTTGGAAGCTCGTGACAGATTTCTTCTGGATTCCATCCCATGCATTTTTTCTCTGATAATTTTGCTTTATGCCTTTTCATTGTAATAAATCTTAGGCATGAATACAACTATATGTGGTGCTCTATGCATCCTTCTAAGGAATTCCCAAGGCTAGCAGCAATCTCAGGGAACCCAACTCATTCTCTCTTATGTATAGGGGGAGCCACGTGAGTAGAGCGGGTCATTATGATTTTGGTAGAAGCGATATAGATCACTCTGGGCTGTAGCATTGAATTCTTGGTGTGAGACAACTCCATTGTTTCTTTCCCTTTGAGATAGTAGGTAACCATGTCCTGGAGATTCAATAAGGCTGAGGCTGAGAATTAGTGACTTGGAGCAAAGCACCCAGATGACTTAAGGTGAAATTAGTATTGTAAGAAATGAACTTTTGAATTTTTTTAGTTTCTTAAATTTTAGAGTTTTGTGCTATTAAAGGACAATGGGACAATCTTGACTAATATAATACGAACACTAAGTAGATTTTTGTTATGGTGAAAATAAGGTTATGCAGCATGAAGGGCATTTATACCACAGATTAACAATAATCACTTGTCATGCATGGAAATCTGCATTACCTGTCACTCATACTTAAAATTTTAACAGCCATAGTTTGTTTTATTAAACAGATTATCATCTAATGCATGGTTTTGTCATTTTTGTTAAAAATAATATTACAACCTGGCCTAGTTATAGCAAAAAATCTATATAGATCAAAATGTACTATAAGAAAATAATCTTATATAGTTTTCTAAGGGTTTTTCATATATGTAATAGTCATCCTTTGAGGAAGCTTTCAAAGTCAGAGGTAAGCAGATTTGCCAATTACTTAATAAAATGATAACCCGATTAAGATGGCATAAAGGGATGTTTTTCCCACCACTTAATTAACATTGAACTATGTGCTGATTACATACTAGAGGAAATAGGTTATTAACTGAGCTTAGTAGCAGAAGTGTCAGCACAAAACAAGTTGGATATAAGCTGAATATGACAAACTATTATTTATTCACAGTAATAAATATGCCCACATAACAATATCTTTAAAGAAATATTTAAAAGTCTCCAGAATATGCTTTATTTCAGAGGAAATATATAGATACAAGCTCTCATCTTGGGGTTTTTTTATTAGAGTATTAACATCTCTGTCTTTACAAATAGTTCACAACCAAAAGTAAAAGCTGGATATTTCAATAACTTCTTTTTTTCTAATATAATTTTTCTACTTTTTTCACTTAAAATCTCAAGTGATTAATATTCCAGTAATATCTTAGAAAACTTGAAGCCTAAATATTGTTACAGTTTCCTGATGCTATTATATACTTTAAAAAAAATAGATACAATGAACTGAAAAGTATTTTATATGATGCCATGTTTTGCCGAAAACTAAATATGTTTTATCACTAATTTCTCTCTTTCTAAAAATGTAATAAATATCACTTTCTATACAAAAACACTTATCATATATAAATACTGCTGCCTAGGATGTGTCTGAACAAATCACAAATGTGTAGTTTGTAAAGTCAGCCTTCCTTAATTTTTGTCTACAATATGGGTCATTTTCTGACTCATTGGGAAAATTTGTTAAATGTAAAAGAATTTGCATTCTACAGTTTTATAACTGCAGTTCACTTAAAATTAACATAAATTAATCATAATACCTTTATTTTATTATATCTCAGCTAGATAGTAGTTTTATTTATGCTATAGCTAAAGAGACAAAATATATATATGGAAAATTATAGCTTATTTTATCATATAGAATTAATGCCCTACTATCAAATAATGGTAATGTTAGCAAAGACTTAATGAATGCCAGGCACTTTTCTAAGATTTTTATATTTTTTAACTTAAAAAATATATTGTTGTTCAACTACAGTCATCCCCACCCCCCATTACTCTCCCCTGCCCTATCCACCCCCTCACCTCCCACATTCAATCCTACCCCTCTCCCTATAATCTTTGTCTATGGGTCCTTTGTACATGTTCTATGACCTGATCCGTCCTCTTCTTTCCTCCATTATCCCCCTCCCACCTCACATCTGGTTACTGTCAGTTTGTTCTTTATTTCCATGTCTCTGGTTCTGTTTTGCTTGCTTGTTTGTTTTGTTGATTAGGTTCCACTTATAGCTGAAATCATATGGTATTTTGTCTTTCACTACCTGGCTTTTAACTTAGTAAATAATGTTTTTAAAATATTTTTAAGAATAATTCTAAATTTACAAAAAAGTTAAGGTCCTTTCTTGGTCTTTTGGTTAAGATCAACTGCAAAAAAATTTATATAGTTAGAACTGAATAGCCTGTGTCCCCACACAATTTCTCCTATTAGTGACATCTTACATTAGTACGGCACATTTTGTATAATCAACAAACTGGTCATCTGATTAACTACAGTCCATACTGTATTTAGATATCCTTAGTTTTTATCTAATGTTCTATCTGTATCCAGGTCCTGCACAATATATATTTATTTAGTATAATTTTTTTTAGGTTGTGACAATATCTCAGAATATGTATTAATGACCTAAACAATTTTGGAAATTTCTGGTCAGTAGAATGTTACTGAATTGAGATTTCTTTGATGCTCTTTGATAATTTAGTGGGGTCATGGTTTGTGTTTATTCTTTTCTTTTTGGAGGGGACAGGGAAACACCACAGAGATAAAGTGCTAATTTTATAAATATCCTCATATAACGGCACACACTGTCAACATAACTTATCACTGTTTGTGTTCACGGTTGACTGAGGCAGTGTTTGTCAGGTTTCTCCCCTGCAAAATTATGCCTTTCTTCCCACCTGCATACACTGACCTTTAGAATAAAGTCACTATGTGCAGCTCTCACTTGGTGGGAGTTATGTTCCACTTCACTGAGGCCAGAGTAGCCAAATAAATTATTACTTTCTATTTTAACTGTATGAAAATACTTTGAAAAAGTATTTGCAGTCATTGCATATTTATTTGACAACTAAAATGATTCCTTTAAGTTAATTTTGAAAAAAATTGCCCTAGCTGGTATAGCTCAGTGGATTGAATGTGGGCTGCAAACTGAAGGGTTGCCGGTTTGATTCCCAGTAAGGGCACATGCCTGGGTCGTTGGCCAGGTCCCCAGTAAGAGGCATGTGGGAGGAAACCACACATGGGTATTTTTGTCCCTCTCTTTCTCCTACCCTTCCCCTCGCTCTAAAAACAAATAAATAAAATCTTAAAAAATAAAAAAATAAAGAATAATCTGTTAGTAACTATACACATTCCCATTGTTAGGACCATTTTTTCCAGACACTCACTGAAATCAAAGCCACATTCACCCCACCAGGTATTGTCAAACATGTGTGCATAAAAACCACCAGATCTGATATGGTCTCACTGGCACAACAGAGGACAGCTGGAAGATGACAGATCATGTGCACAGAGGCACTGGTCTCAAATGTTGTAACCAGCAACCCCGTACAATCCACTAAACCAGTCCTTCAAGAAGAAAATAATCCTTACTTTAGCAGAGCCCAAATTGCCAAAAGGCAATTAGTGATTAATTAAATTTTGAACAGTTTGTTACCTAGAAGACAATCGATAATGTAACTAACACTAAAAATACACTGTTACCATAGAAGTTGAGAAATTTGCCAAGATGAATTCTGACTGGCACAAAATTGCTATAGTCGAACAGGTCATACCACATTGAGTCTCTACTATATTTTGGGTAATCTTGACACTTGAGCAAACACAAAATTTAAGGCAGAGTCAAAAGACTTTGTAAAAACAAATCAATGGGATCTGTTTGTTATTTGATGATGAGAGAGAAGTAAAGAAACAATTGAGGTTTTAAGCATGCTGGGCATATTAGTGTGTTTTGGGTTTATCTGCTAAATGCTCTAAGAAAAGCTAAACTCAACATAGTTGGGTTAAGTTAATCTCATTTCTAGACCTAGCAAACTTGTTTTATGTGTGATATAGAAAGCTGAATTTATAACCAAACATTTACATAAGATTTTGAGATCTTATTCTCTTACTTTAAGAAAAAATTATTCACACATGAGAGCATATTTGTGAGAATGCATGAGTGCATGCACATATATCACATACATATAGATTAGTCCACAACTAAGAAGGAAAAATAAATAATCTCTTAAATATTGTAACAAAATTCCACAAACCATTTTTCTTGGTCCAATCAAATATTCTACTTATGTTGAAGGATAATTTTATTGATTGAAATAATTCTGAGTACTGTGTACTCACAGGCAGAAAAGAATACCAGATATCTAAGAGCTACACATTAATATGATAGCTACCAAAAAGACCATTTGGCTTTCATATGTAGTCTTTAAGTGTCTATTAATCTACCTCAGCATATTTCATTATTTCTCTGGTAGGTATCCATTTTTCTGGGATGCCTTGTCCCCTGCATTTAGAATGCTAGAGTATTCGCATTGACAAGGTGTCCTCCAACCAGATGTCCTCCCTAATGGTGAAAATTTTAGCTATTTGGGCTACTGCTTTGTGGCAGTGATTGCCCGCATACCCCACACACTTGGGACAGGACCACCTGGGTCATAAGTCAGGAATTATTAAAATCCCTTTTCTCAAAACATTCTCAAAAACAGCTGCATCATTTTGGGTTGTCTGTAAGCTGACATCAAGACAGGAATAAATATGCTAGATGTTTTTGATGAAAATGCCTATAAAGCATAAATTAGGAGAAAATTAGTAGCATGCAGAGCCTTCAGACCACAGCATAAATATGATGCTTAAGAAAGGAAAAAGGCAAAGGAAAGAATAAGTAAGGAATAATTTAGATGACAGTTTTTATAAGACTTTATAGAAGTTCCAAGATGTCTCAGCCAGACCAATGTGGAGTCCTTATCCCAATGTGACTCATTTCAAAAAACCTGATCTTGCAGGAAGGGCCAATATTAGATAATCTGCTGGGCTCAATCATCAGCTGGGAACAGCCCAAAGGAAAATGAGATTAGGTAGGAACTTGGTAGTAGATCCAGAGGGATCTGGAGTTGTCACCTGGAGCTGCCAATTTCTATATTCCACATTGCAGGGTTTTTTTGTTTTGTGGTAGTGCTTTGTTATTTTCCTTTGAGGTAGTGCTCTAAGCAGTGTACTTAACTGCAACCTTCTCTCTTCACTTGGCATAATCCAATTTTAGGATTCAGCTTCTGTAACTCTCTGAATGGTAATGTGTAAAAACTTTCACAAATTATATCATCAAAATGATGAATATTTCCTCTACTTACTCATATATGATCTAGTCCTAACATTTTATTTTGTTTTAAAAATGTTTACTTGTCTCATACAACTTAATATAAACATTTTGAGGTCAGGAGTTATTTTCTCTATCTTATATCCCACCAAATTAGACAAACTGGCACAAAGTACATTATTGAAAGAAGAAAGGAAGAATATAAAAACAGTGGTGAATTCTACTTCCTTTTATATAACCACTTAAAGTATACTTATACCTGGAGATCAATGAAAACCTTATTGCCCCTACTGTGACTGCAGACGTATGAAAGGAGCCTGGGTTTTGAAGCCAGGTGATGGTCCTACATTAGATATTTACTAATAAGATGAAATTGATTGGAACTCTATGCATAACCATTACCTCAAATTGAGATACTATTATGCATTTTAATTCACTGTTCTGAAAATAAATGAGATATAACTTTGTTGTAGATGCTAGACCAAAATAACACAGAAGACTTAAGCTGTAACTGCTTAAAAAATGCTTGAAAATATGTTGATATTCAAGATAGCAGACCCAAAAATGGAGAGTTGCTTATGCTAAGCCTCATGTCATCAAACTGACACATAATTTAGTTAGAGGGTTCCCGCCTCCCCCCCAGCCCCAGAAATGGAATCTTGAACCAGTCAATCAGGGGTCAACAGGACCAGCACTAGTTAGGTCATCTGCCTGATATACCCTTGCCATTCTCTTAAGGACAGTAACATTAAAATAACCAACCAACTCTTTTGCCTCATTTAACTTCCTTGTTTTCATTTTCTTCTGCCTCTAAAAGTCCCTTTTACACAACTTCCTGAAGCTCCTTTTGATCTGCTAGATTGGTTTCTACCCCAACCAAATGTATCTTTTATCAACTCATCTTAAATTTTTAATATGCCTCGGTTTATCTTTTAACCATTTTCAGTCTCAAAGCAAGAATGGAAGGGGGTCTTGATCAAGTGGACCTTGGTTACTGGCTGAGCCCCTTGAGCTTACTCTTCCCTTGCTGCCCCCAAAGGTTGTGATTCCCTCCTGGATTCTAGGTCCTCAGCTTTTGCTTTAGCAGCTTCTAGGCTTTATTGCAGTTTCTCCTTTTCCGAACTGGGTCTGGAAACCAGCCGGAGTTTTGCTGGGTCTAACTTAAAAACCAGAGCACATCCACATTTGAACTAGGTCTGACTTCGAAAGTAGACTGGCCCCAGGAACAGATTGGGTCCTACTTAAAAACTGGGCTCATTCCAGTGTCATGTGGGTCTGACTTATGCTGGACTGAGTCCAATGTGAGGCTTCAGATGAATAAAATTTTGTTTTAAGGCTGAACCAGCAGGTTAATTTTAACAAAGATAGTCTTAAATTATAGTAGCTACAGTGGAAAATTATCCATTTATGAGGTGCCCAGAGAAAAAAGAGGTTTCAGCAAAGCATTTACTATAAAAGATACAGGGAAAATTATTTTTCCTCTTGCACAGTTTCTGGGAGCTACTGAGACACCTGACTTGCATTAGATACTGGAAAAATTGGCCTAAGTCAGGAAGGGGTGAGAATTGATATCACAGTCACCTCTCCCAGACTTCTTTCAGTGGTGCCTTTCAGTGGGTCGAGATGGGAACAAAAAATATCATGTTGTCTCTTCCTTTCAGATTGGCAGGTAGAAAATATTTGTAAGAATCAAATCTTTCTGTTGTGAAACCCATTGGTTTCTCTCCCAGGGGCAGCTGTGGCCTTCTTGTTTGTCTCATTTTGTGTCCTGAAAACTTGACTGGGCCTTTTCCTGGCTGAGGCACACCAACTCTTGTATGTGAAAGCAGTTCCATAGATAGGTTGGGCGCTTCAAAATCATGGCGGGACAGAAATGTGGGTGGTGCTCCATTTCCAGTCAGGGTCCTCCTAACAGTTGCTATGTCTCAGGGGAATTGCCTAAGTCTTTTTTTTTTCCTTTGGTTCTGCTGGGGAGTGGTTCTGGACCCAGAGAGGGTGGTCTCTTTTGCATCTTCTTTGGGGAAGGTTTTAGTGTCCATGGGGCTGTTCAGTACTGTCAGGAATATTTACTGCTTGTCCTGGTTAAAACACGACAAGATATATCTTTATTAATCTTAAGAATGTTAATATGCCTCAGTTTACTTTAAATAATAGATAAATGAGAGGGAGAATTAAGGAAACAGAGAGGGGCAGAGGGAGAAAGGAACAGAGGGGAGAGGAGAGGAAGAAAAGGGAAGAGAAAGAGAAAAGAGAGAGAGATACTCTTCATGAAAGATAATTCTGAGATTATTTACTTAATTGGGTGGGATTAGAAAGGATGATAAACATGTTGCCATTAGAAAATGGGACACTGGTTGTTCAAAGAATGTAACTTTAACTATGAAACAAATTATTTAACTAACCACCTTTAACTTAACACTTTGAAAGACAGACTGGCTTTGCATTGGAATACTGTGGAGGACATAATGAATACAAGCACAAGTTTGATGGCCCAGTCTTATTTGCCCTGTAGAGTGTACAGAAGGAAAATGAAAGACTCAAGATTGAAATACACAATAAGAGACTACAGAATTTATTTACTAGGTAAAATATGTGATCTATTGTAACCATAGGAACAATGAGCTGAAAACCAGATACAAGGTTTGATTTTATGGTTTGCAGAATTACATTACATGTTAAATTCAAAGCATTCTGGGTCTCCTATTCAAAAATGAGAACCTTTTTCTAGAGAAAGCAGGAGCATGAAAATTGGAATTAGAGTATTATAGATGATTATAATGATTTTAAATAGCTGGAACTCTCAAAGAACACCTAATTCCCTCGTTAACAAAAGCAACCTTTCCTTCTCCATTGGTGGAGGTTAGCCTCCCCATATGTGAACACCTAATACTTACCTGTTGAGAGCTATTTACCTTATAGAAGGATGGTAAAACCTGGGGATTATATGTGAGAAAGTATTCTAAGGGTGTTAGAACAGAAAGGAAATATCGCAACACTGAATCAAGATGAATTTGTAATCGTGACTTAGATTAAATGAAGATAGATACAAAGCAATAATATAAAATAATTTATTCAAAATTTTAGAGGCTAAGAATTTCATTGTTTTCCATGTGTGACAGGATAAGCCACACTTTACTGATGCAAATTTGAGTGCTCACAACACATGCCTTTTGTCACTGATGTTTTAAACAATACATCAGTGAGGAGCACTCCAGCATTTGTAGGACATTCTATAGTGACTCTGTTATGAAAGCTAAAGGTTATGGTGGTAAATGTTAGTGTCCAAATGAATTTTCTGGTTTTCTGAGAGAGATGATGAGGCCCTGGAGTTGCAGATTTCAAGTGACAACACTTATAAACTATAGACAACATAGGCAAATTACCACAATAAACAACAGAGTAAATTGCGATATTCAATAATATGTATTGACAGTTTTGACAGTGGACTGCCTAGTAAAATACTGCTTAATCCGTATACAAAAAAAATCTAGCCCTGGCTGAGTGGCTAAGTTGGTAGGAGCATCATTCTGTGCATTAAAAGTTTGAGGGTTCAATTCCTGGCCAGGGCATATACCTAGTCAGGGAGTGTTTAGGAGGCAACTGATTGATGTTTCTTTTTCACATTGATGTCTCTCTCTCACTCTCTCCTCCTTTCTCTATAAAATCAATAAGCATATCCTCAGGTGAAGATTTTAAAAAATCTATATCTTGTGGAAGATCTCACATGAATTATCATACTTAAAGTCAACACTCTACATTGAATTCCCACACCCTAGTCAGTTCCTACATAACTCCTTTGAGTGGTATGAGGGCAATTCCCATTAAGAAGGATATTGCAACACTGCAACAGGTTTGTGCTTTAACTTCTCCCAGTCAACTTCCCTAAAGGAATCTGTAACATTTAACATGATGACTGTGTTGGGGAAATATCCCAGACAAAACAGGGATTTCTGGTGATAGGCTATACATTTATACCATTCCCTGGGTACACTAAACACCATGATGATCTACGTCAGGCAGGAAAATTATGGTTAGATAATGGATACAGTTTCGAGCTAAATTCATTTCACAATGGATCTGGATGGTTTATGAACATGCCCTCTTATTTCCCACAAGTTCCTTAATACATAGTTAAAAACAGTCTTATTCAGCAACTGGTGCAATGGTTAATTGCCATTAGATACACAATATAAGGACAATGCTGTTAGGAAGATCCAAGTGGAAACCACTGAATCTGCCACTGCATAGCAAAATAGTAAACTAAGAGGATATATTGCATTTTGAGATATTTTTAGAGAAGCAGGCCATCATAGTGTAATTACAAACTGTTAATCATAAAAGTAAATTTAAAATAGTGAGAGAACAAGATAGACTATGTACAAGGCAATGACAAATACATCTAAATTGATTTCTCATTATCCATAAGTCAAAAGACAAGGTAATAATACCTTCAAAGTACTAAGCAGAAAAAAAAAATGTCTCTCTAGAATTAGATGAGCAATAAAAGATTCAAAATTGGAAGTAAAATATAGGTGCTTCAGGCCAAAAAAGTGAATGAGTTCATTACCCACTTCCTTAACAAAAGACACTTCTAAAAAATGACATTCATGCAAAAAGATCAAAGATTCATGCAAAAGATGCATTACAGAGCAGAGGAAAGGTAAAGATATGGAAGGGACAGGCAGCCCTGGCTGGGGTGGCTCAGTGGATTGAGTGCAAACCAAAGGATGGCTAGTTCAATTCACAGTCAGGGCACATACCTAGGTTGCAGGCCAGGTCTCCAGCAGGGGGTGCTCAGGAGGCAACCACACATTGATGTTTCTGCCCTACTCTTTCTCCTTCCCTTCCCCTCTCTAAAAATAAATAAATAAAATCTTGAAAAAAAAAGAAGGGACTGGTAAATTAAATGGCCTGGTGGAGGGCAACTTCACATAATCTCTCACAACTGGAAACTGGGAATATTTCTCTTAGAGTGCTAAAATCTATTATAATGTGAAAAATGAATGTGACATGAGTGTGTAAATGTAAATGAGAGTAATTTCTTCTTATCCAATACAATACACAACATATAGGAATTCATTTTGGTGTCATTCCGCCCAGTGTCATCTTCTGTACATTTCTGTAGTTACCACCGAATCCTGCTGTCCTCACACTGGTGCACTGCCCTTGGTCTATTCAGGTTTCAAGTAACTTTCTTTCCACAAGTGACCACAAAACCACTTTTCAGAACATTTGTTTTTCCTGAATTATCATAATTTAATTTCCTTTCTTCTGTTTATTTCATGTTTAAACAGCACTTGATAATTTTACTTGTACCATTTACTTTTTATTATAACTAACCTAATTAATAAAATTTGGAGTTATAGTAAGGAAATATAAAGCATTCAGTTATAACACATTCCATTATAAGTTAACAGGTTTTTTCAGCCAGAAAACAAAAGATAACATATTATTCTATAAGATGATTTGCAGTCTTAGCAACTTTCTTTACAATATGTATTTTAAATTGACATTATTTCTGTTCTCTGGAGTCTAATTCTTTTTGCAGGCTATTCATTTCTCATCATTTTTAAAATTTTATTTGCAAAAATGCTTGCTGTAATTTTTTTAAAAAGTCACAAATCAGTAGGGCTTAGTCTAGGACTAGTATTCAGAAAAGAGAACTATGTACATAGATCCTAAGGCAGGATGGAGAATAGCAACATTGGACAGAATACCAGGGGACTGATAGAGCACCTTGGGTTAAGAAGAGTGGTAAAGCAGAAGTGAAGAAAGGGTACCTGACCTGGGACTTATATTTGAGGGAATGTCCAATTCTGTTATTCCTAAGAGTACAAAAAAGCGGTAAAAACTGGCCATACTTTAAGAGAGGAAAAAAAAGAATGCACTGTAAACTCTACTGTTAGGAGGTCAATGTCATTGTTCTTTTAACAGAGGATACTAAATTTATAAAGTGAGGGAGGCCTTATCACATAAAGTTTTGTTTGGATACATAAACTATGAGTTTCCAGGAATTTGATATTATGGTTGCAGAATTATAATAATGCCCTGAGTCAGTTGCTTTGGAAAATGGACTAGGGTGTATCTAATTAAGTTCAATGTTTTAGAAAAAAATCAGTAATTTGACATGCAGAACACGAGAGATTATGTAATTTGAGATTAAAAAGGCATTGTTACACCAGTTATTATAGTTTGTTTCAAGATGCATACCACTTCATTTACTGGAGAGTCAAATACTAACCAGTCAAATGCTAAAAGGTCAAAGATACAACAGAAGTAATTACTTTCACTTGCACAAGGGCTCCTGAGAGTGTGAATGTAATTATTGTGCCTCACTCTCTAGCCACACTCACTGTGCTGTAAGGCCAGAGTTGAATATCTGAAATGAAGCATTGCCAGATATTTTACATGGTAGCATCTTATACTAACTGCTAAGATATTAAGAAAACCTCATAAACTTCTTAGATGAAAGATATATTGAGCAGTCCATCTTTCATATAGAGTATTTGGGTTTGAAATATTAGCGTCCATCCTGATCCCTGATCTCTGGACAGGTTATTAATTGTATCATACAGATAGCATTTTTCCCACATGCTCCACAGTGCCAATATTTGAAATTGGCACTGAATTCATATGAAATTATATAAATCTTTATAAAATTATACCTTAGAAAAAGCAGCTCATTCTTTAATGCATAGTTTATAAAGAGACAAAAACAGATTTAATCTTGAAAGTTTTAATCAAGTTTGTGGAATATCCTTAACCAAGCTATTTTACTTGTCATATTATAGTCCTCCTTTATTATACTTAGCAATTAAGGTATTTCCTTTCTGCAGTTCTTAATTGTCTCTTTCCAGATTTCAAAAAAAATTAAAGCATTTTTGTATCCCTTGAGAAAAATAAAAGGGTGGCTAGATTAGCTAATAAATATTAATGTCATTAAAAAACAAACAGCAACAGGAGTAAAACATTCCTTTAAACTGTGTACCATTTAAATGATACTTTTAATATGTGTACTTTAATATGTTGCAAAAAGTCATTCACCTGTTAAATATATTAAATTGTCTTCATAAGACTATAATAGGCATTTTTCCAAATGCTCTGACATATTATTTTGTAAGGACTTGGCTTCCCTAACTATAGTATTAGCTATTTTATTAGCATAGTTTATGCAAGTTTACATTTCAAATGTGTGCAACTCTGAATATGATGAATTCCAATACTCCCTATGGTCAGTGAGAAGTATTAATAAGAAGTACATAAGGTCAGTGCCGTTAATATGCAATTACCTTTTGGCAGTTTCATTTACATATAATACTATGACTATTGTTTCTTCAGTCAAGACAACTATTATGTGGTTTTGGCAAGATATATCTTTTATGCCCCTTTATTGTTTTTTATTTCACTCATTCATTACCTTATAGTTTACAAAGTAAATATTATCCCTTATTATATTGAGCTTATATTTGGTTGAGAATGAAGAAGAATAAGCAAATAAACAAGGTGCATAATAATGACATGTTATGAGAGAGTCTGAAAAACTGTTAAGTAGATAGAGAAATTCAAGTGTTCAAGAAGTATCTCTTGGCAAGAAGACATAAAATGCATCTCTTGACATTTGAGCAGAAAATTTTAAAAAGTGGTGAGTGGGTCACACATGATGTAAGACTATCGCAGAAAAAGAACATCACAAAAGCTTTAAGGTGAAAAAAAAAATGATCCAAGAAGAGCAAGTAAGTCACTGTGGTTGGAAAGTGAATGAAAGAAAAAAAGAAAATGATATATGGAAATAAAAAAGGGCCAGTTTTCTATGATGAAAGAAATTTGCATTTAGGAATTTGAGTGTTATTCTGACAAAGAACAAGTGAAATTTTCTAAGCAAAAGAATAATATTTATTATCCAGCATACAGTTTAATGTATATTTGCTGCCCAAGGTGGAAGTGGAGGTCAAGTGAGGAATCAGGTAGAAGAACTAGAAAGTCTTTTGTGTAAACTAAACCAAAAATTACAGTGGTTTAGAATACAGAAATAACAATAAAAACAATGGGAAAACTGAGTTAACAATGATGCAATTCATTGAGGCATGGGGCGCCAGGTGTTAGTGTAAGACAGGGCATTAGAGGTGTAACAGAAAAATTACTGGGTAAATGCAAAAAGCCAGTTGTGAGCATTGCTGGCTTTGAAAACATGTGGCCTGGAACAGATAAGTCATGATTACTTTATGACTTAGGACAACCATTATTTTATTATAGCCATGATTTTCCCAACATCATTTATTGAAAAGACTGTTTTTACCCCATTGTATGCTCTTGCTTTCTTTGTCAAATATTAATTGACTATAAAGATGCAGGTTTATTTATGAGCTCTCTAAACTGTTCCATTGATCTATAGCCTGTTGTTATGCCAGTACCAGGCTGTTTTGATTACAATGGCCTTGTAGTGTAGTTTGATATCATATATTGTGATACCTCCAACTTAATTTTTTATCAAGACTGTTGAAGCTATTCAGAGTCCTTTCTTAGTCCCATATAAATTTGGGGGGCATTTTTTCAGATACATGACATATGCTCTTGATATTTTAATAGAAGTTGTGTTGAATCTATAGGTTGCTTTGGGTACATCAATAATTATGAGAGAGCTGTAAGTTAAAATTACAATAAGATATCACCTCATACCTGTCACAATGGCTACCATTAATAAATCAACAAATAATAAGTTTGGGTAAGGAAGTAGAGAAAAGGGAGCCCTAGTGCATTGATGGTTGGGAATACAGACTGGGGAATCCACTGTGAAAAACAATATGGAGTTTCCTCAAAAAATTAAATATGGAAATTCCTTTTTACCCAGTGATCTCACTTCTGGGAATATATCCTAAGAATCCCAAACACCAATTTAAAAGAATATATTCACCCCTATGTTCATAGCAGTATTATTTACAATAACCAAGATCTGAAACAGCCCAAGTGCCATCAGTAGATGAATGAATAAGAAAGTGTGGTATTTTACACAATGGAATAATCCGCAGTCATAAAAAAGGACATCTTACCTTTTGCAACAGCATGGATGAACCTGGTAACATAAGCCAGTCAGGTAAAGACAAATACCATATGATATCACTAAATGTGAAATATAATAAACAAACAAAGAAACGAACACAAATCCTGACAAACAAAATAGAAACAGAGGCATGGACACATGGAAGAGATTGACAGCTGTAAGAGGGGAAAGGGTGGAGGACTAGATGCAAAAAGGTAAAGGGACTAGCCAAAGTACTTATATGCATAACCCGGAGATGCAGGCAATAGTGTGGTGATGGCCAGAGGGAAGGTGGGGCAAGGGTGGTTATGGAGGTAGGAAACAGGGGTGGGGAAATGAGAACATCTGTAATAGTGTCAATGATAAAAATAAAGTTCATAGAAGGGTGCTATATGTAAATGATTTTTTAAATGGGAGAAAAATACTACACCCTATATTTCATTCTTTTTGTAATGGATAAAGAACATCCTCAGACTATTTGAATAAATGGTTTAGTCTATTCAAAAAAATGATTTTCCATATTAACAAGCTGACGTATGCTACAGTCCATACAGTTTCAAGGGAATGAGGAAGGGACAACACCTTTTATCACCGCTTGTGACAAATTTAGCCATCACTTTTAAGTCTCTAAAATTAATTCATATTGAACACTTTCTTCACTTCCTTTGGGTTTAACTTCTATATAGAGAAATATATACAAATGAGACAGAATATTCAAATTTACATATAAGTGTTTTGGCCAAAATCTTGTAAAATAAGAATGGTGTTTATCAATATTTGTTTGAAATCATCCTTTTGAAGTATCATTTGATCCAGCCATGTACCAAGTAGTGAGTGACAACATTTATAGCCTAAGTAATTATTCATTGTATGTGGCCCATTTTAGAGGTAATGATGCACAGTTATTGTCTATGACTTTAGTGTACAAACTCCCTATATAGCTTCACACTTCACTGAAGATATGTCAAAGGTAAAGCCAGCTCCTCTTCTGCAAAAACAATCCATCAGTTGTTCTTGCTTAAAAGCAGCTTTCACAATTTATCTCATTGATGTTTACAAAATTGAGAATATCCTGTAAATATTTCTGTTTTAACTGAAAATTGCAGGACTTCATCCAAAACTATTTACCCAGAGCACTTCAGATATAATCCCAATACTGGACATAAACACTAAGATGGGCACAGGGACAACACTAAACCCATTTTAAGTTGAGGTTATGCATGTTTGACCCTTATTCTCCGAATTAATAGCAGAGCAATTCTAATCTCATTCTCTGACCCTTACTAATAAGCTTTTGAAATCACTTAGAAAACTCTGTTTGGTAAGAAACTTGGGAAGCTATACTGCAGCTGTCTGATGACCAATTGCATGGAAAATTGAAATAGATGGGAAAAGTTTTTCACTAAATGATTTTGCACCAGAGTGTGGTAATCACCTTGGTAATGTTTGGCTAATGTCCTTTTTTTCTCCATTACCTTCCATCAACTCCCATCATGCTTCACTTACTCTCCAGGATTCAGGGTGGCTCTTCCTCTTCCCTATATCAATTTCATTTGGTAGCAGTCCATTTCACACCATTCCAACACTATGTTCTCATCAGTTTATGCTCATTTTTTTCAAGCATACATCAATTATACCACTATTTTATTTCCTTATTCATGTATTTAAAGCATCTTCAAAATTCACATACAAAACATAAATAAAAAGAGATTTTAAAATGAAGAGAAAATTAGAAATACTTATCAAATAAAAATATAGAAATCAAAGAAAAATTTTTACTATTCCTACTTAAACCTAACATTTCAAAGTAAGGTTATAATAGAGAGTAAATGGAAGCCTACTGATCATTAAGATCTGAGTTCAGAGTGCTCAGTTTATTTCTATAGCCCAAAAGAGATCTGATAGGGTATTCCACTACTAGGCCCAAATCCTTCAATAGAAAATATCTTCTGCTGCTGAAACAGAGACTGAAATGATTCATGTCATAATGGATTATAGATGGAGACATCAGTATTAAATTATATTTAGTTTAATATAGGTACTACAGAAATATTTATAAATATGCATACATGCCATGGTTAGTATGCACGCACATATTTCTCCTCTCAGACAGCTTGGACGGCTTAGAGACACAGAGGTCTTGGTGACAACAAGTGCACCTACCACCCTGATCTTGCTTTCTAGTCAAGTCTCAAATAAAAAGAACAAAGCTTCGTGGAGAAATGGCTAAATCTGTGCCTGGGGTGGGATATATCGAAGATGAGTCTAGAGTATCTTGTAGTGACAAAATGTAAACAGTGTTTTAACAAAACTGTAAAGAAAAGAAACACAATGTTGGCAATGTGTCAGAGAGGCAGAGGCATGGAGAGTCAATGGAAGAGTGCCCAATGGCCAACAACTTGAGAAAATGAATAGTATAATGCTGGATTATAACCCAAAGTATAAAATAAATATCTACAAGTACATATCATAAATAAGGAAATAAAAATAGTAAAGGGAGAAGAGACAAATATCCTAAGCAGAATTTCAAAGAGTTTATGCAGATAGTCTGCCCTCAATGAAGAGGAATATAACTCCTCACACTCTAAGTATGAGCTATTTGTGATGACTTCCATACAAAGACTACAGTACGAAATGGGTTTAAGAAGAGTGACTCTACAGTAGAGACACGTGACAAGCACTGCGGCAGTCAAGTGATCAAGGTCACAACACTGATAAGTCATTTTGATAGTATGTAGACTTACTTAGGTGAAGAAATGACCTTTTAACTCCTGTCTAATCATGATGAAAATATAAGACAAATTCCAATTGAGGACATTTGATAAAATTCCTGGTAATTTGAGGACAATACTCCTCAAAACTGGCAAGGTCATCTAAAACAAGGAAAGTTAGAAAATGTCACAGGTAAAAGATGCTAAGGTGCTAAGACATGAATAATATATGTGTATATATTAATAAGATCCTGAAACTGATAAAGGACATTAACTCAAAACTAAAAATTTCTAAGCCCTGGCTGGCGTAGCTCAGTGGATTGAGCTTGGGCTGTGAACAAAAGTGTCACAGGTTCAATTCCCAGTCAGGGTGCATGCCTGGGTTGCAGGCCATGACCCCCAGCAACCGCACATTGATGTTTCTCTCTCTCTCACTGTCTCCCTCCCTTCTCTCTCTAAAAATAAATAAATAAAATCTTTTAAAAAAACTAAAAATTTCTGAGTGGAGTATGGACTTTAGTTAAAATAATGTATGCATATTGGCTTATCAATTTTAACAAATGTACCATAGACATAAAAGATTAATAATAAATCTCTGTACTATCTTTAAATTTTTGTGTGTATCTAAAAATGTTCTAAAATAAAAATTTTATTCTACAAACACAAACATTAAAGTAGCAGACATGTAACCCAAAAAAGTACTTTATCAATCATATTTTTCTATACCTCCTTTCATAAATGTCTCTGGTCTCAGAAAAACAAGCAAGACTAACATTAGGCATCATCAACAGTATACACAGCCTGTTATTTTAATAGAACACAAAAATTTACTAAGAAACTTAAGAAGGGGATATAGGTTAAAACCACATAAAACAGAACTTAAAATATATATCCAGCAAAGAATAATACAAACCAGATGGAATCTAAATGCAAACCTCAAATTTCAGATCATTGGTATATTAAATAGCAATGTGACTTATGACTTCAAAATTATTTTCTTATTTAGGTTGCCTATTATATACAGTATATAACTTCCCAAAAGGTGTTCCAGGAGAAACAGATACCATGTTAGGTTACATGGTCAAGTACTTTAATGAAATAAAATTGTTACAATTTATATTCTATTTTTCAAGGGTTAGCATGTATATCAGCTTCACAAAACTTCTGGTAATTCTAACAATAAAGAGCTGCATTAAATAGCTATGGCATTATTTTATCCAAATTTCCCAGAAATATTTTATCATATTTATGTGTTTTTTACATAAAGCCTACAAATTCTTTATAAACTTAATATATCCACAAATACATTTGGCAAAAATGAACTTCTACAATTTTGATCCTGAACAAAAAGACTTTAAATCAAAATTTACATATGAAGTACCATACTCAGCATCACATAATTCTTGCATTGTCAAAGTAGAGGAGGAAGAATTTTAAAAGACAAAGACACAAAATGTGTAATGACCCATGTTTTAAAATATTTAAGCACTTCCATCTTGAATAAAAACAGAATGTCATTTATTAAATTATCTTTGTTAAACCAATTTTATACTTTGTTTACATTTTAATGTTCTCTATAATCATTTTATTGCATATTTGAAAATCATCTATGATTTCTGAAATAAATGACACATGAATGAGACTTCATGTCCTCAAATTATTCCTATTATAACATATCCTTAATATTAAAATAATCAAGTTTACTCCATTCATAATATGTTAGACCAAGACTATGAGAAAAAAAATTAAACTGAGCAGCAAATTAATGTGCTATTTATAAAACACTATGTTTCACAATTCCTCTAAGGAACTATTGATCTATTACTGGAAAAGCAGAGGGGAAAAGACCCTTAAACTCTCAAGCTATTATACTAATGCAGATTTACAAAGAATAAGGATTCTGAGTGTTCATGATATCATTTTAACAAATGGTGAAAACCAGTTTTCTCAAACAGCAAAAAAGAAAATCCTAGAGGTATTTGTACCTCTATGGTATTATTAAAAAAGTCAAGATAAGAATTTCATTGTCAGATTCTACAGAAACATGATGTTAGACATTATTGAGAATAAATCTGTCTGTCTCACACTAATTGTGTGACCTTAGACAAGTTATTAAAACACTGTAATCAGCCAAGTTCCTTCCTTATTGCTCTTGAACAAACAAAGAACTAGAAAAATATAGTACGGGTGGCAACTGACATTACTTGAAAACTTCTTGTGACATCATTTACTCTATGCTGCCCACTTGACTCATGTAATAATATGAAATCTCAAACCCAGCTCAAGAGAGTGATTTTTTATAACACATTTTTAAAGATTTTATTTATTTATTTATTTTTAGACAGAGGGGAAGAGTGGGAGAGAGAGAGAGATAAATCAATGTGTGGTTGCCTCTTGCTCACCCACTACTGGGGACCCCACCCACAATCCAGGTATGTGCCTTGACTGGTAATTGAAACAGCAATCCATTGGTCCACAGGCCTGCACTCAATCCACTGAGCCACACCAGCCAGGGCTACAACACATTTTAATATAAAGAATACTGAAGGATCATGCCTGAGACTGGTTTCATGATATATATTTTTAAATCCTTGATGAAAAAAAGAAGTAAAAGCACTAGTTAAGTTGAAAAATATTATAATCACTTTGGGCATCTCAAATGAAGTTCATAACAAACTATCATTTTAAACATTACTTTAAACATATTTAATTGTGCATCATTTTATCAGTAAAAATTTTTAAAGTTTGACAATGCAAGCTGTTAGAGAGACTGTAGATATAATCATCTCATATATTACTTGAGTGCATGTGTGTAAATTAAAATATCTTCTTTAAAAAGCAATCTGTCATTATCTCATAAAGCTAAACATTCACAAAGTCTATAAACTAGCTATACAATTCTTAAGAATGTAACAGGAGAAATTCTTGCACACCTGCAATCCCCCCCACACTCATGACACATAGAAACTGAGGTAGAAATTAAAACCTAATAAATGTAGACATAAATTAATAATACAATATAAAATATAAATAAAATAGAAAAGAGACATTTAATGGAAAAATAATAAAAAATCAAATACTTAGCAAGATTTAGAAAAATAAAATTCAAAATATACAGATTGTGCCCTGACTGATGTGACTCGGTTGAGTGTCATTCTGCAAAGTGAAAAGATGTCCATTTGATTCATGGTCTGGGCACACACCTGAGCTGTAGGTCTGAGAGACAGCCAGTCATCTTTCCTCTCTCACATTCATATTTCTCTCCCTCTCTTTCTCCCTTTCTTCTTCTCTTCAAAAATAATTAAATAAAAATATAAAAAATATACAAATTATTAGTAACAAGACTGTAATGGAGAGCCCACTACAGATCCTACAGACATGAATAAGATAAAGGGATATTAAAAAGAACTTTATGCTAATGCATGTGATAATTGAGATAAAAAAGAATAAGTTTTCAGAAAAATACAGGTACAGAAACAGTAAAAAATCTTACTAGTTGTATGTTTATTAGATAAATTGAAACTGTTATTTCAAATCTTTGGCACAGAGAAATTTCCAGATTCAAATAGCTTTATTAGTGAATCCTTTAAAAAAATCTATAGGGTAAATAACACTAATATTGAAGTTTTAAAACTCTAATAGCTTTTAAAACTGGAGAAAATATTTTCTTTTTTATGAGGAAATCATAACCTCAGTTTCAAAACTAGTGAAGAACACTATAAGAACATGAGATTAGAGAACAATATACCCCAGAAATATAGATAGAACTCTTAAGAAAATATAAATAAGTTAAATCAAACCACATATGGCTAGATGTAAATATGTTTAATATACCTGAAATATCACACTATATGAATATGAAAGTCAAAAACTTCTTTAAACAAACAGTACAATAAATGTGAAAGACTAGATCAGGATATTTCAGAGAAGAAACATCTGATATATCAATAAATATGAGATACTAGTATACACCCACTAGAATGGAAGAAAATTAAAATGGAAGAAAAAAATACCACATGTGTTGGTGAGGATGCAGAGTACCTGGAACTCTCCTAAATTAGGAGTGTGGTGTTAGCAAAATCATTTGGAAAATTCTGTAACAGGGTTGACTAAAGCTTAATGTAAGCATAAGCTTGACCCAGCAATTCTATTTCTCAGGGTATATATAACATAAAATTATACATGTGTTCACCAAAAACATGGATTTCCAGAATAGCACTATTGTTGATTGGCACCAAACACAAACTATCTAAAAATTAAATGTCTATCCAACCTCATAATGGATAAATTATGTAAAGTGTATTCACACACAGAATAGCATAAAACAGGAAAGAATAATCTATAATTTAACACACAATAATATGGTTGAATTTCAAAAATATGTTATCAAATGCAGTAAGACAGAAAGAAGAGTTTATGCTATATTCACTCATTTATTTATCAAGTATTCCAGGGTATTATAAATCAGATTAGTGGCTATTTTTGAGGGGGTTATGTATGATAAAAGAACATGAGAGGAACTTCCATATTCCTGGAAATGTTTGGTTTCTTGATCAAGATGTGAGGTACACTACTCATTTTATGAATTTGCAGTGAGCTGTACACCTATACTAACTTCTCTTGTTCTTACATATATGTCAATAAAATGGTAAAGAGAGAGCCTATGTCTTCAGAGTGGATTAAGGTTGTTGGTTATCTGACCTGCAAACAAACAAAAAAACAAGTTAAAGTAGTTTCAATTTACCTTCTGATTTCAGAATTATCTCAGTAAAGTAGTTCACATTATGGCTCACCCCAATTCTGATTGAATATTCTCTATTGAAGTTACAATATAAAACTCACTTTTCTCATGATGAGAATGGAATGATTGCCATGATGCTTACATGAGAAAACATATACAAACCCTTTCATCCAATGTCTGAACACATAAGATATAGTGTCTGCTCATAGATTTTACTGTTTCCTGTCCAACTTAAAGACTTTTGCAATCATTTGTAAAACCTGAAAATACACAGGACATAGAAAAATTTAACACACATGCAATTAATTAAACATCCTTGGAAACCATTGCAGAGCTTTGATGTCAGCTCCTTGGATGCTCCCCAAATACTTCAGCTTGTTCAATTCATTTTGCCCTTTAAAATTTAATGAGAATTGGCTTGAATTCTCATCTTATATATATATATAGCCAGCATTTTCAAATTCTTACTTTTACTGATTTCTTTCTGCCCACTTTGTTCACTTTTCTATATATTTTAACATATGAGATGTGTCAAAACTGCCTTTGTTCCTGACATGCCACTGATTCTGTTTTTAAATTTTATTAAAGTTAGGTATGAGTAATCCAAAATGCAGAGTTCATAAGGCTCTATTGCCTAGTTCTGTGGTTTATTCATAGTTTTAAAGGACAGTAAGGATGACCTGCTTTGACCTGGAGAAGACAGGACACTGGGATTCCCTGTTAGGGGGAGTCCATACTTAGGTTTATGAGAAGGTGGGGTGAGTGAACCCCACCCCAGAGCCACACAACTGAGTCACGGATACCTCCAGAGTCAGCCTGGAATTCTAAACTCACAGCAAATACACTTGACTCCTCTACCAGGGTACGAGCTCCACAGAGTGGGGGCAACAGGGAGTCTGGGGGGTGGGCCTATTGCTTTCCCCCAGACTGAAACCATTAGGAGGGAAGTGCGCCTCCTAAAAGTGGTATTTGTGTTGTGGGAGTAGAACTTACCATGGGGACCCTGGTGGCTATCCCTTCAGCCTCTCCCCAGAGCCACAAACCCTAGTCTGTCCTCTAGTCCACTCTGCACTATCTCCTCGGGAGCCTAGGGTGAATGCCTGCCAATGAGATTTTGTGTATTGTCCCTTCAAAGCACACCTGTGTCTCAAGCAGACCCCCATCTCTCTCTGGTGGACAGATGTTTTATGTTTGCTTCTCCCTGGCTCTGTTGCTCTGGGCTGGGGAGCCCAGTATGAGGTAAGTCCCCACAGTCCTCAGCAGGAAACTTTGCAGCTAAGATATCCCTCCAGAATCTTAGCTGCTGCCTGTGGGAGAGGGGCCAGCCCTTCTTGTGTCTCTGCCCCTTCTAACAGTCTTTATGTGGCTGCTTCTTTAAATCTTTGGTTATAAAACTTCAGTTCAGCTAGTCTTCAGTCGGTTATTCAGACTGATTGTTTTACATTTTACTTGTAATTCCTGTTTGGTTCTGGGATGAATATAACTTCCACCCATCCTGTGATCATCATGAATCCCACATTTTACTTATTTTTTAAATTTGATTTTACTAAAATGTTAATATAATGATTGACATTAACTCCTCATTTCCTGTGAGATAATAAAAATAAAGATCACAGCAACTAGAACTTTATAAATTGCTAGTAAGAATATAATATTGGCAAAATGACCTTGAAAAGCTACAGCCATTGTGGAACCGAGCCCATTTACATCCCTGTCCTCTCATGGAAGGCAAGTCCAAGTCTACTTGTTTGAGTCACTATATGCTGCCAATTTTTTTCATAGATTACTCTGCATCCTATGTCATTAAATAAAATCACTTAATATTGGCTAAAAATAAAAATAAATTACAAATAATATTTCATTGAAGAAAAATGAGGCAATTATGTCATAGAAACTAGACACCACAAAACATTTTAAGTTGATATGTATTGTTTGGGGCATAACCTCATCTCTTTTATTCTTTTCTGCTACCAGTAAAATATTTGTTTAAAACATACAATAAGTAATATGTTTTATGTTTAAATATATTTTATATTTAAAACATTAATTAAATTATATATAGGATGAAGCATCATAATTGTGAATCTATTTTCTGAGAAGTAATGAAACCCCCAATGTGCTGGATTTGAGAACTCAAAACAACAACATGATAAAAATAAACATTAAATGCTTTAATATCCTAGACACCAGAAATAGTTTGTTGGTTCATGTTTGAGTGTCTCAATTAGTGTCATTATTGGAGCTAAAAGTTATCATGTGGTCTTTTATCCTCTTAGTTATCAATTTAAAGTCTAAACTAGATTTTCTGCTTTGTCCCAAATAGTCATGGAAAATATTTCTAAAATACTTAATTGTGTGACTTCTGCAGTAATTCAGCTACTTCTAGGCATATAATAGCTCTCATTTAGGTCATAAAATATGCTTCATCTGTGATTCACTCAACATAAAGCACTAATTAAGCACCAAATAAATTTATATTAACAGAAAGAAAACACCTCTAAGTATAATGATAACTCAGTCTTTTCCAAGTGGTTCAGGCTGTATCTCCAATGTTTTCAGAAGTATCAAATATAAGATTATCAAACATTTCAGGAATAAAACTGAGGCTTATTTATCTCCTTGATTACATGCTATCATATTATCTGAAGATATATCAAAATATAAAATTGATTTTTTATACAGAAAGACTAAATAAAGATCAATATATTGTTCCCACCACCCATTCTGTATATTTATTCTAAGCTGAACTCCTAGTGATGCCTTTGTGTGAATGGCATTATTTCAAATGATATCTTTATGTTTTTTTCACTGTAGTCCTCACATCCATACACACACACACACACACACACACACACACATGATTCAAATGTGCATATAAATAACAATTTACAAAGCCCTGATTCCAAAAAATATATATAAGCCATTTACTGGCTATTTAACAGCATAATGTCCAACTAAAGTGTTATTATAATCATCTAATTAAATGATGACGAAAGCAAAGGAGAAAATTATTGTTCACTGAGAACAAGAAACAAACACAAATCAAACATAAATAAGAAAAAGAGAACAGCTGTGGGATATGTGTAAACACATTTTTAAAAGAATATAATTGTAAATCATAGAGAATCTGAATCTGGAAATAGTTGTTCACGTCATCCTCTTTCAAATGCTTTTATTCTCTGCCACAGGGACAGAAATTTGTCCCACTTCTGTCTCTTTGAGCTGTCTCTCCTTCTCCATCCTTGTCTCCTCTTTGCAACTTGTAAATGTTAAGAGTGTCTCAGAACTAATTTCTCAGACCTTGCTTTTTATCTTGCTCCCTAGGCTACTTCTGACTTGAAATGTTCTGTACACTGGTTTCTTTTGCATAAATCCCAAGCTAAACTATTGATCCTTTTAAACGTTTCCTGTACTATCTTTCCTAGATGAGTACCACACTCCTGTTAACTCATTTGTTCAAGCCTAAAACTGTAAAGTTATTGTTTTATCCATTTATTCTTCTATTAACATATTCAGTCAGTAAGAGCTAAGGATGCCACCTTAAACAGATTTATCAATACTACCATTAATCACTACCTCTCCTGCTAACAACTTCCAATTCACAACTCGTGATTAAATTAATGCATTGATTCCCTAAACATTCTATTATTATTATAAGCAATGTTTTTAAAATAAAAACCAGATCTGTCACTCCTTTGCTTAGTGGTTTGTTTCCACCTCACACTAAAATGCAAATATTTATCTTTGAGATTAAATCCAAATAGATTATATGTCCTTACATGATCTATTTGCCATTAGGAAACAGCCTAATCCTTTTAACCTTCCAACCACTTTCCCAGTTGGTTACTCACTACCATCTACAAACCTCACATTTCTTGCTGTGCTTTTAAAATACCAGACTGCTTCCTGCCTTGTGCTCTTAGTACTGGTGTTCCTGCTCCTGCAATGGTCTTTCCCCAGATTTGTACATGGTAATTTTGTGATTCCATAAAATTCTCTGCTTAAATTTCATTTTCTCCAAGTCGAACCAACTTAGAAAATATTCTAACACACTCTCCAACCATCAACTATGTCATGTTTGTTTCCATACACAACTTTAGTTTTCCTCAATATTTGTCAATAATGTACATAAATATATGATATTTTATTGGATATGATATTTTATTGGATCAAATATATGATTTGCTAGTTGTCTATCTCTGTTTCACCAAATTTAAGTTTCATAGATACAGAAACATTTACTTGTTCACTACTTAGCCCTGAATCCTAGAACATATTAATACTGGCCATATAATGCATTTTATAAAAATAAATGTTTTTCTTCATTTTAAATAATTGTTTTTAAAACTTTGAGTACACAAAATAATATTAGGTGTCAACATTGGATCTAAGCACAATTCCATCAATCTATTTATGATTATGTATTTTTATGTCTAATAAAGTAATTTATTAGACACAAAAAATACATCAGATGTCAACATAAAAGTGAAAATCTCAACAATAACTTACAGTCCATCCCATTTAACCCATGCTCTCCCCCTGCTGAAGTAACCAGTTTAAAAATATCATCTGTATGAGAGTTACTTGTATTAAATTATATTGTTAGACTTTCAGTTAGTAAAATTAAATGGTTGGGACAAAGTTTTTAATATATCCCAGAATGCCTCTTAAAAAAATGCCTAGCCAAACAAACAAAATCCAGAAACCACACATTTAACAAATGTAGGTGGCAAGTTATCCTGAGCGTGTTACATAAACGGTGTTTGGTGGGGAAAAGTCAATTTAAAAATCAATATCCATACAAGATTAATAGCTGTGCAAAGACAGTAGAGAGGGAAAAAAACTTTCTGATGATCCTAAAAGCCCAAGGTAAGAGAAATCAACTGCAAATAATCACACTGAAAGAATCTCTAGCAAGTTGAACAAAGTTTAACAGTGGAATGGAGGAAGGAAGAAAGCAAGAAAAGAAGCAGGGAGGGGAGGAGAAAGAAAGGAAAAACAGGACCCACTAAAGGGTATTGGGTCAGGGATGGTTTTGAAAGAAAAACTATGACATATAACCAAATTGAGCAGGGCACATACTATTAAGGTTGTAGTTAGTTCAGTTATTTAATGGTGAGGAGTCCACAGAAGTCAGATCACAAAACTGTTTAGGTAGCTATTCAAACAGGTTTCAAAATTTAAAGATAACAATGTAAATTACGTAGAGGTGAAATGACTTGTAACTAATATTTTTTCCAAAGTACTGTATAAAATCCCCTAAACACTAAAAAAAAAGAAAAGAAAAGAAAAAAGAAAAATAACAGGAGAAAATGTTTTGAAGCCATTACCTGTAGGTGATGGCTATATGCAGATCTACTACTTTTCTTTGGAATATGTGAAAATTTTTGGAAAATGTTTAAAACAATAGAATAGTGGCATGAGTATTAGTTTCTGTAGCTGTATTGTTAAAGTTTTAATATATGTGTGTGTGTGTGTGTGTGTGTGTGTGTGTGTATCTCCAAATAAATGTAATCTCCATTTCCTCCTATTATATTTTGAATTTATTTTAGGTTTCAGTGAAGAGACATTATGTCCACATAACAAATAATTAAAAATGAAAAAAACGAAGTACAAAAATGCCACAAAAATACAATTTTCTATGTATTTGTTGGAGAATAATTCATCTTACTTGTTCAGCATTATCTATATATTTGCTTATTTTGAATGATACATATTACTCAATTGTGTGACTGTACACATGTTTTTTACCCTTTAAATTATTTTCTTGTTTATAAATGATTGATTTTTTTCCAGGAGTTTGCTTTTGAGAGTACTGAGCTGTGAATATCCTTGTACATTCCTAATCTTGCTCTAGGGAAATCAATTCCCTTGAGCTGATGACTTTCAATTACAATGCTAGACAGGACATATATAAATTCATGATGATAAAATCATGCTGAAATGTAGCACCAAACTTTTTCAAAGTGAATATATCATTTTTCACTCTCACAATAATGGATCCCAATGGATCTATATTCTCCTCAACATTTGTTACTGTCAGATTTATTTATTTGCAAATAATAGCCACTATATTATCCCATTGTGGCTATAATTTTTATTTTCTTGAACACTAATGAGGATGAACATCTCTATCTAAATTCTTGGTCATATGTATGTCTTTTTCTTTCTTTCTTTTTTTTTTTTGTTGACATACTTATTTGTACGATTTTTTTCCCCTGGACTGTATACTTTCCTTAGTGATTTATATAATTTCTTGATACAACTTTAATAGTAATCTGTTTTGATTATCTGTTCTACAAATATATTCTTCAGGATAACAATAAGTATTTATTGAATAAATTAATAAATAAATATCAAATTAAAACACTTGTTCAAATACTGGCTTATGCATTCAACAGCTGTGTAAATTTAGCAAAGTATTTAATTCTTGTGATATTTAACTTTCTGTGTAAATACTTATTATAAATACTTTATCAGTTTTGAGTTCACTATTTAACTTAATGATAAACTAATATTTTGCAGCAATTGAAAAGCATAGTATTGTGCAGCAATTGAAAAGCATTATTATTTTTCTTGTAAATATTAAATAAGATGAAGATAGATACATATGTCAAATGATAGATACACAGATAGACATTTTAAGCATAAAAGAAATCTGACTATAGTGTTCGTACATTCTACCACTCAGCTATATAACAAATTATTTGTTTTTTAAATTGAAACCAAATAATATTTCTTAGAAAAGTGTATATTTAAAATTTTAACCACAGAAGTTATACATTTATATGCACTTGACATCTTTCTTTAAGTAGAAATTTAAGAGTCTGACACAATATTCAAGCTTTATCACAGTTTAAATAAAGATAATCATTTATTTTCTCTTCTGTTTGTAGTATGATCCTGTCCAGCACACCTGTGTCTGGATGTAAAGGCACCTGTATCATAAGTTCCTTTGTCGAGCTGCAACTAATAACATTTAACTGACCAGAGAAAAGTTCACCTCAAACCAAATCACATGAAATTATATCTTCAAAACTTTTCTTGATCTCCTTTATCTTTCATTTTATTTCACCAATTTGTCAAAGTATAAATGACCTCACATTTTATTATTTCAAACATTAATAATTAAGGTTTTGTTTAACAAACTATATAAACCTATATTTGAGATTTACTTAAGTAGTGATGTCTTAATATAACCATGAAAATAGATAGAAAATAAAAATATTTTGCATAAAATTTTAAGTTCAATTTTAATAACTTATTCTTTAAAGTGACATACTGTCACTTAGTCATGGTATATTAATTTCAGATTTTAGTTTTAGAATTTTGTAAAGGTTTTTAAATTGCTCTATACAAAACTAGTCAGGAAGCAATTGACCTAATCCAAAAAAATAAATAAATAAACCATTTTGTTAGATACATACTATTATTTTGTTAATGTTTAACAGTTGGATAGGTATCCTCATGTTTAGTTAAAAGGATTTGAGCAAAAGTATTTTATATATCACTGCTACTGCTCACAAAATTTAATAACCTAGAAAAATTCTACTAGACTTGAGAGAAATGTGAAAAATTTAAGCATGCATGGTTGACATTTCTTCATGAAATGGTCATAGAATGGAAAGAATAAAGTTTAGATGTAAGATAACTATAATTAAATATCACCCCATGCTAAATAAATTATAGTAATAAGTTTTTTTTTCTAAATGGCCCATAGGGGAAAACAAAATTAAAGCAGATAATATAGTGCTATGTGTCAGAAATAAAGACTTTCTCTCATTAGACTATCCTAACAATCAGTATCTGAAGAGTCCTGTCCCAGTTAGTAGGACTGTATAACACAGTACTCAATAACTTAATGGTTTGAAACACGTATTTTGCTTATGGCAGCTTATCTCTCCTGAACTCTGTCTGCATTACTAAATGTGATTTGGAAAACAGGGCTGGTATCATCTAAAGGCATACTAAAAACTATGAGAACACATGAAGAATATAATACCTGGACTTTCTCAGGCAGCTCTCTCTCTCTCTGATGTCCTTCAAGTGCACCTTTCAGTATAACAATTTCAATATAACCAAAGTTCTTATATGCCCACTCAGGGCTCCTCAAACACTTGTCTATGACAGAGATAGGCAGAAGGCTTAGAAGTCACATAGTGTCATTTTCATCATTATATATTTCTCAACTCAGTTACAAATTATACACATCACATGGAAAAGTGTCAACATGAAATTATAAGAACGCGTGGGATGAGATATATGTGTACATATTACATATGTATTGGTGTATAATATATGTATATCTATTGGTGTACATCTTTTTGGAAAATAGGAAGCAGCCCAAGTGCCCATTAATAGATGAGTGGATAAAACAACTATGGGACATTTACACAATGGAATACTACTCAGCCATAGAAAAGAAATAAATTTCCCCTTTGCAACAGCATGGGTGAACCTGGAGAACATTAAGTAAAACAAGCCAATCAGAGAAAGACAAATACCATATGATTTCACTCATATGTGAAATCTAATGAACAAACTGAAATAATAAGCAAAATTGAGACAAACTCATAGATAGAGAGCAGGATGACAGCTATTGGTAGAGGAGATTAAGAGGTGGATAGATCTAAGAACCATCCAAGCAAAAAGGAAAAAGCACTCATGGATATGGACAACAGTGAAGTGATTGTGGAGAGTGGGTATAAGGAAGCTAAATAGCAATGGAAAAATATTTTTAATTACTCTGTCTCAAGCTCTGAAGAAGAAAAAAATAGATGCTGAAAATAAATAATATGGATGCAACCAAGTGAAAAGTAGCTTAACTACTTTTCTTAGTAGTTCTTAAAGTAAAATGCCTAGGCAACAAATCAGCTAGAAAATATATGCAGTAAATCTCAAAATTTGTTTCTATATATATAATGGGAATTTATTAATTCAAGATAAAAATGTGAATGCATTAATTTAAGATTAATTAAATAAGTAATTTGATATTAGGTGGATTCATTAAGCACACTGGATTCCCCATGTAAGACAAATTCCTCAGACAAGGGCATTTAATATTTCAAGAAAGGAAGACCTTCCAGAAGAAACAGAGACATATGATTATTTAAAAGGATTTTTTGAATCATCTTATTATATTTTATTCTTTCTTTTTTCTTTTTTTAATGCTGTTTAAGCACAATTGTCACCATTTTCCCTTCACCACTCCCCTGACCCCAGCCATCCCCACCTCCCACCCTGGATCCTACATGCATTGGTTTGTCCATGTGTCCTTTATAGTTGTTCCTGAAAACCCTTCCCTCTTTTCCCTCCATTATCCTCTCCCAGCTCCCCTCTGGTTACTGTCAGTTTGTTCTTAATTTCAATGTCTCTGGTTATGTTTTGCTTGCTTGTTTGTTCTGTGATCAGAGACATAACAATTTATTCAGCTGGCAAGAAAAGCTCAATGGATTGACAGAAGTGCATATTCTAAGCATGTCTCCTATATTAGAACCAACCCTGCCTACAACTTGATTTCAGACTTCTAGCCTCCAGAACTGAGAGAATAAATTTATGTTGTTTTAAGCAAAATAATAATAATAGTAATGATAACGATAGTAATATAGTAAAATAGCAAATCTGGACTGCATATCTGATAATGTAATTAGATGTCCCCAAGCACTTGCTTTGAATCATATTTATGTGGCTGCATTAGGCACACTGGCTTCCTCAAGTGAAACAAATTCCTTAGACAGGACATTCAGTATTTTAAAAAAGGAGGAACTGCCACGATAAACAGAGATGTGACAACTTATTCAGTTGGCAAGTAAAGATCAATGGGTTTAGGAAATTTTAAAAAATTAGTCCTCTAATCTTTCCATACATTTGCATTTTTATATCTTTTGGGTACCACCCTTTCTCTATTAATGCTCTAAATTTCACATACAATAATTGATGAAGGCTGTGAATTTGACTAATATTATAATTTGGAAGCCTGGAGAATTAACCTTTTTTTTGCTATTATGTTGCTCTAGCTTACTTATAAGAGATTACTTAATATAATAAGAGAAAGTCTGTTGCATGGGATAAAACTTTGATATTAAAAACTTAGGGAGCAGTTGTAACCTATGAGCAGTAAAATCCAGGAACAGAGTCTCAGCCTCACTGCTGCTGCTGTCACCGCCCAGACGTTATTGAGTCCCTCCCTGTTCATCGGCCGCCAACCACTCCAGACATGGAACATCCAGTCATGGATAAAAATGAGCTGGTGCAGAAGGCCAAGCTGGCCGAGCAGGCTCAGCGATATTATGACATGGCAGCCTGCGTGAAATCTGTAACTGAGCAAGGAGCCGAATTATCCAATGAGGAGAGGAATTTTCTCTCAGTTGCTTACAAAAATGTTGTAGGAGCCCCATAGGTCATCTTTAAGGGTTGTCTCGAGTATTGAGCAAAAGATAGAAGATGTTGAGAATAAATAGCAAATGGCTCCAGAATACAGAGACTGGATTGAGACCCAGCTAAGAAATGTCTGCAATGACGTACTGTTTCCCTTGGAAAAGTTCTTGATTCCCAATGCTTCACAAGCAGAAAGCAATTTTTTTTTTCTTTTCTCTTTTTTTTTTTTTTTTTTTTGAATGTGAAAGGAGACTACTACTGTTACTTGGCTGAGGTTGCTGCTGGGGATAACAAGAAAGGGATTGTGGGTCAGTCACAGCAAGCATACCAAGAAGCTTTTGAAAGCAGCAAAACCAAAATGCAACCAACATATCCTATTAGATTGGGCCTGGCCCATAACTTCTTCGTGTTCTAGTGTGAGATCCTGAACTTCCTGGAGAAAGAGTGGAGAAAATTTACACTCTTGCAAAAACAGCTTTTGATGAAGCCATTGATGAACTTGGTAAGCTAAGTGAGGAGTCCTACAGAGACAGCACACGTGCAATAATGTGAAATTGTGGACCTCAGATACCCAAGGAGGCAAAGCTGAAGCAGAAGGAGGAGAAAATTAACCCAGACTTCAAACTTTTGTCTGCTTTATTTTAAAATTTACACAGTAGACCATATGGCATCCATGCTGTCCTGCAAATATATTTTGTTTATGATTTATAACAGGCTTATGTTACTTCTATTTGAATTTCTATGTTTCCTCTGTGGTTTTTATGTTTAATATTAAGGGAGTAGAGTCAGTTAATATTTAGGGAGTTATGTTTTCATCTTGAAGTGGTGCCAATATGGGAATGTGGAATTTTTATTCAAGTTATAAATATTTGGCATTGTGCTTTTGGTACATTGTGGCTTCCCAAGAGCCAGTTCCAAAACTGCTTCCATGTCTAAGCAAAGAAAATGGCCTACATACTGGTTTATCCTGGTGGGGAATAAAAGGAACGATTGGTTCCAGTCACAGGTGTAGTTTTTGTGGGTACTTGAAGTTTTGGAGCATTTGGAGGGCTATGGTAGAAATGGATGTCCCATGGACAGTACGTGTTGGACCAGGCGGGTGTGTATCTGTGGAATACTCAGGCTCAATGTGCATACCTGTAACCACAGCTGCAGAAGTGTTGTTTTAGATGTGACCCAACTTACTCTGGATAAGGGCAGAAATGATTCACATTCCATTATTTGTAAATTTAACTGCTATTTACTTGCATTATTTTTGCTACACTCATTTTATTTGTATTTAAATGTCTTCATTTAAATATAAACAAATATAAATAAGTACAAATAATGTAACCAAAGAAAAAATGTACGAGTAAAGATGCAGTAAGATGAATTTCCTGATATTCATTACTTTATGTATATCAAGCACAGCAGTAAAGCAAAAAAAATTTAACTTATTTTGGCTTTTTTTGCTTTTGTGATTTTTTTAATACTTGCCTAACATGCATGTGCTGTAAAAATAGTTAACAGGAAAATAACTTGAGATGATGGTTAGCTTTGTTAATGTCTTATGAAATTTTCATGAACAATCTAAGCATAATTGTTAAGAACACATGGATTAAGTTTATGTAAGTAGAATAAAAATTTTATGAATGGAATTTTCAAAAAGACCTTAAAGTTGCCATTCTCTACTTTAGTTTGTTTAATGGGGTTAGTAACCATCCACAACGTAGCGGCCAAATTATTCTTATATTCATTCGGTACTACAGCAACAGCTACAAGTTCTTGATGAACTTCATTGGTCCCTTCATTTTAGGTCAAAATAAGGAACAGTTTAGCCAATTATAATTTTTCAAATTCCTAGTATTCCAGAGACTAATTTCTGAGTTTATTAGTATGATTTTTACTATGCTTTTAAATTTTTTTAAATGAAGAAAGTCAGTGCATTGTGTTTTTTAAAAATGTTTTATTAATTTATTTTTAGAGAGGGAAGGGAGGGAGAAAGAGAGAAACACCAATATGTGGTTGCTGGGGGCTATAGCCTGCAACCCAGGCATGTGCCCTGACTGGGAATCTAACCTGGGATGCTTTGGTTCGCAGTCCATGCTCAATCCACTGAGCTACTCCAGCCAGGGCACTTTTACATGTTTTAAAAAATTTAATCTTTTTTATTGTTGCTCAAGTACAGTTGTCTCCATTTGACCCTCATCACTCCCCCAACCCCAAACATCTCTACTCCCCATCCTTGATCCTATGCCCCTTTGGTTTTGTCCATGTGTCCTTTATAGATGTTCCTGAAAACCTTTCCCCACTTTATTCCCATTATCCTCTCTTATCTCCCCTCTGGTTACCATCAGTTTGTTCTTAATTTCAATGTCTCTGGTTCTATTTTGCTTGCTTGTTTGTTTTGTTGATTAGGTTCCACTTACAGGTGAGATCAAATGGCATTTGTCATTCACCGCCTGGCTTATTTCACTTAGCATAATGCTCTCCAGTTCCATCCATGCTGTAGCAAAGGGTAGGAGCTCCTTCTTTTTTTTTCTGCTGCATAGAATTCCATTGTGTAAATGTACCATAGTTTTTTGATCCATTCATTTACTGATGAGCACTTAGGTTGCTTCCAGGACTTGGCTATTGTAAATTGTGTTGCTATGAACAATGGGATGAGTTGGTTCTTTTGGATTGGTGTTTCAAGGTTTTTAGGGTATAACCCCAGCAGCAGAATTGCTGAGTGAGAAGGCAGTTCCATTTTTGGCTTTCTAAGGAAATTCCTTACTGTTTTACACAGTGTCTGTACCAGTCTGCATTCCCACCAACAAGTGCTCTAGGGTTCCCTTTTCTGCACAACCTCTCCAACACTTGTTGTTTGTTGATTTGTTTATGATGGCCATTCTAACTGATGTGAAATGGTATCTCATTGTGGTTTTAATTTGCATCTCTCTGAAGGCTAGTGATGCTGAGCATCTTTTCATATGTCTCCGGGCCCTCTGTATGTCCTCCTTGGAGGAGTGTCTGTTCAAGTTCTTTGCCCATTTTTTAATTGGGTTGTTTGTCTTCCTGAAGTAGAGTCATGTAAGTTCTTCGTATATTTTGAAGATCAAACCCTTGTCTGAGCTATCATTGACAAATATGTTTTCCCATATGGTTGGTTCTCTTTTCATTTTAATGCTGTTTTCTTTAGCTGTGCAGAAGGTTTTTATTTTGATGAGATCCCATTTATTTATCCTTTCCTTTCTGTCCCTTGCTCTAGGGAACATATTGGTGAAAATATTGCTGCATGAAATATCTGAGATTTTCCTGCCTATGTTCTCTTCTAGGACTTTTATGGTGTCACAACTTATATTTAAGTCTTTTATCCACCTTGAATTTATTTTTGTGTATAATGTTAGTTGGTGATCCAGTTTCATTTTTTTGTATGTAGCTGTCCAGCTCTCCCAACACCATTTGTTGAAGAGGCTATTTTTACTCCATTTTATGCTTCTTCCCCCTTGTTGAATATTAATTGACTATAGAGGCTCTCTATTCTGTTCCATTGGTCTATGTGTCTGTTCTTACACCAGTAACAGGCTATTTTGATTATTGTGTTTTTTTTCTGTTACCATTTAGTCCCCTTATACTCCCTTCCCCCAAAAAATCACCACTCTGTTGCCCATATCCATGAGTCCTTTTTCCTTTTTGCTCAATTCCTCCACTCCCTAACTCCCCCACTGCTAGTTGTCACCTGCTCTCCATCCATGTCTGTCTCTGTTTTGCTAGTTAGTTCAGATTGTTCATCAGATTCCATGTCTGGGTAAAATCATGTGGTATTTCTTGGACTCAACTCATCAATCTAACATTTTCCAAAGTCACTACAACCTCTCCTAGTAAAAATTTCTGTATCAATCAGAGTTATTAATTTCAAGCAACAAGAACTCCCATCAAATAATTACATCAAGAAGTAATTCATTGAAAGGATATTTGAGAGTGAGCACACTTGTAAGATAAATGACAGTGTAAGATTTTGGAAGGAATCATAAACAAGCAAGAATTTAGCATAAAACCAGTCTGGCAAATACATTAATGGTTCCATTGCTTAGCAATGCACATTTCAGATAATACTGCTGACTATGACAGCTCTGGTCTCTACAAGCAATGGCTGCACTGTGATACTTTCTGCATGTACAAACTCAATGTGTATCTGCAGTCTCTGCTACAACACTCAGCTAGAACGGTTTCTTCCTGAACCTTAATTCTTTATGTTGCTAACTCTCTACTCAATTTTACAGGCAGATATACCCAATTTTCTATACTAATGTCTTAGTTTCAAGAAAATCTCAGAAAGTAGGATCTCACTTTCCTATGGTAGAAGGTTAATCCCTACCAGTACTCATAAAGTAATAGATAATGCAAATAGGAAGAGGGTTCAGATGCAGAGCCACAAAATTGAATGACAGTTATTTATTATATATACCTAATTCCTTTGATTCATAGAAAACTTATTTAAAGCGAATACCCTCAGTATTAATGAGACAGGTTTTGATACCTGGTATTAAGTACTTTATTCTGTAGATCAGATAAAATTATGGCTTATTTTTATAAGTAAATGTTTATTTTTATTTTAACACTGTCACACCCTTTATTTAGATATTGTGTGTGGCTGCTTTCGCACTACTCTAGCAGAGTTGAGTAGTAAGACAGGACATATTGTGCACAAATTTTAAAATATTACTCTGTGGCATTTACAGAAAGTTTGCCAACCTCTGCTATAAATTACTGGTATTTTCTTAAATGTTAGGAGCAAAAATAGTAAATATCATCGTAGTCTTAATTATCACTTTATTTTTTTTCATTTATAAGTTTTATGTAAGGAAAAATGAAACCGTGTTTCTCTTACAGGAAAATTCCATCGTAAAACTGACAAATAAAAAAGAAACAGACTATTGAGGAAGGTACACACAATGTTCCTGATGAAATTTCTAAATGTCAAAGAATAAATAGATATCATATAGGTTGAATGAACACTAAAATGAGTTTTTCAGAAAGTGGAATTTGTTTTTAAAGGCATTGATAGTTTTAGCTTTTGATAACTCGAGATAATAGAAAATCTAGCTGAAGATGTTCTATAGGCAGGTTACTAGAGTAAGATACTTCACAGACATAAAAATGCATTTACTTCTTTAAAGTAGACATCTTAAGTCTGCAAAGGCTTACTTATTTACAACCCTGTCATATTTCTCACATTACGTTTCTTTTGCACCTTAATTTTGCATGTTTTTTTCTATTTTTTAAAGCTACCAGTTTGAGACAAAAGTCATGTCGAATTTCCTAGATTGCTAATTCTGCTTTGCTAAGGAAAATGCAACCCAAACACAGTCTCTCTCATTAAGCAACAGCATTTTTTCCTGAGCAGAGAACTGCAAAGTGATATAGAAAATAGCAAAGGCTATAAATTTAGGAAATTTGCAGTGTTCAAGCAGTTTCCATAATAACTAGTCAGAATGTTGCCTTTGTTTCCTGGCTAACCACCAGCCTTTGCATAAAAATTAGATCTTTTTATTGATCTATTTACTGGAATGAATGAGAAGTTGTTTTTTTCCTCTCTCCCCCTCAAGAGGGAGGAAACATTTTCAGTGTTATGGTTTGTCAGTTGTTAGTTAGCAAATGATATATTAATCCAAATTTTGTTTTCTGAGGATAGTGCCTAATAGGAACTTATGAATGTTTTGATAAAGCATCTGTAGACCCACAACTCCACATAATCCAAATTTGCAGTGTCGTTTTTTAAAATTTTTGCTAAAATTGAACTATAATCAAAATTCCCAGATGGCTCCTGGTACAGAGACAAAAATAGCATAACCCCTCATTCTAGCTCAAATAAAATATTAAAGAGTCATATGTCTAAAAAGTGTTATTTAATGGCATTTCCTATTCTTATAAAGAGATATTTTGTTCTCAATCTTCTTTCCATTAGTATATCAATTTAAGGTTCTTACTTAATTTATATTAATAAATATTCACTTACATGTATTATTTTTTTAAAGAGGAAGAAAAATCAAACTTACTATTTGGACACAGACCAAGTTATGGTTAAACTGCTCATGAAGCTAATATAGATCTTAGTGCACCTGATATTACCAGGTCTGGAATAAAATTTTGTTATACAAATTAAGTCAGATTACAGAAATAAATAATAGGGAATGAAACAATCTGTTATGTGACAATAACAATAAATAACATTTAACATGTTTTTTCCTAGTTTCCAGGCACTATATTAAACTCTTTATAAGTATTTATATAATTGTTTTAGGAACACTAAGTTGTATGTCTTTGTTCTATAAATTAACAATCTTATTTTTTAAGAGGCTGAAAAATGAGGCCAAGTTCACTTACCTAAGATGCATCAGAACATAAATAAGAACATAAGCCCTGGCCAGGTGGCTCAGTTGGTTGGAGCATTGTCCCACACATTAAAAGGCTGTGGGTTCCATTCCCACCAGAACACACACCTAGGATGCAGGTTTGATCTCTGGTTGTGGCACATACGGGAAGTAACCAATTGATGTTTTTCTCACATTGATATTCTCACTCCCCCTCTCTCTATCTCCCCCCTCTCATAAGTAAACATATCCTTGGGTGAGGATTAAAGAAAAATATATGAACATAAAAACATTTCTAGAATTTGAAGGAATCACAAAGTCAACTCCTTTTTTGACCCATGTTTAACAATACAGAGATAAGACAAACTAATGGCATCATATCAAAGGGGGACCTCAAAGACACCTATATGTTACCCAGAACTTACTTTGCCCACTAATCCATCCTAGAAAGTCTGTCCACAATGTATCCAGCCATGTAATATGAGAAATAGAGACATTTATTGATGAAGATACAAGATACAAGGAACATTGTACATGGGACAATGAAGCCTCAGTCCCCTTCAAAGTGGGCACCTAATGACTTCACATAGTTCTCCCAGCATCTCTTCTACTGTTCCAAACACTCTGCAAAATCCTTTGTTGGAATTGCTATCAGCTGCCCTGAAGTACTTTCCTGACTCTCACCGATGGTCTGAAATCTATTCTCTTTCAAAGGTGATTTCCTTTGGGGAAAAGCCAGAAGTCTCAGGGAGCCAAATCTGGGCTGCAAGTGATGCTGAGTCACCCAAGTGATTTGATGTTTTGCCAAAAAACCCCATGTTTTTGTGAGCATTATACACGGGATTATTATACCCATTATTATACCCATGGTATATAGTCATTATACCCATGTATAATGTTCACCTTTATTTTTCCCTCAAAAATTCAGGCAAAGACACTGAGTATTATACACCACAAAATACAAGGTGGAGCAAAAGTAGTTTTACAGTTGTCAGTATGTGAAATAAGGTTTATTCTTATGTTATTACTTGTTAATTATTGTATTATTTTCCACATGAACAAATTTAATCCAGGGATTGAGTTAGTTTAGTTTTAGTGATATTTGACAGGGGAGACTAAGGTCATTCTATGAAATCTAATTCTAGAGCCTGTGATGTCTTTAAAACCTTTCCACCAGATTTATTTTTTCATGGGTAACCTAATTTGGTATGCCTTAAAGTTAACCGAAGATGAAAACAAATTGTTTTAGTGCCTAGAAATTTCCATTTAACATAGGTTGTTCACAACTTAGCAACCATGTCTACTCATGTGTTCCCTGCCACATTAGACCTCAGTAACTGTCAGCCGACAGCAACAGAGACCCCAGCCTCATCTCGGGCCCATGTACCACTCCTCTGTCACTGCTGTGTATGAAGAGAGGGATTTCTATTCGGCCAGAGGAAAACAGTCCAAAACTAATACAGTTATCTTGGAGCTGAAGCCCATATGCGGGGAGTACAGCAGGTAATTCATGAATGTTCATTTTCCTTAAAAAGGCAGGATGATAATCTTGTACTTTGTTTGTTTTTAATATATGATCTCTCATGAACATTTCACTGTAGCTCTAGCCATAAACCATTGAAATGAAAGTTACTTAATCATTGATTTTCTTTACTACAGTGGCAGCAGTCATTTTAAGTATTATAATATTTATATTACTGATCTACTGATGATAAACATGGAATTTGTTTTCTAATGCAAACCTGTGACCAAAAATGTGGCCCCCCAAAAGCCTATAACTATATTTCTAATATAGCAGAAAAATGTATATAACAAGTAATAAAATGTCAATTCTGTGAAAGATATCATGTTCACTTTCTTTTTAACAGCCAGCAAACAATGAAACCTCACTATATAATATATACTTATTTGGACATATGAATAAAGATGGTTAAAAATTAGGGGCTTTTTTACAGGCATTTACATTAATCTATGAATCTAAAAAATGTTTTTCAAAGCACCATAGGTCTAATAAATATATCATCATTCCTATTAGTTTATAGTAAAATATAATCAAGCTATAAGAACAATAAAATAGAATAGAAAGCAAGATATTTCCAGTGAAATATGTATGCTTTTATAGTCTTTTGGGCAATGAGAAATTATGTCAGTGAAATTATGCCTCTGCAGAATATCACGCCCTTAATAACTAATGAGGGTAATTGGATATTTACAAACTATAATAATTGGTCTCTATTTTACCTGGGCAGATAAATTAATTGGTTAAATAAAACAAAACCTCTTATAAATAATTATTACCAAATAAATCATAAGCTATAATTCACTGAAAATGTGATCTTACCAAAATGCTATTGTACAAAACTCCATTTGTGTCTGAATATCTGGGTCAATATAATTTGTATAATATCTCTAGCAATCTTGGCAAAAGGCAGAGGTAGTAATCCCTAGTGGAAGATAAATTAGGCATTATTATATCCATTCATTTGTTTATCAATGACTGCTTTTTGAATGCTCCTATGTACAAAAACATTGTTCAAAATGCTTAGGATTCAGCAGCAAACAAAATGGATAACAATCCTTGTCGTCATGGAGCATGTGATAGTATATTTTTTCTCTAAAGCTGAATATTTAACTATTTATTTTATATATCTTCGTAATGACCTAGATAACTGTGTGGTGAATAAGATTTCCAATTAAAAATGTGAATATTGAGAGTAAGAGACTTCACAAAGAGACAGTTCCTGGAATGAGCACTTGACTTCTAGGACAATGCTCTATTTTCTTAACCACAGAGATCTACTTTATAACATAAATGTCCACTTATTCTAGAAGTATTTTTATGGGCATATCTATTTAATCTCATAGTTAAGGGATATAGTATCAATTAAAGTGTCATTATCAGGGAAAATGAAGAAGTCTTGCTGAATGAACCTGTATTTACTCTTTTTTCGTTTCACAATGGATGAAATACCAGGTAGAAGTTGCAGAAATGAGAGGGTTAAAAACTGGCATTTTCCCTTTCTGATGCACATTGTCAGATTTGTGCCTATCCATAAGCAGTCACTTCAAATACAGAACCCAAAATAACAAGATTTTAAAAGAAAAAAATAACACTTGCATTCAATTCCACAGACACTCACCTCAAGGTCTGTTCAGGGCAATTGCAAGAGGTAAGCAAGGCACTCACACCTAACATGGTGATGATATTCTCTAAACTTTTCAGGTTTCTCTGAGACCTCTTTGACAAGGCTGCAACCCTGGCCCTAATTCGGTCTTTGGTCTGCTCAGCCCAGACTTAGCAAAGAATTCTGCTAAGTCATAACCCCACCCTTGGTATATGATCACCCATGATATTTGCTCCTATTCCTAATCCCCATCCTTGATTTCAATATCTTGGCCAGCCTTAAGCAAGAATTCTGTTAAACAGCTTTAGCAAGAAATCCCTTATGTTTGATGTCCACTGACATCTTCAACTTTCTTGCCTTCGTTATATTTGGAATTGAGCTCTGAAATTGATTTCTCTACTAAAGTCTCTTTCTTCTTATGCAATAGTTGCTGAAGAAAATCTGTTTTTATTTCTTTTAACTACTGTATAGCTCTGCTTCTCTTTCACATAACAAAGTTTTCCGAATAACATCAGATTCTGAGGTTCTGGATGGATAGACATGGCTTTTGTGAAGACATGAATTTACATGGTGCATACTAAATTTATTCACACACACATTTGTTATTTTTCATGAATTAGTTTATTTCTGTTTCTTTCCAAAGAAATCGGTACTTCAGTGTTATTGAAAATTCTGTGGGCTCCTAGATGAAACAAATCATGTAGACAAAACAATAACAAAAATATGAAGTCTGAAAATTAGATAATTATGGAAAAGTTAGTCATAAGCTTCTATGTACCTCCATAGCATGCAGTAAGTATCTCCATTACAGTGACTTTCACACTGTGTTAAAATTTGTTGTGGGTTGCTGGTTCAATCCCCATGTGGGGCATGCACAGGAGTCAACTTATCAATGTTTCTTTCTCAGATTGACACCTCTCTCTCTCTCAAATCAATAAACATATCTTCAGGTGAACTTTTTTTTAATGTTGTATGACTGTATCCCTAGCCAGATTTTGATCTACTTTTAGGTTAAGATCTGTCTCATATTGATGCACCCTCTGGGTCAGATGGTATCTAAGACCCAGTAGACATTTAGTGAAAATCTCAGACTAGAATTCAAAAATGTTTGGGCATGTCTAGTGTACTGATGAATGGCCTTTCTGAAGCTTGTTTACCTGCAAGATCAAAATGCCATTTTGAAGGACTCTTCTTCACAGAAGCAGGAATCAATGACACAAGCTATACCAGAGAAAAAATGCACCACAAAGACAGATGATTTTTTTGAGAGCTTAATAACCATTTTATTTTTAAAAATTTAATTGTTCAAGTACAGTTTTCTGTCTTTTACTCCCATCGCAGCCAACCCCCCCAGCCCTCCCCACCTCCCTCCCATTTCCACGCCCCCTAGTTTTTGTCCACGTGTCCTTTATATTTGTCCCTGCAAACCCTTCCCCCTTTCCCCTGAAATTCCCTCCCTTCTCCTTTCTGGTCACTGTCAGCCTGTTCTTTCAGTGTCTTTATTTATATTTTGCTTGTTTATTTGTTTTGTTGTTTAGGTTCCTGTTAAAGGTAAGATCAAAAGACGGATGATTTTGAATATAAGACTGGGTCTATCAATTATATGTGTCTTACATACTAGTCCATATTTGACGAGTAATCCCTAAAGGCTTAGATTTGAAAGAGTTGTTTCATTAAATTATGTAAATTATGAGAAAACTAGCAGGACAGTTTGGATAATCCCTAATATAGCACAGCACAAAGAAGGGGTGGATCTTTTCAATTAAACTGTCTGTAGCCTCAGATGTCTGTCACATTGGCAAATACTGATAGTCAACAGTAACAAATTTATTCATTATTATGAGTGAGAAGCCTCCCATAAAGTATCAGACATACGTAGAAGGCTATTTAAATGATCCAGTCAAATCTATTTTCCTATAAACCCATTAGTGTTGATGGACTGGTAAGATTATGGAAAATTGGATTTTATAGACTAAAATGGAATGAGCTATACCTTAAGTTTAAACAAAATAAGGGACCACATCTAAAGTTTTAGATAGGGTTCTAGAACTTAAAAGAATGAGGCAGGTAACCTTGTAAGATCTTCCCAAATTTATGTTTTTATTTGAAAATATTTAATGTTGACATAAATTCAAAAAGAGCTAAAAATAGTGTCATAAGTTTGAAACTATTAATTCAAACAAGTCATGTGGTGATTGAGATCATGGGAACATGCACATTTTTTTTAATGAAAAGATATTCTAAGTACAAAATATTCCTAACATTCTGCCAAATGGCAAGTCTAAATTCATGAGGATTATAAAGAAAATGGTTTGCTTTCTTAAATGTTATTTGGTCTAATTATAAATCTGCATTATCTTTATATGAAACTAACATTTAAAAAGAAATGTAAGTAGCTAGAGAATCTCAAAAATCACTTAAATTATCTCCTTAAATTTCTAGATTCACAAATTTTATCTAAAAACCAGTTGAGAAAGTTGTAAGGGAAGATTATTTTCCTGAGGTTTCAGTTAGTTATAATTTGCCAGAGAAAATTGTTTTAATTTATCTCTTACAAGTAAATAGATTGAGCCTTTATGTATGTTGTTTTTATATTCCTACATGGTCAGGAGTTCAGAGGGAACAAAATGACACCAAAGCATCTAATAAAAGCATTTCAAAGTATAATATTATCACCTGTGGATTTAAATTACAGTAGTTTCCTAAGAGTTTCACACGTATTTCCATATTCTTTTAAGTGAATCATGTATCCAAATGTTTGAATGAGAGAAGACAAGATGCAAAAATGACAACAAAGGACAATTACAAAGAAGGCCATCCCCATAGGAAAGAAAGAAAAATCCCTCTTTTTCATGAGTGGCCATCTCTAAAGTGGTGATTTTTCTTAGCAAGTAGTAAAATGGAGTCAACAAAATGCAGACATGCCTTACCACTTGATTAATTACTATTTTTCTTCAGGTCAAGTGTTACTTTCTTAGATCAATCTTTTCCTGCTTTCCATGACTGTATGAACCCTTGCAATTCCATGTTTTTTTTTTCATTTGATGTGGCAGTGTTTATTTTATTTTGTAATACTTTATTGTTGTTCTATTATAGTTACCAATGTTACCCCTTTGCTCTCCTCCACCCATCCCACTCCCTGCTCCCACAGTCAAAAGCACTTATCCCAGTGGTAAAAGGACATTGAGTATATGATCTTGTGATGGTGCTCATCTTCACCATGAACTTCAGCATCAAGAATATAGACTTATGTATACATATCCTCACATTATATCTGCATCTTTTAGTAAAAGACAAAGGCATTAATAGTTGAACAAATGAAAGTAGGAATAATTCTACTCAAATTCTCCATCCAGTACACAGATTACTCACTTGGTACAGACAAAGTAGATGTTAAACCATGTATAACTACTGGATGACAATAGCTAAGATCATACGCACACTCCTCACATTTATCATTTCACCTGCAGAGACTTACTGACCATGCTTACATTTATTGTGTGTCAGTACTCAGCCCAAAATACTGGTTTGACACATGATTTCTGTGTAAATGAAGGGAGATTAAGGATGGCTTATGTTTATGGAAGATGCTTATCACATAGCATTTAATGACAGGGCTGATCAATGCCTTTGCCTTTGCAGAGGAAATAAAAGGGCAGCACATTTTTTGCTTTTAACATTATGCCTTTGGTACACAGTTCATTGAAATCCCATTAAACTGATGTGTCTTTAGAATAAATTAGAGAATGACTCAAATTCTATAATTGATATAATTAAACCACAAGCTTCATGATCCCATGTGCATGTGGACATGCCAGCTGATTTGCATCATGATGTTTGGCCAGCAAACCCATAAGAGCATTCACTGATGTGAACTATCCAACCCGAAAGCATTGTAAATTGGTCTGTGACTTCACTGTTACATTGCAGGATGAAATAGAAGCTTGTCTAATGTGAATGACAAAATGCTAGGCAGAAATGAAAACTTTGAAGAATTGCTAAATACAATTAAATATAGTTATTTACTTCAGTCTTGGAAGAAAAGATAGTATAGTTCCATGTATAAGAAATTTTTAAACTATAAAGTAGAGATTGCTAAGAGTCATTTATGAAGACATAGACTACAACCATTATAAATTCTGTGACATGAACAGAAAGTTCTAATCATTTTTTCTCTTGTAACTTGACAAATTATTCCATTGTCATCAAAGTGTGAAGAATTCAATATCACTGAAAAATTAGGATAACATTCATTTACTGCATGTTTATTATATGCCAAGAATTTTCATACAGTAGTCATAGTTCTCAATATAATACACTCTAATTTTAAAAAGGTTGAAATTTAGGGACATTCATCTGTTTGCACTATATTATTAATAGCTAATATTTTATTCAAATGCAGACCTGGTTTACTCAAAGTCTCTGCTGTTTTCTTTTTACATTATAAAGAAAAAAGTCTCATGTTTCTCCTCTACTTCTATGACCAGATGTATGGGAATTTCCCACACTAACCATTTCTTTGGCAACAGTTAGGTGTTTTACAATTTAATATTGATGCTAGAATTAGCATAGAATTCACAGGTTGAGGTCTCAGTTTCATAGATTGGCCTCTACTTCAGATGCTAATCACAAGTTGTGCAGTACCAGGTGACACACAACTTCAGTCCCACATGGCTACAAATTGGAAGTTTCCAAGACTCTCAACACGGATCCAACAATTTGCTAAAGTGGCTCACACTACCCAAGTAAACAGTTTACTTAATATTGCCAATTTATTGCAAATGGTATTTTATTTAAAAATAATGTTATCCTCACAAACAGACATTTTTTTTTTATTCCTTTTAGAGAGAGAGGAAAAGAAAGTGAGAAACATCCATGCGAAAACAGAATCATTGATTGGTTGCCCCATGTAGATGCCCAAACTGGGGACCCTGCCCAGACTGGGGATCCTGGCCAGACTTGAGATCCTACCCACACAGACTGGAACGGAACTTGCAATTTGGGTAAGTGCCCTGACTGAGAATCAAACCTGCTACTCTTCAGTTTCAGGACAATTCTCCAACCAACTGAACCACACCAGCCAGGGACACAAAATATATTTTAAAGTATACAAATAAACAGCCAATTAAACAGATAGGTACATCAAGTTCTAGATTACAAGATATTAATTTTGAGGGAACCTATTCAGTCCATACCAATATGGTAATGGTGGATACATAGCATTATACACCTTTCAAAATCCATAGGACTATACAAATTAACCCTAATGTTAAGTATGGTATTTTATAATACTAATGTTTCAATGTTGGCTTGTTGACACATTATTATACTACACCAATGCAAGATTATGATAAAAGGGGAAATGCATACAGTGGGAAATTTGGCCATGGCAGAGGGAGTCTAAAAACTTACTGTACTTTATACTCGTATTCTGTAAATTTCAAACTTCTTTTTAAAAAGCCTTAAAAAAAACAGATATATGTGGAATTGTTTTATGCAATTTGCTAAGTAGATAAAAGCAAAAGTCTATTTTGCTCTTGCAAATTCACATACAAACATGAATTTGGATAACAAAAATATGAATTTAAAAACATGATATTGATAAAATAATTCAAGAAATAATTTTTGTACAATGTTACTATTAAAATATTTTTTAAAAAATGTAATGTACGAACTTCATTGACCAGCAGTTCCTGGGCAAGAAAACACTAGTTTATATCCACCAGTTGTAAAATGCAACAAAAGCAAAGATAAAAATTCAGGACTACATCAAATTAAAAAAACACACACAAAACTTCTGGACAGCAAAGAAAACCACCAACAAAGTGAAAAAGCAACCTACTGAATGGGAAGACATATTTACAAATCATATTATCTGATAAAGGGTTGCTATCCAGAATATATGAAGAACTCATACAGCTCAATAGCAAAAAAAGTCAAATGATCTCATTAAAATATAGGACCACTGCCTGGATGGCTCAGCTGTTTGGAGCATCATGTTGTGCACCAAAAGTTGTGGGTTCAGTCCCCAGGTAGGGGCTCCTTAGGGAGGCAACCAATCAATGTTTCACTCTCACATTGATGTCTCTCATTCTCTCTCTCTCTCTTCTCTCCCCTGTCTCTCTCTCTACCTTCCTCCCTTTCTCTCTCTAAAAATCTATGAAAATATCCTCAAGTGAGTATTAAAAACCAAAAATGGACAGAAGATGTGAATAGACATTTTATCAAAGAGAATATGCAGATTGCCAAAGGAAGGTAATTAAAACAATTTTGAATCAAAGTGAAAAATGACAGATGGCTATTTTGATAATTTTGTGAAACTGAAGTATAATAGTTTTCTATTATACATTTTACTTCTTAGTGGGAAATTTTAGAAGCTAACACCCAAAGTCCTCTAAGAATGATACAATGCAGATGGCAACCCAAATGTTTTGGCCAAAGGAACTTCTTGCTTCAGTTGACCTTGAGAAACTGATTTGATTTGTTTGTTCCCCCATGCTCTTTGGAGCTGGCAAATTGAGGTAGTCATTGTGCTGTTCCCGAACCACCCCCAGCTTTCTGTATTTTAAGTATATAGGGAGATTTATCTTGTCTATGTCCTTTAAATTTTGGAACAGCAATACTTCTTGCTTTGGCGAATGGAAAGTGTTTGGAAGTGATCCATAGTCCTTCCCAGAAGAGACTCTAGAAGCTAGATTGTGGTCAGTTCATTCTCGGCCTCCTCTCTCCACAATCATGAAAACACAGACTTAGAGCTTACCTCACATGAGCCAGAAATATATCTGTATTATTATTGTTGTTATAAACTATAATATTTGATAAATTTTTATTAATGTGTCATGAACTACCTGTTCTTATTGAACTACCTTTCCTGATTATAGGAAAATAGCCGTCATTTGAACTGTTTTAACTCTGTCTGTGGGTTAATCAACTGGGAAAAAGGCACAATTTATCTGTTTTATTTGATATAAACTTACAGAACTTCAATATGAAATTTCACTAAGAAATTAAAACATTATTTTCCAATCTCAAAAAACTCTTTAGTTAATTTGACATTTTATAATGCCTCATTTCTTTACTCAACTTTAACCTGGTAGTGCTTAATTAAGTCTTTCCCTTCTAATCTTGAAAAATTTTACCTCCAATTAATTACAGTTAGTGTTTTTATTCTAAAGGGCAAAGTTGGAAGAGGTTAGCTAATGAAGGAGCTCTGGTCAATTAACCACCCAGTTTGAAGTATATTCTAATTGTATCATAATGTATCAGCAGCTGGAGAGAGTGACTGTGAAGCTTACATCTCTCTATGTTTACATGTACAAATGAATACTAACAAAATTTCTGGGAAAGGAAATCCTCTCACAATTGTGATTATTAACATTGTAGAACCTCTATTTATACTACTTGTGTGCCAATTCTAACACCATCACATATTGTATGAACTTAGTTCATTACTTAATTCTTCCCATTCTCAGTTTCCTTATCTGTAAATATATCATAAAGTCTTGTTGTGAAGAAATATTATGGATATATTACATTATTCATCATGGGCTTTTGTGTATAATAAATGATCAATACATACATTGTTATTATTTTATTATTATTATTTTGAAAGCATTGTTTTTTTCTTTGTGGTATTTGTGAAAAGTATTGAAATTTGCTGAAAATCCAATTCATTTTTATTTTGATGATTTTCATTGTTTTTTTTTTTTATCATTTAGCCCCCTTATACCCTCCAACACCTTGCAATCACCATGCTGTTATCCATGTCTATGTGTCCTTTTTCCTTTTTGCTCAATCCCTCCACCCTCTAACCCCTCTCCCACTTAGCTGTCATTGTGCTCTCTGTCCATGAGCCTGTCTCTATTTTGTTTATTAGTTCAGTTTGTTCATTTGATCATGTATATGAGTGAAGTCATATGGTATTTGTCTTTCTCTGATTGACTTATTTCACTTATCCTAGGATTCTCCAAGTCCATGCTGCCACAAAGGGTAAAACTTCTTTTTTAAGGCTGGAGTAGTATTCCACTGTGTAAATGTCCTGCAGTTGTTTTACTCATTCGTCTACTGATGGGCACTTGGGCTGCTTCCATATCTTGGCATCTGATTGTAAATAATGCTGCAGTGAACATAGGTGTGCTTATGTTCTTTGAATTAGTGTTTTGTGTTCCTTCAGCTACATTCCCAGAAGTGGGATCACTGGGTCAAAAGATGGATCCACTTTTCACTTTTGGAGTTATTTCCATACTTCTTTCCATGGTAGCTGCACAAATCTTCATTCCCACCAGTGTTCCACTTTCTCTACACCCTCACTGGACCTTGTTGTTCATTGATTTATGGACAATAGCCATTCTGACAGATGTGACATGATATCTCATTGTGGTTTTCACTTTCATTTCTCTGATATTTAGTGATATTGAGCATCCTTCCATATATCTATTGGCCATCTGTATGTCCTCTCTGTAGAAGTTTCCATTCAGGTCTTTTACCCATTTTTAAGTGGGTTTTGTGTGTGCGTGTGTGTGTGTGTGTTGAGTTTTGTAAGTTCTTTATAAATTTTAGATATTAACTCTTTATTGTTGGGGACCACCCTGCCTGGTCTCAGGAAGCTGTAACCCCCCATAACTTAGGCTGAATGAGAGACCTCTGGACCAGAAGCCACTAAGAAGACATAAACTTATTTTCCTGGCATGAACACTGCCTGTTCTGTGCCTAAACCTCCTAACCTTGATCAGTTAACCAATGATGGGTAAGATTTCCCATGGAGAGAAATACCTAAGACAAACATGATTACATGGAGGCTTCTAGGAAGAGATTTGGGGCTGTGGAAATGAAGGGGTGATGGACATCAAACCCTGCCCTGTCGGCGTTGTCAAAGCCTGAGTCCTTGTTCTTAGAAGTGAGTAATCCAAGTCTCCTGGCTGCCTTTGTCTTCTCTGTTAACTCAGGCCTGCAAAAATAGCAGGGGCGGTGCAGCCCAGACCAGAAATGGCAGACCCCCGGGGTAATCAGGCCTGGGACATAGAATATGCAAGATCCTGTGAGATCTGTTTGCTGGAGGATGTTATTAAATTAGAATTTTAAGGCACAGACAGGAAACCAAAACTAGCCCTTTGAGCCCTGTTAGACCTTTCAAATGATAAAATTCCAAGCTCTGCCCAGAATCACAGCGGGGGTTCTGTCTGCACCTTTGTAAGTCACCTACTTCTTTTGATCTTTTCTGCCAGACTGTGACTCCACAAACTAAGTCTGTATTCTCAATAAAAATCTGCTTGGGAATGGAAACAGGGTGCTCCCCACTAGAGAGAGTGGCCATTCTGTTCCTATTTCCCCACAGGACCTGGTTGTCTCTGTATATGTTTTTCTTGTGTTTCCACGAGTATCTATAGAAGAGATGGATACTGCTGGCCAGTATCTGCCACACCTTATCAGATGTATCAGCAAGTATGTTCTCCCATTCTGTGGGTTGCCTTTTTATTTTATTGATGCTTTCCTTTGCTATGCAAAACATAAACCATAATCAAGTATGACTTATTCCCTGAAATGCAAGGTTGGTACAATATTCGCAAATCAATAAATGTGATTCACCACATATACACAATGAAGGCTAAAAACCACTTGATTGTACCAATAGATGCAGAAAAAGCATTTGATAAAATCCAGCACCCGTTTATAATAAAAACTCTCAGAAAAGTGGGAATAGAGGGAACATACCTAAACATAACATAAGTCATATATCACAAACCCACTGCCAGCACCATAATCAATGGGTAAAGATTATAAGCCTTCTCCTTAAGATCAGGAACAAAACAGGAATGTCTACTTTCACTTCTCTTATTCAACATAGTACTAGAAGTCCTAGCCAAGAAATCAGACAAGAAGAAGAAATAAAAGACATCCATATTGGAAAGGAAGAAGTAAAACTGTCTTTATTCACAGATAACATGCTACTGTATATACAGAGTCCCAAAGATTCCACCAGGAAACCACTAAAACTGATAAATGAATTCAGCAAAGTAGCAGAATACAAAATTAATATCTAAAACTCAGTTGCATTTTTGTATGCCAGTAATGAACTGCATAAAGAGAAATTGAAAAAAATCCCATTCATCATTGCTTCAAAAGAATAAAATACCTAGGAATAAATCTAATCAAGGATGGAAAAGACCTGTACTCACAACATTTTAAGACTCTGAAGAAAGAAACTGAAGAAGATACAAATAAGTGGAAGCACATATCATGTTCATGGATAGGAAGAATTAACATCACTAAAATGTTCATACTACCCAAGACAATCTATAGATTCAATGCAATTCCTGTCAGGATTCCAATGACATTATTCACAGAACTAGAACAAATATTTTAAAATTTTTATATGGAACCACAAAAGGCTCCACAGAGCAACAGCAATCCTGAGAAAGAATAAAGTTGGAGGAACCACACTACCTAATATCAAACTACACTATGAAGCCATAGTCAGTAAAACAGCCTGGTATTGATATTAAAACAGACACATAGACCAATGGAACAGAATAGAGAGAGTGGGAATAAACCCACACCTCTGTAATCAATTTATATTCAACAAAGGAAACAAACACACACAATGGGCTAAAGATAGTTGATCCAATAAATGGTGTTGGGAAAACTAGACAGATACATGTAGAAAAACAAAATTAGTCCATCTTCTTACACCACAAACAAGAATAAATTCAAAATGGATTAAAGACTTAAATGTTAAACCAAAACCTATAATAATTATACAGGAAAACACAAGCAGCAAAATATTGGATATTGCTCATAGTGATATTTATCAGCTATATCTCCCCAGCCAAGGGAAACAAAAGAAAAAATAAACAAATGAGACTATGTCAAATTGCAAAAAATAATTTCTAATTTACTTTACAAAACACTGGGTAAAAGTAAACCTTAGAATTAATGAAATAGAATCATATTAATTGGCTGATGTTTGCCATGTGATAAATGTCTTTTGTATAAATGGATAAGTGGTGAACTAATTATTCAGAAAATCTGTATGGAGTATCTGTGACATGGTCATGTCAGAGATAGAAGTAGAAATCGTGAATTGGAAGAGAACAAGCAAAGCAGTCCAGGGGCCCACCAGGGGAGGCTAAGGTCTAGGTTGTTGGCAGGCATGTAGAGATGACCTTAGTCACCTTAGCAGGTCTAAACTCTCTCTAGTATATAAATAACCTAAGAGGGTTTTATTCTGTAAAACCTTTTAATTTGTGAATCCAAAGACATTTTTATACTATACTATACATAGGTAGAAAAGATATGACTGATCTGGGGTTACATGAAGACCCAGTGACTGTATCCAAAATATAAAGCCCTAGGAATTTTAAATACAAGGGACTTTTCAAGGATTTTCTTGACTAACTACAGTTGTATCCAGATAAAGTGAAGCCTTCAGGGGAGGAATGCTTTGAACCATGGATGCCAGATAAAGAGGTAGAGTGTCAAAACATGTGGATAGCAAACACATCAGTAGGGCTGTGAGACCAGAAAGAGGGTTATAATATTAATTTTGTAAATGCTGTTCTGGAGACCAACAGGGGTTAAACACTTAGAGAAAGGCTTATACTTAGAAAGGATGTTGTACTTCAGCCTCCTCTGATCTCTTTATTCCAATGGTCTCACACAGATGGCTATGCTGTTTAAGGAAAGAGTGTGTATTGCTCAGATCAGCTCAACATCCACCAGGTTAAATTGCAGTTTTACCTAAAGTTTTATTCTGGGCGGTGAATCAATGAATTTAAAACCAAAGCATGATCCTATCTATACATTGAGTTTTATTCAAAAACTCAGAGAAACTGACAAATTTGATATTTCAGAATGTTTATTAGGCAACACAGAAGTGTGATTTGTTGAAAAAAGCCAGAGCAAGAAGTACTAACTATGGAGTATGGGCTAATCGGTTCATATAGACAATGTCCACAAACAGCCAGATAAAAATCACCTGCCAAACAATCCCACGTGGCTTGTCAGTGTCTTGCTTAACAACCTTTCTGGGTCATAGTATGATCATTCATCTGGCCTCAAATCTGAGATTGGTCAGCTCTCTTGACTGTATTCAGTCATTCAGCAACTAAGTTACTAAGGTGTGTCGGGCTATGTGCTTTGTGCTGTGGACACAAAATCTGTTATTATTAGACATCTCTTTAGTACATTTGAAGTCTTATGGATAGATAAATACTTGGGACATATTTACAATACCATGTAAAATTTGTTGTAATACCGGTTAAGCACAAGCTTTTAAAGAAGAGAAACAGAAGCAAGAAAATCCAGAAAGAATAATATAAACACTGGCAATTAATTGGACCTTGAAAGATAAGTTTACCTGGGGAAGAACTGTGAGATAAAGGATAATAAAAAGGCACCAAGGCCAGAAAGTGTATGAAATATTTGAAGAACGAAGCAGTTTGTTTTATGATCATCCTATAATTTATGTTTAAGTATCATTGATATTAGGTATCATTTAATATTTTTGAATACATGATTAATATTCTATTTTACATTATTAATTTGGAAATAACTTTGAGATTTTAAAGGATGCAACCTGAATCTAAAGTAATTTTTTTTATTATTTCTCAATGGTATAATCAGAATTTTTCTGAATTACTAGTGGTCTAGTTTTTATTTTATGCTTCAGGCTTTAAATAACACATTTAAATTTGGAAAGTAAATTTGAAGGGTATTGCCACAATAAAATAAACAAATATTTTAGCATTATTTTAAACTTATTATAATACAACAGTCACTTTTGGTTCAACATTTTGTTCCATCAGAAATAATTGCTTGAAAGAATGGCATAATTTTGATCTATACATGCCATAATATAATCTTAATTCTGAGGCATTCTATAGTTTTAATTAAATGTTTAATAAGCCACTTTATACATTTGCTTCAAAATCCACACAAATTTATCTCCCTGGCTATTAGTGTTAAAACAAATTAGAAAAATATAAATAACACCAATTTATTCAATAATAAATGATAAAGATTGGTCAATAGAAATCACATTAAGTCTTTAACTATGAAGCAACTAGAGACAACTACTGGTTTATTTATTAGAGAAAAATCAAGAATCTGCTAGTTTGTAAAACAAAATTAATTTGTATAAATTCTATTAAGAAAAGAGAATTCTACATTTGAAATTATTCATGTCAATTAGAGTTCTAACCAATCATAGTAAAATAATGATTAGTAACATTTTCTGTCCTTTATTTAATCTATAAAATTAAACAATGGTATGAATTTTAAAAGTATCTGGTATATTATTTTAACATTAAAAATTGTATCATTGTTATAATGCTGAACTAATAAACCCAGATTCTCATTTTTGTAATACAACTTTTCCAAATCAATGAGGAAAAATATGACTAAAGTTATATAGAATAGCAAAAAAGAAAATATAGATATATGTGTTTATACATAAAATTTAAAAGTGAAGCATGACACTTAGAAAATTAAAAAAATAGTATGTAGTTTAGGACTGTGTTAAATTCTCCAATTTCTTGACATTACTCCATTTTATCAGGTATGCCATTTACTTAGAGATTTAGATTATATCCTCTACCTAACAGGATCTGTTCTTTCACTAAAATAGTTCTCATTGCCTTTATGGGTGGTTATCTTGAACATTAATGCTGGGTCCCCAATCATAATCATCACCTTCATCTTCTGATTTTCACTAGTAAACAGTAAGTGACTATTATGTGTTAAGTATGTTTATATATTTACTCATTAGCCTTTGAGATCTATATGAACTTAATGTTATTTTGAATCATGTCCTTCTCTGTTTTTTGATAATCACTTTTATTGCTTTTGTTAAACTTTAAGTCTTATTTCATAAATCATCTCAGGCAACATATTAAATAGAAATGTATTGAAAAATTTATGATGTGTATATATTCAAAGAATAATAAAGGGTAAAACATAGCACTCAATTAAATTAATATTATTTTTATAATGTCAATCAAGACAGTGACTAATTTTTATGCTCAAAAACCCAATATTGGTGTTATATTTTCTTCATTAAATATTTATTTAAGTTCTCTTATGTCCTGTTATTACTATGAAAATATGCAGTTTAGGAGAAAATATATTATAGGACAATTTATCTGGCATTCTCTATTTTTAAGTAATGATGCACTATACCTACCCAATAAAAGATAATTCAATATGTAACAAGTATGTATTTTCTGGGCAGTCCTTACTAACTCAAAGTTTCAAGTGTTATAGATTGCATCTAAAATATGTAGAGTAATATGAAATTGTACATTTGAATTGGGAAATATTCTTTAAAATAAGTTATTTTCACATGGTTTGGAAAAATATAAAATAAATTTTGCTATTTTGTATTACATTTTGAAAGAGGAATGAAATAAGGAGCAGATTATATTTAACATGGGGATGGAAAATAAATTATGTATATATTAAAAAATAAATGATGTCTGTAAAGAAAAGAGAAGCTCTCTACAAATGACTTAAAAAGGACAGAGTAAAAGGAAGATATTATTGAGTTGACCAGGAAAAGAGAAAAGAAAAGCTACATAATTGTTGTGGTCACTATGTAAAGAGAAAAGGCAAACTTTCAATGCTCTTGGCTCCAGCTCTTCTGTATGTGTCTGTTACCACATGCCTTCTTGATTAGCTTTTCTGTGTTTTATGCAGGTAAAATGGCATTCAACTTCATTTAGGATAATTAACCCCACTGCACTCTTCATTTCTTCTTTTATTCTACTGCCTTCCTCTTTGTTTATGTCCTTCCTCAGGCTCTGTTTTGTCAAGGTAATAACATCCTACCTTACTGGAAAGAATAATGATACATTTTATAGTGTCATATTTGAAAATACTATCTCTTATCTTTTTAAGTGGATTATTCTAGTTCTAAATAGCCTTTATAACTCAATAAATGGAATAACAATAGGCAAATAAAAATAATGATACCTATTACAAACATATAAAATGTATGTATGTAAATAATGCATGCATATAAGGTAATCCATGTATTTAAAATAACAATGTCAATGGACTACATATAAATAGTAACAGGCAATAATATTCACATCACCTCTCCCATATATTATTTACTCTTGTTTTTCTTTTTTTTACTAAGAGGATAAAACTAATTCAGGGCACAGCAGTCTTCCAACTTTCACTGAACACCCACCAAGCATCATGACTTCCTGCTGCACAAGTTATAAATGGCAATATGGTGTGTACTATTGGCAGGCTACTTCAGGAATGTAGTAAATAAAGAAAATATTTCTGTTATGAAATCTCCTGCTTATTTTGGTGATGTCTTTGTCTCTTCTGTAACTATCTTTGCCTGAAAACTAAAGTAGAAAATCTTTTTTCTTATATCTTGAAACAAATGTTTGAACAATACATCCATGATAAAAATGATTATATTTTAGTATACAACCATTAACTTTTAAGTTTCATAGACTTTAGAAGATATGCAAACTATTAAAAATCATGGAAAAAAACAATAATGTGAAATTTTTTTTAGCTTCTGAATGTTTGAAGTACCTAAAAGATTTCTTATATTATTAGTTGTATAATTGGGCCTAAATATTTTTCCCTAAATATTTTGGGGCTAAATATTTAACATATAAAGGCTAATTAAATGTGGAATGATTATCTGATTTCATTATACTAAGTAACTTTATTTCACTTTTTAAATAGTAAATTATACCCCATTCTTAAATCAGCTGCTGAGGTCATAATCTAGGGATTCCTGAAAACCTAGTTTTTATAGTTCAGTTGATAAAAGTTAACACAGAGTGAAAAAAATTAGGGAGATAGTGAACAAGAATTGAAAGTTTTGTACTTTGTGAAGCAACATTTTGGAAAAGACTATCTTGAAGATTCTAATAATGGATAGGCAGAAATTATGGGTAATTATAATCTTCTCATCTGGTTTATTGCTACCAGGATGGAATGGAGCAAAACAAGAGATTCTAGAAAAAAATATTTTCTTTTTTTGTTTCTTTAAGTTGAGGTTTTTTGTTTGTTTTTGTTTGTTTTTGCTAAGTGTGGGAGTAAGTAGACATCCCAAGCTGAAGAAGATAAAAAGGTTTTAATTTTTATTTCAATTTTTATTTTACTTTGCTGATTTTAGAAGGGGAAAGATGAAGGAAGAAAGAGACAAAAATTGATTTCTTGTTCCACTCATCACGCACTCACTGGTGGACTCTTGCACCTGTCCTGACTAGGATCCAGTCACAACCTTGGCATATCCGGTGGACACTCCAAACAACTGAACTACTCAGCAGGATGATAAAAAGGTTTTAAGTGGAGTCCATGGATCCCAAGTCAAGAGAAATTTTAACAATATAAAATTCTATATAATTTATAAAATTATAAAATAACTGAAATTGTAATTAGAGGAAAGATATTAAAGTTATTTTATTGCAGTCTATAAAATAAGGAATAAAGCAAACTAGAGAGGAAACATTGTTAGAGAATTATGATTATATTACTTTTCATCTTACAATATTATTATCAATTTTAAATATACCAATAAATTCTTTTAATAAAGCCATAATTTCATTTTATACAGGGTGAGAAATTACAAATACTAGAATTAAAATTGCAGGCTTAGGAACACTATTATTTTAAACTCAAAACTGTGAAACTAATTTCTGAGTAAAATACATGCCAAGTTTTATTGTCTGTGTATAAGGATGTAATGTGTGTTTCTGAGAGAGGGAGAGAGAGGAAGCTTACAAGTCTTTGAAGCTTTTGCAGTAAAAGCCACTGTTCCTGGGTAAAGAATACTTGGGAAATTTATGTTCCCCAAAGTCTTTAGCTTACTTATTACTAGAGAACATTTTCTAATATAGAGTTCTCCTTTTACTAGTGATGTATCTCATATAAAGGGAATTTGAGAAATACTCTAAGCTATATATACTGTCAGGATAAAATTCACAAGCTTTTTATACAAAATATTTATGTAGTGTAAATATTTTTCTGGTACATTCAGTTCTAATCAATACCTTTAACCAGATATCTTTGCATAGTAAATTAATTTCACATTTCCATAAATAGCTATAACATTCATCATTCATCATTCAAATTGAAAATGTTCAGGCTATATACCAAAATGTATCTTGATATTTGTATCAATTCACAAAGTGTCAAGAAATATAAATTTAACTCAAATAAAATCATTAGGAGAAACATGACAATTTTCAAGATAAGTTACTCAAATATATAGGTAATTTTGAAAAATGGCTTGATAAATTTAAATGATTTGTAGAAATAACTTCAAACCATATTTCAGCTTAATTCTACTTCTAATATATATGTAGTTTCAGTGAATGTAGGATAGATACCTTTCTATTAATCAGTTTAATATCTTTCATTTAAAAATAATATTTAATGATTTTCCTATAATTAAAATATACATTTTTTAGAATATATCCTACCTTCCATTAGTTTTATCCATATTTCTGGAAAGTAAATTACTCTGAGAATAATTTTAGAGAGCATTCTTTTCCTTATGTGGCTAAGGCAGTGTTTGAAAAAATCAACTGTTACCATAAAAAATAAGTCCTTTTAGCACTGCCTGTTTAGAACTTTAATGAAGAAGTAACTGTCTTTATGGACTATGTTTCTGTCCAGCTCCATCTACTTTTATTTTTTAAACAGCCTGATGAAGCAAAGAGAAATGAGCAGGTAATAAAGTATGTGACTGAATTACTACCTCTAGGGTACCACCATAACAAAAGGCATCACGGTGATATTTAACACTAGAGATTAAAATCTAGAATTGTTTATTTTTAAGAGTTGAAGTTTCAGTATTCTCAAGAAAATAAGATAACTAACAGCATCAGAATAGAGATGTGTTTTAGACATTATAATATTAATAATTAGACAAAAATCCTAAGAATAATTAGCTGAAATTACAAATTGAAAGTCATAGCACAGGTCCAGATGGTTCTGATAAGTGAAACAACAGTCAGATTAGGGCAAGGATGACTAAAGCAGTATATGGATGCCTACAGGTGTTGGCAATGATTAATCACCAAATGCAAACAATCCTCTAAGCTAGGATTATAACTATAGTAAGCAGAGAAAGATCTTGGGTTCACATTTATTTACTTGATACTGACACAGAGCATTTCTAATAAAGAACAATTCACAGGAATAGTTTGGCTCAATATATGAAATTTATGTTATGGTAGATTGCTTACAAAAACTGATGCATTTTTTCTTCTCTGTATGCATACCTCTTTGCATTTTGACTATGCAGTGTCTCTCATGAGGATAAGTCTAGTTGGCTAGTCATTAAATTCAGGATGTCCTTGGGACTTTCTTTGGCCAATAGAACCTGGTATGAAGAAACCTTACTTGCTTCCACTCCCCTGGAACACTGCCAAACCTCCACATGAACATTTCCAGCCTATCCTGTTGGAACGTGGAAGACAATTACTCGTATTGCCTCGGCAACAGCCAGTCAAATACCAGACGTGTGAGTGAAGCCAGATTGGATTGCTCAAGCAACTTGCCAGGTGACTCACACACATAAAAAAGCCAAAGGGATATCAGCCAAGCCTGGCCTACACTGGTGGAGCCAACTGCCTGACCCACAGACTCATGAATGATAATAATGACTGCTGTTTTAAGGCTTGGAAAACTAGAGCTCATTAATAGGCTCCCTGTTTTTGTAAATTAACTTTTATTGGAATGCAGTCTCATCCATTTGTTTATGTATTGTCTACAGCTGTTTTCACACTACAGCAGTTGTCAGTTACTTTCAATAGAGGCTTTATGATCTTCAAAGCCTAAAATAAGTGTCTTCTGGTCACCTATAGGAAAAGTTTGCTGAGCCTTAATTTAAGCCACTACATTTTGATGTGGATAGGTACCCAGAAATAAGTAAATATATAAACAGGCCAAATACTTCCATAAATGTTTGCTTTCAGGATTATAATATCATAGTAACATAATAATTTCTAATTTATAATTATTTCTGGACCTTTTAATTTTTACAACTATTTGTTAAATAGATATTTAATTATTGAGTATCCAGTATAAGCCATCCCTGTACTAGGGGCTGGCAATACAGCAGAGCACAAACAAAAAATCTTGCCTTCGTGCAGCTTAAATTGTAGGGCGTGGAGACAAACTTAATACACACATATGTATAAAAATGATTAAATATTAATAATTTTATATGATGAAAATGAGTATAATTCCAGATGGTGACAGATGCAACTAAAATGGTATAGGAGAAGTTGGGAAGGTAGCAGAATGCCTGTTATTTGAGCAAATAAATTAAAAGAGATAAAGTAGTGAACTCAGTAACTATCAAAGAGAAGACAATCCCAAGAGAAGGAATGGAAAATTCAGTGGTCTTAAACTGGTTGATGGTTAAAGTGTGATCTTTCAGGTCACAAGAAAAGGACAAAGAAGGCCAACATGAGTGAGAATTGTAGTAAATGCTGAGAGCAGAGAGGTAATGACTTGGTGTGATGGATGCTAGGACATACTTGTAAGGCCCTGCTGACCAATACAATAGATACTATTGGGTTCTTAGAATACAGCTGGTCTAATAAGAGATGTTATTTTAATGTAAAATAAAAACCAGATTTTGAAGACTTAGACTAAAAAGAGAAAGTCAATATCTCTGTAACTTTTATATTGATTACATTTGAAATGATATTTCATATGTAATGGGAATGAGTTAAATAAAATTTATTAATTTCATCTTTTTAGTTTTATGCAGATACTAGAACATGTAAAATTGCATATATGGCTGACATAATACTTCTATCAGACTGCTCTGGTCAGGACGGTGTTGAGACTGACTTTTATTCTGAATGACATTGGTTACCATTGAAAATAGTCTTTAATGATGCGGTTGCAGAAAAGGGAAGACCAGTTCTGGGGATGTTTCATTATTCTGTGCTGATAAAAAGATGATGGGGAATTTGAATAGAATGAAAGTAATAATAGAGATAGTGAGAAGTATTCATATTTTGCATATTTTTTATTTTTTTCAAGGATTGTGTTTATTTATTTATTTTTAGAAAGAGCAGGTGGGAGAGAAAAGGAAAGGACAAGAAACATCAATTAGCTGCCCCTTGCATTCACCCCATCCAGGGACCAAATCATGAACCAGCAACCCTTTGCCTTAGAACAATGCCCAGCTCATGGAGCCACACCAGTCAAGGCATATTTGGCATGTGTTTTAAGTAGATGTTTGAATCTACAAAATATGATATATTGAAAGTGGGTTGTGAAAAAAAAAGAAAGGGTGGGTTTAAGCCCTGGCTGGCATAGCTCAGTGGATTGAGCACGGGCTGTGAACCTAAGTGTCACAGGTTCGATTCCCAGCCAGGGTACATTCCTGGGTTGTAGGCCATAACCCCCAGCAACCACACATTGATGTTTCTCTCCCTCTCTCTCTCTCTCTCTCTCTCTCTCTCTCTCTCCCCCTCCCTTCTCTCTCTAAAAATAAATAAATAAAAACTTTTAAAATTTTTTAAAAAAAGAAAGGGTGGGTTTATATATCTATGATTTGGGTTCAGAAAACTGAAAAAATATGAGTCAATTACTTATATGAGGATGACAAGAAGAAGAGCTGGTCTGGTGTAAGAAGAATACAGTTTGAGACATGGGAAACTGAAAATGCTGAGTAAACATTTTGGTACATATTATGTATTTCAGAAGTGAAATTGGAGCTGGGTATTGAACTCTGTGACTCACTACCACTAGGTGAGATATAAAGCTCACAGAATGAATAAGGAGAAAGAAGGGAAGCAGTCCAAAGGTGGAGTTTTAGGTCACTCTTAACCTTTAGAGGGCAAAGAAATGAGGAAGCACCAGCAAATGGGACAAGTAAGTCACCCTACTGAAGGAGGAAGGAAGGGAAGAAAGCAGAATGTTGTGGGAGCCAAGTAAAAATGTTTCAAGGAATTGGGAGTGATAGTCTGTGTCAAATATTTTAGATGAGATGTGAAAATTAATCAATGTCTAGGTTATTAAGAATAGCTTTGATTGAATTTTTAAAGTAAAAAGGATTAAAGGAGAAAGAGAAATGTGGAGATAGTGAATATTTATAACTTTCTCTGAGTGTTTTCCTATTAAGAAAGACAGAGGCATTCAGTGATAGTAGAAATGTGAGGTGGAAGGTCAAGAGAAACTTGGTAAATGTGTAGACCATAGAATTTATGCTCAATCTCTAAAATTATGCTTCTTTTTTATTATAGAATTTATTTTTCATCAGCTTTGGGTTTATAGAAATATTGAGTATAAATCACAAGGAATTTTGACTCCCAGTCAAGATGGAGGCATAGGTAGACATACTCTGCCTCCTTATACAACCACAGAGAGAATTACAACTAAACCTCAAAAAAAGCAAAAACAAACAAAAAAAACAAACAAAAAAAACAAACCAAACCAAAACAAAACACCCAGAACTGTCAGAAAATCAAACTGTATGAAAGTCCACCAACCAAGGATTTAAAGAAGCCACATTCATCCAGATGGGTATGAGGGACAAAGACACAGAGATGATCAGAAAGACAAGGAAATAGTGTGGTTCAGAGAGTCAGTGGCAGTTGTAGAAGGGAAAGCCTCACATGTATGTGTGGTGCATAAAAATTGGGAGTGATCCCAGCCCGAGGCCAGACTGCACAGCCCAGGGTTCTGGCTCTGGAAAGATAAAAAAATACCTATAACTTCTGTATGTAAAAACCAGTGGGGATTGGGGTGGTGAAATAAACTGATGAATTTTCAGGAGACTCCACTTACAGGGTCTGCAGGGACTTAGAGCTTAAAGAGACCAACCCCCTCTGGGATTCAGCACCAGAGCAATAGCTGGAAGGGTGCCAGTCATATATGGGGAATGGGTGAAGTGACTGGAAACAGGGCAAGTGCCTGGAAAACCTCCAGAAGCCAGGCAGCAGCACAGTCCCCTCTCTGAGCCCTTACCCCACACAGAGCCACAAGGTAGTGAAGTGGGTTGTCCCACCCTGGTCATTACCTAAGGCTCCACCCCACATAATTTTCAGGTGCCTTTTCTACAGTAGGGCACACTGAAAACAGGGAGTCAAAGAAGTTCTACCTAATACACAGAAACAAATACAGGGAGGCTGCCAAATTGAGGAGACAAAGAAATATGGCCCAAATGAGAGAACAGAACAAAATCCCAGAAAAAGAACGAAATGAAACAGAGATGATGAACCTATCAGATTCAGAGTTCAAAACGCTGATGATCAGGATGCTCAAAACTCATTGAATAAGGCAACATCATAAAGAAAAAATGAGGTCTACACTAAGTGAAATAGAGAAAAATCTACAGGGAACCAACAGTGAAGGGGAGAAAGCCAGGATTCAAATCAATGTTTTAGAAATTAAGGAAGAAATAAGCATTCAACCAGAACAAGAAGAAGAAATAAGAATTCAAAAAAACAAGAAGAGTTAAAGTGTCTGAGACATCTCCAAACATACCAACACCTCAATCATAAAGATGCCAGAAGGAGAAGAAGAAGAGTAAGAAATTCAAAACTTATTTGAAAGAAAACTTCCCTAATTTGGTGAAGAAAATAAACATACAAGTCCAGGAAGCACTGAGAGTACCAAAAAAGTTGGACACGAAGAGGACTACACCAAGAGACATTATAATTAAAATTCCAAAGGTTAAAGAGAGAATCTTAAAAGCAGCAAAAGAAAAAGGAGGCAGTTACCTACAAAGGAATTCTCATAAGACTATCATCTGGTTTCTCAAAAGAAACTTTATAAGCAAGGAGACACTAGCAAGAAATATACAAAGTGATGAAAAGTAAGGACCTACAACCTAGATTACTCTACCCAGCAAAGCTATCATTTGGAATGGAAAGGCAGATAAAGTTCATCATCACTAAGCTATTATCACATTAAATGTTAAAGGGACTTATGTAAGAAAAAAGAGATAACACTATAAACATTAAAATAGCAACAAATTCACAACTATCAAAATTGAATTAAAAAAAAACAACTAAGCAAGTAGGCAGAACAGGAACAGAGTCATAGATATGGAGATGATATGGAGGGTTATCAGTGGGGAAGGGGAAGGAGAAGGATAGGAGAAAAGGTGCAGAGATTAAGAAGCATAATTAGCAGGTAAAAAATAGACAGGGGTATGTTAAGAATAGTATAGGAAATGGAGAAGCCAAAGAGCTTATATGCATGATCCACAGATATGAACTAATGGGAGAGGATCACTGGAGGGAAGGGGGTACTAGGCAGAGAGGGACAAAGGAAGAAAATTGGGCCAACTGTAATAACATAACCAATAAAATATATTAAAAAGATACAAGGAATTTCCATAACTCTCTCACCCATAACCACACACACATCTCCCCATATTATTAACACTAAAATCTTGCATTAGTGAGACATTTGCTATAACTGAGGAGCCAATATTTATATGTTATTATTTACTAAAGTCCATAGTTTACACATGGGTTCTCTTTTGGTATTGTACATTCTATAGATTTTGATAAATGTGTAATTATATTTATACAGGATATAGTATCATATTCATTAGCTTCAATGCACTACAAATCCCGTGCATTCTGCCTATCCATCTATCCATGCCTTCCTGGGTGCTTCTTAGCAACCACTGATCTTTAAACTGCCTCCATAGTTTTGCCCTTCCAAGAATATCATAGAGTTGTAATTATACAGTATAGAGCCTATCAAATTGAACTCTTTCACTTCACTTTTAAAGTTCTTCCTTTTTTTGTGACTTCACAGCTTATTTCTTTTTACCAATAACATTATAGTGCATAGATGTACCTCAGCTTATCCATTCACATTCTAAAGACAATCTTGATTGCTTCCAAGTTTCAGCATTTATGAATAAACACACTGTAAGCATTCATGTGCAGGTTTTAGTATGTACATAAGTATTCCACTCCTATGGGTAAATACCAAAAAGCTGCCACTGGATCTTCTGGTAAGAGTGCATTTACTTTTACAAGAAACTGTTGAATAATTTCTAAAGTGGCTGTATCATTTTTAATTCCCACCAGAAATGAATAAAAGTTCCCATTGCTCCACATCATCACCAACATTTGGTTTTGTTGGTGTTTTAGACTTTAGACATTCTATTAGGTGTGTAGTCATATCTCTTTGATGTTTTAATTTACCAATACCTAATGAGGATAATGTTGAGTATCTTATTTACAACAACATCCACAAAATAACTTGCCAGGAGTTTCTCTTGATTATTTTTAATTAAAAATGTATTATTCTTTCTGGCTTTATGGGAACAAACTTTTGAGAATAAATTTATAATAACATTTTAATTTGGGGTTTGGAAGGGGTGAGATAGGTGTGGGGAGAAAATACAGACTACTGTAGTTGAACAACAATATAATAATCTTGAAAAGGGGGGAATATATTAATTTTGACAATCAATACTTTATAAAAGATACTTTTCTAATTCTACTTTTTAAAATATATACACAGTGCTCAGATGAGGGGAAATTTTATTCATTGAACACGTGGTTGTTTCAATTATTCAATTTATAATTATATCAAAATAGTATGCACTAAGTAAATGGAAGCACTATTAAAAGGGACTGATATATTTTAAAGTATTAGCTTCTGTGTGAGAACAATATTTTATTTCGTGTGCTACTGAAAACTTGCATTGAAATATTCTTTAAAATAGCATTAAAATGTTAATGAGGATGGAAAATCAAACTTTAAGCTTCATGCTATGTTAAAACAGAAGCATGACGCATTATCAATTTTGATATAATTTTGTAAGTCCAATAGAAAACATTTAAACTCAGTATTTGAGCACACTAAATTTTCTGTTGTAAAGTGGTCTAAGTTTTCATCATTTCCATTTTGAAAATGGCTGTTAAAGCAACTTACACTGATAGTTTATTGACTGAAAAGAAAAATATTACAAACTATTATAAAAATTTAGGTACAGAAAAATTAGTAGAATCACTTCTGCTGTGGAATAGAAAGTAATCAGTTCTGGGCTGTGTCCAGAAAAAATGAGAGAAGCTTATTATCTTCAGTCATTCCAACCAACTATACACTTTCCAGACTCAAAATTAAACACATTTATTTATTTTTCCTTAATTCACTACCTATAGTATTTAACCCATTAGCTAATTCTGCTCTTATATTCTTCAGATTTCACAAAATTTTGTTCATTTTCTTTTTGGCTAAAGGTGTAGAGAAAGAACACAAAATTTGGATTTTGAAGAACCAGCATCATGTGCTCACTTCATTATTCACAGGCTACATAAACTCGAATAAATTCTCTATGTTTTCAGAAAACAGTTTCCTGAAATTGAAAATGAAAAATAAGATGCCTATGTCAGATAACTGCTGTTAACATCAAATTAGATGAAAATGAGAATGTGCTTAGTAAATGATAAACACAAGGGTTAACTTTTTACTGTTTATTTCCAGGCCTTTATCATTCTGGTTCCAACAATAATTTAAATTTATAAATTTAAATATATAAATTTTTATATTTTCATAACCAATTTCTCTTATCTTCCAACATTCCTTAAAAAATAAAAAGAGATAAGACTTCTATAACAAAAACATACATAATGTTATAAATATTGAGAAATAAGCACATAGAAACAGAATAATCATCTCTGTGTTATTGAGGTATATTTGATTTGCCTTTTTCTCTGTACTCTTGATTTTAAAAAAACTCTATTGCATATACATTCATTCTATAATCATCCTATTTATAATATATATGAAATGAATGCTAACCCACTTGGAATGCCTATAATTTTTCTCAAAATGATATCCTTGGTATATTAAAATATACAACTATTAAATATCAATAGTCAACTATTAAGTTAATATTATATGCATACCCTTAACTTGCTTGGACTACAATAAGATATAACAGAGGTTTGCTTTTAAAAAATGTAAAGTAAATGTATATTAGAGATGAAAATATATTAATAGAAGTTAATATAGTATTATTACATAGAGTTACCTCTATGATATACAGTTTGTCATTCAAAATAGATATCCTTAAGAGTCTTTCTGCTTAATAAGTCATTTAAAGAGTAGAATATTGCCTCTTCCAGGGGTTATGTTACATGTAAAAAGGGCACCTTTGTTTAATAATATGGATGTAGAAATATGGAGATATAAAACAGATTGCTGAACACGCTAATAGTGCCAGTCTGTCTTGGCTATGATGGTCCTAATGGTGTCATCTGTCAGCAGCTCTCCTCTTCTCCTCCACCACTGAGTAAGCAGCTTACAGAGTCAAGCCAAAAACTGAGACACGATATTAGACACCATCTGTGTAGTTCATCTGATTTCAATCCAAATTGTTCTCAATCTAATCATGGAACCAAAAGAAGAATTTGATTGTGATTAGGGTGAGAAATAGAAAAGACATGAAACTAGAAGATCAGCATTAAGTTCCCAGACTCAGACAAGTGAATTGGCCATTTTGCAAATTCCATTGTGTAAAAGGGACTTGAGGACTGAAAAATAATAACATGTACAGACATGGACAAAAAATACAAATAAATGTGTAATTGTGTACATGTGCGCACACTCTGTTTTTAAAATTGACTACTTATTTCAAAGAAGTGTCTTTTATAATGGTTTTAGCAAAATATTTGGAAATATTAAAATATGGAATAATAAACAATGTGGAATTTATGTCTCTGTGAGTGTAAAAGTTTAAGATATTGATTTTTCGAAATATTTGAAGACTGCAGGCAAACAAGAATCGGGGCATAGACCGGTGTCCTGGTGATAAACATCTGCTCTGTAAGTGAGCCACTGTGGATTCATCTGCAAAACACATAGTCTAGTCAGTCACTTGAATGAGAATAGGTGGTAAAGAAGTTAAGTTGCATAATCTCTATTTATTGTGATCATTGCTGTGCTTTTTTAGGGGTGGGATCAAGGGTTATCACCTATTTTCATTTATCTTTATATTTTCCTTCTCTTTTTTTGACATATTTTGACAGTTTCCCACATTAATGTTGAGTGACTATGGGTAATAACATGACATAGAGCAAGATAAATGTTTGTAAATTTAAAAATATAACTATACTTAAATGTAAATTATTTTATATAAAAAATATTTAATTTAATAAGCAGTAGCACACAAAGAAACATTTACCCTGGCTACCTATAAACCATAACACTTTAGGCTTCAGGAAATTATTTCCATAGCATTAATAAAGTATATTGAAAATGTTATACTATTTCCAATTATTGGACGAATATATGTAAGCTCCACAATGTACTTAAACATTAATGCATAAAAAGACAAGTATAGAAATATTACCACAAATTCCCTCATGTCATGATTGTCAACTTTTATGCATGTTGTTTTTTTTGAAAGAATTCATGTGATTTGAGTTACATACATAATTTTCAGTTTCACACTGAAATGAAATATTTTTTAGAAATTACACTGTATATTATCAAAGCATTCAATATTTATAAAGGCTGTTAAACAGCATTTTAAAAGCCCTGATCAGAAGTAAAGGTTCTGGGAGATATATTTTTCTTATTTACTTTTGTTTTTTCCACTGTGATAAGTATTTTCCAGTTACATACTACTTTACAGAGAAGGCAAAAACTGTTTTTGATATTTATTATCTAAGTCACATTTGTCTTTCTACTAAATGTTTTAAATAAAAATGTAATATGATAAATGCATTGCTGCAAACTGGATATCACAGTTTTCATATGAAATACTCCACTTTAAATAAAATGATCTGGGACAAATCTGACACTTTCAGAAAAACTATGTGCAGTTCTCTCTATAAAACAATTGCTCCCTTATAGGTGAACTTAAAATTAGAATACTATAATTTCATGTCGCAATACTGAAAATATGATTTAAAATTAAGTTTGTGCCCTTTACCTCAAATGTATGAACTCTCAGAGCTGGTATGTTAATATTTCTATTAAGAGGAAATCCTGGGAAATCACTTACCACAGCACCTGTCTTAAAATAGTGCTCACCAAATAATGGCTGCTGATTTCATTACTTGCTTTTTAAATTAAATTTATTGGGTGACATTGGTTAATAAGATCATATAGGTTTCAAGTATACATTTCTATGATACATGATCTGTATATTGCACTGTGTACCCGCCACCCGAAGTCAAATCATCTTCTGTCACCATATATTTGGTCCTATTACCCTTTGCTACTCTCCCACCCCATTTCCCTCTGGAAACCACCATACTGTTGCCTGTGTCTCTTTCAGTTTCATACCCTACATATGACTGAAATCATATATATTGACTCTTAGCATTTTCTAGCTGACTTATTTCACTTAGCGTGATATTTTCACGGTCCATCCTTACTGTCACAAATGGCAGTATTTCATCTTTTCTCATGGCTGAGGAGTATTTCATAGTATATATATATATATATATATATATATATATATATATATATATACACACACACTATATACTATAGTATATAGTATAGTATATATACTATATACTATAGTATATACTATACTATATATATACTATATATATATCACATGTTCTTTATCTAGTCCTCCACTGAAGGACACTTTGGTATTTCCATGTCTTGGATCCCATGAATAATGCTGCAGTGAACATAAGAGTGTATATGTCTCTGAGATAACTGTTTTCAAACTTCTCAGGTGGATACACAGAACAGTGGTTGCTGAGCCATATGGTAACCTATTCTTAATTTTTGAGAAATCTCCATACTGTTTTCCATAGTGGCTGGAATCAGTTTACATTCCCACCAGCAGTGAATGAAGGTTCCTCTTTTTCCACAACCTCTACAACAGTTATTACTTGTTCTGTTGATAATAGACATTCTAACAGGTGGGAGGTGGTTTCTTATTGCAGTTTAGATTTGTGTTTCCATAATAGCTCACGAAGAACCCAGTCTCAAGGCTAAGAGAACACTACTTATTAGGCCCCATTCAAGGCTATGCTTCCCTTAGTTACCCAGACACCTGGGTGAGGAAGTCAGACTGCCTCCTCTTCCCCTACACCCACCTAAGAAGGGAGGAAAAACTGGAACGATTTGTAAAGTTCACAGCTCAGATGATTAGTCTCACCTGAAAACTGAGGTCTAATCATGGGATTATAGAGTGCCTTTTCCAAAATAGCCTTTCCCAAAACCTCACTACCACATTGCTAAAGGCAGATTTACAGAAGTTCTTTTTACTTAGTACATCATGTCAGCCTATTAAGAAAAAAATTACAAAACAAATTAAAAAGACAAAAAAAGAAATGCAGTTTGAAGACAAGACAAACATTCAAATCAGACCTGGCCGAGATATTGGAATTATCAAGCTGAGATTTTAAAATAACTATGATTAATATGCTAGGCTAGCAGCTGTAAATCAATGGATAGCAACGAAAACACATATGACCACTGTAAGCAAAGAGATGGAATCCTGAGAAGAATCAAAAAGAAATGCTAAAGATTCACAAGCACTGTAACAGAAATTAAGAATGTGTGTTTTCAACTACTTTGTTTTTTCTCTTCAAAACATTTATTCTTTTTTAAAAATGTTTATTGTGTTCAATTATAGTTGTTTTGCATTTTCTCTCTCCCCTCCCCCCGACCCCAACCAAAACCACCTCCCTCCCTTGCTTCCACCCTCCGCCTTGGTTTTGTCTATGTTTCCTTTTATAGTAGTTCCTGAAAGCCTTCCCCTCATTGTCCCCTCTCCCCCTCCCCTCTGGTTACTATCAAATTATTCTTAATTTCCATGTCTCTGCTTATATTTTGCTTGCTTTTTCTTTTGTTGATTATGTTCCAGTTAAAGATGAGATCTCTAAGGAGGACATACAGAGGGTCCACAGACATATGAAAGATGCTCAGCATCACAAGCCATAAAGGAGATGCAAATTGAAACCACAGTGAGACACCACTTCACACCAGTCAGAATGGCCAACATAAACAAATCAACAAACAAGTGTTGGACAGGATATGGAGAAATGGAACCATAGTGCACTGTTGGTAAGAATGCAGACTGGTGAAGTCACTATGGAAAACAGTATGGAATTTCCTCAGAAAACTAAACATGGAACTGCCTTTTGACCCAACAATTCTGCTGCTGGGATTATACCCTAAGAGTCCTGAAACACCAATCCAAAGAACCCCATGCACCCCAGTGTTCATAGCGGCACAATTTACAATAGTCAACTACTTTGAATAAATAACAAGGAGCAAAATTGCTTGACTGTGTAAGAGTGCGTTTGAAGTATGTTTATTTGTTAAGAAAACAAAACTTATCTTCATAGTGGCTGTACCATTTTGTGTTCTTACTAGCTGTGTGTAAGAATTCCTGTTGCTCCACATCCTCCCACTGTCTTGTGTTTTCAGTGTTCCAGATTTTGGTCACTCTAAGAGCCACATAGTGGTATCTCATTTTAATTTGTATTTCTTTGGTGACATATGATGTGTAGTATTATTTTATATGTCTATTTGCCATCTGTGTATCTTCTTTGGTCAGGTGCCTATTGGTCAGGTGTCTTTTGCCCATATTTTAATAGGGTGTTTTTGTACCATGAGTTTGATTTCTTTGTATAACTTAGTTCTTTATTGGATGTGCCTTTTGCAAATAAATTGCAACATGTCTTTTGGAACATGTCTTGATGTTTTATGTAAAAATCTATCAGAATTCTTAACAGCATCTATTTTTCCTATGTTATCTCTTAGCAGTTTTACAGTTTTGCATTTTACTTTTAGGTTTATGAATCATTATGAATTAATTGTTGTGAAAGGTCTAAGATCTTTTTCTAGATTTGCACATGATATCCAGTTATCCCAACTCCATTCACTGAGGAGACTATCCTTTCCCCTGTGAATTCCTTTGTGTCAGCCTCCTTTGTGGCTCATCAGTCTCTTCCATTGATCTATTTGTCTATTCTTTCATCAATACCACAGTGTCTTGATTACTTTAGCTTTATAGTAAGTCTTAAAGTCATGTAGTGTCAGTATCCCAACATTGTGCTTCTCCTTCAAAATTGCATTGGCTATTCTGAGTCTTTGGCCTTTTCATATAAACTTTAGAATTAACTTGCCAATATCCACACATAACTCCCAGGATTTTGTCTGTGATTATATTGAATCTATAGGTCAAGTTGGAGAAAACTAATATCTTAACAATATTAATTTTCCTACCTAAGAACATGAAATATCTTACTACAAATTAAATTTCTTTGATTTTGCTCATTAGAGTTTGTAGTTTTTTCTCATACAGATCTTGTAAGTATTCTGTTAGATTTATACCTAATATTTAAGTTTAGGGTCACTGTAAACAGTACTGATTTTTAATTTCACATTCCACTTGTTCATTGATGGTATATAAGAAAATGATTAACTTTTTTATTAACCTTGCATCATGCAGCTTTACTATAATTGCTTATTAATCCAAGAGTTATTTTTTATCAATTTCATTGGATTTTTCTACAGAGACAATTATTTTATCTGCAGACAAAGACCATTTTATTTCTTCTTTTCAATCTGTGTACCTTTTCTTTTCTTTTTTCTTCTTTTTGTCTTATTGCATTAGCTAGAACTTCCAGCATGACGCTGAATAGGAATGGTGAGAGGGTACATCTTTAACTGGTCTTAGTCAGAAAGCTTCAAAGTTCTCAATATTACATGTAGTGCTAGTTGAAGGGTTTTTATTTTTGCATATTTCATATCAAGTTAAGGAAATTTCCTTTATTCCCACTTTATTGACAGTTATCATGCATGATTTTTTCAAATATTTTATCTATATCCTTTTATGTTTATGTTTGATTTTTCTCTTTTACTCTGTTGATATGATGGATTACTTAATTGATTTTCAGTGTTAAGTAGCCTTGTTACAGGGTGCAGCCAGAGGGGGGACCCCAATGGGCATTTGAAATGGGATCCAGAACTCAAGGTGTCCAGGAGATTTTAAGGTGTCTTCACCCCTTCCCCCACAGGTGTGAGTTGCGGGGAAGGGGCACACAGAGCAAGAACATGCAGGGCAGATTTGCAGCTAATCCATGGCATGGTCATTTAACTTGCCTATAGCCTTTGGCTGGTCACTTAGATATGCTAAATAGCTATGGCCGTGCTCAAGGCCAGGGGGATGGAAAGGGACCTCCCCCCAAGATGTGACTTGGGGGCAGGTCCCCCCGAGTTACAGTGCCTGTGTGGGAGTCGGAGAAGATTGGCTCCATGACATGGGGCCACACCTGCCCAGACTCATGATGGCAGTCCAGTAAAGCTGGAAGGATATGAGTTTCTGCATGTGAAGCCGAGTGTGGGAGGAGTTTTGGAATGGGGCTGCAGAGAAAGACTGGCCTCGGGATTTAAACCCAGAGGCAGCCATTGAGAAGGAGAACCATGCCATTGTGGAAGTACAGAGAAGATCACAAGCTATTGAGGAGAGAGAACCACGCAGCTTCAGCAGAGTAAAGACTCCCACAGCCCTGCAAGAGAGAATCACCATGCGGCTTTAGCAGAGAAACTGCCACTCGGCTTTGGCAGAGTGGCGACCCCCTCACCTTGCAGCCATTGTGCAGAGGGAGAAGCACGCAGTTTTGCTGAGTGGGGACTCCCATGGCCCTGGGACAGAGGACCATGTGCCTTTGCCAGAGTGGGGACCCCCGCAGCTTTAGAAGGGGGAACACCACTTGGTTTAGCAGAGATCCCAGTGACTCAGCTGATGGTGCCGGGAACCCAGGGAGGTCTCCCAGTCAAGATGGGGTACTAACTGGGAACAACCAGAGGACTGCCTGAGCCCTGGACTTCTATTTCCTTTCCTGAAATACGGTACTCTGGACTGGGCAAAGGGGGAAGGAAGGAAGGACTGTGTCTGTTTGTGGGTGTTTTAAGGGACTTTGGGATTTTGGTGAAGACATTAGGTCACTACTTTAAGTCTGTATAGCATTAAATAAACGTTTCCTTTCCTTTTCACAAATCTCTGGCATTGAGAGACGTCTTTCCTCTGGCGGCGGACATGATGGACCTGGGGGCTTTTTTTCAATAATAGTATATCATCCAAGGCCCCCACCCCTTGTTGTGCTCTGTAACAGCCTTGCATACCTAGGATAAATCTCCCTTGGTCACTGGGTATTATTTTTTAAATACATTGTTGGAACAATTTGTTAATATTTTTTGGAATTTTAACATATATGTTTGTGAGCTATCTTGATAGTTAGTGTTCTTTTCTTGTAATACTCTTGACCAGTTTTGACATTAAGTTACACTATCCTCAGAATTAGAAAGCATTTCCACTGAGGGGAATATCTAAGAGCAGATATTATATGATTTCTTTTCTTTTTTCTTTCTTTTTTTTTTTTTTTTGCTTGTTAAGGTGTGTTTTATGCCCCAGAATGTGATTCATCTTGGTGAATGTTCTATGTGAGCTTGAGAAGATGTGTATTATGCTGCTGATGGAGTGAAGTAGTCTGTAGATGTCAATTATGTATATCTAGTTGATTGATGGTGTTGCTAAGTTCAACCATGCCCTTACTGATTTTCTGCCTACTGGATCTTCTACTGTTTTCTAAAGTGAAAAATAGAATAGCACACTTTCCTCAAAACAGACTGGATGCCAAAGTGCAATTTAAAAAAATAATTTTTTAAGCACCAAAATTTTGTAGTTCTTTACTATTCTAACATAATCCAAAGACAGACCTGTATTTTTAAATTACATTTATTGGGGTAACATTGGTTACTAAGATCATATAGGTCAAAAATGTACAGTTCTAAGATACGCCACCTGTATATTGCATTATAAGCCCCAAACCCAAAGTCAAATCTTCCTCACCGTATATTTGACCACTTTACCCTTTACTACCTCCTACTTCCCTTCCCTCTGGTAACCACCAAACTATTGTTTGTGTCTGTGAGCTTCTGTCTGTTTTTCTTGTTTATTGATTTGCTGATTTCAGTGTTTTTATTTCTACTTTCTCCAAAGAAAGGCAGATGTACACGTAAAAAGACAAAATATATTTAGGCTAAATAGTAAACCATTAGATAAGCGTTTTTCACAGTTACACCAGTGCTTAAGATTCCAATATTTTTCCCTTGTCTCTTCACTTATCATCTAGAAAAATATATCCCAGCTTGTTCCCAAAGGAAAATAAGAGTCAGCCTTGGAGAAAAGAACAGACAATTTGATAAAATATTGCTCCTTATAAAAAATTAAAGTAAATTATGTTTCTAAACACAATAAATAAGTAACATTTCCTTATTTTTTCATAATAAGTTTGAATTTTATTTAATGTTCCTAATACATATTAGAAGGGACCCACAAAAAACAGGAATTTATTTTTTTTTAATTGTGTATTTATTCTTACATATTTCAACTTCAGTCACCTTCAAAGTGCTCTCCATTTGATGCAATACACCTATCGATGATGCGCGGGTCACTGGCCAGCAGTGACCAGGGAACGCTGTGGATGCTGGTCGAAAAACACGCAAGAAAAAAAAAACATGCACAGAGACAAACTAGTTTCTGTGGGGAAGTAGGGATGAAATGGCCACCCCCCCCCCCCCCCCCCCGTGGGAATGCGCCAATTTACTGTCCATACCTGCTTTTTATTGGGCTCATTTTGCATAATAATTCAGGTAAAGTACAGTACTTATCAGGGGGAAGTAAGGAACAATAGAAAACAAGGAACTCTGCTGGTCTATGAGTCCGGGTCCAAAGAGCTGTAAGACTTTGAGGAACAAACTAACTTCCTCCTTGGACCCCTTCTCAGTCAACTGAGAGCATTCTAAACAAAGAAGGTTTCACAGTAATTTACATATTCTTCTTAGGCCTGATCACCCGGGGAATCCGCCCTTTTCAGCACAGGTCTACACCACCCTGTCATTGTTTCCAGGCTTAGCACAGGAACTAAGGCAACCAAGAGATAAGGAGGATTTTCTCCCAGACGGTGAGAACTCAGGCTATGTCAAGCCGAGGAATGAGGGTCCTCACCCCCTTTTGCTGCAGCCCCCCAAGTCCTTCTTTTGGGGGGCCTCCCAAAGTGATTGTGCCTGTCTTAGGTCGTTCCCCCCGTGGGGAATCTTACCCATCTTTGGCTAACCGACCAAGCTTTTGGGGTTCAGTTATGAATAAAGCAGCAGAAGCAGCATTCCTGCCAGGGAGATAAGTTTTGTCTCCTTGCAGGTTTACGGTTCCAAGGGCGTTCCCTTAGCCTTAGCCTAGGCGGGGGTTTCAGCTTCTGATGCCAGTCAGGGCGGTTCCCACATCTCGAGACATTTTTTCCATTGCTCAAAACAGTTTTGAACTCATCAATTTTGATGCCTTTTAGTGCTTGGCTGTTTCTTGTTTCACATTTCCATATTGCCAAATGTTTACTTTGAGGGCTTAGTTCATCTGGGGAAATAGAAGAAAGTAACTTGAGGTAAGATCTGGTGAATAGAGAGGGTAGGGCACAGGGTCAATGCCGTTTTTGGAAAAACTATTGAACACTCAGCGCACTGTGGGCAGATGTGCTCATAAATCACCCATCATAAAATGGGCAAACACTACGAAAGAGTCTTAAAAAACATCACTGAAGCCAACACAGCATCTCACAACAAAGCTATTTGTACACCAATACAGATGAATTCCTGAACACTCACATAGTGGAGTAAGTCTGGACTACAAGGGTCCCGCCCTCCAGAAGATAATTCATTTTTTCAGTGGTCACTCCTCATATAATACATTTGCACTCTAATGATATACTTTTTTGCAACCAAGTAATTAATTTATTCCAATTAGTTCATAGAATGTTTTAAGTAGGCCTCATGTAAAGTTACCACATAAAAGTATTTTAAATGAGCAAAGCCACTATATATGTAATAAAAATAATACTAACAGTTATTACTATTCTGGCCTATAATGAATAGGCCAAATACAAATTAAAAATGTCCATGGCAAACTTCCATGGATCCACACAGTTTTTCAGATGATGAAAAAAATAAAGTAGGTATTGAATTAGAATAAAAAGTCAGGAAATTCCTTTTGCTTTTCTATCATGTGTGAATTCTTTTTTATTCTTGAAGAAATTCAAGAGGCACATTATTTTTTCAATGTGTAGCAAACATTATGCTCTGAAAATTAACATTCAATACTGGAAATTACAGAGATATAATTGCCACCAGAGGATTCATTTGTAATCCTTACACAGATTGGTTCCATTTATCTCCACAATTTTTTGAATTTTTTTTTTTTTACAAATTGTTTGGCCTGAGTACTGTGTTAGCTTTGGTGCAGATCATGTGATCTTAGCACATTATCTGGCCACAGCAGTGGGGACAGAGGGACAAGTAGTATGTCTGCAGTGTAAATGAAGTGTTGGAGGAGCTAGTTCTGCCTGTGAGGGTATGTAAAGACCATTAAGTGAAAGGACAGATACTGGGGCTTCAAATGTAAAAAGCAATATTTAGTTTACCAGTGTAATGAAAAGGAAAGACCATTAGGATATGATATTCGTCTTGTAAGTAAGTAAAAAAGAATAAATATTACAGAGTTAACAAGGAAACTTGTAAAGAATAAAAATGATTGTGAAGACTGAATAGAGAATAGATAGTGTGTAACAAGTACAGGACAATAGAAGACCACAGTTGATGCAGGTGATAAGGAAATACATCATGTAATGACTTATTACCTTAAAAACAAATTACTACATAATTGCTGAAGTTATTTTGAGTTTCAAAATATATGTATCCTTATAAAATAGCACATTTTTAGCATTGTACTTTAATAAACTTTGTATTCTAGCAGAAAAAATATGCAGACTTATTCAATAATAAATTTATACCAGTTCAACATCATTCAGTATTGCTTCAGGCATATTTTGTGTCACCTTCTCCTGTCTGTGGTCCCTCACATCCCTGTGTTTAAATAGTAGAATAGACATAAATGATGATTGCATAGTGATTGAAAAGAAAAAAATATGTGTTGCTTTATTTTTATTCTGACTCAACTTAGAGATTTTGCTTGTGTTTAAAATGTAATGCACAGAGTGGAAAGAATGGGTGCACTATTTTGCTTTGCCAAAGATATGTAAGTAATTTTTAATTGTATTTGTTAAAAGTAATTAAAAACATTCCATCAGTGGTGCTTTTTGCTATTTGCCAAAAATACATATTTCACAGGCATTCCAGTTTTATTAAAATATATTTATATGTTACTATGAAGTTACTATTGATGACTGTGAAGACTGTAGGTTCATGTTCTTCTATTTAAAAATATATTAGTTAAATGTAAAAGAAGAAGAGCAATACTCTTCTTTTTTGTATTATAATATTTTTATTATTTTTACTTTTCTACTAGTATGAATATAAACACAAAGTAGAACAAAGACAATTTTCACTGACTGCATTTATTTTGTAGCCATTATTTTCAGTTCATTTCACAGTTATCACTGAATATAAGCAGCCATAATAAGAAGAAATAAAAATTGATCCACTCTAGTTGTCCAATACATTGGCTATAATCCACAGACATTGTCAAACTTTTGCTGTAAAAAGTCAGATAGTAATATTTTAGGATTTGTAGGCTATACTATCTCTGTGACAACTACTCAGTACTGGAGCTGTATCATAAAACCAGCCATAAACAATACATAAACAAAATGGTGTTGTTGCTGTCCAATGAAACTTGATTTATCAAACAGCCAGCAAGCTGGATTTGGCCCTCTGGTCATAGTTTGCTAAACCTTGATTTATAATATAAGTGACAGGCAACAGGTGCGCACTAATAAGGAAACACTTTATAAATAAGTTTCTTATACTAGGCAAATTACCAAAAAAGGACAGAAACCCATAAATACTTCAGTGCATCTTACAGAAAGGTAATTAGCTATTTTTTTCTCAGAATGAAGAAAATAGGCTGACCAGATTCTTTTTAGGCATCTGCTTTTCAATTTAACTTTTAAATCGGATGATATAAAATATATTACAGGATTTACCTATATGTGAAGATGCAAAATTGCTACATTATTTATAACCTAGTTTCTTAAATATTTTGTTGGTCAAAATTCACTATAATACATCGAGCTGAATTTATTCTTCTAAATTTATCTATTTAAATGTATACTATAGTTGTGCATTCAAAAGAATAAATAACATAGAAATAGAATCTTTTACAATAATCTTTAATTTGAAAACACCTTATTAGGGCTTTAAAATTATTAGACTACATACTGGAAAGGCAAGAAAAAAATGGACAAGTGTCCTAAAATTTGATAATGGCATTTTTTCTATTAGGTTTTCTTCTTCTTGTTAGAAAAATCACATTCACCAATAAATCTGCATTCGTAAAGGCCACTGGATTTCTAATCCAAATGTAATGCATTTATTTTGTTATTTTCACTTCTTAACAATGTGAACTTCATATCTCTTTTTCTCGCTTTGCTTACTCTATGAATGACCAAAGCAAAATCCCTTTTATTTTTATCCTCATCTGAGGACATTTTTTTTTCTTTGCTTGTAGAGAGGTAGGGAAAGAGAAAACTAATGATGTAAGAGAGAAATACCCATCAGTTGCCTACCAGACCTGCCCAGACCAGGAATCAAACCCACAACCTAGGTATGTAGGTATGTGCCCTGACTGGGATTTAAGCCTACAACTTTTCAGCTATGGGAAGATTTTCCAACCAACTAAACCACACCAGCCAGGGCCTCCCTGTTTTGTTTTGTTTGTTTGTCTTTTATTCTTCACAGCACCTATTCTAAATTTGAGGACTACTGGTATAACTAACAGTGATATTTAAATGCATTTATAGACTCCATACTCATAGATCTGCTATCATGTGTTTGGAGCAAGGATCAGAAATCTGATTTGTTGTTGTTATTATTATTAGTACCTATAGTTAGTTGTCCATGGATTAAATCTAAGAAATATTGGGTTGGCCAAATGTTGTGGTTTTTTTTGTTGTTGTTGTTTTTCATAAGATGGCTCTAGTAGTGCTGAGTTGCCTTTAACTTCATTCAAAATAATTTTGTTAGATTGTATTGGTAGCTGTTGCATCAGCATGCATTTAAAAAACATCAAAATTGGTGAATTTTTGTGTAGCCAGTTTAATATTGAAGGTGACAGAAAATATGCAATATTTTGGCATATTATGCTTCATTATTTCAAGAAAGGTAAAACACAACTAAAACTCAAAAAAAAAAAAGATTTGTGCAGTGTATGGAGAAGGTGCTGTGACTGAATGAACATGTCAAAGTGGTTCATGAAGTTTTTTGCTAGAGATCTCTTGTTGGATGATGCTCCATAGTCAGGTAGACCAGTGAAATTGAGAGCAATCAAATCAAGACATTAATAGAGAAAACCAACATTTATTACCATGCGGAGATAGCAGACATACTCAAAATATAGAAATCAGTAAAGTTACTGGATATACCTTTTACTTTACAGAGAAAACTAAAGGGACTTTTTGGTCAACTCAATACTTACACGAAACACACTATAATAGATTAATATACAAGTCAATTAATATTTAAAAATTTTCAGTGCAGTGGATGAATATTTTTCAAAATGTGTATAATTTTTGTTTGGCTTAGAGAAAATTGAAAAATATACACACATATATCCATATATTTATTTGGGTATAATTTTCTGAATTCCTATATTGACATTTTAAATAACTACTTCAAAACCTAGACTTTATTAAGCAACATTTGCTAATTTGTTTATTTTTTCTTATATTATTCTTTAAGAAACTTACATATTTAGGAGGAATAGATTTCTTGTGATGAAGATTGATTCTACTGTGGAATATCAAAGGTAAATTCTGTTTTATATTGTTGCATCCTTGCATTATAAAATAGAACAGGTTGTTGTTGTCTAGGAAGCTTTGTCTTCAACACTTTATCGCTGAAGTTCACAAAAGAAATCAGAAAAAAATCTGACACCTTTTTGTTTTAACTACTTATAAATATTATAGAGGAAGAATAAAAGACACTTAATGAAGAGAAAGCATATTCACTCATTTCTCATCTCACACCAAATAAGTTTATTACTCTGATTTCACATGGCAGACATAGAATTGTATCATCTCAATGGTCTTCTTGATTGAGAATAAATGCTTCATTAAATTTAAATATAGCAACCTAATAACAATAGTAAAACCAGAAAAAATGACTGACATTCAAAGGAACACATATACCACTCTTTAGATCATATTCAACTTCTAGATAAAATGCAAAGTTTAATATTCAAAATGCATAATAAATGCAAAGGATTATGGTATGACAAAAGGATATAAAAGTCAAACTTAATTTGAGAGCACTTTTCAACATATAGAGATCTTGTTGATTGTTTTAAGGTGGGAACTGTGGAAGAAAGAACAAATAAATACAACCCTTACTTTACTATGGTAAATAGGTGACTAGTAATGAACTTTCACTGCAATGAGCAATAATGAAAGAGGAAAAAGGTGTGTTTTTTTTAAAGATTTTACTTATTTATCTTTACAGAGGGGAAGGAGGGAGAAAGAGAGAGAGGGAGAGAGTGAAACATCAATGTGCAGTTGCTGGGGGCCGTGGCCTGCAACCCAGGCCTGTGCCTTGACTGGAAATCAAACCTGCAATGCCTGGTTCACAGCCCGAGCTCAGTCCACTGAGCTATGCCAGCCAGGGTTAAAAGGTGTTCTTTTTTGAGGGCAGTGCTAACAGAGTTCAGTTTTTTACCACATGGAGTTTTAGGTGCATTGGAGGCCCCCAACTGGAAACTCAGAAGAGAAGTCTGAGCTCCGTCCCCGAACTAAGTTTCCCAGGCCTCAGAAACAAATAGTCCATCCCTACTGGAAATCTTTTCTTGTATGTTTCCAAATCACTAAATGTCTAGTAAATTCAATACCTAACCCAAAATGTGCCCTTACCTAGTTAAGTACCATACATTATTCCCTAATTATAAATGACATTTATAAACAACCAGTTTATAAGCCAGTGACATAAACTGTTTCTTAAAAGCCATCTGTAACATTTAGGGTTTCAAGAAATCCAAGGTCATCCTGCACACTCTTCTCTCCTTCTGCTGCCCTGAGAGACCAATCCATCAGTTTTACTCTCTAAATAGTTACAAAAATCCATCTGCTTCCTTATTCTCAACTTTATTCCCTTCATGTAGTAGTTCCTAAGTTGTCTTACATTTACTCTTGCACTGTATTTTCCTAAATTAGTACAGAGCTATGTTTTAAAATATAAATGTGATCATGTATCTCTTCTGGTTAAACATTTTGTAATAATGATTTCTCTGTGAACTTAAGATAAAGGCCTAGTCCTTAAACTGGACTGAAAACGGGTATTATCTATCTTTTCCAGTGATCTAATTTTATATTTTTTCACTCCTCCTTCTTTAATTTTCCCACAGTGGCCAGTGTTTCATTTAAAAAATCCCTGCTTTTTCTCATATATATATCACTAGGGGTCGTTCACTACGAAGAAGTAAAACTAGACTAATGAGCAGGAAGTGAGATTATCAGGAATTACATAAGCAAGCTCACAGAATTTGTAACCAGAAAAGACATCGGCGTTTGGGCTGCCTGTCACTACCAAATCCATAAGCAATGACAGTGATTGAATCTTTTACAGGCGCTTTATTCAGATGGCCGCGATCTGAGAAGATGGCAGGTTCATACCCTAACAAACCATCTCACTCTTTCTTTCCCAGCCAGATCTTTTATAAGGGGATTGGGGAGGACAAACAAGGTGTCAGTGAAAGCCTTTGAAATTCAACAGTTGCCTCCAAGGGGGAAGGGCAGTCACTTGCTTCTTTCTGGTACTGAGGTCTCCAGATGAAGTAATCCCCAGTCAGTGACCCAGGAGGTCAACTGCCAAATCCCAGGCACCAGGATGGATGGGTCTTATGTGCAGTTACTGAAACAAAAACTTAACATACACATTACTTGCTAGATTTATGACTATTTACCTTAAGCTAAATCTTCCCAAGTCTTAAGCCCCTATCAAATTTACAGGAAGACCAGGGAAAGAGGCACAGAACACAGAGACACAAAATGTTTCTCTGGAATCTAGAGAGCCAGATGAGTTCAACAGTTCCATGTCAGTGTTTATACAGAAATGAAAGAGCTCCAATTTCATTTTCATAAAAAAAAACCTTTTTTATCAAAATTTGATTCAAAGATAGACCATATTGATGGAGATCTGATCGAATCACTGGGGAGGAGTAGGAAGGGACCATAGGGGGAGGTTGCCTGAGGCTACAGTAAACCATCTAGGACAGATTAGCTGAGAGGCTGAACACTTCCAGGGCACTCAGAACTATGGGCCAGATTTAAAATAAAAGGAGATCAAAGACCAGCTCTCAGGCTTTCTTCCTTCAGAATGCCTAGACCATCATGCTGCAGCTGCCTACATTTCCCAAAGGACAGTAGAAGGAACTCTGGGTGCAGCCTAGGATCCGGCTGGCCTGAATGAGAGTGGCAACCCTAAACTCTGGGTGTTCTAGAGGGAATGGGCTCCGAGTCAGAAGCTTGTCATCCTTCCAAAATTGTGTAGCTTTTGTATCTGTTGTTGTTTTAGACTTTAAACTAATCCTATAGGAATACGGTAGTTACAAACTAGCAGGGGAAATGATAGGGGAACTGAGGAGTTCAAGATTTTTTTTCTTAATTGATAGGCTTAAGTGACTAATGCACGTGGACAGCTGTCATTCCAAAACTGTGTAGCTTTTGAGTAAAGACTCCTTTCCTTTATCATCAAACCTTTGCCTCTGGAATTTTGTCCACACTCAGGTGGGCCCTACTTGCTATTCAGTAACAATATGACCAGCATAACTTGGCAAGGGGAAGGCAGGAAAACTTGATTAACAACACTACTAAAACATTACTGTGGAGTAGAGACAATCTTCCAAAAGTAAATTAAAGTGCTATTACAAAAGAGTCTGTAATTTATGATAGAAGGCTAAAGTGTTTTCTAAAAGTACATAATAGCAGGACCTTATTCTGCTGGTACTGTTACAGTACAAGAGGGCGGGGCAATGGCAGCCAAGGCAATATACTATTACCCGAAAGGAACCCCCAGGTTCATTATGTCCGCCGCAAGAGGAAAGACATCTCTCAATGCCTGAGATTCGTGAAAAGGAAGGAATTTATTATTCATCTGAAATAACACAAACTAAAGTTCCCCACAAATGCACACAGTCCTCCCAGCACCCTCCACGTGGCAAAAAGTAGCACTTCCAAAGCCTCATGGTCCTGATTCTCACCCAAGCCTCATGGTCCCGACCAAGATACCAAAGCCATGTGGTCCCAAAAAGAGAGATGACCAATGGCTCCTGTGCCTTGTTTAAATCCCAGCGCTAATCTTCCTCTGCAGCCCCATTTCCGGTTCCTCTCACAATTGGCCACAGCTGCCCGCATTCTGGGCAGGTGTGGCCCTGCAGTGTGGAGCCAATTATCTCCAAGCTCTTCTGGGCCCTATTACAAATCCCTATTTAGGACTCCCCTCTTGGCTGCACCCTGTTACAGTACCACTACCTACAATATTCTATCTTCCTTTTAGTAAGTTAATTCCAGCTTCTGCTTCTGATCCAGCTTATATATATATATATATATATATATATATATGGTCTCTAAAAACTCTACTGATATGAGATTTGATTTTTGTACACACACTGAGGATATTATATTTTTTCCTAAATAACAATGATCCCACATTGAATTTAGCAATTTACTTACATGGTTACTTGTGGGAGGAACTCCCCCCAGCAGAATCCTCCTGTGCACCGCAGATGGTGAACAAGTCATCCCTGACACAATCTTGCTGTTCTGGTGGGAAAGGGGGTGGCAACTCCCTCTACTAGAGAACTCCCCAAGCCCTTCTCCCCAACATCTTTTATTGGGAATGGTATGTGTAGGTGTATACAGCATACATGGGTAGCTCATAAATCAGTGTCAAGAGACTATACTCATACAAAAACAGGTATTATCTATAGATAACAATTGAAGGAACAGAGAGGTTTGTCACAAGTCAGGGTCTGTTAGTCATGCTGACACCAGAAGGTCTTTAAGACGTCTTTCATGAGATAAGGAGTTTACTCCTTATGCACTGAACTTAAACATCCAGTTTGTATTACCAGGGCTATACAAAAAGAGCAGAGCAAGCTTCAAAGGATACAATGTATTTATCAGACTTGGTTCCCATGGGAACCCTTGGTATTAGAGTCCAGTCCTGCTTGCCACCTGTGTTTTTACCTGGTTTTCCGGGGAGACTTACTAGCCCTTTCAGGGCTTGCTCTTGTGGGGCTGCAATCTCAGAAACCACACAGAGTGGTCTCAAACACCCCCCCTTTTTGTTTGTTATGGCAGCATAACCAAAGGCACTGGTGCTGCTATAATCAACATGGTTATATTAGGCAGAGCAGGCTTCAAAGGATGAAACATACTTTCTTTCTCAGGCCAGATTTGCCCCTGGGAGCGGTTTGCTCCAGTAAAAGGCTGAAGTTGCCTCTGGCATTGTTTTCAGGCTGAGTCAGGAGGGGGAAACAAAACAGCCAAGAGATTAGGAGACTTTTCAAATAGAATGAGGACTCAAGCTATGACAAAATTGAGGGGTGAAGGTCTTTCTGTCCCTTCTCTTTAGGCCCCTAAGTCCTCCCCTGATGGCCCTCATGACTGTGCCTCCCTTACATTGTCCCTCCCTTGAGGAATCTTACCCATCTTTGACTAACCAGTCATCACCCCGGGCCAAGCAGGAAGATGTGAGGGAGGCAGGAGCTATGCTCCTGCTAGGAGGATAGGTTCTGTCTCCTAAGTGGCTCATGGCCACAAGGCCTTTTCACTCAGCCCTAGCCATGGGACTCTTTTGTCTGTTAATGAGGCTACAGTCCCCAAAACCAGGCAGGATGGCTCCCATCAGTTACTTAAGGTTAATAAGCATATCACTTTTGTTCAAATTTTATACTGAGTAATAAACACTGTGCCTCCCATAGTGTGGGTGTTTAACATATGATAGCTGAACAAATAAGTTTTGGATATCATTACAGTGAATATGTGTTAGATAGGTCTTGTAGAATAAGAAGAATAAGTTACAGTAATCAAGACAGTATGGTATTGGTGGAAGAATAAACAAATAGATCAATGAGACAGAATAGAGAGCCCAAAGATAGACTGACATAAATGTAGTCAACAGATGTTTAAGAAAAAAAAAGCAATATAATGGAGCAAAGATAGTCTTTGCCTGGCACCAGACATCCACACACAAAATAATATAGATATAGACCTTATACCTTTCAAAAAATTAATTCCACTTGCATCACTGACCTAAGTGTAAAATGAAAAACTATAATAGTTTTAGATGATAACATAGGAGAAAACCTAAATGACACTGATGCCTTTTTACATACAACAAATGTACCATCCATGAAAAGATAAATTGATAAGTTGGATTTCATGAAAAACAAAACAAAACAAAACAAAACAAAACACTTCTTCCCCACAAAAGACAATGTGAAGAAAATAAGAAGACAATCCACAGATTAGGAGAAAATATTTGCAAAACACATACCTGGTAAAAGACTTTTTTTCCAAAATGCAAAGTAATTCCTAAATCTCAACAATAAGAACACAAACCACCTCATTTAAAAAATGAGCCAAAGACTTTAAGAGACACTTAAAAAGAAAAGATATGCAGATGGCAAATAGGCATAGATTCCCCATATCATATATCACTAGGGGAATACAAATGAAAACACCTATTATTGTAGAATGGCTGAAATCCAGAACACTGACAATGTCAAATGCTAACGAAGATGTGGAACAACGGGGACTCTCACTAATTTCTGGTGAGAATGTAAAATGTTATAGCAACATTAAAGCACAGTTTGGTGGTTTCTTACAAAATTAAATATATCCTTATCATATGATCCAGCAAACATACTCCTAGATAATTAAAGGAATTGAAAATATGTCCACACAAAATCCTTCACACAAATGTTTATAGCATCTTTACTCATACTTTTCAAAAACTTATAAGCAACCCAGATGTCCTTTAGTTGGCGAATGGATAAATAAACTATATATCTAGACAATGGAATAGTTTTAATGCTAAAAAGAAATAATATGCCAAGCCATGAAAAGACATGGGAAAATTTTAAATGCCTATGAATAAGTGAAAGAAGCCAATTTTAAAAGGCTACATACCATATGACACCGACTACATGACATTCTGTAAAAGACAAAACTTTGTAGACAGTAAAAAAGATTAGTGGTTGTCAGGTATTAACAAGAAGAGATGGATGAACAGAGTACAGAGGATTTCTAGCACAGTGAAAAAATTCAATATAATGTTACGATAGTGGATACAGCTCATTCTAAATTTCTTTAAACTCATGGAATGCACAACAGCATGAATGAACTCAAATGTAATAAATTAACATGGAGAAATAAAGATGTGATAGATAACTGATAAAGTTTCATCAATTGTAGCAAGGTACCACTCTGTTGGAGGATATTGAAATGTAGGTGGCAGGGGTGGAGGGCTATGCCTGTTTAGGGAAAGGAACTATATGAGAAATCTCTCCAACTTCCTCTTAAATTTGTTGTAAACCTAAGACCTCTCTAAAAAGTTAAAATTTCTTAAGAAAAATAAACATAGTATGGGAACATTTCAGTAATTAACAATAAAACAAGAACCCAAAGGAACAGTCAGTCAGCTGGAAGAGACCAGGATTCTGGTGAGTTCCAGAATCCACAGCAGGAGTGTTTCAAAGAGGAAGCTGTCATGACACAGACTAAAATAACCTGAGATTTATAAAAGAAAACAAACAAGCAAACATACCTGGATTCAGTAGAAAGGAGATTATTAATAATATTGGAAGCAAATTTCAGGAAATCAATGGGGAAGGTGAGAATGGAGAAACATAAATAATCATTGCGTATCTTGAAAAATTCTATTAACATAACAAATACTTGCAGAATAGGAATAGAAATGGCAAAGACTTTGGTTTGCCCTTCTCATTTGTGTTGCTGCTGCAATGTTTGAGAAGAAACGAGCCTGAATAAGTTTAAATATGGACATAAAAAAGTTAAAATTAAAGGAAATTTTTAACATTTGTGAGAAAAGATGAATTGATTAAGGGAGAGAAGGAAGTGGGAAAATCCAGGTCATTCTCATTAGGCAGGAAGGGACTTCTCCAATTTCAAGGAAGAGGAAAAGGAAATGGCTGCAAACGCCAATAAAGTTATAGGATTAGAAATTGAAATTGGATGGAGGTTTGCCTTATGTAGCCTAGAAAAGCAGGATCATTTGACTATTAATATAGTCCAAGCAAATGAAGACAAGGGACTGGGAAGGTACCACTAGAGATAGAAATAAAAAGTATGAGAAACAGTCTAGAAGTTAAAATGACAGGCAGTATTGGGTTCCAGCTTCACAGTTCTTTAAGTATAATCATATTTCACCCTCTTTGAGATAAGAACAGAAAATTATAAACCCAAAAGTAAGTATGAGGCCTTAGGAGGAGTCTGTGCATGTGAGGTACCCCGAAGTTCAAGCTTCCTGGTAAATCTGCTTCTGCCCACAAGAGTTGCTGATAAATTTATGTGAAGCAAGAGTGGAAGAGTTGCATTTTTAGAAAGACTGCTCTAGCTGTGCTGTGGGAATGGATTGGAATATGGTGCAAAAGTTGGGAAGTAAACAAAAGAAAAGAAAGCAAGAGAAATTAAGACTAAGACACATGAAAGAACATGTCTATCTTTTCTCTCCAAATCAAGCCTAATTAACAATATAATGAATTCCTTGGTTGCTAGAGACAAAAGCACATTTCCAAAATAGAATAAATAATAGTCATGCCCTATTTTAAATAATCAGATATTAAATATAATCAGATAAAAAAATATAAATATTTTATGGTATTCATTTGCCTAGAGTTTCGCTGCAAATGGAATACATTTAATAAAATTCTTCCAGTGAGTTTCAAAATTATAAAGTATGAATATGCATGTAATGTCAAAAGGTTTTTTTTTTAAGATTTTATTTATTTATGTTTGGAGAGGGAAGGGAGGGAGATAGAGAGAGAGAAACATCAATGTGCGGTTGCTGGGGGTTATGGCCTGCAACCCAGGAATGTACCCTGGCTGGGAATCAAACCTGCAACACTTTGGTTTGCAAGCCTGTGCTCAATCCACTGAGCTACGCCAGCCAGGGCAAAAGGTTTTCTTAACAAGAACAAAATTGTTTAAGAGTAACATGAAATTTTTTTGTTAATCGAAATATTTTGTTGGGATAATTTCTGACTTGCATGCAGTTTTAAGAACTAATACAGAGAGATTCTTTGTAGACTTTTTTCAATTTTCCCCAATGGTAACATTTTATAATATTATAATGTAATATCATAACCAAGATATTTATATTGATACAATAATCTTTTTTAGATTTATCTTGTTTTGCTTGTCATTTTGGTGTGTGTCTGTGTGTGTGTTCTTAAGTCCTGTACAATTTTTCATATGTGTAGAAGCCCTTGTATCCATCACCACAGTCAAGCTACAGAACAATTTCTACATAACAGACATGAGTTACTTTAAAAGTAAAATTATATGAACTATTCTATTTCTCTACTTAGAAAAGAGATAAACAAGGAGATGCATTTCCTTATTGACTTAATTTTAGGACCCAGTCATAAATGGTAAATTAAAATATTGTAAGCTTAAATAATAGGAAAATCTGAGGCAGCCTCACACTTGCCATCTTCATTTTAGGTGTTGCAATAAAATATAGCCACCAATTAATGGAATACAAAGCACGAGTGAGAAGTCCAGTTTCTTTCTTTTTTTATTATTACATTTTTAAATTGAATTTATTGAGGTGACATTGGTTCACCAAACCATACAGGTTTCAAGTGTACAACTCAACAAAAGATCATCTACACACTGCATCATGCACCCATAGCCCCAAGCAAAGTCTCTTTCCATCCCATTTCACCCCCCATTGCCCACCTCCACCTACCCCCTCACACCCTTTCCTCTGGCTATCACACTATTGTCTTTGTCTATGTGTGTGTGTGTGTATATATACTTTTTTTTTTGCTTAATCCCTTCCTCTTCTTTCATCCAGCCCTGGAATGCCCTCCTCTGTGTCAGCTATAAGTCTGTTTCATGTATTCATGCCTCTGTTTCTATTTTTTTGGTCAGTTTATTTTGTTCATTAAATTTTATATATAAGTGAGATAATATGGTATTTGTCTTCCTCTGAAAAGTCTAGTTTCTAACATATTCTAACAAGTCAGGTATTAGAATCAGATTAATAGGATGAGACACTAAGCAAAATAGACATTGTACATGAACTGAACTCTGATTATACCCATTTACATAGGTGTTCGTTCTCTCCTTACCATAAAAACAATAAAAGCTCATGTATAATTTCATGAGAAAGGGCATTACATTTATTTTTATATGAAAAAGGTGTATTTTGCCAGTGGAAAATGTTATGTAAAGTAAATGCTTAAAGTAAAATTATTCAAGTTACAGGTGTTTAGAATATATCCTGTATAAATATATAAACAGTTATAATATGCATAAAGATACATTTTTGCTATTGAAGAATATATTAATGTAAATTGCATGTTTAAAGTATATGCATGAAACAGACTATTTAGCATATATGCTATATAAACATGCAAATAGTTATATTTTTGAACTTTCATTTTCAAAGAAAATTTATTTAAAAAATTACTGTTTACATTTGCATTATTTTCTTGGATTTATTGTGGGGAAAAAATCCCAGGCAGCATGTGATGGGTGAGGAGAAAAGTACTGTATTACAGTACTGTCTTCTACAAGGAACTTGTTCTTATGGTAGAAGTTGCAGTTGAGTAAATCACTTCCCTCACTTCTTTTTCTAGGCTCAAAACATAGTTCTAGCACAGTTCTTCCTCATAGACATTGGTGTAGGGAATGTGTTCCTGCCTGAGGTTGACAAGCCATGTGGAGGCTATAACATCATCACTATTGGCTCTGTGATACTGTCTTGGATGAAGAACTGAGTCTCTATATATCAGGGTAGATTTTATTTTCTGTGGGATGTGTGATGTGTGTGGTCATATTCCTATTTAGGACCAGGCATCATGGGAAATGATCTACAGGCTTGTATATAAATCCAAATTTATGAGACAGATAAATACATAGGTAAACACAGAAAAGATGAGGAAAAACAAAACTTATCCTGAGAAGGACAACTTAATGGCTAAATAGGAGATTGGACAAATAAAACAAATGAGAAATTTTGATAGTTGTACAATGGTTTTGAGGGGTGATGTCCTGGTTTTAAGAGATTACACACACAAGTATGGGTAAAATGGTGCCATACCTACAACTTTCAAAAATTTTAGAAAAAGCATATGTGTTTGTGCATATGTGTGTAATGTATGTATGTGTGTATGTGTACCTGTGTGTGTGCATGTATATGTTCCTGTGTGTGTGTGCATGCATGCATACATGGTGAGTAAAGTAATAATGTAAATGAAATAAAGTATACACATTTGGGAAATCTGATTTCTCTCACTGTTATTGAATTTCTACTGTACATCTGAAATTATCAAAATTAAAAATTAAAGATAAAACTATTGGAAATTGGCCAATATTCTTTCCTTTATGTCTAGATGTTATTTTTTATAATCAAGATGGGAGGTGAAACTATAATATGTGCCCCCCATGCAAAAGAGAGACAAGCAATGAACAGGAGTTAATTAAATATTAATGAGACAGATTAAAATTTATCTAAAATGATCCATAATATGTGCCACTACATAGTTTGAATCCTAATATCTTCTCTGGATTGGTAGTCTTGCTGCCAAGTCCACTAGACCCTCCATGAATTTTCCCAAATCATTGCCTCCAGAAATACATCTATCTCTTCTTATACTTGTACTAGATTTAACTCTCTAATATTTAGGGACTGAATTATACTAAGTGACCTTTCACCAAATCTGTGGACCTAACTAAATGGCAAGTGCTTTGTTAAAATGATGATGTGATTAAAATAAGCAGTCATTTATTGATTGCATTTTATATATTCCTTTTTTGATTTTTTTTTATTTTTGCCCAAGGACTTTTGATTGCTTTTAGAGAAAGAGAATGGGAGAGAGGGAAACATTGACTTGAGAGAGAAGCATCGATTGGTTGCCTCCCATATGCACTTGGACTTAAGATTGTGTGTGCCCAGACTGGACTGGGGATGGAACTTGCAGCCTAGGTATGTGCCCTGGCTGGGAATCGAACCCACAACCTTTCATCTACAGGACAATGCTCCAACCAATTCAACCACACTAGCCAGGGATAAACATTCTTATTATAAATACAACAACACAAGGCAAGAGAGAAATGATATATTCATATTGTCCCAGGTTTCATAGAAAAGTTGAACTTAAAGAGCTTTGGAGATTGTCATAGAAAATACCATATTCTTCAATTAGTTGTCGATTGTTGTTATTGCTAAATTCAGAATCCTGGCCTGCATAAAACATCATTCTGAGTCTATTTTTAAATTCTCTCTTATATAAGATAGTAAACTGATAAATTCCTTATACATTTTTGGGTCAAAAAATTCAAAATAGCTGAAAAATACCAAGTTGACTGAATGGGAATAGAAAATAAATAAGCAACTAACATAAAGAGGAGGTGAAAAGCAGAAAAACCATAACAGTATAAACAATAAAAATAAAGCTAAAAAAAGGTGAGCAATTTTCTCAGGCTCTCAGGTATTGCACAAATAAGACACAGGTAGAAAAACAAGGTGACAAATGTGGACCACTGGAGGCACCTTGAGATACATCTCTGTATGGTACACACACACGTGCACACAAGCACACACTCACACATATAAAATAAGGAAACAACAACAGGCAGTGGGAAATACATTACAATGGAACTAAAACTCTCTGGACTATAATTGCAGGTCTGCCCAAAATGTACTGTGTTTGTTTACACAACTCATTTAACTCCTCTGAGGTTTATATTAAAAGTGAAGATAATATGTACTTCTCAGATAAAACAAATATGTAGAATGGAGTAGAATTTCTGAAATGAATCACCTTGGAACATAGATAATAGTCCTCTGGGAATGAAATAACATAAAAGTTTATTTGACATAATGAAATTCTGTGTCAGCATACACTAATTTAATTTAAAAGAAACACTGACATAGTCTATATATAAATAAAATATGTCAATTATACAATACAAAATAGTATAATTTATATGTAGATATATGAAAGATGACACACCAGAAAGCAAACCCTCTTTTGACTCTACAAACAATATACCAGTGCCAATGCTTGACACAGAAACACCACAAGTCTTAGGACGCAGAGGATATTAGCATAAATGGAAGATACAAATTAAAACACATTCTTATTGTTGATTTTTTCTTTCTTCCTTGTTATTCAATTACAGTTGTCCCATTCCCCCTGTTACTCTCCCCCACCCTATCCACCCCTACCTCCCACATTCAATCTTGACTTTTTCTATGTATTGGAAATTCAACTCATTATGTCCAATGAAACTCTACCAAAAATTAGCTTGTTTTCATAGATGATTTGGAACAGAGAAAGGTTTTTCCTAACCCAAATCCAGTTAATGTATATTTTAAATGTTCTAATTCTCTTGAGTTCTCATTAAACACAACCAGTAAACACATAAACTAAAATATTTCTTAAGAAGAGTTTTCATAAAATCCCTAGAAAATATTATTTTCCTAATCTGTGGTTACTATTAAAATACATATTATATTTACACATAATTTTATCTCTCACAGCCCTCCAAAGGCAGTGGTAATAAAAATAATAGCTAGCATCATCTAGAGAGTATGTTCTAGGGTAAGTGTTGAATATTTAATGTGAATATTCTTATTAGTTTTCACAGAAGCTATGCAGAGTTGTCACTTGAGGAAAGTGAAGTTAAAGTGGGTTAAGAAACTTGTCCAATTTCACAAGGATGATAAATGGAAGAAACAGAATTTGAACCAGGGATTTTAATCCTAGAACCTTTGTTTTTTAAGTACTTTGCTCCTGCTTCTGAACAGATAAATGCATTGTATGGTAAGCTTGAGATTGTTTGCTATTACTAATAAATTCAACAGTGATTCAGTTATTCGACTTGGATTCACTGTCATATTGATAGCAACTTTGCATATCTCATGCTACTTCAGACCTCGTTTCAAACTTAAATTTTAAATAATTTCATACCAATTCTTGAAAAAATTATTCATGTTTGTTAAAAAATATTGCTTGGAGCAGGGGAAGATAATAATACATTTCAACTTGCAGCAATTTTGTACCCAAGTATATTTTCCATATGTGAGAAAATTTTATCAGTTGAAAAATGTGAGATGTCATTTAATAAATATTGATGTAAATATCATTTATAATTCTTGTGGTATTTTAAAAACATGCATACTCCAATTGGATAAAAGTGTTCTTTTGTATAGAATACTATTACCTATTCATGAATTTAGTCATAATTCTTTCCTAACACATCCCAGCATGTCCTTTCTCTCCAGCTTTCCATGTTTTATTCAAGATGACTGAGTTAGACTCAATTTGTCCATCTCTTAACTCTGCCCTTGGAGAATCTGTCTACTTCTACTGGAGTTCTCTTTGTGTCACCATATTGTTGAGAGTTCAATGCATCCCATGAAAATACTACTAGTTTTCATTTGTTATGTGTCTAGTAGTTCTGGAGCCCAGTTAAAACGTTAAATATCACAGTGTATTTAATTACTGTCTTGCTGGTATAGAGTATTTTATTATACTAGAGTTAATCGTGGTTTTACTGTATAAGGAGTTCATTATGAAAGGGTGTTTAATGGTTATCTGCTAGCATTTTTAAATAGCAGAGAGGCAATCAGCCCTCTAAAGACTGTGTCTACCTGAGGTTAGCTCAAAAACACAGAAGCCTAATTAGCATCCCAAATCACCACCCAGCCATCTGTTTTCACTAAGCAATGTGGAAGAAAATGTAAATGCCTAGGAAATAAGGTCTTTGTGTGAAAAGTCCAGATTTCTAATTTTTTTAAAAAAATGCCTCCATAGGATTTCTGATATCCTTCTATTGCTGAGAAGTATACGCACGAGAAAAGGTGTCAGAGATAGCAGAGCAAGGAAGTCATAACAAGCGCATATCACTTCAGCCTGTTTTTAAATATCAAAAATAGGATGCAAAGAGGAGAACAAACAGAATGGCATTCCCTAGAGCTACCCACCTGACACCTTGTGTTGACATACACTCATTCTAGAAATGATATATTTTTCAAATATGTGACATATTTTGTTACTAGATTTGAAAAGTACACAGCTCTTATCTTACTCGTACTCAACTACCTATATTTTTTCACACACAATTTAGTTTATATCAAAACAATCTTTATTTTGATATATAAAATGAATGGTGTAATATTCTCACCTTTTAGAAAAATAGTATTGTTTGCTTTTTTTTACTTTTTATTGTTCTCAAATAACATAGTATTACTCTTCTTTGTCCCTTCTTTGTCCTACAAGGTTTCCCTGATATCAAAACAAACTTCAACCTTCATTATGTCTCTGCTAATGAGGCACTGGGAATGTGAGTGAGCAGTATGCAAAATAGTTTATGAAGACTAAATATAATACAATTTAAACCCCTCCCAACCTTCTATTCTCCTATCTTACTAAGATGGCTACTTTGAACACTAAATCATTTATGAACATTCTATCATATTTCTCAAGAAAATATTATGATTTTATCAAGAAAAGAAGGTCTTTTTAACTCCAATCCTTTTCAGACACACCACAAACATAAATCAAACTATAATAGTTAAAATACTTTAGGTAATATAAAGGTTCTGTTGTCCAAGAAATTGCATTCAAATACCCCTGGAAATCATGCTATTATATAATCATTGTTTTTTAATTTGGAAGGGATATTGTTCTTAGGAATTGTATAGCAGTGATATATAATAGATTAAAATTATAAAACAGTAACCATAATTGGTGTGGCTCAGTTGGCTGGGCATTGTCCCTCAAAGTCAAAGGTCGCTGGTTCGATTCCCCATCAGAGTACATGCCTAGGTTGCCAATTCAGCCCCCAGTCAGGGTGCATACAAGAGGCACCCAACTAATTGATGTTTCTCTCCCTCTCTCCCATCCTTTCCCTTCCTCTAAAAAGTAAATAAATAAAATCTTTAAAGAAAAATGAGATAAAAGATGACTATAAAAATAAAAATGTGGTATTTTTATTATAAATTTTAATACTAAACTGATACAATATTTTAGGGTTTTTTAGATTTCCATTTACTGTCATTTTTATAGTATGGGGTAGTGTCTGGTACCAGAAAGGGAATAATAAGCATTGTAATATACTTTCTCTTTCTGGCTGATTTATTTATTCAATAATAGATTATTGAAAATCTATTATATATTAAGTAACATTGTATACAGTAGGAGTGTATAATGAGTAAACATTCCTAGTCTCATAGTATACTATTTAGTGTGTGAGAAAGATAGTAATCACATATGGAAGGAGAAGCACAAAACGAAACAAATAAATGTATGTAGGTACATAATGGAATCTGACCCAACCTGGGGAGAAGTTCAGATAAGACACCTGAGAAAGTAATACAGTGAAATCTGAAGGATGTGAATAAATTAATTCTGCAAAGAAACACAAGGAAGAGATGCCTGAGTGTATGAACCTCACATGTAAATACTCTGTGTTATGAGAAAGTCTGACATATGCTAGGAACTAAAAGAAGACGAGGGAAAAGAAACTGAGGAGGTGGTCCAAGGGCAGTCCAGGCCATGCACTGGTCTCAGCTCTAAAGCAATACTCAGGCACTAAATGCATTATGCCACACAGTGATGTAAACCAGAAATGTATTCTGAAAAGAACCCTGTGGCTGTGCTATGAAAGGGATACACAGTGATGGTGATGAATGTACTTTAGAGACTAATGTGCAAGTCTGTAAAGAGATTATAATCATTTGGAGTGAGTTGGGAGCCATGGGTAACTGGCCAAGCAAATGGAATTGAGAAATTATTTGACAGTACTTGATAAATTGCCACCTGCTTTGTGATCTTTTCAATTATATAAACTTGTAGAGGTTCCATTTCTTTATGTGAAAAATCATGAATATTAATCATTGATTAAAATGATGGAGTGATAAAACTAATCAGTGGAATACGATAGATGACCTTATGAGTTTATCTCCTTTTCTTCCAAACAATTGTGTTATTAGTGCCTTCTCCAATGTTTCTATTTCTCCACCTTTCCAGCTGATGACATGTCTGCCCTTCTCTGTTCTGTAGAAATTAGGCACAGACGTGTAATTTGTACTGACTAATGACAAGACTGGAGAGAGGAGTCATGGAAGCCTTTGAATATGTAACAATTAAGGAAGAACAAGGTGGCAGTTTCAAGCAAATCCACACTTAGAGAGTCAAATTCCATTTGATTTTTTCTCTTAAATATTTTTTTTCATAAAGGCAGTTTGTTTTCTCAGCAAGCCAGGAGCTGAGTATCTGTCAATTTAATATGACCCTCTGTCATGAGCAAGGGAGCATCTCCAAAAGGAGTCATTCACACGTTTGTGTTTTCCCACAATGCCAGGTTTATTAGGCCTCCCCTATGAGCCAACAGAGCCACACACAGGTTACATGCAGACAGAGGGGAGCTTACATGATAGAAGTGAGCAGGGCAAGTCTTGGCACAAAGTCCAGGTCTCTGAGGGCATCACAGGTGGAGAGGTGAGCATCAGTCTCAGGCCATGTGGCCATGGTAGCAGCATGTGCCCAATGGAGCAGAAGTCCAGCAGCACTCTGAAATGACTGGTGGTGCAATCAAGCTCTAGAATTAGGTGGTCAGAGCTCTGAGTTCCTAGAGCCTGCAGTGGGTGGAGGTCTCACTCATATCAGTTTCCAAATGGAGTCTTTATCCAAGTGTCCAGACCTGTGCTTTTGGGCATTCTGATCCTTTCCTAAAGGTATTCCTGATATAATTCATACCTCAGTCTTTTATAAAATATTGAATTTACTGGGGTGACATTGGTTAATAAAATTATTTAGGTTTCAGGTGCATAATTCTATAACACATTATGTGTATATTGTATTACGTGTTCAGCATCCCAAGTCTCCTTCCATCACCATTTATCCCCCCTTGGCATAGCACTTGACAAAACTGTCCTGGCTGACGACTCCATATTGGAATGTCACAAGTGTTCAAAAGGTCTTCCCTGCTCTGGCTCTATACACCCTGTTACAGCAGAGCCAGTCTTCACCCATGCACTTAATCAGACTACAAGCCTACAAATAGATTAGCTAGTACCTTGAGTGTCCATTTAGATCCATTAGATCTTAAGACTTCAGAAAATTTTGGGGGGGTTCCATGCTCTGTCTTCCAGCTCCCAGGGCAGCAGTAGCATCCCTCAGTGCTCTTCAGGGTGGGCCCACACCCTCAGCTCTCTTCAAGGGCCTTGCCCTCTGGTACAGACTAAAGCAAACTGTCCCCTGGCCTGTGGTAGGTAGGAGTAGCAGCCTTGAATATCTCAGATTCATCTCCAGGGTCATTCTTCCCTTTACATGAATGATAATGTTTATTAGCTGCCTTCCTTCATTCTGTCCCTTTCATTCCATTATTCCCAGCTAGCAGTGTTTCTGCAGGTATAATACCAACTCCACTTCTACCTTCTGTATGCATAAATTATTAAATTTCCAGTTTATACTCATACTGATCTCCTTACCAAACAGCTGTTCAAGCACACCATTAGTGTTCTCTTCAGAACAAGCTTTCTCATTTTTTCAACAGTGACAAATTCTTGTCCTTTTTGCCCGATTCCCTCAATCCATCTCTTTTCTTTCATATTTACTATAAGCAGATTCAGTCATTCCTTCTACTATTGCTTAGAAATAGTCTCAACTGAATATCTAATTATATCATGAATATGTTTTACCTTCACACAACACTAGCCAATTGAGCCAAGTTTGTTGCCACGTTATGTCAAGAGTCACTTTCCCAGTGTCCAGTAACCTATTCCTCATTTTAATCTGGGATCTCACCTGAAAAGACTTTAATCTCCATATATCTGTCAATGTTCTCTCCATGGTGATGTATGCTTTCTCTAAAATCATAGAGGCTTTCTCTGCAGCTCTCCTCTGTAGCCCTCCTCTTTTCTTCCTGAGCCCTCAAGAGAATTCACTTTAGTGTCCATATTTCAGTTAATAGTCCCATCAAGGCAAACTAGGATTTTTCTAGTATCCGTCACAAAACATGTCCTATTCTCTATACCTGTCACCTAGTTTGAAGCCACTTTCATTTCCTTATGTATTTAATATAGCAGCACTGCACTTCACAGAAACAAAATCTGTATTGGTCACCTTGCACTGCCATAACAAAATATCGTAGACTGAGTGGCCTGAACAAAAAGTTTATTTTCTCATAGTTTTAGAAGATAGAAGTCTAAGATCAAGGTGCTGACAGAATCAGTTTCGGGAGAGCTTTCCTCCTGGCTTGCAGATGAAGGCTGCCTTCCTGTGCCCTCACATGGCCTTTCCTTAGATCACACATAAGGAAAGGACTGGGGAAAGGAGCTCTCTGGTATCTCTCATTACGAAATACTGATCCCATTGGATTAGTACCCACACTGATGGCATCATTTAACTTTAATTACTTCCTTAGAGGACCTATCTCCAATAATCTCCTAATACAGCCACACTGGGCATTTAGGTTTCATCATAAAAATTTTGGGGTGTTCATAACACCTGAGTTGTTTCTACCTTTAGACTATTTTGAATAATGCTGCTATGATCATGGGCATACAAATGCCTGCTTGAGTCTCTACTTTCATTTCTTTGGAGTATGTATGGAATTGCTGGATTATATGGCAAATTCATTGATCTTTTCAACAATATTTAAGAACTTACTATTTCACAGGCACTGTTCCATGTACTGAGAACAAGTGATTGCCTTTAAAATTAATCTCTGACTCCTCTAAGCTCACAGGGTTAAAGTCATTCTCTAAAGAAAGAGTAGCCATAAATTTCAGTATCTCCAGTAGAATGTGTCCAGGTTTAAAATAACAGCACCTTTCAATCTCAATGTTGTTTATCTTTAGATAATAGAATTTATGAAGGCATTACCTAAAGCCAATTCCAACAACTCAGCTCCTTAAAACAAATTCACCTAATACGTATTCTCATAACTCTTTTTATTCAAGTAAATACTCTATCATGCGAATAGTGCTTTATTCTTTTAAATGACTTCTTTATCCCCTTTAGAATTTCAAGGATTTTTTTCCTATTAACTAAAGATCAGTACTACTAAAATTTAAGTGAACAGTAAGTTATAAACTATAAATGTAAGGAAGCAAAAGGGTCAAGAGCAAGAAAATGGACAATGACCCCTACATGATGAAGGAAACTGCAGCTTTTGCATTCCCCTGTCTCTCTCACGCTCTTTAGTTTCTGTTTTACTCCACTGTGATAAGACTTAGGAGAAATGAACAGACACATGATTTGGGAAATGTAACATCATCCTTTCATACTATCACATCTGAAAAAAAAATAAGATCTTCAGTTAATTCCTGTAGTGAAATTAATTACAAAGGGAGTAAAATATTAAATAATATTCAAAAGTAAAAGAAATAAAATTAATGCTACAATTTTGGTGGGAAAATTCACTTAAAATAAATTGAAAAATATCACTAAAGACAGATATGCATGGAAACATAGAATCAATTAAGAAACAAAAATAATGGTCATTCATGATACCATCAATCATTGTACTCATTCTGCTTGAAGACATCTTCTCTGATTCTGGGGAAGTAAAGATAAAATTCATGATCTGGTCTCATGGAATAAACTAAAGGGAAACAGACACTGAAACAGTCATGTCCGATATCACGGAAGGAGAGAAAGATCTTCAAAGTAAAAAGTGGTTAATAATCATGCTTAACATAGATTCTATAGCTCACATTCAAACTGTTACTCTTCAAGGAAAGAGAGTAATTTCAGTTTTTTTTTATTTTTATTGTCCAGTTGTCTCCATTCAAGTGCAATTGTCTCCATTTCCCCCACCAATCCCACCTGCCCCCCCCTCGATCCTACCCCCCTTGACTTTGTCCATGTGTCCTTTATACATGTTTCTTGATGGCCCTTCCCCTATTTTCCCCCATTATTCCTCTCCCCCCTCTCCTCTGGTTACTTCAGTTTGTTCTTTATTTCAAATCTTTAAAATACATAAACTCTTCCTGCCCATGATTTGTGAATTAGGTTCTGGATTCATGCACACCCACATCTCTTTACATAAAGTTTTAGGTTTCTACTAGTAAAGATCTCTTTATGACAGACCTCTTGCTACTTTAGTAGTTTAATAAAAAATGTTCTTTTTTCATTCTGTGTATTTTTATATTTTTATTAATTGGTTTTAGGGAGAGATGAAGGTAGATAAAAAGAGAGGGAGGGAGAGGAAGAGAGAGAGAGAGAGAGAGAGAGAGAGAGAGAAATGGATTTGTTGTTCTATTTATTTATGCATTCATTGGTTGATTCTTGTTTGTGCCCTGACCAGGGACTGAACCTGCAACCTTGGTGTACTGTATTAAGATGGCACTCTAATGAACTGAGCTGCCCAGCCAGGGCATATGTTAATTTTTAAAGCTTAAGCCATCTCAACATCTGATTTATATTATGTGGGTTTTTTTTTGTTCTAATAAGCATTTTTAAATATTCTATGGAAGCAAGAAAGGGTCAATTCACATTTTTTAAACCTCAAGTAAGAAACAAATTAGACTGCATTTATTATTGAACTACATTGATGGTTTTACAAAGCATACTAATAAATGGTTACCCATTTATATTTCACATCCTCATGATGATTTTATAACTACTAATTTGTACTTCTTAATCCTTTCACCTTTTTCATTCAGTCCTCACTACTTCCTTTCCCTCTGGCAATCATCAGTCTTTTCTCTGTTTCTGAGTGTGAGGGGGGGACGCAAAAATAGGAATTTATTTATTAAAATTTCTGTATTTGTTCTTACATATTTAAACTGCAGTCAACTTCAAAATATTCTCCATTGGATACAATACACCTATTGAGATTTTTTTCCACTGCTAAAAATGGTTTTTGAACTTGTCAACTTTGATTACTTTTGTGCTTCTGCCATTTTTTATTTCACCACATCCACAACTGCACATTTCCCTTTGAGGACTTTTTTCATCCAGGGAAACAAAGAACAGTTGCAAGGGGCAAGGGGTGAGATGGGTGAATTGGGAGGGTGGCACATGGGGGTCTGGCCATTTTTGGTTAAAAACTGCTGAACACTCAGCATGGTATGAGCAGGGGTGCTTGTAAATCACCCATCAAGAAATGGGCAAACCCATTAGAAGAGTCTTCAAAAAAACTCACTGAAGCTAACATGGACTCTCACTACAACACCAGCTCGCACACTGATGCAGAGGGGTTCCTAGAACAGTTACCTAGTGGGGTAAGCCTGTACTACAAGGGGTCTGCTCTCTAGAAGATAATTTTTTTGTGTGTCCCTCTTGTATGTTTTGATTTTGTTTATTTTGTTCTTCCACATATAAATGAGATCACATGATTTAGTGGTTGCTATTAATGCCCTTTCTGTTTCCATTTGTCTTATCACTATAAGGAATATGATATTGTAAAGAGAACTTTGTCAGCACATGAAGAGACTATATTTGAATTTATAATTTATGATTCAGTTTCCCTATTGTTTAATGAAGTTGACCAATGTTTTATAATAAAGAAAAATAAATGAGTAGGGATGTCTATATTGTTATGTTTTCAAAAGAATGATGTTATAAAAATCCAAACAGGCGTTATTATTATTATTATTATTATTTATTTACCATTACTTGCACATTTTATAAAAGCTTCCATCTATATCTTTGCTCTCCATGATATTCCTTCCATAATTTTTTCAACTAATGGCCATATTTGGAACAACATTCTAATGTGTTTGGATATATTACATACTATTCTTGAGGGAGAAATTTTGGCATCACTGTTTTCCAAACAATTCCTCTCATGTAATCTGTTTCATATTATAATGTCCTAGATATGTTAACCTGTATTTGTACAAGTTAATCTAATTTCTACAGTTTGCCCGTATTTTTAGATTTGTGATTTCCTTAGCAAGAATTCCCAATGAAATAATATTGGCAACATTTTTGTATGGTTAACAGAAAATTCAAAAAAATAACAATCATCAGATTCAAATATTTATCCTAGAAAAACTTAACAATAATCAAATGAAGTGCAAATACATTTATCAATTCATTTAGCTTATTTCCTTTGATACTTTTATTCCCATATAGTTCGATATATTCAATACCATATGTAATATTGGTAAATATTAAGATAACTTCTCCTTTTTGTGCTAGTTATTAAATCTATTTTATCTTGAAATGTTCTTCATATATAGACATATTTATGTCTTATGTAAAGATTTTCTCATTGCTCTGTGTTTTGGGTAGGAGTTTTTTAAAAATCATTTTCAATTACAATTTGCATTCAATATTATTTTGTATTAGTTTCAGGTGTACAGTACAGTGGTTAAACAATTATATACTTTACAGAGAGTCCTCTTGATATTACCAGTACTCACCTGGCATCATACACAGTTATTACAATATTATTGACCATAGTCCCTAAGCTCTACCTCATATCCTGGGATGATTTTTAACCACCAATCACTACTTCTTAATCCCTTCACCTTTTTCACCCAGCCCCTCATACTTCCCTTCTCTCTCTTTGCAATCATCAGCCTGTTCTCTGTATCTGAGTCTGTTTCAATTTTGTTTTGTTGTTGTTGTTGTCATTTATTTTCTTTTTTGGATTCAATATGTAAGTGAGATCACATATTTGTCTTTCTCTGACTGACTTACTGGACTAAACATAATACCCTCTAGGCCCAATGATGTTGTCACAAATGATAGGATTTCATTCCTTTTCATGGAAGAGTAATAATATATTACAATGTTTAAATCAGTGAATACTTTTACATGTGTAGTTTTAACATGAATTTTCTGACTTGTAATCAATTTTTGCATGTTGACCATCTACATTACCATTTTTGTTAACTGATTTGTATATTTACTGCTTCCGTTGTATGTCAATTTAGTGGCTTATTTGCTTCTGAATAATTATTTTTATCCTTTTATTTTGTCATTAATGAGCCTTTTTCTAATATTTATTTTTTCTTTTCTAAATAATTACTAGGAATACCACCAAAACCAGAACTTGTCCTCTAGAAAATAATAAGTAAGTGAAGAGAGAAAAGGAAATGATCTTCCTCATATTATTATTTCCCCTTATCACCATTCAGTTCCCATGACAGCCAAGGAGTATATGAATTTAGACTTTAAAATACAAATGTAGGTTTTTTTACATTTTTAAAAAATATTTTATTTATTTATTTTTAGAGAGGGAAGGGAGGGAGAAAAAGAGAGAGAGAGAAACATCAATGTGCAGTTGCTGGGGGCTGTGGCCTGCAACCCAGGCATGTGCCCTGACTGGGAATTGAACCTGTGATGCTTTGGTTCACAGCCTGTGCTCAATCCACTGAGCTATGCCAGCCAGGGCTTACAAATGTAGTTTTTTGACATTGTGAAACTTCAACCTTCATATATTATTTGTGTGGTGATTGTGGTGGTGATAATGGCAGTTGTGGTGGTGGTGGTGCATGAATAAACTTATAGAAACACTTCAGAAAATATTTTGACATAAAGGCAAATACATACACACATTACACTAGATAATTCCACTCCTAGGAATATACAATAGAGAAACTCTTACATATGTGTCTCATATCATGGATCTTAGAAATAACTCAGAACTATGAATAACCACGATGTTGTTCAAGTTTTCAATGGGTGAATACATCATGGTATATTCATGTAATGGAATAAGATATAGCAAAGGACATAAATAAACTACAGTGGTATGTACCACTGTAGTTAAAACTCAAAAAAAATATTAAAGAAAGGGAGCAAGTATTTATACAATATTATAACATCATGTGAAATTTATACAGATAAATGTTAGTATATTTATAATTTATATTGAAAATATAATACAGAAAATTTAAATAATCACCACAGAATTTAGTGCAATGATTAGATTTAGTAGTGAGAAGAGAAGGGTACACAAAATATTTGTAAGAGATTGGTATGGCTCTGCTTCACAATCTGAGTGGTGCACAAGGAGTGTTCACATTCTTTTTATTACATCTAAATACCATTGCTATTGATATTATTAAATTAGTGATATTATTAAATTAGTAATTTTATTATTATTAAAATATACATGTGGAAACCAAAGAAAAATTTTCTCGTCCCTACTAGTTATTGATTTAGTGCCAGCAACCTTGAAGCATCATTTCCTCCCCATGTCCTCGCTGGTATTCTGTCCAACACTCCGATAAAACACCCCTACACCTACACAGGCACAGGCAAGCGCACAAATCTGTGTTCTCTTGCTCTCTCTTTTAAATTTGGCACTGGTGGAAGCATCTTTTATATCTCCTGCCAACGGCACTTTTTTTTTCATAAAAGATCGCAAACTTTGATTGCTCTTTCTTGACTTCTCCCAGGGAGTGAATCCTCTGTCCCAGTCACAGGACTTCACGCCTGTCTGAATAAATACAAATCTGTCCTTGAGGCCCAAAGGCTAAGGGTCATCAGTTTCAACATTGAAGTCTAACTTTGGGAGCAATCTTACCCACACCACTCTGATGTTGCTATAGTAATACATATATGTTCAAATTCTTCTCTAGGATATTTTGATGTTAAAAGAAGCTTTTATCAAGGTTAAATTTGTCAGTGATAGTCAATTTGCAGAGTCATTATTTGCTGTAACAAAACGAGGAATATATATAAAGGGCTCATGGACAAGGACAATGGTGGGGGTATGGTGGGGAGGATTGATTGTGGGAGACGGGTGAGCAGAGCAGGGGAGAGCAATGGGGGAAATTAGGGATAACTGTAAATGAACAACAATAATTTTTTTTAAATTCTCTTGATGAGTTTCTTATAATCTAAGACTAATAAAGGACTTGGTACCACTGGTGATATTATACTTTCTATACAGATTGATTTATTTACTAATCATTTAAAATTGCTATAAATGCTATGTCATTGGAAGTTCTTGTTAAAGAAAGCAGGAATCTAAAAATACAGACAAACTGAAATAAATTAGATTAACTTGTACAAATACATATAGGTGATACCGACTAATATGTGTAGGGCATTATAATATAAAGCAGATTACATGAAAGGAATTGTTTGGAAAACAGTGAATGCAAAAAATTTCTCCTCGAGGGTGCTATATAATATACACCCTAACACATTAGAATGTTGTGTTAACTATCACCATTGGTTGGAGGAATAGCAAGAGAAACTGTGGAGAACAAATCATGGAGAGAAAAGATGTGGATTACTTTTGCAAAAATGGGCAAGCAGTGGCAAATAATAATATCACTTATTTGAACTTATGTAGCATCATTCTTCTGAAGACATAGTTAACAACATACTGTTTTATTGATTTTTACTATGAGAAAAAAATTGATCAACTTCACTGCTAAATAGGGAAACTGAATCATAAAGTGAAAATTCTTTGAGGAAAATGCAGTCTCTTTATGTGCTGACAAAATTTCCTTTGTTATATTATATTACCTACAGTGACAAGGCAAATGGAAACAAAAAAGGCATTAAGTGCAACCACAAAATCACCTGACAACCATTTAATAGTGTATTATATAAAATCAAGAATGTAGTTTAATAATAAAAGGAGTCTAACTTGTATCTCACTTGAGGTTTACCCTAAAAAAGCAATTCAATTCTTTCTTCTTTTATAGAATATTTAAAAATGTTTATTAAAAGAGGGACACAATACAACTCAAACAGTGAGATGGTTTAATTTTTAAAGGTAAATATAAAAAGTAAAAAAAAAAAGGAAATTTGTGTTAAATTACTAAAATAACAAGAAGAACATTGTAATTAAGATATTTTTACTAGTAGTTCTGGCTCATGTGGCTCAGTATATTGAGTGTCTGCCTGCAGACCAAAGGGTCACCAGTTCAATTCCCAGTCAGGGCACATGCCTGGGTTGTAGGCCGGGTCCCCAGTGGCAGGTGTGCAAGAGGCAACCACACATTGATGTTTCTCTTCCTCTCTTTCTTATCTCCTCCACTCTATCTAAAAATAAATAAATAAAATCTTTAAAAAATATTTTTTTACTAGTAGAAACCTCAGACCACATGTGTACAAATGAATGGTCATGAACTATGAACCTAAAAATCAATGTGCATTTTACTGCAGGCTACTTATCTCCTTGCTAAAATCCCATGGTGCCAATAAAACAAAAACTTCCCAACAAGTAAAAACTATTCTACTTTAGGTGATTTGACTTTAACATGCTCAGTATTTTAGAGAACAAATAAAATGCTGATGGTGATAGCTTTAGATAATGCAGGAATGAACTTCGATGAAATTCTCGCTCTCAGAGTTTCTGCTTAACAAACTTAAACATCTATCTTTTTTAAATGTTTGATTTCTTTAACAGACACTTAGAATATCTTAATACTATAAGGCTGGAAACAACTAGAATTGTATATGTAAAAACTTTTCTCATGCTTCAGTTAATTTTAATAACTATAATTCATAATTAATGTAATACATTGTGAATTCTAAAAATATGGATTCATCTTCTCTTGACCAGGAGCACTAAAAGACCATGAGACAGTGGGGTGGGAGCATTTATTAAAACTGCACTTAAGATTGTGAGCATGAATCAGTTTATACATATATATATTACAACACTGCACATTAGGAGATAAATCAACCAACAGTCTCTGTTTTGTTTCTTTCTCTATAAGTATAAGAGAAAAGTGTTACATCTGAACCATCACTTTTATATAGGGAAGAAAAAATAATTCCAGTGTAAGATAACATCAATGTTTCAAGTACTAGTCATATTAGTTCTACTTTCCTAATTTTCTGAGTCCCAGTTTCCTTAATAATCAATTATATGTGTTTTCTATTGCATAGTATTACATTAAGGATTGAATAGAATGTTATGTTTATATGACTTCTTAAGTCAAAATACCATATAAATGTAATTACTACCTATTGTGTTCTCTGAAGTAATGTTTTCAAACTTAAAATAAATACAAAAGTTGAGTTATATTGGAAATCAACAAAAATAAATATCAAAATTGTTCATGAAAGAAAAGGAGAAATAACCAAAGAAATAATGAAGTGCTTTAAAATGAAAGATATAAAAGCAATATTTTTAATTTCATATCTTATAACATTTAGTTTAAAAATAATATAGAGGTAAGTGCCCTGCCTGGTGTGGTTCAGAGGATTGAGAGCCAGTCTGTGAATCAAAGGGTCACCAGTTCAATTCCTAGTCAGGGCACATGCCTGAGTTGCACGCCAGGTCCCTAGTAGAGTACGTGAGAGGCAACCAACCACACATTGATGTTTCTCTCCAACACTTCCTCTTTCCCTTCTCCTATAATTTTGAAAAGGCTCTCACCCCCCCTCCCCTCCCCTGTCTCTGTCTTTCTCTCTTTCACAAATCAACAATGATATCTTAGAGTGAGAAATAAAAAAGCAATTTTAAATTGAAAAAGAAAAGGCAATGTCTTTTTAAAAACATATAGTTTAAATGAAGTGAAGTGAGAGTAACTATGAGAGGCTAGTATCAGGGAAAACGCACATTTACTTTCTCCACGAACAAGAGTTTGTCGGACACATAAATATAGTGCCCAGTATCATTCTTGACACTTATTTACAATAGTTAAAGAAAAAAAACAATAAACATCTCTTAGAGTTCTTATTGGAGTAGGGAAGATTACTAAACAAAATTTTTAAAATAAATAATTTGTACTCTAAACTGTACTTAGTGTTTGGGGGGAAAAAATGTAAGTAAGTGGAGGTAATAAGTCTTTCTGGGGAATGGAGATTGTAATTTTAAACAGGATGATGAGAACAGACTTATCTTTCTCAACTCAATCTTATTCTGAAAAACAAAAATATAACTCCCAGGTTTATGTTTCTATCAAAATATGTTCAGTTGCCTAATTGGTGTTTTCACTTGGATTTCTAGTTTATATCTCATATTTAAAATGTCCAAATCTATCCTGAATTGACATCTAAATCTGTACTCGTTTAACACCAAAACAGCTTGATCCACAGTTTTTCTCATTAGTCAATCATAACACCATTCTCTCGGTTACATAGTACAATAAATAATAAGTAAATAATGAAGTAAGTAAATAAATAAATAAAATCCTTCAGAAATTCTCGTTTATCTCTTTCTTAAAAAAGGACAGCCAATCTGTCAAAAAAATTATGTGAGAAATATCAAAACATTTGTATGAGTATTTAATGGAGTGACATAAAATGCACATGTGACTATGGATGTGGACACAGGTACATAAGTGCATATGTCATTATTTACTGGATCATCAGACATATGTCTATAGGTACCTTTATCACTGTATACACACACATAAATGTATATGTGCACCTGTGTACTGTGTGTAAGTAAAGACAGAGAATGTGTAAGCAATTAAAATAAGTGTGTTTGAACTTGTTTGAATAGATATCTGCAGCAAAATGTAACTACTTCTGAAAATGTATTTTTAAGCACATATATAGTGCTCACAAAAATTTCAATAAATCACAGCTCAACGTGATTCAAAGAATTGATATTAAAAATATAACATTAAAGAACATGTATTTCAAAATTTAAAACCAATATTTAAATATTCAATAAATAAAGCAAGAAGAGTTGTAAAGCGCAATAGGGAAGATGGCTAAGTAACAGTCACTACACATCAAAGTTGTACAATATAACTGAAATGAAGTTATTTTGTGATTTTAATGATTACATTTTAAGAGAAGCAGTAAGAATGAAACCTTAAATTAGCTGTGCCCCCAAATTTTAAGAAGTTAACTTAAGGATAGCACTATAATTCCACAGATATTACAAAAAAAATAGGCCATAACTCCATCAACTATAAAATACTGATTCAAGAAAAATAAAAAAAAGTTGATTCTTTAAAAAAAACAATTAAAAATGACAAATCTAGAACAAAATCATAATAATAATGTGCAGGCAAATCACATACATAAACATAAATGGAAATATCTTCTATAAAATATGTAAGGAAGGTGATTCCTCATTGGATATTATTTAAATACACAAATTTATTTTAGAGTTAGAGACATTTATCTTTTTATTGTTATTCAGCTCTTTATCAGATGGGGGCCCCCACATGCACAAACAGCCTAACTGGTGCACACAGCAGTGTCCTGCCATGTCATTCAGGCTCAGTCTCCAGGTGGAGGGGCCCTTTGTACATGTCCTGTCGTGCCCTCCTGCACCTGTGCCTGCTGGATCTAGCGCCTACAGGGGCCACAGTATAGTGGCCATGCAAGTCCACTGGAAAACCTAGAAAGAGGTCCCACCCACTATCCAAGTGCAGGAAAAACATATCCAGTAGCGCTCACCAATTGTCTTGGTCTTGGACAGTTCCCTCACTTTCCAGAGGGCTCTCAATGTTCTCCATTCTTCACTATGTGATATCTCTCTCTTGTCTTCTGTGTACAATCTGTTCAATTGGCTCTCAATTGTCACTCAAAAGGAATTTCTCAGAATGCCTATCATCAGTAAATAAACAAGTGCTGGCAAGGATGTGGAGAAGACGGAACACTTGTATGCTCTTAGTGGGAATACAGATTGGTGCAGCCAGTGTGGAAAGCAGGACAGAGTTACCCCCCAAAATTAAAAATAGATCTGCCTTCAGACCCAGTGATCCCAGTTCTGGGAATATACTCAAAGAGACCAAAACAATAATTCGAAAGAACATAAGCAACCCTATGTTCACAGTGGCATTATTTACAATTGCCAAGATATGGAAGCAGCCAAAGGTCCATCAATAGATGAGTGGATAATACAACTATGGGACATTTCCACAATGGAATACTACTCAGTCATTAAAAAAGAAAAATTTACCCTTTGTGACAGCAATGTTGGACATGGAGAACATGATGCTAAGTGAAATAAGCCAGTCAGAAAAAGACAAATACCATATGATTTCACTCATATGTGGAATCTAATGAACCAGCTGAACTAACAAGCAAAATAGAGACAGACTCATAGGTGGAGAACAGGATGACAGCTCTGGGAGAGAGGAGTAGGAGGTGGAAGGATCGAGAAAAAAGGAAAAGGACTCATGAACATGGACAACGGTGTGGTGATTGTGGAGGGGAGTCAAAGGCGGGTAAATGCTCATGGAAAAAATACAATACAATTTTTTAAAATAAAAAAAATGAAAAGGAATTGCTCTAACTACAGGTATACATTCTATGTGTTTTGGGAGAAGAGGTGAACTCTGTGTCCTTCTACACCATCATCTTGATTCAACTCCCCTTAAATTATTCTTGGACAATTGGCTAGCCACTTGGGTTATTGCATCTCACTACACATATACACATGCACACTAATGCACACATATGTGTGTAACACATATATACTCACTTGCATAACTAATATATAAATGTATGTACTGTAAATAAATACAAAACTAAATGTAATAAAAAACCTAGCCCTAGCTGGCGCAGCTTAGTGGATTGAGCTCAGGCTGCTAACCAAAGCATCGCAGGTTCCACTCCCAGTCAGGGCACATGCCTGGGTTGCAGGCCATGGCCCCCAGCAACCGCACATTGATGTTTCTCTCTCTCTCTTTCTCTCTCTCTCTCTCTCTCTCTCTCCGCCCCCCCTTCCCTCTCTGGAAATAAATAAATAAAATCTTTTAAAAAATAAAAAAAGTAAACATTTTTAAGAAATATCTTTATGCTATGAGATGATAAAAATGTTTCAAAATCACAGAAATTTCAGAAAACTTTAAAAAACAGATAAAATATATAAGGTTTAATAAGGCCAAGACAGTAACCAAACTAAAAATAAACATATGTATATATGATTATATCACATGCGCATGTCACAATGGATTAGCACTTGTAGATAGAACATAGTAGAAAAAATAAATAATTCAAAACATATGAACAGATAATTTAAGGAAAAGGAAACCTCACTGGCAATACAGGATATTTGCTTTACCACATTAATACTGAGAAAAATGCAAATTAAAACATTGCCAGTTCAGTCCAAACTTATCAGATGGTTAGCAATCAAAAGTTAACTAAATATCAAGTATGTGGGCAATGCTAAATGAAATCCAAAATTAGAAAACAACTTGGCAGTATCTGAGATAGCTAATGATGCACATGTCATAATCTAGCCATGCCACTTCTAAGTGGATGTTTTAGAAAAAAAGTTTGACATGTATATAATAAGACATACAAAAGAATGTTCCTTGAACCATTACATACAGTGGTGTGATACTTTAACTGTTACCAGGCAAATGAATAAAGGTAATATAAATAGCATGTTTCAGTTGAACAACTGAGATGACTAAGTGTAGTCTATATGTATTAAACATGAATATTTGTAAAAAATTAAATACAAAGAAAATAACAGAAAGATATGCAATATGGAGCGCTGATGAATTTTAAGAATATATTGTGCTGCCATCAGTAAATCAAACAAGTTTGGAGAGGATGTGGAGAAAAGGGAAACCTCATGCACTGTTGGTGAGAATGCAGACTGGAGAAGTGTTGGAGTCTCCTTAAAAAATTAAAAATGGGACTGCCTTTTGACCCAGCCATTCTACTTCTGGGAATATATCCTAACAATCCCAAAACACTAATCAGAAAGAATATATGCACTCCTATATTCATAGCAGCATTATTTACGGTAGCAAGGTCAGGAAAGAGCTCAAGTGTCCATCAGTACATAAGTGAATAAAAAAGCAGTGATACATTTATAAATATAATACTACGTGGCCATAAAAAAGAAGGAACCTTTTACAACAGCATAGATGGGTCTGGAGATTATTATTCTAAGTGAAATAAGTCAGTCAAAGAAAGACAAATACATATGATCTCACTTATGAGGTCTGTCTAGGGGGTATTCAGCCATGTAATGTGAAAAATAGAGACATTTATTGAAGAAGATAGAAAATACATTGTACATAGGGCAATGACTCCTCAGTCCCCTCAACAGCAGGAACCCTGGAACCTCACACAGTTCTCTGAATTGCCATCAGCTGCCCTGTCATATATTCCTGAATCTCATCGGCAGTCTGAAATCTCTTCTCTTTCAAAAGTGATTTCAGTTTTGGGAAAAGCCAGAAGTAGCAGGGAACCAAATCTGAACTATAGAGAGGCTGAGTCACCTGGGTGATTAGATGTTTTGTCAAAAAATCCTGCAAGAGACATGATGCATGAGTGGGATGAAGTTACTTATCAGCAGTTGCCCATAGCTGCAGCCTTCTGAATCATCCAAATAGTTTCTGTGGAGGAATGTTCTAGCTTCATGCAAAATTTGAGGCAGGTCCATTGCTCTACTCACTCAGTCTTTTTGAATGTGATAGCCACACAGTTCCCATGGTAACTCAACAGTCTCTATTGCCCTCACTCACTAGTACAGTGAAGTTGTCATTGTTCATGCACGTGCATTCCAGAGTTCACTCTCCTTGGCTGCCAGATTACATTGATGTTCTCAAGTCATTCTCATTATATTAACAATAGCTGGACTTTTTTGGACAGACCTCATCTATGTGGAATCTGTTAAACAAAATAAACTGATGAACAAAATAGAAAGAGACATGGATATATGAAACAGACTAACAGCTATCAGTTTGGGTGGGGAGTGGGGGACTAGATAAAAGAAGGTGTAGGGATTAGCTAAAGAACACATATGCATAACCCATAGACACAGACAACACTGTGATGATGGCCTGAGAGAAGTGGGTGGCAGGAGCGAGGTGAAGATGGGCACGGAGGAAAAAAAGCGGAAATCTATAGTAGTATAAATGGTACTATTATGGTATTGTTTACTGTTTACAGTATAAGCAATGGTGTAAACAATAAAAATAAAGTTTAAAAAGTATATTGTTCGAGGATATGTACACACATGGCTAAAATATTACACATAGTGAAGATTTGTGCACAGCTTTGGGGAAGTACTTACAAGTGGTGAGAAAGAAAGCAGAAGAGAATGAAAGAACGCTGGTAAGAAGGCTTCAACCATATTATTAAATTCTGTTTCTTTAAAACAAAACATCTGGGCAAATCTTAGCAATTTCATTAAATTCACATGCATTTTGGTATATTTAAAATATGTCAACATTTAAGAAATGAGTCAGATAAATACCTATGAAGTCTTCCCCAAAACATGGAGGCAGTGGATGCTTTAGTCTCTACCAGACCTGTCATGTCCTCAGTGACTACTATAAACAAGAGGGTAAGGGAAAATCACAATCGATTTTCATTTATCTTTGTAGCATTTCTAACTTAATTCTGGCATTTAATTTGGCTGATCAAATGATTAAATGAAGGAATTTGCATACTTTAACATAATCAGTAATACATTTAAGTTAGAAGTGTAATAGTTTATGAGTGTCTGCTACACAAACACACAAGATGTGTCAAGCAATAAATACACACATAAACCTATGTGTGTGGTTTTACATGTGAGATTATATGAAATATATATGTATATATCACATAAGCAAGACATATATAGACAATAATTTATGATCCATTGTCTAAATAATCCAAATAAAAAAGAGAATACTTATTTGTATTGTTGGGTAGCATATTGAAAAAGGAAGTGCACTATCAAATAAAACATTTCCCTAATCTGTTTATCTATCTATCTATCTATCTATCTATGTAAATAGTTTTCCTGGTCTTCTGAGTTTAAAAAAATCTTGAACACATTTTGTCTGTATCATTTGGCATATTTCTGTGTTCATGCAATTAAGCTGAACATTGTTTTAGAAATAAACAGTTTAAAAAGTGTATTTTTATAGGAATCTGTCTTCCAAGAAATAAAAATACTTTGAAAAGAATGACAAAGTAGTAAGAAATTCAGCAATACCCATTTTGTATGTGTGTTTTGTTGTGTGTGTGTGTGTGCATGTGTGTGAGAGAGAGAGAGAGACCATTAATTAATAAATTCTTAACATCACCTAAGGTAAGTACTTCAAATCTTATGGAAAAAAAATCATCTAAATAAAGAAGTTAAAAAAAAGAAGTTTAATGTCAATAAAAATATGCAAGAAAATAAATGTCACTGATGGAAACAGTCATTATTTCCTCATTTAAGTCATAAGCATTTCTACTGAGAACTCTTCATTAAAACTTCTTCATTTTGCCCTGGCTGGCATAGCTCAGTGGATTGAGCGTGGGCTGGGAACCAAAGTGTCCCAGGTTCGATTTCCAGCCAGGGTACATTCCTGGGTTGCAGGCCAGAACCCCCAGCAACCTCACATTGATGTTTCTCTCTCTCTCTCTCTCTCTCTCTCTCTCTCTCTCTCTCTCTCCCTCCCTCCCTTCCCTCTCTAAAAATAAATAAATAAATAAATAAATCTTTAAAAAAATATTAAAAAAAAAACTTCTTCATTTTTACTTGATATACATATAATGAATTACTTTACTAATTAAATAATAAAACACTAAATTGACATATCATTGATTATTAATTGCCTAACATATATCTCATAATTCTCATATTTAACTTTATACATTTTATGTTACCTTATAAAACTAGCTATCTTCTACTATGCTGAAAGCATCTTAATCTTTGCGTACAGCCAGCACAGTGCCTGGTCTGTGATAGATATTTAATAAGGAGTTGTCACATATGTGCTGCTGCACAATGCATTGACTGGATGCCCATGCAGTTCAGCACAAACTACATGCAATAATTCATGATCATTATAAAATTTTCATTCTCAGAAATATGGCTTTGTAATTGGTAAGAGAATACACAGGGTCTAGCATAAATAACACTCCTTTTTATTACAAAACCTTCTATTACAAAATTATAAAGATGTAATTCTATAATATAACAATATCACACTCAAGCACACCATGATATTTTAGGTGAAATGTTCAAATTAAAACTATAAATTATTGCACCCATGTTATTACCCTACCAACCTTGATCAAGCAGATGTTACTTCTGCCAGACCTTGTAGTACTCTTAAATTATCCGAAGTAAGCCTTTAGTTTCTAATTTAAGGTTGTAGAGAATGAGTTAAAATTATAATACATTATGCAAAATGAAAGAAAATACTTTCATTTAGATTTGCTGATGTTTCTTTTATATTTTTATAATGTTAAAATATTCAGATATATGCAAATGTTTAAGTCACATTTGAGACCATCCGTCATTTTACTACATCAGTGCCCCTAGCACAGGACAAAACAAATAATAAACATGGATCATTTGTTGACTAAGTAGCTAAAACTCATTAAATTTGTTAGTTAATGGAAAATCTATAGCCATAGGTTATCTGTCTCTTTAAATAAAACTACCTGGATAAGTTATTATTCTCCCATTCCATGGCAGTTCTCGATTTAGGTATTAGATTATTATTGGTCCCATTTGGAAAATTATTTTTGTTATATAATTTTCATTGATGAGCCTAGTTTTCATGAGTTGAAATATCATTACATAATCATTTACTTCATTGTTACTTTAAGGCTTATTTTACTGTTTTATCTTTAATTGATTGATTCTGGTGTATTTATCTATTGTAGAATTGAACAAATAGGGTTCTGAGTTATTTCACATAACATAGTTATCATTTCCCAAACATAATCAATTTGATGAAATCCTACATTTTATATTTTATAATATACTAGAAAATATATGGAAGTTTTATCTATATACACTACTATTTACTTGAAAGAGAGAAAAAACATTTCCACAAACATCACTACTCTAACCAATTTTATTTTGAAAAGCTTTGGTAGTTTTAGGAACATTTTCTCAAAGAAAAATTTGAGTATTAATGGATAAATTTGTGATAATAAAATAGTATAAGTAAATAACTCTTTAATAGCATTTATGTCATTCAAAGTAATTTTACTTAACTATGTTTTTTTAATCTTCTAATTAATCTTTTGGAATAGACTATTATTATTTTTGTTTAGAAAATAATAATAACAAAACAAAATGAATGTTTTCAATGACTCAGTCAGAGGCTTCTTTAGTCAAGTTGGGTTAACTTTAAGTGTATTCACTAGCAGGTTCCCTGCCTCTCAAATGCCGTTGTAGAGACCATGAAAAATTTGTAACGATGAAGGCTGAAGTGTTGCTGTTACTCTCCAGAATTCTGTTCATTGCTCTGATGATTGCTGAATAACTTTTGCTCCTCACTAGGCTCACAGCAGTATGTGTAGGTCCATATGCAAGTCTTTAGGCTTAGGATGCTAGAGAGAAACATTAATTTATTCATACTTGGCATTTTACCACCTGCTCTCATGCTTCTCTTGGCTTGGTCTTATAACCATGATGACATACTTTTCAGTAAGAAATTGCAGAGCTTGTCAATGATTTCCTTGATATGCTTTTTAATTTCTAGGGATTAGGTCCTGGACATAGTTTATGCTATTTTTACTGCAAAATAATGGTACTATTTGCATTTCCCTATAACCTATCATATTCTTATTAAATATTGTTTAATGAATCTTGTCCTTAATGGTTGTCAAATAAGGACAGTTCCATAGCAGTCATTCTGAAGTTTTCATGCTAGAAGGGATCCATACAAAACCTGGCTATTAATTTTTACCCAAGTGTTTTCAAAATTGTCTCATTGTTTCCAGAATGTGACTGAATCAAAATTTTAATAATTTAATGATATTTTCAAATTCATTTGCTCATATTATATTTCCCCAATATATATGGAGTGTCTCTATATACTAGGCACTATAGTAAGACTAAAAATAATCATTTTATATCAATATATTGATAATAGTTTACTAATTGGACTATAATATAGTGATACCCAGATAGTCTGATATGGTTATCAAAGAATACAGTGCTAATCAGTATCATGAACTTTTTTATAACTCTAAATTTCTTAACTTCTATTTTGAAATAACATAGAAAATAAACAGGCCTTAATGGATTTTAAAAAAAATTTCCATTCAAGTGAAGCAACATCTTTCATCTTAGACCCTGAAATCACTTACTCACTGTTTGCATTAGCTAAGTTGTCCTGATGTGCCTTTCTTCTAAACAAATTTAAGCCTTTGATTTCAGCTCTTGTTGACATTGGGTGCTAAACATAAAAGAATTTGGAAAATGTCAGGCAAAAATTTGAAAAGATGACATAAAATAGATTGCATTTTAGGAGTGAAATTTACCTTTTATATCATCTAATTTAAACTTTCCAGCTTATCCCCTTCTAACAGACAAAAAATGTAGGTTCTGAAAAGTGAAGCAATTTTGGAAAGTCACTGACAGAATGTGGTACATGACTCAAGTCTTCTAATGTTAAATTCAATGTTTAATTATACTAAGTTGCCTTATGTAACATTTATCTGTCATATTTTTAGCAGGCCCAAACCCATTCTCTCACCCCACTCGCAACTTCCTCTCAGTTTTCACATCTTCATTTGGAGGTGATTCTTTACTGTGTAGCTCCTTAACAGAGCAATTCAGCCACACTTTACTACTGTGTTTTATAAGGAAAGCCCAGAGAATGATTGTCTCTGTATTTGTCCATGGACACATTCAGAGAACAGGAATATGATAAAAACTGTAAGTCAGATGCACACTACAAGTATTTGTACCATAAGTTAGTAATCAAATATAGAGGCCACTTTGGTTGTCAAATTTAATTCAATACAATTAATTGTCTCAGATTCCAAACAGCACAACCAGCCAGCTGGTTCTATTGAAACAACCCACACAAGTGAAAGAGACCTCAACATCAGAACCTCTCATTTCATATCTCAAGCATGCACAACTAACCTCCTGTTGAAACTCTACACCCATCCCCAGTCATAATCTCTCTCCCTCTCTCCCTCTATCCCTCGCTTTCACATCTCTGATAGTGCTCAAGTCAAATAGTTTCACAATGTCTTTTTTAAATGATAAAATAAACATAAACAAAAAGTATGTGTGTGGTTGAACATCCTCAGGAAGCTTTTGCAAATTAGAAGAACAGGCATACCACTTGTTCTCTTTCTGCCAATATAAAGAACTGTAATAGGAAAAATTATGTTAATACTCAAATATTGTAGTAAGATCAAATGTGATCCTTCCTTCTTAAGAATCAGAATCATTTTAAATGCCTAAAACAATGTCAAATCCAATTGGATGTTTAGCATTAGTATCCAAACCAATAAATAAATAAATACATAAATAAATAAAATAACACAATTAAGGATAGATTAATTGTACAACATACAAAGTAGATAAAACTTCCCATTATGCCTCACTCTGTGAGGCCCCTGTCGATATACACAGTTTGATTCTAAACTGTATTACTAAATTGTTGGGTTCACTTTTGCAATTAATCAATGAGGATTTAGAATAATGGGAAAATAATAGGGAAGAAGTAACTACTTGCTTCCCACTTTATTAGTACACGTGGAGATTCTGCATACTATCCAGGTACCACCTCTTCACCATAAGGTCAAGGAAAAACTATCTCTTTATCTTCTTTCTTGATAATCTACCACTTCTGGCTAACTTAATTCATATCTCCACTAGTAGTAAAGGGTAGCAATGTTGTGATTATCCACAATCTCATGACTCTTTGGAATCCGTTTGTATTTAAAAAATATAGATCTTCATGCCCCAGCTAAATACATAATTTCTTATAACTGCTTCATCCACTGAGATGTCAGATATAATGAATTGATTGGCTTTCAAAGACAATAACTATGCTCTATTGATGATAACAACAAATGAAAGTCATATCCAGATTATGCAGGAAAATATAAATTAAAATTTATTTTCTTATTATGTTCATCTTATTATGGGTAACTTTGTAGTGTAAATGTAGAACACATCTTCCAACCATATCTTCTTCTATTGAACATTTTAGGATGTGATCACTTTACCCCAGGAATGTGAGCTCAAATGATGACTGAATCTCTGCTTCTATGTACCACCACTAGCTGGAAGGATAGGCAGGGTGAAGCTACAAAGGCTGTCTGTCACATTTGCTAAAAGAAAGCCTTACCCTTATTCAACATGCTTAAAACCCCCCAGGGAGAGAATGATGTTACCACACATCAAGAGAAAGGATATCTATGAGAAGGGCTCATTAACATTGTGAGGTAAGGCTTAGAATTCATAGGTCTAGCCATCCAGTAAGACTGCTTGACACATGGTGTGAAGCCTGTAGAGAAGGTAGAGAGAAACCCTTGGTGCCAGTGACTCAAGACACACAGGGTAAACCACTGACAAACAAAAGTCCAAGAACTCTTATTTATTAATAGGAAAACATGGGTAGACAGAGCCCTGACTCACCCTCAGTCCAGTGAGAATAAGAGGTCCTAAATTATCATCAGCACCATTCTGGCAGTGAAACTATATGTTCCAGCTAGCAGGAATGAGCCTCATGTGGCTTACTTCTGGAACCAGGACTCAATTGCAGGGCCTATGATATTCTATTAACACTAGACCTGGAACTCCTCCTCAGTTCTATCAGGTCAACAACAGGAGTATTCAGGGTGGTGGTGGGGAGGGGTGTGGTAGGGAACTACAGAGTGCCTTGATGAGGAGAAATGGGCAGAGGTGTCACACATGTCCCAATCTGTGTTTAAAGGGCCCCAATTAGATGGCACAGCTGACAACAGGATTCCCAGTCACTGGATGGGAATTTAGATAACACCAGGGTAGGCATTTCCATCAATCACAAGCCACTAATGACCAAGTCTGAACTTTGGGCACCTTTTCTCAGTAGTAGTGGGAATCTAATAATCCAGGTGGAAATTTTCTGAAACATTTTGAATGGAGGGTGTGTAGGGGGAATATGGACACACAAACTTTCCTGGCCTAAGAATGGTAGTGCTCTGTGAACTATGTCATAGAGAACAATTTGGGTATTTCAGAATACCCATTTATACAACTTTCTCTCTCTCTCTCCCTCTCTCTCTCCCTCTTCCCTCATCTCTATCTCACCCCTTCCTCCTTCCCCCCTCCCTCAGCCCCCCTCCCTCTCTCCGTCCCTTCCTTCCTTCCTTCCTGATAGGATGTTAGAATATTTAATCTAACTTCCCTCCATAGACAGATTAGGAAAATGAACGATGATGTTCACCACAACAAAACTTCATGAAAGTAGTACATGTAGCAGTTCTGAGAAAATAGAAGCTTTAGGAAAAGTCAAATTCAGTTTACAACTCCATATCGATCAGGCAGGAGACACTGAACCAGGCAAGATGTAAAATAATAGGTGCTAATTTCTACCTGAAATAGGTAATTGGCTTTGGAAGGGCACAGCAAAACAAAATATTTCATAGAGCTTTGAAACAAAAATTTTACAGAGAACTGATTGCATACTTCATCTCAAATTAGTACAGAAATTAAAAGAATGAATTGACAACCCAACAGGGAGAGAGTAGAAGAAAAATTAAGGTTGCCATTCAGAAATCAAAGTCGAATTGAATCATCAACCATTTGAAATTACAGATTTCACATTGTTTTAAAAGTAATGTATTTTCCTTTTGAAGAGAAAAACATAAAGATGACTACATGACAATCTGTGAGACTAAATTAGGAAGTGTTTCTCAGAGACTACTTCAAAAAGAATGACTTGAAGATTCCATATATATATAATGTAAAGACATATATAACCTTAGAAAGGTCAAATGATTACCTCATCATCGAGCTTTGTCCCTAAAATTTCTATAAAGGGCAAATAAAACAAATTCTATTGATATTTCACAAGTAGATAAATTGTCTTATATGTTTTCCCAAGTAATTCTTACTAATCAATATTCAAAAAATGGGTACCTCACTGTAGTGCCACTTTAAGTGGACTTTAATTCACAAACAGTTCTATATTCATGGCATCTCAAAAATTCAGGCTGCATACAGAAGTTTTTTGAATATTTAAGTCCCTTGTGTGTGTGTGTGCATCTGAGTACTTAGTAGAAGGAATCAAAATCATACTAAGATGTTCTCAATTAATAGTGTCCATCTTAATTCCTATACACATACAAAAACCAAACTAACCATTATTCATGCATGGGCTCTTTTAGCAGAAAAAAATTGGAAAGCAGTTTTATATCAGTGGCATTAAATATTTTAATAAAATCAATGAGTTAAATTCAATAAAGATTTGACTATTTTCGATCAATTTATAGAAACAAGTAAGGCTTTTTGAAGTTCACTGCTTCAGTGGTGAGATATTTGATATTATGTGAGTGCCAAAATTTAAATTAAAATATCAACAATGAAGATAAATATTGATGTGAATGCTGGCTCATGGGGTCTGCCACATTGCAGATGAGGCACGAGAAATTCACACGGACTACCGAGTCCTGTGGAGGAAAAGGGATGACATGGCTTTCTTCTCAAGAGGAGAAAAAGCCTTGGCCTTTGCTTCGATGAGCTTTTATTGTCTTTCTGGGCACATTACATGAAGGTCCTCATTTACTATGCACAGGTTTGCTTTAGGTGGTTACCTTTTACAGAAAAAAAAGGAGAGGATGCCACTAATCACATCAGAGAAGAAGGATATTTGCAAATAAAAAGTGAAAAGTGGTTGAACTGGTTACACTCCACAATAGCATGGATTTTAGGAAGTTACAGTAAGCACTTTCTGTCTCAGTTCAGGGTGAGGGAGTTTTAGCAAAAGCAAGGCTCATAGGGGTCTAGGTACATTGCAGGCCTGATTTCCCATGGGAGAACCTATCCATGGGCGTGGGTCCTGTGCATCTCCAAGTGGGAGCTGGGCCCATGCCATGCAGAATGGTCTCCTATAAAACATGCATTTTCCTGTAATGTTATAAATATATATTTTGGTGGAGCTTATTTTCACAAGAACATTTTTTAAACTATTTAAAATAAACTAGGTCAGAAACTACTTAGATTTGCCATCCTGAGTACTATCAACTAATGTGGGGTATTCTAAATAAAAGCTGAATTGGTAAAATATACAATGTTTAAATATAATCCCAGAATAATTAAACTAGAAAGTTATATGCAAAAAATCTGATATTAAATTAAAAGGAAAGAAATCCCTTGACATTGCAAGTGTTTGTTGCCACACCATTAAACAACATTCTAGAAATATTTCAGTGTTTGAAAAATACTTTCTAATCAACAGTCTCGGCCCACTAAATGTTGGTTGCATCTTATTTATAATCCGTTGGAAATCATTAGTCCGAATAATCAATAAAAAAAGAACCCAAACTTAAGATTATAAATTATAATTAATAAATCACAATTTTTGGAAACAAAGCTTGCAGATAGATGATATTAAAATTTATTCTTTTAAAAGCAAGGATGAAACTGAACAAATTAGTGACAAGAACTCAAACAACTTACAAGATTTAATTTTGAGATTTTTAAAATTTAATATTATAAGCTACAGTAAGATATAACTCCTATTTTTAATTCAATAAATATATAAGTGGAACTTGAAGAAAACTGAGAAAACCTATGATTTGTAGCACCCATATTTTTTTGTAACATTTAAAAGACAGATTAGTGGAGACAAGTATTTGAAGAACACTTCACAAGTGTTTGCTTGTGATAGATGTTTGTAAAAATAATTAAGCTGAAATATTTATAAAATTCAATACTAAGTATGGAATTAAAATAGTTCCCATTTAACAGAATTTGTTTGGCAGCTGTAGAGAAAATACTATCTCAATTAAGATATTATGGTCTTTCCAGAAAAAGTAACTGAAGATGTCAACAATTTGAAATTCATTAACCATAAAATAAAGCTTTTAAGAAAATACTTTCAGAAAATATTTTCTGAAAACAATTAAAAGTAACGCATTCATATTGTCAAAATACATTATTCGGAAAAATATCATTGACACTAGAGACAGATTAAAGACAGACATGTGTCCTAAGAATAAAGACATATTTTACCTATGTTCAGAAATATCAATAGAAAGCTTTTTCTATTTTGCTTTAAAGTATACAAATACATGTTATTTTTATTTTTCTAGAAATAATTTCATATTTGAAAGTGTTTAGAATTAAGCTATTTTAAGAATAAATTGATATATTGTACCTATAGTTAACAATATTGCAGTGTACACTAACAATGTGTTAAGAAGACAGACTCATGTTCAGTGATGTTACTGTAATAATAGTAAAAAAAAAACAATGACTATAATAAAGTCAACTTGCCAGTCTCCCTCTCTCTTTCATATACATTCAGCATTTCAGTGTTTCTAACATGTCACATTCACCTTCTAAGCAAAATACTTCTAGTTACATAACTTTTCAGAGAATCAACATTCCCACTTTCTATATTTATTTCTAACCACTATTAAAAAACAAATTGTAACACCCCTTGCCTAAAAAACAAGTGCTTCAAGGTTTGGAACATGGCCATAGTCCTGAGTGCTTTACAACTTGATGAGATAAGCACTGTTACCACGTACTTTATAAATGAGGACACTGAGGCGCAGAGAAGCTGAGTAAATTAGTCCAAGGTCACAGAAACAGTAAGTGAATGAACCAGAAGGAAAACCTTTACATTCTAGATGATCGCAGGATACTGTCCTTTACATAATTGAGTTTTAGAGTCCTGCCCTAAATGGTTTAATTACTTTATAACTTTATCATTACTCATTTCATTTTAAGCTTCGTACATATATAAAATCGGCTGAACTACTTGTATCACTTTCCTTTTCCCTCCTACGTATAGTAGTACCTGGTTATGTTTGTTTCCACTTATTATCTGGCACCACCTCGAGCAAGTGGATAATAGCGATTGTGGAATGATTGATTGGCCTTAAAACCTGAATGTAAATACACTCATTAAAATTACAAAAGGGGTATTTTTAAAATTTAATTATTTATAATTATTTATTTTCAAAGTTTCAGTGGGGAATGAAGGAAGAAAATTATAAAAAACAATCTTTTAACAACCCATAATTTAGAATGTGTTGCTAACATTTCAATACTTAAACAGCCTCTTCTCTACTTGTTATTAAATACTAGCCCTTGTAGCTTAGCCTAGAGGTCATTTCACCTTATCTGCTCGCAGAGGCAGAAGCACTTACCTTATACACTTGCTTTGTTCATATGCATATCTGTTTTGGTATGATAGTTTTTAAAAATTCTTAAAAATGACAGAATTAACATGTTTCCTTTTTATTACTCTAATAGCTGTTTCCTTCTAAAATATTTAATGTTATATCTTTTAAAATAAGGATTCTAAAAGCTTATTGCAGAATGCTTTTCTTTTTATCAGTCTTGCAGCATCAACATTTCTTCAAAGGTTTTACAAAATCTTTTCTAGTTTCAGAATACTAAACTCAGTAAGACACAATCAAGCCTTTATTTTGTAGTTTGTGTGAATATTTTAAATATAGTGTGATTCTGGGATAGCTCCAGAGCAAGCTGACTGTATATTCATACAATGGAAGTTATTTGTAATATCATTTTTACATGAGTACAGTTACGAACTTCTGCATAATGCACAATAATAACAGATTTTTTCCAAGTCATTTGCTCTATTAAATCATTAACTTCATCATCCTTAGTGAACTTGAGAGCTGATTACTTGTTAGATGCCTGCAACATCCTATAAATACATTCTCTTAAATAATGGATGATCTCAAATGCTCCATTTCTGAATGAACCAGAGACCCATTGGCCATATGAACCTCAGAAATTAAGTGGTCTTAGTTGAGCTTGGTTCAACATGTATCTTTTTCATCTACTGGAGATAATAATAAAGTTATAAGAATTATAGATATTGACTCTACACTTTTCTTTTTGATGGATTAGAGGTCATTACACTGCTATTCAGGCCCATGCTTGCTCTGAGAAATGTATTCAGAATTTGGGTATGCTAGAGTAGAAAGCTTATTCATTAAATTACTGACAACATTAATTTGGGTAAGATGGTTGACACCTTGGAGAATAGGATAAAATTTAACAACCAGACAAGCTGAAGTATAGGAGATGTCAACAAGATAAGTTTTGTAGGCAGGTTGAAAGAAAAATTTACCCAAGAGGAAAAACAAACTGCACAAATATAAAAACAGGAGATAATATTTGCAGAAATATGGCTTTAGAAATGTGTATAGTATAATGAAATATGTGTTAAACAAAGATAATTTTTATAATTAGCATTTATAATTTATGATGAAAAATAAATTTTATTTGATATTTCTTTTTATCTTTAAGCCTAACTGGCTTCATCATCTTTTTTGTTGTTTTGTTCATTCATCACCTGTCCTTATCTGTCTATTCTTTCGCTCGTTAGTATTTTACTCCCATTTTTTTTTTTTTCGTGTTTATTTTATATTTAGCACCAGAGGGAATACAGAGAGAAAAAAAGGGAGAGAAACCTCAATGTGTGGTTGCCTCTTGTGTGCCCCCCACTGGGGACCTGGCCCCACAAGACAGGCATTCGCCCTGCCTGGGAATCAAACTGGTGACCCTTTGGTTCACAGACCAGTGCTCAGTCCACTGAGCCACACCAGCTAGGCCTTAGTTAGTAAATATTTAATGAGTAAACAAGCATTTTTTTTCTTTTTTGCAAGAAGGCTGCAGTAAAGGAATATATAAAATCTGAGTCATTAGCTTTTCCACCAGATTCCCTATGTGATTATGATTATAAGAAGAAATCAAAATGAAAATTTGGAAAATCTTTATTCATGCTCTGACACTGATTTGAAAATCCCTTGTATTATGGACTGAATTTTTGTATCCATCTCAAATACCTACCTTGAAGTTGATGTGATGGCATTTGCACTTAGAAAACCTTGGGGAGGTAACTAGATTTAAATGAGGTCAGTAGGATGGGATTAGTCTCCTTACTAGAAGAGGAAGAGGGATCACATCTTTCACTCATCTCTTTCACTCTCTCTCCACCCTGTGTGGACAAAGTGAGAAGCCTACAGTCAAGCCAGAAAGGGCATACCCCTAGGAGCTGAACTGGTTAGCACCTTCATCTTAGACTTCCCAGTCCCCAGAACTGTGGGAAATGCGTCCTTTGTTTAAGCCACCCAGTGTTAGTGTTTTGTTATAGCAGCCTGCACTAAAAAAGACTCTATGGTAATAAGAAATATATATCTAATTTTTGTCCTTAGTTCGGACACAGACTTCTAAACCCTTAGAATTTAACTAAGTGGTAGGGGTGACAGAAGCTTCTTCTGTTATCTATACTAAGACTCTACCCACCATACCTGAATTTTTGCTAATAAAATGACTCTTGATGAGCTCCTAGAAAGCTTCAGGATAGGAGCTGGTTGTAGGAGGAACCACCTACAGGATCAGAAGATTAGAACTTTTAGCCCTACCTGCAAATATCAGAGAAGGGGAGAGGTAGAGTTCAGTCATCAATGGCCAATGACTAAATCAATTATGCCTACAAAATGGAACCAACTTAACATGGAGTTTAGAGAACTCCTGGGTGGTAAATACATCCATCATACCCAGGTTCTACCTAAGGGAGGATAGGCTAAGGTCTTAACTTTAAATCAAGGGCTACATAAAGATTATTAGGTGAAAATAGATACTTACTGTAATTACTGGCTGGAGAAATGTTACCATAATTTGACCACATAGTGATGGGATTTGCCTAAGTGTCAACAAATGTAAGGGAAATGGTTAGTCTCAGAGAATATGAAGATACAAAGAGAAGAAAATAGTCTCTTTATGATTACATGCCCAAAACAGTGCTTGTTTAAGTAAGAATTACAAAAATTTTCTTGTACTTGATGTTGTCTCAATACTATTGCCCAACTACTTATATATACTGTGTGCATATGTGTGTTCTAATAATTTCTGCCTCAGTTGGTATATTATTACCACTTTATTGAGATAAATGAGACTTAGAGATATTATGAAACTTGCCTAGGTCTACTATTGCAAAATTTATCAAATAAAAATACAGAATGCCCAATTGTAGCATGCATGTGGAGTCTGCTGCCCACGACTGTCCTCTAGCCAAAAATTCCAGAAGCGAAGCTTTGGTGATAAAAGAAAGGAGTCTTTATTTAACAGCAGCTACTGAAGCCTGTCAAGTCACAGCTTTAATCACTTAAGCCTATCAATTAAGGTTAAACTCTAACATCTGAGTTTCCTAGCTTTTCCCTGTTAGTTTTTAGTTATCTTGTTCCTATATAGTTAGTTTACAAACTAAACAACATAAAATACAAAAGCTACACAATTTTGGAAGAATGGCAGGCTTCTGCCTCAGAAGTCATCCCCTCTAGAACACCCCAAAAAAACCCCTGCCACCCTTTGCCAGGAAAACCTCATCCTAGGCTATGCCCAGAGTTCCTTCCCATACAAAATGCCATGTGTTAAGAAATGCAGGCAGCTGCAGCACCATCATCAAGGCATCCTTGAGGAAGAAGAGCCTGAAGGCCTGAGCCCAACCTGGTGCCTGAGCCTGAGAGAGAGCCAACTCAGGAGCCAGAGAGCTCTGTCTTTTTATCTCCATTAGCTCTGGAGGAATTCAGCTTCTCAGCCAGTCCCATCCTAGACTGCCCACAATTGCCTCTGCAAACTCCTCCTTACTTCTCCCCAGTGATCTGAGTTATCTTAATCAGATCTCTGTATCAAGTTAAATTTGAATTTCAGATATAAAAGACAATTTTTCAGTACAAGTATATCCTGTACAATATTTGACGTATTCTTATAGCTAAACCATTAGCCACTGGTGAATTAAAATTTAGATTTAACTGATTGTCCTATATCATCAAGTAACCCTATCTAAATCACATAGCTAAGGAAACATCTCCTAAGGAAATGACAGTCCCAGAATCTGAAATCAGATCTACATGATCTGTAAACACTTTGACCTCATAAGTCCCTGGTCTCCTTTCAGAGGAAAAAAAAAAATGGCAAGTTTGCCCTCGCTGGTGTAGCTCAGTGGCTTGAGCGTGAGCCTGCAAACCAAACAGTCGCCAGTTTGATTACCAGTCAGGGTACATGCCTAGGTTGCAGGCCAGTTACAGGAGAGAGGCAACCACACATTGATGATTCTCTCCCTCTCTCCTTCCCTTCCCCTCTCCAAAAATAAATAAAGATATAAATAATTTTTTAAATGGCAGCTTGATTGTTGTTATTTTTTTTTCACTGTTAAATCTCAGGATTTCTTTCCTACAGCTTTGGCTTGATTTATTCCCAGTATCAAATGCTAAAATCTACTGTTGATGGCTCTCTATATAGCTCTTATGGACCCAATAGAATAAGTCTTGCCAAAGACATGAAGCATGTAGTTACTACTCTTTCTGTGGTTGTGTTTATCATTCCCCCTAAGAGTCTCCAAACACTTTTGGCATTTCTCCTAATTCAACGCTCTGTTTCCCAGTGCTCACTCCATTTGCATTTTACAAGGCCCTCAGCTTAAAGTGGGCCAGTGGCTTTTCTAGCTGCTTTTACAGAAAATGGTTTCCTAGAAAGAAAAAAGAAATATTTGTAAAAATTATAAAACTATACTTTTGGCAAGACAAAACTGAACAAAACATATTTGATGCATTCTAATTCATCATGTTTTGGGATAAAAATAAACAGGTACAGCTGTTTTATTGGTATTAACTTTATCTTTTGAGACTGAATTGTCAAAGAATTAAACTTTAGGCATCCCCTCTCTTCACGTGTGTTATAAAGATGAAATCCACAATAAATAAGGAAAGGAAAGGTTCAGAGATCACGAACCTACTAAATAAAATACAGAAAATAAAAGATTTTCTTTGAAAATTGCATTATTTTTTCTGGGGATCTTAAATAAAGATTATAATAGCGAACAAAAAATCCTAAATTCTGGGAAGCAGACTTATGGACAGCTTTGCTTTTTATCCTAATAAAGGTAATGTTAAAGATACTTAGAGAAGGTCAGGCAATTATTGAGAATCATTTTTTGTATACACTAGTAAACTATATGCTTAGAGATGTTTCAAGGGATGCTTAAAAAGTTTCCATTAAAAAAATTATAGATATAAATGATCCATACACATACAGGATAGCATATTTCTATATACAAATGCTTCCATCAAGATCCTAGTTTTATTACACATCAATATAACAGTGTGACAAAGTCATAAAAACAAACTGAGTATACTGAGATACCAAAGTATTATGTATTTTAAAGGGATAAGAAAAAATAGGGAATGGAAATCCTGAAGTGACTTGATAAATAGAATAAATATAGCTATCTGAATATTTTAAAGGGCGTAGTAAACTCAAAAATTAACTTTAAAAATATGGAAAACCATGGGCTAGAGAAGAATGACATCCACTGTATCAGAAGTGGGACAACAATGGAAGAATTCAGTATGGATATTGGCCAATGCTAGAGTCAGAATCTGTTTGTTTGCTTTTCTAAAGAGCTGGTTTTCTGGTACAACACACAGATTATCATCATAACTTGAAATTAGTTCCCAAATAAGATTATAGAAAGTATGTTTGTTATGTTTTAATAAAAAGTGTTATAAGTATCTTTTTTAGCTTATCTTTTATTTACCAGGTCAAAAGTTAAAAACATAGTTTCCTCAGTAACACTCTACCTGTACTAATTAGTTCCTGAAGGAAATTTCTCTGAATTTTCTTGTTAGATTTATGATGTATTGTAATTTTTTAAAAGATAACATTAAGATCAGTAATTCTTAGATAAAGGAGAAATAAAGCTGGTTTTTACTAACGAAGAGACAGCTATCACATGAAGGAAACATACAACCACGGGAAAAAAAAATACCTCCTATCTGAAAAAAAAATATATTTTCTATTTTAATAAATGCATTATTTTCCTTTTGTTACTTATTTAAGTGTTAATTTATATAAAAACTTTGAGGCTCACAGGTATGTTTGTTTGTCCAGGTGCTTTGAATGTTAAATATATAAATACATTTATTAGATTAAGAACAATTGGATGACAAAATGCAAAGTGTTGGTATCTTTAATTAAATTTAAAAGTGTATACTTCAAAGTTTAAGATAAGTGAAGACCTAGGGAGAAAAATGGCTGATCTCAGATAAAGCATTTACACAGTACTGCTTCCTCAGTACTCATTGCTTGAACAAATATCCTAAATGAATATACCATATAAAGCAAAAATATTGTGTTTGCTAAAATAAACATGTGTTTAAATGTGCACAGCTACAGATGGCTACAGCTCTTGGAGAAATAAATAGGGCTCAGTCTAAAATGAATGTAAGACATTGAAAGAAGCATAAACCAGTTTTACAGAACATGATAAAATGAAAACTGATTGACAGGTAATGAACTATAAAATCTATATTGAAATGAAAATTACACAGAGAAAGAATAGCACATAGCCTTATCCCTACAGTCTTAGGGTTGAAAAATGGGAAATTTTCTAAACCACCAGCTCACAAAAATTAAGTAAATTAAAAACTGATGAAAAATCTATGTGCTATGATTGAATTATCCAGTTGCTGAAAGAGAGAAGTGAAATGCAATTTACTTTGTGGTTTAGAATGCACTTCCTACTCATATTAGATTGAATTGGCAGTTGAAAATGAGATGTTTCCTGTATATCCATGTGCTTATTTATTCATCTTTATATTTCTAGATAATTCCTCATCTACCAGAGGATTAAAACATATGTTGGAGATCTACATTCTGTATCTTATCCTATCAGCATACCCATGTAGACCTTATTTTGCTACTTTCAATTTAATAGTCTGAAATGGATAGCCATAACTAGTAAACATTGGGTTTTATTGCTAATTTTATGTAACTGTTCTGCATAAAATTTAAACTGCCTCACTCATAGAAAGGATGTATTTATATTTTAACTTCCTGTCTTTTTTTCTCTGACTAAAGGGTGTGATAGGAATAAAATCTACATCTTCTTATATTAAAAAAGAAAAACAAACTAAAACTTGTTTATAAGAAATGAAAAGCAATAGTGAGATATATTACAAGCTTACTTCAGGACACAAGAATGTGCACGTGGATCAGCCGTCATTTGTCCACAAATCACTGAAGACAAAGACAGGGTACAGAGGCAGGAAGAAAGCTTGCCCAGTTTGTGCAAATAGTATATGGCCATAGCCTAGTTCAAATTCAGTAACCTTATTCTAAAATGTGCTTTCTTGACATTTAGAAACCAAGATTTTTTAAAACACCAAGATTTTTATAATATCTTAATTATACCTAAACACTTTAGATAACACCTTATATTTGAGTTGTCCTAAATATCATTATTTTGACACAAGGCCTAGATCATTATATGTGTAATTAACACTGGACTGCCCCTTTGATGTAAAGAAAGGTTTAAAGTCAGGAGCATTATCAAAGGACATCATTCAAATAAACCTGTTGTAGAAAGAGGGAAATGTATTCATATCATTATGCAGATTGGGAAACCATCTAATGTATCTTGATAAAACTAAATTAATTATCATTTTGTCTCTGCTTTACTTACAATGATTCATCAATTTCTTCATTATTGGCCATTACAGTGTACATTTACTTCAATCACAGACAAATTAAAAATCTGTAGCTTCACCTCATAGTTTAAGGAAAAGATGGTATAGAAGTGGGGCAGGCTGGGCAGAGACAGGGTGGAGGGAGTAAAATTATAACTGTAAAACTTAAAAATTAAAAAAAAATCTTCACATGAATAAACTCACAAATCTTTAAAAAGTAAAGAAAAGATGCCAAATTTCCTCAAAACCGACATTTAAATCTATTGGCTTCTTAGGGTGTAATCCTAGCAGTGAAATCACTGGATCAAAAGCCAGTTCTTTTTTTAGGTTTTTGAGGACATTCCATACTGTTTTCCACAGTGGCTGCACCAGTCTGCATTCCCACCAACGGTGCAGTAGGGTTGCCTTTTCCCCAAATCCTTGCCAGCACCTGCTGTTTTGACTTGTTAATGATGGTCATCCTGACTGGCATGAAGTAGTATCTCATTGTGGTTTTAATTTGCATCTCTCTGATGGCTAATGATGTTTATCATTCTTTCATTTGTCTATGTGCCCTCCATATGTCCTCCTTGGAGATGTCTATTCAGGTCCCTTGCCTACTTTTTAATACAGAAGAACCTATACAGCCCAATGCTCATAGCAGCATTATTTGTAATAGTCAAGAGCTGGAAACAGCATAAGTGCCCACCAGTAAATGAATGGATCAGAATACTGTGGTACATTTTCACAGTGGAATTCTACACAGCAGAAAGAAAGAAGGAGCTCCTACCCTTCATGACAGCATGGATGGAACTGGAGAGCATTATGCTAAGTGAAATAAGGCAGATGGAGAAAGATAAGTACCATATGATCTCTCCTATAAGTGGAACCTAATGAGCAAAACAAACAAATGAGCAAAATAGAACCAGAGACATGGAAAAAAGGAACAAATTGGCAATGCCCAAAGGGAAGAGGGAGAGGGCTATCAGGAGAAAGAAGGGGAACCTGTATAAAGGGACCTTCCCCTTTATACAGGTCAAGGAACCTGTATAAAGGACCCATAGTAATGGACAACAGGGTGGGGACTGATTGAGGGAGTAGAGTGTTGGGCAGTGCAGGGGAGAGCAACAGGGGAGAAGTTAGAACTACTGTAATTGAACAACAATCAATCAATCAATCAATCTATTGGCTTCAAGTGGGCAATAAGTCTCTGAGGAAAATAAAGTGCACATTTTCTGCAACTACATATATTTGCTTACAGGGAATCTGTGGCTTTTTTAGAATACTAAACCAATTATTTGAAATGTGTAACTCAGTTCTTCTCTTTAACTCGTAATTCTAGAGCTTTCAGGATGACATGGATTAGTGGAAAGACGGAAAGGTAAAAAAAGCCAGACTGTATAATGGATAAGAAAACATACTAGGGAGGGGGGCTAGCACATTTGAATTTGGGCTACAGCCACTTACAACCTGTGCAAATTTGGACAAGTTGCCTTAACTTCCCTGAAGCCCCAGGTTTGTCATCACTATATTGATGACAATAGCAGTATGGATCTTATTGGGTCCTGTTTTAATAGAGATAATGTAGGTAGAATTATAAAATTTCACTTTGAATCCTATATCTTTATTAGTCACAGCGTGAACCTTGGAAAAAACAATTAACATTTTTATTCTAAAATTCAGGCCATATGTGTTAAAGCAATGACTATTTTAATCATCTGTGTCAGGGTAACAAACCACCCCAAACTTGGTAGCTTAAAAAAATAAAGATCTATTTTGTGTTTTGTCAGGGTCCAATGAGAGCAGCCCACCTCTGCCCCACAAGACATCATCTTCTGGGGTGGACTCCCTGGCTTGGGCTGAAAGCACCCAAAGGTTCCTTCCTGCTCATGACTGGTGGCTGATAACCATTGTCATCAGGAATCTCCACCCGGCTTCCCACCAGCACACCTACACGTAATGTTTCCCTATGGCTTTCAGACTTCCTCACCATGGCTGGGATCTAAGAATAAGCACCTAGAGAAATCCAGGCAGATATATATTGTTTTTATGACTTAACTTAGAAATCACAGTGTCAAATCTGACATAATCCCAAGCACACTGAAATTCAAGAGAAGGGACATAAACTCCATTCCTCAGTGAGAAGAGTATCAAAATCACAATGAAAGAAGAGCATTGAGGTGGGAGTTATTGTTGCAACAATTTTGAAAAATACAATATTTTTCATAGAGATATTGTCAGAACAAAATAAAACAATGTATCTGAAAATGTGTTGAAATATTTTAATTTCAGTAATCAAAATTGTATGTGAATGGGTAAATAAAAAGCACTATTATATAATTAGATTTTATCATAATTACCCAGAGTACAGAAAAATTGTTAAATTTTCAGCAATGTTATGTGCTTGAAAATTTCACTAGAACTTTGAATTTCTCTTACAGCACTGATAATATCATAAAATGTTAAAAGGAGGGCACAAGTGGGTGGAGTTTAGAATATTGAAAGCATTTATAGGTTGAGGATTAGGCTATTTTTAAAAGTATCCATAGTACACATTACAGATGATTATTAATATCTAGAATATTACAAACCCTTTGACAGCTGAGAACTCAGCACAAATAACAGAATATTCAACAGCCGCAATGGAAGCCAGAGACAGAAGGAAAATATTTCCTCATGCAGAATGAAAACAACTTTTAAAGTATACCCAGGAAAATTATCCATTAGGAATAAAGACAACATAAAGATTAACTAAAACTGAGTTCTTCCTAGAAGACTTTCTCAGATGTATACATTAGAAAGAAGAAAAAGAGATCCAGAATAAAAGGTCTGAGACTTCAAAGGGAATGATAATAAGGATACTAACAATAATGCAGGTGTATTTAAATGTAAAAATGTACAAATCAATAACAAGTTTATATCTAATTTGTGAGTTAAAAACTACAGAATTAAAATATTTGAGGACAGTAGCATAAAAGTATTGATTTAAGGAAGGCTAAAACTTTTTTATGTACTTTAGACAGGTATAGGCAAAATTATTCAGCAAGGAGCCAGCCAGTACTGTTTTGTGAATTCTGCATAACTTTTACTTCAAAACCCCATAAGGACTATATAATGAATGGCTAGAATCCAAAACACTGCCAACACCAAATGCTGGTGAGGACATGGAGCAACAGGAAATCACATTCACTGCTGGTGCAAACACATAATGTTACAACCACTTTGGAAGAATATTTGGTCATTTTCTGTAGAACTAAATACCATCTTACCATATGATTCAGCAATTGTGCTCCTGGTGTTTTATAAAAATTAGCTGAAAACTTAGACAAAAAACTCACAAATGGAAGTTATTAAAGCTTTATTAATATTGCCAAAACTGGGAAGGCACCAAAATGACCCACAGTAGGTGAATGGATAAATAAGCCGTAGTACACCCACACAATGGAATATTACTCAGTATTTAAAGGAAGTGAACTATCAAGCCATGCAAGACATGGAGGAACTTTAAACTCAAAGTATCAAGTAAAAGAAGCCAATCTGAAAGGCTACATAATGTACGATTCCAACTATATGACACTGTGGAAAAGACCAAACTGTGGAGACAGTAAAAAGGTTAGTGGTTGTCAAAGGCGTGAGGGGATGGAGGAGCGAATAGGTAACAGCGCGTGTGATTAGCTTGGGGGTGAAACTGTTCTGCATGATACTGACACAGGCTGAGCCTCTCTCAAAAGAATCGGAATGTTATTCAATTATTATTACTATTTTTGAGTCTCTCCTAGGTAAGTGTAAAGTTTTTTTGAGCCTCTCCCCAAAGAGCTCTGCTGCGTGCATGCACTGGTTGACACCTGCCCTCAAAAGCAAAGAGTTCCTGTAAAACAAAGAGCTCCATTCTGCGAGGGGACCTGGAAAGCAAAGAAATCTACTCTGTGCCTGCCTGAAGAACTGAGCCCTTTATAAGGCAGATCCCAGCAAGCAGTTCCAGGAGCCATATTCTTTCCTTATTAATGTGTGCCTTCTTGACGCATGAAGCTCTCTCCCTTTCTCCTTTACCTCCATTTTGTTTTCAGTAAGTCTTCTCCCTTGATTTCTATCTTGTGGGGGAGGGGAAAATACTTCATTCATATGTGACAGTGCTATTATAATGGTGGACACGTGCCATTTTGCACTTGTCCAAATGCATAGGAGGTACCAGGCCAAGAGTGAACTCTAGTGTAAACTGTTGTCTTCGAGTGATTGTGATGTGTCTACACAGGTTCTCCAGTTCTAACCAACGTGCCTCTCTGGCTCTGGATGTCAGTGGTGAACGCCGCACTGTGTGTGTATGTGAAAGTATATAAGAACTCTGTGTTTCTCACTGAATTTTGCTGTGACCCTAAAACCGTTCTAAAAAGTAAAGTTTATGTTTTTTTAAAATATAAATATCCTTGTAAGCACAATGATAAAACTGCAAATAAACACATCATATCAAGAAATAATAATACTTATAGTAATAATAAAGAAAATGTGCCTTCATAAGTGTGGATTTATCCCAGTAATACAACTGTGTTTTAACATTAGAAAACCAGTAAATGTAATTCACCATATAAAGAATTAAAGGAAAAAATTAATTAATTATGTAATAAATACAGAAAACATGCTCGTAAAATTCAAAATTTAAATATGATAAAGACTTTTTATAAAAATAATAAAAGTCAAAAGGACCATCTAAATTAAATCCACAATTAAAATAATTTTAGCTCTCCCAAATAAGCACAAGTTTATATAAACTCTAATAATATTCATAATTGGTTGAAAAGGGCGATATTTTATAAACTGTTGGTGGGAGAATACACTGGTTCAATAATTTTTCTTTTTTACTTCTAAACAGAAAATGTTATTGTAGGCTACTTAGTTTGGGGGCAGTTTGTTCTGTATTATTGTGGCAATAGCTAAACTTAAAGACCAGATATGATAGTTATATGGATATGAGAGTGAGGCAGAAATAAATACTACTGATAGTCTATTGTTCTATAATGAAAGTATGCACAGTACTGCAGGAACACAGAAGGGAATTAAATCAAAATGGCACAAAGTGGTACACATATCAAAGATGCTCTGTGGCAGATAGGCCTTTAGGTCAAGCTAAAATTGTATAAAGGCTGATATAAGGGGGTTGTTTCCTCCAGAGAAACAGACCAGACCGAGCAAAGCCTGAAGTAATAAAGAATAATAGGTTAGTACCACAGGCATGGAAAGTACCTATAGAAGAATGAGCAGAAAGAAGTTTAAAGAATAAGACAGATGTTGGATTATAAAGAGACCTACTTGTCACAGTTGGATGAATAGTAGGGAAATTTTAACAATACAGCATTCCCTTGTGTCAGTTCTTTATGAGAGGGCCTGGCCTATAATCTAAAAGTTTAATAAACCAGATGTGATATGATAGATAATGAGTCATTCCTGATCAGTGACTTATTAGTACTTAAAAATTAGTAATATTTCAATAACATCCTTCTGAATATGGACATAATTATATATGTAATATATTATAATATACTATGTATTTTAATATATAAGCAATATAAATATAATCATAATATATAATATATTCATATGTTAGTATATTATCATATATAATAATCTATTTACACATATGTATAATATATTTATCTATATATAAATATATGATATATTTATATATTAGTATATACATAGATATACATATAGAGATATAGATATAGGTAAAGATATAGATATCTTTAGCTAGCTCATAGCTTTGGGAGGTCTAGAAGCTTTCTTCCTCCTTAAAATATAGCTTTCTCAGTTTTGGAGAAATAAGCATTGCTCCAGAAAGTTGCTTTTAGAGAAGAAGATCTTTAATATGTTCACAGTTGTATAATTAGAGCCTCAGTTATAGTCAGTTCTGAACAAATGTTTACTGACTGTAATAAAGTAATCTTCTAGTTGGAAAGAACTTTGAGATCTACATCTATATGTATATATCATCTATCTATCTATCTGTAAAATTTGGGTTCAAATCTTAGCATTTCCACTGTCTAGCTTAGCGCAATATTTATCTTTTTTCTTTTTTTTTAATTTTACAATAGAAGTAGATAATTTTTGCTTCCTAGAGATGGTGAAAATATTTACTGTTGTGATACCAAAAAATTCTGAGTACGTTACCTGCCATCTAGGAGACATTTAAATTACTGGTAACTATTATCATTGTTGTTCAACACCCTCCTCCATTACTCTTTCTGATGCCCAAGCTTGTGGAAGTTAAAGTCTGCCAACCACAAATAGAGGTACATTTGTCACAGCTTGTCAGAAAAAGTTTAATACCATTCTAGCCAAAGACATAAGATCAGTTTGCTTCTGACTTGATGTGTAATATACTTCAGTTGTGCCACCTCTGAGGAGCTCATTAGCAATATGGCTTTTTCAGTTTCTACAGGCATAAAAATGATTTTTTATTCTCATTCCTATTTCATCCTCTCTTTTGCTCTTTTCTAGCCTGTGTAGAAAAGAGCATTTTCTCTGCTCTTAAATATTTTACAACAGTGTACTCCCTCTTTGTCCTTACAGGAAAGTGAATTGGCCTTATCATATAGTAATATAGTGCTGCAGCCCAAAAGCTTGAGTTTGATTCACTCATTAGTGAGAAATGCTCTACCTGGAGAAACATAATAAAGATCTAAGGCACATGGTGCATAGCTCCCCAATAGAGTACTCCTTTTAAAAAGAAATAATTAGATGAATAAATTGGATTTTAAGCACTGATCTACCTATATACCCTACAGAATATGTAATTAGAAATTTAAGCAGTCAGCCAGATATCATTAAGTCATTGGAGGCATTTCTATCAGAAGCCAATAGTATTACCAAAATGTTAATTTTCTAAAACCATTTTAAATTCCTTAAACATAGTAAAGTGCACATGAAGTTGATTCAGCAGTCCAATTTAGATAAATGTATCAGATAAATAAGGCTATACTTATTTATAGTATAGTATAGCAGTAGAATGCATGCTGTACTTCAGTTATGATGTTGGTACTAAAAAACCATGGCAAAAAGATCATGGAAATGTTGTGGCAAAGAGCCATGTACATTCAGGAAAACGGGTCTTCTTAAAAAATAATTGATAGTCACCTAATAGTAACATTGCATAAGGTGATATAGGAAAATAGGCTGTATCCTTTCTCTTATAGGCCCTGCCTCCAAATACAGTAGCTTAGTCACTTTGTAGTAAGGGCTTCAATATATGAATTTGGGGTAAGACATGAATTAGTCCATAACACATGGACATTCGAAATGACCAAATGAACACAGTATTAATTTTCATGCTTTTAAGAAATTGATGCACAAGAAAAGATGACTAGAGAAGTGTGTATATAAGAGGGAACTACATAGAAAAATAAACCTTCAGTTCTACATTTGGAACCAGAAAATTTACTTACAGATGATTAGAAATTCTTAGCAAGCTGCTCTCCTTATTTTCACTTTTATTTCTAAACTGATGCACTCTTTTTTTTTTTTGATATGGTAATAAATCCTAGATTAATTCCAAACTGTGTGAACCTCTGGGATATTGACCTGTCTGGACATGTTAACAGATAGGTTAGATGAGTCTATTGGAATTCTATTTGCATAAGGAACTAAGGAGTGTCATGGGATGGGGAGGTGGGAATGCATTCTAAGAGAAGGATTCATAGGTCATGAGCTTAATCAATTAGAAAAAAAGTCTTGTCTTTTCAAGGGATAACATGCTACATCAATCATAATTATCTTTCAGCCTCTCCCTCCCTGGACTTATGTTTGCAGTATGCAGTATATTGCATGAAAAAATCTGAAGGTCCTAAGACAAAAGCAGCACCTGCTCTGTACTAACACACTCTATCCTAGTGTTACAAATAACAAGAAGGCATTTTCTTCCTATTTTGTAACACTTGGCTAAAAATTTGTCTTTATGAGGACTGCAGGGTACTGAAACCACAGTGGCATTGCCTGGCATTTAGTAGGATTAGCAGATAGAACTGGGCTTAAATTTAGAAATGGTGAGTGCATGGTGTATTCTCTATAATATTCAGATGATATAGAAATTCTACTCTGCACAAAGGTCAGCATAGTTTAGGAAACCTGATACCAGTAAAAGTCATCTCTTACTGATAAAAAAGGAATAAAATCACAGACGTCAGTAGTAAGTGACATGAAATGCCTGTAGTTGGTGTACCCAAATGCCACAGTTTGACAGAAACAGTTCTGATTTACACTCGATTAACAGAGTCCTTATTAATGTGCCCTGTTGCCCTCTCAAAATTTCCCATTCTGGTTACCAATTGTATGGAAACCAACTCCAGGGGTAGGGAAATTTGGAGGGAGCTGGAAAGTGCCTTAGTGAGATAAGGACAAACATAAAATGTAAGCTGTGCTTTATAAAATTATATTGCATCATATTGTATTGCACTGTGTTTAGAGTACTAAAAGGTTTAAAGTACTCTCTGCCACTGTGTTATTGGTTGATTACTAAGTTCTTTTAACAGTGACAAAGAATAAAAATGGAACATAAAGTTCTCTAGTTTTATGACTACTTTGTGCACTTGTCTGGGCCAATATATTTTTCCTATAAAAACTTAAGTTCCAAAACAAACAAGAAAGCAAAATATAACCGGAGGCATTGAAATAAAGAACAAACTGACAGTAACCAGAGGAGATGGGTGAGGGGATAATGAGGAAAAAGGCAGAGAGGGTCATCAAGGAACACATATAAAGGACACAAGACAAAGCCAAAGGGGAGTAGAATTGAGGGTGGGAGATAGTGATGTGTGAGATGTGAGTGTGCAGTGGGGGGAAAATGGAGATAACTACTTAAAAAACAAAAACAAACAAACAAAGAAACTTAAGTTCCAGTGCATTTCTTTTCTGGGATATATCAAGGAAGACACTGGATTATTCTGGGGCTGGCAGGGAGCGACAATAATTGAAGACAACTTTGTTCACTGGAAAGAAGAGGCCCTCCTAGCATTTGTATGGGTTAACTTTGGGGACATCAGTTAGAAATTTACCTTGACTCCAGACAAAGTAGGGAGGGTTTCAGGATCTCCAAAAAAAGAACAATTAAAAAAAGGACTTCAAAAATCATTTTAGATACTTGGTAGAAATCTAGAGTCCAAATTGATTTTATTTCTGCATCAGGGGTACAGTTACATCATGTCTGAAAATTCTCCCAAATACAAACGAGTTTGGACTGGACTCAAAATTATACTTGGCAACTGCTGATATTATATAGTATTAGACTTTTTCAGGAAATTGATATGCACGCAATATTAAGGCTTGTCAGGATTTCTGATCTTAGCACTGCCATGATTTTGGCCTGGATAATTCTTTTTAGAGTGGTTATTCTGTGCATTGTAGGAACTTTAGTGACATCCTTGGCCTCCATCTACAAGATCCTGGGAGCGCACAGTCTCCACCCCCACAATAACTAAGGAAGGACATAACCAAATTTCCTCTGGGTGGGGCACATGGGGAGAAGGAAAACAATGCCTCAGGCTGAGAACCTCTGACTTAGATAGATTAATGTGAATTTCTTGAAATAAGACTGCAGGTACATTTCCTCATGGAAGAAAAATTTAGAAACCTCACATACAACCTCACTTGTGTAGACACAGCCTCACGGTCTGGGCTGAAAGCCAGTATTAAAATTAAGTATCTCCCAATTCCCTGAGACAATCAGGAAACACATTTTTCTACCTCCCTCCCCTCTATCCTGACACCATTTCTTTTGGACAATTAAACTACAGTACTTTAGGCTCCTTAGAGGAAAGCTACCATGTAAATGCAAAGTAATAACAGATAGTGGCCAAGTAAAATTAAAGAAACTATACTAAAAAGCTAATTGTCCAAATTGAGAAGTTGATGCTTATGAATAAATATTTGAGGACATATTTTCATATTAATTCACTGAAGTAATACCAGACTCCTATTAGACTAATCTGAAGACAAAGGAGACATATTTTTGAAACTAGAGACATTGATCTTGTGATGACCTATAACAATAACAGCATTTCTACCATAGAAGGCAAATAATATAATTTTTAAATGATAAATGCCAATGCTCTGTCTAGATGCACGTTTATTAATTTGATTTGCTTTAATGAAATTATCCACCCAAGGGTTCTGGTAGTAGGCAGCAAACTTATAATGCACAAGAAATGGTAGTTCTTACTATTATTTTCATCACAGAAAACACAGTCACTATTATATACTATAGCATAATCACAAATATTCAAATCCTAAAATCTTGCTGCCCAGTGGGAATTTGAGAGTTGTGGTGATAAAATGTACATTGTTGGAAGGAAATTTCATTAATTCTAAGGAGAAAGAAAAATGTGGTTATATGTCCCCTGGAAAGATTAATCCTATTTAATTAGTTAATTGTAGGTTTGATTTTACTGTGAAAGGTAATGGGATAAGTAGTTAATTATACTGTAAATTTATCTAATTTATTCGATAATCCAGCTGAGTTGAATAGCTGAATTAAGGCTAATAGCTTAATCCAGATAAAATTTAATAATAAATAACATTACTTTGAGCTGGAGGGCTAAGTGAGCTCAGGGGTATTTCTTTTGTGTCCACTAGCCCTCTGTCTCCCCACGACTCAAGTGTTCTTTTGTTCCAGCCACCGGATGAGCCTGCCTTGCTCATATGCTGGACTCTTCCTCATTTATCCATGTACTCATGCTCATCTGCCAGCTTGGAAAACTATATCCAATCTGTAATAAACTTACACTCATTTTACTTTAAAAATTAAGCCTCTCAAGATTTTACCTGTTCTGTAAAATCTTGCCTCTGCTCCTTCAAGTAAATTGAATCTCTCCTCCAGTGGTCTGCTCCCACCTCTGTGCTCTCACCTACTCCACTGTAAAGCAGTCTTTGGGTCCACTCGTTATCCCCTCAGAACTTGAGCTCTTTAAGGTCAGACACTGTCTTACTGACACTTCCTACTGAACACAGTAAACTCACAGAGCACATGCCATACAGACATCTGCTAAATAAGTGAATGAATTACTGAACGAATTTTAACTACTTTATAGTTCGAAATCACTTCTCAGTAGGTACTAAAACATAAAATTAGCATACATTTATTATTTCTTATCTGAATTCCCTTTCCCTACCAGCACTGCCATCCCCTCCAAGTTTCTTACTAAGGAACTGACATTGTCGCTTTTCACTTCATTTGTGTTTCCTATCTCAAACCTAGCAGTTGCCCAAGAAATATTTATTGAAGAAAGAATCGTGCTTCTTGATAACCAAGAACCAATATCAAGAATTCAGTGATTCTTAATAACCTTCTGGGGTGGATAGCTCATTTACAAATAAGCTAAACTTCTAATCACAAATGACACATTAGTAATATATTCAATGATTGATATAATACTAGGTACTTCACAGATGATTTGTAAAAACACTAATACTACAGTGACTTGGAACGAGGTTTAATAATGGGTCTTCTGCATGTACTTCTTACAAAATTTATGCTGTAGCATGATGCACATCATATTTCAGTGCACTTGTCAATAAAAGGACAAGAGAAGGTGTTAACACTAAAAAAGAAGCAATTCTATATTTCAGGTATAATGATGATATTTGAGAGGGGAAACAGTGGGTAAGTAAGCAGGATTTGAACGTAACAGTGAAACAGAAGGTGACTGATAGCACAAGCACTTGGATGCAGGTGGACTGAATTACTACAAAAACCCAGGTAAAGTTTTGAATCTGGAAACGAAGATGATAATGTTTCATTTAAAACAATGCACAACCCTGATTGGTGCGGCTCAGTTGGCTGGGCATTGCCCCATGAAGCAAAAGGTCGCCAGTTTGATTGCCAGTCAGGAAAAATGCCAAGGTTGAGGGTTCAGTCCCTGGATGGGGTGTTTACAAGAGACAATTGATCAGTGTTTCTCTCTCACATTGATGCTTTTCTCCTTCTCCCTCCCCGACTTTCTCAAGATAATAATAAATTAATTGATTAAATAATGCACACTCTCTTCCATAGTGTTTTGTCTTAGGTTAAAGGCCACAGTACTTCATAATGGCTAATGTGGCCTTCCATAACCTAGCCCCATCTCATCATCATATTATGTCCTTAACTTTGGCCATAAGACCTTCTTTCAGTTCTTAAAACTATTCAGGGTCTTTGCTCATGCTGTTCTCTTTGCCTGTAACTATCTTCATCTTCCTTTCTTAGGAATATCTGAATATCTTAGTCTGATATTCAGGCAAAAACATGTCTTGCTTTAGATAACACTTCTTTAAGGAAAATGTTCCGAACTCTCTGCACTAGGTTAGAGGGCAGCAAGTTGTAGATACTTTATGAATTGCTATATTACATTAATATCTATTTGTCACTAAACTGCAATTCCACGCCATTAGGCAAAGAATCTGCAATCTTTGCCAGTATAGTTACAACACCCAACATAATATTTGACACACTTTTGGAATAAGTGAATAAATACAGTGGTCAGATGAGAAAAATGGAACGTTAGTGTATAGATATCAATAGAGAAAGAAAAGCTGATATATCTCATATTAGATACTTTTTTTCCTTTATTATGAAATAGCTGAGTAGAGTTGAAAATTTTCAGAAAAATAAAAAAAAATAGCATCAGGCAAAGTGGAGAGTTTAATAGGGAGTAAACAAAGACTTAATTAGTGCCCTGGCTGGTGTAGCTCAGTGGATTGAGCGCAGGCTGGGAACCAAAGTGTTCCAGGTTCAATTCCCAGCCAGGATACACGCCTGGGTTGCAGGCCATAACCCCCAGCAACCGCACATTGATCTCTCTCTCTCTATCTTCCTCTCTTCCCTCTCTAAAAAATAAATAAATAAAATCTTTTTAAAAAGTTACAAAGACTTAATTAAAACCCATGCATTAGCCAAAAATATCCTTAGCCAATAAAATAATCTGAGATCATCAAGGCAATTCCCCAAATTCTTCCTTGCCACACTAAGACACACCCTCCTCCAAATTTAACAGAAAAATTTCTAAGTAATACAGATTGGGAATCACCTCTACAGAAGGAGTTAAGTTACAAAATATACCCATTAATAATCTGATAATTATAAAGCTGGCACTATTATTTCTCAGTGGATCATGACCTATAAATGCTTATAGTTCAAGTTTATTTACCATCAGCAAACTTGACTGACCAGAGAGATACCCTACTAAAGCATTCTACAGATCATCACTTTTACCTTTCTACTGGAAATTTAGTGCATAAACAGAGAGGTTGACCTTTTCCCAACTATTTTTCTTCCTTTTTTTATTCCCAGTGTGCTCTGGAGAGACATGATGAGTTACAAAACAACTGCTAATCTTTCTCTCATTACTTAGTATCCCAAGTTAATTTAAATCAATTGATGGATAATCATAAGAAATCAGTCACACAACTTAATAAGGTAGTGTGCTAATATCCAATGTATAGAAGGCATTGGAAGCAAGAAAATTATCTGTTTACACTGTCTAACCTTTTAGGACCTGAAATACCTCAAGCTTTAACTAAACTAAATTGTAGAGAGAAAAAATCATATAAAACAATATATTAACATCCTATCGTGACCCTTAGATGACAGGGACCAATGAAGAGGTCTCTCTCAAAGTATCTTATTGTACTATACTCATCCTTCTCATGATGACATCAGATAATAAAATGCCTATATGATGAGATGAAGTAAGGTGAATGTGACATTATTAATAAAATAAGAGTAACACAAGCACTACAAAACCATGACAATTGACCTTATAATAAAGAGGGCTACCAAAGTGACCAACAGTTGGCTAGAGTGTACAGCATGAGTACTCAGGACAAAAGGGTGAGCCATGTCCTGGGCAGATGGAAGACTGCGAAAGATGTTATCACTTTACCTGAACCACAAGTAATTTAAAACTTATGAATAATTATTTCTGGAATTTTCAGCTTAATATTTCTAGAACTTGGTTGTTTGTGGGTAGCTGAAAATGAAGAAAGCAAAGCCTAGTTTAAGGGGGATTACTGTATTTTTATTCTTATTTTTCAAATAAGCCAACAGTTGTATTAAGAGTTTGATCATATCCTCATTTCCTAACTTAATGTCCTTACACATCATATGCACTAGATTTTATCATTACTGTTTGCTTCTGCTAGGTTCTGTGGAATTTAAGTTCAGAGCTGAGTAGAAAGTATTCTTTCCCTTAATGTAGATACTTTCCTCTATCCCCCAATGACTTAAAAATGGAATGAGTTTCTATTTGTACTTCCACAGAAAAATCATAAGACTGTAATCAAGAAGAGATTGTAAGCTGCACTATATCTAAAGACCAAGATTTTAAAATAGGAGGATAAAAGACAAGAAATTAAGGCCTAAAGGAAACAGAAATCTCTTTCTTAATTTAACCTTTTTACATTAGAAAAAAAATTCTCTGATCCTAAAACTCCAACTTCTTTCTCAGCTTTTTTAATTTTAAACTTACATTAGCTTTTTGAACATAGAAACCCATCCACTTAAAAATGAAACTATGTTTTTCCCTTAATAATTTATTTTATTATCTTAAAAGCCCAGCTACACATTCAAAATTATCTTTGTTGAGTTTTACTCAAAATTTCTAGGTGATTTATCATCAAAGACTTTATGATAATATACAGAATATTAATTTGAAAAATCAGTATAAGAGTTTATTTATGTAGTTATGAATATATAGTAAATTGGTTGTCTCAAAACATTTTACATTTAGATGGTAGTGTCACATTAATCCATCCTCATGTGATCTTCATTTATGACCAATCTTGAACCAAATGGTGAAGAGACAGTGTAATCAATCTTCCTAGACACCCAGAAATTGAAAGGTTCCCAGTCAGTAACAATGGATGCCTCTGAGGTCAACATGGAATTGTACATTGTAGGCATTTGCTAAGTAGGTAATGCTAGTACTTAGCTTTGGTGTCAGTGAGCTCTGGCTCTCTTAGTGCCTAAGAAAATCAACCTTCTGTTTATTTTTCCAGGTGAGGAGCTGACAAATATTTTGGCTGGTATATTTTGGATAAGAGTAGAAAAGGATAAGAGTAGAAAAGAGTAGAAAAGAGTCTGTTTTATGCTGATAAAAATAAAAAAGAATATCACCCTAAGGTAATGAAGCAATGCCAGTGCTATGGATAAAATCTCTCAAAAAGGGGAAAGTAAGAAAGATAGCAGAGGTATTTGGTAAATGTTTATTAGTTTCCACTATATCCTGAGCAAGCAAGGGGTTAACTTCATGTAATGGGAGATTAATATCCAGAGGTAAACCTACTGTCGAAGTAAGCCACACAGCCCCTTCTTTTCTGAAGACTCCTGAAAATTGCTCTATCATTATTTGATATGACCATGTATTTTTGTAAAACTTGCAAAAGTATTTTGTACTCTCTCTTTAATGAAAACTCCCCTTTCCCATATTGTACAGACTTTAGTGATCTTCAAATCTATCTTGCTGTGGACACATTTCATAAGATTGTTAATTAAGATGACCACTTTTAATTGTTCTAGGAGGAAGCATATGAACTTCACATCCTTATAAAATTTGAGCTTATATCTCTTTGCAGTTTTGCAGGGCTTCCTCTGCAAACATGGACTTTTTGAAGAAGCAACAACTGAAAAAGATAGTTCTTTATGTGTCATTCAGAATGAACTTTGGACATGGGGCATCAAAAGCTCTTGCCATTTGTCCTCCACTGTCAGTGGCGGACTTGTCTCTGTAAGGAGGAGTTATATGCTGCAGCATCTATAAGGCAGCCAGGAAATATTCTCAGGAAATATTCTGAGACTAAAGATGGGGGGTAAACATATTCTCAGGGCCAGCAGAGACTCTGGTCCCTGCCACTCAGGGACTCATAATTGTGCCTTCCATGTTATGCCAGTGAAGGCAGTTCATTTATATAAATTTGCTAGAAATGTCTGGAGTTCTGGATGAGAATGGTAATCAAGGAAGACAGAGATATAAAGCCAGGTCAATGTTATGAAAGATTGGGGAGAGAAAGATACTGAATCAAGGGCACATGGAGTAAGCTGATGATCACATGGGCCCTGAGTGTTTTCTTATGTCCTCTAGAGTCTCTTTGGACTGTCCTTTGAATAGACTCATAACTGTGCCTTATATTTAAATTGTGACATTTACATGCAGATTCACTGTTTAGTGACTGTGTCTGCCTTTTCCTGCCAGCTTAGCCATCATGATCTCTAAATATAAGAAAAGATATTTGGAAAAGGGGAAAAAATGGATTCACTTCTAGAGTCTGCCAGTATCTGATATTTGCCCCATTTCATTCATTAGGGACTTCTGACTTCTGGAGCTATGAGACAAAATGTGTATTGTTTTAAGCCACCAAGTTTAAGGAAACTTGTTACAGCAGCAATCAGACATTAATACAATGGTTGCACAATCTTTGATTCCCATTAGTTTTAGTAGTAGGTGTTTAATCTTCTACTTTATAGGTATTCTCATTTATTAAAGGGCTTTAATTTATATTAAAGCCCTTTAAGAATTATTGCTGACATCTGAAAACAATTGCATATAACAAATAAGAAACAAAATTAAGTGACTAATGATAATATAATATGCTACAAACACTGAAAGGCTTTTTTTCTACTTTTAAAGTACACCCTACACCCTAAACTTAAAATATATAAATACCCTTGAATGGAGTTTAATGTTAAATCAAATTGAAGAATAATATGACTTTATAATACATTAACTTTTATAATAAAATAGATAATAGTATATATTTATGCAATTGTATCTGATATATTTATATCTTTATACTTATATCTATATAATTTCAGAACTAGTAGAGAAGCCAAAAGGAAAAAAACAGAAATAAAACTATAGAAACCTCCAGAATCAGGGATATCCCTACTTCTATTAAAACACAACATATCATATAATAGAGGTTTGTAAGTTCTCAATTTGTTGTCCTTCGATTCCTGTTGCCTTCAGACATTTAATGTGGAAGAAAACACATGAAAGAGCCAAGAAAAAAATATTTTCTCTTCAGATTTAAAAAAAAAACATAGTGAACTATTTTACTTTTATCTATTATGGGTACATATGTAAACTTTTTCTGAAACATATCAGTGAGCACGGTAAGTAAACTTCCTGAACAGAGGACAAGAATTGATTCAGAGAGTCCACTCTCCCCAAAACTTCATTAAGTTTAAAATGCACCAGTTTAAATAGAACAGGCAGCCGGCATTTAAGCCAGGCCTGAAGTCATCTGAAATGCTTTATACTTAGTTTATAACATCAGTTTAAATGGGCCCTTTCTTTATTGACACCTGTAAAATATGTCACCTTTTCAAAATCTTCTGTCAAATAGCAAGACTATGTTTAGCTTATCCTACTCTTCAGCATCTTTAACTGTATCTGCCCCTACAAAATTATTTTCTTCTGAGTCAATTCAAATTGTTGAATCAGAAATCAGCTTCATTAGGTGTTTCAGTTGTTTAGATTATTTACTTAATTTCACCTTTGCTTACAGCTCAGTTCACGGGAGGCTTTCCCACTTTCACTTATGCATTTCAAACTGCCCTTGATAGTCCATCAAGAATAATATCATAGGGCCACACCATCCTGAACACACCCAATCTCACCTGATCTTGGAAGAATAATATCACTTAAACACCATCCCAGACTTGAGTGCCCACTATGTGAGTTCAAATTAAGTACATTTTCTTTCAGCCTGATTTGTTTTATATTTTTTAACATTATGGGAGATCATCAAAAAATGTTCTACATGGACCCTGATAATCTTGATCACTGCATATAATTGATTTTCATCTCATGGACCACAGATGGGGTATGCAGACTGTGACTATTATGCATTGTTGTTTTTAAGCAAAGTATGCCAAGAGATCTGCCATTTCTAGAGATTGATGTACATCTACAAACAATAGCTACAAATCCCCTGCTTATATCCTTTTACTTAAAACCAAAGATGGCTTTTTTTGTTCTTTTTTATTTTTACAATATGAAAGGAAGGACTTGTTTAGAGACAGCCAAATAATTGAAGAAGTGTAACAAAATCTAACTATGAAGCTGTTCTTTCTAGCTTGGAAAAGTTATAAGAGACATCTGCATAGCACCTCTTCTGTCCAATGAGTCACCATCTTCCACACATACTTCACATCTTTCAGATGAGTTTCAGACCATGTTTACAGAGGTTCTGTTAGACATAATGTATATGTTATGTTTAATTTAGTATTTTTCAATGTACCTAATTTAATATAGGACCTTACACATACAAGTATTCAGTAAATATTTTCTGTGTCATGCCCTTTAAAAGTAAATATTAAGTAAAACAATGAAGTAATAAGAATAATTTTTAGATTATTCTTAAATTTATATTGAAATTATAAAAGTAATTCATGCCTACTAAAAATAAAACAAAAACTATAAAGAATAAAATAAAAATAATCATTATATAGGTAATAAAATCTTTTTGAAAGTTAGTCAAAGAGAAAATCTCTGAATATTTTTTTCAAAATCATCATGCTAAAATTTAAAAATCACCTATAAGAGCATGGCAAAAAATTAATTAACATCAACAAAGTTTAATATAATGGCAACTATAGATTAAGCCCTTTTCTTTTTCATGGTGATACAAAGAAGAATGAGAGCCTGTCTACAACTGAGAACCTCACAATGTGGCAGAAGAGACAGATACTGATAAATGGTGCTGTACACAGATACACAAATGCTATGGTAAGCGTAGTTAAATAAGTCAGTATGCACAGCTGTTTTACTCTTTGTTTAGTGCAAGGACATGTATGATAAGTGCGTCTGTTTTAGAAATAAACCCACATTCTACTTCAATACCTCAAAATACTACTGATCTGAAATTGGAACTGCATATGATAACATCATTTTCCTAGTCTCACTACTTCATCCTCCAAGCTGTCCTCTAACAGCTTGTGAAGAGATGTATACTTAAAGATGAAATACAATAGTCTTTCTAAGACCTTTATGGATTGTGTGAGAAAAATACTATGACCAATTAGTAAGATTTATCAGCCAGGAAGACAAGTTATCATGATAATGCTATACAACTTAGTAGCAGAGCTTAAAAAGAATAAAAAATATTCAAAAGAGCAATAATCACTAACATTCATGGAAACTACTACAGATTGTAAATGTAAAGGAATATGTATTGTAATAGCATTGTTAACGACCCAGGTAATTAGGCACCATGCAGTAAAACTAACTATGAAATATTATTTGGTAATATTTACATCAAAATAATAGAATATTTGCAAGGGTTTATCTTGACTCAAATGGATTCAAGATAATGGACATATTTGTATTAGCCAGAGTTAACTAAACTGATTATTAGAGTCTTACAAGAAATCAAATGATCAAGAGTAATTGTTTATTAATCAGTAAAATGGAATCAGTTATTCATTCAATAAATAGTTGCTGAAGAACAGGTATGTTCCAGGCACCATTAGCTAGGTGAATTTTAATAACAATACTTTAACAAAATTATATCTAATAATTTAGCAAAACCTAGTAACTTAATATAATCATTACCTAATAATTTAACAAAAACATCAAATGAACAACTTAGTTAATTGTGATCAAATTTGTTGTTAATAAACTCACTAACTCCTTTTCTAAAATTGTTCACATATCAGTGACAACTTTATTTTTTTCTATTCAAAAATCTATATTTACTATAAGACAGTCAAGAAATAAGTCCCAAAGCCATTTGCTATATATTAACCTCTTTTATCCTAGTGTTTTTAAAAAAAGCTTGTTCAAATATTTCAATTTAATAGTTTTATGGATAAATATTCTGGTATCTCAGTTTTTTAAAGCCATTGCTCTCAATGCCAACTTTATATTAGAATCAGGTGAAGAGTTTTAAAAATGCTTATGCCAAACAAACTGAATTTAAATATTTTGGGTAGGGGTATATCAGTCATTTAGTTCTCTAGTACAAACAATCTTAAAATGTGGGGGCTTAAAACAACAAGTATTTATTTGCTCATTATTCTGAAATTTGGTCTCTAGTCAAATAGGTGATTATTCTGATGGAAAGCTAGTAGGTGCTGAGAGAGATGTAGAATTCAAGAACAAGGGGAAAAGTATAAGAATGTGTAAATTGAGAGTTGAAACAGAGAACCAAGGTATTTTTTTAATATTTTTTAAGATTTTTATTTATTTATTTTTTTAGGGAGGGAAGGGAGGGAGATAGAGAGAGAGAGAAACATCAATGTGCAGTTGCTGGGGGTTATGGCCTGCAACCCAGGAATGTACCCTGGCTGGGAATCGAACCTGGGACACTTTGGTTCCCAGCCCACGCTCAATCCACTGAGCTATGCCAGCCAGGGGCAGAACCAAGGTATTTTAAAAACTGCCAAATTAGTTTCCAGTGTTAAAATTTGGAGTATAAAAACAAATTTGAATTTGTTGTAGGAAAATACCACAATTTAGAAATTTGGTTTATAGTTATTTTGAATTATGTAAGAGGTTGTTCATTCCTATACAAAAGAAGAAACACACACACAAAATAATTGAAATAGAATAGGAAAACAAATGACTTAATATTACCAAGGACGGTTTTTCTGAAACCACAGAAAATGATTATGATTATCTTTATGAAATATTAATTACAAAGTCTTGGGCCATGCTAATCATTCTGGAAAAGTTCACACAACAGCATATCTTTGTAAACCATTTTATTTTGATTGCAGATATCCGCATTTAAATCTCTATGTTTTTTTTCTCATTTGAATATCACAACCAAATAGCTTAGTTCTGAAATTAATTATACTAAAATATTTTGCAGTTTTGTTCATTACGTTTGCAAGAGATGAAAGGCAATTTCATAACTGAAACTTCATTAGTGTAGAATTTCAACAATGTTGAGTAGGTAGTCTCTTTTGTTGTATGAGAAACAAATCATACTTGTTATAAAGTATAATTATATCATATTTAAAAAACTATCAAATTCCTTTTATCAAGAATATTATAGTGCTACTTGACCACGATATCTTTGATCAGATACATTTTTGTACAATGGCTTGGAAAACTAGAATATTAACAATGTTAGTAATTTTTATTCAGCTTTTTGTTGTTTATAATAGATAGTTTCATTACAGCAGAATCCACAGACAACATAGATAGTCTCTTGTACTTACCTCATACACATGAACAAATTGTGTTTATTCTATTCTTCGATTTACTGTACTAAAGGATTACCAATGCATACAATGTGGCTATTTCTGTCTAGGTGTTTGTGTGTATGTACATGTTTTTTATGGGTTTTTCACAACTACATAATAATTACTGGATTAGTTACTCTAAAAAATCAAAATGTCTAGAAAGGATTCATAACATTTAAAATCTAGAAAAATAATTACTCTATTTTAATGTTATAGTATCTGCTGAAGCTGAAAGAAAACTTTATTTTTTAAAACTGAGGTAACATTGATTTGTAATGCTATATAAGTTTCAGTATACAGCATTGAAATGCAGATTGTCCATTTTTTTAACCGGATTGTTTGTTTTATTGTTGTTAAGTTGTATGAGTTCTTTATATGTTTGAGATGTTAACCCCTTGTCAGATGTATAACTTGTAGATGTATTCCATTTACAAGTCTTGGATATATGAAGTATGTCCAGGAAAAAAAAATCGAGTCATTGTTAATATAATGAGAATGCTTTGTGTGGCACTGATGTTACCTGGCAGCCAAGGACAGCAGCCTGCAATGCCCATGTATGAACAATGATGACTTCACTGCACTAGTCAATGGGGGCGATAGATGGCGTTGAGTGAGCATGTGTACAGTGTGGCTGTCACATTCACAATGACTGAGCAAGTAGAGCAATGAATCTGCATCAAATTTTGCCTTAAGCTTGAACATTTCTCCACAGAAACTATTTGGATGATTCAGCAGACCACAGGTACGGGCAACTGGTGACTGGCAGCTCCATCACAAAAATGTACTCACTCATGCATCAGGTCTCATGCAGAGTTTTTTGATAAAACATGAATCACCCAGGTGACTCAGCCCAACTGTAGCCCAGATTCGGTGACCTGTGACTTCTGGCTTTTCCCAAAACTAAAATCACCTTTGTAAGGGAAGAGCTTTCAGGACTTCGATGAGATTCAGTAAAATACAGCAGGGAAGCTAACAGTGAGTGGGAGAACTGTGTGCGGTCCCAAGATGCCTATGTTGAAGGGGACTGAGGAGTCATTGTCCTACGTACAATGTTTTGTGTATCTTCTATCTTGTATTTCCTTCAATAAATGTCTCTATTTTTCATATTACATGGCTAGATATCTTCTGGACAGACCTCATATTTCTGTGGATTTGACTCCAACAGCAAGGGAAACAAACACAAAATAAATAGCAGTACATCAAACTAAAAAGTTTCTGCATGGCATAAGAAACTATTAAAAATGGGAAGGTAATCTACCTAATGCCTCATATTATTTGTCTGTATTTTTACTTTGGAAAAGTTACAAAATCATATATAATCAACAAGATTAAAAATTACTATTCTCATTATTTAGGATAATTTTCGACATGAGGTTTAATCTTAATCTTAAATTACCTTGTAACAATAATAAATAAAATATTGTTCCATTGAGCAAGGAGATTGTGAGTGCTCCATCTTCAGCTGATAATCTATATGTTTCCGTGTTCAGTTCCAATTATCTGAATAATAATGAAGAACTTTATTTTAGGAGTATCTATCATTACACATAAAGAAAATTTGTTTCCAAGGCTCCATTGACATCTATATAAAAGCAACAAGTGAAACATCCATTTTAAAAGGGACAGTGTACTTTGAAAAAAGTTCATCTAAATAGAAAAGTTTTCAACAGTATGATGCTGCAGCTCTAGAACTTTCTGCATTATTTTTTAAAAGATTTTATTTATTTAATTTTAGAGAGGGGGAAGGAAAGGAGAAAGAGATGGAGATAAATATCAATGGGTGGTTGCCTCTCATGTACCTCATGCTGGGGACTTGGCCTGAAACCCAGGTATGTGCCCTGACTGGGAATCGAACCAACAACCTGGCACTCAGTCCACTGAGCTACACAAGTCAGTGCATGCATTCTTAATAGGTATTTATTCTGGATCATTTTATTTAGTAGACAGTTTTAATACTGAATATATTTCAAGATCCTGAAGTATTTTTATTTTTTTGAATAGGTGACATTATATAGTATATATTATAGAGAACAATGAAATTGAAAAACAATGGTGTGGATTAAACTAGATAATAAAGAAAACAACGTATCTGTTTTTGAGGAGTTGCAAATCAATATGTCTCTCTCCTGAATACTCTTACTGTTCTTTTCAAACAAGGGCATGAGGTAATTTTCAAAGAAATGCTTATAACTTGAGTTATAATAAGTATTTAAATTTTAAAATGCAAATTATTTCTCTGGTGGGCTTTGTTTGATGATTATGTCTGGTATTTCCCCAGCAGGCTTACTTATAAAAGAAGAATACATTTTAAGAATAAGTAGACAAAAAAGTAACTGTAATTCTATATTCATTAAACATTAAAAGTACAGGAATTTGGGAGTTTTCATGGAAATAAATATTGGAGAAAAGTAAAAAGGAAAGAGAATTTGTCAAGTTCATTGTAGAGACAGCCCCAAAATAAAGCTTTATAAAATAGATGCAAATTTTTAAATGATCATTTCAACATGTGTAGTTGATTAGAGAAAAATGAGAGAACTAAAGAGGCAGATACACTTTATATTGAGGGACTGGTTGATTGCAATAATGCATTAAATTAGTGGCGTGACCTTATCTAACAGCCTCTCACCCTGTCACTTCGTTGTTCTGTCCCACACTGACTCTGTGCTGGCCTTGTGGCTTGGTTTAGCTGACAGAGGATGCTAGTATGCTAATGCAAAAGTGATGCTGTGCTGGTTTTCAGCTTGTAGCTTCCATTTACCCTCTTGAAATTCCAAAATGTTATGAGAACAAGCCCATGGATGGGCCGGGAGGAGGAAAGAGCCAGGGAAACACAACACACTTCTCAGTTCTCCTTTGTGTTCATTAAGTTTGGCTTTAACATTGACCATTCTCTTCAGTATGCTTTCCTGTCATAATTTTGTTTCATTCCTATCATTGTATTTTCAATGACTGACTTGTTTATTTTCTTCTTTTTCTACGAGTTTACGTACTACTTTTATAATTATTTTTTTCTTTTAAGCCTATTTTGCTGTCCCATACATATTTATATGCCAGGTTTAAATGGCCATATTTTATTTTATTTCTTAAATAGTTTTTATTTTTATTTATTTTTTTAAATTTAAAATATATTTTATTTGTTTGTTTTTCTAACATAGTACTGTTTTGATTGTATTTTTTTCTTTTTGTTTTTGTTGTTCAAGTACAGTTGTCTCCATTTTCCTACCACCACTTTCCCCCACCCCACCCACCCCCACTTTCCACTTTCAGTCCTACCCCCCTTTGTCCATGGGTCCTTTATACATGTTCTTTGACAAACTTTCCCCTTCTTTCCCCTGTTATTGCCCTCCCCACTCCACTCTACTCACTGTCAGTTTGTTATTTATTTCAATGTCTCTGGTTCTATTTTGTTCACTTGTTTGTTTTGTTGATTAGGTTCCACTTACAGGTGAGATCATATGGTATGTGTCTTTCACCGCTTGGCTTATTTCACTTAGCGTAATGCTCTCCAGTTCCAGCCATGCTGTTGCAAAGGGTAGGGGCTCTTTCTTTCTTTCTGCTGCTTAGTATTCTATTGTGTAAATGTACCATAGTTTTATGGTAATTCCACTAATTTATTAAGGGACACTTAGGTTGCTTCCAGCATTTGGGTATCGTAAATTGTGCTGCTATGAACATTGGGGTACATAGGTTCTTTTGGATTGATGTTTCAGGGTTCTTAGGATGTGATCCCAGCAGTGGAATAGGCAGGTCAAAAGGCAGTTCCATTTTTAGTTTTCTGAAGAAATTTCACACTGTTTTCTATAGTGGCTGCACCAGTCTGCATTCCCATCAATAGTGCACTAGGGTTCCCTTTTCTCCATGTCCTTACCAGCACTTATTTATTGATTTGTTTATGATGATTTTAAAGATCTTATAATTTGTGAATGAACTTCCCCTAAAGCTCCTACATTGCATAGGAGATAGTTCTGTATTTTGTTTTAATATAATTTATAGATAAATACAACAATTTTTTTGTATTTATTTATTTTAGATGTATAGTTTTACTGCATTGTGATAAGAAAATGTTAACTATTCCTATTTTAAAAAGATGCTGTTTTTTTTTGTGGAATAGTAAGTGGAAGTTTATCATGAATGATCTATCTATTGTTATATTTTTTACATATTGTTACATTTTTCTTAACAAAACACATAATTTATTCCAAGTGGACCTATTACTTCCATTAAGCCATGCATTCAAAGTGTCCTACCTAAAATTAAGTATCACTAAAGCAGATGAAACTGTTAAAATTGTCATCATTGAAAAACCAAAATGTTCTGACATAATAAAATAATTAAACATTTTATTATAAATAAAAAATGCTAATTAAGATATTTCTTCCATCACTTAAAAATACAAAGAAGAAAAATAAATTGAATAAAAATAAGTAAGTTTAAAAGAGTTTTCATGATATGGTTTAGAGCGGATGTGATCTAAGTAGAAAACTCATTCAATGTGTTTATATAAACATGAAGTAAAAGTGTGGAATGGCTTTGGTGTAGCTGGTACAGTGAGCATTAGTAACAAAGGATGAGTTGGGAAAGGGGCCATTGACAGGTCTGTTTTCCTAGAAAGGGCAATTTATCATGAAAACATAAGGTTATCATATAATTAATAATTTTAATAATACCAACAGTGTTCGGTCTATATATATTTCTATGTAAAATTTCCTCAAAGAAGTGGAAATTATTTTAATAAGTCAGATTTTTAAGACTTAAATGAAACAGTATATCCATTTTTCTGTAACTTTTTATTTGATCTAATTTCTCAATCTTTGTAATGCAGTTCTTAGTAAACACTGTATTTTTTTATCTATTTCTGAAAAGGCAAAGCCAACATAAAGAATCTTTCTGTAGTTATTTTTAGCAGCAGGTCAGATTCTCTCTGGATTCCCACTGCTTTAAAATGTGATTTCAAAATCCACTAGGCCTGTAGTGGGACAGATTTCAAGGATTTTGAACTTGAATGCATTGTGATTACTCTTATTTCCTTGACAGAGCTGCAAGGAAAATCTGTTCCTTCGAAAACACTTCTGTAGAAACGGAGCTGACTGGCTACAACTTTATATAGAGTTTGGCTTTCCCTGTGGGATATGAATAATAATTCTTTTGTTTCCAGGGCATCACAGTAATATGAAATTTTCAGAGAATAATAAACAGAACCTAGACTGAGCTCCTGCCTCTGAATCATCATTCAGATCAAATGAACACTGACTGTCATAAAAAGTGAATGTAATGTTAACTTTCTATACTTGAAATGAAAATATTTTACCAGCTAACATATTTCAAAATAACTTTTGAAAGAGATGCTTTGCTTTGATTGATATTGCTTTATTCACTGCACATTACAGAAATTGTTATGTATCGACAGGATTTTCTGTTGATATTTTATTCTAGGGTTTAATCTTCTATTAAAATAGCATGTTTGAATTTACATTTGTAATAAACTTAAGTGGCTCATGGAATCTTAAAAACACATTTTATTGTTAATAGAGACATTATTCAAAATCCTCAGTGTGTGATATGAAAGTGTATAATTGAGAGGTTCCTGGATCCACATAATTCCTAGGTTTGAATTTCAGCTAAGATTCCTGCTTCCAGAGTAGCTAGATTTTGAGACTGGAATCAAGCTTGCTCTCTCTATGACCTCATAAAGTTACTACATATTGAATATTATGAAGATAATAACTGACCCTCTCTGATTGCCTTGTTATGAAAATTAAATGAAATAGCCATTGAAGATCTCCTTACACAGTGCCAGATACATGTTTAATGTTGATAAATGATGGATATTATCATTTAATACAAGTGAATTAGTAATAGAACATAGTGAAAATAATCCTGGCCAAGAAATGCTGATCTCTAGTATGGCACTATTATTTATTCTCTCTGTAACCTTGGGAAAACACATAAACTCCCTGAATTCATTTTAGTATTCACAAAATGAAGGTTTTCCTAAGTTTCTTATACATTATTTAAAACTGACATAAAGATGAAATACAATAATATATGTGATTAAGCCATACAGTCAGATGTCTTATTTAATGGTCTATTCATTTTATTATCTACCTTATACATTAATTCCTCTAAAATCATGAAATTGTTGTTTTCTACATAAGTCTATATTTAAAATAAATGGAAACTCAAATTCAAACTGTTTGAAACCATATGCAGAATTTGCATGAGTATAAATATTTTCCATGGTTTCAGCTTTTTAGAAAAGTGTTTTTCAATGCTATTTTACCTTATTCCTAATAGTTAACTATCAACCATGTATTTAAAATAGTTTACTTCTCAATCAGCCATATTTCTTTTATCCCTTTAGAATGTCCTGGTTATAAAATTCAGCATAGAAAAAGAATGAAATTGGATGTACAGCTCAAGAAGCTATTTTGGTCACTATATCTCCCAGGAATAACCTGATATAGATTTATAATCCATCTTTAAAATTGATGAACCTTAGGGACTGGAATGGAAATGAAATATTTAGGCACTCAAACTTTAACATGATTTAAATATCCAAGTAGAATTTGGAGGGCTAGCTTGGAGGAAATAAAGGAAAAGGAAAAGAAGAAAATAATTGGTTTTCTGTCTGATTTATATTGCTCCAAAGAAATTTTAACTTTTGCATACTGGGCCAAAATATATATCATTGGCATAAGAACTTGTATTTGCACTCGGTATTTCTGGGAATGAGCCGAATGAATCTATTCATATACTCCCAATTTCTTCCACTCAGTCCACTGATTTTGTGTGTGTGTGTGTGTGTGTGTGTGTGTGTGTGTGTGAATTTAAGAGGCGATTGGCAGCTCAGCTATCTCCATGGAGATTAATAGTATGTACTTGCTATATGCTTTCAAAGTGGGGTGTAGTGTCAGACCCAATGGTACTTAATTGTAGAGAATGAGCCAATTTTGTGTCAGACTGCAAATATTTGGGGATGAGATCTATAGAAAAAAAAACTGTATTAAAAGAAAACATACCCACATTTTCAATATAAAAAATATACAAAATTCCATTTCATGAATTTGAGAAATAGCTACTATTTGAGAGTAGACAATTCTATTGGGAGGAAGGAGTAAGGGTGGGGATTCTCTATGGTGTTTCCACACTTTTTATGACAGTTTTGTCCTGAACCATCTTTTCAAGGATGTTTGTAAAGTAAACAGCCTGAGAGAATAGAAATAGTGTCTCCCTGTGAGTCAGTGCACACATTTGTTTCCTGACTAGGATAATATCAATAATGTTTTCCTCCCTCCTTAGAAGTTTGGGGCAAACTTAAACTCAGGATGCCACCACCATGACTCAGACTTGTTAGGACTTTGGAAGCAAAAGTAACTGATGTAAACATGAAACCTATGCTACCTGCTGTGTTGTAAGTCACACAGTCCTTTGTCTCTATCCCAAGGGTTTCTGTCCTTCTGCCAGCACCTAGGAAACTGGCAGGTGACTTAGAAGTCAGATAATGTCTCAGACTTCATTTTTGACAGATTTGATGAGAATCAACAGTTATTTATTGAGAATTTAAGGTGCAAGTGACTGTGTCCAATGTTATATATAGAGAAATACAAAGAAATTACGTGGGCCATCCTAAAGGTATTTACCATTAGAAGTGGAGTGCGGAAGCAAGCAACAACCAGAATAGTGTAACTTGAAGGAAGAAATGATTTGCATCCACACAATACAACTCCAAAAACTAAAAAAAAAAAAAAAAAAAAAAAAAGAGGAAACAATGATTGCCATCACCAACAAATTGTATTCTGATAGGTGCCAAATGGATTATATGGGGGTGAAGAAGTACCCACACTAATGCAGTTACAGTAGTTCTTGACTTGTTTCTAGAATGACAGTCATGGTGTAATTTGATATTATATGGAGAACTGTGCCTGAGCATGATACTTAAAATGCAATGTAGGATGTAGACAAGGAAAGAAGCTGGTATCTATCAGGAGTCAGCTACTAGGAAACATACACATACACAAAGATTTATTTCAAGATATTGGTTTGCATTTGGCAGGGAAGGAATCTATTTCAATAGTCCCCGCAAGGCTGTCTCAATGTCTAATGCTGCAGTCTGAAGTCTAGAGAGCAGCAGTCAGGAAAGGAAGTTCATGAGCAGGCCAGAATCTCATGAACATGAGCTGGAATCCCCTAGGGTCTGAATCCTGTGTCCATTCTTATTATCTCCTAGGTGATGAAGGCATCCTATAGAAGCCTCAGAGCCCAATACACATACCTGGTCCAAGTGATCCTCTTTGCCAACTGGCAAGTTAGCAGATGATCAACAATGGTACAAAATTATTGCTACTTCCACTTTACCCTCCCAACCTTGTAAGACTCTCTCTTGTGGCATGCAAAGCATAGAAGAAAAGGGGATTCTGATAAGTATTGGGTTGGCCAAAAATTTCATTTGTTTTTTTATGTAAGATGGTTCTAGTAGTGCTTAGCCATCTTTAGCTTGATTCAAAACAATTTTGTTAGATTGTATTGGGACAGCTGTCATACCAGCATGCATTTAAAGACATATCAAAATTGGTGAATTTTGCTCTTCCTTTTGCCATCAATGTTGCTCATTATCTTTTGGGAATGGATTTGGACAGTGGGTCCTTACCTATGTAGAAAAAAGGCAGATCATATCATAATCACTTGGAGAATTTTCCAAATTCATGTGCCTCTCTTCTCTGTACTTCTGCCCACCCCCATGGGGAACCCTGGTTTATAAAGTACCAAGTAACTATTGACAGGCTTGATGGTTTTTCCACACATTGAATGGAAAGAAAGTGAAATAACAAATATTGGCAGTCACAAACTAAAACTAAAAAAAATGCTGAATTTTTGTGTAGCCATTTTAATACTGAAGATGGAAGATAATATGCAACATTTTCAGTATATTGTGCTTTGTTATTTCATACAAAGATAAAAACACAACTGAAACACACTAAAAAAATTGTGCAATGTGTGGAGAAGGTGCTGTGACTGGTTGAATGTAACAAAAGTGATTTGTGAAGTGTTCTGCTGAAGATTTCTTGCTGGATGCTATTCTACAGTCATGTAGACCAGTTGAAGTTAAGACATTAATTGAGACACTAATTGAGAACAATCAATGTTATACCATGCAGGAGATAGCTGACATACTCAAAATATCCAAATCAATAAAGTTATTGATGAAAATAAAAAGTATATCTTTTATTTTATGGAAAAAACCAAATGTACTTTTTGACCAACCCAATAGTTAGTTCTAGCTCAGTTGACACATTAAAGAGTCATCAAACACCTTAATGTAGACCTTAAGGTTTTTATTTATTTTGAAAATAAGTAACTGTTAACAATTCTTATAATCATGTATAAATGCACAAATTCATTTGAAAAAATATGTTGGCTTCTGAAGAGCAGCTAATTGTATTGAAAACATTTGCTATCTTGTCACTGACAGCTTACAAAATATGTTGTATCATCTTCTAAAATATATCATATTTTTCCATGTGGCCTACCAGAAAAAATAGTTTTTTCTTTAACATATTAAACATACACTAAAATAACTCATTTACCAAAAATGTATAATAAATCACCTTTAAATATATGAAGGCCTATCTGAAAGATGTCCAGCCATTGTTAATATAATGTGAACACTTTGTGCAACATCAATATGACCTGGTAGCCAAGGAGAGTGGACTGGAATGTATGTGCATGAACATTGATGACTTCACTGTGCTAGTCAGTGGGGGGTGATAGACACCATTGAGTGAGCATGTGTACTGTGTGCCTACTGCATTCAAAATGACTGAACAAGTAGAGCAATGAATCTGCATCAAATTTTGCCTTAAGCAAAATTTTTCCATGGAAACTATTCAGATGAATCAGAAGTCTGCAGCTATAGGCAACTGGTGATTGGCATCTTCATCATGACAATGCACCTGCTCATGCATCACATCTCATGCAAAGATTTTGGCAAAACATCAAATCACCCAGGTGACTCAGCTCCCCTATAGCCTAGATTAGGCAACCTGTTATTCTTGGCTTTTCCAAAAACTAAAATCACTTTTGAAAGGGAAAAAATTTCAGACCATCATTGAGATTCAGGAAAATATAATGAGACAGCAGATGGCAATTGGAAGAACTGTGTGAGGTCCCAAGATGCCTACTTTGAAGGGGAGTGAAGCATCCCTGTCCTCTGTACAATTTTTTTGTATCTTTTTAAATAAATGTCTCTATTTCTCATACAACATATCTGGATACTTTCTGGACAGACCATTTATATATATGTTTTATATATATATATATATATATATATATATCCAGTAAACATTTCCTTATCAATTAATTTAAATCAGCTTGGTCATTTGGTTGAACGGTTCAGAACCAAAGTTGTATAAAAACATTTCACTGTCCTAAAGGAGTGCCTTAAGTGTCTTAGCTTACTTACCACTTAATTATGCATGGAATTCTCTAAGAAGTAAAGAAGCATGGAATTATTAAAACTCTTCAGCAGTTGACTTTTAGTCCATTTTAGATGATAGAGACATTTTTGTGCCTCAAATATTGAATGTGAAGATAGTGCCACAAGTTTTACTGTATTTAATCCAGTTTTTCTAAGCCTAAAATGGAGAAAATCTTAATAAATACTGATTTCCTTGTCTCAGATTTGCCTGGAACTAATTTTAACAAATTACATTTTATGCTGAAGTGGGAGTGGCCATACTTATGATTACTGGAGCCACATTCTTATAAAGGGACAGCAGTACTAAATGAAAAGAATTTTGTTACAGAGTGCTATCACGGCAATATTAAAAGAAGCACAATATTGTTGCAGTAAAGAATAAAATTTTTTATTGTTAAATAATACATTAGTATGCTGTTAATTCAATTCTCTATCAGATTTTAAAGTATAATAGTAATAACCATCATTAAAATTTGAAAAATAATTTATAAAACAGTTAAGCAGAATCACTGTTATTTTGGTGTAAGACTAAGAGGCAATTCAAAAATTGTATTTGAATAGTAAGATCCTAAATTAAAATTATACTCTTTGTTTGTAGTCCCAAACATATGGACATAAAAAGCCCTCAAAGCTGCCAGTACTTTAATATTCTTAATGAATGTCTTTGGCAACATTTAAACATAGTTTCTTAACAAAAATTCTTATTTTTTAATAATCCAGTTATTACTATAATTATTAGTAAATCTTTTTTAAGTCAAAATTGACTTCTCCATTCAGTGGGGGTAAAACTATATTTTCTCTGTAGCTAATCAGAGGTCTTCACTAAACAAGAACTGTTTGTCCAGGAAATTGTACTGAAAAAAGAAAGGTTAGGCTTTTATGTGTTAGGCAATCGATTGTGTGAGCCGAGGAGGGGAGAAATTGTTGTATATCACAAATAATCAGAAACTGGAAGTAGGGAGTGCAGAAAAAAGGAGAGAGGAAACAGAAAGAGAAAGTGGTCAAGCAATGTCATGGCTCACCAATGTCTGAGTTAGGGAAGTGGCTGAGAAACTTTTAGCTAGGCAGCTATCGTTGATCCTGAAGTCATTTAATTGCAAAGAGAAAATTTTCTCATCTTCCTTAATCTTCTAAAGTGAGGAAAATCTGTTCAACTTTCCTCTAAAAACAAACAAAACTAGGAATTAATCATCTTGAATCTTTCCTGTGGCTTATTTGCCATCGTCATGTTTTGTCAATTCTTCTAAGTAGCGGCTTTCCAATTATACCATTCATCAGAATTGCCCGGGCAATTATTAAAACACAATGCTGGGATTCACTGCCAGTTTTTGACATAGTAAAATCTGTGTGAGGCTTGACAGCTCTGGTTAGGGCACTACATGTTGAGAACAGCTGCTCTAAAGGGTAGTACAATCGGTTAGGTCTCACTTTCCTGGGGCCACCTGCACTCAGGTGACTCTCTACTACCCCTGTACTCAGCTCCTAGAATAATCTTTCAAAAAATATAAACCTGATTGAGCAAATAAAATGTTCACAAAAGTCCTCCTTTGTCCACGTTATATGAAGTAAAATGAACTCCATTCCCTCTGTATCCTATTCCCCAAATATGCACTGCTTCATATTTTAAGGGTATATACCACTATCTTATGTTTTCTTATGTAGTATGTATTATTTATAAGTCATTAGATGTGTGGTGATCTCATCTACCCTGCTTATATCCCTGATCCTAAATAGTGCATGGCCAATTAGATTTTATTAATATTTGTTGAAACAATATATAAAATTTCCTGTGCGTGTTGGTTGGGGGGATATAACTGTTTTTTAGAAATTAAAGAGAAGAATTTTATATCTAGGTGAACATGGTAAGAGAGACAGGATGTAATTGAGAAAAAATCCCTAAATTACTCAAGTTCCTGGAATAGAATCTCAGAAGCAAAGATTATAAGAATGATATTTTTCTTCCTCTATCTTTAGGAATTTTAACACATTTCAGGGTTCAGATTTTCCACAGATGTTTGAATAGATATTAAATCAATATTATCTAGAAAAAAGGGAAGGGTAACACCAATTTTGGAAACAGATTGGCTATGATTAAACCTGACTTTTCTTTGATAACCTAACCATTCAGATACAATGGTATTAGTAAGTAACTGGTGACTATATTGTGAGGTAGATTTGGAATGCACTATATATTTTAGAATTTGGCATGCCAAATTATTCTTGAAAATTTGACTTGGATCTTAAATTCATAAGATGTCTCAGCCTAATTTATATATTGTTACAAGTATTTGTCAATGTATAAACACGTAGATATACGCATAAACATGTCCACATGCATACCCATATGTAGGCATGCACACCCACATGCATGCACACACACACACCACTCTACAGAACTTGATTTAACTACATTGGGCATTTATAAATAGGTTATGCCATCTGTATGTGAGGTGTGATAGGACAATAATATAAGCTGAATTTAATTTTCCCCCAAATAGTTACTTGTTTAAATGATTATTACATTTTAAGAGCTTTATGTGTGATTCTGGCTTTTAATATTTTTTAAGTTGCCTAATTCTTTTCCAATTTTCCATGGAACTTCAGATTGCAAGAATTTCTAATTTATTTACACTCTTACTCAGAGCTCTGCTGTTTCCTAGCTTTGTGACTTTAGGCCAGATACTTGTCTTCTCTTGCTTCTGATTCTTCATTCATAAAATGGGGATAAAAATACCAGTGATGATAAAAGGTTGCTTTGAGTCTATCAGTTATTACATGTAAGAGTGCCTGACTCATGATAAATTCTCAGTAAATATTAAGTTTGTTATTATTTTATATTATTATTGTTATTATTATTAAATGTCATGCTTCTCTAGATTACATTGTTTACTACCAATCAGAAGCCATTGTTGGCAAAAGAAGTAGGAAGATAAAAACTAATGAAAAGGTGAATGGAAATGATGGTGTCACAAAGTTGAAAGCTTTATCTACTAGGCCCAAGTTCATCTGGCTGGATCATAGGGATTGTGGCTATGGGCCAGCTGGCTCAGGGAGTTACTGGTTTTGGAAAATGGAATTGTCTGGCATCCAACTGTCTGGCACAGTTCTGGAAACTGTGAAATGGAACAGAAGTACAATTTAATGAAGACCTGCTAGATACCAGGTAATGGCATTCATGTTGTTTTATTTTAGGGTTGTCAGTATTTTTATTTTTATAGATTATAAGGGAAAAGATACAGACATCAGTTAACTTATAGAATGTTACACAATTTTAAATCGTAGTGTTGGAATTCAGTCTTGGTTTTGTCTAAATCTAAAGTTAATAAACTCTTCTTTCTCATGCTTTATTTTGATGGAAATAAGCAATGAATTTGCAAGAGTTTCTGATATACAAATTAAATCTATCTCAATGTGGAGACTACCTTCATTTTATATCAGAACAAAAACTGTCCTTTCGGGAATGTTGGCTTCCTGCAACCAAGGGTAACCAGGTAAGGACATAGCTGGCTAGAATCTTTGGTGAATGGAGTGAAAAAGTAAGGGTACTGGGGGCAACAGCAATCAATTTCTAGATGTTAATATTAACACTCTAGACGTGACGCCATTACCAAAGAGAAATGATTTTGGCTCTTCTCTAAACTAATAATCTCTATATTCAGCTCAGCCAAGTCCACACTGGCACTCTGGAAAACCAGAGACTTTAAAAGTATGTCTACAACACACTAAAGGTACACAGAAAAAATAAATATCAGATCCCAAACGCCTCTCAGAGAATAGCTAGTTCACTTAGCAGATGTATTGATTAAAACACACAATACTTCCCACCCCGAACCCCAGAATTTCTGATTCCTTAAGTGTCAGGTTTAATGAGAAAATGTGCATCTCTAATGACTTCGCAGGCAATGCTGACGCTGCTGGTCTCAGGCTCTGCTCCAGGAACCACTGCTGTAGTCTCAAACTCACATTTCATATGAAAGTAAACTGAAGCCCAGATGACAGTATATCTGAGGCTGCACAGTAAATGATCTTGGAATGGGAAAACAAAAAAAGGATCACTGAGATGTATCCAAAGGAATTATACAAATCCAAGCTTGTAATAGTATGGTTGTGGGCTTGTCCAAGTTTACTGTTAGTGTTATAGCCACAGTGATGTCCAGACACTTCTGACTAAATTAACCAACAGGAAAGGAATCAACATAATATGTTTAATGCTATTATCTTGTAAATATTTAACAATTCTTTTGAGCCTTATTAGAACTACTTCTATTACTCCATTTTAACATTGTAATAAAAATTAATGAAGCAGATTTTTGTCTGAAATGCACTAGAAAATGTTTGACTATGTAAATCATGTAGTAAATATTGTGTTCTCAAGGAAAAAAATAATTTTATTTTCTAGGCCAAATTAGATGGACTGGATTTGGTTGGCAAGAGTGCTTTTTGAAAATTATTTGGATGCTAAGACGGGGTTTAGAGAAAATGACAGCTATCCGCCAGGAGTAATAAAGACAGAAAGAACACCAAGCATTACGTATTATCAAATTTTGGGATGTCATTGTCATTTGTGATGTTTTTCTTATTTTTCATATAAAATATTTATATTATTCTAAATTTGCTGAAAGTTTATGCTACTAGTTATGATCATGAAAACATTCTTTATCACATATTGTTCAAATATTGATTGATCCACCAAATAAAATTCTACATCTGTTATAGATGAACAACCTATGAATTCCAAGGTTCTGCTGTGCTACTCAAATATATGCAAAGCTATTTCTATTGTGAGTTTTGGAATTTTTCTTTTTGACATGACACAGCCCATGATCACATTTCTACAAGATACAAGGACTATAACATTTTGCTAAAAACTTCTGAGTATACACAGCCTTCACTGCTAAGAGGCATGAGTAACACCCCAGACAAACTGAAACCATACTCCTGTATGAGCATTCCCCTTCTTCTTTCATCCTGTTTAACTGAGGCAAGAACTTGATTGCATTTAGTAGTTAGCAGAGATCATTAGCCACAATCACTCCCTTTTTCCTTCGTTTATACCTTTTACATTCTTCAGAAACAACAGCCTACAGAGCCTCCCAAAGGAACAGAGACAATAGAATTAAAATGTAGAAGTTTGGGGCCCAGTGATAAATTAGATGAATTTCATCCTTGTCAGAGCTGTGTATTCTTCTCATGATGATGCCCTACCAATGAAATATACTCATTTCAGGGGTAATAGCCTGTGGGCCCAATCAACCAAGTACAGAAGAGAGACTCATTTCCTGAAGCAAATTTTTTATCAGTATCTATATGAATCTGTGTATTAAAAATTTACAGAAATTTAAAACTGATATGAAATACAATAATCTAATTTTCATTTTCATACCATTGTAAGTTTTGCTATTTGAAATATTTGGCAAAAATGAAAATAAAACAAACTAGGTCAGGAAATTACATATTTCATCACTGTTAAAGGACTTCATTCAGTTAAAAGAGTATCATAATTTTTCCTTCAAGGATATTTTTGTTGTTGCTCTGTTATAATTTTATTGGAAACAGGCAATTTTAAGCTTGACAAAGAAAGGTAAACTAGAAATGGATTACTCACCATCTTTTCTTTCACATGCATTATGTCAAGGGAAAAAAATAATAAAGGCACTTAAACATTTCACTTAAATATATTGAAATTCACAAAAATCAGCATTAGTTTGTAGTTAGCATTAACTAAAATCATATAAATGACTTCTTATATCGTTTATCTTATGTTACTTTTATATTTTCCAACTCATCTCCACATGCCTTTTTTATTCCTTCAAAAATAAGTATTCAATCTAAAATATCAAAAAGTTGATGTTTTGTCAACATAATGTTTTTCTTTAAAAATCTACGTTAGAATTATAGTTGAAAAGAAAGTAAAATATGCCAAAAAAATAGATTAAAGATGGCCACAGATTATTTGCCATGCATTCTTTTAAAAAGTATTAGAGTAGTGAAACAAAAGCATTCACAGTGCTTGGATATAATTTTGGTTTAAGGCAATTGGTCCTCTGGACCTCATATTTTCAAATTATGATTATTTGAAAACAATGTTAATGGGGGAAGTGAGTGTATATAAAATTACGAAAATGGAGAGTCACTCATGGTTTGTTAGTGTATTTCTTTGCATGTTAGCAGCAAGGTAGGAACAGTGGAGTCAGGAAAATTATTTTACCAGTATCATCCCAAAAAGAAACATGGATTCTCAGAAGATTTTGCAGTTTTTTTTCTTTATATCCTTTTATATATTGAAAAGGTTGGTTCATCTGTAACTTGGTAAATTACTAAAGCTAGATGTGTTAATTTCCATATAGTCAACATACATTTCATCAGTCATCACAAATATCTAAACTATGATTACTTAATTTATATTTCCCCAGAGTGACTTTCAGAGAACACCAGTCCTATAGGATTTGCACACATACAAATAAAAATAATTGGGGGCAAATAAATAAGAAACTATTTAAAGTGCAATCTCCCTCTTGAGAAATTATAATGCCTCTTAACATACTGGAGAAACCAGAATTCCATTATTAAGGAAAACAAATGATGACGGGACAAATTATCACTCTACAGAACTAGTGATCTGTGGACATACTACAATAAAGGCTGCATGTAAACATAGATTTAGAAACTACAAATGAAATCAAAATAAAGAAAAATAAAAATGTGAATATCCAATAAGGAACCAAATATGCACACATAAGTGGCTCTTTCTAACTCTTCCATGTCTTTAAAATGTAAAAACAAGACTGAGGTGACTTTGATTCAGATAAGAGGTTTGCTGACTATTTTTCTGAAGTTCTTTGTGGCTTTAGACATTGATTTAGAAACATAGGTTTAACAAAGTCACATTTTATTATTTTACCATTTGCTTCTCTTTTTTTTAATTTTATTTATTTATGTATAGAGAGGGGAGAGAGAAAGGGAGGGAGAGAGAAAAACATCAATGTCTGGTTGCCTGGCCTGCAACCCAGGCAGGTGCCCTAGACTAGAAATTGAACCGGCGACACTTTGATTTACAGGCCGGCATTCAACCACTGAGCCACACTGTTACAGAACAACAAAGGGCCAAGGGGGGTCCCGAGGGCAATATACTATTACTGAAAGGAACCCCCCCAGGTTTGTTATGTCCGCCGCCTTATAGGAAAGACATCTCTCAATGCCAGAGATTCATGAAAAGGAAAGGAAATGTTAACTTAATGCTATTCAGACTTAAAGTAGTGACCTAATGTCTTCATCAAAACCCCAAAGTCCCTTAAAACACCCACAAACACATACAGTCATTCCTTCCTTTCCCCTGTGTCCAGTCTGGACACAGGAAAAGAAATAGAAGTCCTCAGCTCAGGCAGCCCCTGGTTCTTCCCAGTAATCCATCTTGACTGGTAGGCCTCCCTCAGTTCCCGGCACCATCAGCTGTGTCGCCACACCTGATGCTGGGATCTCTGCTAAAGCTGGGTGATGGTTCGCCCTTCTAAAGCTGGGAGGGTCCCCACTCTGGCATAGCCACGTGGTCCTTTCTCCAATGGCTGCCGAGTCTCTCCTCTCAATGGCTGTTGCATCTCAGTTTAAATCCCCTTAGCAATCTTCCTCTGCAGCCCCATTTCCGACTCCTCCCACATTCACTTACACTTGCCAGCGCTCTCACGTCCTTCCAGCTTTACTGGGCTTCCACCATCAGTCTGGGCAGATGCGGCCCCATATCATGGAGCCAATCTTCTCTACGCTCCCACACAGGCACTGTAACTCGGGGGACCTGTCCCCCAGTTTTGTCTTGGTGGGGAAGTTACTTCCATTCCCCTGGCTCAGAGCTTGACCACAGCTATTTAACATATCTATGCAAACCAGTTAAAGATTATAGATATGTTAAATGGCCATGCCAGAGGTTAGCTTCAAGGCTGTTGCTATGCAAAACAGCTCTCATGGGCCCTTTTCCATTTGTCCCTTCCCCTAACCCATACCTGAAGGGGGAAGGGGTGAGGACATCCTATATGTCTTTCTAATATTTTCTGGACACCCTGAGTTCTGGGCCCCATTCCAAATCCCTATTTAGGGCCCCCCTCTTGGCTGCACAGTGTAACAACACCAGCCAGGGGCCATTTGCTTCTTTATCTATGACTTTATCTCAGTTTCCTCCTCAGTAAAATGGGAATAATACCAAATATACAAGATTGTAAGGACTGAGTGAGTTAATATACCTAATGGGTTTATTTGACAGTTCATTGGCATATTTTGGGAACTGGTTGACTTTGAAATTTCACTCTAGTATGAATGTCTTAAATGAGGAGTTCTTACATTTTTATTGGAATAGTACAAAGAAACGAATTATTTTTAATTGTTTTTTTCTCTTTTTAAAGATTTTATTTATTTACATTTAGAGAGAGGAGAAAGGAGGGAGAAAGAAAGGGAGAGAAATATCAATGTGTGGTTGCCTCTTGCTCTCTCCCTACTGAAGACCTAGCCCACAATACAGTTATGTGCCCTGACTGGGAATCTAACTGGTGACCCTTTGGTTTGCAGGTTGGCACTCAATCCACTGAGCCACACCAGCTAGGGCAAAAAGAAACAAATATTAAATTTATACTTTTGTGCATAGATTAAATACATCTTTAAGTATAGCGCCAATGATTTTTTCATCATCAGTATACCCTCCAAATTAGCAAAATCTCCTAAAAAAGAACAAAAACTTAATGAACAAATTGATTAATAGAGGTAGAAAAATAATAGATATATACAGCAATCCACAAACACACTAGTTAATAACTATATTATTATGGGATATTTCTGAACAATTACCACATAACAAGATCATGTTTTATATTGTTTATAGCCATAAAATATATGCAAAGTCCTCATTTAACTAAGTAGTCTATGATCCTAAAGTTTACCAGCCTCCAAATCTCTGTTCCCACCTATAGTCCATTGAGGCCACATCCAACCAATTTAACTAGGGAGCATTTCATATCATCTCTTAAAATAGGTTGCCTATGTGTCATAATCTCATAAATTAGAAGTTTAATTAAAAGAGTTCCCTCTGGCTGGCGTAGCTCAGTGGATTGAGCACGGGCTGTGAACCAAAGCATCGCAGGTTCAATTCCCAATCAGGGCACATGCCTGGGTTGCAGGCCATGGCCCCCAGCAACCGCACACTGATGTTTCTCTCTCTCTCTCTTTCTCCTTCCCTTCCCTCTCTAAAAAATAAATAAATAATGATCTTTAAAAAAATATTAAAAAAATAAAAAATAAAAACACATTTCGCTGAAAAAAAGAAAATTAAAAAAAAAGAGTTCCCACAGAACACCTAAAATTTTCAGTGAAGACCTCACACTTCCAAAATACCCAGTAAAATGTAAATGGATTTACTTGATAGGAAGAATTAAACAACAACTAACATATTGGCATTATAAATGCATCCATAGTGTCTATAAAGCTATTAGCTACTAATTCAAAAAGAAGTGAATGAAGTCAAGGAACTACTAAGCAGGTAAATGTTAGAGGCGGTATTTACTAGGCCAAAAATGCTCAAGGCAGTGCTGTGATGTCAAGCCTAGGGGTGTTCCACTTTGTAATTTGATGCCAGGGATGGATAAGTTGGAGCAGGCAATGAAAATAGGTAGAAAAAGAAAGAGAGATATCAAAAATAAATATTCTTCTTCCAGTGGAATGGTTTTGTCACTGTGTGCAAATGTGGCTAATGTGGATGCATGGGGGTATTTTTAAATACAATTGTATTTCGTAAAAGAAAGTACAGATTACCCATAATTAATAAAGTTTAAGTTTGTCCATTTGAATTTATGGAATTAACATATAATATCCAAATCTATGTCAAGTTTAGACCTTGCATAGGTGCAGTAAAAAGTGCAATAAAATATTGTTACACTTAGTATACTTAATTATATCCTACAAGATTTTGGCAATTTATAGCTTGCATCTCTTCCACCATGTGATAAATTATCAATGCAGCTGATTTTCTTGTAAAAGAGATAATTTCCCCACACCAAAGGTTTTGATAAGCCTCTTGGGTGCATGGAAAAGGAAGGGCTGGGTGAGACCACTAGAGGTGGTGTGTTTGAAAATATAGATGTTTGCTGAACTACGTTCCTAGGGCAATAAGAGTCAACTAACTCACGGCTGAACTTTCAATAGCCTAAGTAGAAAGAAATACTAATCACTAGGGCTGAATCAGAGGAACAATAAAGGGTCCTAAGAGGCTCTGCAAGACAAGGATATGAGTTAACAGTTACCAAGGGAAGTATCTTTTGGAAAAAATATCAGATGTATAAAGGAGAGTGATCTAGTTTTGTAGGTGATATGTGATACAAATCTTTCCCCCCTTTTCCTAAATAAATCTTTAAACTTCCATTCCTATAAAATCATGTACAAATAAAGTTGGGAAAGAAAAGCCCTATAATTCTATGAGAAGGAGCAATCTTTCAAGATTATTTGCTATTACAGTAAGTACATTTGTAAAACATTTTAAACAACTGACCTAGAGGTAGGTATTATTGTTCTTGCAATTCCCAGATTTACAGGTAATAAAATAGAAACTCAGCAAAATGAAATGCCTTAATTGGCTAAAAGAAGCAATAATTAAAATAATTCAGGTCTAATTTTGCATCTGATTTTTTTTTCTGACCACCAGGCAAAGACATATTATTGCTATTCATGTAGAAAGAAGCATTTGGATACACATATTTAAACATTCTCCTTATTTGGAGGTGACAAGAAAAAAATAGCTGATAAATTTGAAATTTCTGTAGCATAAACATTCTAGCTGGAGAGAAAAAAGACAATAATTTTGAGAAGAAATCATGTTTTGATTCTGTACAGGGATGAATCACCTGAAAAGCACTAAATATTTTAGGAAATTATCATGCTGGCTATTTGACATTTGAAAGAGATAAAGGATTCAACCAGAGATAATACCTATACAGTGCATGACCTACATAAAATATCCATAACACCAAGAGATGTGCTCAAAAGGACAACAAAAGAATGGAGAAGTCAGGGAAGCCAGACTAACAGTGGGAGTGAAAATAAATCTTTCTTTAAGCCCACTGAGAGAGAAGAATCCTAATGGAAAAAAGATGATGCTCATGAAATGAATGTGGCCATAGCTACAGAGTACTTGAGAGAACAAAATCACAGGTTAACAAGTAAGAGTCACACATTTCAAAATTTTAGATATTAGCTGTGACTATAGGCCTATTCCAATTACTGAAAAAAGTATTACATCTTACAGAATTTTGTATAAACAGTCCCCAGGATATATTTTCCCAAGCACTGCCAGCACATTTGTTGAAAGGAAACTACAGCCAAAGTGTGGTAAGAGGGTCATTTCCACTTTTGTGTGCTGCCAAGGCTTGAGGATAAGGCAGGAGGGGTCAAATTTAAGGATAGAAGCGTTCTCAAATTGAAGTTACAATGACCAAAAGAGAGTGACATGCCACGAGCAACAAAAACCTGCTTTTATGTGAGAGTGACAGAGTTGAGTAGTTGCAACAGAAACTGTATGATCTATAAATCTTAAATATACACTACATCAATGTGTCTATTTAAAATGTCATAAATTACTGTGATGTATTCATTTCATAAGCAATGCCTATTTCTATTATGATTTCTCTTTGCCACTGTGATTTACCTTGTCCATTACACTATGATTTCCTAGAAAGAAGGCTTATTTCTACCACAGTTCTTTGCACATAGGAGGACTTAAAAAACTATTAAATTAATAACTACCCCAAATAATTTGAGCCAATTATTCAGCAAGTACCAGTTACATGAATGATTCTGAATAAAGTACATCATTGGTAGGGTGAACTGACATGAAAGAAATGGATAACATTATCATAACCTTTGAAGAGTTCATAATTTTATTACAGAAATAATACAAATTCAAGAGTATCATCTACATAACAATACAGAGCAGTATATTATGCAAGAATCAAATACTTATTAGAGGCATAGACTCTAACAATAGTAGATATTATGTTCATAAGAGCTAAAAATTCTTAAATGTTCACTATGTGCTTCATTAAATCCTAATGTGTTACCTTAATTATGCTTCACAACAAATACATATCTGAATATCATTACCATTTTTATTTTCAAATGACAAAGCAGTAACATTTTGGAGTCACATAGGCTGAGTTAGAAATGGAATCCAGTTAATAAATTCTTATTTTTTAAATAATATTTTCACACAAAAAAAGTTGAACTTGACCCACAATAGGTATTTAATATATCTTAGGCTATTCAGAATCTGAAGATGCACTAAGGGAATTTAATGGGTGAGGGGATTATTAAATGTAGAGCTGAGAGATGAAAAAGAGTTTCGTGATGAGGAATAGAAATAATTTCTATAGATCAAAAAAAGAGAGAAAGTCAGTTAGGATTGGAGAAGGTGATAAAAAAACAAGGGCTTCCTGGCTGGCATAGGTCAGTGGATTGAGCACGGGCTGCAAACCAAAGTGTCGCATGTTCGATTCCCATTCGGGGTACATGCCTGGGTAGTAGGCCATGACGCCCAGCAACCGCACATTGATGTTTCTCTCCCTCTCTCTTTCTCCCTCCCTTCCCTCTCTAAAAATAAATGAATAAAATATTTTAAAAATTTTTAAAAAACAACAACAAGGGCTTGTTTTAAAGGGTGTGATTGGCCTCCACATTAACTAATAGTGTAATAGACTTCTACTTTAACTGAGGAATCAAAAGAGTAAATTTGTATATAAAATTTAAAAATAGAATATTGCCTTCTTAAATTAGCAAAGTTTCATTTGCTAAAGTTTGTTGTTGTTGTTTTCAGAGCAAGTATTCTATATACATATTTCTCTCTTCCATAAATTATATAGATTGCAAAAACAACAAAAGACAAATTACTTTCTTTTTTCTTCTATTATATTTAAAATACAGGTATAAAGTAGATAATAAGTGCTATATTAATATAAGCAGCAGGAGCTGCAAGACGAATTTTTGCAATTATGAGGCTGCTCTAAGTGTTAAAGAGCCAGAACATCTTTAAAAGAAAACATTCAGTGCTCAACCGAGAATGAAGCTTGTGTGTTCAACCTAGCTCAGTCTTCCTTCATATATATATAAAAAAAATAGAGCTTCTTTCTACTTCAAGTCCTTAACTCATTAAAATTTACACTTCAAGAGACAAGGTGAAGAGAAAGGCAGTTATGATAATTATATCTTCTCACCCAGGGTGTATTACCTTCTTTATATTTCAGTGGGCAATCTAATTTCGCTATCCAAAAAAAATTACTACCAACTGAGAGACAAGATGATATTCGTATATGTGAGGTGTTCACAAATGCGTAATGCAAAGCCCTGTGGAAAACTGAGAAAGTACAAGTGCCTACCTATTGTTGTGATTTTCAGTATTCAGAAGGACTGAAATCATTATGTCCCAATAAGACACGTAGCTATAAAACACTAGAAGAATAGTTTTCACCCATTATATTCCATAGTAATGTGCTACACCTCTACTTAAACTCGGGATGCTTCATAGTTATCAATTTTGCTTATTCTCTCTCTCTTTCTCCATCTAGATTGACATTTTTTGAGAGTAGGTAATAGAATACAAGGTGCTTTCTATACATTATTTTATTTAATCTTCACACCATAATAGGAACTAAGCATAGGTAACCCAATTTTTTAAGACATAAGAAAATTAAAGCTCAGAGAGTTTAAGAAATTTTACATTTAAGGATAATAAGGATGAAAACGTTAAAGCAATTTAAGCAAGACCTAGAACTGCTTTGAAGAGCCAAGATTCAAGCCCCCACCCTTTCTGATATCAGATCTTGTGATTTTAAGCAGTGAAACCAGAAATGTGGTTCTGAGCTGTTTGAATGCAAAGCCCATGTCATTGACACCTTTATCACTTCTTTGGTACAAAACTTGGAACCATGTCTTTCAAGATATTTGCTAAGATAAAGATAGATGACATAGCACTATACAAAGTTGCAATGCTGTAAAATTATTTTATACAAATATGTTTGAAATTGTTGGCATATATAAGAGTTGGGGAGCTAAGTTTCAGTGAAAAATAACTCCACTAGACACACAGCTAGGTTAATAATATGGTTATGATGGACTAAATTGCACTGAAGTCCTGACTCACAATGTGTCTGTATTTAAACAAAAGGCTTTTACAGAGGTAAAGTTGAATGAGGTCATGAGATCCTAATCCAACATTACTGGTGTCTTTATCAGATGAGGAAGAGACTGTAGGGATGTATGCATACAGAGAAAAGAGCATGTGTGAACATAGCAAGGAGATGGATATTCCCAAGCCAAGAAAGAGGCCTCAAGAGAAACTTGTCTACACCTTGATCTCAGACTTCTAGCCTCCAGAACTGTGAGAAATAGATTCTGCTGTTTAATCTACCCAGTCTCGATATCTTGTTACAGGAGTCCGGGCAGGCTAATATAACCAAGTAGGAGATGATGGGCATGTATGTGCATTGGTATAACAGGAAGCACTTTTTTTTACACAAAAATGTACTCGTTTTCTTTAAATAATGTCTGTGTTAGTCAGGATTCCACTGTAACAGAAATCACCTTCCATTAAAACAGGAAACGTTATCATAAAAAAGCTGCAGCTAATATCATATTTAATGATGAAAGAATAAAAGTTTTATCCTAAGATCAGCAACAAGACAACAACATCTGTTTTCAGAACTCCTATCCATCATTATTACTGGATGTGATACCCAGTGCAAACAGGTGAAAAAGAGAAGAAACAAAAAGCATCCTGATGGGACAGAAAGCAGTGAAATTATCCTTACCCACAAAGGAAATGATCTGCCTGGCAGACCAGAGAAATCTGATAGACTCAACAGAAAAACTACTAAAGCTACTGAGCTTAACAAGTTTTTACAACACAAATCAATGTAAAAACTTGGTTTATTTTTATATACTAGCAAAGAACAATTGAAAATTGAAATTAACAAGGAATATTACAAACACTACAATCAAAAATATGAAATATTTGAGGATAAATCAGATCAAAGATCTGTAAGACCTATAAATGAAAACAATAAAATATGGTTAAAAGAAATTAGAGAAGATTTAAATAAATTGAGAGACTCATTCATGGTGGAAAGATAATATTTTTAAAATGCAACTCTCTTAAAAGTATTATTAATGTATATTTGGTCCAGTCTTTTAATTGTTTTAAGCAGGAAGTTAAATTTGGTTCCATTTATACCATTTTGGTAAAAGTAAAAATAACTAAAGGTGTTTTGATTCTGATATAAAAATAAAATATATTCAACAAATCATATGGAGTCAAGAGGGACAGAGCAAGAGAAATTTGAAAATGTGGTTTTACTCTACTTTAACAATTAAAGTCTGTTGCCAAGAGCAAGTCACTTCATCTTTCTGAGCTTCAGTGTTATTAAAATTCATGTTGGAAAAGAAATGAAGTCTGAATTCAGTTATGGACTTAAGAGCTGTTTCTGCTGTTTATTAGGTGTTTGCATCCAGTTGGTTAATTTCTGGTACCAGAAATCCTTATATACTAGGATTTACACTTGATTTTTTAAAAAGGTTCCTCTGGAGCAAAAAGGGTAGGTAATTAACGGCCATTTTTTTTTGTAAATCAGTCAAAATTATACCTATTTTTGTCAGATCAGCAAAAAATATATTTCTTGGTGTGCCACAGGTTTTTAGTAAGTAGTTTATGTGTGCCATTAGATGAAAAGGGTTGAAAATTGCTGATATAGGGACTTCCTGCAAGATGGAGGCATAGGTGGATGCACCGTACCTCCATGCACAACCAAGATTAGAACAACAACAATTTAGAGCTAGAATAACACCCAGAACTGATAGAGAATTTATCTGAATGGAAGTCAGACAGCCAAGAAGTTGAAGTAGATCATCCAGACCGGTAGGAGGGGCTGAGAGGAGGAGCGGGTGCTGGTCGAGGCTCAGGGAGATCAGGGAGAACTGGGCACATAAGGCAACTGGGAGCACGTAAGCCTTACGGGACTCAGCAGTGGACCCTGAGTACGCAAGCGGCAGCTGGTGGACCCAGTGAGGCGGCATTGTGGACCAGGGCAGAGCGCGCAACCCAGGATCCCAGAAAAGGGACTGAGATCTCAAGAGAATGGAGCTACCACCATTGTTTCCTCCCGCCCCCACATACAACGTTGCAATCTAGCGACTGGGGTGCCCAGCCCAGGTGAACACCTAAGGCTCCACCCCTCACCAAAACAAGAGCAACCAGGCTGAAAAAAGAAAAAAAAGGAGAGAGAGAGAAAGAGATATATCTCCAACAGAACAGCTCAGTCCCCCAGGACTCATCCTTTTGAGTGACCAAGAAATAGCCAATCTGTCAGATGCACAGTTCAAAACACTGGTGATCAGGAAGCTCACAGAATTGGTTGATGTTGATTTTGGGTGCAAATTAGATGAAAAAATGCAGGTTACCATGAAAGAGATGAAGGAAGATGCACGGAGAACCAATAGTGAAGGGAAGGAAACTGGGACTCAAAACAATAGAGTGGACCAGAAGGAAGAAAAAAACAACCAAACAGGAAAGAATGAAGAAATAAGAGTTTGAAAAAATGAGGAGAAGCTTAGGAACCTCCAGGACATCTTTAAACGTTCCAACACCTGAATTATAGGGGTGCCAAAAGGGGAAGAAGAAAAGCAACAGATTGAACACATATTTGAACAAATAACAAAGGAGAACTTCCCTACTCTGGCAAAAGAAATAGACTTCCAAGAAATCCAAGAAGCTCAGAGAGCCCCAAAGAAATTGGACCCAAGAAGAAACACAACAAGGCACATCATAATTACATTAGCCAAGGTAAAAACGAAGGAGAGAATCCTAGAAGCAGCAAGAGATAAGGGGACAGTCACCTACAAAGGAGTTCCCATCAGACTGTCAGCTGATTTCTCAAAAGAGACCTTACAGGCAAGAAGGGGCTGGAAAGAAATATTCCAAGTCATGAAAGGCAAGGACCTACATCCCAGATTGCTCTATCCAGCAAAGCTCTCATTTAGAATGGAAGGGCAGATAAAGTGCTTCTCAGATAAGGTCAAGTTAAAGGAGTTCATCATCACCAAGTCCTTATTTTATGAAATGTTAAGGGGACTTATCTAAGAAAAGAAGATAAAGAAAAAACATGTATAGTAAAAGGACAGCAAACTCACAATTATTAACAACCACACCTAAAGCAAAACCAAAAGAAACTAAGCAAACAACTAGAACAGGAACAGAACCACAGAAATGGAGATCACATGGAGGGTTAGCAACAGGGGAGTGGGAGGAGGAGAAAGGGGGAAAAGGTACAGAGAATAAGTAGCATAGAATGTAGGTTGAAAATAGGGAGAGGGTAAGAAAAGTATGGAAATGTAGAAGCTAAAGAAATTATAAGTATGACACATGGACATGGCTAGAGTGGGGGATATGGGTGGGAGAGGGTGTACAGGGTGGATGGGAGTGAAGGGGGGAAAATGGGACAACTATAATGGCATAATCAATAAAATATATTTAAAAAAAGAAAAAGAAAATTGCTGGTATAGATGGATTTCCAGATATCAGCAGACTACTTCTACCTTATCTAAGAATTATGAAGCAATCAACCATCAAACTAAGACAATAAAAATGTTGGACACATTAAAATAGGTGAAAAATCTGAAATAGTAATCTCAGAAAATGAGAAAGTATAGTAGAAATATCTGGCAGTATTAATAGCCAATTAGAAATTCAAAGATCCTAGTGAAATTCTCCAGCACTTTTCAGTTGTCCAACCAGATTTACCCAGAGAAAGAGATTAATCAGGTGACTCTGACTAAGAGACAGAGGATTAAAGACTGAGAGTGTAGAATTATAAGGTCCGAACTGAATTGTGAAGGGAGGGAAGAGAGTGTGATCATGGTCAGAGGAACTGAGTTCTTCATGGGGGCCAAAATGATGGTGGGGTTAGAAGTACTTGAATAAGTAAATGGAATGATAGAAGGTAGTATTCAAAATACTAGGGAGGAATATATGAGAGGGAGATGAGTATAGTGCAACCTAACAGCATAAACTTCAATTAAGTTGAGAATTTTTAGAGGAGGAGAGTTTGTTCGAACAGTACTTAGCAAGAGAGCACAACAACTCCATCCATTTATGACCCCTGTGACCTGCTGACCTTTGCCTTGACTTCAGTCTTCCACAGAAACCACAGTAAGTCTAGACAGGGTAGCAATGTGTAATCCTTAACAAAATAAGATTTAAACTGAGTTGGATTCCTTTACTTGGATTGGCCATCTATTAGTTGGATGAGGTTGTTTAAACTTTCTAGTTTACAACTTCCAAAATTCTCAAAGGATAAGTATATAGTTTGAAGTAGGTTTAGAGTGCTCAGAAGAAATGGCTAAAATATATGGACTCAGAAATAAAATGTTAGCAAATATAAGTAATTATAAAATTGGCTATTATTATTCTATTGTTTATTATTATGCTGTGGCTTCAAGAAACAAAACTACAAATCGAATTAGAGGTTATAGTAAGATAGGTACCAATTCAATCCAAGGAAGTTCAATACCTCTTGAACATCTAGAGGTATCCTGACTAAAACATTAGTCCATTATTTTTCTTCCTTAATCTATAAGCTCATCAGGAAAGGAGGAGCAAATGACAGGCATTTCATCCTACTTTCTGAGAGGGCAACAGGGACTCTGCTTCATAGATTTCTGAGTTACTGTTATGGTCTGAATGTTTCTGCAAACCCCCCCCCCAAAAAAAAATTAATTGTTGAAGTTCTAATCCCCCAAAAGTGGGGCTTGTGAAGATGATTAGGCCATAATTCTCATAAAAGGATTAGTGCCATTCTAGTGATCCCAGAGAGCTTGCTTTCACTTTCCCCCATTTGATGGCAAAGCAAGAAAATGCCCTCTAAGACAAAGACAAATCTTACCAGACACCAAATCTGCCAGTACCTTGACCTTGGACTTCCTATGCTCAAGAACTGTAAGAAATAAATTTCTGTTATTTATAAGCCACCCAGTTTATGGTATTTTAGTTATAATAACTTGAATAAACTAAGACATACTTTTTTTTTTCTCCAACCACGTTAAGAGATCTGTTCTTCCTAATTCTGTAATTGGTACACACTTGAGCTATGTATGAATCATCTTTGGGAAACAGAATTTCTGATGGGAATAGAAAGTTATATAAAATCCAGAGAACTAAATAATCAGTGGAAAATCATGAGCAAAGTCATGAACATGAGATGTGGCAATGAAATGAGACTTGGAAATGATGTCTTCTGTTCCAGCAGCTGCATATGATGGACATATTTTTTGTATGTTGCATACAAACCAGCCTTCAATTAGGCCCTACCTGCCTAACTGAAATTTGGCCCACGAACTAAATTAAAATTATATTGTTACAATAAAGCATATTGATCATTACCTCTGTCAGTGGGACACATTCCCTACCAGGAAATTGTTCCTAATAACACAGCAGGATATACTTTGCACACCTGGATGATATATCTGTCTGAAAAACCATCTTCATGTAACTTGACAGAACATTCTGCTCATGTTATTCTAGTCTGAATTGGAAATGATAGCATGCTTTCTGCAATCCTCTCTTTTCTCTTTTTAAAATTCCCAAAAGACTAATTTCTTTATTATCTCATTTATTGTGAGTGCTATAGTCTTTCTTACTTGCATTAACTGGCTTTGATTTCAGTGCCAATTCTACATTAATTCCATGCAGGGCACTGAGTGACAAAGTGCTGATGCTAATGTACTGGAAAACAAAATCCTTCAGTTTGTATCGATTGAACTAGAGTGCTTAATACAAAACTAGATCCTTTTCTATTTTTCACTTTTCTCATTCTCCTGAACTCAGTTATTTTTCTTTGTCCAGGTTTTATTCTTTGGATTACTTTTCAGAAGATGGCAAGGAAAAGACATGGATAGATGCTGTTTCTAAATTACAAATCAGCTTTTTGAAAAGTGAACATTTCTGTTAAATCAACTAGATGCCTCCCCAAATATTTCAAATGTTTAAAGAAGTGAACCTGTCTGAATTTATTGGTTGTAACATTAGGTAACTATAAGATAGAGACAGGAAAAATTGACATAAAACATATATTAGAATACATTCTACTCCGTAAAAATGTAAAATTTAAATTTCTATGTCTTTTTACTTCCTATTTCCATAACCACAATTTTTATGCATCCCTCTTTTACTATGGTAAGAAGGTTTTTTAATCTTTCTAAAATACTATTTCAATAGTGTCATTTGCAGAATTTTTTTTAAAAAGGCATCTTACCCCACAGGCATACAAGATAAATTTTAAGCTCCTTAAACTGGAACTCAAGAGATTGGCTAATCTAATTAGCCCCGCCCTTCTACTCTTCTACTTCAAATTCCTGCTCAAGCCAAATAGACCTACTCATTGTCTCGCTTTGCCACTTTCGTGCCTTTGCTAAAGGCAAGTTATTACCCTTCCTATCTACCTGTCAAAATAATATTCCCCAGCAAATTCTATACAAAATCTCACCTTCCTTTCTATATTACAATACTCTTACTGGTACAAACCTCTGTCAGTGACAATCATAAATATTTCCATGTCATAAAATAATATTTGATAAACACGAAGCTTGAGAGTTGCCCACTTTCTTAGGAGGTCTAAGTATTATATGGAAAACAGGCTGGTCCTTGCAATAAGTGGTTTTATTATGACAATTCTTATTTTGTCAAATTTACATTAACATTTTTGTCTAACCAACAAGTTTGTTTTGTTTTTACAGACTTCTCATATTTCTAGCCATGGAAGATGCTTTTTCAATAGGTTTATTACATTTTTTTTTGCCCCATACAGAAGATTCATGATGATCAGGAATGTAGCTGTTATGTTTTCTTCTACCACAAAATCTACTGTAGCCCAGTACCTGACATGTAGCAGGCATTCAGTACATATCTTCTGAATCAATAATTCACTTCCATAACATTTTATAGGGATTATAATATAAAGATCATACATAATATTAAAATCAAACTTCATCTGAAAAATACTTGTCGGTATACAATCATAAAAAATGATTCTATGTTTTGTTGGAAACACAACATAAAGTATGCTATGAATTCTAACATGGAAACATTTTTTTAAAAATAGAGGAAACTGGTACTTTTCTGATGGCTTAAGTATATATAACCATTTATTGGGGGTTGATAGATTCAAATAGATAAGATATGTTACCTCCAGGTCCTAATTTCAACAAATAGCTATTGACAACAGTTACTGTGTCAGATTCAGGATATATGAATATTAAAATATATCCTTCCACCCTGGCTGGCGTAGCTCAGTGGATTGAGCACGGGCTGGGAACCAAAGTGTTCAATTCCCAGTCAGGGAACATGCCTGGGTTGCAGGCCATGACCCCCGGCAACCGCACATTGATGTTTCTGCCTCCCTCTCTCTCTCTCTCTCCTCTCTCTCTCTCTCTCTCTCTCTCTCTCTCCTCTCTCTCTCTCTCTCTCTCTCCTTCCCTTCCCTCTCTAAAAATAAATAAATAAAATCTTTTAAAAAATATCCTTCCACCAAATGCTCTAAATGAGGAAATTGACAAAGTAATATATAATTTCAATGCATTGTGATGTAGATTATGATACAATAACTACAGATACTGCAAAAGCATTCATTTCATACTGAATTAGACAAAAAAATTCTGACAGGTGGTCATATATGTTAGTGTTTTTTTTAAACTAGATATTAACCTCATTTAAAACAAGCAATGGCAGGGCTAATGAGAAGTTTAAGACAGGTAAAGGTATGACAAATAGAACATCCTATGTAAAAGCATAGTGAATTAAACACACTCAAAAGATGGCAATTATTTTAGTGTGACTCAAATGTGATTATATCAGGGTCTGGGGTGGAAGAGAGTGGGGGATGAGTATTAGAAAAACCATGTATACACTATTTTAGATTTCAATCTGTAATAAAAGGGTGTGTCATTCAAAGTTTTAAATGAAACAACTGGATTTATGCTTCACAAGGACCATTGACAGAAAAGTGTTGAGTGAATTACCAAAAACAAGACAGAAATAAAGGGTTATGATTATTGCAGTAATCTAGATGAGAAATTGTGAAAGTATGAGTTAAGGTGGTAACAGTGAAAATGAAAGAAAAGAGGATATATTTTATAGAAATTAAGGAGAATCAATAAGATTCAGTGACAGATAATGCATCAGGTTAAGAGATGGGACAGAATTAAAGATAACACTTGAGTTTCTGACTTGGTAGACCTTTTAGGCAATGAAAATATTAATCTGGAAAGGAACAGAGGGGGAGAAGCAGATCTGGGAGAGGGGGTATGAATTCCTTCCTAATAACCAGGTTACTTCCTGTTATGTTGGTAGTAGAAGCATGGTTTTACATTTGATTATTTTCAGAATGTAGTCTCCCTCAAGGATAAGAGAGTTGCCACTAAACAATAAGCATATTGTTTAATAGTATTTAATGCTAAAATGTTACAGAATTCTTAAACAGAGGGTACAAACTGTACTTCATTGCATTAAACTCCAACTGTTATGCATCATTGATAGAAATATTTAATACCACTGTTTGTTTCATAACAACTTCATGTCTTATTCAAAGGGATTACTATGTGTTAACTTAATGCCTTCTGCACAAGGGCAGAAGAGAAAGCATTAAGTAAAAAAGGAATCCTTTCATTTAGCATGTTAGTTTAAGACTTCCTGCTCTAGCATTTGTTCACATTATTGTCCTTCATTATAGACTATTTGATTAATGACTTAATGTCTTCAGTTCCACTGCCTTTAAAGATCTTCCTTTCTTCCCATCTGACTTACGGTAACCTGGAGAGAAACAACTGACTTGTATAGTTGACTTGACCAGTGACCATTTTTACCCTGCTCCCTAGTATGGCATTACTCTCAGTTCACATTCCATTTTACTTTAAGTATTTGTTTGAATTTTATTTTTAAAATTATATTTATTAGTCTATATTCGCAGTAGTATACTAACTACTACAGATTTGATGTTTATGTTGAGTGTTTTGAAAAATAACATAACTTTCTTTTATACACTATTATAAAGTGAGCTATGCTTACTTTAAATAATTCTAACAATAAAAACATAATGAGTTAAAAAATCACTCAAAATCCCATCTATCTTAGACAATCTATGTTAATATATTAATACATGTCCTTTCAGATGTGCATATGTATGAGTCTAAGAGAGAGAGAAGAGGGGTCAGTAGTTGATACCAAATTTTATATTTATGGAGTTACACAGTAGTTCCAGTTTTACAAAATTTTTTTAATTAAACAAAGCATTTTATCTATCTTTCCATGGGTACATAACCTCCCCTTCTTTGGATATACCATAATTTTATATCACTACTGTACTTTAATAAATTTCAGGTTATTTTCTTTTTATGAAAGTGTAAAAAGTGCTTCAGTATGAATCCGTGCTACTTATTTGATTATTTCCTTAATGAAAAAAAGTTATATACATATTGCCAAAATACATAGCAGGAGAGATGTATCAGCCTACAAGTTCACCAGTAACACGTAAAACTACCTCTTTCCTTATACATTTATGCTAATATTCTTTTTCTCATCTTTGCCGGCCTTTTATACAGTATCCCACTAGTTTGCACAAAAGCCACTTAGAACAACTTCCCCAGTCACCTTCTATAAGATAGCACCACCTCATCCCACACTCTACCTACCTTATTTATTTTTTATAGCATATTACTGCCTGATACAGCATATACTTGTTATTTATTGTTTCTCTTCCCCCACTAGATTTACACTCTATAAGAGTGTGGATCTTATCACTTTTCTTTAATTTTTATAGCAACATGAGCAGGTGTAGGCATGTAGTAGATATTCCAAACTAAATTGTTAAATAAATTTTGAATGAATTAAAAAATGTAAGATTTTCCATTATGAATTCATTATGTCTAATGACCTCTTTTGAAACTTTATCATATATTAATTTCTTATACTCATATGTATGTATTTTTTATTTTTTACTTTGGTCTATGGGTTAATATATTTATTTTTGAATCAGTATGACACATATTTTTACTACATTTCTTTAAATATATTTGGAATTCTAAAACAGCATGCCACATTCCTATTTTGTTCTTAGAATATTTCTAATAATCTTTTGACTTTATTTTCTTGCAGGTAATCTTTTAAACCACTTAATCAATTTTCACATAATCCCATTAAAATTTTAATTGGAATTGCACTAAATCTAGAGAAATATTTACAGAAATGAGATGAGACATGTCCTTCCTCTTTAAGACAATGCATGCCTTTATTTCAAAATTTAATTTTGAAACATACAAAACTTCATTTGTGTGTATCTATAGATAATGTTATTAGTTTTCTTTACACATAGTCTGAATATGTCTTAAAAGTCTACACCTAGGTATACTATGCTTTTGTGTTATTGGGAGCAAGTTAATTTTCTATTACACTTCCAACTGCTGCTTAAATTGCTCTGTAAAAGATCTTGCACTATTTGAAGCTCTCAGAAACACTACATTATAATACCATAAAGCACAGTGAAACTGAATACATAAAAGTGGTTCCAATAAAATATGTATGGGTTAATAAGCCTAAAAATGGACAAAATCAACTAATATTTGTGTTAAGCTTAAAAATCTGCCTCATTAAAAAATACTGATAGCAATATACTTATAATTTTTTATTGTTGTTCACTTGCGGTTGTCCCCTTCCCCCCACCCCAGTTGCTCTCCCCTGCCCCATCCAACCCACACTCCCAAAAACAATCCCCACCCCATCGTCCTTGTCTGTGGGTCCTTTGTACATATTCCTTTGCTTACCCTTTCCCCTTAATTCCCACAATGTCCCCCACCCCCTTCCCTCTGGTCACTGTTAGTTTGTTCTTTATTTCCATGTCTCTGTTTCCTTTTTCCTCGTTTGTTTGTTGTGTTGATTAGACTCCACTTATAGGTCAGATCATATGGTGTCTTTCACTGCCTAGCTTATTTCACTTAAAATTACATAAATAAAACACATTGATCTTTATATTTAAGATCTATTTTAGAAGTGTAATTGAGTCATGTTTCTAAACTTTTAAGATGGTGATTCTCTGTGTATTAAAAAAAATACATCTTTTCATCTTGGTTTATTTAAAAACCTAGGAGTAAACTCTTAGGAGCAGATGAGAAATAATGCACACACCAAATCAACATGCTCATGCTCTAGGACAGAGTTTGAAAGAACTCAGGCATGCTTTAACTTCAAGAAACTATAAAGCTTTCACAGATGTATCTGTAAGGTTTTTGTTTGTTTTACATAAATGTCATGCTAGCCTTTACATAGTCATGAAAAGTGGTATAGTTTTGCCATTAAGGAGAGAACTAGAAAACTTAAAATAAGTAAAGTTTCCCAAAGGTGTTTGTAAGCCAAACTATTGCTGCTGGGAGAATATGATTGCTAATAAATGTGTTCACAGTCAGTCGAGGAAAAAGCCTGAGTAAGAAGAAAGCTGAATTTTAGCCTTTTGAGTATTTCTAAAATGACCATAAGTTTAATATGTTATAGGACTTCTGGGTACTGATCGCTGAATTGATTACAGCTTTTTGGAGAGACCGATTTCTTTATGCCCTATTTCAGCTCGCAAATATAAACCATAACTCCTACACTGTTACAATCGCCATTATCTGAATGAATCTTCCTGTGTAATTTTCAGTAATCATTTTTATTCTCCCATCTGTGCAAAAGACTACTTGATGTTACCAACTAACCATCTGCACATTTATGGAGAGGCTGCATAGCACCTACTTATGTGAAACCAGCCATATCCCTTCCCATCACAAGCCAAATTTGCCAAAAGAAGAAACTATTATAAATATTTTTAAATGTCCCTGCTTATATTAAATAAAGATGCATGAGATGACTAATGTAGCATAATCAAGCTTCCTAATACAAGCATCAACCATAGTATTTCGATGCTAGTTTTATTCTTTGTGAGGAAAAAAAATGAAGTTTTAAAAATTAATGCATAAAATAAGGAGATAGTTTTAAAGCAAAACTGTGTTAAATTGAGGGTTTTGCATCACAACATTTTCTTGGAAGATAAAAAGACAATTTCTGCCAATTGTGCAAAAACATCTCCCTTTCTCTGCCTTAGTTACTATCCCCCAGGGAACTTTATAGCTTTTCCAGTAGAATAAGATTCTGTTATTCCTCTAGGGAATGAAGAAAGAACTAATCTCACCACTTGATATTCACATACCATACTCTAGTTTTCTGAGATTTTCCAAAGGAGACCCTGCTGTCACTCCCTCTCCTCATCACCCCAGACACTGAGCGCCCACTCCCACATACTGAGGGCCAGCTTTCTTCACTATCAGAGCTTGAATGTTTTGTATCTTTTCTCCAACAAGCTCTTGTATCTTGTGAAATATTTGAATATACTTGACAACTGAAATCACATATTTTACTAATTTTCAAACATATTTCAGTCTCTAAAATTGTCTTTAATGGGATTTACTCAACGGACTGCATATTTTAACAATCAGCTGGTGTGTTCCCTTGATTGTGCTGCATATTTGAATACTAAGGCTTTCTATATATGTTTGATTGAACCTCATACTTTAATGAGCCACATAAATTGTGTCTTTGCAGAGAAGACTGTCACAAACTTAGTACTGAGGTGTGTGGAAGACATGCTCCTTGCACCCTTGAATGCGTGCTTATTATGTATCTGAACGTGTGTTTCTATGTTTCTGTGTGTGTGGAGAGATGTTTTGCTGGTGTCTGGATAGTTGTTATGAGAGATAAGCCAAAAGAAAATGCATTTGCTTTAAAAGGAAAATGAGCACCAATTTCTAATTTTAAGTTCAGGTTTCAACTGAATAGAATTGTGCATTCACTGAAAAAATAAAACTGAAATTCTATTTCTTTGATATAACATTAATATTTTATTTTTTAAGATTTTATTTATTTATTTTTAGAGAGGGGAAGGGAGGGAGAAAGAGAGGGAGAGAAACATCAATGTGTGGTTGCCTCTCATGTGGCCACCACTGGGGACCTGGCCCGCAACCCAGGCATGTGCCCTGACTGGGAATCCAACCTGCGATGCTTTGGTTCACAGACCACGCTCAATCCACTGAGCTACACTAGCCAGGGCCTAATATTAATATTTTAGTGATCGGTCTTCCATACATCTCTTATGTATGTACATGAAACATAGTATATAAACTCTAAAATGCCCTGGTTTTGTAAGTTTGTGCTGAACTCAGTAAGGTTAAATCAGGAAACAGTTTTGTTTTTGCTTTTAAAGAGCTTTGATGGTTCTCATTTTCCTTCTCCTTGTCAGCAATGTGGTCAGACTTAAAGTTTAGCAGTCACTTTAAGGCAATACAAAAGTCTAGTCTAAGCTAAATAAGTATTTTTACCTTACATTCAATGTAAGTTCTCTTTTCTGTCCCCAGATGAGAGAGAGAGAGAGAGAAAGAGAGAGAGAAGAAAGAAGAAAGAAAGAAAGAGAGAAAGAGAGAAAGAAAGGAAGGAAGAAAAGAAGGAAGGAAGGAAGGAAGGAAGGAAGGAAGGAAGGAAGGAAGGAAGGAAGGAAGGAAGGAAGGAAGGAAGGAAGGAAGGAAGGAAGGAAGGGTCAATCACTGGGACTGTCTATTAATCTTTCATCTTTATTGGCTACCAATATTTTCTACCACAAGTGACTAAATGTTCAAATACCGGTTTTCTCTCTCTCTATCCCTCCCTCTCTCCTCTCTCAGAGGGCACATCTGTGGGTTTTTCACCTGCATTTACTGCCCTGCTCCAGAGTGGTCTGCATAAACAATGGACTCCACACATTTCTCACAATGGTGCCTCAGGTCTGGCCGCTGGCAGTATATCCCTAATAGATTCTTTCAACTGAAATCCTGTCCAGTAAAGTCCCTTCAAGACACCTTTAACTCAGCATACACTAGAGCCAGAGTTGCTCCACTATCTTAGCTGCAACACTCAGTGGAAGAGAAGTTTTGTCTTTGGCATTTCTCTTTCCCAGCTTTAGAAGGAGTTTGCATTTTCAGACTTCTATGAGTGTGAGGCCCAGTGGCCCTCACTTCATCCTCTATGCTTTACCAAGAAACAAGGTGGCAAGATACCATTTCATACCCTCAAGAGTCTCTCTGGAAAGTGCACACTGGGCCCAATTCCCCTAACTGTGGCCTAGAGCAAAAAGACAGGAGTGGTCCCAGGTACTCTCTGTCCTTTAAGTTCCTTCCTTGAATCCTCATTCCCAATAAATAGCCTTCTCTTATGAGGATGTTGGGGTGACAATCACTGGGCCAGTTCAGCCAGTCTTAGCCCCCTGAGGGTGTGTCTCGATCGCTTTTTAGATAGTTCTCAAAATCAATTTTCTTCAACCTTGTGGACGAAGCCTAGAATCCTGAGCTACAGAAAGACACTACTCTATACCCTTTTATACACCCAAAGGAATCTACCTGTATCCCATCACAAAGCACATGGCATTTTGTCAGAGAGATCTTTTTTATTATGTCTTATTTACCTCATTTTCTTCATTCCTCACTCTTTCACACCCAATGATAATAACCTGGTAGGTGTCCTTCAATGTATTTCACCATAAAAATATAATCATAAACAAATATATTTATACACATGTAGGATTTGTTAATGTTCTTTAAAAAATAGTGTCATATTATCTATATTTCTCTGCATCTTAGCATTTGCAATCTAGAATGCTGGTTTATAACTATTTCTTTAGTGGCTGCATGATACTACCTTTCTTCTTTTGCTGTAGTGCTTTAGTAAGCATTTGCTGGTGTTATATTTTATGGGATAGATTATTCAAAGTGATGGGGTCAACTTTCAATTTAAATTGTTTTACATTGAAAGGCTACAATTTATACAAATACCAGCAATGTATGAAAAAACTTCCCCCCAACCCCAGAATCACTGCCACTGGCAGTATTTAATCTTTTAAAAATATACTTTGTATTACTCGTATTTAGTTTGTTTCTATCCCTCCAGCCACTTCTGATACTGATGTTTATTGCTAATTTAGATGTGCTAGTGACAATTTTCTATTCATATCCTTTGGCTTTTTTATTTTAGATATTTTTTCTCATCAATTTCTAATTCTTTGTGTGTTATACATATTAATTCTTCAGAACTATGTTTTACAATGGTTTTAAATTTTTATTGTTTATTAAAATGTTTAAGTACATATAAAGTAGAATAATATAGTCAATACCTATTTTTTAACAATATTGGTATTGTTTTTCTTGTTTGCTTCAAGTGTTAGAGTGAATTGTTTTAATTTTTAATAAAAAATTAAAAAATTAACATTTAAAATTTAGAATTAAATTAAAAATTAAAAAAAATAATTAATTGTCCTCTCCTCCTATAATCAGCCATATACTTATATGTATATGTACACTATATAGATATGTACATGTGTACCTTATATATATACACACATATATACTTTAAGTTTTAGGTAGCTGTATGTCTCTTAGAAAGTAAAAATTTATTTATTTAATTTTTTAAAAGATTTATTTATTTATTTTTATAGAGAGGGGAAGGGAGGGAGAAGGAGAGAGAGAAACATCAATGTGTGATTGCCTCTCTTGTGTCCCCTACTGGGGACCTGGCCCACAACCCAGGCATGTCCCCTGACTGGGAATCAAACTGGCAGCCAATTGCTTTTCAGCCTGGTGCTTAATCCACTAAGCCACATCAGCCAGGGCAAAAAAAAAAAAAAAAAAATTAACTACTTAAATAGTAGCTTAAATGGGTGGATTAGCAATGAGATTCTATTTGAATAGGTTGTCTAGTTTAGCAACAGCATGATAAACTAAAGCACCTCATAATAAAAACAATTTCTAAGTTTCATAAACAATCCAGCAGAAAAGAGATATGTAGATGTAATCCTTGATTTATGTGTTACTTAGAACCCTTAAAAAGGGAAAATAACTACAAATGCTATTTATAACAATTTTATCACCCCACTAGAGGGTGAAAATGGGGTTTTACATTTGTATTACTATTCATTCACTTGTGAAGGGAAATTATGGAAAGTATCTTTGATGCCAGGTGCTGCTTGATATCAGGGAAATAGCTGTGGGGAAAACACAGTTCCTGGTGTCAGTTACTCCATCCGTAATGAATAATTGCTGTTTTTGATTCCCCAGGATTTAGCCCATTCTGAAATTTGTATGGGTTTTTAGGTCAGAAATTATGAAGAGCTTGAGATTTTACTCTACTTGTAAAATAAGTTATCTTGGCACAGTGTCAAATATGGTAGCAGAAAAATGTAAACCTCTGTGTCAAAAACACAAAGACATGTCAGACAGATAGTCTGACAAGAATGACAGTAGCAGAAACATCAGCTTAGCATGGTTATCTGAGCCCCATACCCACACCACATGTTAAGGGCCAAGTTTTGGGCACACAGAGAGTGGGGATTACTGAACTAAAGAAAATTTATGTAAATTGCCTGAACTGTAACTAGAAAAGTCAAGAAGAGGGGCTTTCTCCATGAAAATGCAATAATAATGATGATAATAGTGATAATTATATAGGTACTAAGAAATAGCATACTATACATTTTTGTTATTATTATGCTAAGTGATGGCATATCTAAATTACTTTCAACTTATGGTTGAGAAAGCACTAACTTACTATCTTCTTTTAATTTTCTTCATAGCATTTATCACTATCTAAACTGATCACATGAATACATGTACATAAATATATATATTTCTTGAGGATTCCTTTATATAATTATATTATAGAGAGGGAGATTTAAACAAATAAGTAAATATATATAAATTTAAAATTAAATAATTTTAAATTTATAAGTTAAATATATATTTACATATTTGTTTAAAGCTCCCCATTATAATATAATTTAAAAAATAAAGACTTTGTCTATTTTATTTTTCTTGTATTTCAGCTCTTAGAAAATAATCTTGCATGGAGTATGGTCCAAGTAAATATCATTGAATGAAATCTGCTTAGAATATTCAGGTTAAGTAAAAAGCACTTGGAAACTCACAAGCACACATGTATTGATAAAATATAAGGTGTTTTTGGTAGAGCCAGAGAAAGTAATTTTTGGCTGGAGCTGGAAAGCCATGATACAACTAATTTGCAAAAGGTCTGATCATACCATGGTAAGAACATTTTACTGTGAAACGTTGTAGCACCAGGTTTTTCAAAAGGGAAAGTATTTGCAAACATTCTCTTTATGAAAAAACTAGGTCAGCAGCATTGAGAATGAATTGAATGGGGACAAAAGAGAATGACTACATAAATATTATGTAGAAAAAAACAGGTAAGAGGTAAGTGCTGCACTAGGTCTCACGAGATGGATTCAAGTGGTATTTACAGATAGTGTAGACAAGATTGGTGAGTAATTAATATGCGGAGTGAAGCTGGGTAGAGGGTCAACAGAGTTGATGATTCAGATTGAAGTTTGAATATACCGTGTGACTCACTGACTTTAGAACTTCAACTACAGTAATTGTCAACAGTTCCTAAATTCTCTATGGAACTGGGAGTTTATCAGAGGCAAAATGAGTCATTCCAAGATTGAGTCTGTGTGTCAGTTTATGTGAAACAACTGCAGCTGCCTCCACAAAGAACTAAAGAAACAGAAACACGCTTGTGTTTTACTTGACAATATGTAAATAAACTTATATCAAGCACCCTACTGGCTGCATTTATTCCTGTAATCAAAGACAATGTCATTTCAAACACTAAAGATTAATAGAGGATCAAACCAAAGTCTACAAAAATTACAATAAGGAAAAAACAAAAGATCTATTTAAGCAAAAATTTCAGTAAAAGATTAAGAACTTCTTCCTTTATAAAGTTTGAAACACTTCACAGTAAAAATACATATGGCAATGTAATTAACTACAATAAAGTAATAAAAGATTTCCCCTTCATCAGAGATCCACAATGTTTCAGACAAAAAACTCACAGGGATAATTTAAACCTTGGCCTCAATTGGTAAAGGAAATAATAGAGAACCACAGAAATTAAGAAAATGTCAAGTTTTATTTGTATCTGTGTGGAAAGCAGCTTTATAAAAGCAAAATAGAAAGGATTTTGAAAATAAATTTAAAGACTACAGTTACCTGATGTTAGACATTTGCCTATGGATCCTGAGGAGCCAACAGAGAGTTGCATGTAAAGAAAGTCATGGTTTGTTCAGCTGCAGGAACACCAGCCTCTCTTCCCACAAAGGAAGCATCACCTTTAGGTACTGACTTTGTGTTTAGAAGGTTTCACCTGCTTAGCGATGAGAAGGCTTTTGTATGTGACTGGGGCTGAGAGAAAAAACAACTCTGATATATTGTTTTTTACTGTTTCTTTAGCTTGCTCTACTTAGGTAGTTCTATTTCCATGATAAAGAACGAGGAGCAAAAATAGTGATTATTTTTTCTTTTGGTGAACAAGCATTTCATGAAAATTCTGAAGTGCCTTTCTGTAGTTTCTACACAGAACAGTAGAGACCTGAACAGCCAGTCCAGAATGAAGGCATATGAGAGTCCATAGTGAAGTGGAGCAGGGGACACAGAATGTGTGCACAAGGACAATCATTGCACATGGAAATCTTCTGCCTGAAATATCTGCTGTTGTTTGCAAACTGACTCATTTGCTGAGCTAAAATAGATAGAAAAAAAAAAAAACAGATTCTCTGTGTTAAGAGGAGTTCCAAGCGTGCTTTCATACCATGGAGCATGAAAGTACCATTAGATGATTTTCTGTTACTGTGTAATACTTTCTAATGTGCAATTAGATATCCAACTCCCACACATTTACCTGAGTTCAATCACAGATATGTATTATTAAAGCTCATGTCAATATAACAGTCTTAGAATGAAGAATGAGAGAAAAGTAAATGAATAAACACCAAAGGCTATTCCCAGGAAAGATAGTCATTTACCCTGTTTTCCAATTCCCAAAACAGTCTCTTTGATGTGTCACTAGGTATCTGAATGTGATAGGAAAGAAACTTGGGTATCATGTGACAATAATCATTGCCTGTATTTGCTGAAGGAGAAACAGCCTACCAAAGGGAAAGAATAGAAAAGGAAATGATGTAGTTTGTTCTAAGCTTGAATAGGGATGTGCTCAAAAAATGTTGTTGTCTTCTTCCCTCCCTCCCTAATTATTGTTGCTGTTGTTGTTATTAATATCAGCTGTGCTTTTATTCTGTTGTGTGTATTCAAGTAAGACCTCTAATATGCTCTGACATATGTGGTGCTTGTAATTTAAAATTTCAGAAGAGAAATAATATCATTTACTCTTTTAGAATTCTACTCTTGTAATTTACTAACCATATGACCTTGGACAAGCAACTTAACACTTCTGTGCTTTGGTGTATCTATAAAATAATAGTATCAAGGTTCAAAGTTGTGACAACTAAATGATTTCTTTCACACAAAGCATTTGAAATAGTGTTTGGCACCTTAAAAATATTTCATTAAAGTTATATGAAAATTATATATGGAATTATATATATATAAGAGTAACCAATCTCTCTCCCAGTATCAATGTTGTAAGTGTCCTGCGTTCCCCTGTGGGTTGTGTGTTCACCTGTGGAGCAGTCTCCGTGCCCTGCATCAGGTGGGAAATGCAGGGCTTCTTCTCTAAAGACGTTTTGGGAATCACGTGAAATGAGGGAAGAGAAGGGCTAATTCCCGGAATCAGGGCAGGGGCGGGGTGGGGGATGCACACTTCAGCTATGAATCGTCTTCATTAAGATTGTTCCAAAAACAGGAATAGATTTCAGTGTTCAGATGGAGGTGACTGATAAGGGACCAGAAAGGGAGAAGGAAGGGATGCAAAATAAGAGTTGACATCTTCTAGCCAGATCCTTCTGCTCACCTGCTTCTAGTACTTCTCACTCCATTACCTTCCTCCCCATACCAATAACTCTATTTTCCAAATCCTAGTATCATACTGAGCCTTCAGTATGTGGGTATTACTTTATGTCTCCTAGACAATTAATTGTAAGTGTCTCTGTAGGATATGACAGTGTGTTTGTGTAATATTAAAGGCATTTGCTGCTTCAACTGGAAAATTTGTGAATTCAGTCAAAACAGAAATCATACTAATGGCTTTATTATTACATATAATATATTAAAACATATTTTTATATAAAATTTTAGTCAAGTAATTGAGTTAATTTTAAACTGGTACAGTCAAAATTGAACCATCATAACCATAGAAAAAAGTGTCCTTATATCTTTTATCTTTTGTGAGAAACAGGTTTATTTACTTATGATTAGAAAATTAACCCCAAAATTATACAATTATTTTATTATAAGTCTTCTGTCCATGATGTCCCAGCCATAATACTTTCGATGATATATTGGCAGATAAAATCATAGTACAGTAAAACTGGGAAAGCCTCAGTGTGAAAGAAACAGTGCAAAAACTGAGCTAAGACGACCTAACAGTACTTTTGCCCTTTAAGAATGTGTTCAGCTCATCTTCCTTGTTTCTAATGCACTCAAAGTCTCAGCCTGACTAATTCATACTCAGAACAAATTGCATAACACTCCAAGACTGACACTTCCAAAGTTCATCCATTCTATAGTTGCTTGACATTAGAAAAGGGCAACTTTTAAAAAATGAATAAAATAGATTTTTCTCACTCTGCTGTTATGTCTCAAAAACAGCTGAACAGGTTTTCTTGAAACTTTTAAAATAATCTATCATTCAACACTTGCCATTTCAACATTGGTACCATTAAGATTAGAAATAGTCAAATTTATTTTTCTAAAGACCTAAATATCTCAAAATTTTAAATATTATTAAATATACAAGTTCCTAAGGATAATGACTATCTCTTCATAAAACACAGAGCCAGCCCTATATCTTTCCTTTAATAATTGTTTTTTAAATGAGTAATATAATGAATGAGTTAAAATAATTTTACTATGGAATATAAGCAATGAATAATAGTGAAATTGAGCAGGCACAGCATCCTGAACTTATTAATTCATGGCAATTTTATTTCTGGCACTAAGTCAATTATACTCAAATAATTAATGCATGGTACCAAAAATAGACCAAAAAAAAAGCACTCAAGTGAAGTTTTACTAGTCCATATTATTGTAGCTATTTCCATTAAGTTTGTCTCTGATATACTATTCAAAGATACTTCACACTAAAGTGGTACTAAGCTAATTCAAATTGGCTTTGTTAGGGAACAAGACTAATATATGGATATAAATATGACTTTTAGGAATCTAGATTGATTCTAACATCAGGACACCTGAATCTGGGGGCTAAAATAATGTATCAAGGCTCTGTTCTCTCTTCATCTTTCATGTCTCCTTTTGTCAGCTTCTCTTTATTCTGCAAGTACATTATCAGCTTTTGTTCTAAAAAGAAGGGCGATTATTTTGGTCTTGTGCCCAGCCCTGATCAATTATTGTAATTAAGGCTTCGGGCCCACTAATTATCCCAGGTCTTTAGTCATGTGCTGCTCAAGGATGCAAAAGGAAGATCATTCCAATTAACAGAAATACCAGGGATGGGGGTAGGGTAGTTCCATACTGAAAGGGATGGTACAGTCATTACACAAATGGCCTCACTTGTTTGCCCTTCCCTTTTTGCACACCTTTTGCAATGCAGTATGACTTTGGAGCTGTTGCTATCATAGGTGGAGCCTATTTCTCAACCTTTTGTATCAAGATAGCTTTTTTACTTTCTTTGGCCTACAGAACACTTCTGCTCTTTCTTGACCTCTGAAATGATGACTACCATAACAATAAGCACCAGGTAGGCTGATGGAAAACAAGAAATCACATGCAGGCATCTGTCCCGGGCAAGACAGTGATCTGTTCTAGGTAAAGCTACCTGAGATCAGCCAGAGCCCAGAAAACCACAATTAACTGCAAATGAATGAATGAGACCACTGAAATCAAACAACTTAGCTCATAGAAACTAACTTTGGAAGAAGTAGATTTTGAACACAAAAAAGAGATAAGTCACTAAAAATAATGAATGGGTTTTCATTGTGATTGGAACTGCCTCTAAAAGGAAAGAAAATATTTGCCTGCAATAATCAGATATATAGCAACAATCAATAAACTAATTTTATAATTCCCCATAATGGGTATTATGGAAAACAATATATCCTCAATACATTAAAATGTATATTCTATTATGTCTTTTAAATAGAATGTCTTATTGCCTAAGAGATGAAATTCCTTAAAATGGTCTGTGAAAGATTAATAGTTACAGCATCATAAGATAAGATTTTGTGGCTACCATAAATGATTAATAATGTTTAAAAATTTATATGAACAGTGATGTATGCTTTTAGGATAGACTACCAATCAATTCATAGTTTTAATTTTTTTTTCTTTGCATTTAAAAGCAAGACAAAATAAGACATTAATGAATTAAACTGCAAAGTTAACTCTGAAGGTGTGACCTCACCAACCATCATGGTATAAGATTACCGGTGAGCCAGTATTAGTGAGAGGGAAAGTAAAAAAATTAGAAGGATGATCATGATGACAATGGGCTACTAGAACAACAAAGTGAATAATTTAAAGTTTAACATGTAGGCTGTCTATAGGGAAATTTGCAATGAGTAAGAAGAAGCCAGAGAGTCATTTCATGATATAATATTCTTACAATTATATTATGTTACCCAAAGTCTCACTTAATATCTTCACACATATAACTCTTGAGATCCCCCCAGAGAGTATCAGTTCTCCTAAAGCTGTCCTGTGCTTTCTGAACTGCTGTAATAAAGATTAGTTAGGAATCATAAAGAAGATAACTCTTTTCACACTAAGTAGATCACATTAAGAACAACTTTATAAGGCTGTACTTCCCTGGTTAATCAAATTTTATGCCTATTAGCAATATTTGTATGGAATGAGCCTATCATTTACAGTTGATTAAATGTTGTGTTTTAATTTTTAAATGGGTATCAAGCCCCTCATTAAAAAAATAAAACTCAAAAAATTATCACTATTAATGCTGTGGCATCTTAGTTCTGAATCTTACCATTTCTCCCCCTGAAACAAAGTGAAAACAGGGAGAAAAACCCATAAGCTAATTTTCATAATAGCTATGAGTCATAAATAAAATTTGCAGTGTACTTTTAAATGTTACCAAAACAGCTAAGACCAGAATAGCAGTGTAGGAATTTCTATAAGAAGTTACACAAGGAGCCCAGACCTACATCCCCAGTAAAGATGAATCTCAGACACCTCCAGTTAAAAATTGTTCCCAAAAGCTGAGCAGCCTTGTTTAGTAAGAAATACTATGAGCAGGATAGAGTTCTTGAAAGAAGTAGGAGAGCTAGTAAAGGGGTAGAGAGAAGGTGGGGAAAAGTACACAGAGTAAGGAGCTCTGACAACACCAGCAAAAATCACCTCCCAATAATCAGGAAATCATTTTTGATCCACACACTGGGGGCCAGTCACTGATGAAGAAATTCTGGGAGTGTAGGGCAGGTAAGGAAAAGCCTCCAGCACCTCCATGAGTATGGAAGGGTAGCAAAGACATGACTGACTGAGGCACTATGTTTTGCTTTGTTTTTAATTTTATCTTTTTAAAAGATTTTATTTATTTATTTTTAGAGAGAGAGGAAGGTGGGAGAAAGAGAGGGAGAGAAACATTGATGTGTGATTGCCTCTCACGTGGCCCCCAGTGGGGACCCAGCTCACAAGCCAGGCATGTGCCCTTTGAACCAGTGACCCTTTGATTTGCAGCCCACACTCAGTCCATTGAGCTATACCAGCCAGGACTGTTTTTAAATTTAATCTTTATTGTATTTTTACATCACTTTTTAGTCCCTTACACACTCCTCCCTCCAGCTATCACCACACTATTGTCCATGTCCATGATATCCATGATAGAAAGGTATCTTGTCAAGTGAGGAAAAAACCCTTTGTCAAGGCTAGTGCTGTACCTCAGCACTATTTCTTACATCCTTCCCCTTCCAGCCAGGAATCTCTTTCAAAGAGCTGATCTATAAAACTGCTGCTTGCCCAAATACGAGTAACCAAAGAAGAAGAAAGAACTTTTAAATAAGGATTAGATAAAAGACAGCAACAGAATTTTTCTACAAAATAATTTATCAAGTAAACATTGCCATGTAACAGATAAACAATGTAAGCATTCTACTATGAACTAAATACAATTATAGTAATGATAAACTAGAGAATGAATGGTTCCATGCAGCATACAAAACATGGCCAAACAACTCAAAAAAGTGAAAGAGAACTGAGAGGATGACGAAAAAAAGAGTAAACAATATAGATGATATATTATAGAGTTGTACACCTAACACCTATGTAATTCTATAAACCACTGTCAATCCAATAAATTTAATTAAAAATTAAAAATAAAAGTGTCGCAGGTTTGATTTCCAGTCAGGGTACATGTCTGGGTTGCAGGCCATGACCCCCAGCAACTGTACAGTGATGTTTCTCTCTCTCTCTCTCTCTCCCTTCCCTCTCTAAAAATAAATAAATAAAATCTTAAAAAAAAAAAGAAAACTAAGAAGACAAAATAGAATTTAAAAAATTAAAAATAAAAACAAAGCTAAAATAAAATTTAAATATAAAAATTAAAGATAATAGTGTATTAGAAAACAAAAGAAAATTAGAGAAATGAGAAAAAGTTAAAAGTGCAACAAGGTAAAACAGTCTGTCTTTAACTGCTCTGATTAAATTGGCTCCCTAAATTTTCATATGTACTTGAGTTGGTATCTGAACTTGTTTTTGTCTATCTATTCACAAACCAGTAAAACATTTATATTACTGGTTTAATAAATCTTATATGGGACTTCCGGCCAAGATGGAGGTATAGATAGACAAACTGCACCTCCTTGCACAACCAAAATAAGGACAACAAAAATTTAGAAACAAAAAGAAACAACCAGTCCTGACAGAAAATTGAACTGTATGGAAGTCTGACAACCAAGGAGTTAAAATAGACACATTCATCCAGGCTGGTAGGAGGGGTGGAGTTGGTGACTGGGTGGAGAGAACTCAAAGCAAAGGGAAGGCTGGTGGGCCCAGCATCGCAGCAGATTGTGGAGGGACACAGCGCTCATGGTGGCTGGAGGACCAGGCAGTCCCACATTTACCACAGATAAACAAGGCGAAACTGGGGAGCGAGACAGACTGTGCAACCCAGGGTCCCAGCACCAGGAAATAAAGCCTCAAAACACCAATTGAAAACACCTGTGGGGGTTGAGGTTCTAGGAGGGACTCCTGGCCTCACAGGAGAGTTTGTTGGAGAGACCCACAAGGTCCTAGAATGCACACAAACCCACCCACATGGGAATCAGCAGCAGAAGGGCCCAGTTTGCTTGGGGGAAGCAGTGGAAATGACTGGAACCCAGCAGAGAGTGGGGCAAGAGCCACCATTCTCTCTTGGGCCCCTCCCCCACATACTGCGTCACAACCCAGAGACTGGGTTGCCCCGCCCTAGTGAACACCTAAGACTCTGCCTCTCATTACATAACCCATGGGTCAAGACAAAAAATGGCCCAAACAAAAGAACAGATCAAAGCCCTAGAAATAATACAACTAAGTGATAAAGAGATAGCCAACCCATTAGATGCACAGTTCAAACACTGGTGATCAGGATGCTCACAGAATTGGTTGAATTTGGTAGCAAATTAGATGAACAAATGAAGGTTATGCTAAGTGAAATAAAGGAAAATGTACAGGGAACCAATAGTGATGGGAAGGAAACTGGGACTCAAATCAATGGAGTGGACCAGAAGGAAGAAAGAAACAACCAAACAGACAAGAAGGAAGAAATAAGAATTCAAAAAAATGAGGAGAGGCTTAGGAACCTCCAGAACATCTCTAAACATTCGAACATCCAAATTATAGGGGTACCATAGGGAGAAGAGGAAGAGCAACAAGTGGAAAAATATTTGAACAAATAATAAAGGAGAACTTCCCCATTCTGGCAAAGGAAATAGACTTCCAGGAAGTCCAGGAAGCTCAGAGAGTCCCAAAGAAGTTGGACCCAATGAGGAACACACCAAAGCACATCATAATTACATTAGTCAAGATAAAAATGAAGGAGAAAATCCTAGAAGCAGCAAGAGATAAGGAGACAGTCACCTACAAAGGAGTTCTCAGAAGACTATCAGCTAATTTCTCAAGAGACCTTACAGGCAAGAAGAGGCTGGAAAGAAGTATTCCAAGTCATGAAAGGCAGGAACCTACATCCAAGATTGCTCTATCCAGCAAAGCTTTCATTTAGAATGGAAGGGCAGATAAAGTGCTTCTCAGATAAGGTCAAGTTAAAGGAGTTCAGTGCCACCAAGCCCTTATTATATGAAACATTAAAGGGACTTATCTAAGAAAAAGAAGATAAAAAACATGTACAGTAAAATGACAGAAAACTCAAAATTATTAACAACCACACCTAAAACTAAAACAAAAACAAACTAAGCAAACAAGTAGAACACAAACAGAACCACAGAAATGGAGATCAAATGGAGGGTTAGCAACAGGGGAGTGGGAGAGCAGAGAGGGGGAAAAGGTACAGAGAATAAGTAACATAGATAGTAGGTAGAAAATAGACAGGGGGAGGGTAAGAATAGTATGGGAAATGTAGAAGTTAAAGAATTTATAAATATGACACATTGGACATGAACTAAAGAGGGGAATGTGGGTGGGAGAGGGTGTGCAGGGTGGAGGGGACTGAAGGGGGGGGATAGGACAACTGTAATAGCATAATCAATAAACTATATTAAAAAATAAATAAATAAATGTTATATGGCTACTGTTTTATTTTTGTTCTTCTTTTTAGTGTTTTCCTCCTTTCCCCCCTTACTTTTGCTATTAGTTTATTATTACAATTGTCATGCAGAAAATGTCTGTGTGCGTATGTATATGTATTAACTTTTATCGATTCAAGTATGCAAACCATTCACCTATGTTTTCTTCTAGTGTATATGCTTTATGACTTTTTTGCAATCAAATCACTGAGCTACTCAAACCTTACTAGTAAATAATGATGTATTTGGGCAAATTTTATCATTTCCAGATGAATACCCACTTTTGAGCATCATTAATTTAAAGAAAGCTGTCTGAAAACAAGTGATAATATATACTGCTGGTAAATATGCAAAATAATATAGCACTTACAGCTGATTATTTGACAATACATATAAGAAGATTCAAATGTTTTCTCTTTGACCTAGTAATGCTACTTCTGAAGTCTATAAGTTATTCCATCACAGGTGTAGAGTGACATGTAAACAATAAATTTTTGTATTATTGAGGTGGCAAAAGATTGGAAAACTAATTTATTCAGTAAAAAACTTTTATAATCAAAACTAAAATATATCAACATATTGAAATACTATGCAGACATGAAAAATAGGGAAGCTCTCTTTCTTATAGATAAACATATATACATAGATAATGATTCAATATGTACTAATTAAAATATCAATAGGATTGTGAAATAGTATGCTACTTTTGTTTAAGACACTGGGAAAGCAAAATTTTATTCACATTTTCTCATATTTGAATTAAAAAGCTGGAAGGGTATCTCAGAAACTGAAAAAAAATAGCAAACATGAGATGGCAAGAGAATGGAGGGAAAATAAATGAGGGGTGACTTCATAATTGTCTAAGTATTTGAACAAATAGTTAATGATACATTTCAAAAATTTATAATGCATCTTTTAAAGAAAGATTGCATTGACCTTTTTTCTCCCTATGGAAAGATGACTGTGACAAAGGATATTTTCACATATAGCAATGAGGTGGGTAATCAAATAGGAAATTTGTCATATTTGCAGAAGCACAAACAGTCATTCGCTCCAGATCATCTTCTCAAAGATTGGTGTATGATAAACATATTTGAAAGACAGAAATATTGTCTCCATTTGGAGCAAAGGGCAGGTTTGTTTAAAGCCTAATATAATAAAAACAATGTCTGTCTTCAAGGCAAACAGGTTGCTTAAAGTTTATTTACAAAGAGTTTGGGGTTTCTGAGCTTGTGCTTTTTCTTGCATTATGCAACTATTCTGCATATGCAGACACCACCTTGCCTTGCTGCATCCTGTGGGAATTTAGGCTCAGGGAACCACAAAGAAATGATCATACATTGGGTACTACTATCACATTACATAACAAATTATTCTTTCTTCTGATCCCAGAATCTTGTTTGCTGCCAGCATCCATTAAATATCGGTAGACTCACTTACCAGTGCAAGTAACAAAATTTCAGACCCATCATGGTCTTCATAACATTTAGGCTTACCTATCCAAATTTGTGATAGATAACTTAAGGACAAATACAAGTTTTCCTGTCTCATGATCATCCCTAAATATTAATTTAGTCTTGTGACCAATGTAATGGTGTGCATCTCTGTGTGCTCATGTGTGTATTTTATAGGAAAAAGTACAGAAAAATCCAGTTAGGACTAGTCAAAATATTTTATCACTTAGAAAATATACTGACAAAACTAGGGGAAAAAAAAAGCAACCTGGAGTCCAGACTACATTTGAAATATCTTAGAGGCATTTTTTACATGACTTTCACATAAATGGAAAATGATCCTTGTAAAAATTAAAATAGTAAGGCTAAAAAGAGAAAGAAAAATAACCCATATCACATAGCTAATCATACCCAGATCTATTTCAAAAAACAGTCATTAGCCTTTTGACCAAATCTGTCATTAAATAAATTTTATTTTTTTTAAGATTTTATCTATTTGTTTTTTTATAGAGGTAAGGGTGGAAGAAAGAGAGAGAGAGAAAAACATCAATGTGCAGTTGCTGGGGGCCGTGGCCTGCAACCCAGGCATGTGCCCTGACTGGGAATTTAACCTGCGACACTTTGGTTCACAGCCCGTGCTCAATCCACTGAGCTACGCTGGCCAGGGCTTTAAATAAATTTTATATTGAACCAGTCAACTGTATTAAAAGTAACAGAAAAAAATTATAAAACAGTAAACACAGAAAGTTCCCTTTTACATATAAGCATATTTGTGAAAATGAAAGAATGAAAATTTTAATAGTGATGTCCTCCAGATGGTGATATGTCATGTAATCTTAAGTTGTCCTTCTTTTGTCTTTTCATATTTGGTAATTTAATACAAAAGTACATTTTAATTGTATTGTTTTAATTATTAAAATAAAAGTGTTTAATTCAATGTTTATATTTTCAAATTGATTTGTGAATATAGGCAAAATGCAGGTATAACAATGATGTCATATGCCCATTTGTTTTTCTAATGGATTTTCTATATTGAATGACCTAATATTGTACCCTCTCCTTTATTTAAATATATTTCTGACAATATTTAAAGTTGCTTCAAGTACATTCAATTTATTAGTTTAAGCTAAAACATGCTACTTTTAAAAATTAGAAAATTCAACATTTTTGAATCCCTTTTACCTATTGTTGGGTTTGCCCAAGCATGCTTTTCTCCCTCTCTTTCTCTTTTTTGCTCTTTTAAATAACACATAAGTTTTTATACAATAATAATAATATAAAGGTTTGGTGGTTTAATATATTGTTTTTGACATAGAAGATCAAGAGGCTGAGATAGATTTTTTTTATCTTGCTGAAAAAAAATTTGTAAGATTCTGAATGAAAACCTAGTCTGAGTTCAGAAAGCTGAAAGAGGCTTCTTTCACTTCCCATTAAAATTAATTTACTAATGTACTGTCCAAATGGCTATAATCACAATTTATATAGATTCATTTTATTAAAGCATATCAGTAAGTGGCCAGTTCTTTTCACAGTAAAATGGAGGAAAATTAAAAAATGAAAGAGCTCTTTGTGTCTTTCTTCATATGAAGTATGGTTTCCCAACCTCTGCACTATTGGCAATTTGTTCTACATAATTCTTTGTCATTGGAGGGCAGTTTAGGGAACAGGTAGAGTAGGGCAGGAAGGTAAGGAAAGGAGCATCCAGTGCATTGTACGATGTTGAGCTGTGTCTCTGTCTCTATTCACTAGATGCCAGCAACCTCTACAGTCATGACAACCACAGATATTTCCAGGCATTAACAGAACTGACCTGAAGGCAAAATCACCCACAGTTAAATAGCATTAAATCAGAATTTGCCCCTCATAGTAAGTTAGGCTCACTGGCAAATCTAGGAATAAATACATTAGTTAACCTAGTGATAGGTTTTATTAATCTTAGTTTTGTTCATAGTCTTTGATATTGGTAACTTCATGTTGTTGATATTAGCTCTTTGACTGCTCTTATATATTCAAAGAAAAGGAAGCTTTTGGTTGATGTGAGAAGAGGTTGTTCCCCAATAAGAATGAAGCTGTAGTATTTGGCCCACAAATAAACATTTATACTCACAGAAAGTCAAAGATAGATGGGAAGTTATTAGACATCTCCTCTCTGAAAACTCCCTTGGAAAGCCTTCTCAACAAGCCCATCCTGGTGCATACCAGAAAAATAAGGTAACCAGATATTCCCAGTTTGCCTGGAACAGTGGCTTGCTTATTTTCATTGTTTCTGTATAATTATTAATACAAATTTCTTTCATTTCCCAAAGTGTCTTAGTTTAGGATACTCATCTAAAAAATGTAATCCCTTGTTAATTTTAGACTACTGCTTTGGAATGAGTAGTAGTTCTTGGCCTTCTGTTCGTATTTGTCCAGAAGGACCTACTGAAACACACTGCAGGTAACAACTGGACAGGTAGTTTTGTGTGGTATTTAAGAGCATGGTATATATCTAAGCTTGAATTCTAACTCCAGCAATAATGAGCTAGGATATTTGGGGTCTCAGTTTCCTCATTTTTAAACTGAGGTTAAAAATAGTCATTGCCTCCTCACCCATAAAATAGCATACATAAAATACTTAAATTATATACATTAAAAATAAAATATATAATAGCATGTCTATTCCCTAGCATAATACTATTACATTCTTTTTTAAAAGATTTTACTTATGTACTTTTAGACAGAGAGGAAGGGAGGGAGAAAAAGACGGAGAGAAACATCAATGCATGGTTGCCTCTCACATGCCCTGTACCTGCGACCTGGCCTGCAACCCAGGCATGTACCCTAACTGGGAATCAAATCAGTGACCCTTTGGTTCACATGCCAGCACTCAATCCACAGAGCCACACCAGCCAGGGCTACTATTACATTCTTGGTTCATTATCCTGGCTCTTGTCTTTTCTACTATTCATACTGTAAAAAAAAAAAAAAAAAAAAAGAAAAAGAAAAAAAACTAATAAAACAAGGTGCAGGGGACTGTACACATGTTTTCACCAACTCTCTGAAATTGTTCCATCAACCTACTCATTATATATGTCTGACATTCTCCATTTGCTATTTCAATAAAATTTGAATCACATTGCCTTTGGTCATTTATAAGCTGTTTTATGCACTTAATAATAATTTCAGCTGTGTTTATATAACTTTCAATATCACATTTAGGTTATTATTTTTTTATTACATTACATTATATTTATTTTTTACTGAAGAATTGTCTGTGACATTTATGAGGTCAGGAACTGGCAAAATTAGTATAGGTAGTTTGATAGCTCCCAATGAGCCCTGTCTCCTGATATTCACACTTTCGTGTAATCTTTCCCCTTGAATTGAGTTTTCTGGCTTTCTTCTAAGCTGTTAAATATAGCAAAAGTGAAGGGGTGTTACTTTGTGATTAGCTTGCTAGAAACTGAGACTTCTATCTCATTAGCAGACTATATGTTGCTTTCTCAGCTTATAGGATCTGATGGAGCAAGTTGCCATGTTGGAGAGGACTGTGTAGCAAAGAACTGAGGCTTTCAGTCCAACAACCTATGAAAAATGGAATACTACCAGCATACACATGAGCTGGGAAGAGAGGCCTCTTCCAGTCAAGTTTTGAGATGACTAAAATCAAAAGATTCCTGATCACAGTCTGTGAGAGCCTCTGTTCAATGCAAAATGTGAAATAATAATGTTTTAAGCCAAGCTTTTTTGAAAAAATAATATGCAACAACAAAACCATTAAAAAAGGAGAGAATGTGGGACATATGCTCATGAGCCCTTGTAACCTAAAAGTACATTTAATTAAAAATAAGCTGGTTCACACCAGTTGAAAACCACTGGTATATAGGATTTCCCTGTATTATTTCTTAAACTGCATATGAATCTACACTTATCTCAAAATAAACTTTTTTAATAAGTCAATTGAATGTCAAAAACATAAATATAAAAATAAATTTGTTACCTTTCCTTTATATTTCCTTTATCTCATTGACATCATCATAAACTTGATCTCTCATATAAATCTCTGCATAAAACTTTTCAAAAAATTTGGTATGGAAGTGAGTATAAAGTGAAGCAGTGGGTATAAGGGAGGACTGTTTTTTTTTAGTTTTTGTTTTGTTTTGCTTGACATAAAAGAATTTAGGCTTAAGTGAATAATCCAGGGAGAAGGAGAGATAGACAATAGATGACAATAGAGGCGGAACAGACACATGCCAAAAAGAAGGCCCAGAGAAGGCAAGCTGTGATGGCGTGCAGAGGAGGGACTCAGCTTTGACTTGGGGGTAATACTTTTCATCACTCACTTCTCATAAGGCAGGACAGAGAGATAAATATTCAAGTATGCTGGCAATTTCATTGGTGATCAGAAAAAGGAATTTAAAAATCAGAGTATGTAATCTGTGTATTACCAGTATGAAATGATTTGAATGTAATAAATATAACTGATGAACTATACAGGCATAATTACACCTATTTCTGATGAAATAGGAAATATTCTCAGTTCTTCTCTTTTAGTTGGGACAGATACAAATATATCATTCATGGATTCCCACTTCTATGTTCCTCTTCGTAAACATTTTAACATGTGAGGAAACAAAACATGTGCTTTTATCTGCCATCAGAAATAATTAAGTGCTGAAACTGAATCAGTACTGAATCTGGAGCCAAAGAGCAAGCTAAAATTTAAACTGTACCTTTGAAAAGATACGCATGTCTTAACTTAGCCACAAACGCAGCTATTTATCTGTGCTCCTATCAATTTGTGTTAGCCGGTTTTAAATAATCAACTTTATCCTCGCCTCTGATCCCGTAGGGCCTGGAAAATAACTTCTTGTGTGTGAACTCAAGAGAAGTTCATCCTAGTCTAATTCTCTAAGGCTCCTGGCTTCATGCCCAGATACCAGGTGGTCACGTTCTCATTCTATAAGGAGTAAACAATGCCTCTTTGTTGAGTACAGGCTTCTAGAGGATGTTAAAATTCATCATCTAAAGGAGAAAATAGAAAGTTTCATGGCAAAAGCGCATAATATATGGAAGGGGCTCCCCAAGGCCAGCATATTTGCAATTGCCATCTATAAAGGTTTTGTGATTAAGGAGCAGTGAATTGAGGTCAATGCACTAATTGGTTTATAGTTTTTTATTGTTAAGCTGTCACTTAGAATGGAAGGGCAGATAAAGTGCTTCCCAGGTAAGGTCAAGTTAAAGGAGTTCATCATCACCAAGACATTATTATAAGAAATGTTAAAAGAACTTATCTAAGAAAAACATAATAAAAATATGAACAGTAAAATGACAACCAACTCAAAACTATCAACAACTGAACCTAAAAAAAAAACAAAAAACAAAAAAACTAAGCAAACAACTAGAACAGGAACAGAATCACAGAAATGGAGCTCACATGGAGAGTTATCAGTTTGGAGTGGGAGGGAGAGAATGGGGGCAATGGTACAGAGAATAAGAAGCATAAATGGTAGGTAGAAAATAGGGGGCGGTTAAGAATAATATAGGAGATGGAGAAGTCAAAGAAGTTATATGTACAACCAACCCATGGACATGAACTAAGGTGAGGAGAATGCAGGTGGGAGTGGGGGTGCAGGGCAGAGGGGAATAAAGGAGAGAAAAATGGGACAACTATAATAGCTTAATGAATAAAACATTAAAAAATAAAGAATTGGTGCCCTGGCTGGCGTAGTTCAGTGGATTGAGCGTGGGCTGCAAATCAAAGTGTCGTAGGTTCGATTCCCAGTCAGGGTACATGCTTGGGTTTTAGGCCATGACCCCCAGCCACCGCACATTGATGTTTCTCTCTCTCTCTTTCTCCCTCCTTTCCCTCTCTAAAAATAAATAAAATAAATCTTTTAAAAAAATAAAGAATTGTCTATCAATTATTATTGTAATTTCTATTGTTTGTGCTAAAACACATTTTATTATGTTGCACATAGTTTGTGTTCATACCATCCTTGACAAAATTAAAGTTGCCCATCCTGAAATACAATATTGGGAAATACTAATTATGGCTAAGATGGATGGTCAGTGTTTATTCTATAGCAGCATGGTACAGAAAGTGCACTTTGAGATCAGATTGTGTTCATATTTTAACTTTAGAAATGGCATTGTGACCTAGAGCAGGTTGCTTAACTAGTCTATTCCTTAATTTTTTCAAATATACAACAGACTAATGAAAGGAACTTAGCTCATCAGTGAGCAATTAATTAACTCATATAAGTACAATGTCTGGCAAGAAGAAAGCATGATCAGTCATGATAGTCTGTTATCCTCTCCAAGCACTGAAACTCTCCTAGTACAATTATAATTAGCATTCATTCATTACTTTAATGTAACAGCAGTAAACCTCCTGAAAATATTTTTTATTAAACACATTTATTGAGCAACTACTATATTCTGAATACTATGCTATAATTTAGGAATACATTAAACTAAACAGGACCCCCAGAGTGTCTGCAGCCTACAATCTCTTCATAGAGAGGTTTATTTCTATTTTAAGCAGATATCATTTTACACTGGTGACCTATGCCTGGTACAGAGTATTGCTCTGAGGTGAAGTTGGGACAGGTGAAAAGCTAAAGATAGGAGGGCACCAAGAAGAGTGCCAGTGAAAAGGAACTAGAAGGAATCCCAAGTTCTAGTTCCTGGGACACTTGGTTCCTGTCTAGTTCCTGTCTAGTTCCTGGGACACTTGGAATTTGTCCCAGGAGACAAATTCCAAGTAACATAAATGGAAGTTTTATTAATGTCTGGGTGTGTGATCATTGAGCACAGAAAAGTATTCTACAAAAAGTAGTCTTTCTATAATTTTTCTTGTAGTGTTCAGTGAACAATATAATTTTCCTTAGTAGTCACATAATACCTGGACTCTTTTAGAATTTAAAATCAAGAATTCTTTAGAGGGCGACATTGGGATTGGTAAGTTATTTGAGGAGAATCTGACAGAAATGTGATTAAGAATGATGATTTTGTTATGCATAGGTACAATCATCAAAGTTTAAACCAGTTAATGCAAGTGTTTTCTATTTAATATAAAAGGTACAGTGAGTAATATGGTATGGTTCAATTATTATTTGAAGGGTTGTCTCCATCATCCACCTCTTGCTCCATGTAGTTCAATTACAGTTGATACTGAAGTTCACAAAGATTTACATCCTCTCAACTCAATGTGCATTGCTCTTTGGATGGAATTGGTATCCTATTACTTTCCTGGGCTCAGTTTGGTAGATCAGTACACTGATAAATTGAAAATCAGTATAGTACAATCTATACAATTCAGAAAAAATATGGTATTTCTTTTTTTCTCAATCAGTTCCCAGAAAAGCCTAGGTGTTTAGCCCAAAGTAGGCATGAAACATTACTGGGTAAGCAACTAAGCCATACTTTATAAAGCCAGATACTGACCTGTGTCCACCAATGCCAAGGACAGTGGAAAGCCCTGAGACACCTTGCCCTACACTGAACATGTTGACACTACATGAACAATCTATAACTTCTTTCAGTTATTGATTTATGTATAATTTTGAACACATAATCAAAGCATAATTTTTTTCAGTGGCTACTAGATAAAGATAAAGCCCAAGGGATGATTTTAATCTTAACATGTACCTGTGAAGTTACATTAGGTAGACAGTAGTAGGTACACATTTTAGAGGTACAAACTGAGAAACAAAAGTGTGAAAGTCAAACTTCAACTTTAGCCTATATTCTTGATAGAAAAAATAATAGAGAAAAATACCTTAAAGGTAATTTCCTAAAATATCCTGTACCTACTGTATGAGACTAAGATATTTAGTTGTGAGCCACACTATGCCATGAGTTGTTCTCAGGGTAGGATCCAGAAGAAGAAAAACAGAGACAGACACACTCTCAAGAACGCCTACTCCATGACTGATGTGATACCATTATCGACATCTGTCTGATCCTGAAGTATCTACTTAACCAAAGGTTGATTCTCTTTCTGATTCTACATGTCAAATAAACTAGAGATTTTGGCCTGGTGAGATATGTCCCTAGTTCTGGGTGAAATCATTGGCTATCAGGGAGTGAGACTACTATTCATGGCTCTATGGGTAATCACCATATCAACTGCCTCAGTGTAAAAAACAAAATTAACTGAGCAAATATCTATATTTTTCTTAGTACTGTAATTATGTAAGTTGTTCTCAATGTTTTTAATTGATATTTTGACATTTTTATTTTAAAATTTATGATTAATAGTATCAAAAATATATTTTATATCTGATGCTGGTTTGCATATAGTAGTCATTTGGGTTGGCTTTATTTCAACTCCTTTAAAATTTTAATCAAAATGTAAGGTCTGGGATATTTTCTATTTTCTGGTATGTATTTTCTATCTTAAATCATATAAATTTAGAAGCAAGTAAGTTTCTCAAGGGTGTTAATGTGGGCAGATACTGGTGAAAAAACCAACAAGCATTCTGAAGTAACTCCATGTTCTTTCCCAAGAGGATTAAAACAAATTGCTCATTGGTCTGTTTTTGCACTCAATAAGAATAGGTATCAATAAGTCCAACTTGAAACCACAACCATGAATTCTTTCATCTTTGGGATCAATTTGTGAAAAGAGGATAAAAAGTTTTTGGAGACACAGGGGGATACTCCAGTCTAGAAGAAATACAACCCTTAGATACAACCCAATTATTTATCAGCAGAAAGAGATACAATCCCAGGGCTAGACTATTATTTCAGATCCAATTTCTAGTTATCTCTTGAATATCTTTGCTGTCACAGGAAAATATGTTGGCAAATTCACAACATTGATCTAATGCTCAAAGATGTTTTTCAGAATCTCCTTCAACAACAACAAAAAGAATATAAAAACTCTATAAAATTGCATGGTGCTATTCTCCACCTGTTATAGTTTTAGATGTTTGTAAATGTTATTGCTCATGGATGAGTTTCAGTGTGATTTAATGCTACAATGCACAACTACCTCTTTTTCATAAAAACATGTTTAAACTTTGATTCCAATACAAAAATCAATCTTTTAAAATGCTTATGAATAGGAAAAATGTCCTCAGACTTAATTTTATTTTTAACCTCTTATTAGATATTTCTGACACTCATTTCTCACCATTGCCATGGAAATTTCACTCTTCAATAATATTCAAAGAGCTTTTCATTTAAAACAGGATGTGTTTCATTACCAAAAGTATTTATTGAATGCCTGCCATATATCAAGCACTGTGAGATAAAAATCAATACAGTATAAAAGTCTGTAAAGTCTTGAGAGCTGTCTATTGCCTATTCACTCTTTGGTATATTATATGCAATTTCAATTCCAAACCCAACTGACTTCTGCAGCTTGTGTTCTCTTTATTTCACTTCGTGCACTGAATTCTCCAATTATACTGCATTTCTCCCCCTACCTGAATGTTCCATGCCCCTTTATTCCTCTGTGATTTTGCTCGTGATATACTTTTCTCTCACAACCTGGAATACCCAGTTCTCAACCTGTCAAACATTTACATATTTCAAGATCATGGTCAAAGTTATCTCCTAGTTAATAAAATATTCCCTAGATCACTTTGTGAAAGCCATTCAATCTTTTCATTGAATTCCATAAGTTCTTTGTTCTTACCTCATTCAGATTAGCATTAAAATTATACCATGAGGTCATACATTCACAGAAAATGAGAGCTGAAAATTAAAAAGACCATTTCAAATTTTAATGTTATAAAAGAACAATGGGAAAATCTGTTTCTGCACACTAAAAATAATATATTAACAGAAAGATATGTCACTATTTTCTCAGCAAAGTAGACTGGGAATGAAGATAATAGTTTATGATAATAATGAAAAATTCACATACTAACTGTAGAAGTGAGAAATATAAAACTGTTTTGCACATTTAAAATACATAAATATGTATGTTTTCAAATTATTTTCCAGGATATTTAAATTTCTCATGCTTAGAGAAACTAATATTAGCATATCAAAAAGGTACATAGACTTTTTTTTTTCTCTACAGCATCCAGAAAATAAAGTCACTCTTTTGGGCAGGACCACAAGAAAAAAATCCATCAGAATAAGTAAGGAAGTTAGATAGCAGGTAAATTCAAAGGCACACATGCTGAAATAAATATCTAGTGAGGATAACTGCAAATGAATAATTAATATGTTTAATTATATAAAAATTTCTCTGTGATGTGTTTAAAAAAACTAAGACTATTAACATTGATGAATTCATAACTGTTGCATTACAGAGGGGAGTTGGGTGTGATACTGTTTTATGTCAGCTTGCCTAAGCGATAGGCCACAGTTATTAAAGCAAACACTAACTTAGGTGTTGCTATAAAGAATTTTTTATAAGCCCAGGAACAGATGATCTTATTAAAGGAACTATTTTAGCTAAGCTGGATGGGCCAGATTCAATCAGTTGAAAGACACAGAGCAGAATTGAGGCTTCCCCACCAGGGAGAAGTTTTGCCTGTGGGTAGCCGCTTTGATTTATAGTAAACTTCAGGCCTACTCCTCCTAATGGCCTGCCTTAGGAATTTCAGACTTGCACGTTACCTCCCAAAATCATGGAAGTCAATTCCTTGCAGTCATTCTCTTAATGTATATCCCCTATTAATTATGTTGCTCTGGTAGAACCCTGACTGATACATGGAGTTTAATGTGTTCATATGTCACATTTGCCATCCTTTTCAGTTTATAGTCATTTAGCAAGCAGTTATTTCAAAGTTATAGACAAATAATTGAAGTCAGCTAGTCTCTGCTCACCATCTAAAATATCAGTCTATTCAATCAAAATGGCTTTGCCTTCTGCCTGGCTGGGTAACTCAGTTGGTTAAAGCATCATCTCAACACGTCAAGGTTTGGGGTTTGATCCCTGATCAGGTCACATACAAGAATGAACCAATGACTGCATAAATAGTGAAACAAATCAATGTTTCTCTCTCTATCACCCTTCCTCTCTAAGATCAATAAGTAAAAGTAAAAATTAATGATTTTTCCTCCTGATGAGTTATTCACTATAACTAAACTTTCGATCTTACCTCTAAATATGTTTCTTTTCTAGTAGTCTAATCTTTGATATGGCATATCCCAGAAATCTGAAAGTCATCTCCAACACATTTTTCTTTCTCTTGTTCCATATCAAGTCCCTTACTGTTTATCATAATAGTTTCAGGAACCTACATACAAAAAAGTTAGGGGACAGTGTGCATACAATCAATGGAAAGGTAAGTAACTAGTGAATGACTGTAGTAGAGAAAGAGATTGGCGAGCAAGAAAGTGAGAAGCAGATTGTTCAAGACATTGAAGGCTGTTGAATTTTACTCTGCATGAGAAGAAAAGGCATTAAAGAGTTCTAAGCAGAGATGACATCATCTGACTTAAATTTTAAAGGATTCTAATTACTGCTGTGTTGAGAATGAATGTTACAGGAGTAAATGCTCATTCAAGGAAGTCCGTCGAGATGCTATTACAAAAATCTAAATGAGCACAGTGGCTAGACCAAGATGAAAGCAGTGGGGATGAGAAGTACTCAGATTCTGAGTATACTTTTGATGTGAACCCTGGCTCGTGGGGTCCACCACATTGTGGACGAGCCATGAGACATTCACATGGACTACCCAGCCCTGTGGAGGAAGAGGGATGACATGGCTTTTCTCTCAAGGGGAGCAAAAGCCGCAGCCCTCACCATGACAGGCCTTTACTGGGTTTCTTAGCACATTACATGATGGTCCTCATTTACTATGCACAGGTTCACTTTAGGTGGTTCCATTTTACAGAAAACAAAGGAGCCAATGCCACTAATCACATCACAGAAGAAGGATATTTGCAAATGCAAAAGGAAAAGTGGTTAGTTTTAGCATGGATTTTAGGAAGTTACAGTAAGCACTTGATATCTCAATTCAGGGTGAGGGAGTTTTAGCAAAAGCAAGTCTCAAAACTAGGTACATTGCAGGTCTGATTCCCCACAGGAGAATCTATCTATGGGCGTGGGTCCTGTGTATCTCCTAGTGGGAGCTGGGCCCACGCATGCAAACAGTCTCCTACATACTTTCAAAGTATCCCAACAAGATTTTCTAACAGATTGCATCCACTTTCCCCATAGCAGTCAATGAAATCTGGATTTCAAAATTTATTCAGCTACTAATATTTAGTGGGTCCTATTACATGCCAGTCACTGCTCTAGGATCTGGCACATATTAGTAAACAACATCTTTAAAATCTAATCATCTCAATTCTCTGCTTAAAGCCATTCAAATTCATTTATTTAGAATGGAATTCTTTAAATGTGGACAGCTAGGTTTTGTGTTTTTTTTGTTTTGTTTTTTTTGGGGGGGGGGATTAATCTTTTTTTTTTATATATTTTATTGATTATGCTATTACAGTTATCCCATTTCCCCCCTTCTCTCCCTTCCACCCTGTACCCCCCTCCCACCCACATTTCCCCCTTTAGTTCATGTCCATGTGTCATACTTATGAGTTCTTTAGTTTCTACATTTCCCGTACTATTCTTGCCCTCCCCCTATCTATTTTCAACCTACATTCTATGCTACATATTCTCTATACCTTTTCCCCCTCTCTCCTCCTCCCACCCCCCTGCTGCTCAGCCTCCATGTGCCCTCCATTTCTGTGGTTCTGTTCCTGTTCTAATTGTTTACTTAGTTTCTTTTGGTTTTGCTTTAGGTGTGGTTGTTAATATTTGTGAGTTTGCTGTCCTTTTACTATACATGTCTTTTCTTTATCTTCTTTTCTTAGATAAGTCCCTTTAGCATTTCATAAAATAAGGGCTTGGTGATGATGAACTCCTTTAACTTGACCTTATCTGAGAAGCACTTTATCTGCCCTTCCATTCTAAATGAGAGCTTTGCTGGATAGAGCAATCTGGGATGTAGGTCCTTGTCTTTCATGACTTGGAATATTTCTTTCCAGCCCCTTCTTGCCTGTAAGGTCTCTTTGGAGAAATCAGCTGACAGTCTGATGGGAACTCCTTTGTAGGTGACTGTCCCCTTACCTCTTGCTGCTTCTAGGATTCTCTCCTTCGTTTTTACCTTGGCTAATGTAATTATGATGTGCCTTGGTGTGTTTCTTCTTGGGTCCAACTTCTTTGGGGCTCTCTGAGCTTCTTGGATTTCTTGGAAGACTGTTCCCTTTGCCAGATTGGGGAAGTTCTCCTTTATTATTTGTTCAAATACGTGCTCAATCTGACAGCTAGGTTTTTATAATCTGTTCCTTGCTTACTTTTTTCCAGCATGTTCCTCCTAACCTGTTTCCTTTCCACACCCTCACCTTATTCTCCATCTACACTCAACTATATGTTTTGCTTCTGGGTTTTGTCCATGTTCTTTCCTCAGTGGAATATCCTTTCTCATTCCCCAACTTCTTTGTTTTGCTTATTTCTCCTGGGTCTTTAAGATTCACCTTAACTATCACCTCTTCTGAGAAAGCCCTTGATTCCTCATGGTTTAATAACATTTCAGCTCTGTGTCTTCCCACAGCAACTGTGCACATCATTACTGTAACACTCAGTTTTATGAGCTTCTGTTAACATTTGCCTTCCCCACTTAACCCCATGTTACTTAAGAATTTAATATGGAGACAATACCAAATGTTAACTTAATGAATAATTGATGAATTCTGAAGACACACTTGGTCTCTGGCATAGACTTGGGGAAAATCCCCAGTTTTAAATCACACCATGCTCTCTTCTGTCTGCCAGCTATGTTGTTCTTCTTCAACTATGCTGACAAGCCAAGCACATTTTCTCCTGCAATCTTCACACATGCTGTTCCTTATGCTCAGAGCACTCTTCGATCTTCATCTGAAAACTCCCTCCTGCTTCATATAATATCTTTGGTCTCACTTCCTCATAGGGGTCTTTCCAGAACCTTTAAAATGAATTAAAGTAGTTTGATTAGCTTTCTTTGAAAGATCTGCAATTATTCTTTAATCTACTTAGCAAAACTCATATTAACAGTGTTATGCTCATGATTTTTGCTTAAAAGCTCTCTCTTCTACTAGTGAATAATCTCTATGAGGTCAGTGTCAGATATGTTTTCTTTATCATTTGTGTGTATTTATTTTAAACAATTTAATTGAAGAATACTCTTCAGAAAGAAAAATATATGTATCATAAGTGGGGTGCTAATGCATTCTCCTACACAAAACACCTCTGTAAAGGCTCCAAGATTAAGGAACAGTTTATTAATAACATTCTAAAATTTCCCTTCATCCATATTCCTGTCCTCACCCTCCCTGTGAGGTTTAACTACTATTCTGAATTTAACAGCAAGGGTTACCTTTCCTTTTTGTATTTTATATAAATGGACCATCAAGTATGTTCCACTGCTAATCCATTTCTTCAGCATTATGTTTATGAGACTCATCCATACCACTGTATGCAAATGTTGTTTATTTTCATTACTGTATAGTATACCACTATACAAGTACACTATGACTTCTTTATTCATTCTTGTGATGATATATGTTTATATTCTACAGGTTTGGGCTATTATAAATGCTGTAGCTATGAACTTCCTTCCACATGTCTTTTAACAAATATTTGGTTATATTTTGGGCATAACCTATAACTGGAAATGCTGAACCACAAAGCATATATGTTCAGCTATAGTCAATACTGCCAAACAGGTTTTAGAAGTGATTATATCAATTTACACACTCCTAAGGAGTTCCAGTTGTATCAATGCTTAGGATTTCCTTGCAAACAATGGAGATTTTTACAGTTTTTCATTGTAACTCTTTTGGTAGGTTTGTATTAGAATTTCATTTTTGGCTTAACTTGAATTTCCTAATGACTGATGTGGTTAAAGGCCTTTTCATATGTTTATAAATATTTGTGTGTCCTTTTAAACAAATATTCACATTTTGACTATTTTCAATTGAGTTTCAATTTTTAAGAAGATTTCATTATTTTGCTTTTAGAGAAAGGGGAAGGAAGGGAGAAAATGAGGGAGGGAAACATTGATGCATGGCAGAAACATCAATTGGCTGCCTCTCCTACAGGGACATGGCCCACAACCTACACATGCCCTGACTGACAGTTGACCTGGAGACTTTTTGGTTTGTAGGACAACTCCCAACCAACAGTGCAACACTGCTCAGAGCCATTTTTGTGTGTATTTTGAAATAGGCATTTTCTCATTTATTCATAGTATGTTCTTAACACCGAACAGTAGATATTGAATAAATAATTATTTAATGACTAATAGAATAAATAAATGAATGAAAACATATGTTTGGGCTAGTTCTAAAAAAGTAAGACAGATAGGATAATGTGCATATAACAGATATTGTACGTTAGCTGTTCAAATTTTCATTTTCAACCTTCTATGATATAAATGTTAAATCTTGATATCCTAGCTTCCATTGTTCCTAGAAATAGCCATGTGGTGCTTTTCAGGCCAATAAGAGGTAAGCAGAAATCAACTAATGGCATCTCTTTCTTTATCTCATGCCATTGCCTATACAAGACACATAGTGTGATGCCTGGAGGTACAGTAAGCATGTTGTGACCCCAAGGTTACAAGAACAAACACAAAATAAAAAGAAAAATATTTAAGAAAAATATATAAGCAAAAAAATGACAAGAGCCTTGATTCCCAATAACATTATTGAACATCTATACTAGTCACACATGAACTCTTTGTTATGTTTTACAAATAACCTCCATTTATGTTGGTTGATGACATATATGTGCTTTTAATTTTCTCTTATTTGCAACCAAATGTATTCCTAACTGGGGAATCTAAGAGTTCAATCTGTATTTCTGGTTACAGAATATCACGTGTTTCAAAGGATCTATTTTTCATCTATTATAAATGAAGACCTAAGGAATGGCCTGCTTCTAAGCTGGTGCTGTGCTCACAGGTGTCAGAAAGTTGTAGCCTGAACCCTGAATCCTGGCTCTGCAGTCCACTAGCTATTCTCTCCTGAGAAGTTTACTTAATAACATCCACTGATCTTTAGTTTTCCTTCTATTAAAAAATAAAACAAAATAAGAAAAACATCATGGTTTGAGACAATTTGGAGAAAGCTTATGATAATGTGTGAAAGGTACCTAACACAAGATAAATGTTCAATACATATAAGGTATATCATATCCCTTCATTTTTAATTACAGTACATTTATAGTACAAATGAGAAATGCATCAAGTAAACAACAAACATAAAAGCAAGATTTAAAAAAAAATAAATGTGTGTATTAAAAATACCTTTTCTCCAAATGGCAGCTTTCTTGGAAGGATGTTAGGCACACACATGACATACCTGAAGTTTAGTTAAAACATCTTTGACCTTGTAGGAAAAAGGGAAGGGATATCACCTGGTATTTACAAAATAAAATGTTACTTATAATTACCAATTTTAATTATTATTTTGTGTCAAAAACTTAATCAGTTATAACAACCCACCCAAAAAAGTTTACAAAGCTTCCAAAGATATACAAATTATTATCAACAATTGCATGAGTACCAGGAAAAAGAAAAACAAAAAACTATCCCAAGGGAAGACAATTTATTTGCCCAAATACCTGGAATCTAATGACAAACATTTCTTTTGAATAATTTTATCTTGTTTCTCAAGAAGGTAACAAGCATAATTTTGAGATTTATAATCTCATATCTGTAATTTGTGTATGTGCTGATGTGTTAATAAAAGTAAATGTATCTTTTTTTTCAGAATAGAAAATCGAGTCATATCTTAAACTGCATTATACTAATAGGACATTGCATTGACTCAAATATTTGATTTGTTTACAAGGCAAAACAGACAAGTTAAACAACAGAGAAAAATAAGAATGTTTTTTTAAAAGATTAAAATGTACTTGAAATTAATAAAGCACTGATTTTAGATGACATAAAAGCATTATGAAGGTTAAAGGAAAAGAGCAAAGAAATCAGTACACCTTTACCCTTTAAAAATTTCATTAGACTTATAAATGTTTCTGAGGAGAAGGAATAACAGATCTTTCTGCTCTTTGTCATTGTTCAGAAAAAAATTAAGAAATTATATCATGAATCAACTGAAGACCTGAATTTCACAAAATCTTTGGTCTATAAAGGAGCAAAGACTGGCAAAGCTTATTACTACACAACCCAGTTACCTCAACATTGAGAAGAGAAAGTCGTGTTAAATTTTCACAGATCTTAAAAAAAATTACAGCAATCATATGCAAGGGAATTCAAAGCTGTTAAAAAGTGTCATCATTAGTTTCCTACAGAAAATTCTGTCAGACACTTAGAAGCCAAAAAATAAAATATAACCAAAACTGCTGAATAGCTGATGAAATGGTACAACAAATTTATTTGATTCTCTCTGCAAAAAGCAACTTGAGCTATCTAAATGAATAACAAGGGAATAATAATAATACCTTATATTTACCCATATTTTTCAGACCATAAGACACACCTACGTTTTAGAGGAGGAAAATAGGAAAAAAAATTTTGAAACAAAAAGTGTGGTAAAATATTTAATAACATATATAACATAATATTTCACCCATGTAAATGTAAACAGAAGTCAACAGCAGCATTAACAACCATTATTCCTCCCAGATTTGGAGGGGAAAGTGTGTCTTATAGTCCAAAAAGTATGGTAGGCTCAGTTAAGGCACATTCACATTTGTTATGTGATTTGAGTTTTTAATAACCATGTGAAATAAATAGGGGTTACTATGCCTCCACTTACAAATGAAAAGAAATGACAATATACCCAGGAAATTATTATTTTGGACTAGAATTCATCTATCTTCTCTATTCATACAGTAACCCATGCTGCATTAATTTATGGAAATACATTACAACAGGGTTGAATCAGTTTAAAAAAATCTGTCTGCCATGTATTTCCGGTAAGAAGGAAAAACTCAAAGACAATACATAAAGCTAAAGGAAATAATTCAGAGCCTGGAGCTATTGGTGATTGTGTAACCTGTTTGTCACTGCCCTGTGTACTTCTAAATTTTATAGTGTGTCACCAAATGGTGATTAATTTGTAAATAAAATTTGAAAACATACATTTTCTAATATTTGTACAGTTGTAATGATTCATTGGAAGTTCCCTCCAATTTAGCTAAATGCCAACTATCTATGGATCTGCCTGTCTGTCTATCTAAATTCCTAGGTTTGTCTTTAAGGAGTAGTATGTCTGTCTACAATGGAAAAATTCAAACTTAAACATTTATTTTTTCTGCAAAAGCCTTACTAGGTCATGTATGTGTGCATAACTATTGTAAAACATGGAGAAAAATATTATTTCTATAAAAATCTTAAAATAAGGTCAGCATACACAGATCAAAACAATAACTGCATGTGCACACATGTGTATGTGTCTTATATTTATATGTTCTATCTGCATATGACATTAGGGCATATAAGAACTTTCCTTCACAAAAGAAAAGGTGAACAAGCCAGCAAAGTAACAAACAGTTCTTTTCAAGGACAATCACTGCATTAGTGGCAGGCAACATAAAGCAATTGCACAGATGAGTAGCAGGTATGAATGAGATGTGCAGAAATAGGTAACATTTTTGTGTTATACACATCATTTAAAATCCAAATCTTTCTACCCTTTTCACTTTCCCAACACTCTTCCCCAGCTTTTTTGTCTAATAAAGAACATCCATCAGTTATCATGGGGTTTCCCCTTCCCTAGGTTCTCATGGATACCAATCCTAGAGGCCCTGCACCATTTGCCTGTGGGAATTCTCAACAAGACTATAAACCTCACTGCCTAAGAAACAAGATCACTCAGTGTACCTTTTGGCCTCCCGAGATGCTGTCAGGAATAAAAGCACAACCTCCTGAGGAACTTAACTGTATTTATTTTTGACTCAGTCTGGAGACACATTGCTTTCTCTAGTTGCTTTTAGGAGAACTGGCTTTTTCATCTTTTCCTTCCAAAACAGTGAGTAGAGCCTTTAAGAAGGTATAACTTTCAAAAATCCTGAGGCAAGAGGAAAGTTGCCTTTATTCTCTTTCTGATTTTGACCTGAAAACTCTCCAAGAATAGAAACACACATGACCCAGTTATATCCTTGACTTAGTGGATAAAATATGAGTAAATAAAAATTCAAGAATTAAGATTGTAGTGTTCAGCTGGTAGCTTCTGACTATACCTGCTGACCTAAAAGTTGTAGATTAATTTATCTCGTGCAAGACATAGGTGTAAAAGTCAAATAACAATTCAAATTAAAAGAAGAAAAATGGAAAACATTGCGTCATTTGAGAGCCCTGAAAACTGTTACCCTCCGTGGATGAATTACAAAAATATAATCCCACCTGTAGAGAGAGATAATGGAAAGATCTTAGTTATCTCATTTAGCTATGCATGGAGAGAAAAAATGAGAGAAACAGAGGAAGGGAGGGAGGGAGGAAAAGGAAGAGACAGAGGGGGAGAGAGAGAGAGGGAGAGAGAGAGGAGAGAGAAAGAGGAGGGGAAGAAGGGGAATCCCCTAAGAATATCTAATCACAAACTATGGTCTCAGCACTTGAGAGAGAAGTCCAAGCACAAAATTTAGTTTTAAAAACTCCAGTTAGCAAGTACATGATGGCAATTTAAAAGAAAAAGAAATATTCCCTATGGGGAAAAATATTAAACTTAAAATTAAAATTACTCTTATATATGAAGTTTCAAAGAATATGACCTTACAATGAAAAATTACATTCTTAAAATGACAAATAATACAGAATGATAGTAAACAGAAAAAAATGTTGGAATCATAATTACAGTACAGATGACACTATTAAATAAATAATATAAAAATGAGAAATGTTTAAAATATAAAAGTGTATAGAATATATGATGCATAGGCAACATACTCATCATAGTTGACTAGAAAGGTTGAAATAAACCTAAATAATTCTGATTAAAAATTTTAAATACATAATTTAAATTAGAACCCAAAAGATTACTTGAGTAGACACAGATAAAGAGAGAAAATTAAAAACTAATATAAGAATATCTGAAAATTATCCATAATGAAACAGAATAACAAAGACATGAAAATTCAAAAAAGGTGTGAAAACACATAAAGGAAAGCAAAAGTCCTTACATATGTCAAAATTGGGTTTAATAGGAGATAATAATAAGAATGAGGTTGTAATAAGGAAGATAATTCTTGAGCATATCTCCAAAATCATGAAGGAACAATGTTCAATTAGATAAGCTGATTAGTTCTCAAGAAGGATAAATTAAAAGAAGCTGACATGCAGATACAATGAAACTATTAACTTTTCCTAAAGGAACTTCTAAAGGATATAAATCAAGAGAAAGGAAAATTATGCCAGACAGGTATCCAAAAGAAAGAAAAATGTTGAAAAATATTTGGGTAAATTAAACATCAAATTCACAAAACATATAAAACACCATCTCATTTTTAAAGTGAAAGGAAAACAAGAGGATAAAAGCGTATAACAGTTGAGTATAAGTTGGAAGGAGAAACCACTGCAAGTAAAGCATTCTAAGGTTGCATTTTTCATGAGGTAGGTAGAGATATTTAACTTTGGTCTTTTAAAAGTTAAATACAAATGTAAGTAATAAATGAATATAAAGAATCCATATAACTTCCAATCTGCTTGGTGACAAAATGGAATAAAATAAAACACTATCAACCTTTTTAAAAGCAGGAAAAAAAGAAATATATATAGAAATTTTTTTTAAATAGAAGCACAAAAATAAAAAAATAAATTATCAATATGTTGGGTTGACCAAAAAGTTTGGGTTTTTTTCTGTAGTAGTGCTTAGTAGCACTACTACACTAGTAGTAGATCTAGTAGTGCTTAGTTGCCTTCAACTTCATTCAAAAACAATTTTTTAGATTGTGACAGCTGTCATATCAACAAAAAAATCAAAATTGGTGAATTTTTGTGTAGCTATTTTAATATTGAAGATGGAAGAAAATATGAAACATCTTCAACATATTATGTTTTCTTATTTCGAGGTAGAAATGCAAAAAATAAGTTACGTGCAATATATGGAGAAGGTGCTGTGACTGAACCAACATGTCAAAGGTGGTTTGAGAAGTTTTGTGCTAGAGATTTCTTTCTCGCTGGGTGATGCTCCATAGTTGGGCAGATCAGTTGAAGTTGATAGTGATCAAATTGAGACATCAATTGAGAACAATCAACTTTATATTATGCGGGAGATAGCTGATGTACTCAAAATAGCCAAATCAATACAGTTATTGGTGAAAATGAAAAAAATGTGGGGTTTTTTAATAGAAAAAAAAAACACAGACTTTTTGGCCAACCCAATAGATACATGCAATAAACATAGATAGGTTAAATTATTCACTAAAAAGATAAAAACTGTCATACTGGACTTGTTGCCTAACACATGTAGAAAGTATAAGACCACAGAAAGCAAAAGGAAAGAAAAGGTGTGGCAGGAAAATACCAACCAAAAGAAACATGTGGCTGTATTATGAGGCAGAACATAAACAAAGGTAAAAGTGCTCCAGCACACACATATGCACACACACACAGGTTGCTATTATACCATGTCTGAGTCAAATTCACTGGTATAATATTCTAAACTTATTTTCACCTAACTTGAAGCTATATAAAGCAAAAAGTTTCAGAACTGAAGAGTGAAATAGAATAGTCTGTTATCCTAGTTAGTGATTTGAGCACATTTTTCTCTTTAATTAAACAAGGAAACAAAACATAGGAATTTTAAAGATTTGAATAATATGATTGCATTAGATAAGGTAACATAAATCTCAAAATCTCATGGGTTCTTAACGGGTGAACTATTCTTCTCCAGGTAATAATTCAGGGATATAGGTGTCTTAATGCTGCAGCTCTGACATCCTCTTGGGCAGTGCTTCTCAACTGGGGGGCAATCTTGCCCCTATTGGAATTCTGGTCATATCTGGAAACATTTTTGGTTGTTTCTACTGCATGTTATTGGCCTCTCTGTATAGAGACAAGGGATGCTGCGAAACATCCTCTGATACACAGGACAGCCCCCACAACAAAGAAACACACCATCTCAAATGTTGATACCTAAGGCTGAAAAACCCTGTTATATAACTTCTGGGTCCTGTCTTGGGTGTTGCTCATCTTGCCAGCAGGTGAGGAAGAATGACGCTCCTATTGGAGAAGTTTCTATGGATCCGGTTTAGATGTCACACTCCCACCAAATTTCCAAAACTTCTTCAAACCCCAAAAGGACAAGAAAACCGAAAGAAAAAAATGGACAGAAGGCATGGAAATATATCGCTCTAAAGTGGCCAAAGCACATATGAGTATGTACACATTTTCATTAGTAAACAAGGAAACAAAAATTAAAACCAATGGGTTACCATTTGATATTCATCAGACTGACAACAATAACTGAACAATAACAATAATAACAATTTTGGCAAAGATGTGGAGAAGCAGGAATCGTATATACTTTGGTCAGATTGTAAATTTATACAACCAATGTAGAAAATAATTTAATATTATTCATTAAAGTAAAAATGCACACACTTCATTACCAAGGTTCTTTATTCCTAGATATTAATAAGCCAGGGAAGTGATTTCAGCACCACCAGCAGGTAAGATCACCTGGGGAAATTTTGTAAGATACCATCGGAGTTACAGTTACAATTAGGCTAGAATGTATTCTCAAGAAACAGATGTTTTCAGAAAGCTTCCCAATAGCTATAATTTATAGCTGTGGTTAAAATGCACTCTCCTGGAAAGTCTCTTCTCTATGTATACGACAGCACTATTAGTAATAGCAAAACAAACAAAACCACACACAAAATATAGTAACTGCTATTCACATACAATAGAACAGATACATAGTGCTGTTTAGTCATACAATGAAATATTATATAGCAGTGAAAGTGCATCTATAGCTATACTTGTCTAGAGTTGAATTTAAAACATAATTAAATCTTTAAGAACATAGTTTGAACAGAAAGAGTTTAAGACACATTCTAAGAGAGTATCCTCAGCAGGATGGTAGAGTAGGAAATCCTAGACATTCCTTTCTCACAACAAACACACCAGTTCAGCAAGAGTTAACAAATTATCTTTCTGAATAACTCAGGAACTGTGTAATTGAAAGGCTTCTGAACTCCAAACACAAAATGACTCACCAGAGCTGGTAGAGAGATTCAGAACACCCTATCACCAGGATGCTAAAGACTCAATGTTTAAGTCTTGAGTCACTTGGGTAGAATATGCATTTTAAAATGTTGCCGACTTTAGCAAAAGTCACAAAAGAAAAACATCAGTGATAAGTTTTTGACCCACCCATATGGCAGGGAAAACTTTTATTTACAAAACCTCTGTTCTTCTTACCATCCTGCAATGCCCGTTTGAAGCCCCCAAGGAAGCTTACCTCGACTCCAGCTCGGAATGCCCTACATACGCCTTTCTATCTCAACATTGATGCATGTGAGGCCTGTGACTCTCATGTATGTGGAGTTCTCATACATATGTATGTATTAAATTTGGTTATTTTCTCCTGCTAACTATTATGAAAGTAAGAACAAAGTAGATTTAATAAATATAAACATGTAAACTAACTTATTAAGAAAAAAAGTTTTCATAATCTCTTTAAAAAAATATCCCAGTGTATTTTATCTCTCCATCTCTTGCCTCCCAATTTCCATATAAACATTTTTTTAAAGATACATTTTTAAATCAATTCAAACTTTAGAAAACCACTTTGGAAAGAAGCAAGGGTTAAAAGAAAGAAAGGGGGGAAAGAGGACCATGGAGCTGAACATGGGAGAGAAGAGCATCTGCTGCCCCTTCAAAAGGAAAAAATAGGGTGGATCAGTAGACTCCCAGCCTGCCAAGTACGTGAGATTTAAAAGCAATATACACAAAGCAGAGAGGAGATGAAGTCCCTACCTAATTTATTTGATGACTTGAGGGGTATTTTTTTCTTCTGAAAACATGCACAAGGCAACATCTCTCTTCAGATCTCTTTCTATCACCCTTTTGAATTGGTAGACCTTCCTTCAAATCCTAAGCTCCAAGAGACTTTAGTAAATTGATTTATAGGCCTGCAGTTTTTACACACTCATTCTCATGTTTTTATCTTTTCAGGAAGGAGAAATAAAAAAAGATGGATGGAAGAAAATTTAACTGTCAGCTATTTTTCCCAGAAAGTTATGTCAAGATATGTATATACTTTTCAGAAACATAAATTTCATATAATACAGTAAATGTGGTGAGAAACCACATTCTCAAGGTTCCAGTGAAAAACCTTGATTTAAAAATCCCATCAATTTGCTTTTCCTGCTCAAACTGAAGGACAGAGAAGAACCTGACCATTAAACCTGTTTTAATTAGGTAATGAACTTATAATTAGATGCTTCCTGAGGCAGGTTATAAAATATCTAGAACAGCAGTTCCCTTTGAGAAAGTAATCTGTTAATAGGCAAACCATTCTCTCTACTTTCCCATAAAATGTAAAGGACCCAATTAGCGGAAATTTGAAAGAGTATATTGCATAAAAAGAGAGATGAAACCAATGTGGCAATTTTTGAAAATCATAGAATAATGCTTTAAAAAATAGTGATAGAAAAAAACATTTTGTCTTACCTCTAAGTATATTCCATCATATGATTTCTGCCTCTGAAATTAGTCCCCACTTAGAGAAGGAATCTATTTATTCCTTATTTTGATATGTATCTAAACGACCCGGTGAGGATATAAGATAAGAGGTTCACAAAACAAGAAAATTGAACAAACAAAAACTCATAGACACAGACAATAGTATGGTAGTTCCCAGAGGGAAGGGAGTTGAGGGGCAGTAAAGGGTAAAGGAGGCCAAATATACAGTGACAGCAGATTTGACTTCTGGTGGTAGGAACACAAAGAAATATACAGATGATGTACCACAGAACTGTGCACTTGAAACCTATATATTCTTAGTAACCATTGTCACCCTAATAAATTTAACTAAGCAAAGGTAAGACATTCATATATTCAGGGCCTCATCAGACTTTATGGAACTGCATTGTGGGTGTGACAGGGCAGTACTTTCAAAATGAAGTAAAGAGCAGGGAATAAAGGAAGCAAAGAGAATCTAAGAACTTCTTCCTCTCTCACTTCTATTATCTGCCAATTCTCCACCTCTCCTGTTATGCAAAATGGTTGCCCCTCCAGGGGACTATTGGGAGCTATAGAGAGGTTTACACAAATGTCTGGGCAAAAAAAGACCCTTGGTATTTTGGTATTTTTCCATGTTTTTGGCCTCGTATCTGCTTTGATGCAAGAGATAGCACAAATGTGGTAGGGGAGAGCTGCTTAAATTTATACTCTATCCCCTCAATTTTAATTAAAATTTTAATTAGCATAATTAAAATGACTATATGACCTATAGCAATCTACAAGTGTTGTTTCAGAGAGTTCGGTAAAAATGAAAAGACTCTTGATATTGCTTCTAGCATTTAGAGATCATCTAGGTGGCAGGCAGAGGCAAAGCAAAATGCCCGAGAATAGAATAAAACTCTTCTGTATTTGTAAGAGAAAATAGAACTTGGCATGGGGAAGATTATAGGTAATTTCCAATTAAAAAAGTTGACTTGGTGATCAAGAAGACAACTACTTACTGCACTAAATAATAAAAGACACCTCTTCATTTCAGTTTTAAAATGATAAAGAATCCTAGCCAGAGAGAAAAAAGAAATAATTAATTCTAATATTTTAGATAGATTTTATGGAGGGTGAATGCATGTAACTAAGAAGAAAAAAAATGTCCTGGATATCTAGAATCCTCCTCTCCCTATGGGAATAGCAAATAGAAAGAAGGCTAAACACACACAAAAATTAAAATTCTATGCTTACATACATTTTATGTTATCACTTTCAACCATGAGTAATTCCATTTAATATGTGTGAGTTAATCTTTGTGTTTTTACAGATAAGGACATGTAATTTCTGAAACAGGGCAGGGCTCTTGAAACTGTGAGGTGAACAAATGTATAAACTAATTAAGTTAAAATTCATGCTTTGAGGTTCAGAGCCTCGAAAATTACTGTCTATATGAAAAAGTCACCTTCCAACTATACAGTTAAAAATAAAAGCTTTCATTGATAACAGATTGGGAAAAGTCTTTTTGAAACTTTATGTTGAAGGTTGAATGCGTGATTTGTCAGGAACAGCTAGCTATCTGTCTGCACAAAAAAAAATTAATATTTATAGATCCCAAAATGGCTCCAAACTGGTAAAACCAAAACACTATTAAAAATTAAACTGAGACTTCTGTTCAAAATGTTGGAATAGGTAAACTCTGAGATTGCCTCCTCCTACAATCACATCAAGATTATATCTAAACTGTAGAACAACTGTCACTAAGAACCAACAGTCTAGCTGAATAGAATTCCTTATATTGAAGGATCAAGAAGCCATGTTGACACTTGGTTGGAGGGGCAGAGCTGCAGACCAAGTAGTTCCCACACCCACCATGTGATGATTAAGAAATGGGAGGGATATCTTGGCCCCAGAGGTTTCTCCTGAGGAATGAAGGGTTATAGCCCTACAGCAAGTTCCCCAGTCCAGGCACTAGTCCCCATAACATCTGGCTATGAAAACCAGCAGGAATTGTGTTTCAGAGAAACAAAGGGCTCAGGGAGACCTAGACACACTGCTCTTAAAGGGCCAGCACACAATCTCACTCACTCTAAGCTCCAGTGCAGGGGCAGCAACTCAAAAAGTGAAAGGGATATATGATGAGGAATAAAGTGAACTAACTTCAGGGCAAAGACTCAAGAAGAAGGGATCAGAAAAATTCTTTCTGGGGACAAAAGTGGTATCATGTGCCATTGATTCTTTGTTGAGCTCTCCTCCTATCCTGCAGAAACAGTGCAGGCAGGCATCAAATCTGTGTTCTCTATTAACCCAGCTAACATTGTTCATCCCACCATAGTGATTCCCTCAAAGCCCAGCCTACACAACTCGCTTGTGTTTTTATACACCAGTATTGAACTATCAGAAGAAGAAATTAACAAGGAGGTAAAAGACATGTACTGGCAAAACTATAAGTCACTGAAAGAAATTAGAGAAGACACAAATAAATGAAAAATACTGTTCTCAGGGGTTGGATGATTAGCATAATTAAAATAACTATATGACTTATAGCAATCTGTAGGTTCAATGCAAACCCTGTGAAAATACCATTGGTGTTTTCATACAACTAAAGTGAATAATTCTAAAATTTACATGGAATCACAAAAAAACCTACATAGCAAAAAAAATTGATTAAAAAAGAACTAAGTTAAAGGTATCATGCTGCCTGATATCAAACTATACTACAATGCTACAGTAATCAAAATGGCATGGTAATGGCATCAAAGTAGACATATAGATCAATGGAACAGAATAGAGAGCCCAGAAATAAGTCCACCTCTATATCGTCAATTAATCTATAACAAAGGTGGCAAAAACAGTGCAGTAAGAACAGTTTATTTAATAAAAGGCATTGGGAACACTGGACAGATACAGGAAATAAATGAAATTGGGTAACATTCTTACTCTATATACAAAACAAACTCAAAATGAATTAAAGGCTTAAATGTAATAACTGAAACCATAAAACTCCTAGAAGAAAACAAAGGCAGTAAACTTGCTGATATTGTTTTTAGCAATATTTTTTTGGATATGTCTGCTTGGGCAAAGGTAACAAAAGAAAGTAATAAGCAAATGGCACTACATTAAACTATAAGGTTTTTGCACAGTGAAGTGATACATCTAATAAGGGGTTAATATTCAAAATGCATAAAGAACCCACAGGATGCCAATAACAAACAATCAATCTAATTTTAAAAAGGGCAGAGGACTTGTACAGACATTTCTCCAAAGAGGACATACAGATGGCCAACATGAAAAAATGCTTAAAATCACTAGTTATCAGGCAAATGCAAATTAACACCATGATGAGATATCACCTCACACCTGCCAGCATATCTACCATCAGTAAATCAACAACAAGTGTTGGCAAGGATATGGAGTAAAGGGAACACTCATGCACTGTAAGTGGGATTGGGTAAATTGGTGCAGCCAGCATGAGGGTTATTTGAGTAACCCTCAAATGTGACCTAACAATTTCACTTCTGGATATTTATCTGAAGGAATCAACACACTAATTTAAAAAGATATATTGTACACCTATGCTCATTTAAGTACTATTTGTGGTAACTAAAATATGGAAGCAACCTTAGTGTCTACTGATAAACAAGTGAACAAGGTAGTAAGTAGTACATGTATGTAGTGAATTGTTAGTCATAAAAGAGAATGAAATCTTGCCAGTTGTTACAACACATATGGACCTACAGGATATTATGCTAAGTAAAATAAGCCATACAGTGAAACACAAATACCATATGATTTGATTTATTTGTGAAACATGAAAAACAAAATAAACCAACAAAACAGAAAAAAACTCAAAGATACAGAGAACAAACTGATGATTGCCAAATGAGAGGGGAGCTGGCAAGATGGATCAAAAGGTGAACAGAATTAAGAAATAAAAATTGCCAATTATAAAAAGAGTTATTGTGATGTAAAGTCCAGCAAAGGGAATATAATCAATAATACTGTAATAACAATGTAAGGTATTATATTGGTACTGGACTTAGGGTGATCACTTTGCATGGTATATAAATCTCTAACCACTATATTTTATACCTCAAACTAATATAATATTGCATGTCCACTGTAAACAAATTAGTCTGAATGTGTAACCACAAGTCTGGTTTGTTTGTTTGTTTGTTTGTTGGTATTTATACAAAAGAAACATGAACACTGTGAGCCCCAGTTTAGAAATCGGTAGCATGCCAAGATTAAGATAACATCTCTATCCCAGGCCCCCTTTCTATGAATTAGAAAAAATACAACCTCATCAATTCAGAATAAATTAGTCAATTTATAGTTTTTCCATACTTTCTTTTTATCCTCGAATTCTTCTTTCCTGAATGTAGAAGTCTTCGAATTAAAACACATAATAGTTGGGATGGGGAGTGAGATGAGATTGGTTCCAGTCTAGTATTTTTATCTACACTCATTTTAATTTTTCTACCTTGCTAACTACTATGAACCTGTCAGTGTCTTTCATCTCCAGTCTGGTACCCAAGTCATCTCATATTATCTGCTTAGCCTATCCAGCCCCATGCACCTAATCGCCATGTTATCAGAACTATTAGCTATAACAATTAGGATAACTTTTTGATTAAATCAAAAATTATGATGTTGTATAGCCAAACCAAAGAAAGCCCAAGCTATAAGAATTTGTGAATTCCTTGTAAAATAATTTACCAATTTAACTAATTCCAATATAATTCCTTAGATAATTTTTGCAATTTGCACAAAACATTTAAGAAATTTATAAGTAGCAGGATGCAATAGATACATGAAGTTGGTTATTTGAAAAAATAATTTCATTTTACCCAAACCATACATTAGATACAAAATAAATTAATATTTAAATATAAAATGTTAACATATGAATTAAATATGTGAATAAAATTTTTTAATCTAAAAACACAAGATATCATAAAACATATCAATTTATACATAAGAGATTAAGAAGAACATTGCATTAGGGGGAGAGTGAGTGAGTGTGTGAGACTAAATGATGTAGAAGTGCAATGACTTCAGGTTAGTTTCAGATATTAATGGCAAAGATACAGACAGCAATTTGGCTCAAAAGATAAGGATTATGGATGAGTGGCAATTTAGTGAGGTAACTTGCCTCCTTACTGAGGTCCCCAAAACTCTGTTTGTCTGTAGTTAATGATCTCTGATTTAGATTAGTTAAAGACATACAGGCTGAAAATGTAGACAATTTAATGCCTTTTTCAAGAATGGGTAAAGGAAAGGTTGGAGTGCTAAAGGCACTTACTAAATCCACATAACTAGTGATGGTAGGACCATTGAAGTTTTGAAACAAGACTGCTGTAATTTGACAGCATTTTTTTCTCCTTCTGTGAGATTTGCATACTGACAATGATGAAAACACTGAATACAACTAGAGACCTGGGACTCAGTTAAGATTTATTTCTAAAACTCATGCATTTCCTACACAAAGCAATTTTACATCATATTTAGATATCACATTGAGTTTTAGTTTGGTTGCTTGCTTTCTTTTTAAACCATATTGCTTTTAGCTCTTTATTTGTGTTATATCTACTTTGAGGGGATAGCTTTAACTTTTGAAAATTTAGATTTGTGTAAACATTTTTTGTGCAGTATGCACACAAAGGATTTTTGTCCAAATGCACCAGTGGCCTTAATATTATTCTAACTTCTGTAATGTTTTAAAGAGCATATTTGGTGAATATGTTTGGACAAGTCTGAGATATAGATTTTTAACCCACTGCATATTTAAGCTAGAGAAGATAATATCATCAAAGGAAAGGACATGAGACAGAGCCTTGAAGGAGAAGAGCAAGATTTATGTGGAATTTATCCAAATGTGGTCCATGAATCATCCACATGAAAATCATTTTAGTGTTTGTAAAATGCTGCTTCTGGGTTAAAGCTATTAAGTCAGAATATTACATAAGTCCAGGATAGTACATTTTAAAGCTTTTTGTTTAATTCTTTCATATATTAAAATATGAAGACTGCTAAGTTGTAGGAATTTTTAAAAAGTGGTCAGAGCATTGGGAAAAAAGAAAAAAAACAAACAAATTGAGAAGATAATCATTTTATTTGTTGAATTAAGAAATCGGTTACTAAAAATAAAGAAAATAATAGAATAACAATCTGGTGTTAATATACTGAGATTTATGAAAGACCAAACTGTTGAAATAATAGGAATTTGAGTTGAGAGAGTGCCGTATCTACAGAGATAGAATTCCAACTTTCAAAGAGGTGGTGGTACATATATACAATGGAATATTACTAGGCCATAAGAAAGAATGATGTTTTACCATTTGTGACAGTATGGATGGAACTGGATGGTATTATGCTAAGTGAAATAAGTCAGACACGGAAAGACAAATATCATATAATTTCACTATGTGAAATCTAAAGAACAAAATAAATGAAAAAACACTCAAGGATACAAATAACAGACTGATAGTTGACAAAGGGGAAAGTGTTGGGAAACTGGGTGAAAAAGGTGAAGTGATTAAGCAGTAAAAATTGGTAGTTGCAAAATTGTCACAGGGCTATATAGTACAGCATAAGGAATATAGTCAATGATATTGTAAGAACTATATATGGTGTCAGGTAGGTACTAGAAATATTGGGTAGATCACTTTGTTAAGTATATGATTGTCTAGCCACTATGCTATGTCTAACCACCTGAAACTAATAGAAAATAATATTGACTGTAAGAAAAATAAAATTAATTAATTAATTAAACTTGTCAGCCTGGCAAAAAATAATTAAAAAAAAAAAAGAATTTCCAGCTTCCAGTCATGTTCCATTTTCCAATATGGAAAACCATGAATATATACTGTAGGAATAAAAGGAACAAAGAACTTAGTTAATAGTGGTCATTCATTCTCACATTAACATAGGACAGTATAGTGGTGGTGAAGCAATTGACCACAAAAGAGAAACTAAGTAGTTTCAATGGTGAATCAGAGTCTTCTCCTGCAGGCTTTGAAAGGCCAAATGTGTATCTCTTAGCTTAAAATAATCATGGTGCAAATATTAAATCAGTTATACCCCACTACTACTACACCTAAAATGGCAAATATCAGTTCCAAAAGATGAAGGAAAATGGAAGGAAATTCAGAAAACAGTCATTAAATCTCTAAACAACCCAAAGAGATTTTCTTAGGAGAGAAAACAAATATTAAAGAACTAAACACATAAAGTTTAGCAAAGCAAAGTTTAAAGAGAAATATAATAATTATCTGGAAGTATGTGGAAAAGTTAAACATAATTGAAAGAAAGAAATGTAGCATGGTACAAGGTTTAAAACAATGACCAAAATGATTAATTATAGTATAATTCAGAAAAATTACTAGCAGTGAAATCTTTTTGCAATATGAAAATTATTTAAAGTATGTGGTTGAAATAATTTCTAGGTGTATTGAAAATGACAGTTTTTTTTTTCATGTTACTGAGAAGTATTTTACTCCAACAAGGAAACTAGAAGAACTAAAAAAATTTGATGAGAAAAACATTTTACACTCTGTTGATATTTTAATCATAATTATTGTTACAAATCAATAAAAGATAAGGTATTTTTCTATAAGATGAAAATATTATCATGATATTAATCTACATTTGACATGATAATAAATGGAAACCTAGAAAATGTAGGTATCCTATATTCTGTTTAAAAGTAAAATTCAATTATTTTTAATGCATAAACTTTTAAATTTGAAAGTTGAAGGATAGTCATAAATTACAAAGGAAAAAGGAAAAAAAAACACATTTCCAGAACTATAATTAGGAAAGAAAGACTAATAACAGGAATACTTTCACACTAAATGTTTATGTATCTAATAGCTTAACTTGAATTATCGCCAGAACTTTTCACTTCTTAGAAATGGAATATAATTTAAAAGTATAAAAAAATACCATTTTAGATTTGGTAAAAGGCTATTTTGTATTCATTCTCATGCTTGCATTGCTATGATTTTGTCAAAAGAATAAATGTACTTAAGGCTGAATAAAATTTCTTTATAATGTTTTCCACAGACTGAGCTATTTCTTCGAACAATTGGGAACCATTCTGCAGCTATACACAAAGGTTTTATAGGTGTTTTGTTGAAACTTTAAAAATATAATGTTACATAGGGGAGTATGATATGCCAATTTTTCTGATAAAAGTTCTTTGCATTTTAATATTGTATGGGTATTATGCATAACTTGGTTAGTTCACACTCAAGGCCATCACCTCTAAACAACTCTCACTTTTAAAAAAGCCACAAAATCATGCATTAAGAATTTGCTACCAAGTCAGTCTGAGGAGTATATCTATTTTAGCATAAATTCTAACAGTACTACATTTCATTAGACAGCATTATTTAAGACTTTGTTGTCCCTCCATTCTTTTCAGTAATAAGTGGTTTCAATGAAGAGTGTATTATAGTGTATTATTTACCCATTTACTTTTGGATTTCCCTCTCACCTATTTTTCACTCTGCCTCTTTAAGCTGTCAGTCCATTGTATTCAATGGAGCGTCAGGAAATATCAGATTCTTTTAGCACAGCAGGTGTGCACTTATAAAGCATATCTGATATATGAAGCAATTCAATATATTAATGTCACTACTTGCAATTTTTGTTAAGAAAAAAGATGAAACACTAACACAAAAATAAAATTACTATTTCTTTCACACATTTAACAAAAATTTTAGACCATGTGATAAAAGAGTATCTACAGACTCTACTAACCACTAGTATTTGCTTTTTTAGCTTAATTTCTAGATTTATTTTGGCCTTAAATATATTAATAATTGCTTATTTTCCTTAACATCAATCAGACTATGGATAGTGACAAAAATAAATAAAAATAAAAGACAGGATGAAGATGTGAAAGTTTATTTTCCCAGTCCATTTATATGACTATATATAATTCCAAAATAAAATTGACTATTTTCTCTTTCTCTGCTTCACTCATTAAAATTAATAATAAGTACATAAATCAGAAAAAACAATAATGCCAGGAAATATGTAGCATAAATTCTTAGCTAATTTCCTATTTTAATTCCCTTTACTTTCCCACATTTCATGAGGTTTTTTAGGATTCACATTCTGCTTGCCAAGATAAAGATCACAGGATAAAGTTTTCCAAACTTCCTTTCATCTTTGTGTGGCATTGTGACAATTTTTTGTCCAATAAGATGTCAATGTAGTAGTTACAGGGAAGCTTCTTGGAACCCTGTCCTAAGAATGAAAACATTCATGTGTATTCTTTACCTATAATTTTTTCATTCATGCCTCAAATATATTACTTGGAATACGCAGCTTCTTATCTTACACAATGAGATAAAAAAGGCACAGTGTATGCAATAGGACTGAACAAATAAGTAAATGGATAGGTGGTGTGTGCATGTGTTCATGAAGATATGCTTGTATGCATAGCGCCATGTGTATGTACACACATAGAGACATATAGAGGACAAAGAACCAATTATAAATATCTGTTTATGCAATAGTATATTTTCAAATATTACCTAATTCTGTCTACTGAGAGCCTAGAAACAGTGACACCTCAGAAGGAACAAATACATCTAGCACCCAGATTTTGGTTTCTAAGTATCATTTTCATAAAAAATAACTAGGGCTTGTTTGGAAAAAAGTATTTTAGAGTGGGGACATGAAAAATACAAAATGATTCTAGAGCATCTTATAGTATCAGAATGTAAGGAGTTCCTCAAAAAAAAAAAAATAAACAAGGATAGTGACATGTCACAGAAAAATTGTAGCCAACCTTAAATAGCTTCCCATAGTCACAACTGAAATAATTTGAGCCACAAAATTAATAATTTAGTATTGGATTATAACCCAAAGTATAAAGTGAGTATCAGTGAGCTATAGTGATATAAATAAATACTTAAATAAATAGTTAAATAAAATAGAATGGATAAATCTTTTCCCAAATAAGTTGTGCAAATGATCAGTAAGCATGTGAAAAGATCTTCAACATCACTTTGTTACTTCCTTATAGACTTCCCCTTATATGTAATATCTCCTACTCCAAGAGTTTAATCACCCCCTAAAGTATGCTGGATCTAGTGACATGATTATTAAAAATACAGAAATAAAAACAAAGTGACTTCAGAGTGGAGAAACCTAGCAAACACTTCCCACCCACCCTTTTATGTGGATCTTCTCTTTTCTCAGTTATACCAATACTACTCAATCTTTAACCCATTTAAGAGGCAAACACTGTTAAAGAAATTAATGATTTAAATAATTGGAGAAACAGTCCATCTTTTTAGACTGAAGCCTTAACATTAAAATGGCAACACCCCTCAAATAGTTGTACAGATCAATGCAATGACTTTCAAAAGACCAATTAACTTCTTTGTAGAAACTGACATGCCAGTTACAAAATTAATTTGGAATTTCCAGGGACCCAGTAACCCAAACCAAAAATCTTTAAAAAGAAAAAAGTAGAAGAACTCACATGTCCTGATTTCAAAAACTAAGACAAAGCAACAAAAATCAAGATAGTGAAGTGCTAGTACAAAGATAGACATATAAATCAATAAAGTTGAATTGACAGTCAAGGAAAAAACCCATACATCTCTGGCCAACTGATTTCTGAAAAAGGTAACAGGTGTTGACACAACTATATAGAGATACACAAAAGAATGAAATCAGACATTTAACTCACACTACATACAAAATTCAACTCAAAATGGTCAAAGACCTAAATATCAGAATTAAAGTATAAAATTATTAGAAGAAAACATAGGGGTAAAATATCATGAGCTAGGATTTGGTAAAATATTCTTGGACAGGACACCAAAGTCATGATCAAGAAAAAAGAATTGATAAATTGGATTTCACCAAAGTCAAAACCTTTTACTTCAAAAGACATCATTAAGAGCCCTGGCTGGTGTGGCTCAGTAAATTGAGTGCCAGCCTATAAACTGAAAGGACACCAGTTTGACTTTTGGTCAGGGCATGTGCCTGGGTTATGGGCTAGGTCCCCAGCTGGGGGTGTGGGAGAAGCAAATGAGGGAAATTACTCTCAAATTACTCACACAAATTACTCACAAAAATTCAGGAATCACAGAGAGCCCCAATCAAGACGAACTGAAAGAGGCCCACTCCAAGACACATTAGAATCAAAATGACAAAATTTAAAGACAAAGAGAGAATCTTAAAGGCAGCAATGGAGAAATAGCTAGTAACATACAAGGGACTTCTGATAAGGCTGAGTTGATTTCTCAAAGGAATCACTAAGCTAGAAGTGAATAGCATGAAATATTTCAAGTAATGAAAAGCAAAGGCCTACAATCAAGACTTCTACCCAGCAAGGCTCTCAGTTAAAATAGAAGGTGAAATAAGGAGTTTTCCAGGTACAAATGTAAAAATGACAATGAATAAGTACCTATCAATAATAACCTTAAATTTAAATGGGTAAATGCTGCACAAAAGAAATAAGGTAGCTGAATGAATAAGAAGACATGACCTGCATATATATTATCTACAAAAGAGCCACCTCAAAACAGAAGATTGGCACAGACTGAAAGTGAAGATATAAAAAAATATTCCAAGCAAAAGGACATAAAAAATAGCTAAGGTATCAATATTTATATCAGACTTCAAAGTAGATTTCAAAATGAAGGCCATAGTAAAATACAAACAAGGCCATAACATAATACTTAAGGGAGTAGTCCAGCAAGATGATATAATCCTTGTAAACATACATGCACCCAATAGAGGAGCACCTAAATATATAAGGAATATCTTGGAGTACTTAAATAAAGATATCAATAGCAACACAGTCATCATAGGGGATTTCAATACCTCATTGTCAACAATGGATAGATCTTCCAAAAAATTAGCAAGGATATTGTGGCATCGAATGCCACTGTAGATTAAGTGGACTTAATAGATATACACAGAAACATTCACCCCAACAAAGAAAAATATATGTTCTTTCAAATGCACATGGAACATTTTTAAAGATATACCACATAGTAGGACACAAAACAATCCTCAACAAATTCAAGAAAATTGAAATAATGTCAAGCATTTTCTTAGATCACTATGGCTTGACTAGAAACCAACCTCAAGGAAAAAACAAAAAACATTCAAGTATATAAAGCCTGAATAACATGTTTCTAAATAATGAGTGGATTAACAATGAGATCAAAGAAGATGTCAAAAAACATCAGGAAACAAATGAAAATGAACACCCAATGGCCCAAAAATGATGGGACACAGTGAAGCCTGTCCTAAAAGGGAAGTTCATAGCAAAACAGACCTACCTAAAGAAGACAGAATATCTTAAAAAAACTAACTCTACATTTACAAGAACTAGAGGAATTATAACAAACAAAGAGTGTAGAAGGAAGTATATGATCAGGATCAGAGCAAACTGAAATGACATAGAGGCTAAAAGAACAATATAAAGGATTAATGAATCCAGGAGCTGGTTCTTTGAAAAGAGAAACAAATTTGATAAATCTTTAACCAGACTCATCAAGAAAAAAAGAGAGAAGAACAAAAAAATGGCATCAGAAACAAAAGAGGAAAAGTTAACACCAATGCCACAGAAATACAAAGCATTATATGAAATTATAATGAACAACTATATGCCAAGAAATAGGACAACCTGGGCAAAATGGACAAACTTCAATAAATATACAATCTTCCAAAAGTGAATTAAGTAGGAGCACAAAGCCTGAATATACCGAAAACAACTCGTGAAATTGAAGCAGTAATTAAAAACAAACAAACAAAAACTCTAAAGACACACAAAAGCCCTACACCAAATGGCTTCACAGGTTTACCAAACATTTAAAGAGCTAACTCCTATCTTTCTCAAACTATTCCAAAAATTCAAGAAGAGGGAAATCTCCCAATCTTTTTTCATGAGGCCAGTATTATCCTATTTCCAAAAACAGGTAAAGACACAACAAAAAAGTATAGGCCAATATCCCTGATGAACATAGATGCTAAAATCCTCAACAAAATATTGGCAAACCACACCAAGCAATACATGAAAAAGATCATACAGTATGATCAACTGGGATTCATCCCAGGGATGCAAGGATGGTACAATATTAGAAAATCAATAAATGTAATATACCACATAAACAAAATGGACAAAAAACACATAATCATAACAATAGATGCTGAAAATGTATTTGATAAAATCCAGCACCCTTTTATGATAAAAACACTCAGCAAACTAGAAATAGAGGGAGAATGCCTCAACGTAATAAAAGCTATATATGAGAAACTTATAGCCAATATACTCAATGGGCAAAAACTAAAAGCTTTCCTCTTAAAATCAGGAACAACAAAAGGGTATCTGCTTTCATCACTCTCATTCAACATAGTACTAGAAGTTCTGGACACAGTGGTCAGACAAGAAAAAGAAATAAAATACACCCAAATTTGAAGGAGGAAATAAAACTGTTATTATTTGCAGATGACATGATGGTATATACAGAAAACCCTATAGTCTTCACCAAAAAACTACTCAACGTAATAAGTGAATTTGGTAAAAGAGTGGGATATAAAGTCAATATTCAGAAATCAAGGTCATCTTCTCACACCAATAATGAAATATCAGAAGGAGAATCTAGGAAACAATTTCATTTATTATAGCAACAAGAAAAATAAAGTACCTAGGAATAAATCCAACCAAGGAGGTAAAAGACCTGTGCTCAGAGAACTGTAGAGCACTGAGGAAAGAAATTGAGGAAGATACAGGACTTCCGGCAAGATGGAGGAATAGGTGGACGCACCGTACCTCCTCGTACAACTAAGATTAGAAAACCAATAATTTACAACAATAATTTACTATCAGAATAACAGCCAGATCCGGCAGAGGATTTATCTGAATGGAAGTCGGGCAGCCAAGAAGTTGAAGTAGACGCATTCATCTGGACTGGTAGGAGAAGACGAGCCGGTGGGCGCGGGGCTGGCTCGGGTCGGCAGCGTGCGGAGGTCGGGGGAAGGTTTGGCGCAAAATCGGCGCAAAAGCCATCAGGCGTGTAAGAAGGCAGAGGTGATCCCTGAGTACGCAAGCTGTGGCTGGCAGACCCAGAGGGGCAGCGATTGTGGACCAGGGCAGAACTCGCAGCCCGGAAGCCCAAACAAGGGTCTGAGTCCTGGGGAATGGAACTACCACCATTGTTTTCTCCTGCCCCGCTCCTGCTCCCGCCCCGCCCCCACATAAACGTCACAATCTAGCGACCGGGGTGCCCAGCCCCGGTGAGCACCTAAGGCTCCGCCCCCCACCGTAACCAGAGCAACCAGACCGGAAAAAAAAAAAAGGAGAGACAGGGGAAAAAAAAAAAAACATGTTTTCAACAGAGCAGATCAGTCCCCCAGGACTCATCCTTTTGAGTGACCAATAATTAGCCAATCTATCAGATGCACAGTTCAAAACACTGGTGATCAGAAAGCTCACGGAACTGGTGGGTTTTGGACGAAATTTAGATGAAAGAATGCAGATTACCATAAAACAGATGCAGGAAGACACGCGGAGGAGAGCCAATAGTGAAAGGAAGGAATATGAGTCTCAAAACAATACAGTGGACCTGAAGGAAGATAGAATCAACCAAGCAGGAAAGCATGATGAAATAAGAATTCAAAAAATTGAGGAAAAGATTAAGAGCATCCAAGACACCTTTAAACATTCCAATATCCGAATTATAGGGGTACCAGAATCGGAAAGGGAAAAGCAACAGATTGAGCACGTATTTGAACAAATAATAAAGGAGAACTTCCCCAATCTGGCAAAGGGAACAGTCTTCCAAGAAATCCAAGAAGCTCAGAGAGCCCCAAAGAAGTTGGACCCAAGAAGAAACACACCAAGGCACATCATAATTACATTAGCCAAGGTAAAAACGAAGGAGAGAATCCTAGAAGCAGCAAGAGGTAAGGGGACAGTCACTTACAAAGGAGTTCCCATCAGACTGTCAGCTGATTTCTCAAAAGAGACCTTATAGGCAAGAAGGGGCTGGAAAGAAATATTCCAAGTCATGAAAGACAAGGACCTACATCCCAGATTGCTCTATCTAGCAAAGCTCTCATTTAGAATGGAAGGGCAGATAAAGTGCTTCTCAGATAAGGTCAAGTTAAAGGAGTTCATCATCACCAAGCCCTTATTTTATGAAATGCTAAAGGGACTTATCTAAGAAAAGAAGATAAAGAAAAGACATGTATGGTAAAAGGACAGCAAACTCACAAATATCAACAACCACACCTAAAGCAAAACCAAAAGAAACTAAGTAAACAATTAGAACAGGAACAGAACCACAGAAATGGAGGGCACATGGAGGGTTAGCAGCAGGGGGGTGGGAGGAGGAGAGAGAGGGAAAAGGTATAGAGAATAAGTAGCATAGAATGTAGGTTGAAAATAGATAGGGGGAGGGGAAGAATAGTACGGGAAATGTAGAAACTAAAGAACTCATAAGTATGACACATGGACATGTACTAAAGGGGGAAATGTGGGTGGGAGGGGGGTACAGGGTGGAGGGGAGAGAAGGGGGGAAATGGGACAACTGTAATAGCATAATCAATAAAATATATTAAAAAAAAGAAAGAAATTGAGGAAGATACAAATAAATGGAAGCATATATGTGTTCACAGATTGGAATAATTAACATCATTAAAATGTCCATACTACTCAAAGCAATCTACAGTTTCAATGCAATCCCTATTAAAATACCAGTGGCATATATCACAGATCTAGAATAAATATTTCAAAAATTTATCTGGAGAAAAAAGACCCCAAATATCTCAGGAATCTTAAGAAAGAAAAACAAAGTAGAAGAGATCACAATACCTGATATCAAACTGTACTACAAGCCCACTATAATTAAAATAGTCTGATACATGCATGAGAACAGGCACATAAGTTAAGGGGACAGAATAGAGAGCCCAGAAATAAACCCATGTCTCTTTGGTCAATTAATATATGAGAAAAGGGTCATGAGCATACAATGGAGTAAAAGTATTCTATCCAATAAATCATGTTGGGAGAACTGGACTGGTATATACAGTAAATGAAAGTAGACCACCATCTTACAACACACACCAGAATAAACTCAAAATGGATAAAAATTTAAATATAAGTGATGACACCATAAAAGTCCTAGAGGAAAACATAGGCAAGAAAATTTTAGATATCCCACATAACAAAAGTATTGCTAATATATCTCCTAGGGAAAGGGAAATGAAGGAAAAATAAACAAATGAGACCAAATCAAATTAAAAAGCTTCTGCATGGCTAAAGAAACTGTCATCAAAATGAAAAAGAAATTGACTGTATGAGAAAACATATTTGCCAATGATACTTGAACAAAGGTTTGATCTCCAAAATATATAGAGAACACATCTGACTCAACACCAGGAAGACAAAAAATTCAATTAAAAAATGGGCAAAGGACATAAACAGATACTTCTCCAAAGAGGACAAAGAGGTCCATAGACATATCAAAAGGTGCTTGATATCACTAGCCATTAGAGAGATGCAAATTAAAACCACAATGAGATATTTCCTCACACCAGTCAGAATAGCCATCATTAATAAATCAACAAATATCAAGCATTGGTAAGGATGTGGAGAAAAGGCAAGCCTAGTCCCACTGTTGGTGGGAATGCAGACTGGTACAGCCACTGTGGAAAACAGTATGGAATTTTCTCAAAAAACTAAAAATGGAATTGCTTTTGACTCAACAGTGGAATCACTAATCACTAAGAATCCCAAATCACTAATTCAAAAGAATTTATGAAGCACTATTTACAATAGCCAAGTGCTGGAAGCAACCTAGCCATGCCCATCAGTAGATGAGTGAATCAAAAAACTATGGTACATTTACACAATGGAATACTATGCAACAGAAAGAAGGAGCTCCCACACTCCGAGACAGCATGGATGGAACTAGAGAGCATTATGCTAAGTGAAATAAGCCAGGCAGTGAAAGACAAATACTACATGAATTCACCTGCAAGAGGTAGCTAATGAACAAAATAAACTAATAAGCAAAATAGAACCAGAGGCATGGAAACATGGAGCAGACTGACAGTGACCAGAGAGGAGGGAAGAGGGGGATAATGGTGGAAAGAAGGAGTAAGGATTAGTCAAAGAACATATATGAATGACTCATCCAATCAGCATGGATGACAGTGTGGAGACTGATTGTGGGAGCGGGGGCAAGGAGATCAAATGGGGAAAATTAGAACTATTGTAATAGAGTAACAATAATTTTTTAAAAGACATAAAATTACAGAAAACATTTGAAATTCACATATCTGAAAAGGGAATTATATCCACAATTGTAAAGGACTCATACAGCTCAATAGTAAAACCAAACAAAAAACAAAAAAACAAACAAAAAAAACAAGTAATCTGGTTAAAAATGAGCAGAGAATTCAAATTGAGATATTTCAAAGTAAGATGTAAAAATGGCGAGTAAGTACATGAAAGATGCTGAATGTCACTAGTCATCAGGAAAACGCCAGGGAAAACCACAAGGTACCACTTCACATCCACTATAATGACTAACATAAAAAAAGTCAGATAATGACAAGTATTGACTAGGAGGAATACAAAAGAGTGCATCCACCTTGGAAAACAGCCTGATAATTTCTCCTATGATTGAACATAGTTACCATGTTACCCAGCCATCCCACTATATACCCCAATAAATAAAAATGTATGTCCACACAAACGTATATACACAAACACCCACACGACATTATTTATAGGAGCCAAGAAATGGAAACAACCCAAATGTCCATCAGTTGATGAATGGATAAGCAAATGTGATATATCCATACAACAGAATATAATTGCACATTAAAAAAAAAGAATGAAGTATTGATCCATGATATTATATAAATAAACCTTGAAAACATTATGTTAAGTAAGTTTTTTAAAAAGTGATAAAATACTTTATATCATATACTTTCATTCATATGAAATATCCAAATAGGGAGATCTGTAGACACAGAACTTATTAGTGTTTTCCAAGGGCTGAGTAGGGATTGATAGCTAAAGCATACAAATTTACTTTTTGAAATAGTGAAAATGTTCTAAAACTTTAGTAATGATTGCTCATATCCGTGAATATACTAAAATCCATGTAGTTGTACACTTTAAGTAATTGAATAATATGTAAACTATATTTTAAAACTACTAAAAATACATGTTATTTTTTTCCCTTAAGTATACTCCAAGTGTCGTAGGTTCGATTCCCAGTCAGGGCACATGCCTGGGTTGCAGGCCATGAATACAGCAACTACACATTGATGTTTCTCTCTCTCTCTCTCTCTTTCTCTCTCCCTTCCCTCTCTAAAAATAAATAAATAAAATCTTTTAAAAAAAAAAAAGTATACTCCTAAGAGAAGTGTTTGAGAGTTTCAATTAATTCCTTGGTATTTTCAGAGTGTGTTTGTGTGTGTGTGTGCGTGTGTGTGTGTGTGTGTGTGTTTAGATAGTCCTGGTGACTGTGAAGTATTATTACATGTGGTTTTAATTTGCATTTATCTGATAGCAAATGAAAATGATTACCTTTTATGTTATTTTGATATCCTCCTTTGTGAAGTACCCATTTAAAGCTTTTGCCCATTTTTCAGCTGTGTTTGCTGCTTTTTTTCTCATAGATTCAGTTTTTTGTTTGTTTATTAATTCTAGAGTCAAGGCCTTTGTTTGAATTGTGTACTACTAATGTCGGCCTCTGTTCCATTGCTTGTTTGTATACACCTTTAGTAATGTCTTTGAATAAACAGAAATTATTAATTTTACATAGTCTACTTCATAATTCAGTTTTTTATGGTTAATGCTGTTAGTATCTTATCTAAGATAACTTTGCTTATGGCCAAGGTCATAAAAATATTCTTTTATGTTTTCTTATTGAAACAATATTTTATCTATCATATTTACATGTAAGTATGTATGGTTTAAAGTAGTCATCCATATTTTTTAATTTTTTTCATGTCAGTAATAAATTAATCCAGCATTATTTACAGAAAAATCTATCTTTTCCTCATTAAATTGCTGTGTCACCTTTATCACGAATCATAAAATGATATATGTACAAATCTATATTTTGGCTTACGTGTGTTGGACTTATAAGAAATGTATATTGTACAGTTGTTGAATGTAGTAATGTTCTATAAATATCATTTAGCACAAGGTTGATAAATTTGTCCAGGTTGTCTTTATGAATTTTTAAAAACTATTATATTTTCTATCAGTTCCTGAGAATGTTCAAATCTACAACTGTGAAGATTAGAATTAATCTATTTTTCCTTTATTTTTGGCAATTTCTGCTTTTAATATTTTGATGCTCCTTTTTTCTCAAGTTTGCAAAACAATGAATGAATTATATGAGTCCGGAATTTTCTTCATAGCAAAGTACTTAATTTCATATTTAATTTTTCAAATGAATAAAAGACTATTTCTATTTTCTCTATTTCTTCTTGTGTAATTTTTGTAAGTTGTATATATAGGGTGATTGTTCACTTTATCTAATCAAGTTAATTGGCATGTGTTCTTTTTAATATCTTCTTATGATCTTATTTTATCTTTAAAATATGTAGTGATATCCCTTTTTTCATTTATGACTTTGGAGATTTCTTAATGAGTTTCAGCCTTCTTCTTCCCTGAAATATAAATTCAAGACTCAACATTTTCTATGAAATTCTTTGGCTGAATCTTAGAAGTTTTAATAGTACACATTTAATTATAATTAATTTTTTAAATAATTTCTAATTTCTACTTTAATATTTCCTTTATTTTTGATTCATTCAAAATGTATTACACAATTTCACAGCTTTGGGCACTTTCCACTTTAATGTGGTCAGGGAATTTTTGAATTTTTTGAGTTTGAATATTTTCTACCCATTTAAATTGGTTGAGGCTTATTTTATGAACCACCATATGGTCAATCTTGATTATGCATTTTCAGAAAAGAATGTATTTTCTATAATTTTTGAAATGTTCAGTATATTCCAATTAGAATGAGTTCCTTTAATTTCATTCTCCCTTTTTCCTTTTGTACCTTTACTGATATTTGTTTTTATTGTTGCAGTGTTTCTTCCATCAGCTAATGAGAGAGGTACATTTAAATTTCAGACTATGAATCTGATTCATCTAGTTCTATAAAAGTTTGCTTTATATGTTTTGAAGCTCTGCTATGGAATGTATACTGGTTTTGAATCAGTTTATCTTTCTCATGGTTTGATCCCTTCATCTTTCTAAAATTTTCCTCCATAGGTCTAGTGATATTTTTTGCCTAAAAAGTCTGGAGCTGAGCAATAACATTTGGATTGTATTTCTAATGGCATACTGTAAAGACAATTAAAAGTGTGTTCTCAAGAAAAAGGACCAAAATTGGGATCATTATATGAAACCAGGGACTAGTTTAGGATTCTGCCATTTTGGAAGGAGGCTTGAGACTATGGTCTCTAGAAAGTTATGAGCTTGAAGAAGTCACAGACATAGCTTCAACACTAAGAAATATGTCAAGCCATTTTATTGCACTGACTTGATTATCCTACAAATTGTAACTATGGAACAAACAATTGGCATTATAACCTGGCCTTCAAATAAGGAAGCTAGTCGTGGTAAACTCAATGGTAAAACTGTTGGAAATGAAAACTGCATTGAAGGAGGAAGAAAAGGGGAGAAAAATGGAGAAACAGAAATGAAAAAGAATGAGAGAACAATCCAAAGGAGTGTTAAATATAAAATTCAATAACATGTGAGGAGATATAATTCCTTACAAAATAGCTAACAATAACAAAATCAGAAATAAAATCTCCCTAGGTCCAAATATTTGTATAAAGTCATTAAATAAAAACTTTAAAATTAGTATTTTTCATGTTCAAAAATTTAAGTGAAGATATAACTTACTTTTCACAATATCTGTCCACAGTGCCCCTTCCACCCCCATCCTCCACAGATGAGAATAAGTCTACCAAAACAAGGTCTGCTTGAGGAAGAAAGGTGGCCAATCTCTCAAAGGAGAAGGGCCAGGAGCCTGTTCCTCAATGGGCTTTTATTGGGTTTAATTTGCATAGGAATACAGGTAAAGCTCAGTGATTGCCAGGCAGTAAGGATCAAACAATAGATAACATACAAAGAACTCTGAGGGCTTATTCTGAGTCAGGGTCAGATAGCTAAAGGGCCATAAAAGTTTGGGGAAATAAACTCATTTTGTGCTTCGACTCTTATCATTTAAATTGAGGGTATTCTTAGCAATGCAAGTTTCACAGGACTTTATGCATTCTTTCTTAGGCCTGATTGCCTGGGGAACTCACCCTTTCCAGAACAGGGCCACACCCACCTCTGGCATTGTTTCAGGCTTAAGGCATTGTTTCAGGCTAATTCACAGGGGCCGAAAGGCAGCCAAGAGACTAGGAGACTTCTTGCAGACAGAATGAAGACTCAGGCTATATCAAAGCTGAGGGGCAAGGGTCCATCACCCCCTTTCTCTATAGCCCCCCAAGTCCTTCCCTGATGGCCCATTCATGACCATACCTATCATAGGTCATCCTTCCTTTGAGGAATCTTACCCATCTTTGGCTAACCAGTCATCTGCCTGGGGCCAAGTAGGGTGAAGTAGGGCACCGCCTCTGTCAGGGAGATAAACACTGTCTCCTCAGTGGCTTATGGTCCCAAAGTCTCTCTACTCAGCCTTAGCCATGGGGGGTTACAGCTTCCGAAACTAGGCAGGGCAGCTCCCAACAATGAACTAAATTAGAAAGAAAATAAGCAAAAGTTGGTTGTAATAAAGCTAATTCAAATGTTAGAAATAAAAATATAGAGATTCTAAATTAAAAAATACATATATAATGCATGATATGTACCCAAAAGTAGTCTCATTGAGGAATTAATAAACTCACAATTAATATTAGGTATCACATACAGTGTTACACAGAGACACAAAAAGTAAACATGAGGTACAATTAAAGCATGTGGAGGCTGACGATATTTTGATAAATAATTTTTGTGTTTTTCCCAATTTCCTATTTGTGTTTCCTGTCATTCATGGACTTACCCACTACTTTAGCTTCTATGTAATTAAGGTATTTCATGGGTGAAAAGGCATCTTTTTGGGTTTCTCTAAGAGTCAAATATCACCTAAATTCACATTATTTATGGTACACAAACATCTCTGAAATAACCATAAATTTTAAGTATATTTTATTGACTATACTATTACAGTTGTCCCACTTTTTTTCTCCCCTTTATCTCCCTCCACACTGTACCTCCCTCCCACCAGCATTATTTCCCCCCTTAGTTCATGTCCATGGGTAGTACATATAAGTTCTTTGGATTCTCTATACTGTTTTTAACACCCCTCCCCCCCCATCTATTTTGTACCTACCAATCATGCTTCTTATTCCCTGTATCTTTTTCCCCATTCTCTCCCCTCCCCCTCCCCACTAATAACCCTTCATGTGATCTCCATTTCTGTGATTCTGTTCCTGTTCTAGTTGTTTGCTTAGTTTTTGTTTTTGTTTTTTAGGTTTATTTGTTGGTAGTTGTGAGTTTGTTGTCATTTTACTGTCTGTAGCTTTTGATCTTCTTTTTCTTAGATCAGTCCCTTTAATATTTCATATAACAAGGGATTGGTGATGATGAACTCCTTTCACTTGACCTTATCTGGGAAGCACTTTATCTGCCCTTCTATTCTAAATGATAGATTTGTTGGATAGAGTAATCTTGGATGTAGGTCCTTGCCTTTCATGACTTTAAATACCTTTTTTCAGCCCCTTCTTGCCTGCAAGGTGTCTTTTGAGAAATCAGCTGATAGTCTCATGGGAACTCCTTTGTAGGTAACCGTCTCATTTTCTCTTGCTTCTTGTAAGATTCTGTCCTTATTTTTATCTTGGGTAATGTAATTATGATGTGCCTTGGTGTGTTCCTCCTTGGGTCCACCTTCTGTGGGACTTTCTGAGCTTCCTGAAATTCCCGGAAGTCTATTTCGTTTGCCAGATTGGAGAAGTTCTCCTTCATTATGTTTTAAAATAAGTTTTCAACTTCTTGGTCTTCCTCTTCTCCTTCTGGCACCTCTATGATTCAGATGTTGGAATGTTTTAAGTTACCTTGAGTTTCCTAAGCCTCTTCTTATTTTTTTGAATTCTTGTTTCTTCATTCTGTTCCAGTTAAATGTTTATTTCTTCCTTTTGGTCTAAATCATTGATGTGAGTCCTGGTTTCCTTCTCTTCACTATTGGTTCCCTGTATATTTTCCTTTATTTTGCTTTATATAGCATTCACTTCTTCCTTTATTTTGAGTCTGTACTCAATCATTTCTGTGAGAAACCTGGTTACCAGTGTTTTAAACTCTGCATCTGATAGGTTCACTATCTCCTCGTCACTTAGTTCTTTTTCTGGAGTTTTGATTTGTTCTTTTATTTGGGCCATATTTTTTTGTTTCAGTGTACCTGTTATGTTGTAAGGGGAGGAACCTTAGGTATTTGTCACAGTGCGGAAGCCCATTTCCCTGAGTTGTGGCACTGTGTTTGAGGGAGGGATCAGAGAGGGAATAACACTGCTTACTTGGCTCTCCCCCTACTTTCAGTAACTTTCCTCACTCCCCAAAGTGAGTTGCTCCCCTCTGGTGCTGATTCCTGGGTGGGTGGGCTTCTGTGCATTCTAGGACCCTATGGGTCCCTCCAACAGACTCTCCTGTGAGGCTAGCAGAGCCTCCTACTGCCTCAATCACCACAGGTTTTTATAGCCAGAGGTTGTGAAGCTTTCTTGCCTGGTGCTAGAGCCCTGGGTTGCATGGTCTGTCTCAGTCCTCAGTCACTCCTCTCAATTTATCTGAACACAAATGTGGGACTGCCCACTGTCACTTTGCTGCACATCCTCTCTGCCACAGGCTGCCCATCTCCACCCCTCCTACCAGTCTGGATGAATATTTCTTCTTTAACTCCTTGATTGTCAGACTTCAGTACATTTTGATTTTCTAGCAGTTCTGGTTGTTTTTTTGTTTTTAAATTGATTGTTAAATTCCTTCTTTTGGTTGTGCAAGGAAGTGAAACAAATATACCTACTCCTCCATCTTGGTTGGAAGTCATAAACTATTTATTTTTTTATAAACAGATTTTTTAAAAGATTTTATTTATTTATTTTTAAAGAGGGAAGGGAAAGAGAAAGAGAGAGAGAGAGAAACATCAATGTGAGGTTGCTGGGGGTCATGGCCTGCAACTCAGGCATGTACCCTGACTGGGATTAGAACCTGAGACGCTTTGGTTCCCAGCCCGAGCTCAATCAACTGAGCTACACCAGCCAGGGCAGAAGTCATAAATTATTTTAAAAAATAAGTCAAGCCTACTTTCGTTCCTTTAACCTGACCATTTCAGACTCACTGTAACTTCCACTGCCAAACTATGTCAATTCTCATGGATTTTAGTCTGATCTTATAGGTTTCACCAATGTGGAACCACAAAAATCCATCATTTTTTTCATCAAAACTGTGGATATTTCCAAGAATATTTCCTCTCTTTATAAAATCTATTTCATAATGTTGGTAGTCTGATTCATATTATATGATTATTAGCTTAACTACCTAAACTATTTAAAGAAGTTATTAAAGAATAGTTCATCATGGTTTTACCTTTTCCTGTAGTTACTGGGTATCACATATTTAGATTGATTCATATCAGGCTACATTTTTCCTCGGCTATATACCATATAAGTAAGTCTTCTGAAAGTGTGTTTTGTTTTTTTATCTATCATACTGCTTTTTTCTTTTCAATACCCCTCAATATACACAAATAAAGTCAAGCATTTACTTTTCTATGCTTCTTTTAAGATTTTAACAAGTATAGAATCTTGTTACATATTTCAAAACTTATTTCTTTAATCATGTAGTAGCATTAAGAGTTTCAGTTTGAAACCATTTCCTTGAGATAAGGAACTGAAGAAAATTGCACTACTTATTGAGAGAGTGAAGAAAGCAATTTCAGGAAGGCAAAGCCAAATATTCGACACTAAATCTCATTAGCCCCATATCAACTCTACTCTGAAAACCCAAGTGCCATGCTGTTAGCAATAAACAGATTCTAATGCCTTTCCAGAACTCCAAATTACAATATGTAAATCTAAGTATAAATAATTAAATGTACATATATTTAACTTGAATTACTCTGCAGACATGCTGTTCTCACCTTCTGCCCCCCACCAAACCTTGTCAGTTGTTGGTAAAATACTAACATGGCACTAGAGAAGAAGGAGAAACAAAGGTAGTTAGGACATTACAGCCCCTGCAGTGCTTAATCCATAAAGTCAGCAATGCAAATTGGTGGATTGGATCCATGACATGGCTACACTGAACTACAGCAAAAGGACCCTTAGGGGACTAGCAGGAAGTAAATTGGATTCTATTTTGAGGTGATGGTTCATTTACATTGTTGTAATTATTTAAATAATTAATTTCATAATGAAAGAGGCTTATAAAAGTCTAAGCCCCACTGAGCTGCAAATCCAAAATTCTGTCATGCTAAATCAGAACTGTTTATCCCCCATAGTACATCAGTAAATCTATTTAGGTAAAAAAATATATATTATTAGGGAAGTAGACTGAAATCACATAAGGCTTATTTGGTACTTTATTACTGAAGTGTTTCAGCTTTATAGTATTGTAGGAACTGCCTTTGTACAGTTTTCTTCTAACCCAGAGCAAGCAGACAGATATCTTACTTCTAACCAGAGAAACATGAAATTTTCACTCACATCCAATTTAGTCAACCCAGAACCTCACAGGAAGTATCAGGAAGATATTCAAGTCAGGGCCAAGAATTCTAAAGGAGCAGAAAGTTGCCAGAATGCAGTGAATCGTGCTCAGTAAGGTAGCTGGAAGTCTACAATAAGCAGGATCAAGATTAGCTTTGAGTCAGAGCATATTAAATAAAGCCAGTGGGTTAAATACCCCAAGATCAGGTTAGATAGATAGCTCTAGAGTCTCAGAAAATTCTCAAAAGCAGAAGGTTAGCAAAGGCTGGGAATGTTGGAGAAGAAAACTATAGAATCAAATGCATAAAAAAGAATCAACTTGACGAAAACTAGAATAAAATGCATAGAAAGAAAATCAATTTGACTTCTTTGGCATTTCCCTCCTTCTTCCTTCCTTCCTTCCTTCCTTCCTTCCTTCCTTCCTTCCTTCCTTCCTTCCTTCCTTCCCTCACCCTGTCAAAAGAAGGGGGGGAAAAGAGTAATGCTGGCTTGAGCACTTAAGTGAAACATATAAGGGATTTGAAAATTCAATAATATATCACATAATTCTTTCTTTATCTCCATTATACCTTCACCTGATAGATCCATACTTTCCTCCAATTCTCTGAAGATAATAAAACTGACATCAGTCTCTTTCTCTAAGAAACTCAGCATTTGCCCTCTCCTTAATTCTGTGGATATAGCATTGAGCAACATAGACTGTTCTATTTCTCTCTATGCTCTATTTATCTTCAGTTCTGTTCCACTTCAGCCACTCATTCCCAATACCACACCATCAGGTTTCTCAATTCTCTCCCTTAAGTCCTACTTTCAAGCTACAGTTGCTATCCTTCAACTAACTTCAACACTCTACCACTGTTCATCTCATCAAGATTTGTAGACACTTTATTTGTATTTGGTATAAATCCTTGTAGTTCCTGTTCTTCCTTACTCTCTTCCGTGGTTGTTTGGATGCAGGATAACTAATGTTAACTGGATAACATATCAGCCAAAAATGCTTGAATTTGAGCTTCAACTTCTTCATTTTTTAGATGTGTAACATTTGGGAAGTTTCCTAATATTGCTAAGACCTAATTTCTTCTAACAAATAATTATAAAAAATTACCTACTAAATAAAGCTGAAGTCAATATGAAAGAGCTATTTCATATAAAGAAGATAACATAGTACCTGATACTGAAAACACAGTATATTTTACCTACTATTAGTACTGGGTTTTAACCATAAAATACAACTTGTGTAAATAACAGTTTCCCTTTCCATCTCTACTCCCTGTCTATGGACAAGTTCATTTAAATATATTCTAATCACCAAATATTGATGAAATCCCTATCTTGAATCAAAATTGCCTTCTTTGAGTAACAGACATATATCACACATTGTGTTGGACTGGTGTGGTATGGATATTATACCAAATCTCAACCTCAGCATGTGCAAATATGAATCAGTCATCACCTTCCCTTTACTGTGTGTTCTACAATGGTTTTCTCAACTATGGTGAATGTAAAAACCAGTGATCCAGTTGACAAAAAAAAAGAAGAAAAAAATTGGTGAGCCAAGCTGGATATTTATTCTTCATACAAATTTATATCTAATTACTTATTTAGTTCTATAAATGCATATTCTATACTCTTGAAAAATATTTCATTTCTCTATCATCACTACCTTAGTGTGATCTCCTCCTTTTCTTGTGTAATTGCTGCAATAACCTTTGAACAGTTCTTGACTCCAGAATTTCCCTCAAAATAAACTTAAAAAAACAAAAGCTGTTGTTACTACCTTTAGAATTCTCTTTATGAAATTGAATTCTGATAACAGCACTTACCTGCTTAAATGATTTCAGGGGTTTACTATAGTCTTCAAGAAAAGAAAAAAAATACTTAGCATGTATATTCAACTCTTTTCTCTGTTTAGCATCATGGAGTTCAACTTCCAGGACTCAAATCCATACTCAAATCCATTTCTTAACTCTGCGGCCTCAGACAAGTTACTCTACCTACCTAATATGTAATAACTTAACATATGTAATAATCTAATAATATAACTCACTTTTCCATGTACCTTTATTTCTCTTTACCCATATTTAAATTGTGAAATTTTGCTTCTAAATGTATTTTCATATTTATTTAAAGCAATAGTTGGTACTTTGGTAGCACATAGCAGCATTAAGTGGTATGACTAACATCAATGTGCTAATTGCTTTATAATTATAACTCATTAGATTCTCTCCACAAATCTTTTTGGTAGGCACTGTGATCTTAAGCATGAGACATACTGCCAGTTAGGGAAATTAGCATCTTTCTCACTGTCACATGTCCAGTTAGTAGAATAACTTAGATTTGAATCCAAATCTGTCAGTCTCCAAACTCTCTGTTCCTTCTACTTGTTTTACTATCTATTAGAGGAAGAGCAGCTGACACAATTATAGATGCCTCCAATCCTATTTTTAATTAGAATTCTCAACTGTTTTATGGAATCAAGCAGTACAGCTGAATTTAATTTTCAAGTGGGTAAGCACATGAGCATTTCATGCCACTAGATTAGTGTTCCTCAAAGTGTCAATTATGAACAACTTCCATTGGACTTTTAAAGGGTGATTTAAAATAAAAATCCCCAATTACAACTTAAAACTCCACACTAAGAATTACTAGTAATATTTCCCAAGAGGGTAATAACGTACACAAAGAGAACCACTGACCAAAAATGAGTAAAATATATGCTAGATGTCATCACTAATTATAAAATTTCTAAATGTGCTGGTCATAAGAGTAAAGAATATGTTTATTGCCATATGTTTTTATCAAGTTTATGACTAGATAACAGATCAAGAAAATGACATTAGAAGATATTCTGTAAAGTCTACCTAAACTTGGGAAGAGAAAGAGAAGAGAATAAAATTGCTATTTTTTCATTGCTGAAAGTATGTGACACATAATGCCCAAATTCTCATGAGATACCACTTCTTTCTACTTCCAGGCAAATGAGAGAGTTATACCTTCCTACCTATGAAGATATGGCCATGTGATTTGCTCTGAGCAATTATATGAGTGGAATCTATGTTTGATACATCTGTGTGAAATTATTCAATTGTTTTTGTTCTGCTTCCCAGTTACCTCTGACCTGACACCATGTGTAGATAGATGTACACATATACAATGAAGGGTCATATGGGTAACCTCTCTTCTGGAGAGGTGCTCAGGCTCACACTAAATATCAAAGAAAAACTAAACTTCAAATATTTGGTTTATGATTTAGTTTATTTTTACTGTAATATAAACTGTGTCAGTATACTAACTGATATAGGAGGTATTTATATTATGTTTAATGAAAAAAAGAAAACCCTCAACTAACAAAAAAAATTCAAATTATAACTAAAGGACACATGGTTGGCTGATTCACTTCAAAAGGTGGGTCTAATTGCCTTAAAAAAAAATAAGACAAACCTAGCTTTATTTCAGATAGTGGAGTCCCCTAAGATGCAAAGTAAAAACAATCAAGTGAAAAAGACATAAATACTGGTATTATCATCAAATAATTAAATTAGTTTTAGGATGCATGCCACCAAATGAGGTGTCATGGAATTTTCAAAGCTTAAAATTAATTTCCTTTGAACTCCATTTTACCTACAGTAACCTTAATTACCATAACATTTCCCAAGGAAGCTTCTTATCTTAATGCTATTCTAGGCTCGGCCAGTTATTAAAAGATTTGAAAGATTTTGTTGATATACATATGGTATGATCTTTTAAAAAGCTATTAGATTTAAAAGAAAATGCTATATATATATAGTACAAATTGTAATAAAGCATTCAGTTGATACTTTTTTTGTGTGTAGGGGTTAATGCTCTTGCTTTATGTTTGACATATTTTCAAATGTAGTGTAGTGCATGAGGAATGGGTTTAAATTGGTTCCATTTAAAATTTGAGTTGTCCCAGGAATACACAGCAGGATCAATTTTTGCATCATTTTGCTATGAAAAGAAATATGGGTTTATCTATGTGTTAATCATAAAAGTCAAAAAAGTTAATCTTCTAATGCTTCTTTTATGAGTTGATGACATTTGTTTAATAAACTATCTTTAGCACATTGTATTTTATTGCCTCCTTTATCCACACAAAAGAATAAACTCAAAATGGATTAAAGACTTAAATGTTAGACTCAAAACCATAAAAATCCTAGAAGAAGGCCGAGGCAGTAGAATCTTGAACATTTCTCCAAGCAATATTTTTTCTGATATATATCTTCAGGCAAGGGAAACAAATGAAAAAATAAACAAATGGGACTACATCACATTGAATAGTTTTTTTCACAGCAAAGAAAACTATCAATAAGATGAAAAGACAACCACTTTAATGGGAGAATATATTTTGCTGATATGTCTGATAAGGGGTTAATACCCAAAATTTATAAAGAACTTATACAACTCAACACCAAAAAAAAATCCAGTTAAAAATGGGCAAAAAAAATTGAATCGACACTTCTCCAAAGAGGACAGATAGCAAATACATATGAAAATATGTTCAATGTCACTAATCATTAAAGAAATGCAAAATAAAACCACAATGATATATCACCTCACACCTCTCAGAATGATTATCATCAATAATAAATCAACAAAGAAAAAATATTCTCCAGGATGTGGAGAAAAGGGAACCCTTTTGCACTATTGCTAGGAATACAGATGGGTGCAGTCACTGTGGAAAACATGGAGGTACCTCAAAAACTTTAAAATGGAACTTTCTTATGACCCAGTGATCCCACTTCTGGGAATTCATCCAAAGAAACCCAAAACATTAATTTGAAAGAATATATGCACCCTTATGTTCATTGCAGCATTATTTACAATGCCAAGATATGGAAACAGCCCAAGTGTCCAACCATAGATGAGTGGATAAAACAACTATGGGACATTTACACAATGCAATACTATTCAGTTAAAAAAAAAAGAAAAGAAAAGAAAATTTTACCCTTTGGAACACCATGCATGCACCTAGAGAAAATTATACTGAGTAAAATAAGCCAGTAAGAGAAGGACAAATACCATATTATTTCACTCACACACGGTATCTAATGAACAAAATGAACAAACAAGCAAAGTAGAGACAGATTCATAGGTAGAGATTAGGCTGATAGCTCTGTGGGAGGAGGAGTGAAGAGATCGAGCAAAAAAGAAAAAAACAGCTCTGGCTAGTGAGGCTCAGTCATTGAGTACCAGCCTGTGGACCATAGGGTAGCCAGTTTGATTCCCAGTCTGGGCACATGCCTGGGCTGTAGGCCAGGTCCCCAGCAGAGGGTGAGAGGCAACCACACATTAATGTTTCTTTCCCTCTTTCTCCCTCCTTTCTTCTCTCTCTAAAAATAAATAATAAAATCTTTTTAAGAAAGACCACATGGACATGGACAATAATGTGGTGATTTCAGGGAAGAGGTGGGGGTAGGTGGGTGAGTGGAAGTGGAATAGGGTATGGGAGTATAAATGGTAATGGAAAAATACAATAAAAAGAATTGATGGCATTAATTTGGGGGTACTTCATTTTTCATTCTTAAGAAACAATGTTGGAGGACTGGGTGGGGATATAGGAATTGAGCATATAAGAAAATGAGATGAAACTCATGAATACAGACAACAGTGTGGTGAATGCCAAGGGAGGAAGGGGAGGTGGAGAATGGTATAGGGGGAATAAATGGTGATGGAAGGAGGCTTGACTTGGCATGGTGAACATACAATACAATATACAGATGATGTCTTATAGAACTGTATTCCTGGCCCTGGCTGGCATAGCTCTGTGGATTGAGCACGGGCTGGGAACCAAAGTGTCCCAGGTTCGATTCCCAGCCAGGGTACATTCCTGGGTTGCAGGCCATAACCCCCAGCAACCACACATTGATGTTTCTCTCTCTCTCTCTCCCCCTCCCCTCTCTAAAAAAATAAATAAATAAATAAAAATCTTAAAAAAAAAGAATTGTATTCCTGAAATCTACATAATTTTATTAACTAATGTCACCCTAATAAATTCAGTAAAAAGAAAAATACAAAAAGAATGGGAAAAATAAATCAGATAAAATCAAATAAAGCTAAAAAAAGAAGTAATTGATGTCATTCTGTTTGAAAAACATGGAAAATAAAGTCCAAAGAAATACTTTACCTTTCCTCCATCTGTTTCACAGTTGTTTCACTTTAATGAGGCCAGTTGTCTTTTCATTTATTCCATTGTTGCTTTTCTTAGATTTATGAAGTGTCATGCAGTGATGAGACACCAAAGGATATGTGATGTGTAGCAAACAAAGCAGAACCCTGCCTGGAGGATGTTTTCATGGTAGAGTGGGAGGTGGACATTTAATCAATCACACAAAACAACTGAAATATGAAACTTTTAATGGTCAAAAAGAGGTAAGATAGAAAGCATCCTAAAAGCATATAATGAAAAATTTACTTAATCAGAGACACCAGAAATAATCATTTTTGAGGATGTTACACAAAGTGACTAGGAATTAATTTAAAAAAATGTTTGCAGTTGTGCATGCCAGCATGTGTTCACACACATATCTGTGTACACTTAGCACTCCAAGAAGAGGAGACTGTTGATGTAAAGGCTTTGTCTTAAGTGGGGGTTTAACAGTTAGGGGCTACTTGAGTGCCTCAAGATGGCTGGCTGGAGTATAGGAGTATAGGGGGAGATTACAAGGATAAGTAGAGGCCAGATTCCACAGGGCTTATTCAGACATTAAGATATTTTGACTCCTTCCTTGAGCTTTACAAATGAAAATCTTTATCTTTATTCTCAATCACATCTATTTAATTTATTTTTAATAGCATATGGTTAAAGTATTGCCTTAAATTGTATGTAGTACTTTATGTGGCATAAATGATAGAAGAAAATATCATTTATAGAAAAGAGGTGGGAAGAGGATGGGAGAAAATGAATAATCAGCCATTAAGAGAATCATGACATCAACAATTCTAAAACTATATGGTCATTAATTATTCATTAACAATGAATAATTAAAATGCATTGAGTACTTAAGCAGTAACAACCCTTTACATACCTTATTTCTAACACTCATCAAGTGGCCAGGTAGATAGCACTATCAGTACCAATTATCAACAGGCACACTGGGGCAGAGAGGAAATAGGCTGTTTGCCTAAAGTCACAGAGTTAAATTAAGCACAGGCACTCTGCAATAAAGTGAATATTGCAATGAAACAAGTTACAAAGGTTTTGTTTTCCAGTGCATATAAAAGTAAGGTTTACATCTCACTGTATTCTATTAAGTATACAATATCATTGTGTCTAAAAATTAATGCACATATTTAATTAAAATACTTTATTGCTAAGAACTGTTAATCAAGCTTTCAGCAAGTTGTAAACCTTGCTAGTCTTGCCTTGAAGTTGAAGAAAATGCACTATTTATGAAGGGCAATTAAACAAGGCATATCTTTATGAGATCAGAATTTCAACTCTGCCGTCTTAGATTTCAAGGTTTATGCAGCCTCCCAGTCTGATGAAAGAGTGTCATTGCTGTAAGATAGGAGCCAGTTGCCTTTGAAAGAAATATCAAGTGTCTTTAATACGTGCTTTTAATTCCTAAAATTATATTCAAATGATTATCAAGAGGCTTCAGGGATAAATACATCCCAATTAAAAAATAGCCTTCTACTTCATTGAGTTCCAAATGAGGAGGACAAATTACCTTCCAGTTTCAGAAGTGTTTATTCAATATGTTAATGACTAAATATGGTAATAGTATGATATAAATACAATATAAATCCACAAATCATAAATAATCTGATTCCAGAAAAGTATTTATTATGGTGGTTGGATTACTTTGGTATTATTGCTTTGGATGCATTTAAAGTATTGCCAGTGTATGCCATGATATTAAAAGTATTAGTGTCAGGAGTTTACCATTTATGATAATGGTAAGGCATTATTTTATATGATATATAATTCATACTTCAAAATGAAAAGCATTTTTATTATTATACTAATTTTCTTGACTAGTTCTAATTTTATAATAATTTTAATAACAAAATATTGATATGACTGCCCATAGTGATTTCCAATAGCCAAATTCTCAAATTTGTGGAGCTGTATTTGCAAATGTTAAACCCAATAGTGCCATTTATATCTTTTACAAATATGAAGCAAAACATTACCCATTGTATTATAGGAAAAGTTTCATAAGTATGTTAGAAATCTTCAGTAGTTATGTGAGCTGTCTCAGAATAGTTGATACAAGTTAAAAATATTAAAATGGAGAGTTTTAAAAACACTAAATAAATAAATAAATATTAAAATGAATATTATTAATAATGTCCAACCTCTATTTTATTAATAGACTGTATCATTTAAAACACATATTGATTTACAAACAAATGAGCAGACAGTATATAGTCCCCATATTATGCCAATACCCACACAGTTTCCCCTATTATTAACATTTTATATTCATATGATACATATTTGACATAATACTGATCCTTATTTTTTTACCAATGATTTTTTCTGTTCTAGAATCTCATCCAAGCTATTCTGATACATTTAATTATCAAATCTCCTTAGGCTCTTCTTGGCTATACCATTTTCTTAGACTTTCCTTATTCCTGATGACCTTGATGGTTTTGAGGAGTATTGTCAGGTACATTGTATAAGATGTCTTTCTATTAGAAGTTATTTTTCTCATAATTCGACTAGAGTTTTAGTTTTTTAAAGGGAAGATGAAAATAAAATGTTATTTTATCATATTACATCAAGGATACACACTGTTAACATGATTTATAAGTTTTGATGTTGACCTTGATCACCTGGCTGAAGTGGAGTTTGTCAGGTTTCTTCAGTATAAAGTTATTCACTTTCTACCTTTTACACATTCTATCCTTTGGAGGGGAATCACTATGTACAGGTCACACTTAAAGAATATGAGTTATTCTCTCTGCTTTAGGGTGAGGTATCTATAAATTTACTTAAAATTAATCTGCATGGAGATTTGCCTCTTTTCCTACATACATTTAACTATTCAGTCATTTGTATCAGTATGAACTCATGGCTATTTACTTTGGGCCTTGGGTTATAGTAAATTCTATGTATTTGTCTTGTCATTCAAACTGTTTTATCCTTGGCCACTGGGAAATCTTTCAGTTGGCCCCAGGGTACCTTTAATATATTATCATCAATGGAGTTTTAGGGTTATTTTGTAGGTTTCTTTTAATACCCTTACTTTCTGGCATGATAATATTTTTAAGCAAATATAGTATAATTCCTGCCCCAGTTCTAGAATTAGCCATTTTCCTAAGAAGTCCCTGATTTCTTTAATAAAGAATAATATTATAAGCCAAGATCTGTGTGCTAGGTGTACTCATTGATACTGCAGTGTCATTTCTTTTAGACCATTCTAGCTGACAGAGAAAAAATACATTTGTGTATATTTACACACATATATACACACACATATATAGATTATTTCTGTATGTAATCATCTTTATAGTTCTTACTGATGTCTCTAACTCTAATCTACTACCACATTGATTACTTTTAGCATCCTTTCTTTGATTATCTGTAAATTCCCAATGTAACCATAAGAAACCTAAATACAAGATGGAACCACATGGATGAATCTGCCACCAACTTACATGCAGGTTTAGTTCAAGTATACATGTATAGAAGTATCAAAATTGTTAACTTAGGCTCTCATTAAAAACAACTTTATTAAATAAAATATAGTACTTATGTAGTTTATTGTGTATTAAGTCATTTTCAAAGGTCAGAATCTTTTCTCAGTCCCCCTTCAGGAGGATTTGTTTTATTTGTTTGTTTGTTTGTTTGTTTTTTCTTGTTTATAATACAGGTCAATTATCTCATCACACTCTGCATTCTTTCCTGGAACCCTCCAACCTCCTAATTTTGTTTTTCAGTTTCAAAACGTTGATTCACTCTTTGTGTGGTTAAGTTCTATATGTTTAAACAAAAGCATAATGTCATGTATCCACCATTACAGAATCATAAAGAATAACTTCACCACAAAGATATTTTTACTAGGTGATAATGTTTATTAGGACCCTTGCAAAGTATTGTCATCAGACTGAATTTTTTATTGAATGATAATGATTGAAAAACTATGCTACATTTATTATTGACATTATTATTATTAAAATTATTAAGGAAAAATCTGCATGTGAGCTAATTAAAACACTGAGCCCTGGGCCACAGCAGTAAACTTTTGAACAATAATATCAGAAAACATACTAATTTTAAGCATTTCAATAAAGTATTGTGTTATAAATGAAATTTAGCATAAGTTTAAAAACAAGCTTGTATGTTTCTTGTTCTGGAATTAGTTCTCTCACATATTGTTTTAAATAATTACACAATCAGTTCAAAGGTTAGGGAGATTTCGAATGTATTCCTAACTATGAGTTTATGAGACTTGAGAACAACATTATGCTTTGCAAGTGACTGAAGAAAAAAGAAACTTATTTCATTGGATCAGTATACAGGACATAAGATAATAAAATAACTGACTTGTAAAATTGTTTGTATTAAAACCAATCAAATGATATCTCTAAATTTAAAAAACTATTAAATAAAAAGTAAATATATAATTCAGAATTCAGAGTTTCATAAGCCTTAGGACTTCAGTTTTGATAAAGAAATAAACAAAAATTCTATATCCTTTAAAAAAATTATGTGTTACTCCTAGAAGACCCATTCCACACCCTAGCTGGTGTGACTCAGTAGATTGAGTGCCAGCGTGCGAACCAAAGGGTTGCTGGTTTGATTCCCAGTCAGGGCATATGCCTAGGTTGTGGACCAGGTCTCCGGTAGGGGGTGTGTAGGAAGCAACCACATATCAATATTTCTCTCCCTCTCTTTTTCCCTCCTTTCCCCTCTCTAAAAATAAATTTAAAAAAAGAAAGAAAGAAAACCCATTGCACAATTCCAAGGTATTTCTGCCTAAATCACAATGTCTGCTTTCATTTCGTGGTATCCTAAATTTTTACCTTAAAATGTATCACCAGACCTTATGTCTCAAAGAAATGATATAATAATTTAGGCTATATTGCACAATAAATTTTAGTTCTTTAATGAATGGTTTTAAATTTTGGTGTCTTTGTCATTTGTTAAATATGTTTATTCACATACAGAAATGGATTTAATTATAGCAAGTTCTCAATTAACATTGTTTCATTCAATATCATTTTGATATAACATTGATTAGATGCCTTAGGAACTTAACTCTTGTTTCTATCCATTAGCCTATGGTAAATTGGTTTTGTTATATCTTGTTGCACTTAAAGTATTAGGACCAATCATATAGGACTTACTATATTTTATATGAGAAACACTTTCTAACAAAGAGATGTTTAAACACACAAGGACTTGCCTTGGAAACTGTCAATTACACAATCATTAGATGAGTTCATCAAGCAAACATTTTAGGATGACTTATGAATGTTTTAAACAGTATACTATGAGATAAGGATATAGTAAAGAACAAGACTGAGTGCCATCCCACAATATTAATATTTTCTAATAGAGTAAACAGAAATAGAAACAAGAGATTATAATTTATTATATAGGTTCAATAATACAAGATCATACAATGACACAGGGTAATCTGGAGATCCGTATTTGGAATAGTCAAGTGTTAGCCTTCCTCCATTTCTTCTTTTCTTCCTTTTAAATTTTTCATCTTTTTTTTCCTTCTCTTTGAACAGAGATAAAAAAAAAAACTGTGGATACACATAGATAAACATTTTGAAGAAAACTGTAGATGTTTTAGATTTTCACTGCAAAATATATAGGTTATATGTAGACTAAGGTGGAGAGGCACATGAAAGTTGAAAAATAGGCACATTAGTTTTAGAGATCATGATAGATGATTACTCTTTTTAAGTAATCAATGATTATTGTTGAAGTAAAGTGACATCACTTACTAGTAATTCAATGAGAAATCAATTAAAATAAAACAAACAGGAAAAAATAATGAACTATCTGATGATGTCAGTTTGAATATTGTAGGAAAGAAACACATCTCAAAGAACATATGCTACCGTTGTAAATTTACTTCCTACCATTCTTTGCTTTGTCTGATCTGCTCTGTGCTGTATGTATCATCCTCATATAAGTTAAACACATTTCTTCCTCAAGGCATTTGCATTTGCTGTTCTTGTATCTAGGAGAATATTTCTTAAGATATCTGCATAACTTACTTCTTAATACATTCCATTTCTCTGCCCAAATGTCCCTTTATCAAAAAGCCCTTATCAGCTCATTGTCTATTGTTTTTAATATAGGTGCATTTAGCACATCTTACCATTCTCTACATATTTATTTATTTTCCTATTGTATATCTTTCCTGACTAGAAATAAAGCTATGGGAGAACAGTCATTGTTGGATTCGTTGCTATGTTACCTGTACCTAGAATAGTGCCTGGAAAAGAGCAAGTATTCATTGTGTGATTGTTGAATGAATGGATACAGTTGCTCCCACCTTGAAAATAAAATGAAGGTAGAAAAATTTCAGAGCACCTCTTTATACAATTGATCATTAATCATCATATCCAGACTTGGTAAGGCAGCAGGTCAAATATGTGGACTGGGAGATCAGAGGTGAATTGAAGAGCGTATGTCACAAAATAGATAAAGAAAAGAATAGATTTAAAAATAGAAGGTAATAGATTTACATAGAAGAAAATAGTTAAGGAAGAGATAGTCAGAGATCTGATTCATCTCTTGGCACTAGATAAGACTGTCTAATGAAATGCTACAAAATATATGTATATGTGTGTATAATAAAATATAGTGAAAGAAGGTATTCAAGTGTATGAAGTAAAGGAACTAAGAAATCTAAATGTCATTAGGAAGGTAGGAAATGAAAGACTGGAAAGCAGTTATTTATTTCATTGAAGCCTCGATAAATGTTTCTACATCTTCACAAGTAATGGTATTGAGGATGGATAAAAAAATGAATTTAGTCTTTCAGTAAATTTTTAAAAGGCAAGGCTTGTGAGTTATGGTGGCAGAACAATGATAGACAAATGGCAATAAAAATCATATAGATTCCAATCCTCTTCTTTTAAAATGAAAGATGAAATGCTTTCTCTTGCTTAAGAGAAGTTGTATTTTTAAAGCAATATAAATTTTTAGTAGTGATATGAGGAAATAAAAATGGTTTTAAAAGAAATGATCATATCCTGGAAGTACTTTAAATGACTTAGTGATTGACTAGTGGTGAGTGGGGTAGACACTGAACCAGAAAAAAAGAGGCCATTAGTTTACCGAGGATTTAGCTTAGGTAGCTGCATTTTAGGTGGAGACTTATAGTAAGATCCAGATAAGCAGAGGCATTAGTTGGTTGGGGGAAGTTTGGTGCCTGAGTCACACTGCATTTTAAACAGTTATTTCAGGAAATAACACTAAGCAGTTGCATAAATAAGACCAGAGTCTGAGAGAGAAAACCAAAGTAGAAATATATGTTTCAATATTATTAAACTAGAGCTGGTAACAGAAGCTACTGGAATTGATATCCTATCCCAAAGAAAGTGTGTAAAGAGATCAGAAGGCAGTATTTATGAGAACACAGGCACTTAAGGGATTGGGGAAAAAACAGGAATTCCACAAAAGAAGTTAAAAAAAAAAGACTGGCACTCAACTTAGAGATAATTTAAAGAAAGAGTAGCCAACAGCATCAAGGTGCACAACAAAAAAGGAAGATAGAGACCAAAATGTTTTCATTCTTTTTAACAGCAAAGAGGCCACTGTGATAAGTGACTAAGAGTAGAACACAGATCCAAGAAACAGAGCAATGTGAGATAAAATGGTGAAAACTACACATTTCAGTAACTTAACCATTAAGAGGAAAGGAGAGATAGGACATAAATAAGAAGTGATGTTGGGTGGAAAGAAAGTATTTTGTGATGAAAAATACTCATAGCTGTTAAAAGGCCTAAAGGGAACAATAGACAAGAAAATACATAACATAAGGTTATATTTAATAATCATAGAAAAAGGGATAACATCCCGGGCACAGGTGAAGCTGTTGGCCTTGTATTTGAGGAAAGAAATCTATTTATTGTGACCAGCTGCTGGGAAGAAAGAGTGGGTGAGGTAAAATTCAAGGAAATATTTACTGAGGGCACTCCTGCCACCAAGTAGGTAAAATCTTTTGAGTAGGATGAGAAAGGTAAGTTGTTAGCAGTTTAAACAAACAAACAAACAAAAAAACTTTAAAACTTTTGCTGGTATATTTCAGTTTTAGTGAACTCACTAAAGAAATTGAAATAATTTCATAGCAGAAAGTTAAAATCAATTGATGGTAGAGACAGGTGGAGGCAGAAAACCAATCTAAAAGAATACATGAATTCCTTCAACACAACACTTAGATGTAGTAGCAGGTACAACAGTTGATTGTTGTAGTTAAGCATTTTCACTGCAAGTAGAAAAGAAAGGCAAAGAAAGGAAGGCAAGAAAATGTGCAGGATGCAGTTAAATTAGTAAATATTGGGCTCTGTGCTTTATCACAAAGGACTAAATACATGAGGTAGGTGATGAATGTGAAGAATGAAAGCTATCAAAGGAGCCAAAATTTACTCACATTATTAAACAGAACATAAGAAATGAAGTGTTATGATAGCCAATTTATTTTCAGCTTAAAATATAATTAGCATTCTGGAACATGTTATAGTGTTTAGGGTTGGGGGTAGTGGTGGTCATTTGAATGGGCACTTGTTCCAGCTTCATGAACTTGACCTTGCAGACAATGGAAGTTTTTTTCCTCATCTCTACTTGATATTAGAAGTGTTGGTGTTATGGAAAACCTAATATTATATTATACCTGAGACTAATAAATAGGTGAAAATTACTATAATTCTACTTAGCATTACACATACTCTTCTTACCAAGCTGTTTCCTGGGATCCAAAATGCTGATGACAGTCCAAAATTCTTTAGACATTGTCAAACTCAGAAAAATAGTTTGTATTCGTACTGGTATTCCTACTTTGGCAGGGTTCCCAATTCCTACATCTGCTTTTATTCTAGCAAAGTCTGTTTCCAACTGGGAGTCTCAGAGTTTTGACAGCTGATGCCCTTGCTATGTCAGGGAAAATAGAAACGTGTTGTCCTATTTAAAAAAGAAAAATGTTATCCTGATTGAGGACGTAAGAAAACATATTTCACTTAAATTATAAACCACATACTTAAATTAGTTGATGTCCCTCAGTTCCCATATTGTCCCAGCCTAAGAAAACTTGAAAAAAAAAATAAGAAAAGAATAAAATTTCATATAAAAATGTAATCGTTCTTTAAAGAAACAACACATGAACCCTGACTGGCATGACTCAGAGGATTGAGTGCTGGAATGCAAAATCAAAGGTTGCCAGTTTGATTCCTGGTCAGTACAAATACCTGGGTTGTGGGCATGGTCCCCGACTGGGGGCATGCTGCAGTCAACTGATCAGTAAACATTGATGTTTCTCTCCCTCTCTTTCTGTTTTCTTTCTCCTCTCTCAGAAAATAAATAAATAAAATCTTCAAAAATACATAAACTCTCTTTAAAAACCAATAACCGTTAAATGTATGAAATGTTTATACTTGACCATAGTTAATTCATAATTTATGTGCCTGTGTGTCTTTGTATAGGTAGATAGATACTATATATATTATATTACTATACTATACTATATATACTATTACTACTATACATTATTTTAATATGTGCATATATGCATTAATTTAATTATCAAATTAATTTTTCTTTTCATCTATCATCTTGTAAAACCTCAAATTGAACATACCATTCACATTTCTTAGTTGCAAGCAGTAAAAATTAATTCGTTTAACCATCCCCACCCCACTTACTCACCCAAAAAAATGTATTAATGAGGATACTGGGTAGCTTACAGACTATCAAGAAGGAAGAACACCCCAAATAATTCCTGGAGCTAGCTCTGAGTGCACTCACACTACACCCACTGAACACCTACAGAGCCAATTATATCACCTGCTCTAGATACTTTACTGCCCATTGAATTACCAAGGTAGGTCCCTTTGGAAACAAACACAGACAGACTATCACTCCCACCCTTAATGCAAAGGATCCTGTGTAGTCACTGTTTGTTTGCATCACTAGCTTATGTCCAAGATTTGCTGATAGTTGCCTCACTTTGGAAAAGCTTTAGTTGTACACCAGATACAAAAAGCCTAGGAAAGTAGAGATCCCCTTTACAGAGGCCAATTTCATCTCTTTTTACACTGAAACTCCCATTTCTTCAGGGAAACAAAACATATGAGGTCTGTCCAGAGGGTATCTAGGCATGTAATATGAAAAATAGAGTTATTTATTGAAGAAAACACAAGAAAAATTGTACATAGGGCAATGACACCTCAGTCCCAATCAAACTAAGCACCTTGGGACTTCACACAGTTCTCCCAGTTGCCATCAGGTGCACTTCTGTATTCTCCTGACTCTCATAGAAGGTCTGAAATCTCTTCCCTTTCAAAGACGATTTTAGTTTTGAAAAAAGCCAGAAGTAGCAGGGCACCAAATCTGGGCTGGAGGGGAGGGTCTGAGTCACCTGGATAATTTGATGTTCCACCAAAACTCTGCATGAGATGTGATACATGAGTGGGCATGCTGTGGTGATGAAGTTGCATATCACCAGTTGTTTACAACTGTGGCCTTCTGAATCATCCAGATAGTTTCCACAGTGGAATGTTCAAGCTTAAGACAAAATTTGATGCAGAATTATTGCTCTACTAGCTCAGTAATTTTGAATTTGATGGCCACACAGTACATATGCTCATTCATTGGCATCTACCACCCACCCTGACTAGTACAGTGAGGTTGTCAGTGCTCACACATGCACATTCCACTCCATTCTCCTTGGCTACCAGGTTACATCAATGTTGCCCAAGCTGTTCTTGTTATATTAACAATGACTTAACTTTTTCCAGACAGATGTCATATGTTATGAAATTTTATTCTGCTAATACTAATTTTTCATCCTACTCATTCAGAGAATTTAAGTAAGTAGAAGTTTTAAAAAAGTTTTTACTTTCTCCAAATGAGAGTTCACATTTTCCTTTCAATTTCTAAAATTAACAAGTCATAACTTGAAAAGAAATATGGTGTACAAAGGGATGGGCAAACAAAGAGAAGGTTCTGGTATCATCAGAACCTAGGATCCTGGAAGAGAGCTGGGAAGCAGGACATTGAGGAGGCGGTTGCCTTGATCCTGCTGTGACCTCTGAAGGTACACAATGAGGCTGGCTCTAGCAGTATCACAGAATTAATGATGATAATAATAACATGAAAGCAAGAAGTGAACCACTGCTGCTGACAGGGGAAAAGTTATACATGGCTTTGCATCTTTCCTGTAACTAGAACCTTTATGGGTAGAATATAGCAGGGAGCTCACTGGAAAAAGAAACATAGTTTGTAGAGACACAGCCCTAATATCATAAAGCAGAGCTGTATCATAAATATCATAAAGGGAGAGCTGGATCTTAGAGATAAATAACTTAATAACTTACCCTCTTTCCAACTGAACAAGGTAATGTATACATAGCTGATTTTTTTTAATTCTATAAATCCAAAAAATATTTCCACTTTTCTAAACGTTTTATAAATTTAAAACATCCATGGTCCTGAAAATAGCCTAAATATAGAAAAATAATTTGTGGCTACTCTTTAAAAGAAGTCAGACTTCAATCTTTTCCTGAGATAGAAATGTAGACTTAGGTCTGGTTTTCTTATGTATTGTGCATCTTCGATCACTTATTAACCTCTCTGACTAAAAGTTTTCCTACATGTAAAATGTGATTTAAATGTGGCTTCCAAGTTTTTTAGAAGTAGTATGTAAATCAAATTTAAAAGTGGATATTAAGATGTTTTCTAATAATTATTCTTAAAAACCATACAAATATTTGGGCATATTATGACATTTGACTTTCGCTCCATTCTATCCCTGGTGAAAAGGTTACAAATCTCATGCCAGAGCTGCTGATAGATGCCTACTGGGTCTACTGCAGATGGGAAGACCCTGAGGGGTGATCTGCAACCACACAACCTGGCTGAGAATGAATAGCACCTGCAAAAGTACAAATGCACAGATTCCCCTGACTTTAGAGGAAAAAAAGACAGTAGGCAATATGAAGGTGCTGAGTAGAGAGGGAACAACTAACCTCACTTGTATTGCTAAAGATAAGTAGAATTTAAAAAATGCTTTTTGTGGTTGTAGACAGAAAACCTTTCATAGTGTAGAAGAGACTTAATTCAGAAAGAGTGCATGGCACTGTCAGTTTGCTTCTGGTGATAAAGTTGGCAAAAAGGAAATGGCATCCAGAAAGCTGGACCTTAATAAAAACCTTCATAAAACACATCAAAAACATTATGCAGAAATTGTTACCCTGAGGAATAACCTGATAACTTTATAGATCTAGTTCCAGTCACTTTTTCCACAGACTTTTTAATTACTGGAGTAATAAAGTGATTTTTTATACTAGCTTTCCATTTGATCAAAATTGAGAAGATAGTGAAGAAAATAATTTGGATAATTAATGAACCATGAAAAATTCATCCTTCTTGTTTGTTAAAAGATATCATAGGGAAACTTCCCTCATTCAAAGCTAAATATTATATTAAAATTCCAAACCAAGATCTAAAATCAAACAATGACAATGAAAATAATTACATTCACTACAAAAATATAAGACATAAAATTAAGAGTAGTTCAGTTATCAAGATTCAGTAACATTATTTTGCAAAAGATGTAAGTAGAAAATTAAAACTCAGTTGGAGAGTCATCCCAATACATGAAGGTTGTGGGTTCTATCACCAGTCAGAACACATGCAAGAATCAACCAATGAATATATAAATGGATAAATGATGAATTGATGTTTCTCTCTCTCTCCCCCGTCCCCCAAATAAATAAATAACAACACTTTAAAGAAAAATTAAAATTATAAATATTAAATCAGTAAAGACTTTTTTATTTCTGGTCAAAGTGAAGTAACAAGTAATGAAATTATCTTCCCACTAGTAGCAATTAACTAAAAGACTGGGAAAATATATAAAAGTAATGATTTTCACACTATTGTACATCAGTAATGAAGGACAGTAAAACATGAGAAATGGAGAACAATGACATGAGGCCTGTGTTTGGCCCAGCTTACTGCCTTGAGAGAGTTTCAGGATTCATATAGCTTCACTGGAAAATTCTACAAAACATTTAGACTTCTGACAAGATGGAGGAATAGGTGGACGCACTGTAACTCCTCGCACAACCAAGATTAGAACAATAATTTACAGACAGAATAACACCCAGAACTGACAGAGGATTTATCTGAATGGAAGTCAGACAGCCAAGAAGTTGAAGTAGACCCATACATCCAGACTGGTAGGAGACGATGAGCCGGGCAGGCGCGGGGCTGGTGCGGGTCGGAGGCGTGCGGAGGTCGGGGAAAATTTGGTGTGAAATCAGCGCGACAGCCATCCGGGGTGCAAGAATGCAGCGGTGATCCCTGAGTACGCAAGCTGTAGCTGGCGGACCCAGTGAGGCAGTGATTGTGGACCAGGGCAGAGCTCGCAACCCAAGATCCCAGAGAAGGGTTTGAGCCCAGGAGAACGGAACTACTGCCATTGTTCCCTCCCGTCCTGCTCCCTCCCCCGCCCCCACCACCACATATAACATCACAATCTAGCGACTGGGGTGCCCAGCCCCGGTGAACACCTAAGGCTCCGCCCCCCACCATAACAAGAGCAGCCAGACCGGGAAAAAAAAGAAAAAAAAAAAAAGAGAGACAGGGAAAGATATGTTTCCAACAGAGCAGATCAGTCCCCCAGGACTCATCCTTTTGAGCGACCAAGAAATAGCCAATCTATCAGATGCACAGTTCAAAACACTGGTGATCAGAAAGCTCACGGAATTGGTTGATTTTAGGTGCAAATTAGATGAAAAGATGCAGGTTACCATAAAAGAGATTCAGGAAGATATACAGAGGAGAGCCAATAGTGAAAGGAAGGAATCTGAGTCTCAAAACAATACAGTGGACCAGAAGGAAGATAGAATCAACCAAACAGGAAAGCATGATGAAATAAGAATTCAAAAAAATGAGGAAAAGCTTAAGAGCATCCAGGACACCTTTAAACGTTCCAACATCCGAATTATAGGGGTACCAGAAGGGAAAAGGGAAAAGCAACAAATTGAGCACGTATTTGAACAAATAATAAAGGAGAACTTCCCCAATCTGGCAAAGGGAACAGTCTTCCAAGAAATCCAAGAAGCTCAGAGAGCTCCAAAGAAGTTGGACCCAAGAAGAAACACACCAAGGCACATCATAATTACATTAGCCAAGGTAAAAACGAAGGAGAGAATCCTAGAAGCAGCAAGAGATAAGGGGACAGTCACCTACAAAGGAGTTCCCATCAGGCTGTCAGCTGATTTCTTAAAAGAGACCTTACAGGCAAGAAGGGGCTGGAAAGAAATATTCCAAGTCATGAAAGGCAAGGACCTACATCCCAGATTGCTCTATCCAGCAAAGCTCTCATTTAGAATGGAAGGGCAGATAAAGTGCTTCTCAGATAAGGTCAAGTTAAAGGAGTTCATCATCACCAAGCCCTTATTTTATGAAATGCTAAAGGGACTTATCTAAGAAAAGAAGATAAAGAAAAGACATGTATAGTAAAAGGACAGCAAACTCACAATTATTAACAACCACACCTAAAGCAAAACCAAAAGAAACTAAGCAAACAACTAGAACAGGAACAGAACCGCAGAAATAGAGGGCACATGGAGGGTTAGCAACAGGGGGTTGGGAGGGGGCGAGAGGGGGAAAAGGTATAGAATGTAGGTTGAAAATAGATAGGGGGAGGGCAAGAATAGTACAGAAAATGTAGAAGCTAAAGAACTCATAAGTATGACACATGGACATGAACTAAAGGGAGGGAATTTGGGTGGGAGAGGGGGTACAGGGTGGAGGGGAGAGAAGGGGGGAAATGGGACAACTGTAATAGCATAATCAATAAAATATATTTAAAAAAAGAAAATTCTACAAAACATGTAAAGAAGAAAAATACTGATTTTTATAAATTTTTTGAAAAATTGAAAGAGAATAGAATACTTCTCAATTCATTCTATAAAGTCAGCATTGCTCTGATATCAAAAGTAAACACAATGCCAAATTAAAAAAAGCAACTACAAAAAACTGTCTCTCCTGAATATAGATGCAAAAATTCTAAAAATAATTGTAACAAATACTATAGAAATAAACAGTATATAAAAAATCTGAAACACCCCTGACCTGTGTTTCTCAGCTGGTTGGACATCATCCCTCAAAGGAAGAGGTTGCTGGTTTGATTCTCGCTCAGGGCACATGCCCGGGTTGGAGTTCCGTCCTCAGTGGTGGCACGTAGGAGAGGCAACCGATTGATGTTTCTGTCTCATATTAATGTTTATTTCACTCTATTTCTTCCTCCTTGTCCTCACTCTAAAAACAAATAAATATATATATTTTAATTTAAAAAAGATAAAACATCATGACTAGTTGGGCTTACCTCATTGATATAAGGTTGTTTTCATGTTAGAAAATTATGGTAATGTCATTCACCACATTAACAACTTGAAAAAGAAACACTGTATTGTCACCTCAGTAGATATAGAAAAAGCACTTGGGATATAGAAAAAGCATTTGGAAAACACTACATCCTTTCCTGAAAAAGATTAAAAAAAAATCAGGAAATTGAGAATAAAACGGAATTTTCTCAGCTCAATAAAAAGGTATCAATGACAAAAGAAATCTGTAGCTAACATCAATTAATGATGAAACACTGTATTTTTCTTTTTATAAGATCGAGAACAAGACAAGATGCCTGCCTTTACAACTCCTACTTAACAACATACTGGCAGGTCTACACAAGTAAGGCAAAAAAAAGAAATTAATGCATTCAGATTGAAAAGGAATAAGTAACACTATTTGTTTATTGTTCAGATGACAAGGTCATCTGTGTAGAAATTATAGGGAATCTATTATAACACTACTAGAACCAGTTAGGTATAGTCAGTAAGGTTACAGAATACAAGTTAAATATACAAAACCAGTTATATTAAATCAATTATATAGACTGACAACAATCAAAAATAAAAATTAAAAAGTATGATTTAAGTATCATCAGTTAATATAAAATGCTTAGTAATATATCTGACAAAAGATTTTAAAGATCTATATGCTAAAATTAGGGGGGAAACTGATAATATAAGTAAAAAATGGACCTAAATAAATGAGATATTTATTTTCTTGTGTAGAAAAAAATCAATGTTGTTAAAGTATTAATTCTGTCCAATTGATTTGTAAATTTAACACATTCTCAATTAAAGTTCCAGCAGTATTTTAGCAGAAATCAGTAAACTGTGTTTCAAATTTATATGCAAATGCAAAGAACCAAGAACAAACAAAACAACTCTGAAAAAGAGAACAAAGTTGCTGATCTAATGCTACCTGATTTTAATGTATTATAAAGCTACACTTATTAAGACAGCGTGGTATTGGCATAAATGTGGAAAAATAGAACAGTGGAAAAAAACAAAGTATCTAGAAGTACAGCCACATATATATGAGCAACTGAAGTTTTACAAAAGTACAGAGGTAATTTAGTAGAGAAGTAATAGTCTTTTTAACAAATGATAAAGTAAAGAAAAAATGATATCTATGTTCAAAAAAGAAAAGATTAGAATTTTTAAAAAGCTAATGCAAGGTGAAACTAAACTAAAATTGTAAAACTACTAGAAGAAAATATAAGAGAAATATTTTTTATAAACTTGAGTTTGGCAAAGATTTCTTAGATAAAATAAAATAGTACAAAAGAAAAATTATACTTCATCAAAATTAAAAATGTCTACTTTTCAAAAATACTGTTAAATGATTAAAGAAATGAGTTTTAGACTTGGTAAAAATAATAGTTGTAAAATGTATCTGACAAAGCACTTATACCCATATACAGGATCCAGCAGGAGTAACTAACCTACTTGAGTGTGGTTGGTAGGATAATAATATGGGTGTAATAATTTATAGTTTTAATTGGAACATTTCATTTACAATTTTATATGGTATGCTTAAGTACAATTGGTTATATTACAGAATCACATGCTTATAATTTTAATAAAATATTTTATAATAAAAAGAAGTGTTATTTGCGCCAGAACTTGTATAAAGAATTCTCATATTTAAAAAAAAAGAAGAAAAAACTAACAAATTGGACAAAAGATTTGATCAGACTACTTCACCAGAAAAGATATATCAGTGGCAAATAAGCATATGAGAAGATACTTAACAATGTTTAGAGTCATTATTAATCTTATATTACTGGGTGAGATAATATGGTTGGATTTTCAAGGATATCATTAAACACCTCCAACTCAATGGAAAGCAAAGCTTAGAACCAGCGGTAACTGAGAATTCCCAGAAATCATGGGAAGAACTATGGATTTTCAGATGGTAAAGAAAAAGGGACTTGAACCAATCTTATGCATTTTTTTTTCTATAACTTCAAGTTAAGGGAATTCATCTTTGAACAAGATTACATGCATATGAGCATAGAAAAAAGTATATAAGAATGATTAACTATAATTAGACATAGGATCTAATTATAATCAGTTTGTATCATGTTAATTGTACTCTATATTTCATATTGATCATAATAAAACTATATCATTTCTATAATTTAAAATACAGCTTTAATATCCCTAAATATATAAATATACTCCAAATAACAACAATAAAAACTACATGAATCATCAATATTTTTGAGACTAAAGTTGGTGATTCTATAATCTTAAAATATGTATGAACACTCATAAAAACCAAGAGCAATTTTAACTTTTACCTTGTTATAAGACACAAAGAGAGTAGTACCATCCAAACAATTCCACTAATTACCTTGCATTTTATTAACAATAAGAGCTCTTGAGATTGATAGAATGCCAAAGCAAAGGTGAAGGGCACAATCAGTCTCAGTAGGCACTTACCAAGAGTACAATGCAAAGCAATTAAGATTACTGTTTAAATCAGTATAGTTAATCTCCTTGGAATAAAAGGACACATGGAGAATGTAAAGGCCATGCACAATAACTCTATGTTCTTAAAACAAGTCAGAAGTGGTAGACATAGAAGGGCTGAATGATGAATGGGCAATTGACTAGTAGGAAATACTTAATGATGCAAGACTGAATAAGAAAATATTAGGGCTATTTTAAAAAATCAAAATGTGCAGGAATTTTAAATGTGTGATTCTTATAACACAAAGAAAGGAACACATTGATTATGCAGCTTGATGTGAATCATTGATTACTTGCATATATTTAAAAGACTTCACCATGACAAAGTGTGTATCTTGATTATCAGTCAATGATAAAAGGGCATCAGCTCAAGACTGCAGACTCCTGGTATACAGAGGATTGGTTAAAATTTACTTGATAAAACAATATTCTAGCTCAGTAATGAAATATGAGTAGACAGAACCAGCCTCATGGGTATGTGATATGTGCAGTTATCCAGTACCCTAAATTTAGCGGGGCTTACACCTGGTTAATTCTCTGCTTTAGCTCTCTTCAAATTATTAATATTTTTTCACAACAAGTCCCACATTTATATTTTGCACTGGATCCTAAAAATTATGTAGCCTATATTAACTAAACAAAGCCGAAGGGGTAAGGAGGAAAGGGGTTCTAGGCAGAAAAGAAAATATACAAAGATAATAATGTGCTTTGTCATATAGCTTCATAAAAAATAACTCTATTCCTGGAAATCAAATGGGAAAACTGGAAAAAACAGTGTAATAAAGGAAATGTCCAAATCATTAAGTGCCTTTAAGGTAAAGCTATGGATTTTTTTTTTTTTAATTCAAGTGTTATAGGAAGCAGATTCCAAGACAGAGAAATGCTAGAGATTTATTGGAGAAAATACCTGTAAAAATATACAGTCACCAAGAAAAGCCTTCAGACTATTATGCAGGATACTTGGGGGGAAAAAGGAATATGGAGGAAGTTAAAGATTGGAGTACAACTCCCATAAAGTGTTATCTGGGTTCAAGGGGGCCCAGAGCATGGATTGCCCATTAGATGAGTTCCGCAATGGGAAAAGATGGTCCAATTCTAGATCCTCACTATTCTACCATTAGCCAGCAGCATTTCATGGACAGAGTCATGTTGGATGTTGCAAGCAAAAAAACAAAAACAAACAAACAAAAAAAAACCCTGAGGCAAATCCTGCAGATTAATGCTGTCAGCTAATGCCACTCCTCATATCAGGTTCTCTCTTGAAAAGGGATCTGGGTGCAGTGTCAGAGGTTTGTACTTCACCCTCCAAAATCTGATGATTCCTACCTCACAAGCCAAGCATCCAACATGGAGGTTATTCAACAACCAAGTATGCCATTCCAATTATAGACTCAGGTACTGACAAAATGACCAACTAGACACTGTGGATCCAGTCTAAGCTGAATTTAATTAAAAATACATCTATTAACTGGCCACCATCTGCTCTCAGTCTAGCAGGAGCTTCAATGGTGCTTTATATCTTTATGCATCAATGTCAGCTAAGACCACAGGTCTAATTGTCTTCTAAATGTCAGAATATTCTTCTTTCTATAGCACTCAATCAACTAAAGCATCTCTTTTTTTTTTTTTTTCAGTGACATAAACCTTAAAACTGGGTCTAATATGGAAACTGAGCAGGGAAATGTAACTTTACATCAGGACAATTGTCCTCAGCCTATTGCTCCTAGATTCCTTTTCCTGGTTATAGATGGTCAACAGAATCCTGGGTGACTGCTCTTTCATTTGTCCCTAGAGATGCCACTTTCTATTAACCTTGATTGCAACCACCTGCATGTGGGTCAAGATCTATTGCACAAGTCATTTTGAGTGCTGTGGACCCCTGGCTTCTGGTAGTTAAGCATTGCCACATGACATCTATTGTTTTGGGGCCTCAATATCCCCATTGTGCCATTTAATAAGACAAATCCTAGTTTAGAGACTGCTTTTCCTACTAACATCCTTGGTCTGTGTATGAAAGCAATCACAGAAGTGATGCTGGACACTATCTTATCACCATATTTGGGGTGGCTTTCATGGAAGTTGTATCCTCTGGGTCTTGTAGCTCTGATTATTTCAATTTGCCCATATTCTTAAACTATTTCATCCTTTCTTCTATTGCCTGATATTACAATCCAAGCATTTTTCCTTTGCTCAGTGTTAGCTTCCATTTTCTCTATTCTTCTAAGAGCTACCCTAGCATTGAATTTTCTCTACCCTATAGGATACTCACCAGGATGTTAAAGTCCATATCCAAACAAGTGCCCCCAATTAATTCTTGCTTATCTAGTCCTGTATTCCAGTTTACCTAAAAATTTAGTAATATTTTCTTAATATCTTTAGTTTCTCTTTAGTGAGACCTGTTTTCTCCTCTAGTAGTTATATTGGAGAGAGTCTCGGTCTTCCTCTCTCTCTGTCTCTCTCTCTCTCTCTCTCTCCTTCTGTCTCTTCTTTTCTCTCACATGCATTCTATCACTGATTCATGAAAAAATGCATTCTTTCCCCAATAATCTCTGAGAGTGAGTAAATCCTTATACTGATCTACCAGATATAAGCCATTTTCTGTCCCTTGATTAACCAGGCAGAAATCCAACTTCCAACCAGGTAGACACATACTAAGCTCTCTAACAGCCTTTTTCAAATTCTTACCTATTATTTAAGATAAAAAATAAAGTAGAGAATCCACCTCTCTTTTGGGTGGGAGCAGGAAGCAGTAATCACATCAATGTGACAAGCCTATTTTAATAGACCTTCCTCTTCACGTCTTCTCCAATCTTCGACTCCATGTCCTTTTATAATATCTATGTCTTTGAGGGCTTTTAAAGGCCATCTAAGCTCTTCTCTAACACTTAATTATTAAATATCAATACTGGGTTAGAACCTTACTTTAGTTTATCATTATGTTATATCTGGGTGTTTCAAAATTCTTCAAATTGAACACCTGTTCACAATTACATGGAGTGACTTCAGCATTCAGTTAAGTTCCTATTGCAGTGATGTTGAGGTGAAAAATGGAGAAAATAACAGCACATATTCTGTCAATGTTGAGGAAAATAACTCACACTCGGGAGAGATTGTGGAGCACGATCCTTTATTACATGTGCGGGCTCAGAGGAGAAACCCCAAATTCTGAGCCCCAAACTTTGACCTCCCGAGGCTTAAATAGCCCCGGGCTTCTTGCCTACGTGGTGAAGCAAGGTTACAGAAGCCCAAATGCAGAAGTTAGAACTAGTTACCTTATTTGGCTAAAACAAAGAACAAAGCACAGGAGCTCAACATGGAAGCACAGGAGCTCAACATGGTGGTTGCCAGTCACACCAAGAGTTCTATTTCCTGATGAGGATGAGCAAAAAAGTGTCAGAGGGGGTAATATGGTTATTCCAGGTTGATTGTTTTGTTTTCCTTCATTTAAAAATGCAGTTGAAACAAGTTAAATAATTTTCAGAAGGAGCAAGTAGAAAGTAAAAGATTGATGATATAAAGAGAAAAGATAATGGATAGTTTATAGTCCTCAAAAACGTAGGGTATTGATGGAAGGATGGATTTTGGAAAGAAAAATATGAGAGAAAAAAGAGGTGAAAATAAAGATCATATACAAATAAAGAAAGTAGGTAGGATTGGTGATTGTTTCTCTTTGATTTCTTCCATTCGTCTATAAAGACACTGAAGGCTTCTCAAATGAGTGAGAGATATTTTAAGGGGAACTTGAAATATCTCCCTTAGAGTTTGGGAATATATAAAAACTAGCTGATGCATCTTCCCTTTAGAAAAAAAATGCATATAGAAAGTTGCTTGGAACAGTCAGGTAAGGAGTAAGAATGGGAACAGCTGATCAAGCTGCACTTCCATCAGTTAACAGCATACATGAGTTACTTAAGAGTAAGAAAAAAAGAGTTTAGCAACAGAGGATATCTGTAAAACTCACAAATGTGTCCCCATGAAGTAACTTAGATGCTTGGCATTATATAGGACATAATGGCCAGCAAAAAATCAACCAAGAGAGAGTTAAAAATAGCATTAAACATATAAAAATATCTAATCCTGTCATTACCCTTTCCCCCAAACTTGGAGGCTAGAGAAGATTCAAAAAGGTGAAGGAAATAAAGCAAGAAGAAAGAACAAGCCATAAGTCCTTTCCTGTTCCTTATCCTCTAATTGGTTTTGAAAAAAGGGAACAGAAGAGGCTTGAATCGGATGTGAGATTTACATTTGATGTAGATGACAGAGGGGATTTAAAATCTAAAAAGGAAACTATTCATATGCTTAAAAATTATCACAAAGCTATGGGATCTTCTCAGTGGGGGAGAGAGTCTGGCCAAACAGATGAGAGTAAACCCTGACATGGTAGTGTAGAAATCAGAGAAACATAATACCATTTTCTGTGTTTACCTTTTCAGCCCTTTCAGTAAACTCATCACATTTATACTGTTTAAATTGCACTGCTGATCAAATATATCCACGTAATTATTTAGGTTTGTACAAAATTTTATAGGAACACATAAAGAACTTTCAATACTAAAAAATAAAGCTATGTCCATATTCCCCCCCACCCCCCAAAATCTTAAAAGAAAAGATTTTCCTCACTAAACTCAGATGATTGGGTTAAGTGAGAACAGGAGAGTATTCTAAGTTGCCAGTTCTGTGTGAATGAAGGAAAGCAGACATACATAATCTATGTCTATTTTATTTATGATAATGGTCAGCAAGTTTTCTGTTAAAAAAATTAGCAAGTTAAGTATTTTGGGCTTTGCAAGTCAAATGGTCTTTGTTGCAGCCAATGGACTGCAATAGCAGCCATAGATAACACATAAATAAATGAATGTGGCTATATTCCAGTGCCACTTTTTTGACAAAAACAGTGGTCTAGATTTGGTCCACAAATCATAAAATACTGATCCCTCTCCTAAACCACAGAGACAAGAAGAGCTAAGTCACAGAAGTCAGGTGATGAGAGACTTCCCTTTATTACTGTTCAGAGTTTCACTTTGATGACAATGTAAATGAGCTAATAGGCATTAAGAAGATTGGGAGGTGAAAACTTTTGGGGAAGATTCCTCTTTATTCAGATGTTTGTAACCTAAGCTAACTAGTTTATTTCCAAAACTTATACTCCCCATATCAAGCAATGGCATCATGTTTTATTAATCAAGTTTGTTCAGAATGACCATATCTTCATTCTTCTATACTACATAGCATACTTTACCTTCATACTTTAGAAGCGTCACTAAACTCAGAAAAAATACTTGATACAACAAAATATCAAGAACTACACATAACTTTTGTAATCTAAGAAATTTGGGTACACAATGTAAAAAATACAATAATAAAGAAGGCCCTGGAAGTTTGCTCTAGTTCTCTACTCCTAGAAAACTAGAGAAATAGAAGGAAAGGTTGACCTACACAAACTCATGTGGTCAGTGAGCTTCCATGCCATGAAATAAAGGGAGTAGAGAGATTAGGAAGTAAAATGTGGAAATTGCTATTAAAGAAGAGACCTCGTGAATAGTCACTCTCAGACATCAGCTGGGAGTAGCTCTTTAACAAAGAACATGAAACTCTCTTATCCTTTCTACAGGCAAGAGAAAACAAAAATATACAAACCTTGTCAGTCTGATTACCAAAAACTCAGTAATGATATCAGCTAATGTGAATATTTAAAAATATATCAGGAGCAGGGGACAGGTTTTAGGGAAAAGAAGACACATTGAATCAGCTTAGCAGAAACTGCAATCTATCATTTCCTGCACTGGGTCAATTCATGGCCAGGCCCAGGGCCAGGGAAGCTGGATCTGCTATTCTATGGCTCTTCCTGGATCCACTGGAACATGACACAGTCTGAAAACCTTAAGATACATCTGCAGACAGAGATGAGTGAGCACAACTGCATGACCCAACACCTACTAGAATCTTACCCTATTAAGGAGTCAGAGGAATAAGAGGATATGAGAATAATTTACCCCAGAGATCCTCTGCTGAAATAAAGGGAAAAACCCTGAAAACCTGGGATAAAATATTAGTTGCTATATTTGCCCATAAATAGTCTTAGACATATGCTGCTACCAGACCCACAGAACCTATAGCCAAGGACTCTGGGGTGATATTTATAACTGTTGAAACAGGTTCTGAAGAGAAGTTTTAAGTAAGGATAATTTCCCATGAACACATTTAAACTTTTTGTAATGTTGTAGGTTGAATTGCACCCCCCATCTCCAATGTAGGTTGGTACCTGTGAATGTAACCTTCTTGAGAAAGAAGGTGACTATGTTTTTTCAGGTGTAGTCAAGTTAAAATGAGGTCATACAGGATTAGGGTGGGCTCCTAAAGCAATCACTGACTGGTATCCTTATTGAACATTAGGCTACAATCCTCTCACAGATCCTGGGAGACAGTGAGCACTGTCTTGCTTGATGAGAATGTTTCAAAGGGATGATCCTTGAGAAAAACATCCCCAGATTATAAAACACAAGCAGATTGTCAAAAGATTTGCATATCAAAGGAGCAGAGGAAAAATTTATATGTACAAGTTCTCAAAAGTAAATACTCTAAGAAAAGGAAAGTCATGGGCCTACAGGCAAGAAGAGGCCTTCTCGGACAGCTTCTGGAAAGGACTTCCCTACCACTCCTTGCATCAGACTCCCATCCTCCAAAATTGTAAGAGAATAAATCATTTTAAGCCAGCTAATCAGCTAGTTTGTGGTAATCTGTTACAAGAGACATAGTAAATTAACAGAAAAAAATAATATTCTGGAACTAAAAAAACACACTGGAGGGTGGTGATGGTGTATTGTCACTCTAAGTTACAAGGAGAAATACAAGTAGTAATAAAAATACTCTCCCAATAAAAACAGGCTTATGAACCGACAAAATGACACATTGTTTCAGAGTAAAATCATCTCTAAATTTAAAAAGACTGAATAGTTATGTATTAATTTTGTCAAAACTTTAAGCAACCCTCCTCCTTACATTATTTATGTATTTATCCTTCCCTACAGGGCACAAGGAAATTAAATCTTATTCAACTTTTTCCCAAGTACCTGGCCTATGATATTACTGAACAAATATTTACTGAATAAATGACTGTAAGAATTAAGATAGCTAGTCACCAAAGCCTAAGGCTACCTTCTCTCCATCTTTGAAAACTCAAACACCTAATGAGTAGTTAAGATATTCTGACTTTATATTTTGTATATGGAGACCATGTCCCTAAAGGGCACACTGGAGAACTGATAAATATTCTGCTGAAACTCTCCCCTAAAAACTCCCCTAAGATTCCCACCTGCCAGAGAGAGATAAGAACTCAAGAGAAAGGAACCAGTGTGCACTCTCTCCCTCTGGGGAGCAGCCTGCACCATTCCCTTCCCCCGCTTCTTTCCCCTCTTCTTCCTCCACAGCTAAACATCTCCTAAATTCTAAGGATTTTCAAGAAACTTGCAATCAGGGAGAACAATGGGGAGTGGCAGCTTGTCCCAGGATAATCCCCTGAACCTGTACCCAAGGTCCCCTTTTCTCTGACTTCCCAGTGAGCTAAGGCAGGCCCGCCTAGGCTCTCTTGTTGCTGTTTCTATGCTAAGCCCTTCCTTGCTTCACAGTCCTCAGATTTAATAAGCATAACCTCATAGTCACCTGAACTCACGTTATGAAATCTTTCCTACATGAAATCAAGAACCCACATACTGCCATCTGGCCCTAAGCAGATCTGCCTAGGGCCAGGCCCTGTTTATTAGTAAATTTCAATCTGTCTTTTGCATCTGCTTGACCACTGCTGACATTCAGAAAGCACTCAAGATCTTGCTCCTGTTACAGGGTGCAGCCAAGAGGGGGGACCCCAAATAGGCATTTGAAATGGGGTCCAGAACTGAAGGTGTCCAGGAGATTTTAAGATGTCTTCACCCCTTCCCCCACAGGTGTGAGTTGGGGGAAGGGGCACACAGAGCAAGAACATGCAGGGCAGCTCAATGGCATGGTCATTTAACATACCTATAGCCTTTGGCTGGTCACTTAGATATGCTAAATAGCTATGGCCATGCTCAAGGCCAGGGGGATGGGAAGGGACCTCCCCCCAAGATGGGACTGGGGGGTAGGTCCCCCAAGTTACAGTGCCTGCGTGGGAGCTCTGAGAAGATTGGCTCCATGACATGGGGTCACACCTGCCCAGACCCACGATGGTGACCAGAAAAGCTGGAGAAGACAGCAAGTGTGCCAGAGTGTAGGAGGAGTCAGAAATGGGGCTGCAAAGGAAGACTGGCGTGGGGATTTAAACCCAGACACGGCAGCCATTGAGGAGAGAACCACGCGGCTTTGGCAGAGCCAAAGTGGGGATATCCCAACTGTGGATAGTGGGGACTCTCCCTATCCACAGCTTTGTAGGGAGAAGCATGCAGTTTTGGCTGAGTGGGGACTCCCATGGCCCTGGGAGAGAGGACCATGTGCCTTTGCCAGAGTGGGGACCCCCGCAACTTTAGAAGGGGGAACCACCACCTGGTTTTAGCAGAGATCCCAATGACTCAGCTGAGGGTGCCGGGAACCCAGGGAGGTCTCCCAGTCGAGATGGAGTACTAACTGGGAAGAACCAGAGGACTGCCTGAGCCATAGACTTCTATTTCCTTTCCTGAGATAAGGTACTCTGGACTGGGCAAAAGGGGGAAGGAAGGAAGGACTGTGTCTGTTTGTGGGTGTTTTAAGGGACTTTAGGATTTTGATAAAGACATTAGGTCACTACTTTAAGTTTGTATAGCATTAAATAAACATGTCCTTTCCTTTTCACGAATCTCTGGCATTGAGAGACGCCTTTCCTCTGGCGGCGGACACAGCGGACCTGGGGGCTTTTTGTTCAATAATAGTATATTGTCCCAGGCCCCCCTTGTTTATTCTGTAACACTCCTACACTATTTCCACAATTTAATGCCTCTGTAGTTTTTACTCCTCCAATTCATTCATTACTGTGCTTCCAGTTACTTATCTAAAATAAAAGTATAATTATTTTATTCTTTTGATTAATAAATTTCATCTTCCTTCCCTGCCGGCTGTAGTATAAGTCCAAAAGTTTATCTCTCACATATTATATATAACACCATGTGCAGAAAATTATCAATTCCTTTTCACATTCCATTCCTGTTATCTGGTTGTCCATCTTTATAATCTCTAACCAATGAACATATATTTATCATCCAAAAGTCTGAATTTAAACTAATTTCTGCCGTGAAGCTTGCCTGTTATCAACTCACTAATCTGCTTTTTTCACTTGTCTATCCTTATCTTGGTATATTTTAATTATTTTGTCAGAAGATTATCTCCCCTAGTTGGATATCTTACTTATCTTTGTACAACTCCCATCTCCTCAGCCCCTTGCCCAAAGCACTTCTTTAAATGGAAGCTGGTATAAGAATTAATAAAAAATCAATTCATTTAGTTGATTAAAGGTGAATAGATCTACCGAGATTAATAGCTAATGCGATATTAGAATATGAAGAACTAGAAGTCTATGGCAACACAACAGCAAATCATGAATTAATTAAATTTCATGTGTGTTTACCAGGCTACACAAAATCATAATATAGTATTTATACATAAGAATATAGCATGTTTTAAATAATGAATTCTCTAGAGAGACATCATGCAAGACAGTACACAAAAACTAATTGCCATCAAATTATAGACTCTAGCATCTCTCTGTTATTTTCAGTTATCTAGAAATCAATGCGTTATTTGAACTCTTAAAAGCACAGCTACTTTTTATACTGCTTAAGAAGTCCTGGATGTTTCTAATAATAAATACATTATGTTTTCATCAACTTTTATTTAGGTTAAATAAAGATAACATGTTAAAAATAAAGTTAGGCCCTGGCTGGTGTAGCTCAGTGGATTGAGTGTGGGGTGAGAATCAAAATGTTACCAGTTCAATTCCCAGTCAGGGCACATGCCTGGGTTGCTGGCCAGATCCCCAGTGGGGGCCACGGGAGAGGCAACCATACATTGATGTTTCTATCTCTCTTTCTCCCTCCCTTACCCTCTGTCTAAAAATAAATAAATAAAATCTTAAAAAAAATAAAGTTAGAAAATAAAGATCTAATGACATGTTGACAGTACAAAATTCCTGGAAAGTAGAAGTTTAGCAAAAAAAAAATATTTTTAAATTGCTACACGAGAATTTAAATACCACCTAGCAGATGATGTCCTCTTTGGGCATCTCAAACAAGTCTGTTTAGCCATAAAGGTAAAATACCACAAAACTCACCAAGGAAGAAAGCCAAATGTTAAACTTTACTTTGAAAACCCTTATTTGAAAGAAATCAAAGTATAAAATAATAGCCCTGGCATGATTTCACAGGTATAATATAAAATACTAAGAAAATAATATAAGTATTTATGATAGTTACCATTCACTAATTAAAACTAATTAGTTTGGTAATTAAAAATATTTTTCATCCTTACATTAAAAAATAGTTCTTTGAATGAGAATCACATGCATTCATAATCTTTGGCACTAGATTACATTATCTTACCTCTCTTGTAGCATAATAGAAGGAGTATTGACTTTAGCACCAGAAAAAAGCTAGATGTGAATACTCCCTGCTTCACACAGAAGCAGTGTGTCTTGAAGACATGTTGCTTACACTTTCTGAGTTTTGGAAATTTTCCAGTACGTCCTATGGGAAAAAAATATTTAATTTGATTGAGCAAAGTGTCATTATTTGGTATGTTAGCTCCACCTCTCCAAAAGAATGAGAAGTGCTTATTGTTTACAGAACTATCATTTGTGTATTAAAATTTTACATATATAAAATTAGGAAGCTTAATTGCCCATTCTGTTTGGCATGTATAGAAAGTAATGAGGTATGGGGGACTGCACTTGTTTGTATGGATGTGGGTATATATATGCATGCATACAGATGTGTATGTGTGTACTAAAATCCGAGAAAATGTCCTCAACATCCAAAATAAAAACATACACATTTCTTGAAACACTAATTTGAAAGAATATACGTACCCCTATGTTCACTGCAGCATTATTTATAATAACCAAGAGATGGAAGCAACACATGACCATCCATAGACAAGTGGACAAAGAAGCTATGGTACATATATAAAATGGAACATTACTTAGCTGAAAAAACAAAAAAACGTTACCATTTCTGACAGCATGAATAAAGCTAGAGGGTATTGTGCTAAATGAAATATGTCAGTCAAAGAAAGACAAATATAATATGATTTCATTTATGTGTGAAATCTGAAGAACAAAATAAATGAACAAACAAAATTGAAACAGACTCATATTCACAGAGAACAGACTGATGGTTGCCAAAGGAAAGGGGACTGGGTGAAAAAGATGAAGGGATTAAGAAGTACAAATTGGTAGTTACAAAAGTATGATGAGAATGTAAAGTATAGGGTAGGGAATATAGTTAATGGTATTGTTTTTTTTAAATTATGTTTTTCTTTTTAATGAACTTATTAGGGTAATATTGGTTAACAAAACTATGTAGGTTTCAGGTATACAATTCTATAATACATAATCTGTATATTGTAGTGTGTGTTCACCTCTCCAAGTCAAGTCTCCTTCCATCATTATTCCCCCAGCACCTCCTTCTACCACCCCTCACCTCCCTTCTCTTCTGGTTATAACCCATGCTGTTGTCTGGGTTATAGTCAATACTATTGTAATAACAATGTGTGGTGCCAGGTGGGTACTAGAAATACTGAGGGGATACTTTGTAAAGTATATGATTATCTGACCTCTATGCTGTACATCTGTGTGGTGGACTCTGGACAGCAGAGTATACCTGCTGTGACTGAAGACAAGAACAAATGCACAGGCTACAGCAATCCTGTGGAGGAAAAAGGGACAACATGGCCACTCTCTCAAGAGGAGAGCACCCTGACCCTTGCCTAGACAAGCTTTTATTGTTTTTCCTGGGTCTTACATCAAAGAAGGATTTATTATCTATTACATAGAATATTATTGTCTACATTTTAGGTACAATCAAGGAAAGGAAAATAACATATGCAGAAGGGAAAGGTGGTGAGCTGATTAGCTGTCTTTGGGAGAATTCACACAGGCTTTGGAAATTACCTTGAAGATAGACAATACACATCCACTGTTTCAGACCAGGGTGAGGGAGTTTTAGCAAGAGCAAGCAATAAGTCTGTATGAATTTTCTAGGCCTGATTTCCATGGGAAAGATCAAATTGAAGGTCTGGTTCCTGCCCACCACCTCACTTCTGTAGGTTTTCCATGCAAAGCTGAGTCACATTTGCCAGACCCAAACAAACTGGTCCCCTACACACCTGAAACAAATGCAAAATAATACTGAATATAAAGTGTAATTGAAAAATAAAATTTAAAAAATAATAACATTTCTGTAGTTGGGAAAATATTTTAATGTTGCTTAGGTTCACTTAGGAACATCACCTGAATGATGTTCTCCTACCAGAAGATGTATGTATATATGTATGTATTTAATTGCTTTCTATTAAACAGTGGCTCTTATCCTCAAAGGCTGGACTATTACTCTGCTAAATTATGAGTGTTTCTCTTCCATAGAGAGACCCCTTCTCCTGGACTTTCGGTGATATAGCAGACGGTACATAGAATAATGGCCCAAGAAACTTCTCTTTGCATTTGCCCAGCTGAGATACAATGCAAGGCAATTAAAATCATAGACTGTGCAGCACCTTAACCTGCTTTTCTATACATTTTTGGCTATAAATAATTGCATTGGCTACTATACCACCATTCAAATGTTGAGATAGCTGCTGTTTAAATTATTTTTGGTGTTAAAGAGAAAAAAGATTGCCTAAGAGACCTGCAGTGCCCTTGTCAGTAGCTGGCTTTTCCTTCATGGATGCCTGAGATATAGTGAGGCCACACACTGCATCGTTAATGTTGCACATTAAGCAACTACTGGAAAATTTTTAAAAATATAAATCAATTATCCTATAATAGAGATATACAAAAGAGAAAAATTGAAGGGTAATTGTTTAATAAACATGGCTGACATGAGCTAGCATTGCTGAATTTCTTTTAAAATATATGTGACTTTAATAATAATTTAAAAACCAGCAGGGAAGAGCTGCTTTACCCTCTCATGAATGCCACCCTTTCTAAAGCACACATTTCAAATGCTAACTTCTCTTGAAGGTCTTTCTTTGAAGCCAAGTTAGTCCCTATTTTCTTTCTGTGATTCCATGCCATTTTGTGTATTTTTCTTCATTATAGACCCAACCTTCTCCCTGCATGCCTCAAACCTCCATTTTTCAAAGAAAGGAATTCAATATAATTTATCTAGGTATATTTAGCACCTCATAAAGAACCAGATATTTAATTCCCAGCAGGAATGCCAGAATGTTTAATGAATGAATGAAGCATTACATAAGCTAACAAAGCATATGTAGTCAAAGAATGAGAGTGGGTCATTTTAGCTAAAACTGACAGCAATCTATCTCAAGTTAGCCTAAGCATAAAGAATTATATAGGTTCATATAATTGGGATGCTCAAGGACAAAGTAGAGTTGACTTTAAGCACAATAAATAGAAGAGAAATAATTGTTTTAAAGCTCTAAATAAAAATCCTGGTCAGAACTCTGATAATTCGCTCCACTCAGCTTCTTCTAGTTAACCTGTCTGGAATCATATACCTATTTCTATAACCAAATGGCGTTCAGGTAAGCTAAACCTTAGTTAAGATGTGTGAAATGGGTTTCTCATAGGAAAGAAAATGTCTCTAAAACAAAGAAAGAAAGCCAAAACCTCAGATACCCATTTACATCAAGATAATTTAGAAGACTGATTATTGGGAGCACTTGATAAGCAAACAAATACCCAACAAGAAGTCACCTAAACCAGCTCTCCCTTGCCTCCAGACCTGCATGTCTTTAAGCTATCAAAGATGTTTATCTACCCATGCTTTGTTTTATTCATTTGTCTAATAACTATTTATTGAGGCTCTATCATATACCACACATTGTACAAAGACAAGCACATAACAGATGATTATAAAGAAATCAGAAGTTTCTCTGACCCTGACAGAATATCCTATTAAATAACTAGTTTAAATTAGCTGCATGATGGAGTAATTATTAATTCATTTAAACAATATATGATTATGTTACATGCATAACATATTGATTTTTTCTTTTTTTTAATATTTTTTAAAGATTTTATTTATTTATTTTTAGAGAGGGAAGGGAGGGAGAAAGAGAGAGAGAGAGAAACATCAATGTGCGGGTGCTATGGGCCATGGCCTGCAACCCAGGCATGTGCCCTGACTGGGAATAAAACCTGCAATTTTTTGGTTCGCAGCCCGCGCTCAATCCACTGAGCTACGCCAGCCAGGGCGATTTTTTTCATGGTTATACTTTAATATCTACTCACATTAAAACCCAGGGTAAACTAAGCACAAACCAATACATTGCTTGATTTTTCTCTGTGAACAGAAAATATTAATAAGTATCTAGTTAACATTTTGAGCATATCTTTGTGATAGTTCTGCTTTTTTTCCCCTTACTTTTTTATTATGGCAGTAGGCGATTTTTAATTATTTGGAGATTTATTTAGGTTAAAAATGTGCACTCTGTGTAGATTCTTTACTATCAGTTGATCTGTTCTTCACTTTATTCTCTAAATTGGAAGTCAGTATTAGATATAATTGGATAGTGACTTATTTTCAGTATTCAATTGAAATCAAATTTTGAATGATTTAAGAAAATGAAATTAAATAATTTACATACGTACAATTTAAAAAGAAGAAAATAACTACATTGTGTGAGGCTTTGCAATAAATAATAAAAGTAAAAAATTCAGTTGTATACAAAAGAATCTAAAAACCTAAGAGTATTTATGTTATCAAATAATTAATTTTATAGATTTTCCTCCCACTCTTATTATTATACAGTTGAAGTAATTACTCTCATAAGACATGCCAGTGCAATTGATAATTGATCCTACCTGTATTTTTATTTTCTTCCTTTTCAATATCTATGAGCCATCTCTGATATATGGTTCTAATTTGTTTCTGATGACTGAAGGACCACACTCCTTCGCATGCCTCAACATTATGTTTATTTCTCCTCAACATTATGTTTATTTCTCTGTGTGTTATCATTACTGCTGTTATGGAATCTTACTTGTTTGTATAAAGTATTTTTTCATTTAAGAAATATAAATATTTTTTATTTAAAGATTTATTTATTTATTTATTTATTTTTTAAACACTTTTTTTTAAAGATTTTATTTATTTATTTTTAGGGAGGGAAAGGAGGGGGGGAGAGAGAGAGAGAGAGAGAGAGAGAGAGAGAAAGAGAGACACATCAATGTGCGGTTGCTGGGGGTTATGTCCTGCAACCCAGGAATGTACCCTGGCTGGGAATCGAACCTGGGACACTTGGGTTCCCAGCCCGTGCTCAATCCACTGAGCTACACCAGCCAGGTGAGAAATATAAATAATTTTTAAAAAATATAAACAAATTTAATAGGTATTAAGAGAGAGAATGCTAAAATCTCATTTGTAAAATTGATTTGTTTTTAGAGGTTGGCACTCTATGGATATTTAGAGCAATAATCAAAGTAGCTCTACAGTGAAAATAATTGGAGATAATTATGACTTAAAATTTCAAGTTTGTCCAAAAATTTAGTATTAGAATCACAAAACATTTTTAATTTAAAGAAGTTCTCCTCTCTGAAAAATTATCAAAGCAATAATAATTTACATACATTTTTTAACATGGCTGTTCATTGGAAATATAATGTAAGCTCCATATTTAATTTTAAAATTTTCAGTAGCCATATCAGAAAAAATAAAGGAAATAGATAAAATTAATTTTAATGATACATTTTATTTTATCCAAGATACTCAAAATATTATTTTATCACTCAATCCATATTAAAGATACTTATTATATATTTCCTTTTTATAAAATTATTAAGATATAATATATATGAACACTTACAGTACATCTCAATTTGGAATAGTCATATTTTAAGTACCCAACAACTACATGTTGGATAGCACAGTTCTGGAACATTAAATAATATGAGAGAAAATCAAAATCTCAATTGAGGATACAACTACAGTGAAAATCAATAAGTTCCCATTCTCTATCAAATAGATATAGTTCAAACACATTTTACAAGTTGTCAGGCACATGCTTACTGGTTTATGTGTTGCATAGCAAATGGAAAATTAAAGGAATACATCTCTGATGAACTAGTTGGCTGAATAAAAACAAAGCATATTTTGGACATATTCTACATGTACTAATCAGGTTGTATTTAATCACTAGGGTATTTCCTGATAAGTGCCAAATTCTTGGTTTACACCTGAGAATTATTTTTTTCAAATTTCTGAAATTGGAGACTAAGAATCTGTATATATAGCTGTTCTTCATGTAATTTTTATGCATATTAATATTTGAAATACATGGTTATATGCTATGTACTACATGGGATTTAGTAATACCCTAATAATCAACAATAAGATCACCTCACTTTGCCAAACAAATCATAAATCATAAAAGACACATTTACATATACACAGTGTTGTCTTAAACCCTACGCTATTCTCAGGGAAGGAGACCTAGATTCATTTAGTTGGTAGACATCAATTACTCATTCAGTCTGCAGCAAATCTAAGAAAGATCAATAAATTATTAATTCACTCTAGAGTAAGTCTAAGAAATAAAGGATAAGAATAAAGAGATTAAAAATAAGCATTGTAGAATAAGAATAATAAAATAAAAAATACAACAAATTTAAGAAGATACAATATACATGCTTAATAGGTCCTGATCTTTCTAGGTTTGGGGGATACATAAACATTTTTTTCTTTGTTTTTTTTTATAAATATAAAAAGACAAACAACTAATGACATATTTACTATAATGCAAAGGTTATACAGGCTAACAAAAGAGAGAAAAATGAGGCAGGCACAGTGCACTGCATATAAGGTGAGACAAGATCTAAATGAGGTGAATGAGCAAATCAAATGGAATCTGGAACAGAAGCATACCAGACAGAGGAAAAAGGACATTGAAGGGCCCTGGGCTTGTCATATTTACAGAAAGAATATCAGTAGGACTCTAGTAAAGCAAGTAAGAGAATGCTAGAAGCCAAGATAGAAGAGCCAGGAGCCAGATCATCTTGATTCTTACTGTCATGGTAAACATTTGAAATTTTACTATCTTTGTGATAAAAAACACATATATTATTTAGCATAAAAAAGAGACAATACAATTTATGTTGTTAAAAGCCATTCTGATTGCTCTGTGGATAAATGACTGTAAGGGAGCAAGAGCTGAAACAAAGAGATTGCATAGAACAATATTATAGCTGTTCAAGCAACCTATCTTGAGACTTGGACTAGGTCATAGAGAGATAATAAGGAATGGCCCAATTCTGGCTACATTTTAAGAATTCACAAAACTAATTGATGAAATCAGATGTAGTCTGTAAGAGAAAGAAGCAAGTTTAACCTCGGGGCTGCTGGTCTGGTTTTTGGATAAGTGGATGCAAAACATTTCTACTAACTGTATAATGTATTTTTACAAACTCAGTGACTTAAAAAGATACCCATTCATTATCTCATAGTTTCTGTGAATAAGGAGTCTGAGAACAAGTCAGCTGGGTCCTCTGCTCAAGGTCTCACTATGCTGAAATTAAGATCTCACCTAGGGCAGTAATAATATCTGAGTTTTGGAGCCCTCATCTCAGCTCACTACAAGAATTTGGTTTCTTGTAGTTGTCCAACTAATATGACTAGTTTCTTCCTGACTGCTGGCCAGGTACTACTCTCAACTTCTAGAGGCCAATCTTGGGTTTTTCCATGTGGCTCTCCCTACCATTTTGCTCCTTCAAGACCTGCAAGATGATTCTGACTGCTGTTTCTTGTCTCTTTAATAGTTTACCCAGTTGTATCAGGACCACTCAGGATATTATTCCTTTTATTTAATCTCAAAGTCAACTGACTTATGCATTTAAGAGATTGTGACATAAAGGAAGGAGCCAATCAGTAAGACAGAAGGGGTATCATCAAAGAAAAGGAAAACAAGGAAAGTGTGGTATCCTGGAAAGAAATTACAATAGTTTCAGCAAATAATTGATTACGTGTAATGGAGTTAAGAGGTTAAGTAAGTCATGGACTGATAATTAATTATTGCATTTAACAATATGGATGCCAGGGTTGCACTTGAGAAGATTCAGTGGTGTGATGAGGATGAATGTACGGCATGACCTGGGGAGAATGGGAATCGACAGAAGTGGGTGTAGTGACTGGGACTATAGCCAACTTTTCAAAAATAGTTTTACCATAAGGAAGGGGTAAAGAGAAATGGGGCTGTAGATAGAGGAAATATGGGAGTGAGAAAGGTTTTACTTTTAATATGGGAGTTAATTGATGCTAATAAATGATCCTAAAGAGAAAGAAAACTGCATAATGCTGTAGAGAGAAAAACAACTCTGGAAGCAAAGTTCTTGTGCTAGCAAGGAAAACAGCAACACAATAGAACTTAGTGTGGAAGTAACAGGTTTGTCCTTAGAAATCCACATAATTCATCTGCAGTGAGGAGAAAATCAGTCTATGGATAGATAGGAGGTAGTTAATACATTTGGTGGTGGGAAGAATAGGGATTAGCTTCCTTGATCACTGCTATTTCTCAGGTAAATAAGAATATTAGAAGTAGGGAAAGGCACATAAAAAATTTAGGTAAAGAAAATGTAAACTATTTCTTTTTGAGTGGGAGATTGAATTGATCAATTAAATCTCATAGAACCAATATGAAACTTGTGGCACCAATAAGCACATAGTACTTTTTTCCCTCTAAACAAGTCGAGCTTTTCACATACTATCTTATTGGACTCTTTATGAGTAAGAAGATAAAGTTATATTTTGTAAATGCAAGGAAATGTCACTGAATTTACATTTTGTAAATGCAAGGAAATAACAACCAGTATTACCTTAATTAAGGCAGGGTAGATACAGATAAGAGATGCTAAATGAAGTATTTTGGATCAGACCAATATGAATTTCAGGATTTGGGGAATGCAGGATATAAAAATGAAATATTTGATAATTTGAAAATTTAAAAAACTTCTTCAAACTCAAATGAAAAATGGAAAAAGGGGTCAGTGCAAGAAAGGGAGAAGGACTTTAGATATGGGATTTTTCAGAAAGATACCTTTGGATCAAGTGATTGTTAGTCTCATTGTCATCAGCCCCTTCATGGTAGAACTACAGGGCAAGTGTCTTTTTATCTCAGCCATAGTGGGACTTTGCTTCAACTGGGCTACTCTGGTTTTAATCTGTGTTCTTTTTAAGTGAGAAGAAATAGCAGGCTGCAACCTCAGTGTTGGGTAAGGACTCTGGAGGGCAGCAGAGATAGCATTGCAAGTTACTTTGGAAATACACTAAAGATAAGATCCTGTTACCTAGGAATTAGCTTCCACTTTCTAGAGTTTATTGGAGTCAGGTATGCATAGCTATTTCTCATAGATAAGATTAAAATTTTATCAGATAGAAATACTCATAGATGGCAGGGTGGTCATTTTAGACCATCCTCAGTGAGTACCAACCTGGCACAAAAGAAAAAAGGAATCTAGAAGTTTACCTCTGCTATGCAGATCTTGCAGAAGGAAATGAAAAGGATCTACAATGTTTGTTGAGACATTAAAAGTGCTCCTCAAGAGACAGTGTCAAATTTAAACACCTACTAGGTCCATATCATGTAATCCAGCAATTCCTTTTCTAGGCATCTACTATAAATTTTTAAAAAGACTTATAAAGATATATGTAGCCTTATGTTTATTCAGTCATTATTTATGATAGTCAAGACATGGAAGCAACCCAAGTATCCTTTGATATGATTGGATTAAAAAGATGTGGTACATACACAGAGTGCAGTACTACTCATCCATTAAAAGATGAAATATTGCCATATGTAATAACATGAATGGACCTTAAAAGTATTATGCTAAGTGAAATAAAACAGAAAAAGCCAAGAATTATATGATTTCAGTCATATATGGATATAGAGCAAAAAGCAACAAATGAACAAACAAACAAAAAAACTCATAGACAGATACAATTAATAGTATGATGGTTACCAGAGGGAAAGAGGGGTGAGGGGAGAACAAACAGGGTCAAGGGGGTCAAACATATGGTGATAGAAAGAGACTATACCTCTGATGGTGAGCATACAATAACATATATAGATGTATTATAGTTGTGCACCTGAAATTTATTTGATATTAACAAATGTTACCATGATAAATGTAATACAAAATAAAATATTATAAACACCTGCTAGACCCAAAGAGAATAAGGACAATTTATAAATATACTAATTAAATTAAGAAGATTTTTATTTATCTTATTTGTATTTCCTTTCTAAGTCTCAACCATGGTGTGAACAAAGGATGAATTAACCAGTTTATTGAGAGAAGAACAGGGAAAGAGAAAAGGACCATGCCCATGTCCATATCCTCCTCTGTGAGCTGACCTATGAACACTATGGAAGAGATATATTGTTAAATCATTCTTGAAAATTATATTAATAATGCAGATAGTTTATTGTATGTCCTGAACTGAACAGGTATTATGACCTAAAACAACCTCGTATCTGGACAGTCTAGTTCCTAAAATTGAACTGAAAATTCATGGAGCTGGCTCACATTTATACTCAATATGAAAGAAGAACCTTAAAGGGACAAGGCAAAACCAAAGTTGCCCTTTGATCATATTCCATAAATTAGTCTAACACTTAAAAGGGAGTAATCTTAATGAAAGCAATTGTCAGAGAAATTAATCTGTTTATGGTTAGAAATGAAAACTGAAAGAGAATGAGGATCTTTGACAAACTGGTAGAGCTAGTATAGTTTGTGGGTTGTTTTTTTTTTAATGAGTAGCAACACTGACAGAAGTGAGATGAAAGATAGAAAAATGAAATAATGATCATGAAGTGGGCTAAGCTGAAATAAATATTTTAGAGTCAATATAGTACTGGCAGCAATAAAGTCTAGGGCATGACATTGGTGGGCTAAGACGGAATGAAGAAAATGGTGTGGGAGTGGGGATGCTGAGAAAGCAAGAGACAAGGCTCCTGAATTGATTAGCTACACATATACAAACAAAGACCAATGACGTGGGTAATACTGCAGAGAGAGAACTTGATGCAGGTGTTAAAACCCTCAGTGAATGAGGGATAGCTAGCAGAGGTTGAAAATGACAAAAACAAAGAAAGATAGATGGTTCTTGCTTTGGAAAAGCAAGGTCTATCCTTGGGCTCCTTAAAATTTTAATTTAATTTTAAAGTGAATCTATAAAGAACACATGGACAAAACCAAGGGGGGATCTGGGAGCAATGGAGGGAGGTGCGTTTGGCTGGGGTGGGGGAAGTGGTGGGGAGTAAATGCAGACAACTGTATTTGAACAACAATAAAATAATTTAAAAATGGATCTAATACATTTATTTCACGGGGCTGGCATAACAAAGTAGCACAAACTGGGTAATTTAAACAGAAATTTATTTTTCCACAATTTGGGAGGCTAGAAATTGAAAATCCAGGTATTGGCAGGGCCATCCACCTTCAGAAGCCTCTTGGCAGAAACTTTCCATGCTTCTTCCCACTTCTGGTAGCAACAAGCTTTCTTCACTTGTGGCAGCATAACTCCAGTCTCCATCTCCATCTTCACATGGCCATCTTCCGTGTGTGGCTCTGCTCAATCCATGGGGGGGGGGGGGGGGGGGACGTACATCCAATCATATTGGATTAAGTGTCCATCCTGCTGACCTCATCTTAACTTCATTGTATTTGCAAAGACCCCGTTCCAACTAAAGTCACATTTACAGGGATGGAGATTACGCCTGCAATGCATCTTTGTGGGAAACACAATTCAACCCATAAAAAACACCAAACCCTCCTGTATATCAATTCTGTTTTTTAAATTAGCACACAAGGTTAACCATATGCAGAGTACATTATGCCTTCAAATATGTTGAATGTTATGACAAAGAATGTGTCTGTTTTTTGTCCCAGATCATTTCATTAGATACGAGTAATGAGTTTCTTTGTTCAATTTCCTTGTTTTATTTACTATTATTTGTGAGAAATCTCTATTTCCTTAAGTTAGAACACTATGAAAACTCATCATTCTTTAGAGGAGAATATGAATTATCCCTCAGTATATAGGAGATAAATGTTTCAGAAAAACATCCAAGTTTCATTTTTTATCTTCTTGTATAAATATATTAAATTTAATAAAACAGTATTAAAAAAAGAAAAAATACAATAAGATAAGCCAGTGTTTTTCATTCAGGAAGAAAATTATGAGCATGATAGCTTGGTAATATCTTTAAAAGTATTTGAATGTTATAACTTAATAAAAAAGATATAAATATATCAGTATAAACTGTAACTATCCCATGAAATAATATTTTATAAGGAAATGATTCAAAATCTGTCTTTATTTTTATCATAACAAATGTGCAACTAAATTCTGCTATGTAGTAGGCACAAAACCTGCTTAGTTTCCTCAGTGTGTGACAAATTATACCATAGCAGTAGTAATAGTTGGGTTTTAAATGGAGAATCAAATTTATTAGCATGTAATTAGAGATTAGCATGCTCCTATAAAATCTAAATTTATGCTAGTATTAAATAAGTAGGTTTCAAACCATGCATTCTATTTATAAATTGTATATAATTTGAACTTATAAAACTGAAAATTACTTATCTTCTGGCTTTTACTGATATGATCCAAGATGTGATACTCTTATCATTCTGCACTGACATTTAGACCATTGGATTCCAATACATGGAACGTCAAAGCTATTTTTTGCCTTGTTTTTTTTCAATTCAAGATACGATCATTCTGGTGAACTTTACATTTGTGATTCAAGTTAAAAACCTTTAATCTGCTGTTATTGTAGAAAAAAGCTTGATGGCTTAGTGGATAAAAGTTCTCATCTTTTCAGGTCCAGTTTTAAGCACTAACCTCTAGTGAAGAGTAATTCACATCTCAAACGCAAATATGCAGTTCCATTCAGTCAGCCTGGTAGTAAGAAAAACTCCAAGGAATAGACTGGACCTGTATTTGCCAGATCTTTCCCTCTAAACCTTTATTCCTTAGACTGAAATGGGACCAACCAAAATAATGAAAATAACTTTTGTTAGGCAAGAAAGTTCGTGTTAAAAAGAATTGTTTTCTCAGGACTAAAGTCATCATTGTCAGCTATTCAATAAAAACCTCCCAGCTTAATTTTAATAATATGGTAATATAAAAATTTAAGTGACTTAATATCTAAAGTATCTTAATATCTAAAGTTAATATCTTAATATCTAAAATATCTTTAGATATTTTATATCTAAAATGTAGCATTGTTAGATATAATAATATAGCAATATCAGAGTTAAGCAGCTAAACCATTTAAACCAAAGCTCTCAATTAAGTATTCCCTTTTCCTCTATCTATTGGTCTCTACCACTGGCAAATTCTGCTACAACAAAATACTGAAAACTCTGAAATCAAAATCTGTCTATGAGTCAATATTAAAAGTGAACCTGCTCAAACATCTCACTTCGTACTCCTATGAACCACATCTGGATCACACATAGACTCCTGAACTCATTACATCTAATACAAACCCACTTCTTTTTTTCTGACTTTCCCCTCTGTCACATATGCCAGTTTGCTCAGAAATGCAAACGGATTTTATGTTCTGTTCATTTTCACCTCATCCTCTTATATGGTCATCTGACAATAAATAAAAACCCCTCTATTTTTCTTTAATTAAAACTTTATTTCATAGAGTAGTTTTAGGTTTATAGCAAAATTAAGGGTAAGATTCAGATATCTCTTGTATATCCTCTGCTCTTAAGAACACATGGTCTCACCATTACTAGTACTCCCAACTCTGTGTTTCATCTATTCACTCAACCTGCCCTCTCCCAACCCCCTGTCAACCAATGAGCTTTTTTCTATTTCCATAGTTACACCTTTTCCCAAATGTCATGTAATTGAAATCATATAGTATTTATATTCTTCAGATTGGCTTGTTTCACTTAGTCATATGCATGTAAGTTTCTTATGTGTCTTTCATGGCTTGATTTCTCTTTCTTTTTAGTGCTAATATTCCATTTTCTGGATGTATCACAATTTATCCATTCATCTACTAAAAGTCATCTTGGTTTCTCGCAAGATTTTGGCAATAAGGAATAATGGTGCTCTTAACATCCGAGTGTATGTTTGGGTGGGCATAAGTTTCAACTCCTTTGAGTAAATACCAAGGAGGATAGTCACTAGACCATGTGACACAGGTGTATTTTGTTTTAGAAATTACCAAACTGTCTTCCCAAGTGGCTGCACCATTTCACATTCCCACCATAATCAACAAGAGTTCCTGTGGTTCCACGTTCTCTTCAGTATTGAGTATTGTCACTGTTCTGCACTGCGGTCAATCCAATAGGTGTCTAGTGCTATCGCATTATAATTCACCATTTCATAATGATATATGATGTGGAGCATCTTTTTATATGCTTATTTGTCATGTGTCCATTAAAGTCTTTGGCCCATTTTTAAATATACTTTATTGATTATGCTATTACGGTTGTCCCATTTCCCCCTTTATTCCCCTCTGCCTTGCACATCCCCTCCTACCCATGTCCTCCCCCTTTCATTCATGCCCATGGGTTGTACATATAAGTTCTTTGGATTCTACATTTCCTATACTGTTCTTAACCTCCCCCTGTCTATTTTCTACCTACCACTTATGCTACTTATCCTCTGTACCTTTTCTCCCTCTCTTTCCCTCCCACTCCCCCACTGATGACCCTCCATGTGATCTCCATTTCTGTGATTCTGTTCCTGTTCTGGCTGTTTGCTTAGTTTGTTTTTGTTGTTTTAGGTTCAGTTAATAGCTATGAGTTTTACTGTTTATAGTTTTCATCTTCTATTTCTTAGATAAGTCCCTTTAACAGTTCTTATAATAATGGCTTGGTGTTGATGAGCTCCTTCAACTTGACCTTATCTGGGAAGCACTTTCTCTGCCCTTCCATTCTAAATGAGAGCTTTGCTGAATAGAATCATCTTGGATGTAGGTCCTTGCCTTTCATTACTTGGAATACTTCTTTCCAGCCCCTTGTTGCTTGCAAGGTTTCTTTTGAGAAAACAGCTGATACTGTAATGGGAACGCCTTTGTAGGAAAATGTCTCCTTTTCTCTTGCTGCTTCTAAGATTCTCTCCTTATTTTTAATCTTGGCTAATGTGATTATGATGTGCCCTGGTGTGTTCCTCCTTGGATCCAACTTCCTTGGGACTCTGAGCTTCCTGGACTTCCTGAAAGTCTATTTCCTTTGCCAGATTGGAGAAGTTCTCCTTCATCATTTTTCAAATAAGTTTTCCATTTCTTGCTCTTCTTCTCCTTCTGGCACCCCTATGATTTGAATGTTAGAACATTTAAAGATGTCCTGGGGGTTCCTAAGCCTGTCCTCATTTATTTGAATTCTTGCTTCTTTATTCTGTTCTGGTCGAATGTTTATTTCTTCCTTCTGGTCTAAATCACTGATTTGAGTCCTGGTTTCCTTCTCTGCACAGTTGATTCCCTGTACATTTTCCTTTATCTCACTTTTCATAGCCTTCATTTTTTCCTCTACTTTGTGACCATATTCAACCAATTCTGGGAGCATCCTGATTACCAATGTTTTCAACTGTGCATCTGATAGGTTGGCTATCTCTTCATTGCTTAGTTATATTTTTTCTGGAGCTTTGATCTGTTCTTTCATTTGGGCCATTTTTTTTTTCTGTCTCAGCACACCTCTTATGTAGTAAAGAGCAGAGCCTTAGGTGTTCACCAGGGTGGGGCAACCCATGTCACTGCCTTGTGACTCTGTATGTGGGGGAGGGGTCTGACAGAGAACAGTGCCATTTGATCTTCTCTCTGCTGGTTTTCAGTCACTTCCCTCACTACCCACAATCAAATTGGGCCCTTCTGGTGCTGGTTCCCAGGTTGGTGGGGTTGTGTAGGTTCTAGGACCCTGTGGGTCTCTCCAACAAACCCCTGTGAGGCTGTGAGTTTCTCCCACTGCCACCTCAACCCCCACAAGTGTTTTCAGTCAGAGGTTTTGAGGCTTTATTTCCCCATGCAGGGACCCCAGATTACATAGTCTGTCTCACTCCCCACTTGTTCCTCCTGGTTTATCTGCATGCAAATATAAAATTGCCCAGTCCACAAGCTGCCACCTTGCCCACCAGCCACCGCCTTGCTGCATGTCGTCTCCACCCAGCTGCCCATTTCCACCACTCCTACCAGTCTCGATGAATATTTATTCTTTAACTCAGTTGTTGGACTTCAATACAATTCGATTCTGTCAGTTCTGCTTGTTTTTTGTGGGAGGCTACTCTGTGTGGTGTGGTCACAGCTCCCACTCACAGGACCCATGCCCACGGATAGGTTCTCCTGTGGGAAATCAGGCCTGCAATGTACCTAGGCTTCTATGAGTCTTGCTTTTTGCTAAAACTCCTTCACCTTGAATTGAGGACATTTATTGCAATGCAACTTCCCAAAAACCATGCTAAACCTTCCAAGGATGAGTGTGACCAGTTTAATGGCTTTTGCCTTTTCATTTGCAAATATCCCTCTTCTATGATGTGGTTACCAGCGTCCTCTCCTTTGTTTTCTGTATAAGGTAATCACCTAAAGCGAGCCTGTGCATAGTGAATGAGGACCTTCTTGTAAGGTGCCCAGTAAGACAATAAAAGCTCATTGGAGCGAGGGCCAAGGCTTTTGCTCCCCTTGAGAGAAAAGCCAGCCATCCCTTTTCCTCCACAAGACTCAGTAGTCCATGTGAATTTATCTCATATTTCATCCATAATGACGTGGACCCCACAAGCCGGGGTCCGCATCAATATTTTGTTTATAAATTTGTTGTCCTTCTTCTGGTTGTTAGAGGAGGCACAGTGTTCTACCTACACCTCCATCTTGGCTGGGAGGTTTGGCCCACTTTTAGATTGAGTTGTTTGTATACTTAATGTTGGGTTATAAGTGTTATTTGAGTATTTTGGATAACAGTCAGATTCATTCTTTGCAATTTTCTTCCAGTTTGTTGTGTGTCTTGTCATTCCCTTCATGTTGTCTTTTGCAGAGGAATTTTTAATTTCATTAAAGTCCAACTTATTAATCATTTGTTGCAAGAACCAGTCTTGCCTCTGGAGTTGTATCAAAAAGTCATTACCATATCCAAGGTTACCTATGTTTTTTCCTATATTATCTTTTAAAAATAGTATAATTTTGCAGTTTACCTTTTTGTCTTAATTTTGAATTAATTTTTTTGTGAACTCTGAAAGGTCTGAGTCAAGATTCTTGTGTGTGTGTGCATGTGCATGTGAGTGCACAGTTGTTCTACTGCTATTTGCTAAAATGACTATCTTTGCTCCATTGATTATCTTTGTTTTTTTCTCAAATATTAGTTGACTATTTTTATGGAGATCTATCTCTGGGCTCTCTGTTATGTTCCATTGATCTATATGCCTATTATTTTTCCATTATTACACTATCTCAATATGGTAGCTTTAAAGTCAGTCAAATTTGGGTAATGGCAGGCTTCCAACTTTGTCCTTCTCTTTTGAAATTCTGTTGGCTATTCTGGATCTTCTGATTCTTTATGTAATCTTTAGAATCTGTTGTCACTATCCACAAAATGACTTGCTGGGAATTTGATTGCCAGTCACTACATGTCATCAGTTAACTTCCAGTTGTGGAAGAAGGGATATCAACTTCACTCTCAGGACACTGATACATTTTACATCACCCTCACTGCTTTCTTTTTTGAACAAATTATTCTCAACTATTGTAGTAAGATTGAGGATGGAAATTGGATAAGACCCAGTCAGCTTAACCACTTCCAAATCAATTTCTCAACCAATCACCTACATGCTGGATCCTACCTGTCTCTAGTTTTCATTCCTCTGATTTTGGGTCACCACAAAACCACTAAAATCTTCAGTGGCAATACCTCTTCTTCAATCTTTTTTTCCTTATGTTAATTTATCTTCTGTCTTGGAAAATTTCCTCAGAACTTCTGCTCCTGATGTCACTTTTTTATTTTTTTGCAAAGGCTTTATGTATTATTCTTCTTTTCCCTCCTTTTTTCTTCCTCCTTTATTTTTATTATTTTTTACCACTTCTAGTTATTTAACAAACTAGAAAAAATAGTCATATGCTTAGTTTACTAATTTAATTTAACCTTTCCAATATTTGCCTTTGTCATTAAAAACAAAAACAAAAACAAAACCTTTTCTGTGGCTAAACTCTAGATGCAAATTTTTTTTTGTTTTTGGGAAAAATTAGACTATAATTTTTGTAACAAAAATTTTTCAGGACCTTCATGATTCATTCTTTAATAACCTAATATAGTGACTCATTTTGCCATTGGAGAGAATTGAAAAAATAATTTTCTATTCACAAACTATTGATATTTTTTCTCAGCATTTTTTTAAATATAACATCTTAATTCTGGCAATTGTAAATCTCACTGGAATTCCCCGAGTTCTGTTGCTGGTCTTGCTTTCCTGCCTCTTGTTACAGCTCCTTTTCACTGATTTCCTACACAGTACTCACAGGAGGCAATTTTGTATAAAAAGACCATTACTGAAGATGTGGGAATAATATATAATATTATGCCATATCAAGCAAAGCTAAAAACCTAATGCTAAATATTATAACCCTCTTTATTCACCAACTGTCTCTCTACACATAGGGCATTACTTACTGATTGACTGACTTCTGTGTGCCTTTCTCACTCCATGTCCCCACTCCCTGTCCTTGTGTGACAGTCTACTACTGAGGTCCCTTTCTTAAATTAACTATTTACATTTTTCATTTAAAAATAAACCTCTACTATAAGTCACTTGTAGACAAAAGAAGTTAGCTCTCATTACTAGAACAAACATTTAAATAGTGTCTGGTCTTTCATGATGCTGGCTCATCTATATTTTCTAAGTGTTCCTGAAGTATAACAGGCTACCTATTATAATATCCCTGAAAAAAATTGTTCATTGTACTTGATTTTTGGCTCTGACCCTGCTCCATATTATGCATTTATTAGAAACAAAGGGTAAAAAAAATTTGCTTAATCATAGAGATATTTTATTGACTTAATGCTAATGTATATGTGAAACAACAAGAACAGATATCTATCAGAATGCAGATTCAATTTATGCTCTTTCCCTCTCTGAACATAGACCTCCAGAAACCATCTTGGTCTTTGTCAGTTATATGTATATATAGTTTTATATATATGGTTATATTTATTATATAGTTATATAAAAATAGTTTATATATGTATACTGTGTGTGTATATATACATATAATTTTATATATAGTTTATGTATATACTATACACATACATAGTTTTATAGTTACATATAGTTATATATAGTTTTATAGTTATATATAGTTGTATATATAGTTATTTATATATAGTTATAGTTATATATATAGTTATATATAGTTATTTACATATACAGTTATATATAATAACATAGTTATAGCTACTTATATATAGTTATTTATATTGGCATATATTATTATATAGTTATACATATGTTATATATTTATTTATATAGATGTACATAGTTTTATATATAATTATATATAGATATGTATAGTTATATATAGTTACACATAGTTATATAGGGTCATTTATAATTTACATAGTTATATATAGTTGTATATATAGTTATATATATTTTGTATGTATAATTATATATAGTTATTTTTATATAGTTATATATAGTTAACTAAGTTATATATTAACAAAGATATAAATATTTGTTAAATACATATTTATAAATATGTATAGCTATATATAAAACTATAACATATAAATATATATATTTAATCTGTGAATTTTTCTTATTTATGTATGTGGAAGATAAACATACAGAAGCAGAATAAAGTGTAACTTATTTTCCCAAAAATATTTACTAGGTGATGAGAAAGAATGTTATACTTGATTTCAGTACCAGTCAAATTCTGAAAGAAGGATCAAAGCTCAAGAAAAATATTCTGAACTATAACATCTGTTTTGGGGCCAAGAGCAGGAATCCATAGGAAAAGCAAGATTCATTACCATTCAAAATGTCAAACATTTTAGAGCACCAAAAACCTGAAAGCTTGTACGATAGTTCTAAACCACAGGCTACAAAATCATTTAACTAATGTATATAAAATCTAAGGAAAAAAACAACATTTATATATATAAAATTTGTATATATATATATAAAATAAACAAGCTTCATAGTTTGAATAAGCAAATGTGCAGTCTTTTGGATAAACTGCTATCTCATTTACTTGAGTTTAAAATTAAACAGAATCTCAGAAGTGAGACAAATGTGTCTATATTAAAATGGAGTATTTTGGCAAATGTACTGAGCTCCTAAGTTTTCTCCTGAAACATATGTACATCCAATCTATTTTGTCCGCCCTAAGCTAACTAGGTATGGTAGACTCTAAGTTAAAAAAAAATGAATGAAACAGAATAGACAGTAAAAAATCCAAATTATAAGATTTTCATAATTTAATTTCCTGGCTTTTTGTCCTCAGCCAAGATAAATATCTAGACACGGTCCTGTATAAATATGTCAATTTTTTCAAGTTCCATTATTCTGTTTGCTTAGTGTCTGATTTAGAGAGAAACCAGCTGACTTTCAGTACTGAAGTTACTGAAGGAATTTGGGAGTTTTATACTTCATTATTTGACAAAAGATGTACTTGAATGCTCATTTGTGCTTTTCTTTTATGAATTTAACAAGACTTGATGAAAAAATCTCAGTAATCTGACAGGCACTGGCCCAGAACAGGTTTGCCTCGGGCTGGCCTGTAGCATGTGGGTTCCTGACTTCGTATAGAAAAGATTTCACAACATGAGGCCAGGTGATTTTGAGAGTATTTTTATTGAAGCTGGGACAGTGAAACAGAGGAAGGGCTTAGGGTAGAAGAAGTAACAGGAGAGCTCCCAGGCAGTGCTCTGCTTTGGCTCCCTAGAAAAGTTATAGGAAAGGACTGAGCCAAAGTGGGGCTGCTTTTAGCTTACTGGGAAGTCAGAGAAAAAAGGAGCCCTAGGGACAAGATCAGGGAGTTAGCTGGTGCGGAGATGCTACAGCCCAGTGCTCTTTTGGCTGCAAGTCTCCTTGGAGTTTAGGAGGAGTTTAAACCCTTGGAGTTTAAACCCTTAGAGTTTAGGAGGAAATAAAAACTTCATGCCTGAGAAGGGGCACAGGCATACTCTAGAGCGAGCACATACTGAGTCTTTGTCCTGAGAGCTTTTTATCTTTTTTTTTTCTGTATATGAGAATCTTAGGGGAGGGTTTTAACAGAATATCGCTCATCTTTCCAAGTGCATTTTTAATATGCTGATGTGTGAGTCTGGGGAATATTCTTTGTTCTGTATTGTTTTACTTTTATCTTGAGTTGGTCTGGCTTTTATAACAGGGTTTTTGTAATTTGTTCCACTGACTTCATTTCCTTGGGCTTACTGGGCACAAATGACATTAACTGGATCTCTGTTCTCTATGTCCCAGACCTGGGATATGTAAGCTATGTATTCTTTGGTTAGGGAAGAGGTATAAACCATTCACTCTCAAGTGTCCTTGCTTAGGGAGGCAAGTTCTTGCAATTCACCAGCTGGTTATAAATTGCTCAAAACTGTTTGGCCTTGTTTAATATTCTTGTTTCACTTTTCCCATTCCACTTGCCAAGGAATTTTCCTAGTTTCTTACTATCCTGCCTCATCACCATGTTAAGTATAATGAAATTTCAATTCAAAGGTCAGAGAAAACAAGTTAAAGCCCATTGTTTTTGAAATGCTAAGACAAAAAATGCAATAATAACCTTGTATACCTGTATATAAAGCAAAGAAGCTTATTATATCACTATTTTTTCTGAAATTACTTTATTATGACATTTGTCTAGAGTGCTATTTTTCTCCATCTTTTTATACAATGAAATAAAGCAATGTAGGTTGTATAAATAAGAAATAAATTATTGTTATTATGAATCTGAAGTCTTTTTTATTGAGATAAAAGAACATGTGATCAATTTTGTACAGTAATTTTAGCTCATAAGTTTTTAGAAACAACATTGATTTCATTTTTTGAAATATAATTTAGAGTTTGTTATGAAATAATCAGGTGATCCTGGATAATGTTTAATGCTAACCTGCATGACTGGTTTTAAGTTTAATTTGGAAAATATTTATTTAAGGTTCTGATTATGAAAGAAAAAATTCATTAAAAGTTTAAATATAAGATATTTGTCTTTTAAAAAAGTAGAGTTGGTATAAAATTTTATATTAGTTTCTGGTGTATAACATAGTGATTCAACATTTATATACCTTATGATAATCACAAGTCTAATAACCATCTATAATACAAATACTATATTATTTTACTAACATAGGGTGTTTTTAAACTCTACTCCAGACTATTACTTTAATTCTATTACTCTATATTCTAAATAGTGATATATTTTGGAAAAAAATAAATTTGTTTCTCAGAATGAAATATTTTAGTCAGTTGACCTAAACTTGAAAGTAGGAAATATTAGTATTAAAATTTAGATTCCAAATGTTTGCAATTTAATCTAATTATATTTGGTGAATATTTGACAATTGAGTAATTTATTTAATGTACTAATTATTAACAAATATTCATTCAACAAGCACTATGTGCCAGACACAGTTCTCAACACAGAGGTTTAGCAGTAAAATAAAACAGACATACCATATGTCTCCATAGACTTATGAGAACAGTAAACAAATAAATACAACACTTCTTGGGTTATGATAAGGACAGCAAAGATAAGTGGAGAGTGATATGAGATATTGGGAATGATGGCATGATGTTACTTTGCCCTATCTGAATAATTTGGGTAAGCCTGATAACTCTCTAATAAGGTAATATGTGAGGAGAAACCTAATGCCTGTGAGGTCATGAGCCATATAAATATTTGGGGTAGATCATTACAGGTAGAGAGAACAGGAAATGCAAAGGCTTTGTATGATGTGTTCAAGAACACAAAAAAGGCCAATTCCACCATAGCACACTGAGCATCAAGAATTTTATAGGAGACGATGTTACAAAGACAGCTGTGAGCCATACACCTTAGACCATGTAAGAGTGTCTATTTTTGCTCTGAGAGATATGAGAATGCTGTAGAAGGTTTGGCAGACATGTAACACAGTCTGACTCCATATAAAGTGAAAGCTCTAACAGCTGGGTAGAGATACCAGCTAGGGAGCTTGGGGCAGAAGAAGGGAGGCCAGTTAGGAAATTATTGCAATCATTGCATTGAAAAACAATGTTTGCATAATCTAGGAAAATAGTAGTAAGTGCTGAAAAGTGGTCAGAGGTCTGACTGGATTTATTGGAAAGAGACTACAGAATTTGCTGACAGATTGGAAGAAGTTCTGAGAGAAAAGGAGTTTAATGATGAATCCACAGTTTTTGTTCTGAGCAATAGGAAGAACAAAATCCCAGTCACTGAGATAAGGAGGATTTGGAAAGAATCAGAAAAAGGTGATGTAATAAGAAGTTAAAATTTGGCCATTTTATATTGGAAATGCTTGGTAGATATAGACATGCAGAGATAAGCACGCATTTGAATAACTCAGGGAAGAAATCTCAAATAGAAGTGATATCTACAAGGCATGATATTTTGAATCTCAAATCAGAAAATTCTACCTACTATGATCCCATGTTAACTAAACATTTTGTTATTTTATGTCATAGTTTTTGCATTAATATTGATTTTTAAAACATAGCATTAAAATATTATTCATTCATTTTGTTATTTTGGCACCCCCTTTAATATTGTGCTTGAGGTATGTATCTCATCAGCCTCACCCTAGTCCTAGTTCTTCTTACCAACACTCTTTGTTAAGGGCTTCTACATACTCCAATGTTATTCTCCTTCAGTCCTTGAAGACTTTAGCACCTAATCACTGCCCCATCAAGAATTAATCTTGTCATAATTCTCACTTTACCTTCATAAATGCTTTATTTAATACACAGGCTTCTCAATGCCTAGTCTTTTTTTCCTCTAATGATCTTTTCTTCCACCCTGCCTAGCTGCATTTCTGTTACCACACTCTAGTATTGTATATAATACATCTCTCTTATTCAAGACTTTATCATTTTTATTACTACAATCTTTCCATAATATCTCTTTAAGCTTCATTCTTTGTCTATTATCGCTGTATTTTTCACACACTTTCTCTAGTACCTCAACTACTACAATTCTTTAACCCAATCTGGACTTAAAATATACTTATCCTATCAACTTTTGACATCCTGCCCCACTCTCATAAACCTATTCCTCTTTGTTCATCACAAATACCTCAAACTTACTGCAGCTTCTGCCTGAAGGGAAACTTGTGCTCCTCACTTTGCTCCTTTGGGACTTCACTGACATGTAACCTTCTTCATGAAACCTTCCCTTGTCACCCCAAATAAAATTGCAACACCTCCTTCATGGCATTTTCTATATCTCTTCCAAGTTTAATTTTTGATAGAACTTGTCTTCATCTGACATTCTACATGTGCTAGCTGTTTGTTTAATAATCTATTAAATATATCTCCTATATATACATAAATTTAAGGAGGACAGAACTTTGTTCATTTATAGCAATAGCCTGTCATAGATTAGGTGCTCAATATACATTTGTTGAAATAATAAATAAGCAGATGAGTGGATGTGATTCCCAAGGGAAGAGAAGGAAGGGACAGAGAGTACAGGAGAAGAAAATGAAAAGGCAGGAGGAGGATTTAGAAGAAGAAATGCAGATACTAGGCAATGTGTCCCCCTCCTCTCCATGGTAATGAAAATGAGGAGAACCATCACAGGAAATGAAAGAGGGGCAGTTAATATGCTGAGAGAATACGCAATTCTAGTAGCAAGTACCAACTGAATTAGAAGTTGCTGATAGGTGCCTCCAATAAACATGTAAACATTTGTAAGGGAGAAAGTAGACAGTGATTATAGACAATGTTTTGAAGAGTCTCTTTGTGAAGAGAAACAGAAAAAAAAATGTGTCAGAAACTGAAACAGATAAAGGATTCAGAGATGATTTTCAACTACATTTAACTTTAATAATAAACTTGTACAAACATGTCCTTTGTTCAAACATGTGACTAAAAATTATAATACTTTAAGATTATAATGTGCTTTCTTAAAAATGTGTCATTTTCAATACTCTCACATGTTTATTCTTACATCAGGTGTGCAGTGACAATAAACACTAATTTAAATGAGAAATTTATGAAATAACCATTTCTACACATTAGTTTAGCTTTTCATAATTTTTCAGTGATGATTATAGAACTGGAACACTGTAGAAACTAATTGTCCACTGCCTTACTTAAAATACTCAATTGACACTTTTTATACTATAGAACTAAGCCTAAAATCTTTAGTATGGGATGTGTGTGTGTGTGTGTGTGTGTGTGTGTGTGTGTATCCACTAATCAAAGCTTTGGTTTGATTCCCTTGCTAGATTTCCCTTGGCTTAAACTGTATTACACTTTAAAAAAAATAAAATGCCTTTCTAGATAGTATGTTCTGCTGTGCAGTAATATTTTAAAAAAGTCTAAATCATCCCTCACTGGTAAAATGGGCATTATGGTCCATGAGTGAAAGGATTTTTCTAAGGACAAACTGAGACATATTAAATCCATAGTCAGTACTGTGAACAGTGACATGGTGCATATGTCCATCTTTACAGTCCTAGTGTCTTCAAGAACACAGACTTAGTATACATTTTTTAATCTATTGCATTGCATTGCATTGATGTTTGTAATTGCAGAATTACATGGACAGCACATCAGTAGCTTCTGGCTTACCTCAAAAGTAGAACTGACAGCAAAATAATATGAAAAATAGTTCAAATACAGAGATAGCCAAGTGCTTGCAACTGGTGGTAGCTCTAAAAGTAATGGTGTTCTGTGTTGAGAATGCATTGAGGCCACTTCGGATGCCACATGAAAGAACTGACACCTTCCAGGAGAACCATCTGGATGGCAGAGTGCCATCTTTGGCTAGAGTTTTCAGGGTGCAACTTTCAACTGGCTTTCCTCTTTGGAATGAACCTGTTTAATTTTCCCAAAAGTTTTGGTATGATAATCCAGAACCTGAACTTCCAAAATGTGTGAATAGTATAACAAATAAATGAATTGAAAAAAGTGAGAAATAAAACTATAAACAGCAAATAGACTCACAGAATAATTAAAATCTATTGTGAAAAAGATATGGAAATAAGTGCTTGTAACTTAACATCTAATACTGTGTAATGTGCAAAAGCAATATTTCAAATTTAATTATTTTCGGATCTAAGGAGGCTTGAAAGAATTTCATCTGACAGCCACAAAAGGCAACTATTGCATTCGGATAGAAAAGCTAAAGATTATAGACAATAGTACCAGAGGTTTAATAAATCTCAAAAAAGACATGCACTTAATTTAATTCCATATCAGTCACAAAAGTCACAAGAGTTCTCCATGATACCTGTGAAGTTAATTTTCAATCATTCAGTGTGTTTGGTAGAGCAATTAAAACAAAGTCTCCAAGGGACAGCTATTTCTTACCAAATGTGAACACAGGTTAAATTATTCTCCTAATGTTTTCTTCTGAATAAATAGGACAGTCAGAATATTAATATGCTATTAATGTCAATATTTGAAGATAAATTTTCATATATTTGTGTTTATAATGCTGAGATATATTCCTAGGATGTAGATGTAATTTGCAAAATATATTCATATCTTATATGCTCTGGTGCAGTGAGACATGTTCTAGTCTCAGGAATGACACTATTTGCATAATCTTTAATAAATCTTGCATCTAAAGAATGAGAAGACTTAGATGGTTAAGTCAACTGATTTATAAGATCCCTACTGGTTCTAAAACTATATTATTTTAAGTAGTTAACTTTATTTTATGTAAACCTTAAAGAATATTATATTTAAGTTAAATAAATTATTAACATCTGAGCAATGACAGAGGTATATTTTCTGAGTACCTTCCTTTATTTATTTTTCCTTCTGGAATTAGTCTAAACATAAGAGAATGATTCACTAATTTTGGGAAGCATAATTGTTCAGAAACTGCCATCAGAATTAAAATGGATACATTGCCTCTTGATTTCACCAAAAATATATAGTTCTCTTCCTTCAGAATTTCCTACTAATCCCAGTATGTTTGAGACAATCTAGTTTGTAAAGTAAAAATGGAAAGTAAATGACATGTAATAATTGATTTTTAGTGCAAAAATAATGTTTTCCTATGTGATTATTATACTTTATAATGTTGTGATAAATGATATTATTATCACATGTAAATGATCATGAAATAAGCTTATCGGGTGCAGTGGCCATAAGTACAATCATTACCTTGTTTCAGATTAATAAGTACCCCAAATCACAAAGCTGGTAGTTTGCAAAAGTAAGATTTAAATCTAGGTCTATCTGACTACAAAGCCAGAGCTTTAAGCCATTATATCTTTTTCTTAAACTTTTTATTTCGAAATAATTTTAGACTCCAGAAGAGTTGCAAAGAATACAGAGCGCTCCCATATATACCCTTCACCCAACTTCTTCTAATGTTATCATCTTATATAACCATGATAAAATTATCAAAGCTAAGAGATTAACATTGGTATAATACTATTGACTAAACCAGTGGTTTGTAAATATTTTCTGTAAATGGCCACTTAGTCATTATTTTAGGCTTGTGGGCCGCATGATCTTTTCCCCCAAGTAACCGGCTCTACCCTTGTAACCCAAAAGCAGCATTCACGTAAACACTATGTAGACATGGGTAGGGCTATAGTCTAATAAATCTTTAAAAACAAGCTGCTGGACTGGTCTGGTCCATGGGCTGTAGATGGGAGACACCTAACTAAACCATAGATTTTATTCAGATATCCACAGTTTGTGTTTTTGTTTTTGTTTTCGTACCAATGTCTTTTGACTCTTCCACATTTCAATCCAGGATGTCATGTTACATTTAGCGGTCATCTGTCCTTAGTTTCTTCCTATCTGTAACATTTTTTCACTCTCCTTTTTTTTTTTCATAACATTGACACTTCTGAAAAATAATGGCCAGGAATTTTGATTTTGAAAAATATCCCTCAATTTAGTTGGTTTGATATTTTTTTTCATGATTAGACTGGGGTGGTGAATTTGAGGGAAGAATATCAGACAGACAATTTTGCCCTTTTTCTTGCATGATATTATATCTTCTTTGACAAAAATCTAAGCCATTGGCTTTTAGAATTTGTTAAACCTTGCCATTACTTATTTCCATTTATTTCAGTTTAAGCTCTAGCATTATGTAGATCATGAAAACTTTGGGGATTGTGATGCAAGTATTACTATTTATGTCTTATTGCCAATTCTAATATAATATTCAGGAGCTACCAATATTATGAGTATTTAGTCTGGCAATGTAATGAATTTTTATAGTTGTAGTACACTGCTATTATCATGTAATATTATGCATTTGCCATTTGTCAAAATTTAACTATAGCCACCAGAAATATACTATGGAAAAGAACAGGTTTTAGTAACTTTAGTTTAATTATAAGGCAATCAGTTTATGTTAGAAAAAAATAAAAGGAAAAACCAGACATCTAAACTTATCATATGATTTATCAAAACATTTTCTAATTAGGCTAAAAAGTTTGATGTCTCCAATGAGTCAATCCAAAATTCCTTTGGTTCATCTAGCAAGAATGTCTCCATCTTGATTATATATGTGAAAGTAAATATATTCTTAGTGAGTTCCAACACTGACTTTAAAAATATTTTGTCTAATAATATTAGCTTTTTCTTCATGTTAACTACTTATTGAATAACAGATATTTAAAAGTTCCCCCTATATTGATTTTATAAGGGAAATATTTTTGATTTTTTAAATTATATATATGTTTAAGACTTTATTTATTTATTTTTAAAAAGAGGGGAAGAAAGGTGGAAAAGCGAGAAAAACATCAATGTGTGGTTGCCTCTCGCACAACCCCTACTGGACACTGAACCCACAACCCACACATGTGCCCTGACTGGGAATAGAACCAATGACCCTTTAGTTTGCAGGTGGGCACTCAATCTACTGAGCCACACTAGCCAGGGCTAAGTTTTTAAACTATATTTTGAAATAGATTTTTCACCATTGTAGTCTATAAAGGTAAAAAACTTTCTTCAAGTCAGTCACAATTTCATTTGCAACTTACACACAGACAATATTTAAACATATTTATTATTTCAAAACATTTATACTTTACACTTAAAATGTTCTCACCTTAAAATAACAAATATTAATTGTTTTTCATGAGTGTTTTCTTATATTTCATAATCAGATATGGTAGTTTTTTTCATTAGTGCCATCAGAATTTTAAGTAGAATTTTATGATCTAAAATTTTCACTGGTGGTCCTAGCCCAATAGCTCATTTAATTAGATTGTATCCAGATATGCCAAGGTTGCAGTTATGATCCCTGGTTAGGGCACATGCAAGAATCAACCAATAAATAAATAAATAAGTAGAACAACAAATTGATGTTTCTGGCTATCTCTCTCCTCTCTCTAAAATCTATAAATAAAAGCATTTTTTAATTTAAAAAAAAGCTGATGTTTTAGCCCTGGCTGGGTATCTCAGTTGGCCAGAGCATCATCCTAATATGTCAAGTGTGAGGGTTCAAACTCCAGTCAGGGCACATTCAAGAAGCACCAGTGAATCCATGGAAAAGTGGAGCAACAAATTGATGTTTATATCTCTCTCTTTCCTTTTCTCTTTCCAAAAACCAATAAATTAAAAATAATAAAAAATTTCACTGCTTAGATAGATAGATAATATCATGGCATATATTAACTTGTTGATTATATTTTTGTTAATTGATATGTATTTATTCTTCCTGGACAGAATACCTGTCAAGTCCAACAACTCTAAACTAATTGTATCATATTTAACTCAATGGTCTCTTGTGTTCCCTTAGCAAATGGGGTGACTATATGCCCATTCCCATAAACAAAAAAAAAGTTTCTGAATAAACTTGACTATTTCATTTACCACATAGTCAACTTTTCCTGTAAGTACAGTCAATTTTGCATCAAGAATTTCTCATAAAAATGATCTCAATTCTTATACTTCCCTTTTTCATATCATAGTCCTGTATTTAATTATTGTCTCCTAGACCATAACTTGTCATTGCAATGATAGCCTCTTTTACCCATAGTCCATTTTGCACGTAGGTATACTTATTTTTTCTGAGAAATATATCTGATCATATCACATGGCTTATTAAAAAGCCTCTTGTATTCTTTAACTAAGATAAAAAACAAAAGACAAACTTCTAGATTTGTAGATTCAAATCTATCACTCACTTCACACCTTCACCTAAACTTTGGCCAGAAGAAATTTTAATTTTTATGATATCTTTGTTGTCGCTCTTTCAGGAGAGTTCTCTTTCTTATGTCTACTTGACTCTTCAGATATATTGCTCTGTTATACATTTCCTAAAATTTTACTTAAGATAGTTGCAAATATTTTAATATAATTTTTTTAAAGATTTATTTATTTATTTTTAGAGAGGGAAGGGAGGGAGAAAGAGAGAGAGAGAGAAACATCAATGTGCAGTTGCTGAGGGCTGTGGCCTGCAACCCAGGCATGTACCCTGGCTGGGAATCGAACCTGTGATACTTTGGTTCACAGCCTGCGCTCAATCCACTGAGCTATGCCAACCAGGGCTAATATAATTTTTATATTTTAATTTTTATATGTCTTAACATTAGTCTATATGCAAAATTTATTTGTATGATAGTATCATTAATAATGTAATTATATAGTACATGTGACTGGCTTTAAGAAAGAGGATATATTGCCTTTATCACACATGCCTCAGAGAATGGATTGAAAAAGATACCATTTTTCTTTATAGATGTTCGATATACTAAATATGACAGTCTTTAAAACTTAATCTGAAATCAATCCATTCTGTACTTTACGTAAGAGTAGCTCTTCAATAACATGTAATTCCTCCACAGTTGCTGGTTTGGTCTATTCATTTTTCTGTATTTTGTACTTTATGTTGCTTTATGGAGTTTTGAAGTAAATAACATATTGTCATGTATAATATGCACCCACAATTTTAGCCTAAACTTTCAGGAAAAAAAATCTTTGGTTTTAATTTTTAATTCAATTTTGTATTTATTTATATTGAGATACTTGTTTTTGTATTATAAAGGAATTTTAGAATTTATGTTTGACAATATTATGGTACAAGAAATTTTATGTAGCAAATAATTACAAAACAAGAACAAATACAAGGCATTTCAGGTACTACCCATGTATTATACATATCCTTATTTTTCCCTCAAATATTTTGGCAAAAAGTGTGCATTATACACAGTAAAATTTGGGGTAATTCAATTTAATTAAAATTCCAAATTATTATAATATAACAGAATAGTATTTTCTAATGCATCTTGATTTTGTTTCTTCTATTTTATTATTTTTGTACCAATTTGTATATGCACTGTCTTAGTTTTTTATTATGTATCAAAATGCCACAAATTTTGCTGTATGACACCATACCCATTTATTAACTTAGTTTCTGTAGGAATATACATAATATCCCTATATGTATATTATGTATTTTTGGCATATCTCGGTTCTCTGTTAAGAGTATCAAAGGCTGTTATCAATGTATTGGAGGGGCTGAATTCTTTAAAGTCTCCAGGACAAAAATTCACTTTCAAGCTTATTATTGTTGTTAACTATTGCAGCTCCCCACAGCTATGTGGCTGAATTCCCTTGCTGGTTACAACCCAGGAGCCACTCTTAGCTCCTAGGTCTGCTTAGAACCTTGTCACATAGCCCTACCATTCTTCAAGCCAACAATAGCACATCAATCCTTCTTATGCTTTGAATCTCTGACTTCCTCTCTGAGATCAGCCAGAAAAAGCTATGTGCTTTTAAAGGGCTCATGTGAGTATGTCATACACACCTGGGTAATCTCCCTATGTCAAGGTCTACTGTGCCATATATTATAGCCTAATTACAGGAATATTATCCATAACATCACTGTGCCCTGAATTATGCAGGTCATTTACAACAGGGCTAAGAAATCTTGGGAGACATCTTAGAGTTCTGCTTACCACAGTCTCCAAAATTGTTTCTAAGACGAACATAATACATCCAGGAAAATGGAGTTCCAATTTATCCACATAACTAAGCTGAATACTTTACATTTGTACAATTTTTAAGTTATAACTACCCCTAAATACGAGTAAGTTTTAGCAAATAACTGAAGTAAAATTCTCATGACTACACCTACACAATATGTAAGCTTCATTTTTTTTATCCCACAGACAGTCTTAGTTCAGACCCTATCAACTCTGGTTAGACTGCACCTGTCTCCCTACATATTCTAGCAGCCTCTTATTTTAATGAACCATTTTTCTGTGTGCCATCACATCCAGCTTGCTAAAAACTAAATATAATTTTATCTCTCTAATTAAATATATATTTTAGTTCTCTTCTTTCTTTATCATAAATTTCAAATTCCTTGACATGTTAATATAAATGTGTGAGGACAATAGGCAGTGTGAAAGAACTGTCTGGAATATAACTTGCATTTGATAAATATTTCTTACTGAATTGTAGAAAAAAGTTAATTTTGAGAATTATCTCATTTTATTTCCTCAGCTTCAACTTTAGTTAATTTACTTCACTTTGTGTTCCAATGACATTAAACACCTCACATTTCACAGAATACACAGCCATTTCATGCACTCTGTCTTGACATGTGTTCTTAGCTATTCATGTAAAACCATTTTTCACATTCTCTGCCTCCTCATTTTTTGTCATCTAGCTCAAATGTTTCCTCCAGTGTGAATTCTTCTATGATAGCTGCATATCTTTTAGTTTTCTTCTCTTTCCATCATGTTAATGACCTTGTGAAGTTATAAGTGGTACAATAATCATGTTAGGAAGAAAGAGCTATAATGTGACAATCGGCTTAGTAAGTACTAAGAGGAGAAATTTTTTAGAATGACGGTGAGCTGGAAATACTACCTCTCCCATAGCAAATCAGGAAAAATCACATGTTGAAACATAACTGCAAACTTGACTCATAATAGATTTAACTTTTGGATTCAGTGGATGATAAAAAGTAAAATATCTAGTTAAAATAAATTGAAATTGAAGCTCAGGATATACATAAAAGAATACTACTATACATAGGAGGAATCAGCACTAATAGTAATCCTCAGGAGGGAGGAGTAAGGACCAGAAGTGGGAGAGGGTTGGAGAGAGGAAGTGGGCTCTTCAGCAGTCAGTGTGATTTGACCCCCATACCAAGACCAGGTAGCAGTGATAGCAGAATCAACTTTCAGGCAACAACAGTGAAGTTGGGATATACACTAAAAACTGGTGGCATCGGAAAATATTAAGGGCACAAACATCAAAAAATTTTTCAACAAAAGAATTTATTTCTTAAGAGAGTATCAAATTTATCAACATAAATTATCGCTCACAGTCCCAGATTTTCTCATGTAAATGAAATCACACTCTTTGGAAATCTACCCATCTTTCAAAAATATTCTTCCCTTGACCTGAAATTTTATCTCCAAAATATAGAAAGAACTCACAAATCTCCACTCCAGGAAGACAAACAACCCAATTTAAAAATGGGCAAAGGATCTGAACAGAAACTTCTCCAGAGAGGATATACAGAGGGCCCAGAGACATATGAAAGGATGCTCAGCATCACTAGCCATCAGAGGGATGCAAATTAAAACTACAAAGAAATACCATTTCATACTGGTCAGGAAGTGCATCATAACCAATCATCAAACAAGTGCTGGTGAGACTGTGGAGAAAAGAGAACCCTAGTGCACTGTTGGTGGGAATGCAGACTGGTGCAGCCACTGTGGAAAACAGTATGGAATTTCCTCAAAAAACTAAAAATAGAACTTCCTTTTGACCCAGCAATTCCACTGCTGAGACTATATCCTAACTATCTTGAAACACCAATTCAAAAGAACCTATGTACCCCAATGTCATAGCAGCACAATTTACAATAGCCGAGAGCTGGAAACAGCTTAAGTGCACATGAGTAAATGAGTGTATCAAAAAACCATGGTACATTTACACAGTGGAACACCGCTCAGTAGAAAGAAATAAGGAGCTAGTACCCTTTGTGAGAGCATGGATGGAACAGGACAGCATTATGCTAAGTGAAATAAGTCAGGCAGTGAGAGACAAATTCCATATGATCTCACCTATTAGTGGAACCTAATCAACAAAACGAACAAGCAAGCAAAATATAACCAGAGACATTGAAATTAAGAATAACTGACAGTAACCAGAGGGGAGGGGGAGAGGATAATAGGGGTAAAGGGGGAAGGGTTGTCAGGAACATGTATAAAGGACACATGGACAAAGCCAAAGAGAGGTAGGATCGAGGGTGGAAGGTGGGGTTGGCTGGGATGGGGGAAAAGTGGGGATAACTGTATTCCAAGAACAACAATAACTGATAGATAGTTAAATAGATAGATAGATAGATAGATGATAGATAGATAGATAGATAGATAGATAATAAAATTATAGTCATGTTCTTAAATAAATAAAAATAAACAAAATGCATATCTGGGACCAAAAATTAGATAGGTATGCAAGTATATTGACATATTAGACACTGTCTGGTAAGTTAAATATCTTCCAAAAGATAACATGTTTTAAATGCCTGGAACCTGTGGAAGTGTAAGACCAAAAAAAAAAAAGAATCTCTGCACAAGTTATTAAAGATTTTGAGATGAAGAGATTATTCTGGATTTTTGGTAATGCCCAACATGCAGTCTCATATCTCTTTATGAGACATAGAGGGATACTTAATACAGAGAAGAAGGTGTTATGAAGATGGAATATAGAGAGATTTGAATATGCTGTCCTTGATGACTAGAATAATGTGGCTGGAGTCCAAGAAATGCTGCATCCACCAAAATTTGAAGGAGGTGAATGTGGATTCTTCTCCACACATTTTGAAGGAAATCTGTCTCTGCTGACACCTTGGTTCCAGCCTAGAGATAAAGACTTTGGATGCCTGGCCTTCAGAACTGTGAGTGAATTAATTTCTATTGTTTTCAGACACCAAGTCTATGACCATTTGTTACAGCAGCTCTAGGGAACTAATATACAGAGTAATGAAACAGATAAATTAGGTAAGTCAGAGAAAAATAGCTTCATATGTTTTGAAGTAATATCATGAGATTGAAGCTGGAGAAATGCTCAGTTTTAGAAGAATCTAGTCTAAATACTCTGAGGCTTTCCAATTATTATTATTGTCTGTTTTAGCCAATTCTCAAATAATCAGAATAATTAAGTTAGGGAAAGTGAAGGGGTAGACAAGCTAAGGCAAAAAGTTTTGAAGGGTAAAAACAGGTAGTTCAAAATTACAGTGAAAAACAAAACCATAGGAAGTAAATTATAAAACTGTAATATAAAATTTGATATTTAGGAACATATACTCATTCTAAAGGCATCATCCAAAAAGTATTAATAGAAGCAAAATATTTTATTACTCAAAACCACTTAAATAACCCTGACCACAACATTATATAATTATGCCGCAGCTCAAGAAACCATTTTAAAAACAAGTCATGCCATTCACCTGCTAAAATTTCAAAGGGCACTTTGACGTAAACCACACTTCCTTATGACTAGCAAGGCCTTATTCTTATGTAGGCTGCATCTTCCTTACCCAGCCAATCTACTCTCCATTATTCACCTCTCCCTTTTACTCCCCATGTATGGTGTTCCATCTCCCTCTGCCTAACTTTTTCTCGCACACACCAAGGGCCTCTGGTCTAATGTCTTTGCATGTCTTGTTTCTTCTGCCTGGCAAGCCCAGATCAGTTCAAGGTTAATTACTTCTAGCATTCTGGTTAGGGAAGTGAGGCCTCTCCTAATTATTCAATCTATTTCATCAAAATCTACAGTATTTCACATCTTGCCCTGGCCAGGTGCCTAACTTGGTTGGAGAGTTGACCTGTATACCAGAAGTTTGTATTTTCAATTCCACATTAGGGGACATACCTAGGTTGCAGGTTCTATCTCTGGTCGGTCACATGAGGGAGGCGACCGATAGATGTTTTTCTCTGTCTGTCTTTCTTTCTTTCTCCCTCTTTATCTAAAATCATCCTTGTGAGGATTAAAAAAATTCTATCTCACATCTTATTTTATTGTCATTATCATCTACCATTATTTTCTTTATTCATTTACTAGTTTGTTTTTCTGCTTCAAATAGAACAGTGTGCAAGAATTTTGGCTTATTAGAAACTGCATTATACTTAGAATTGTGCCTGACATTGGGCAGGCATTCAAATATTAGTTGAACAAATATCTTTAGAGAAGAGAGCGCATTCTCTCCTTTGCTTTCTTAATTATTTCTATATATTCTCTTTGAGTCTTCTTGGTCATGCTTTGGAGCCAGCCTTCCTCTCTCAACACAGTATTCTTAATTTTTCTTTTAAGGTACCATGAAAGTAATATCATTGTTCATTTCCCCAAACCAAGTTACACCAATCCAGGTCCAATTATTGTGAGTTGAAATTTAAAGACAGAACACTACCTTGGAATCTAGCTTCTTAGATTTTTGCCACAAAGTTCAAGACTTTGATCTCAAAGAACTCTCCTGGAGGGGGACAGGTAACTTTCCATCATTCAATGTCACTTTTTTCAATTATTTATTAAGTGCCAAATACATGCTAGGCCCCATTGCAGGATTGTAGGGTATAAAACTGAATAAAACCAAGTCATTGTAGGGTATAAAATGGATAAAACCAACTTCCTGTTCCCACAGAGCTTACATTTTAGTAAGTGAAGACATCCAATCACTAAATAAACAAGTAAGTGTGTATTATATAAGATGAAGATAAGTGTAACAAAAAATTCTAAGCCACAAGAAAAACAACAAATTCAATTATTGTGAGTTACTACTTTATATTAGATTTGAAGGAAATATGCATCCACATTGTGGACAGAATTACGGAGGACGAAATGATGTCATCACCATTACATGTGATGAAAGAACATTCTAGACAGAAGGAACAAAGTGTATGATCCCCAAGTGAAGTGAGAGGGTGTCTAGTACATTCAAGAAATAGCAAGTTCATGTGGTAGAGTAATGGCAATAAAGGAAAGGGTGGTGGCTGATGAAGTCAGAATGGTAAGAAGGTGGAGGGGCAGAATGTGAAGGTCCTTCTAGACCATTTTAAGGACTTAAACTTTAACTCTAAATAAAATGGCAAGCTAAGGAAGAGTTTGAATAGAGCAGTAACATGATGTCATGTATTTCAAATGAGTCACCCCAGCTGTCATGTTGAGAATATCTTTTTCCTTCATTTTAATTAAGAAAAATACTAAAAATTAAGCATTTTCTAATTTAAACCAAAAAATAATTTCGAGTAGATAGATAAAAATTTGGCTGCTAAAGGAAGACTTTCTCTTGATAAAATAGACAAACTCTGGTACCTAATTCTTAAGTTGAACCACTTAAAATTTCCAAAATTCAAGAGGTTTTGATTTTCAGAAAGAAGCAATTTTATATGTTTAACCTGGTAATTATTAAATAATATAAAAATGAAAAGATGTTTTTATATGTATATATTTTACTTATTTAATTTTTTTCTCCAAGTGTCCTCCTAATTATCCTTCCTCACTATCATTAACTTCCTCTTGTATCAGTAGATATAATAACTATGTTGAGTTATACATTTGACTCTTTTAATCATTTTGCTGAACTTAAATGATTGTTATTACTGTGCTTACTTCTTGGCTTTGGATGGCTATGTTTCTAAATTTTTGTGAGAAATATAAGAATTTACATGTGGAATGCAATTTACAATTGGGTAAGGCTTTATACAAATGTAATATTCTACCCACAAAAAAGAAGAAATGAAGAAAAATTATTTTATGAAAATGTCTGTTTCTAAGTTCTGCTTAGTTTAAACATTTAGATTTCTGGTTTCATTAGCACTTCTAAAATGGGATAAATACACTTCACTCTCATATTTTAATGGTTAGCAGGACAAAAGATGAATAATGTTTATATTGTTTTAATTACTGGATAAAATTTGCCAAAATATCATAAAGGATATCAAAATCATCATTATCCAATTTGATCCTTTCAGAAGAAAATGGTATATGAAGATTTTTCATAAACTTTCAAGATTATATTCATGTTCTTTCCCTTTAACCAATTTTTATTTTAGCATGATTAAAATCTATTGTGGAATAAATTATGAATAACAGTGACAAATTAGCACAAAATAAGTACTATGGACAGAATTATAGAAGAGAATTGTAACCTACTTTCAACTCATTGTGAAAAATGTCCTCCAAATTACATGTTCCCTCAAGAGAGTTTGGTCAAAGGGTAGTTTATGCTCTTAAATTATCAACTGCACTTGAAAGAATAATTTCCTAAGGATAATTTTTCTCTCACTGAATTAGAATTACAGAGAATGAAGTAAGATTTCTACACAAAAGAAGGACAAAGAGATTCTGCAATATTAACTATGGGTTAGCAATATATACTCCTAAAATATAATATTCTGGGTCACACATGTCAACAAAATGACTATTAATGGCAAAATGCCACTGGGATTTTTTATTGCCTCTCATCTAAGCTTTATTAATTTTTTTAAATAAAATTAATTAAGTTCCCTGACAAGTTGTTCCACGAGGCATACACCCAAACTAATTATGCCTGTTTTCTTTGGGATTTATGACTTACGCTTGATTGACTTTGTAACTGAATTACATACTAATCTTCTAGCTTTATAATCCTTGATATTTTTGGCTTTACTATATTCCTCTTACCAGATAATATCTTCAGGAATGTGTTCACACAAACCATGTTTCTCCAGATCACAGGTTTAAAATAGCCTCATTGTTGCAATAATGCTCACCATTATAGAGCCATATAAATGCTTCACTTTTAAGAGAAACCTATTAGGGCAATGCTACAATACATCCAATATTAGACTTTCAGCCATTCAAAGACAGGTAATATAGGTGTATATAATCAAGTCTTAGAGAAGTAATTACAGTGAAATGAATGTATAAATTGTAATGAAAACCTTTCTGGATTTGCTATCATGGTTTAAAATGGTTGTGATAATTGAGAAGGGCAAAATAGTTGGTGTTTATAGCTACTGAAAATATAAATATTTCTTTCAATATCATCTTGAACCTCCAAATGTATGTCATAGAAAGCTGTTAACCTATGCCAAAAATGCAATATTAAGAATGCCCTGATTTTAAATGCTTATAATCACATTTTTCCTTTATATTTACATTGTAAGAGTAAATTAGATCTAAGATTATCTGGAATATTACATTTCACTTTATGTTCTGCATATTAATTCATTCTAGTTATACTATTTATTAAAACTTTATTTTGTTTATTTTGTCTCCTCTGTGGAACAGTAACACCAATTATAAAATCTTCAGAGATTGGGTAGATTATATTTACATAGTTTTTATATGCACATTATTTGGTTTAGCTTATTAATTGAGCTTCTAATTAAAGTATAAGACTGCTGTCTTGGTCTTTATTTTCAGCACTGAAGAATCCCTATATTCTTATTTTCACATTTCACCATCACTCCTACTCCCAGTATCTAGCTGTAATATCACTGTCATTCCCACAGTGGTGAAAGAAAAATAAAACCTATCTATCTGCCCTCCTTAGGGCCAAGGAAAAGCACCCTGGCCTCAGTGACAAAACCCCTGACCTGATAATCAATCTTCTGGATTCAGTTCGAAGATCTGTAGCTAAATTAGTGCTTTTGAGTCTTTTACTTTGTGGGCAGAGAAAAAATACTTTAGCTAACTGGAAAGTATATGCTTCTGCAGTACTTCCAATCATCTTTCCAATAAGCAAGAGAAAAACCCTGAATGCAAGATATTTTGAAAAATGTAAAATAGCTTTTCCTTTTTCTTTTTGAAAATTAAACATTTGATAGATATTTGTGCATCAGTTAAGAAAAAGAATAGGGAAGCATGCGAGCTTACTTACCATGGAGGTAAACAGATAGAAGACTCCTGCTGTTTTGACTTATGAATCAATAAAGAAGGTGTCTACCAGGTGGAAGCTTCATTACTACCAACAGCCATGTACTACTTTTAGTGGTGGAAAAATGGCACACGGTTAACCAACCTCAGTTCTTGACTTCTGGCTAAGGGAAGAATTCAGAGCCAAACTGGAATTATAAGAGAAAGTTTACTTAAAAAGTTACAGATGTAGAAGAAGTGAGCCATAGAAGAAAGAGGCTTAGGAAACAAGATACAGAAGAGGAAGGGCCCTTGGAGTTTAGGAGAAAGATGAGAGGTACTTGCTTTGAGGGACAGAATAGGGAAGAGAGGTACACTGCATGTTCTGTTGAGAAAGGACTTTTATCTGACACCTCAGGGAAGGACCACAATAAAATATTCATCAGCTTTTGGGTGTGTCTCCTCAGCATTGCAGTCTCCACTGATTGGTGGGCACCAGGGGAGGGGCTCATTAGTCATTGCAGCTGGTCCTGGTACCCAGCATGGTGTTGTTCCACCTGGTTTTGCTTCTTTTCTGGGCCTTGAGCTGAAACACAGCTGAGACCTAGTGTCATCTTCCAAGGTTAATGTTTAAGGGAGTGGTCATGCAAGGGTTTCTTAGTTTTGCCCATTGCAAGACACCCAGGGCTCTCTGCCCTGATGACCCTCTGTACCTGGCCCATCATTCCTGCCCTGCTCTTGCCCATCTAACTGCCCACTACAGTGGGAACACATACATGCAACAAGAAGCAACATGAAAGTACACACGTGCATGTACACACACTGTCAGAAACAACAGCTATGCCAATAACCATTTGCTCTATTAAAACTGTAGTAAAAATACAAAGTCTGTCCAGAATATATCCAGCCATGTAATATAAAAAATAGAGACATTCATTAACAAAGATACAATAAACAAAAAACATTGTACATAGGACAGTGATGCCTCAGTCTCCTTCAAAGTAGACACCCTGGGACCTCACACAGTTCTCCCAATAGCCATCAGCTGCCTCATTGTATTTTTCTGAATCTCATTGATGGTCTGAAATCTCTTCTCTTTCAAAGATGATTTAAGTTTTGGGAAAAATCAGAAGTTGTGGGGTGCCAAATCTGGGCTGTAGGGGATCCGAGTCACCTGGGTGATCTGATGTTTTGCCAATAAACTCTGCATGAGATGTGATGCATGAGCAGGTATGTTGCTGTGATGAAGCTGCCAACCCCCAGTTGCCCATAGCAGTGACCTCCTGAATCATCTGAATAGTTTCCATGGAGGAATGCTCAAGCTTAATGCAAAATTTGATGGAGATTTTGTGCTCTGTGAGCTCAGTCATTTTGAATGTTATGGCCACACAGTACACATGCTCACTCAATGGCATCTACCACCCTCACTGACTAGTGCAGTGAAGTTATCATTGTTCACACATATGCATTGCATTTAACTTTCCTTGGCTGCTAGGTTACATCAATGTTGCCCAAAACATTCTGGTTATATTAACAATGGCTGGACTTTTTCTGTACATACTATCATACTATGTGTGTGCATGTGTATATATATTTATTTTATATGCATAAAATAAAATTACCATTTTAATCATTTTTAAGAATAACCATTTGCTTTGGTACACTTTTATTTCTATGAGACAGATGACTGAGGGCTTAAAGTTTTGGGACTTATCAAAGTAACCATATAAGTTCTCTGAACTGAATGACAGGCCTTTTCCCCTTCCTCACTTATGCCAGGAAGCTGCACGCAGAAACACTGGGCACAGAATGGTCAAAGCAAACTGACAAAATCATGACCTTAGTCAACACAAAAATTCTCTAATGATTAGAAGAGGATACAAGCAAACAGCAGACAGAGATGAAGCATCAAAGAACTTGCCTCTTGAAGGGATCTAAGCCATTAAACATGCCTTCAAAACAAAGTCCCCTTTTCTGCTTTGATGAATGTTTGTCCTCACCTCAATCTATCAGATGATATCTCAAGATGTGTGACAGTATTGTGTATAGGCAAAGGTGCTCAGAATCCAGCATGTTGATGTTCTTTCTTCATTACTCCTTCAGTTTGAGAGCCTACATGAACAACTTTTGTTCTTTAAGCAACTCTATTCCATAAATCTATAATTTCATGTCTACTTACAGTAAACAATTAAGACAGACCTGAAATGTCTTGCTAAAAGCATTCTTATATAATAACTTCCTTGGTTATGTCTGTGCTAAGAAATGTCAAAACAGTGTTGTGTTGACAAGTAAGTCTAGTCAAAATATCTTTCACATCCCTAGGCATGGAGAGCAAGTTGCAGCACTGCTGCCAACACTTTTCTTCCCGTAGTATCATACCGAAGTTACACAGCCGTTCTGTGTTATCAGATAAACAACTCCACTCAACTGCTTGGAGAGAGATTCTGAGCTCAACTCCAACTCCATTGCTTGTCATCTGTGTGACTATGGACAAGTTGCATGATTTGTGAAAGGCTTAGTGCCTCATTTGTGAAGTGAGATGGACATTTAGATCATAAAACTGTTGGTAGTTAACAATGGACCATTCTCATAAGTGTATTCTGCAGGAAAGTCAAACACACAGATATCAACAACTAGAATATAAATTTGATAAATATTTCACTGGACACACACATAACTTTTTCACAGATATATCCTTATCTCCTAGAACAGTGATGAACACATTATCAGGCACTCATGAAACTGTCTTGCTTGTATAAGAAAGTGAATGAATGGATGAAGGAAAGAAGGAATAGAGTATTCCTTATAGTATATAGCGCTTAGAGCATATGCTTTATTCCTTTTTCTGTATTGCTTTAAAAGAAGACCTATCTTGAAGTTAAAAACCTATTGTGTTTACCATATATGTGTATCAAAACATTTAATTTACATATTTACAAAATTATATTTTTGAAATTTATACTTCTTCACACATGATTCATATATATAATAGACCATATTCCATCATATGAAAAACTAAATTCTGTGCATTATACTGAAGATATATAAGCATATATCAAAATATTTTCTAGCCCTGGCTGGCATAGCTCAGTGGATGGAGCGCGGGCTGGGAACCAAAGTGTCCCAGGTTCGATTCCCAGCCAGGGTACATGCCTGGGTTGCAGGACATAACCCCCAGCAACCGCACATTGATGTTTCTCTCTCTCTCTCTCTCTCTCTCTCTCTCTCTCTCTCTCTCTCTCTCTTCCTTCCCTCTCTAAAAATAAATAAAATCTTTTAAAAAATATATTTTCTATTATAAGGGATACTATTATGAACATCCTTGTACATATATCTTTGTGCATATGTAAAAATGGTTCTCTAAGTAATATACCATAAAAGGGGAACTGTTAAATAAGAAAGAATATTTGTTCTCAGTTTTACTGTAAATTAAGCAAAAATTTATAAGGCATACCAAAAATACCCTTTATTATTCCAAAGCCATAAAGATATGATCCAATAAAGTTACTGCAGTAATATGTTTTATTGCTATTTTAATTTTTAATGATCTAAAAAGTACAAGTCATACTTTATGTTAATTTAATTTGCATTTACTCAATGACTGCTAATGTGAGTTCTCTATTTACAAAATTGTTGGGCTTTTGGATGTGTTCAAAAGCTTATTTACAGTTGCCCTTTTACTACATATTATACTTTCTTGTCAATTTTTAAGAGCTCTTTGTATAGTATACACATTGATCTGTTCACTCTTACCTATATTGCTAATATTTTACCCATAGTTTCACTTATATATAGATTTTGTGATTGTAGTGTTTGGTATGTTGGATTTTAAAATTGTAATATGGTCATTATTTCTATCTTTCTTCTTAATGGCATCTGAGTTTCCACTCTTGATTAGCAAGGTTCTTCTTCTTCTTATATGTTGCATATTATTACCTGTATTTGTTTCAGCATTTTATTTCATGTTCAATATTTAATTACTTAGTCCATCTACATTTTCTCAGTTTGTGTGGCAAATGAGCTCACTTGTACTTTCCAAGTAAGATAGCCTGATGTGCTAGCACAATTTATTAAGCAATCCATCTTTTCTTACTGAATTAGACTATTACCCTTGTCCAGTGTTCATTTCCATTAAAAATGTAAGAGTAAACTGTGAACAGAACTCTTGTGCCAAATCAGTAATATGCAACAGGGGTGACTTTGTCCTCTGGGACTGTTAGGGCTACCACAGCCTAGTGGGTAGAGGCCTCAGATGCTGCTAAATTTCCCACCAATCACAGGTAATCCCTGCCCTACCCAACAAAGAATTACCAAGCCTAAGATGGCAGTAGTGATAAGACTGGAAGGACATATAATACTGGATTTGTTTGCTCTGTGCTCAATTAAGATGAATATGAAATATTTGGGGATTGCACCTGATTATCATAAATGTTGATAGTGTAATGACTCATTAATAACCTGCAGTTGCAGTCAGAAGGGGTCAAGTTGGCAAGTATTCCCAGAGAAAATAGGACAAGCACAAAAAAAAATTGGTAAGGATAGATTTGAACTTAATTGGTCTATGCAAGCTTGCAACATATTTCTTGCAGCTGGGTGTTCACTACAGAGTGGAATGACCAGTGAATTGAGTGTGACAAAATGAAATCTCCCGCTGCAGTCACTGAGTCCCTGGAGCCCTCTGGCCCGGTGTATCCCTTACACAGCCATGTAAATTGAGAATATAGTGTGTCTTGTGAATCTTTTCATCAAATCCAGATAAAGTTGTATCTAATTTAGTCAATAGTCATGTTGAATGTGTGATTGTTTCATATTCTGAATTCTCTCCTCTGTGACAATGATCCATTTTTTTAAACCCCTACCCCAAAAACATACTGACCCCATTGCTTTGATTTTAGATATGTTCTGATAGTATGACAAGGGCCCTGACCACTATTTCATTTTCAGTTCCCTAGATAGTATCTTGCATTTGTCCATCATTTAAATATTAGTTTACTTTACCTAATTCCAAAAGGAGGAAAACAGAAAATTATAAAAAAATAAGTATTGAAATTCCAGCTGAGATAGCTTCAAATTATATATACATTATATATATATATATATATATATATATATATATGTATATATATATAATGATATTTTGACATTCAGTCTTTCTATCCAAAAATGAAATCTATTCTCATTTTTTTCAGGTCTTTATACCTTCAATTAAGGTTTTATAGTACTCTTTATATTATTTCTAAGCCTTTCTTATTCTTATTTCAGGCTGTTTTACAGAATTGCATTGATTGATATTCTAATGTTAAACCTTCCAAGTGCCCATGGTGTGGAAAAAACAATTAGCACTTTAAAAACAATCAACAGAAAAAGTTCATTATTTCAATAAAAATTTATAATGATATATAAATAATTCCAAATAACTTGGAATTTTTAAAATTAGAGAACTGTTATCTTCATTTTTATTTACTCAAGTATATTTTTCATTATAGCTGCCTTCAAGAAATGGAAACTATTTATATTTATTTATAGAGAGAGTGTAAGTCTTTGTACTTTCTTGAAAAAAAAATTCTTAAGCACCAAACACAGTAAGTAGCTGAATCCAAAGTCATCACAAGTATTGACAAAGGAATTTTCACATGCTTAAAAATTGATCTGATATTGCCCACCCTATAAATCTGAGACTATAATATAAAAGTGTTGGTCCAATTAAGAAAGCTAATAACATGTCTTAAAACTATTATTTAGTATTTGTTTCATAGCTCTATGTAGATAGGACTAAAGAGTCTACTGCCTGAAAATATTAAAAATATTCAAAAGTTCAAATAAGGAATGGATAAAAAACCTAAGCAATTAAGAGTCATATGAATCGCTGATGTAAACTCAACCCAATTTCAGTGACATCTTAAGCTTGAAAATCATCGAGGTTGCTGGTAGAAAAGCCAGTTTCTGGTACAAAGTGTAAATTACACTTTAAAGGTTATCTTAGATAACTCCTGTGTAGGTGGAATAAAAGCACATTTGGAGAGACACATTAAATGGTTTAGATGCATTACTTCACGGATACTGACAGCTACATACCAGCATGTCTCCTCACCACAGAAAATACTTTCTTTCTTCATAGTATTTAAATGACTACATTAAGAGGACTTGGGGAAACCATAATGATAAATAGAATGATTTGAGCCAATATCATGTTTATGTTTAATATAAACATGTTTATGTTTAATGTACTCTGTGTGAATTATATAGTGATTGATATTTTTAAATTGGCAATCCAACTGTAGATGTTTTTTTTAACCACTATAGTCAGTTCAGTGAAACACCTCACTCCTCAAATTCAAATGCTTTAAAACGACATGAGATAATTTCTTCAATGAAAGTAAAAATGACTGTGAAAAAAGTCAGGCAAATGATTTCACTACTTGAAGTGTGCATGTATATAGTAGTTACCTTTGTTCTACCTAAAACTGCTCAAATTGTGTCAATTGCTAGAATTAAGCAGCAGATTTGTATACATGTGCTTATAATGTGTGGAGATCAAATATGGGAATCAGTGTAAATCCTATGAAAAAGAGGGTTGTGCTATATCATTATCCAACACTGTATTTTTATTCTGAAGACATGAGATCCATTCCAGCTGTGCAACGAAAAAAGTGACTCTACTCTAAACTATTGTTTTCTGTACAGGCCATATTTGTGCATCATATCCTTAATTTATTCTTTCTCCCTCTGTCTTTTTGTATAATATATATTTTATATATGATAAATTATACAAATATAAATATTATGATAATTCTCTTTTCTTTCATACATGAATATATGTAAATATAAGTTATATAATATATACTTATCACATTAATATATTCATTGCCTTCTCTGTTTATATATAAGTATGAATATATAATTTATACATGTATATTACATGAATAATAAATTGTGTATATGATATATAAATATATATGTATATGAACAGAGAGAGAGAGAGGCCCATGAGCAGAAATGTCATGGAAATGAGGAGTGATTTATTCTCATCTTTTGATCTGCAGTCACTTCCTTTCAGTCACAATGGGTAGAAGATGGAGGAGGCAGGAATTTTGGAAACAATGCTGTTGCAGGATTCGAGTTTATCTTGAGCAGCGCTTGATCACAGGTTTTCTATACACTTTCAGGTTTCTGTGTGGAACACTTACTGGGCAAAAGAGAAAAGAGAGACTATCTGGGTTACCTGCTCTACAGTTTTACATGGAGAGCAAGACTCTACATTCACCAAGGGAACATGAAAGAGGGAACTGTTTTCCAGACACCCCTCCTGCTGGTCAGATAAGGATGAATAAAACAACTTTCTACTAAAAGCATGTCTGACTAATGATCAGCTTCCTTTAATTTCCCATTGAAATGTACAAGAAGACTGCAAAAGAAAAGTAAAACACAACAAATACAAGACTGAGAGGCACCCAGACACTTGTCAGGTTCTAGGAGTAAGTTTCACTAAATGCATCATCCATAAAACTGAAATTACAGTATCAGCTATGTCACAATTTTTTGACATAAGAGAGAAGATGAGAGCTCTTAATAGATGCCTTTACCCTTTTTAATATTTTGTCCCTGATCAGAGTTCTGGGTTTGTGCCAAGGAAAATATTGGGCAGCTGTCCCTCCCTTATGCAGAAACATCATGCTGCTTCTCAGAGAGCCAAAATACACCGACAACTGGAGAGCAGACGTCACTCTGTGCTCTTCTCTGCAACTGGGATCTGTGGAAAACAGCACACTGGAAAGCAAGTGGAATTCTTGGCATCACATGGCACCATTGATAGTTGTCATTTCAGCAAGTAAATACATTTACTGAAAAGAACCATACTATTTTCAGTCCCACCTGTACTCCTCCCTTGAAAAAGATGCTGGAATGAAGACACAGAGGAAGAAAACGAGGCCTGAAATAGAAAATAATATAATAGCACCCAAATCAGAGAATATGAAGTAACTATTGATAAAATTGACTGAATAAAAATAAAAACAACCACTTTATTAAAAATTCTACCATTGCAACAGAGTAAATATATAAATAGAAAACGGGAAAAACACATGCTACATTAATGTAAATCAAATGCCAGTGTCTACATCACCTAAATAGTCGTTATAATAGAAACCAAACCAAACAAAACAGAAAAAAGAATGATCATTCCAGAAGTAAAACAAAGAATCTAAACCTACAATTCACAACTAGAAATGCATGTGGCTAAATAACACAGTAATGCTATTTCACCAGTTTAAACAAATTATTTAAACAATATTTATTTAAATATTTATTTATTTAATCTAATAAATTAGTTTAGGAAGAAAGGGGAGAGAAAAAAGAATTAAAAAATTATAAGTAAATATAATGCTAAATATCAGCAAAAAATCTATGTAATCTATTATTTAATATATTGCTGTTGAAGGTGTAAATTTATATAACTTACCAGGGTAACAATTTGAAAATAAAGAGTTCTATAAATATTTATAGTCGGACTTCCAGCAAGATGGAGGAATAGGTGGACGCACCGTATCTCCTCGTACAACCAAGATTAGAAAACCAATAATTTACAACAATAATTTACTATCAGAATAACAGCCAGATCCGGCAGAGGATTTATCTGAATGGAAGTCGGGCAGCCAAGAAGTTGAAGTAGACGCGTTCATCCGGACTGGTAGGAGAAGACGAGCCAGCGGTGTGCGGAGGTCGGGGGAAGGTTTGGCGCGAAATCGGCGCAAAAGCCATCGGGCACGTAAGAAGGCAGCGGTGATCCCTGAGTACGCAAGCTGCGGCTGGCAGACCCAGAGGGGCAGCGATTGTGGACCAGGGCAGAACTCGCAGCCCGGAAGCCCAGACAAGGGTCTGAGTCCAAGGGAACGGAACTACCGCCATTGTTTTCTCCCGCCCCACTCCCGCTCCCGCTCCGCCCCCACATATAACGTCACAATCTAGCGACGGGGTGCCCAGCCCCGGTGAGCACCTAAGGCTCCACCCCCCACCATAACAGGAGCGACCAGACTGAAAAAAAAAAAAAAAAGGAGAGACAGGGGGGAAAAAAAAACAAGTTTTCAACAGAGCAAATCAGTCCCCCAGGACTCATCCTTTTGAGTGACCAAGAATTAGCCAATCTATCAGATGCGCAGTTCAAAACACTGGTGATCAGAAAGCTCACGGAACTGGTGGATTTTGGACGAAATTTAGATGAAAGAATGCAGAGTACCATAAAACAGATGCAGGAAGACATGTGGAGGAGAGCCAATAGTGAAAGGAAGGAATATGAGTCTCAAAACAATACAGTGGACCAGAAGGAAGATAGAATCAACCAAGCAGGAAAGCATGATGAAATAAGAATTCAAAAAATTGAGGAAAAGATTAAGAGCATCCAAGACACCTTTAAACGTTCCAGTATCCGAATTATAAGGGTACCAGAATCGGAAGGGGAAAAGCAACAGATTGAGCACGTATTTGAACAAATAATAAAGGAGAACTTCCCCAATCTGGCAAAGGGAACAGTCTTCCAAGAAATCCAAGAAGCTCAGAGAGCCCCAAAGAAGTTGGACCCAAGAAGAAACACACCAAGGCACATCATAATTACATTAGCCAAGGTAAAAACGAAGGAGAGAATCCTAGAAGCAGCAAGAGGTAAGGGGACAGTAACCTACAAAGGAGTTCCCATCGGACTGTCAGCTGATTTCTCCAAAGAGACCTTACAGGCAAGAAGGGGCTGGAAAGAAATATTCCAAGTCATGAGAGACAAGGACCTACATCCCAGATTGCTCTATCCAGCAAAGCTCTCATTTAGAATGGAAGGGCAGATAAAGTGCTTCTCAGATAAGGTCAAGTTAAAGGAGTTCATCATCACCAAGCCCTTATTTTATGAAATGCTAAAGGGACTCATCTAAGAAAAGAAGATAAAGAAAAGACACGTATAGTAAAAGGACAGCAAACTCACAAATATCAACAACCACACCTAAAGCAAAACCAAAAGAAACTAAGTAAACAATTAGAACAGGAACAGAACCACAGAAATGGAGGGCACATGGAGGGTTAGCAGCAGGAGGGTGGGAGGAGGAGAGAGGGGGAAAAGGTATAGAGAATAAGTAGCATAGAATGGAGGTTGAAAATAGATAGGGGGAGGGCAAGAATAGTACGGGAAATGTAGAAACTAAAGAACTCATAAATATGACACATGGACATGAACTAAAGGGGGAAATGTGGGTGGGAGGGGGGTACAGGGTGGAGGGGAGAGAAGGGGGGAAATGGGACAACTGTAATAGCATAATCAATAAAATATATTAAAAAAATATTTATAGTCTTTGACTAAGTAATCCTACTTTTGGGGGTCTATACTAGGAAATAAAATACAATTAAAAAAATAGTCATACACAAATTTATTTATTGATGTATTATTTCCTAAAAGAGAAATTTAGAAACTACTCTAATATTTAAGGACAGGAGAGTCATTCAATAATTATAATGTATAAATATAATATATTATGCAGTTTGTTTATAGAGTAATAAAACACTTAGGTTGCTGATTAATATGTAAAACTGTGTTATTATGATGCAGAAAGAAATCCAAAAGAAAAAAATGAGAATGAAATGCATTAAAAGGTTAACCGTGGTCATTTCTAGATCTCTACTGCTACCACAGAATTTTTTCCAATATAACCCTTGACCCTACACCATAATAGCCTCTCTCATTATCAGCATCCCCAGCAAGAGTGGTACATCGTTACAACTGATGATTCTACATTGACACATAATCATCCAAAATATATACTTTAGCTTAAAGTTCACTCTTGGTGTTGTTCATTTTAAGGGAATATACAAACATATAATGACATGTATCTACCATATAGTATCATATGCAGTATTTTTAGTAAAAATCCTCTGTGCTCCAGCTATTCATCTCTACCCACCCATCAACAGCTGGCCACCCTAATCATTGTACCATCTGCATAGTTTTGATTTTCCTAGGATGCTATACAGTTGGGATCATACAGTGGTATTCAGCCTTTTAAGCTTGGCTTCTTTTATTTACTAGTATGCATTTAAGATTCCTACATGTTTTTTTATGGCTATTTGATTGCATTTTTGTTTCTTGGGTATATGTGCAGTTTATTTGCAACGTGGTGCCTGTCTGGAATGAGTTTCCCTTCTTCTAAATATAACACCTCCCACTTCCTTTAGGGATATGTCTTTCTTCTTTGAATTTGGGCTATCAGTCATTCAATCCTGCCTACCTTGATACGTGTGTAATATTTGCAAAGAGATAAGGAGCCTTTTCTACATGTAAATCAACAACATCAAAAAAAATTCTTGCTTTAAAAAAGAAAGACAGCTGGACTAAAGAGAATGCTCAGTAGTGTAGATAAGGTTCCTCCTGGTACAAGTTCTCAATCTGCTTGTCAACTAGTAACAACAGTTGGTGGACCTCAGGTGATTTATACACACTCTGAGTAAAGCCGAGTTTTCTCCAGTTCAGGAATTGGTGGGTGCAAGACCCAACTTGGTACAAAAATACTCATTTCACAGATGTCACTACATAATATTATGAGAGATTGTTTAGTGAGGACCTCTTTCTCCTTTTGAGACTGTGTATAGTAAACATGAGGCAAAAACTGCAAAGGGGACATTAAAATGGGAAATATCACTGACTATGAGAAAAAGTCAGATAACATAGGTTTCTAAAATAATGGTGTATTAATCAGGGTTGTCCACAAAAACAGAAACAATAGAGGTGTGTGTGTGTGTGTGTGTGTGTGTGTGTACTGAGGTCTGTCTGGAAAAAGTCCAGCCATTGTTAATATAACAAGAATGGTTTGTGTGACATCAATGTAACCTGGCAACCAAGGAGAGTGGACAGGAATGCACATGCATGAACAATGACAACTTCACTGTACTAGTCAGTGGGGATGGCAGATGCTGTTGAATGAGCATATGTACTATGTGGCCATCATCAAAATGACTAAGGGAGTAAAGCAGTGAAATCTGCATCAAATTTTTCATTAAGATTGAACATTCCTCCACAAAAACTATTCTGATAGTGCAAGAACTAGAAGATGATCTGGGGATTCCAAAAACTACTGTGTCCAAGATTTGGTGCCCTGCGACTTCTGGCTTTTCCAAAAACTAAAATCACCTTTGAAAGGGAAGAGGTTTCAGACCATCAGTGAGATTCAGGAAGACAGTGTAGCTGATGCCAATTCCAATAAAAGATTTTGCAGAGTGTTTTGAACAGTGGAAGAGACTCTGGGAGAACTGTGTGTGTGTGTGTGTGTGTGTGTGTGTGAGGTCCCAAGGTGCCTACTTGAAGAGGACTGAGGTGTCATTGTCCTATGTACAATGTTTTTTGTATCTTCTTCGATAAATGTCTCTTTTTCATAATATGTAACTGGATACTATCTGGACAGACCTAGGTATGTGCATATAGAGTTGGCTCATGTGATTAGGGAGGCTGAGAAGTTGAGAAGTCCCACGAGCGACAGTTGCCAAGCTGGAGACCCAGGAGAGCTGATGATGTGGTCCTATTTTGAATCTGAAGGCCTGAGAATCAGGAGAGCCAAAGGTGTAAGTTTCATTCTGAAAATTGACAGGCTGGAGACCCAAGAAGAGATGATATTTCAGTCAGGGTCTGAAATAAGGAAAAAAATACTAATGTCTCAGCTCAAGGCATTCAGGCAGGAAAAGAATTCCCCTTACTTAGACTTTTTGTTCTATTCAGGGCCCCCTTCATTAAGGAGGTAACCTGTTTTATTCTGTCCACTGATTCAAATGTTAATCTCATCCAGAAACACTCTCAGAGACACACCCAGAATACTGTTTGACCAAATATTTGAGGATCTTGTAGACCAGTCAAGTTAACATGTAAAATTAATTTATAAATGGTAAGAAATATATGTCAAAGACCAAGATTTGAAATAAACTGACATCAGATATTCTCATTTTTCACACCTTTCAAATTAAAATGATAAACAGCCTAAAACATCTTTTTAGAAATAGAAGTCTTCTTTAAATAATATTCTTATGGCAGATAATTTTGAAAAACAAATTAAAGAAAACAATGCATGAGAGTTATTTTTTTTCTATATCCTTGCCAACACTTGTTTGTTAACTTATTAATGATGGCCATTCTGACAAGTGTGAGATGATGCTGTAGTTTTAATTTGTACTTCTCTTGTGATCAGTGACATTGAGCATCTTTTCACCTGTCTATTGACCATCAGTATATCCTTTGGAGAAATGTCTATGCAGGTCCTCTGCCTGTTTAAAAAATATATTGAATTTATTGGGTAACTCTGGTTAATAAAATTATATAGGTTTCAGGTGTATAATTCTATAATACCTCATCTATATATTGTATTATGTGTTCACCACCCCAAGTCAAGCCTCCTGTCATCATTTATGTCCCCTTCACCCTGTTCTACCTCTGTCACCCCTTTCCCCTCTGGCTATCACCACACTATTGTCTGTGTCTATATTCTGCTCATTTTTTAATTGTACTGTTTGGGCTCTGTGTGTGTGTGTGTGTGTGTGTGTGTGTGTGAACTCTTTTCTTTAATATTTTATTTAATTATTTTTAGGGAGAGGGGAAGGGAAAGGGAGAGAAATATTAATTGGTTGCCTCTCACATGTCCCCTACTGGGGACCTGGCCCACAACCCAGGCATGTGCCCTAACTTGGAATTGAACTGGTGATCCTTTGGTTCACAGGCTGGCACTCAATCCACTGAGTCACACCAGCCAGGGCATACATATATTCTTATAACACCACTGGACAGGATGATGAAAGTTGTTAGCTTTAAAAACCTGTAATTCATTATATTTATTGATAAGGATAGTTAACACTAATTTGTCAGAAGTATCTCATGAAGACAAAGGCTACAATAGGCAAATATATTTATTAGGAAAATATTTCCCCAAATTTTTTCTTTCACTTAAGAATAAATAGAAAATATAAAATATTGAAAATATGTTTATTCCCATAGGATTAAAGCCCAGACAAAAAGGATGAAATAAAATCCATCTAGGTATAAGTATAGAATAAAAACATTTACCCTCAAATCTCATCTGCTTAGCTGCAAAGGAATGGCAATAAATCCATCCCCTTCCATCCCAACATGAAATCTGGCCTTATGAGAGAGCATTTAGTTAGGTCATCATTCTGACTTTGTACATTTTCCCCCCAAAAGAGCAGATTTTAAGTCTCCAAATGCCTTTCAGATCACTGATTCTACTGCCAGCTGTTGCATTACAACATTAGTTGTTGGCTATGAGAGGCATTTCTGTGTGCTCCAACATTTGTTCTTTGGCACATCTTTTAACAGGTGCTCCATAGCAAAGAGAGGCTAAGAATTATGAGGCATTCCAAGTGCTAGAGAAAAGATCATTGAATAAAGCTATCTTTGTTCATTGGAATAAACTTGCTTCTTGGCACCTATGACTTTTTAGCTATAGTTTGGTCAATCCATGCTCAGACCTTTGGTTGCTGCAACAGCTGGTTTTGAAAGGCTGCCTGGTTTTGGTTTCCATACAATCATATCATTTAAATGGAGAATAAAGGCTCTCATGTTTTTTATGCAGAATAGCATTGTTTCTACCATTGCTAAATATAAAGCTAGTAGAAAATCCTTTTTAAGAATTATGTAAAAGGATTTATGGGCTATTGTTTCCAAATAGAATAACTTCAAAAGACTTAGTGATAAAATGTTGAAAATAATAATTTGGTTGAATTAATATTTTTTGTAAAATGAGAAAATTTTTGAAAATCACTGAATATATTTGGGCAGAAAATCACTGCACAGATTTTCTAGTTCCCCTTTGCAAATGTGGCTTTGTAGATTTTTTGAAGTATTGAGTTTTCAAAGCTCGAAGTCACTTTCCACATAAAAACGCACTTCAGAAAGAGCTAAAGAAAGGTTTACAAAGGACACCTGGCTTATTCAGAGCTCAGAGTTATTTCAAAGCAGATTTCTAAATGGAATCACTCTTTTCATCTATAAGGGGCAGTCATGTTTGGTCATAAGAGCTAGATTTTATAGTAGAAAAATGTTCTCAAACTAATATTTATAACATCTTTTGAGGCATAGATGAATAAAATATTTCATTTATAGTTTTCCCTTTAAAAATTCTTCATTAAATGTTAATAAAAATATTTTTTAATTGTGAAAAATGACCAATAAATTATTCTCTTGTTTTAATATTATCAATACTTTTTAAGCTTTACTATAAAATGAAATTCCTGCCAATAGCACACACAATTTTTATGATTTACCCTAACTTATCTCTTTATTCACTTCTCTGGCCACTTGTTCCCATGTATTCGATATTCAAGCACGTTCCCTACAAATTTGTTCAAATTGTTTCCTATGCCCAAAACCCTCAAAGTACTGCACCTTCACCTTAATGAGTCCAGCTCATTCTTTAGATTTGACCTAGATGTACCTTGTTTTCTGGATGATCTCCCTGAAGATAGCCTCTCCCCACTCTACCCTCACCTCACAATGTATTATGTGGGTATATTTTGTTCAATATCCCTATTGGAGCCTCTGTTTCCCTTGTGGCTGCATTTGCATCTGAATGTATTTCACTCACTATGTTCACTTTAATTACCATTTTACTTGGTTTTCTCATAAGAAACACTGACATTTTTGGAGAAAGAGGCTATATCTTACTAAACTTTGAATTTCTAGCACCTGTCTTGTGATCAAAGATTAATTCACTAATTATTTGTTAAATAATTATTTTAATGGTTTGCCCAAAATAGCTTATTTCACACTGACTCCTAGTGATCCTATAATAAAGGAACTTTGTGATTGGTCTTCACACATACACAGAGAAAAACAGACAATCTTATCTTTATTATTCTTGTCTTCAGCGTCATTGTTTGACAGCTGTCACATTACAGCTGAAGGCCTCTTATGAATTAGTGGGCAGAGTTTTTGTTGTCACAGCAGAGTAAAGAAAAATGTGGAGACTTTTTGAGATTTGAGTGCACATGTATGTTTACTGTTGGTTTCACTTATATGTGGACTCTAAAAAAATGAACATTTGTTTATTATTTCATTTGTCTGTCATCACTAGCCACCAGAGAGATGAAAATTAAAACTACAATGAGCTACATCTTCACACCATCATAAACAAATCAACAAACAAGTTCTGGTGAAGTTGTGGAGAGAAAGGAACCTAGTGTACTGTTGGTGGGATTGCAGACTGGTGCAGCCACTGTGGAAAACAGTATGGAATTTCCTCAGAAAACTAAAAGTGGAACTGCCTTTTGACCCAGCAATTCCACTAGGATTATACCCTAAGAATCCTGAAACACCAATCCAGAAGAACCTATGTACCCCAATGTTCATAACAGCACAATTTACAATAGCCAAGTAATGAAAACAACCTAAGTACTCATCAGTAAATGAGTGAATCAAAAACTGGTACATTTATACAACAGAATACTACTCAGCAGAAAGAAAGAACTCCTACCCCTCATGACAGCATGGATGGAACTGGAGAGCATTATGCTAAGTGAGATAAGCCAGGCAGTGAAAGACAAATACCATGTGATCTCACCTATAAGTGGAACTGAAACAACAAAACAAACAAGTGAACAAAATAGAACCAAAGATAAAAACAAACTGACAGTTCTCAGAGGGGAGGGGAGAGGAGGGTAATTTGGAGAAAGCAGGGGAAGGGTCAAATCAAGGAACATGTATAAAGGACCTGTGGACAAAGACAAGGGGCGGGGCAAGGACTGAATGTGGGAGGTAGTGGTGGGTAGGACAGAGGAGAGTAATGGGGGACAATGGGGACAACTATAACTGAACAACAACAAAAAAAAAAAGAAAGAAAAGAAATAAATTTAAAAATGAACAAACAAAACAAGAACTCATAGAAACAGAAACCAAATGGATGGTTGCTAGAAGGGAGGGGTGTGGGCAAATGGGTGAAAAAAGTGAAGAAGAATATAACAAATAATATTGTGATGACTTAACACACAGTAACATAATTACTGGAATTAGTGGAGTGATTACATTATAAGGTATAAAAATATTGAATAACTCTATTGTATATCTGAAATTAATTTGACTATATAATATTGTATACAAACTATATTTAAATAAAAATAAGTAAAACATATTAAAAGTAATAAAAGTTCATTTTCCTAAATACAAGAAATATTGCTTGCTGAATAAATATATAAATAATAGCATATATACCACCTCCAATCCCTGCTTTGCCCAGATTGTTTGTAGAGAAACAATAAATTCTTATATGCCTTATTTTCTGTTCATACAAATTGATCTTCCCTAAAGTGTTTTTGCAAAGAGATAATTTGGAAGCTTCTTCTAATAGCACAAGATCACCAATGAATGTATGGATGACTTCTACACCTAGGTCTTAAGTTTAAAAGATGTAAATTGTTCTGCATGAAGTGCATATTTTATGTGTATAAAATAAATTATAACTTAGAGGTTGGGGCCAAGTGGAGAATACAGAGAAAAAGAAGATGGGAGAGAAAAAAAGAAGAGATAGACCAGGCAGACTGGCATCTGGCTGCAGACTATGAGTAAAAGTATCTCATGATTTCTGTTGATGGACTGACCAAATGTTGCTCATGGATGGCAATGTCTAATTTTAATTATAAGTTCTTAGCATTGCTGTGATATGAACCTCTCCATTATTCCAAAATCTTACAGCCATCATAAAATACAAATGTCTTCTGAAGGTTGTTTTATGTTGCTTTGTGTAAACAAGGTAAACAGGGCTGAGTTTCCAATTAGCACACAGAAAAGAGACCACAATGGCCTCAGGAGGTGAGACACAGAGTTTTCAACTCATCAGAAACTTGGAAGCCAAAGGTGCCATGAATTCTTAAGTCCCTGTGAACTCACTAAAACCTGGAGAAGGTCACTGGACAAGAATGTGTTCTGGGTGCTACAAGATGTGGGTATATGTGTGCATGTGTGCATTAGTGTGTCTGATTGTGTTTGTGTCTGCTCTGTGTGAAAGAATAGCACAACACCAGCTGTGCTGACTTCTAAAATATGCATAATGCAATCCAATGCAACTATATTTAATTGTTAAAATAACATCAAAATTATGTATACTTACCCCACCATAGTATATTCTTGAAGTTACCAAAATATGAGTAATATTAGTATCACAATTTGCTTATCTACAAAATAATAATTTAAAAAATACCTCAAAGGTGTTTTAATGTTATAAATATGAAGTCCCAGCTTTTAGAAATAGTTGAAAAAGCTAAAAGCAAACTGAATTTTTTTCAAAGATAAAAAACAATCCACTCTATTACACAGTTAAAACAATAATAAAGAATATTAATTTTTAATTGTAGCATCATTTTTAAAGTAATTTGCTTCAAAATTATTTCTATATTTGAACATAATATAACCACCTTTAAATATGTTAACAGAGTTGGAACATATGATATACTCTATTTTATTTATAAGTACTTCAAAATAAACATTTATGCTTTGTGACAGAAGAGTTTTTTTAAACACATTTTAATTTAAGTTAATTTATAAAATATATGTGGTCCATTTATCACACAGTTATATAAAAGATTGGTAGATTTTATTCCAAAAAAACCTAGAATTTTATTTTATTTTTTTACCTTTAGTATTTTAAAATCAATTTCCAAAAATACAGAATCTAGAATAAACAGCCCCAGTGGCTCTCATGAGACACATATCCCAGCACACTAAACAGTGGGACGAATGCCCACTGCTGTGTGGACTAGCTGCCGCAGTGCATTGCTTGTCTTGTGACAGCATCTGTTTGGTGCATTTAACTTGACCTGTTCATGGGGAGTCAAGATAAATTATATTATAGTAGCACTCTTATGAGAATACATACGTTCTAGGGTGTTTATATCATTTAACATCAGTACTAAACTTAAGAGTTTTCATGTTACATTTTATTGGATCTGAATTTTCTCCAGATCTTTTGAACTCTCTCATGTTAATGGCATCACATTTTGCCAAGTAACTTGAGTCATGTAAACTATAAGCAATTAAGTGAACTGATTATATGTACATACATATATATGTATACATATTTCTATATATATATAGAGAGAGAGTATGTGTTCACCTTCAGATCATTTATACACCAGCCCCTTCATTAATAGCCTATCCCATTTTTTGCACTTTAATCAATGGCACAGCAGTAAAGTTAATAGTCCATTAACATTCTAATCACCATGATGTCTTGCAGCTATTGTTGATATATATAACAATGTAGTTAGTTTTAAGAATCCTTGTATTATTCTGAATAAGAAAAGTTGTTGTTGTTTTTAAATTTATAGTCAGGGAAAATAGACTTATCACAATAATATGTATCTCTGACTTGATAAAAATTCCCATTAAAATACACATATATTAAGATATTTTAATTAAGCATTTTATTAATAGTGATTTAATTATTTTGCTTCTCTCCCTCAACCCCAACATCTTCTATTCCACTTGCTAGCACTCTTTTACAAATTACTTTAAACCTAGAATCATAAAACAACCACTTTATAGGGAGGTTATCCTGTGCTGACTGTACCTCATCTGATTAATGTAGTTAAGATCCTTACAGCCAGAGTGGGCAAAGAAGTTACCTTACAGAAAATTCTGTTCATCAGACAGTGTGATACTACACACAGTACCCAGTATGGGCTGGACTCAGAGCTAAGAGAAGCCAGAGGCTCTAGATAGAAATCAAAACAGATGCTGGTTTGGGAGCTTTCTGGTAATGGACAGATGAGATGACCTGTGATGCTAACTATTACCAGACAAATCTGGCCTTGGATGGGGGAGAGGCAGTGGACTTCAAAGAGGATTGGAAATAGCATCAGTCTGGTAGGACCTGATAAGAAGAGCCTGAACAACCCTGATTTATCAAATGCTGTCTCACATGGAAAGGTTGTAAAGTATCAGAGAAGAGAACCATTACCAGTTCTTTCCTGTAATTATAGTCAGTTAGGTACTTGCGAGTTTCATATTGCACTGACAAAGAAGACTGTATTCTGTCTGGCATTTTTAAAGTTATTTTAGTATTTTGTTTAAAAAATCTTATTTCATTAATATTTTGTTTTTAAAAATATAGAATTAAAAATTTGAAAGTTATTTAGAAACAAGGTTGTGTAAAGCTTCATGACTATTTGGGTATTTTCATTGTTTTGACATGCTCTGGGATCCCAGGAAATATGAGGTCCCTGGTTTGCACTTAGTAACTCTTTCTGGTAAGTAAACTGCTATCACTTCTGTCAACACCTGTGAGCAGCTCACCAAGTTGCATATTTTAATTCTGATATATTTATAGATAAAAGTTATAAACATCTGGATTTTCTCTTTGTTTTCACATTAAGCAAGAATATTGCTTTTATTTCAAATTGATAAAACTATTTCATCTTCACTAAAGTTTTGTCTTCTGGGACAAAATGTATAAGAAATTTGAAACAATAGCCGAGGTATTAGATATAATAAAAGACAAATACCTAATCAACAAAACAAACAAGATAACCAGAGACACTGAAATAAAGAACAAATTGACAGTGACCAGAAGGAAGGGGGCAGGGTGATAATGGGGAAGACAAGGGGATGGGTATCAAGGAACATGTATAAAGGACCCATGGACAAAGCAGTGGATAGGATTGGGGATGGGAGGTAGGGGTGGGTGGGGTGGGGGAAAGTGGTGGTAGAAAAATGGAGACATCTGTACTTGAATAACAATAAAAAGAAAAACAAAAAAATAGAGAAAAAAGAAATCATGTCAAATTTAAAAGGAGTTATTGAAACTATGTTGTTGTTTTTAGGTTTGGACTATAATTACATAAATTTAGTCTCTAGATAATATCTAACATATCTTCAAGACCCTAAATTGTAACAATTTTCTTCAAATAGAATTTATGTTATAGTCAGATTTGTTTTGTTTGTTTGTTTTGAAAAAATTTAGTCTTATTTCAAAAAGTACAGGTAAAGTAGAGAATTGTTATAAAGATTTAAGTAAGATAATGAGATAGCACTCTCATAGAAACGCAAGAACAGAGCCAGAATTCACAGGGAATTGAACTTCAGGTTCATTTTGGTTGGAAGATATTTTAGTTTGAGCTGCCAAAGCAGAGTACAGCAGACTGAGAGACTTAAAACAAAAGATACATATTTCTCATGGTTCTAGAGTTTTGAGGTCCAAAATCAAGGAGTCAGCAGATAAAATTCATTGTCATGATCCTCTTCCTGTTTGCAAACAACCAGCCATCTTCTCTCTGTGTTCTCCCACGACAGAGGGAGAACAAGCTCCAACCTCATTTTCTTCATATTGGGACACTAATGCCATCTTAAGGGCCTGACCCTGATAACCACATCTAAATCTAATTTCCCCCAAAGGTCACACCTCCAAATAGCATCACACTAGAAGTTAGGATTTTAACATAGAAATCTGAGGGGATAAGAATTTTCAGTCCATAACACAAGGCCTCTCGAGGGACATCAGGCACCGGGCCTCAAGAGTGCTGACTACAGAACTTAGCCATTACTATGGCAAAACAGCATTTCATATCAGCCTTTTTTAACCCCAAGCCAAATACCTAATACTCAGTAGGTAATCAATGCATTGGTTTTTCAAAAATTCTACTCAAGAATGCATCAGGTGATCATCTCTTAGTGCTATTTAAAGCAGATATGCAGCTACTTTTATTTTTTTATTACCATTATATCTTATCTCAAAAAAATTTAAATCTGTATTAAAAAATCTTATTTATATCTTACAAAATTTTTAAAAAGTAAATGTAATATTTGAAAATAACATATATTACTTTTAAAATGTCATAGAGAAAGAGGGAAGGAATTCTAAGAAGCATTCACTGCACCTGTATTTTTTTTTTTTCTTTTAATCAGAAGCAGAATTCAATCAGTTACACTGGGAGCATTAAGTGCTTATTCTGGATACTTTCCCAAGAGATCCAAGATGGCAGAGGAGTAAGTGGAAGCTACACTAATCTCCTCCCAGGATCAATCTAGAATTACAACTAAACTGTAGAGAAATCATCCTGAATAACAACTGAACACTGGCTGGGGAGAAACCTTACAACAAGGACATAGAGAAGAAACCACTTCACCACAATGAAACTAGTAGGGAGGGCAGGGGAGGCACAAGAGCACTGGCTGGGCTCCCATGGGTGGCAGCTGATATGCTGGAGGGATATTTTGGTGGCCAGGGGGCTCTCCCTGAGAAGTATGGAGTCTTAAACCCCAAGCTGAGCTCCTCAGCCTACAGTACCAGAGCCAAAAATTAACCTAGATAACATCCGTCTGTGAAAAGTAGCAGCATTTCTGTCTGCCAGGAAGAGATGGCTGGAGACACAGAGAGCCTCTTAAAGGGCCAACACACAAAATTGCATTTACAGCCACTTACCCTGGGTTCTGGCTGAGGGAGGGCAGACTGGACTAGAGACACTTGAAGAGAGTTTAGGGCTGGTGTCCCTGGGGAGAGAACTAAAGGAACAGATGCTAAGATCCCTGTGCTGAATTATTCCCAAAACTGCAGAAGCCATCTTTCTCAGACAGAGCATTCTTCTCCAAGTGGCATCAGCCTGAGAGGAAGTAATAGCCCACCCACAGGATACTCTGCCCCACACTGTGGTGCTTAAACCGGCTGCTAATTACAGTTAAGACTATATTACTGATTAGTTTAAAAATAAGGCAAAAAATACAAACAAGCAGCCAAAATAGGACGACAAAAACATAGGCTCCAAATAAAAGAACAAGATAATTCTCTAGAAGAAGTAGATGAAATGGAAGCAAATAACTAATCAGATAGAGAGTTTAGGGTAATGATTATAAGGATACTCAAAAGCACAGAAAAAAAAGAAACTAAAAAAGGATCAGTCAGAAATAAAGAATGCAATATCTGAAATAAATAATACACTGAAAGGAATAAACAATATGCTAGAAGAAGCAGAGGACTGAATCAGTGATTTGGAAGACAAAGTGGAAAAATATACCCATGCAGAGCAGTAAAAAAGAAAAAAAAATTAAATAAGGAGAGCTTAAGAAACATTTTAGACAATATGAAGTGCAATAACTTCCACATAATGGGTATACTAGAAGGAGAACAGAGCAAGCAAGGCATTGAAAATGTATTTGAAGAAATAATGATAAAAAAACTTCCATAATCAGGTGAAGGAAAAAGACACACAAAACAAGAAGCTCAGAGAATCCCAAACAAGTTGGACCCAAAGAGGCCTATGCCAAAACAGATCATAATTAAAATGACAAGGCTTAAAGACAAGGAGAGAATCCTAAAAGCCACAAGAGAAAAAGCAGGCATTTACCTACAAGGAAGCACCAATTAGACTGGCATTTGATTACTCATCAGAAACATTTAGGGCCAGAAGGGAATGGCTTGAAATATTCAATGTGATGGAAAACCAGGGCCTACAACCAAGGCTACTTTACACAGCTATGCTATCACTTAAAACTAAGAGAGAATTATGTAGCTACTGGGACAAAGAAAAGCTAAAGGGGCCCTGGCTGGCATGGCTCAGCAGACTGAATGCTGGCCTGAGAACTAAAGAGTCACCAGTTCGATTCCTGGTCAGAGCACATGCCTGGGTTGTGAGGACCAAGTCCTCAATAGGGGGCGCATGAGAGGCAACCATACATTAATGTTTATCTTCCTCTCAATCCCTCCCTTCCTTTCTGTCTAAAAATAAATAAATAAAATACTTTTTAAAAAGCGAAAAGAGTTTGTTAACACCAAACTAGTACTGCAAAAAATGTTAAAGGGCTGGCTTGAAGAAAAAGAAGAAGAAAAAGAATATGGAAAATTGTTTAACAATAAAATGGCACTAAATATGTTTTATCAATAATCACCTTAAATGTAAATGGCTTAAATGCTCCAACCAAAAGACATAGGAGAGCTGAATGGATAAGAAAAGAAGGCCCATGTGTGTACAGCCCTCCAAGAGACCCACCTCAGATCGAAAAATATACAAAGACTAAAAGTAAAGGGTTAGTAAAAAATCTTTCATGCAAATGAAAAGGAAAATAAAGCTGGAGTAGTAGTACTTATACCTGACAAAATAGACTTCAAAACACAGAAGGGCAATATATAAGGGTAAAGGGACAATCCAACAAAAGGATATAACCTTAGCAGACATTTATGCACCTAACATAGGAGCACCTAAATATGTGAAGCAATTCTTGATGGACATAAAATGGAGAGATCAACAGAAATGCAGTCATAGTCAGGGACTTTAACACCCCATTGACTTCAATGGATAGATCTTCCAGTAAGAATATCAACAAGGAAACAGTGCCCTTAAATGACACCCAATATCAAATGGATTTAATTGATATCTTAGAGCATTTCACACCCAAGCAGCAGAATATATGTACTTTTCAAACACACATGGAACATTTTGTAGGAAAGACCATATATTAGAACACAAAACAAGTCTCAATAAATTTAAGAAGATTGAAATCATATCAAGCATCTTCTCTGAACATAATGTTATGAAACTAGAAATCAATCACAAGAATACTGAAAAACAAACAAAGACATGGAAGGTAAATAACATGTAATTAAACAATGAATAGGTCAACAATAAAATCAAGGAAGGAATCAAAACATACCTTGAAAGGAATTAAAAACAATCCAAAATCTGTGGGACACAGGGAAAATAATGTAAGAGGGAAATTCATAGGCCTATTGAAACAAAGAAAGAGAGAAGAAAGATAGAAAGAAGAAAGAAAGAAAGAAAGAAAGAAAGAAAGAAAGAAAGAAAGAAAGAAAGAAGCTGAAATAAACAATTTAACTTAAAGGGATTTGAAAAAGTAAAAAATTTTAAAAGCCCAAAAGTGAATAGAAGGAAGGAATTAATAAAGATCAGAGAAAAATAAATGAGTCTCAAAAAAAGATACAAGAGGTAAATAAATAAATTTCTCTGTTTTTTAAAGATAAGCAAGATTAACAAACTTTTAAACAGACTCATCAAGAAAAAGAAAAAAGAGTAAAACCCAAGTAAATAAAATCAGAAATGAAAAAGTAAAAATAACAACTGACACCAAAGAAATAGAAAAGAGTATAAGGAAATATTATGAACCTCTATATGCCAATAAACTGAACAACCTGGATAAAATGGATAAATTCCTAGAAACATACAATCTTTCAAAACTAAATCAGAGAGAAGCAGAGAATCTGAATAGACACATTACACCTAGTGAAACAGAAGCAGCGGTAAAACCTCCGACTGGATGGCTTCACAGGTGAATTTTACCAAACATTCTGAGAACTAATCCTCTACTTCTCAAACTATTTCATAAAATTAAAGAGGAGGGAAGGTTCCCAAATTCATTTTATGAGGCCAGCATTATCCTGATTCCAAAACTAGGTAAAGACACTACAAAGAAAGAAAGTTATAGGCCAATATCCCCAATCAACACAGATACTAAAATCCTCAATAAAATATTAGCAAACTGAATAAAGCAATACATCAAAAAGATTATACACCATAATCAAGTGGGATTTATTCTGGGAATGTAATTGTGGTACAACATTCACAAATCAGTAAATGTGATACTCATCATAAACAAAATAAAGTATAAAAACTACATGATCATATCAATAGATGCAGAAAACACATTTGATAGAATCCAGCACCCATTTATGATAAAAATTCTCAGCAAACTGGGATTAGAGAGAACATGCTTAATCATAATAAAGGCCATATATGACAAACCACAGCCAGCCTCATATTCAATGGGCAAAATCTACAAATACTCCCTTAAAATTGGGAACAAGACGGGAATGTCCACTTTCATTTCTCTTAGTCAACACAGTGTTGGATGTCCTAGCCACAGCAATCAGACAAAAAGTAAAAATAAAAATCATGCATTTTGGAAAGTAAGAAGTAAAGCTGTCATTATTTGCCACTGACATGATACTGTACATAAAAATTCCCAAAGATCCCACCTAGAAAATACTACAACTGATAAGTGGATTCAGCAAAGCAGCAGAATTCCAAATTAATATCCAGAAATCAGGTGCATTTTTATAAGACAATAACAGACTAACAGAAAGGGAAATTAAAAACAAAATTTCATTCACAATTGTTACAAAAAGAATAAAATACCTAGGAATAAACCTAACCAAGGACATAGAAAACCTGTACTTGGAAATTTATAAGATACTGAAGAAAGAAATTGAAAAAGATAAAAAAATAAGTGGAAGGGCATACTATTTTCATGGATAGGAAGAATCAACATCATGAAACTATCCATACTACCCAAAGCAATCTATAAATTCAATGCAGTTCCTATTAAGAAACCAATGATGTATTTGACAGAACTAGAAAAATATTTCTAAAATTTATATGGAACCACAAAAGGCCCAGCATGGCAATAGTGATCCTGAGAAAGCAGAACAAAGTTGGAGGATCATACTACCTAATATCAAACTATACTATAAGGCCATAGTAATCAAAACAATGTAGTACTGACATAAAAACAGATGCATAGACAATGGAACAGAATGGAGAACCCAGGAGTAAACTCAAACTTTATAGTCAATTAATATTTGACAGAGAAGTAAACATATACAATGGGCTAAAGGTAGTTTATTTGATAAATGGTGTTGGGAAAATTGGACAGATATGTCCAGAAAAATGAAATTAGACCACCTCCTTACACCACACACAAGAATAAATTCAAAATAGACTAAGACTTAAATGTTAGACTGAAACCATAAAAAATATAGAAGAGAGCACAGGGAGAAAAATCTTGGACATTGCTCATAGCAATATTTTATGAGATATACCTACCCAGGCAAGGGCGACAAAAGAAAAAATAAACACATGGGACTACACCAAACTAAAAAGTTTTCACACAGCAAAGGAAAATATCAATAAAATAAAAAGGAAACCCACAGAATGGGAGAATGTTTGCTGATACATCTGATAAGAAGTTAATATCCAAAATTTATATATAACTTATGCAAAAACACCAAAAAAATAACCCAATTAAAAAATGGTTGAAGGATTTGAATAAACACTTCTCCAAAGATGATATACAGATGGCCAGTAGACATATGAAAGGATATTCAATATCGTTAATCATCAAAGAGATGCAAAGTAAAACCACAATGAGATACCATTTCATACCTGTCAGAAAGTCTACTATGAATAAATCAACAAACAACAAGTGCTGGCAAGGATGTGGTGAAATGGGAACTCTTTTGCACTGTTGGTGGGAATGCAGACTGGTGCAGCCACTGTGGAAAGCAGTATGTAGATAATTCAAAAAATTAAAAACTGATCTGCCTTTTGACTCAGTGATCCCACTTCTGGGAATATGTCTGAAGAAATTCAAAACACTAATTTGAAAGAATATAAGCACCCTTATGTTCATTGCAGCATTATTTATAATCACCAAGATATGGAAGCAGCCCAAGTGTCCATCAGTAGATGAGTGAACAAAACAGCTATGGAATATTTACACAATGGAATACTACTCAGTTGTAAAAAAGAAGAGGATTTTACCCTTTGCGACAGCATGGATGGACCTGAAGAACATTATGCTAAGTGAAATAAGTAAGTGAGAGAAAGACAAATACTATATGATTTCATTCATATGTGGAATCTAATGAACAAACTGAACTAACAAGGAAAATCTGGACAGACTTAAATGGAGAGCAGGATGACAGCTGGTGGCAGGGGGGGACATAAGAGGTTGGAGGGACTGAGCAAAAAGGAAAAAGCACTCATGGACATGGATAACAGTGTGGTGATTGCTGGGTGGGGTGAAGGGGACTAAATGGTAATGGAAGAAATAAAATAAGATTAAATTAAAAAAGAAAATAACATATACAGGTAGTTGCAAATAATGGTGCTGATAGGGCATGTGGGAAAGCATGTTTATGTCTATTTTAATGAAAAATAAATAAAATTAAAAGAGCCTACATTCATTATGAATCTACAATTTATGAGCCTATATGTACAAGGTTAAATGTTGCACGTTGAAAGGCATTTAAAAACATATTTATCATGCTGTTGTAAAAGGTAGGAGTGCCTTCTTTCTTTCTGCTGTGTAGTATTCCAGAACCTAATCGGCAAAACACACAATCAAAATAGAACCAGTGACATAGAAATAAAGAACAAACTGACAGTGATCAGAAGGGAGGAGATTAACGGGGGAAAGAAAGGGAAGGAGAAAGTCAAGGAACATGAATAGAGGACTCATGGGCATGGACAATGGTGGGAATTGACTGTGGGAGTGGTGGGGCAAGGGAGAGCAATGGAGAAAAAGGTGGGACAACTGTAACTGAGCAACAATAATAAAAAATACATATTTATCAAAATTAAAAGCCTATCACCACATCCAAGAAATCAGTATATTCTTCTTCACTACATTATATGTTTGAAAGGAAACATTTATCATGTTACACATTTGAAAGCAAAATTTACATGTGTGTAGGAGTGTACATATAAAATCACTTGTATTTCTCTTACCATTAATCTTCTTCCAGAGAGCTTCAATAACCTTTCTTATATGAACTATGCAAATTCCATACACAGGACTTTTTAGCATATTAAATAAACTAATTTTCCATTTGTCATATTAGGATACATGCTCCATCCAAAAAGCCTCAAGGAAGTTTCTTTAAATAACTTTTATGATTTGTCTTTCATAGTTAAAAGAATACATATATCCATTATTTAAAAATTGTGGGGGAGAAGAAAAGAACAAAGAAGAAACAGAAAAAACTCACAATTCTACTACCATCAAATACATGGTTATCTGAACTGGACCAATTACTAACCAGTTTTAATTTTTTCTTCAAAACAGAAAACAAATTTCTTGGGGGACATTTGCTCACTATAGTACTTCTTTGAATGTCACATATTAGCTTCCAAAATACAGACATACCTTGTTTTACTGCATGTCACTTTATTGTTGTAAGGTAAGTGGAGACAGTCTGGCTTCCTCGCCCAGGTGTCTGGGCAACTAGGGGGAGCAGTGTTCCCATAGCCTTGGAAGGGCCTGGTAACCAGTGCTCTCATAACCTTGAGAATGGGTCTAATAAACAGTTCCCATAACATGAAGTGGGCTCGCATGCACAGAATTATGTTATGTTATGCAATGTTCTGGCAGTTTTCCAGCTTTGTTCCCCTCTAGTATGTAAACAGGTAGAGACTTCCTGCTGGGAGCAATGATGATGAGAGACGCACAGGGGACAGGTGCCACAATGGGTGCCACACTGGGGAGCAGGGGCCACGACATGGGATATGCAGATAGACATGCAGCTTCAGAGTGCGTGGCTTGCCCACCCGTGAATAAAGGCATGCCGGACATCCCAACGACTCCATGAATATTTTTTCTTCTCCATGAATATCATGAACCCACCTGGCCTTGAAGGTTGGCAACACAATTGTGCTTTGCCAATATTGTGTTTTTTACAAATTGAAGGGTTATGGCAACTGTGTGTTGAACAAGATTATCAGTGTCATTTTTCCAACAGCACTTGCTTACTTTGTGTCTCTGTGTGACATTTTGATAATTCTCACAATATTTTGAAATTTTTCATCATTATTATATTTGCTATGGTGACCTGTGATCAATGATCTTTGATGTTACCACTGTGATTGCTTTGAGGCGACAAACCGTGCCCATGTACTACAGCAAACCTAACTGATAAATGTTGTATGTATTCTGACTACTCTAATGACATGCTGTTCCCCCAACTCTCTCTCATTCCTGTGGCATTTCTATTCCCTGAGACACAACACCATTACAGTTAGACTAGTTAACCTCCCTACAGTGGCCTCTACAAGTTCACATGAAAGAAAAAGTCACACATCTCTCACTTTAAATCAAAGTCTGGAGATGATGAAGCTTAGCAAGGAAGGCATATTGTAAGCCAACATAAGCCAAAGCTATGCTTCCTGCACTAAACAGCCAAACTGTGAATGTAAAGGCAAAGTTTCTTTTTTTAAACTATTTTTTAAAGTTTTTATTTATTTATTTTTAGAGAGAGAAGGGAGGGAGAGAGAGAGAGAGAGAAAGAGAGAGAAACATCAATGTGTGGTTGCTGGGGGTTATGGCCTGCAACCCAGGAATGTACCCTAGCTGGGAATTGAACCTGTGACACTTCAATTCGCAGCCCGTGCTCAATCCACTGAGCTACGCCAGCCAGGGCCCAAAGTTTCTTTTTTTTAAAGGAAAATTTATTGATGGAAGTTAAAAGTGCTACTCCAGTGAACACATGAGTGATCAGAAAGCAAAATGGTCTCATTGCTGATAGGAAGAAAGTTGTAATGGTCTTGATACAAGATCAAACCAGCCACAACATTCCTTTAATCCAAAGTCTAACCAAAGGTGAGGCCATCATTTTGTTCACTTCTTTAAAGGCCAAGAGAGGTGAGGAAGCTGTAGAAGAAAAGTATGAAACTTGCAGAGGTTGGTTTATGAGGTTTAAGAAAAGTAGCTGCTTCTGTACCATAAACATGCAAGGAGAAGCAGCAAGTGCTGATGTAGAAGTGGCAGCAAGTCTTCCAGAAGATCTAGTTAACATAATTAATGAAGGTGCCTACATTAAACAACAGATTTTCAATGTACACTAAATGCCTTTTTTTGAAAGAAGACACAATCTTGGACTTTCATAGCTAGAGCAAAGTCAATGTCTGGCTTCAAAGCCTCAAAAACAGGCTGACTCTCTTCTTAGGGACTAATGCAGCTTTGACTTTAAGTTAAAGCCAGAGCTTTACCTCTGTGATTTTCAACCAGTGTGCCACAAGAAGTTTTAAAACATGCAATACCTGACAATTTAATCAAGAACACTGACCTTTTCCCCCTTAGATTGTCAAATTAAAAAAAAAAAAATGGCAACAGCCTACACAATAGCCATCCAATATGAATGAATCAAAATTATACCTATTGTTTGTCACATTGGCAAAAATATATTTTTGATGTGCAACAGAATTTTTGTAAAGTTTATGTGTGCCAAGAGATGAAAAAGTTTGAAAATCCTGCTTTAATTAATCATAGGTGCATTAAGAATGATGTTAAATCTACTCTGCCTTTGTTCTGTGAATGAAACAACAAAAGGTGGATGGCAGCACATCTGTTTACAACATGGTTTACTGAATGTTCGAAGCCCACTGCTGAGACATAGGGCTCAAAAAATAGGGTTTTTTTCCAACATATTACTGCTCTTTGACAACTTGCCTGGACTATGAAGAGCTGGGATGAAGATACAGAACGAGATCCATGTTGTTTTCATGCCTGCTAACACAACATCCATTCTGCAGCCCATGGATCAAAGAAGAATTTTGACTTTTGATTGTTATTATGTAGAATACATTCTGTAATGCTCTAACTGCCATAAACAGTGATTCTTCTAATGGAATGGGCAAAATAAATGAAAACCTTCAAATTTCACTATTCTAGATGCCATTAAGAAGATTTGTGATTTATGCAAAGATCAAAATAGCAATTTTAACAGGAATTTGGAAGAAATTGATTCTGATAGGGGACTCAAGACTTGGAAAATTTTAGCTTAAGGTAAAAAGTTATGTCTAGCAAGTAATGTGTATGTTAAGCTTTTGTTTCAGAAACTACAGATAAGGCCCATCCTGGCTCCTGGGAAAAGCAGCTGACCTCCTGGGGCATTGGCTAGAGATTACCACTGCCTAGAGATTACAGCCTGGGGACACCCCCCTCTTGGGAACAGCTAACTTCAGGGAACAGGAATTCTGCAGCTTCCCTCACCTAATCCTTCCTGAATTTCAAAGCCCTCACCACACCTTGTTTGTCCTCCCCCACCCACTTATAGAAGATCTGGCCAGGAAAGAAAAGGGAAGATGGTTTGTTAGGGTATGAACCTACCATCTTGTATTGCTGGACATGTGAATAAAGTGCCTATAAAAGATTCAATCACTGTCATTGCTTATTGGATTTGGTAGTGACAGGCAGCCCAAATGCCAGAGTCTTTTCTGGTTACAATTCTATTCCTCATGGATGAATATTAGGGTTTCACATCTTTAGTGGGAAAAGTAACTGCAGATGTGGTAGAAATAGCAAGAGATCTAAAACTAAAAGTTGGTCATGATGATGTGACTGAATTATTGCATGTCATGATAAAATTTTAATAATGAGGTGTTGTTTCTTATGGATGAACAAAAAGAAAGTGGTTTCTTGAGATGGAGTCTACTCTTAGCAAAGATGTTATGAAAAACTTGAAATGACAACAACAGATTTACAATATCACATAAATTTAGTTGATAAAGCAGTGAAAGAGTTTGAGAGAATCAATTTTGATTTTGAAGGAAGTCTTATAGATAAAATGTTAACAAATAGCACCACATGTTACAGAGAAATTATTTGTGAAATTAAGAGTCAATACATGTGGCAAACTTTATTTTTTATTTATTTTTAGAAATTACAACTCTCCAACTTTTAGCAAACACCACACTGACCAATCAGCAAACATCATCACTGATGCAAAACCCTGCAGCAGCAAAGAGTGCATGGTTTGCTAAAGGCTCATATGATGTAATTTTTTTAGTGATAAATTATTTTTTAATTAAAGTGTGTACTGTGGTTATCTTAGAAATAATGCTATTACACACTTAACAGGCTACATGGAGGGCTGTCTAACCTCTTGGCATCTCTCAGCCACACTGGAAGAAGAAGAGTTGTCTTGGACCACACAGTAAATACACTGTGACACATAATCACAAAAAAAAATCTCATGTTTTAAGTAAACTTACAATTTTGTGTTGGGCCTCATTCATAGCCATCTTGAGCTACATGCAGCCCACAGACCTCAGGTTGGACATGCCTGGACTACTATGTAGTATAAACCTAACTTCTATGTGCACTAGGAAGCCAAAAAGTCTGTGTGGTTTATTTTATTGTGGTACTCCCAGTTTCACAACTGAACCTGCAATATCTCTGAGGTATGCCTGTAACTATACTTACGTAGGTTTTAAATTATCTTTACTTCCAAAGATAATTTATTAAAGGAAACCAAACTTAAGGTTCTTTTGAAATCATCTTCCTCTTCAGATTTCCATTTCTCATTACTATTCTATTGATTATATTTTCCTAAGCTCAATGTCAGAGTCATGTTTGGTCTACTACCCTTAATAGCTGAGTTGATTTTTCTCTGTATCTGTCCTGAGTTTCTTTAACATGAGGCTGTGGCCAATTTTGTGTTCAGTGCCTAGGAATTAAAATAAACTGTGTCCAAAGAACTTAAGCATATAAAATTGTCCTCTGAGAATTAAAAGCTACAAGCTAAATCTTTAAAAGTAGGTATGCCAAGACAACTAAAATTGACTGAATTGCTTGTGTGCTTAATTCCCAGGCAACTGAGAGTTAATCATGACCACTACTTGAAAGTATTAACATGCCCTGAAAGGCGTGGGTCCATAAGAAGGTGAGATTGCAACACTGTCATACTTTTGGACCATTTGAATTTCTAATAGTGTCATGTCGTAGCAGCATTTAATAAGCCTGACTAAGAATCATCAGATACTAGAGAATGGCACTTTGATTTATTATTTATATTAATTTGAACCCCCAATCCAAACTAGTATTTTTCATAATTTAAAAAATGGATAAGATTAAATGGCTCTTGTCTGTTTAATATAAAAGATTCCTCAAAGGTTATAGTTTTATTACTGAACGAAAACGGGATTTCAACTGCCTGCTGCCACAAAAAGCAAACTCTAGAGGCAGAGGCTGGTGAGAAAGGAAAGAGTTTTTCATTTGGATACTGAACAATCTAGGAGAATGGGGGTGGACACTCCCTGTCTCAAAGCTGATCTCCTCTGCAAAACTCAGACAAAACCCAGCCATCCTCAGCAAGACCAAACCAAAGGCAGTGCGCAGAATTCCTGTTCCATTTTAAAGTAACATCCTTTGGAGCCTGAGGTAGCTGCTAAGTGGTAATATAGGTAGTTTAGCTTGTTTCCACCTACTGTCTGGCTTCAGGCTCACTCCTAGAGACTGTGCGTGGAGCTGGCACAGCCATGGCCATGCGACTACTAGGGCTGTAAGTTCCCATGCTGCAGTGCTAGAGAACATGAAAACACACCAGTGAATTCTCTACCAGGTCAGTGAGAGAGAGAGAGAGAGAGAGAGAGAGAGAGAGAGAGAGAGCGCCTCCTAGAGGCCATGGGCCACATGACTGCTAAGGCCATGTGGCTCAAGAAGAAGACAGGCCACTGTACCATCTGAGAACAGGTCCTGAGCAGCGAGTGACAAGGAGAGAGAGAGAGTTTCTTCATTCCTCTGGATTTATATTAGCTTTGGGTGAAGGATGGGTCTGGTGCTTTTTCAGAATCACCAATTAACTTCACAAACTTTTGTGCATTTTGAGTGGGTCCACCTCCCAATCAATCCCTTCTTTTTCCAAAACTAGACTGACAGGCCCCTTTGGTCCAGCACCTCCCCTCCTGGCAGTCTGACCTCTATTGTAATGTGTCTGCCTTCCCTTGGTCGCACCCCAATCTGGCACCACGAGGGGGTAGGAGGGCCATTATCCCCTCATCAATGATCTTGCTGGCTTTTTGCACACTCAGTGTAAGAACCTCCCCTTGCTGCCATCATGGCCAATGGGGGAGACTCTCGTGGCACTCTGTCAGCTCCACACCCCCCCATGCCTAGTCCCTGCATGCAGGGAGTTGTCCCATTCAGTGCAGACCCACTGAAAAAGGAACCCTAGAAGCCCCACATAGCCACTCAGGCAGTCTCTACTCTCATAATGATTATTCAACTTCATATTTTCAAAACATGTTTCTTCAAGGAGAGAATCTTAGAATTGATTTACTACAGGTCTTTAACTTGAAGCAAGATTATAATGAACTTTTGACTGTTTACTTCTTTCAATTTAAGGCCAAACAATCTTGCCTGACCATGAGCCCTCTAGTGTTGCCCATTCTTATTTACAGCAACCAGCTTATATTTTTAACATATCCCTTATATATCACTTCTTTGACTAAAAGATTACAGGTTCACTGTTGTCTATCTCAACAGTAGACACCAGTAGCACATAAATCATACCTCAAGCCATTCTCTGAACTGAGGTTTCAGTACAAACATTCTACACCAGATACATGGGATCTATTCACTCACAAAAGGTCTGTATTTTCCCCCCACTAGTCCTTCTCCATGCTTTTATCTCTACTTTTTTATACCACTTTCATCTGTAAATCACAGCATAAATTCTGGCTATAATATATTCCTAATACTTTCAATCATAATTAATCTCTTCTCAAGATACATTAATTCATTAAGATACTTAACTATGGTAATGTGTTGCATAATGAGATTTTAGTTATTGATGGACCACATGTATAACAGTGGTCCCATAATATAATGGAGCTGAAAAATCCTATCACCTAGTAACATTCTAGCCATTATAATATTACAACATATGCATTCTTCTCATTTGTGGTGATACTGGTGTAACAAATGGATGGCACAGCCAGTCATATAAAATTGTGTAAAATTTCATAGTGAATGGTGTAACAGAAACTTTACAGACTTCAACAAGATCCTTAAAAAGTTTGAAAACATGGACTACAACACCAAAAGGTTTTCATTAACAGAAAGGAATGCTCTTAATGCATTATCTGCTTACAAGCAAATCTATGATTAAAAAAATAAACAAACCCAGCAAAATATCATGGACAAAAAGTCCATATGTTTTTATTCTGTAAAATAAAAAACACTTTCCATTTTCACCAGTAACTGTATTGATTTGGATATACTGCATATGTCAGCTGTCTTCTGTAGAATGTCAATTGTTCTCAGCTAATGTCTCAATTTGATCCCTATCACCTTCAACTGGTCTACACAACCATGGAGCATTGTCCAGAGAGAAATCTCCAGCATAAAACTTCACAATCTACTTTTCAATGTTCTATCAGTCACAGCACCTTCTCCATACACTGCACAAATCTTTTGTTGTGTTTCAATTGTGGTTTTACCTTTCTTGAAATAATAAAGTATAATATGCCAAAAAATGTTGCATATTTTCTTCCATCTTCAATATTAAAATGGGTACACAAAAATTCACCAATTATTTGATGTTTCTTTTAAATGACAGCTGTCATAATACAATCTAACAAAATTGTTTCAAGTGAAGTTAAAGATAGCTAAGTGCTAATAGAGCCATTGTATGAAAAAAAAACACAAATGAACTTTTTGGCCTACACAATATTTCTGAAAAATGTGACATCTCCTCACAAAAAGCCTCAGATAGGTCCTTTAGGAGTTGTTCCAGAAAAGGCATCATTATCATAGGAGATGGCAGCTCCATGCATCTTATTCCCTTTGAAGATCCCCCAGTGGGATAAAATGTAAAGGTGGAAGACAGTGATAATTATGAACATGGCCCTGCATAGGCCTATGCTAATCTGTGTGTTTCTGTCTTAGATTTTAACAAAAAAGTTTTAAAAGTAAAAATAAATAAGTAATAGATAAATAGAATAAAAACCTTATAGAATAAAATATAAGGAAAGAAAATATTTTCATACAGCTGTACATGTTTGTGTTTTTAAATAAATGTTATTACAAGAGTCAAAAGTTTTAAAAAATTAAAACATTTATAAAATGAAAATGTTACAGTGAGCTAAGGTTAATTTATTATTCATGAAAGATTTAAAAATTAATTTAGTGTAGCCTAATCATACATTTTTTATAAAGTCTCTAGTTGTATAGAACAAAGTTCTATACTTCACACTCAGTCACCACTCACTCACTGACTCACCTGGGCAAATTCTAGTCCCACCAGTTCTATTACAGAGTAAGTACCCTATATATATGTATCATTTAGTATCTTTCGTACTGTATTTTTACTGCACTTTTACTATGTTATAGAAGTTTAGGTACACAAATACCATAGTGTTACCATTGCTGGCAGTATGCAGTACAGTAGTAACATGCTGTGGCTCTACCATACAGCCTAGGCGTGCAGTAGGCTGCATCATCTAAGTTTGTGTACGTGCACTCTATGGTGTCTACACATTGATGAAATAGCCTAACAACTCATTCCTCAGAACATATTCCTGCCATTCAACAGCTCATGACTAATATTTATTGAAGATCTAATATATATCATATAGTATTCTAAGCACTACGGATAAAATTCATACCTTTGCAGAGGCCATATTCCAGTGAGGACAATAAAAAACTAAAATGTAAACAAAATAGTAAATAATATAATTTTGGAATCTAAAAAGTTCTAAGATGAAACAAAGTACAGAAAACAGAGTTGAGGGAGGAAGTAGAGGGGTGTGTTTTCTGTAGGACGTGATGAACGCCATCCTGAGCAGGTGGTGTCTGAGCAGAGAGTGGAGGAAAGTAAGGAAATCTGCAATTGGACTTTTAGAAAAACAAGTTCAGCTATAAATTAGAGCAAATGTACAGGCCTGTTGGTGGAAATGAGCTTGACAGGTTCCAGGCAATTCAGATTTAACTTAATTACTATATACTATTCTTAATAAATAAATCAGCTACTATAACAATGAAATATCACAGATTATTCAGTGGAAAACATAAATCTATATCTTTAGGAAACTGACACAATAATTTGCTGAACAGACACTGTGACAGCTTTGACAATTTTTGTAAATAATAATAACCTTTAATGAAAACATTTTGAGGCTTGTGTTTTATCTTATGCATGGCATATCAGGCTTTTCTAAATCTAACTGACCTCTCTTATGCCCTGAATATCACAAGAGAATTTTTAAACAGGGTCTGCTGGTCTTGAGTGGTATCTTTTTATTAAAGAAAACTTATATGGATGAAGAGGCAGAGGTGTGAATGCTCCCTTCATTCCCTCCCTACATGTAGACTTAATAAATTACAAAATACTATTTAAAAGTTTAAGTCTATCACTTTATTTTATTATAAATAAAATAATAAAGTAAACCTTGTATTATACTCAGTTATGGAAGTACATCTCTCCATGGAGTCATGAACTTCCTGAGATCAGTGGCTATGTTTCATTTATCTGGTATCTTGCTCCCTTATTTTACATAGTATCTTGCAGAAGAGTTATTCTTAATAACTATTTATTGAATAAATGAAAGTATATATAAATATATATGTATCTTTCTGTAAGGAAAGGCTTTACTACATTATAGATTCTAAATTATCTCCTTTTTGTAAAAGATAATTAATAGTAAGTAGTATTTTAAAGGCTGTATTGTTTATTACTGTTGACTCAGAATCTACCAGTCTTCCCCTATAATAGGCTAACAAGTACATGTTGAATATTGAACAAAATTTCTCCACCTATTTAACCAAACAGATATTGGTATTCAAAGCAATTAACTCATGAGTCCATTTGTTTTTTCACATGATTCAACCCTTGCCCAAAACATTTTTTGAAGAAAAAAAATAACTTCTGAATACGATAACAGGTTTCTCAACAAAGTCATATTGGCTTCCTTATAAATATATACATCTGATCATTGACTTGTCAGAGCCACTATCTCTGAATTCCAAAAAAAAAAAAACTTTCTGCTGTGGCAGAATACTATAATAAAGTAGTATTTGAGGAAGTGTTCAGACTTAAATAGAAATATGTTTACTTGATATTAAATTCATATTTTAGAAACAATTAACAATACATTAATGAGGAAATCAGCTTCTCTGTAATACATTGTAGCTGTCAGGAGAAAAGAAGTTTCAACAAAATTATTGAACCCAAATATCTGACTAAATAAGATAACTGTTTTAAAATATGTATTATTAGCACAGGTTTCTAATAGTCTTTCTGATCTTTACTAATTCAAGGTTCATTGTCCTTTATCTGAGGAGTTATCACAAGCCATGTTCTCCTTTCCCCTAGAATCACAAAGCCTTGTTTCCCAATCACAGGGTGGCAGCTGGGAAAGCCGTCAGGTTGCACTCATGTATAAATATTAAAAGCCTGTAATCTTGATGAACTAGAGAACTAGGGTATATTTATCTCCTTCCTGAAATGCAGTTCTTAATCATGGCAATGTGCAACATATTTGTTTTTTTTTCAATTCTGCATCTGTAGCCTTTAATTCTTTCATAAAATCTAAGCTCAGATATCATATTATCAACACATAATATATTCTAATGTATACATGAGGTCTCACTGTCAATAATATCTCAAGGGTCATTATCAATTCTCAATTATCTAATTTATGTATGACAACCAAGCACGCCCACAATTGTCGCCTCTTTCCTCTACCAGAGGTTTTTCACTCAGATAACAATTCGTGGGGAGCTTAGTCCAGGGACTCGTTTCCCTTCCACAGTGACTGCGTTCACTGTCGCAGCTGGAGCTGAAGCCATGTACTTTGGGGCACACTTTTCTTGATCCAGTTCTGTTTTTGCCCTTGGCAATATCAGCAGCTGTGATTATTGTATCTACCCCCAGATGACAGAACTTAGCATTTCATTTTGGGGGAAAAAAAGGCAATGAAAAGGGATAGAAGGCTTAGAATTTATATAATGTTTATGACATCCACAAGTACCACACAGCTAAAAAAAAAAATCTGAACCCTGCCTGCCTGGGGTAGAGGAGGCTGTCCTTCAGGCAACAGTGCATTAACAATTCTTTTTCTCCCCCAGTAATTTGAGTCAGATGGGGAAAAAAAGGTTGCAATTACTTCAAATCTCTTTCCAAGCTCAGTCCTGCTGAATGCTTTGTTGGTATTCTTCTCATGATACTCTTTGTTGCTTATTCCTTTCCAGATCAAGGAAAAATCAATGCTTAAAAACAATTTTTTTCAAGATTGACATTTGTTCTGTAATCCAAAACAAAATCATTAAAAATCTGACATATCATCCAAAAAGAGAAAGGCTATTTTCTCTAAAATCTTAAGTTATTTGTTTCCTTAGTTAGTGGATAACCTAATATAAGTTCACATACATTAACCACATTGGTTTCTAAATAATGTAAAAAGTTGTACAATTTAAAGTAAAAACCGTTTTCATACAACAAAAATGCTGCATCTCCAGATCACAATGTAACTGCAGCACATTTAATACTGAGCTCTAACAGCGCTAGGAACAAGGGTTCAACAGTGAAGGTAGCTTTTCATTTTATCATTTTAGCTGTATCCTTCACTCTTTTACACAAAATCCACCAGCATCTTTTCCTGGATTGTATTTTTGGAAAAAGTTGATCTTTAAAAGCTTGAAATGACTGAAATATGCTGTTAGATCTCTCAGTAAAAGGGGATGCTGTGAAGCAGGTAAATACACACCTGTGCAGAAGTGTGCCACCGCCCTAAAGTCCTAAACACACATTAAAAACTCTAGTTTAGCTCATAATGCTAAACCAGTTTATGTGGAGGCTCATTATTTGCAATGACAGATATGATTTCAGAAAATGTTTGTTTTTATTCATGCGGAATCCACTCACCAGCATCGCAGGCCCTGAGGAGGCCATGGCTGTTTCCCACTTCTATGTGGGTACACACAATCTGACCCACTGCAAATGAGCTGTTAAAAATGTTCCCAAGCTCTGTCTGCCACTCTGGAGATAGCTTAGTGAGAATAAGAATTTGACATGTTAGCTACAGGTCAACTGGAGAGCAAGAGCCAAGAGGTGAAATCATTAAGTCCTTCCTCCATCTTTTGATACTTCTTGACGGTCTGCTGAGCACCTTCAAGGGCAAAGGACAGCAGGGCTGCAGCAGCCCAGCCAGCACCATGCTGATACCTGAGAGAGCAATGTGAAGTGGGGGAGGGGGGAGCTCCTCCAGCCACTGAACTTTTCAGGGTTTTTATGCAAAAAGAGAAACCAAAATATGCTGCTTTTTCTCAGCTTCGTTTGATGCTGTAGAACATTTCACCCCACCCAGCCAGAGTTACAGTTGCTATAATCACAATGGCTTCTTACATGAAAATTGTGTCCTTTAATGACTAGGTTATACTCACAAGGATTGTTTTCTTTATCTTGTGAGCATAAGCAACATTGTGTCTAGCATAGACTAAAGTGTTAAAGTTTCTTAAAGACTCAATTGTTGTTCCATCTTAAAAGAAAATTAAGTATTTGGAAGCTAAAATATCTTTAATTCCTACATCGGTGTTTATTTGCTCTTTGACTACAGGATACATGGTTTGTCCAGAAAATGTCCAGCCATTGTTAATATAATGAGAATCATTTGTGTGACATCGATGTAACCTGGCAACCAAGGAGAGTGGACTGGAATGTGCATGCATGAACAATGATGACTTCACTGTACTAGTCAGTGGGGGTGGCAGACACTGCTGAGTGAGCATGTGCACTGTGTGGCCATCACATTCAAAATGACTGAGAGAACAGAGAAATGAATCAGCATCAGAGTTTTTTTTAAACTTGAACATTCCTCCATGGAAACTATTTGGATGATTCAGAAGGCCACAACTATGGGCAACTGGTGATTGGCAGCTTCCTCACAAAAACAGACCCATTTATGCATCACCTTTTATGCAGTTTTTGGTGAAACATCAAATCACCCAGGTGACCTGACCCCCCACAGTCCAGATTTGGTGATCTGTGACATTTGGCTTTTCCCCAAACTAAAATCACCTTTGAAAGGGAAGAGATTTCAGACCATTAATGAGATTCAGGAAAATAGGACAGGGCAGCTGATGGTAATTGGGAGAACTGTGAGGTCCCAAGGTGCCTATTTTGAAGGAGACTGAGGAGTCATTGTCCTATGTACAATGTTACTTGCACATTGTATCTTCTTTAATAAATGTCTCTTGTTCATGTTACATGGCTGGATGCCTTCTGGACAGACCTCTTATGTGTGAATAACTGGTTTACACAATAGTCTGAATTATGGGCTTTAGGGAGTGAGGTGGTATAAACATCAAGCATCTTATGTTTCCCAATCACAATTTGCAACTACACCGTGCTAATGTCATTAATCTGCTCAAAACCCTGTAACAGATTAAATGCCAACACTCTTATAATCGCCTAAAATGACTCTTTCATCTCAGTCTGTAACCAAACAAAAAAAAAACAGGGATTCTGCTGCCTGTCACAACAAAATCCAAATTTGTGATGCAGATGCTATTTCAAAAAGAAAGAGGCTTTATTCAAGGTGATCTGGGAGAATGGTGAGCTTCATGTCAAAGCCTATCTCCTCAGCAAAACCACGGCGAAAGTCCAATAATCCTCAGTAGGACCAAGTTTGACAAAAGCCTGGTCTTTTGTGTCTGGAGTTCCTGCTTCACATTAAAGTACAGTGTTTTGGAGGCTGCGGGAGGCTGCTAAATGCTCAAAGTCTCCACCCAGGTGGCTTAGCTTGTTTCTGGCTATAGTACATGTCAGGCTGTAACAGGGTGCAGCCAAGTGCAGGGCCCAAACAGGGATTTGTAATAGGGTCCAGAACTCGGTGTCCAGGAAATATTTATATATATATATATATGTGTGTGTGTGTGTGTGTGTGTGTGTGTGTGTGTGTGTGTATACACACACACACACACACACACACATATATATAAATATTTACACATATATATGATGTCCTTACCCCCACAAGTTTGAGCTGGAGGATGGAACACATGGAGCGGGGCCATTGAGAGTTGTTTTGAATAGCAACAGTTTTTCAGATAACCTATAGAATAGTCATTTAACATATTTATAACTTTAAATGGGTTCATAGATATGTTAAATAGGTATGGCCGTGTTTTGAGCCAGAGGGATGGGAATGACTTCAACCCATGATGCAACTGGGAGGCAGCTCCCCCTGGTTACAGGGCCTGAGTGAGAGCTTGGAGATATTTGGCTCCATACCACAGGGCCACACCTGCCCAGACTTACTATGGCAGCCCAGTAATTCTGGAAAAAATACAGGAATGCTGGCAGCTGTAACCAATTGTGGGAGGAGTTGGAAATGGTGTGACAGAGGAAGATTGGCACTGGGATTTAAACCCAGGTGCAGCAGACATACAGGATCTTTTGGGGACCATGCAGCTTGGGCAGAGAAGAACCATAGACTTCTATTTCTTTTTCTGAGATATGGTGCCAGATTGGGCAGAGGGGGAAGGAAGGACTGTGCATTTGTGGATATTCTAAAGGACTTTAGGACCTCAATGAAGACATTATTACTCTTAAGTTTGTATAACTTTTTAAATAAATAATCCCTTTCCTTATCACCAATCTCTGGCATTGAGAGACATCTTTCCCTGGTGGCAGGCAAGGAAAACCTATTATGGGGTGGGGAACCCCTGGAGCACAAGGGATATCATTCACCCCCCTCTCTCTGTTCTGTAATAAGGTTCCCTCCTAGCATCCATATGTATAGCCAGTATGGTCATGGGATGCATGATCATGTGGTCCTAGCAAGAGATCATGCAAGTGCACAGGTAAGAGCATCACTGAGTGGTCAAGGGAGAAAGGCTCCTTTCTGAAGGCCATGGACCAGTGCACCGTGCAAGTCCAGGTCAGGAACCAGAGCAATTTACCAGCCATAGTGAGAGCGTCCTTATTCCCGTGGGATTATATTAGCATGAGTGAGGGACAGACCAGGTTCTTTCTCAAAATAACCAATCAATTTTGCAAACTTTTGAGAGTTTTGGGTGGGTCCACCTCCCAACCAGGCTAAATCCCTTCTTTTACCAGGCTGAAACATCATCAGCACCTCCCCCTGCACCATTTTGACTATTGCATGTGTCTGCCTTCTGCTGGCACCATCCCCAGTGTGGTACCAAAAGGTGAGAGGGCTTTGTCCTATCCAATTATCTTGGTAGCTTTTTGTGCTCAGCCCCTATTCATTGACATTTCTAGCTTTCCATGTGCTCAGTGTCAGAACCTCCCCATGCCACCAGCTTGGCCAATGGGGAAGACTTTCTGGTGGTCTGGACAGACTGTCTACCAGTAACAAACCCTCCCCTCTTTGCTTTGCTGCTTGTCTACTCTCCTCTCCCACAACTATCTTTTGGAACTCCTTGTTCTCAATTAAACATGATAGTCATGCATGTTTCATAAGATTTGGCTCAACCATTTACTCTTCCTGGAATGTTCATTGTTTGACTAATTCTGTTTGTCCTTAAATTCCATCCTCTCATTGAAGTTCACCCTGACTACGCTATTTAAAAATGACTTCTCTTCCCATCAAATACTTAATTTCCCTCACCTTGCACTATTTTTTATTGGCCATAACGCTTTTCACCTTCTAAGGTGTATAATGCAACTTACTTAATTTTATATTTACTATTTATTATCTGTCTTCTGTCACTGTGATCCATCCAAATCACCCAGAAAAGTTCAGTGTATAACATGTGCTCAACAAATGCTTGAATGATTCCTCTTGTCCTTTAAGGTTATGTTTGGCAAATGCCTTAATTTCCAAGTAACTTTTCAGTAAAACAGATAATCAAGCCAACTTAATGCATTTTAAAATTTCAATATTATCTTCTTCCTTATATCCAAAGTTTGCTATGCTTCAGCCTAAGAGATTTTTTAAAAATTTATTATTTTAGAGAGAGGGGAAGGGAGGGAGAAAAAGGAGGGAAAGAAACTTCGATGTGAGAGAGAAATTTCAATCTCTCATCATATGCACCCTGACTGAGGACCAAACTCATAACCCAGTCATACGCCCAGACCAAGAATTAAACCAGCAATCTCTTGCTTTGTGGGATGATGCCCAACCATCTGAGCCACACTGGTTAGGGCCAGCCTAAGAAATTCTGATTGAGGGCATGGTAGGTTATTTTCACTCCAGTGATAGCCAGATTTTTTGTTTGTTTTGTTAGTTGCTTTTATTCTTGGGTATTTTATTCTTTTTCATTCAAAAAGAGACAGTTTTATGGGTCAACTTTGTTAAGCTATAGTCACCAATTATTCAATAAGATGTGAATCTAGGTGTTGTTATGAATGTACTTTATAGATATGATTAAAGTATATCCTCAGTTTAATTAAGCAAAATTATCCTGGATAATCTGGATGTGCCTGATTCAATCCACTTAAATGCCTCACAAGGAGAACTGAGGCTTCCTTTTAAAAGAACTATGACTTGTGGAGAGCAGTTTCAGGCTGTGCCTATTTCTTTCAATCTACACTTCCAGACAGCCTGACCTCCAGATTTCAGCATTGCCTCATTGTTTAAGCCAATTCCTTCCATTAAACCTCTTAATGCATACCTCAAACCTGTTCTATTTCTCTGGTATAGCACTGACAGATGCACCTCCAATATAACTGACCTCCTTAAATGTGTTGAGGGTGCTGGAGCAGAAATCAAGGAAAAAGGGGAACCCTTTTTTTTCTTTTTTAGAAACCTGCTAGGTGTTGTGGTCTTATTTGACTCACACTCACTTGCTATTGATACATAACCAGTGAAGCAGACTTGATAGTCACTTGCTGCATAGAGCACAGAAAAGAGCTTCTGGGTGTGCTGCAGAGATGTCCCTTCTGCATAATGCCCAGAAAGAGAGGTGTGACCTGGTTTGACATTTCTAGACCACTTCACTACCCTCAACAAGTATCTGTTTCATAGTCTCTTGATTATGGGTTTTCCTCACCTGGAAGTCTTTCCTCTTGGGTGAGGTCCTGCAGGATGGTTCAGGCCTTAGTATTTTGGTGCCAGCACCTTAAGTTCATACATCTTTGACTCATCACTTTGTGGGAGGTCACACTGATACTCTCTTTACCCTATCATCTTTCTGCAGTCTTTTTCTACTCAAATATACACAGAGAAAATCACAAGTTTTCTATCAAAATCCAGCTTGAGAACATGTTACTAATCTATCCATTCCTCACAGCCAATATCGATCTTCATGAGGGATTTTCTTGTCAACCTACTTATATGGCATAGAGTGGGGTGGCAGGGAGAAAGCACATAGAGGAAAGAGAAAAGCCACAGCAATTCCCCTAGAGACCAGTGATTCCTAACTCTCACTGTTACTAAACACATAGTGCCCAGAATAAGAATACATAGACTAGGGATGGAAAGTCATGGTAATTATGAAATAATATTAGGGTCAATTCTGCCCTCTCTTAGTAAATCATGAAGAGATATGCAGCTGGTGTGGTGTTGGGGCTCACTTTAGAATATGGCCAATTGGTGCCATTTGTATTCAAGTATAACTCACTAGCTCAATTTCCATGTAACAAGAAAAGTCTCACTCAGGATCTTATTGCAAAATTCATTCATAATTGAGCCTTGGCTGGCGTAGCTCAGTGGATTGAGCGCAGGCTGGGAACCAAAGTGTCCCAGGTTCTATTCCCAGCCAGGGTACATTCCTGGGTTGCAGGCCATAACCCCCAGCAACTGCACATTGATGTTTCCCTCTCTCTCTCTCTCTCTCTCTCTCCCCCTCCCTCCCTCCCTCCCTTCCCTCTCTAAAAATAAATAAATAAAATATTTAAAAAAATTCATTCATAATTAAAGAAGAAATTCTACTATATGCTACAACATACATAAGACTTGAAACCATTATGCTATGTAAAATAGACCAGACAGGAAGAGGCAAATAATATATAATTCCATTTAAATCAAGTACATAGAATAGTTAAATTCATAGAGATACAAAGCAAAATTGTGACTTCCAAAGGCTCAGGGAGGAGAGGAATAGACTGTTATTGTTTAGTGGATACAGAGTTTCTGTTTGGGATGATGAAAAAGTTCTGGAAATGAATTATAGTGACGGCAGCACAAAAATGTGAATGCACTTAATACTACTGAACCATACATTTAAAATGTTAAAATTTTATGCTACATGTATTTCAACAAAAGATAGCAGAGAGAGAGAAAGAATGAGAGAGATGCCAGAGAGAGAGACAGGGAGGAAGAGAAAGAGAGTGGGAGGGAGGAGAAGGGGAAAGAGAAAGAGAGGGAGAGAATCATTATAAGGACTTAACTCCTTTGAAATTCAATACCTTGTTTAGTGTTTTAAGATTCATACTATAAACTGAGAAGATTCCACAGGAATTGAGCTTTCTGTGTATCCAGCAGAAATAATCATTATTAGCTGTGAATATTTGAACTGTTAAAGATACTATGTGCTACATATGTAAATATATAGTGTTTGTGGAATTAAAAATAAATAAATGAAAGATTCGTCCATTAAGAACCTAAGGACCTAATTTTGGACAATGCATTACTTTCCTGTGGCTACTGTAATAAATGACCACAAATTGGGTAGCTTGAAACAACAGAAATTTATTCTCTCACAGTCCCGAAGACCAGAAGTCTGAAAACAAACCATTGGCAGGGTTACCCTCCCTACAGAGGCTCTAGGAGAAAATCTGTGTCCTGCCTCTTCCAGCTTCAGGTGGTGGCCTGTGTTCTGGGGTTGGTGCCTCCATCACCTTCTATGTGTACAATTTCCTCTGTGTATCTCTCTCATGAGGAAATTTGCATGAAATTTAGGGCTAACCAGGTAATCTAAGATTATTTCTTCATCTCAAGATCCTCAATTTATGTATACCTACAAAGACCCTTTTCCCAAATAAATCAGCAATCACACATCCTAGGGATTAGTATATAGATATACCTTTGGCAGGGGCACCATGTAGTCCATTACAGGTGATGATGTATAGATTATATTTATATATTTAATATAAAATTATTTATTTATAAGTAACATGTGGGAAAATATCATTGAAATTATCTTTGAATTGGACTCTTGGTTTCTTCCCATTGCCCTCTTATTATCTCTTATCAATATAACAGAGAGTCTGATTCTTTTAAAACATAAGTGAAAACCTGTCACTTTTTTGCAGAAAACCCTTCAGCAATGCCCATCCTCTCCCACTTCCAGTCTCATAAAGCATGAACCGCAGGTGCTGGTGTGTGCCCCCCAGGCCCCACAACTTCTGCTGTTTCCCAGCTCTTTATCTTTTCTGGCCTCATTTCTCAACACTCTGAACCTCATCCAATGTGCCACAGCTACAAAGTTGACTCATTTGTTTGCTGTTCCCTGAGCTTGTCAGGCAGGTTCCCATCTTTATGTTCACTGTTCTTTCTGCCTTATTTATAAAATATTGACATGGTTTGCAAATTTCCTTCCTAAATCTTTGCTGAAACATTACCACTTCAGAGGCTTACTTTATCTATTTTTCTCTGAACTACTCAGCATCTTCTAGTATAGTATATAGCTTGCTTATTAATTTTTGTTGTATATATTTCATTCCACACATTGGGAGGCCCCAGGGATTTTTGACAGTTTTGTTCACTATTGTATCCCTGGAGACAAAACAATTTCTGACACACAAGAGTTTCTCAATAAATATTGTTTGAATGAATAAATCTGTAAAAAACTCATCCATATATTGTTCTCTGTATAAATGCTGAAGAAAACATACACAGATACAAATATTTCCATTTTATTGTACTTTTGACTAAGTTTAACATAAGCCAGGATTTAATGTGATAATATGCTCTGTAGTGTTCTAAATGTGGCAATAAGTGAAGTATCCCTCGAAAAAACAGCATGTAGTATTTCAGAGGGAAGGGAACTGTTTAGAGAAACTTCAGGTAAAAGGCGTAACAGAGGAATTTGAATCATAAAGATATTTTTGGTTTAATGTTTTGACATTAACTTATAGAAATAAGTCATTTTACATATTTTTCTTTTTAGTTTTTCTAATTCTGAGTCAAAGATGGCAGATGAACTAGACAACAGTGCTAAGCAGAGCCTTCCATAGTCTGTCCAGCAGCCTCTCAAAACATCTTCTTCAAATTACATAGGAGACTGAGAGTTCTTGTCCACATGGAAAGGGGATGCAGTCTACAGCCATTCTTTCTTCTTGGGGTTGTATCTGGGTAACAGCCCAAATACCTTGGCAATTCAAAATTTAACTCATGCCACCAAGATGCAAAGAGATTAATTGGAATATTTATTTTTCTATGGGCAGATAGCAAAATCATAAAAATTAGCTTTTTCTGTTTTTCTCAAGCTCCATATCAGTGTTACTGATCTTTGGTATCTGACTTGGTTAGGCAGTAGCAAAGCACAATCAGGAAGTACACTGTATTAGTCCTATCTTTTCATTTCAGCTAAGGGTGTTATGAAGGTGCTTTTCAAAGCCCATTAACTACACAGTAATTGTTTTTTTGTGATTTCCCATTTAGTATGTGTAAAGAGCTCACATATCTGTCACATATTGTTTCATGGTGGCCCTACGAGGTCTGAAGTATTGCAGAGCTTGGAAAGACCTGAAGAGATTAGCCGAGAGTGAAGGTGAAAATTTGGATATCAGCCTATGTTTTTTAAAAAATATCTTCTATGGGAGAAAGAACAAAACCATAAAAAATATTCACTAAGTTCCCTTTCTTATGTACTGCAAGTTGATTCAGGGTCAATGAAATAGTTTTGAAATACTTATGATGGCAACAGAAAAAATATTGAAGGAAGAGACATCCGTTCTTCTGACACTTTTTCAAAAGAAAAATACTAAATTATTTCCCAAAGGAAAAATAAATATTCATCCAGTTAATTCCCCAATGCTTGTAAATTTAACTACAAACAAATCCAATTTCAGTATTAAATTACCAATGCTCAGGCCCTGATCAATATGGCTCATTGGTTGGGCACTGTCCTAACAGAGGGAAATGTCACCAGTTCAATTCCTGGTCTGGGCACATGCCCAGGTTGGCAGTGGTCCTGGTGGGAACATGTGCTAGAGGCAACTAATTGGTGCCTCTGTCACACATCGTTGTTCCTCTCTTTTTTCCTTCCTTTCCCTCTCTCTAAAAGTAAATAAATATTTTTTTAATTGTTTAAATTACCAACGCTCAGCATATATACTGTATTGTTTTAAAGTCAAAATTATAATGTGGTCTAGGTGAAAAGGTTACACCTAATGTGTCCTGTTAAGGCAATCCTGGTATAACAGTCTGTCTCCTCCACCTCACAAAGTAGCATAAGTTATCTGTTCTGTGTATTTGAGATATGCTCTGGGCATGCTGTGGCTCAGTCCTCCCTCTTCCTTCATAAAGGCACTCAGTCAATCCAAAGGAAACAGATATTCCTTGATTTAAATTGTATAGGAGTACAGGCCAGCCCATAGAGTAGTTTCAGGGTATAAATCTATATAAATATGTGATTTAATATTAAGGCATCTCATTATTATCACATGCCTGCAATTTCCTCTATTAGCATCTTTAGTAATCAAAAGAGATCATTTGTATTTCCATCTGCCTGGCTGATTGATCTTATATTTCAATTGGTTTGAACATGCAAGAGTTATGATAAACAAAGGTCATTGTCTTCCCATCTCCTTTCAAACTCCAATGATGAAATTGTGTATTTATTTATGGAGGCTTAACCTATAAAACATTGGGACTTTACCTATAAATAAAATGTGCAATGATGTCTCTTTTTAATAGCTTTTATTATTTCTAACATCCAATAAAGATTGAGGTTTTTGATGGCCACATATTTGTTCTTATGAAATGTTTTATCACAGTAATTTGTACATTTACTTAATTTATGTTTGTTAAATATCAAATAAGGGATCAATAAATCTATGTTAAGCTGATAACCCACCATAGGCTTGGAAGAGCTCAAGACTTATGAGTAAAAGAGATAAGGCACTGCATCCTTAAAATAAGTCTGTTAGTTAAATTTTCCTCTCAAAAATAGTTGCTGTAACTATTTTTAAACACATTTCTAACTAACTCTAAATGTAATCGACTCCCCTAGCTAATGGATGGGAATAAAGAACTTTAATACTTTAACTCTCACTGGACAAGTCTCATCAATCAAATCTTTATTATTGTTTTCTGGACTTTCCATTTTAGCTCTTATGATAGCACCAAAAAATTGCTATTAGTTTTTCTGCCATCTACTTAATGTTCTTTTTTCTAGCTCCATAACATTATCTTGTTTTTTTCTAATTATAATTACATCATCAGATAATAAATAGTAAGTTTTAATATACCTAGAGGCCTACATAAACCCTAGAAGGGCTGAGTTAAGAAAGTTCAAGGAATCTCTTACAAAATATATTAGCCTGAAGCACCAACACAGATACTTCTTAGGAGCTTACCAGGTGTCAACTGAAAATCTTAAGAAATCCTGGGGACAATTCTGAGAAGATGACTGCAGTGACTGTATAGTGCTTGAACATCTTCATATCACCACATTAAACTAGACAAACAAATAGCAAAGCCAAAAGCTCATGGGCAGTATTTATAACACATCTAGGTAGCAAAGTACTTATAAGCACAGACTCCAAATTTCATGCAGGTGAAAATGAATTGCCATTAGCCAAAAGACCTATATGGTATCCGAGTCAGAAGAGGCCAAAGAAAGTAGCCTTCTGAAAGACCTGAGAACAGGAAAATGCAAAAATATAAGTTTTAACACCATAAAAGTCCTAGAGAAAAGCATAGCCAAGAAAAATTCAGATATGCCACATAGCAATATTTTTGCTGATATACCTCCTAGGGTAAGGGGTATAAAGGAAAAAATGAACAAATGGGACTATATCAATTTAAAAAGCTCTGCACAGCCAAAGAAACCATCAAAATGAAAAGGAAACTGACTCTGTGGGAAAACATATTTACCAATGATACACTGCCAATATATTTGCCAATGATAACTTGGACAAGGGTTTGATCTCTAAAATATATAAAGAACTCACACAACTCAACACCAGGAAGACAAACAATCCAATGAAAAAAATGAGCACTTCTGAACAGACAGTTCTCCAACGAGGACATACAGAGGGCCCATAGACATATCAAAACATGCTCAATGTCACTGGCCATCAGAGAGGCAAATTGAAACCACAATGAGATATCACCTCAATTGGTCAGGATGGCCATCATCAATAAATCAATAAATCACAAGTGCTGGCAAGGATGTAGAGAACAGGGAACCCTAGTGCACTGTCATTGGGAATGCAAAATGGTGTGTAGCTGCTGTGGAAAGCAGTATGGAATTTCCTTAAAAAATATAAAAATGGAACTGCTTTTTGACCCAGTAATTCTGCTGCTGAGAATATAACCTAAAAGTCCCAAATCACCAGTCAAAAAAAATGTATGTACCCCTGTGTTCATAGTGACATTATTTACGGTACCCAAGTGCTGGAAACAACCTAAGTGCCCATCAATAAATGAATGGATCAAAAAACTGTGGTACATTTACATGATGGAATACTATGCAGCAGGAAGAAAGAAGGAGCTCCTACCTTTTGTGACAGTATGAATGGAACTGGACGATATTATGCTAAGTGAAATAAGCCAGTTGTTGAAAGACAAAGACCATATGATCTCACCTATAAGGAAAATCTAATGAACAAAATAAACTAATGAGCAAAATAAAACCACAGGCATGGCAATATGGAACAGACTTAAAGTGACCAGAGGAGATGGGGAGGGGAATAGTGGTGGAAAGAAAAGGAAGAGACTAGACAAAGACCATGTGTGAATGATCCACACACATGGACACCAGCATGGGAATGGACTGTGGGAGTGGGGGATGAGATGGGTGGAGGAGGGCAAAGGGGAAAAATGGGGACAACTTTAATAAAATGACAATTAAAAAAAGATTTAAAAACAAAATTACAATAATAATTACCAACAGTTTAATATACTGCAAAATTTCATTACTGAAAGTTATTCATTGCTAGCCAGAAAACAACTAAATTTTGTATTTCTATTAGTATGGAAAAGAGTGAATTGAAAACAAATAATTATGGCCATGGAATAAATAGGAAATTCTTAGGCTTCTTCAAAAAAATTGTGGTATTTTTAGATCATCTGATTAATATTGATTTAGACAAAAATAAAATGGCAGCATTAAAAAAAATTAGCCAATGTGAATTCATAGAAGGTTGAACTGGGAGAGGCAATGCCCAATCCCAAAGGTTTCTCACCAATGTCTGAAGATGGTAAAGCAGATTACAGCCTACAAAACCCCAAAACTGGCCAACCAGGAATCTCTTACAGGAAATGTTACAGAATGGACCCATTTGGAAGCCTAGATACTGTTACTGAAACAAGTCCTCTCCCCCAGGGTCTTTCTGTCACTGTGGGTTCTTTGCCTGCTGCCAGGTGTTAGGAACTGTGGCACTCAATGCCAGAGATGGTAAAGGGAAGGAACTATTTATTGAAAACTTATACAGGTTTAGGGTAATGGCAGAATGTCACTGTTAAATCTCAAAGTCCCTTTAAAATGCCCACAAACACACACACACACAGTCCTGCCTCCCCTTTCCCCAGTCAGGCCAGTCTCAGGAGTACCGTATCTCAGGAAAAGAAATAGAAGTTTGTATTTTGGCTAGACTCCTGAGTCCTCCCAGTAATCTGTACTCAGCTGGACAGGTCTCCCGTAGTCTCCAGCACAATCAGCTATGTGGCTGAGATCTCCAGCTCTTAATCTAAACCCATGTGGCACCTCCTCAAGGCCCATCAGCAAGAGTTCTTTCAACTCTTTTCTTCCTGTGTGGTCTCACATTGTTTTCCCTCATTGTCTTCCCGTTGTCTCTCATTGCCTCCTGTCACTTGTGGTAGCCTACCTTTAGTTTAAATCCCAGCCTGGAACCTCCTCTGTAACCCCATTTCCATCTCCTCCCACAACTGGCTACACCTGTCAGCACTCCCACATTTTCTGCCTTTCTTGGCTGCCATGGTTAGTCCAGGCAGGCATGGCCCCCTGGCTTGGAGGGAAGCATCTCTGAACTCTCAGGCAGACACTGTAACCAGGAAGCTGCCTCCCAGTTACATCATGGGTCACAGTCATACCCATCCATCTCCCTAGATAGCCTGCTGTTGATATGCAGAGTAACCATTTTTACATGTAGATATGAAGCTATCCTGTTGTTATTGATATGCAAAATAATTATCAGTGGCCCTGCTCCATGTGTCCTATCCCCCAGCCAGACTTGAGGAATATCCTATATTCCCAGATACCCAAGGTTCTGAACCCCATTACAAATTCCTCCTTTTGGAGACCTCGGGGCCTGCTGGCCTACATCCCATTTCAGAAAGACTTCTCACTACAAGTAATCTCCTCGGAATGAAATCAAAATTGAATAGGAGTGGAATAATAGAGATGAAGAAAAGAGAAGGCCCAAAGAAAAATTGAAGAGACAACAAAACCGGTACATTTCAGAATGCTTTTTGCCATATTTCTGAAGACAACATGGTAACAACAGAAAAGAAGGTTCCTTGAAGTTAAAAAAAGAGAATATCTTGTATCATGATTCCTTCTAAAATTTAGGGAATATAATTTAACCTTGGAAATGAATATCAGAAAATATTGCAGTTGCCACCTAGACAAAAAAAAGAGAATATGAAGAAAATAGAATTTCTGTAAATAATGACATCATACCATGAAGACATAACTACAAAATAAAACAAAACTGCAACCTGATATAATTTTTTTCATGTAAAAAACTCTGGAAAAAAAAGAGAAAAAAGAAAACAATCTTTTCAGAAATAAAGACTAAGAAGAACTACAATAGCAAATAAAAACAATAATAAGGGAACCAGAGAGTGAAAATATATCTTATTTTCTTAAATCAAAAAATAAGAAAAAGATGAGTGATTTGACAGAAAATAACCATGATCACATGATGTTAAGACAATTAAATGCATTTATAATAGCAGTCCTGAAAAAAAATTCAAATATGAGACAGAACAAGTTACTCAAGAAAATTTGATAAAATAAAAAATTACTCAAGAAAATTTTCTAAAATAAAGCCACATATTGAAATGCCACTCTATATAATGAGGGATATAAACCTGGATAAACAAAAATCAAGTCATATTCTTATAAAATCACTCAACTTTAACAATAAAAATTTCTTTGGAGATCTAGAAAAAAGAGAAGGTGATATATAAGGAAAAGGATAATTATTATCAACTTCATATAAAGCAATGCACTATTTCACAAAATAAATGGAGTAACATATTTAAGATTCCCAAGGGGGAAAAAATATGAGTTAAAGACTTTTATATCCAAAAAACTCTTACAAGTACAGAGTAGAGTTGAACATTTGTCACCAAAAATATATGGATTATTATTTCTATAGGCCTTTTCTGAAGAATCTACTGGACAACAAGCTGCAGACAGCCAACATCACTGAAGAAATGTTGACTAGCAATGAGCACTAAGTATATAATCTCTGGTTTAACTAAGAACAAATGATAATTAAAAGGGAGAAAATAGAGTGACTAATCACTACATGTTCTGACAAGGTATAAATAATCAACTATGAACTATTGGAGCATGAGGAGAGCCTGTGCAAAAATTAAGTAGTGATACTATTAAAGTAGTAGTACTACTAGCTTGTTCATTTGAGATGTTTGTGAGTGTCTGAGTCAGCTAGGGTTACCATTAGAAATACCAGAAATTGTCTCAGTTAAATGACAGAAATATATTTTCTCATAGTCTGCAGGCCATAATTTCAAGATCAGGGTGTCATTGGGGTTGGCTTCTGGTAAAACATATCTTTCTGGCTTCAAAAGGGTGCCTTCTGTATCCTCAGATAGCCCCCTTTTTATGACCATGCAGGCAGAGAAAGACATCTCTGGTGTTTCTTCCTCCTCTTCTTAGGACAATAGTTCTGTTGAATTACCCCACACTTATTATCACAATTAACACGTATTACCTTCTTATAGGTCCTATCTTCGAATATAGTTACAACAGAGGTTTCGGCTTCAACATATAAATTTTGAGAGGATAAAATTCAGTCCATAACAGTGAGTGTGATATGGGATAAAGTAAATGAATAATTATGAGATTTTCTAATTGTATCATCTCATGTACAAGAGCGAATGAGTATTCTGTGTGTGTAACAAAAAAGATATGAATGCAATATAAAGTGGATTAAGTGCAAACCCTGTCACCTTGAATTTAATTTGGTAGTATCATTGTTTACTCATGTCTTATTTTATTACCCTCCCACACACCCTAGCTTTATCTATTTGGAAGACCAAGATGAAATTAACAACCCAAGAGCCAATGAGTACCTCTAATTTCCTGATTGTAAATATTATTCCACACTGAAAGAAATTAGGATCCTTTAGAAAAATAGCTACTTCTAGGAAATGAGCAGTAAATGCAAAGGATTAACATAAAACATATTGTTATATTCCTTGCTAGTAGGGAAGTTATCAAAGATTGATAGGGTCATGTCAAAAAAATTTAGGGATAACATATAAAGGCATCCACTGGAAGGAAGGAGACTTGACAGAATGGTGAACACACAATAAAATACGCATGTGATGTATTATAGAAATGTACACCAGAAACTATATAATTTTATTAACCAATGTCACCACAATAAATTCAGTAAAAAACAAAAAATAAATAAAAAGCACTCATTAGTCAAAAATGAAAAAATTTACCCTCAATATGGAAAATCATTGCAATAAACTGAAACTCATCAAAACTTTTAATTTAATGAGTTTTTATTTTGGAGAATAATAAGAAAATTTATCCATTATCTTGATCATTGAAAATAAAGAGAAATAAGTCAATTCTGAATGCCCTATCTTTTCTCTATGGTCTCTGCTACTAAAAAAAAAAACAAATAATGGCCCTGGCTGGTGTGGCTTGGTGAATTGAGCGCCGGCCTGCAAACCAAAGGGTTGCTGGTTTGATTCCCAGTCAGGGCACATGCCTGGGTTGTGGGCCAGGTCCCCAGTAGGGGGCGCACAAGAAGCAGCCACATATTGATATTCATCTCTCTTTTTCCCTACCTTCCCCTCTCTTTGAAAATAAATAAATAAAATCTTTCAAAGAAAAGAAAACCAAATATCAGTTTAAAGGAAGTACCACTGCATAGAGACAAATGTTAAAAAAGAAAAAAAACCCCTCAAGCAAATATCCCTAAACAACAGACACTGATCAACTTATTATGTGTCATATACTGCAATTTTCTCAAAGCCTCAATGTGAAGACAGATGCACATCATAATGGTAGCTATAATAATATTAAGAAAAATATATAATTCATATTTGTAAAACATATAGATTTTTATTAAATAAATATATATTAAATTTCTTCTATATATTCATTTATAAGCTGTCAGATATTGATATTTCTGAGATAAATATTACTTAAAAGGCATTTCAGTTCTTTGACAGTCTGGTATAAAGTCTTACTTCAAATAAAATAATCACATACAGCAATTAAATAAATTTAAGATTATAAAAAGTAACTATATTCAAATAAATATCAAGATATTTTAATTATAATATAGTAAAATAACGTATGCATTTTAATTAATGCATTAAATATTAATATCTTAATATGGGTTTAATAATTGTCATACTTTTAAAGTAGTAATATTTCAGATTATCTGTAGCAATTGTAATGAGATATGAAAATATTTGATGAATATGAGTAGTCCTACTGTAGATTTTTGTCAAAATCCATGACTGAGAAAAAGCTAAATTTTAATTAGAGGGTAGTAAAACTATAGTTGTGATTTTTTTTTTCATCCTGTTATTAGATCTATCCATGGACTTTTGGGAGATATTTAACACTGTGATTAGTAAATTTAAATAAAACTAATTTACTAGGCCTCTGTTCCTTTAAGAGGAAAGAATTTGCCTCTAATCAGTTCTTAATCAATTTATTTACCATGTTATATATTTATAATTTTTAGTATGACTGTAACATTAAAGTGTTATAGTTAGAGCCCTGGCTGGCATAGCTCAGTGGATTGAGTGCGGGCTGGGAACCAAAGTGTCCCAGGTTTGATTCCCAGCCAGGGTACATTCCTGGGTTGCAGGCCAGAACCCCCAGCAACCGCACATTGATATCTCTCTCTCTCTCTCTCTCTCTCTCTCTCTTTCTCTCTCTCTCTCCCCCTCCCTTCCCTCTCTAAAAATAAATAAATAAAATCTTTAAAAAATAAAGTGTTATAGTTAAGTATTTTAGGTATTCTCAATTGCTTCAATAACAAATACAATCAATAACATTAATAATTAACATTTATGCATTATGATGTAAATATTTCTTTTATGTATGACAGGACAAACTTTGCTTTTATGGTACAACTCTAATATTCATAATAAAGAAAAGAAAACTCAATTGAATTAGCATTATATTTAAGGACTCTAAAAAGCTATTTTCTTTTCAAAAGTTTCAATTATTTTTCTAAAATCTCTCTTCTTTGGATATAATTTCTCTTTACCCAATTCAGGCTTTATTATTTTTTTAAGTATATATTTTTTCCAACACTGAAATTAGCCCTCTGGATCTAACTAGTTATGGAAAAACATAGAACTTTCCACATTTATATTGCTAATCAATTTTCAATCTTTTGTTTCGTATTTCCTCTACCAGCTTAAAGACGAACAGAACACAATTTTCAGAGACAATCAATAGGCTAGAGAATAAAGTTGGAAATGCTTGTGTGAATTTTTTTTAATATTGCATTTTTATTATCTTGAGGGTTTCTATATTGAAATTGAAAACATATGTAAAGTATTCATGGATCTTTTGGCATCATAAGACAAGCTCACATGATGGGTCTTTCAAAGTACTAGCCTAATGATATCGGGCAAGTTACTGAGGCTTTCCAGCATGCAGTTTTCTACACTGCAAAATGGCAATAATAAAACTTATCTCACAATTATATTGTGAAGGTCAACATTACTGAAAACTTTCTACACTATAAACTACTCTATTAAGGTTATTTTAATGTTATTAAATATTATAATTCATTTTTATTCAGTGAAAAAATATATATACACATATATACTCAGTGCTCTCTGTGTAGTGAGCACATCTTGAGATTTCTAATGTACAATGTGAACAAAGCACCCCAAGGAGATTTCCCCATATTGAGTATTGAAAGAAAGAGTTGGTGTTACCTGGATGAGATCACTAGATGTATTCATACAGTATGGCAGAAGAGAATGAATGTAAATTTTTAGACAAACTTGCTAGATTTATATTCACAAATTATTTTTTCTTTTAAATCTAAAATATTTCTATTAATTGATATGCATCAGAGAAACATCAGGAGAATATATTAAACTCAATTCAATTCAAGAAACTTTTCTACAAAAGTGATACTGCCAGACACTGTGTTGTTAGGAAATGTTAGTTAAATCCCAAAATATTAAGAGCAAGAAAATAATATAATAAACTATAATATATAAATTTAAAAACATAAGCAATGACATGTGTGAATGTATGGCATAAAGAGAAGAAAGGCTAAATGTATATGCAATTTGAGAATGACAAAAAGTTAAGATAAATTTTATTAAAGGCTCTTAAAAATATTAAATTATTAAAATAATATGCCAATCAATATTCCCAAGATGCAGCAATAATAATTGCTAATAATTTTCCATATTTGTTATGTGTTCATGTTTAATTTGTACCTCAAGTATTATTCATGATACACTATGTCCATCATTCTGTGCAAAACCTCTCTTATTTTACTTAATTTTGTCATTTCCCACCTCCATCCCCATTGAGTTCCTGATAGGCATCATTATAACATATGCTTATTCATATATATATATATATATATACATATATATATATCAAGAACAAATAGCTGATATATACTTTGCTATAAATATAACTTCTTATTCTAACATGCAAAAACCTATTTTAAAAACTAGATTAGAGTTCATAAATCTAAATTATTACTTAGATTCTTGTTGTATTTAAAACTATGTACACCTCACAATTTATTCAATGCATTAGTCGGGTTTTTCTGCAATAATTCTATAGAATAAACAATGCTAAATTCTCAGTGGCTAACAACACACTTATTCCTGCCCATGGACACATCACAACAATTATGTCTCTGTTGAGCTCAATCAAAGTCAATGGTGCAGGGAAGTGTATTCTGCCCCCAAGGAGGTCAGGATGCAGTTGGGGAGGGGAGGAAAGTAAACAGATAATGCTATCACACCTGTTAGTAATTCCTAACCACCACAATGATGAATTTTCTTTAAAAAATGCCTTCTGGTGTACCTGTCCAAATTAGTCAGGTGTTAACTAACCAGCAGTAGATTTTCTGGACCTTAACATACTATCACTAATGACTGCCACAGGTTCTGCCAGACTACTTTCAGAGTGGCTTTGCCCACTGTAACCTGGGTTTTCATTCTTCCAAAATTACACCAGCATTTGAAGTCATTTTTCATTTTATTTTTTTTCTAAATCTGATGTAAGTAAAGATATTTCTTATTTTTTTAGGTTTATTTTCTTTTTAATGTATCTTTTCAGAGAAGTTTAACACTTCTTTCATAGTTTTTATTCAACTTTCCCATTCAGTGATTTGTCTATCTATAATATTTGTCCATTTTTTATTGATTTCCAGGCATTCTGTAAAATCTAGATGTTATTCCATCAGTAATATATGTTCACCCAGTCTGCCACCTTAAATTAGCATTTCTATCTCTTCTTCAGTGAACAGAAATCCTTAGTTTTGAAAAGTATTTATTTCAATCTTGTATTAATGCATATGGTCTTGGAGTATTATTTAAAAGGTTTTGCTATCCACAAAGTAACAGAGGTATTCTGCATTTTCTTCCCTTAATTTTATTCACCTTAACTTGGAGTTTTATACATTTGGAGTTTATTTTTATTAGTTGTATGAATTTATTTTTCAATTAGAGTCAACATGCAATATTATATTAGCTTCAGTACAACATAGTGATTAAATATTTGAATACTTCAGAGGTGTGATTACCCCAATAAGTTTAGTACCCATTGGGCACCATATATAGTTATTACAGTATTATTGGGCACATTCCATATGTTGTGGCTTATACCCCTGTGACTGTTTCTATAACTGACAATTTGTAATTCTTAATCCTTTCCACCATTTTCACCTATTGTCCCAACCCCCACCCATCTGGGGACCACCAATCTATTCTCTGTATCTGAGTTTGTTTTTCTTTCATTTGTCCATTTATTTTGTTGATCATATTCACATTGTTCAGTAATCCAATTAATGAACATGGTATATCTTCCTATTTATTCTATAGTTTCCCATACTTTTTAAAGTTTAATTTATTGTTCCTTAATTTAGGAAAAGGAAAATAGGGCATTTGTTTTCTAGAAATCAACAACTTCACGATGAGGGTGAGCTGAATTATATGTATTTTCTTCTTCTATTTCCACCATTCATGTTATGAATATTGCAAATGTATGTGAAGAGATACTTTGATTGAATTTCTTTCCCAAAGGGTCTAGAATAACCTTTCTTTTATACTACAGAAATTAGGGTTTCCACGGTTCTTGAGAGCATTAAATTTGTTGTTGGTAAAGTACTTAGACAATAAAAAGCCCATAGATGCTAACAATTAATTAGTATTTTTATCATCATAAGCATGACCTTGAAAGATGAAAATGTAGCTTACACAGTCAGATGTGGCTACACTTAGCAGTTATAAGTAGATCCAATGAAGAATCAAATTTTAGATTGAGCAAAAAAAAAACATATGTTACTTGAATACAATTCATTTGTATCTTGAGAAGGAACAAACTGTTCTATATGATGTACATATGACATACATATTTCAGTCATGATCATTAATATTCTACATTATAATAATTGTCTAAGTACTGAGATAAATTATAGCTATATAACACCAAGCTATAGGTAAACCAAATTGTAATAAATATCGGGTGAAAGGCATTAATTGCAACAAATACAAATATTGGTTCACAAAATCACCTCTACAAAAACTTTACTTCATGATTTCCTGCAATGGAACTTAAGGAGGAGACAAAATTTTAGTCACTTTATATTCTTTCCATTCTATATAAGTTCTGGAAGATCTAACCAAGAAGCAGCAAGCTATGTGAGTGATGATGCATTTTTCTATTTGTAATCCTTTATATTGGTACAGTTTTTAATCAACTGGACTGTGAAGATTTCTTTCAAGTATGTTTTTTATTGCTGTCAAATAGTTCTTTCTAAATTAAATGTATTGGGGTACACTGGTTAATAAATTATATAGGTCTTAAGAGTACAATTCCATGATACATATATTTCTTTGTGTGCCCACCACCCAAAGTCAAATATTCTGTCACCATATATTTGACCCCCTTTATCCTTTACTATTCCACCACCCCATTTCCTCTGGGGACCCCCATACTGTTGTTTGTGCCTGAGTTTTTGTTTATTTATTTTTGTTGTTTGTTCATTTGTTGCTTTCAGTTTTATATCCCCCCGTGAGTGAAATTATATGGCTCTTGACCTTTTTTCTGTCTGACTTACTTCAATTAGCATGGTATTCTCAAAATCCATTCATATTATTGCAAATGGCAGTGTTTCATCTTTTCTTATGGTTGAGTAGTATCCCATTGCATATACTTGTATGTACATTTCTTTATCCAACTGGTATCCAAACTGGTATCAAAGAACACCAGGTTTTTTCATGTCTCAGCCACCACGAATAATGCTGCAATGAACATAGGAGCTCATGTATCTTTGTGAATCAATGTTTTCAATTTTGGGGGGTAGATACCCAGAAGAGGAATTGTTCTATTCTTAACTTTTTGAAGAATCTTTATACTGTTTTCCATAGTGGCTCTATCTGCTTATAGTCCCTCATTCCCTGCTGATGGGTATGTAAGCTGGTATAATAATTCCATATATTTTTATGTCTTCTAGTAAAGTTTAACAATTTTCTATGTGTATTCTGTGCATTATTATATTCAGGTTCATTTGTATATTTTATTTTGTGTTATTTTCTTGGGTATTGTGAATTGTGCTTTTATTTTTTGCTTATTACTGTTGCTAATAATTGTGATGCTTTTCTATGTTAATAATAGTATTATCTAAAAAATTGCCATTGTACTTCCCTTATCTTTCTGTAATGATAACTCCTATATTTTTCAGATCTTACTATATTTGGCAGCTTTCTCAAGAATATGTTGAAAACTAATGGAGATAGAAGTTATTCTTTTTGTAAGAAGTTACCAAACAATGGTGTTTCAAGAGTACTGTTTTCCATAGGTCTTGGCATATGGACTTTGAGATATTATCTCTCAACATTTATAATAATAAATAAGTGCTGAACTTAATCAAATACTTTTGCTGCAAATACTGAGATAACAGTAGTTTAATTTCCTCCATTAACTCATTAATGCAGTGAATTACATTCATAACTCTTGATTTTGAATCACATTTATATCATCTCTGGGATAAAGTTAACTTGATCATGAAATATGTGTTTGCATATATTTCAGTGCACAGTTAATTTGGTTCCCAACTTGCCCATTAGCAACTAGTCAGCAATTTACTGTATTATAACTGCATTGCAATATACATTTTTCTGCACTGCTTTGGCATCAGTAGTATTACAGATTCATAAAAAGTGTTGGGCAGATCTCTTCCTCTTTCTCTCTCTTTCAATCTCTTCTGTAATCTTTTTTATTGAAAGTAAAAAAAAAGCTTGCTAGCTAAATAGATAGGATACATAAAACCTCATGTGAATACCATCTAGACCAGGGGCAGTTACATATATTATTAATATTTTACTTAACTTTCAAGGGCATTTGATTCATTAAAATATTTTAAAATTCCTTTTTCAGTTTTGATTATTTATATATTTCTATAATTCCATCAATTTCATTGAAATTTTCAAATATATTTGCTTACAAATTTAGAAAATATGTTTACCAGTAAAATTCTACTTACCTGTATTTGGTTCTTGTTTTTTATTATTTATTATTATTATTACTTATGATTTATTATTATTATTACTTTAATCCTCACCTGAGTATATTTTTATTGATTTTTAGAGAGAGAGAGGAAAGAAGATAAAGAGAATATTCCATATTTTAATCTTTTTAGGTATAGCAAAATTGCACACATTGAAAGTATATAGATCATTACTATATTGATGTAATTTAACTTTTTTCTAATTCAAACATTCTTCTATAATTATTTTTGTTGATTTCTCCTTTTTAATGCTGCAGAGTGAGAGATATTTTATTTTAGTGTTTTTAAGTCTGTGATTTGTGAATCAATAACAGATTCTGAAATTAATTTAGTTATCCATACCCATAATTTAAAAAATAGAAGATAAAATAATATATATAAAACATAGTTAAATGAAGCATATATTCATTTAATATTTATGAGTATGCTATACACAGCAATATAAAATGTAATGCTTACTGTAGGTTGTCTAAGAATTTTAAAAAACAACACTCTAGAATATAGTTCCAAGAATAGAGTCCCTGTATTCTTCAGAAGAAGGCTGGAACAGTTTAGCTTTTCTTTCTTTTAACCCATGTTTCTCCTAACACAATTGACAATTTCCACAAACTTTTGAAGTTCTTATGAGAGTCCATCTTTTCCTTTTTCTCCTCTGTTGCTAGACTGCATCCCTTCAGGATCTAAAGAAGAAAATGTGTGATTCTGAATTCCACCCTAGCCCAGTAGGTTGCTAAATGAGCAGCTCAGCTAGTCTTTTATCCGCCTGTTCCTAGAAATCAGCAAATACCTCCACAGAAGACACACAGCTCAACACTCTGGGTTTCTGTCTTATTTGTCCAGTAATCATTTACATCATCAGTGACTTTCTCATGCCTTTAACAAATTTTCTAATTTGTTGTTGTTGTAACAGTTTTTCACCTTTTCCAGTTGTACTCAAAGACATGGTTGGTCTCAATTATTTGTCATTACAGGCAAATTCCATTAAATTTCTTAATTGGAATATTTAATTCAAATTAGGGAACTCTAAAAAATGTCTATTTTCCATCTCAATAATACAAGAAAAATAATACACTTTACTCCCCTTTGACATCCCTCATTTCACAATGTCCTTTTGGTTACTTTACTTATACATTTTTCTAATACACATTTCTACAGTGAGAGATACACTTTCCTCATTACTTTGTTTCTGGGACTATTATTTTTGATTCATTGCTTATTTTTATCACCATTATATATACTAATATTTTACTTCACTGATGCTTTATTATTGTAATTTCTGTTCTTTCAATTAATATTGAGGACACAGAACACCCTTTTGTATTTCTTCAGGAAAAATTTTATGAATAAGAAAGATTAAGTTTTGGGATTCCTGAAAATATATTTATTTTGTTCTTATTTTTACATCATAGCTTGCCTGATTTGGGATTTTAATTAGGTTCATTATTATTTTCCTTGTTATTTTGTCTTCATGTATCTTTGATTGTGAGTAGAATCCTGCTTATTTGATTTCCATTTCTCTGAAATGTATATTTGTTTACCAAGCATGTTTCAGAAATTATTATTGCTAAATAATATTTGATGTTCTGTAGTGTTGATAACTGTTGAACTCAATTTTTTTTAGTAAAATAACTATCTCAGTCATCACCAAGCAGGACTAATCTGAGATTTTATATATTTTTAACAGTTTTATGGTGGTATAGTTCACATATGGTAATAATTTATAGATTTCTTCTTTTACTCATTGGAATGTGTTATTTAATTTTCACATATTTTTGAATTGTTTAAATGGTTATTAATTTCTTATCAACTTTATTGAGGTCAGAGAAAATATTTTCTATGATTTTGATTTTTTTTAAAGATTTTATATATTTATTTTTAGAGAGGGAAGGGAGGGAGAGAGAGAGAGAGAAACATCAATGTGGGGTTATGGCCTGCAACCCAGGCATGTACCCTGGCTGGGAATCAAACCTGGAACACTTTGGTTCCCAGTCCCCACTCAATCCACTGAGCTACACCAGCCAGGGCTGATTTTTTTAATTATTAAGATTTTAATTATGTCTAATTATATGGTTTATTCTGTAGAATGTTCCATATTCATTTTGGAGAATAGGTGTTCTGTTATTGTAGCCTATGTGCCCTTTAGATGACTACTATAATAGATCTATTAGATTCATAGTGTTTTTCAAGTCTAATATTCATTGTTTATCTTCTTTCTAGTTTTTCTATCCATTATTGAAAGTGGAAGAAACCATATCCTTCCAGACTGGTAGGATGGGCAGAGACATGGAACAGGCTGGCCCCACATCCATGTATAGTAGATAAAAATTAAGAGGGAATAACTTGGGAGTGAGGAGTCCCAGCCCCACACCAGTCCCCCATCAGTCCAGGGTTCCAGTGCCAAGAAGAAAAGTCCCCATAATTTCTGTCTGCAAAAATCCACAGAAATTGAGTTGATGGATGAAATTCCTAGAGTCCCAAGCAGTTCTTAAACCACACACAGACTTACTCAGACTCACTCCCTCTGAGCTCCAGCACTGGGATAGCAGCTTGAAAGGCACCAGTGGCATACAAGGAAAAAGTGAAGTGTCTAGCATCATGGTGAGAACAGAGGGACAGCTTTCTCCCAGACAGAAAGGTGGGCAGAGGCCATTGTCCCTTTTCTGAACCCTCCCCCAAAAGAGCTACACAGCTGGCAGGCAGGTGCCATATCTGAGTCCCCTTCAACCTGGCTAATACTGTTTGTCCCTCCCTGGAGACCTCTTGGGACTCTGTCTCACCCAACTTATGGGCCCACTCAAGCTGTTAACAGAAACTTTTCCATATGAATGGCTGATCTTAGCTGATGCTTCACACTTACTCAATCCTCTCAAATAAGCAACAGCTGGAATCAGCAAGCCCCTAGCACCCCATACCTCTTCCAAGTGATCCCATGCTGGGCATAGCAGCAGCCAGCCTAGATTCACAGCATGGCTTTGTCTGGTAATCTCCAAACCCAGAACAAGTAGCAGTCATCTCAGATTACTTAATAGCTCAGTCAGTGTGGCCCCTGGCAGAACACAGGTTGGGGCTCTCCTTGTTCTTTACCACCCAGGAAACCCCAGAGCCTACACACCCAGTGGACAACTACAGATTATGTTTGAGAACCACTACCCTGCTCCTGTACAGCTGATCCTCCATGGACAGTGGGGGATGGTGGTCAGTGGTAACAGCCAGTCTTTGCAGCAGACTGGCCTGGGTGAATCCCTCCATTGTCCTGCCAATAGAAATAAATGCTCAACTACAAGAGGAGGGTGAACTCAGTCCACACAGGGAGCACACCTCAAGTACTGAGCTTGGGTGAAGCTATGCAAGTGGACCTACTACGTTAGGCCATGCTACCAAGACATAGAGTCATAGCAGTTCTGCCTAATATATAAAAACAAAGACAGGGAGGCTGCCAAAAAAAAGAAGACAAAGAAGCAAACCCCAAATGAAAGAACAGATTGAGCTCTAGAAAAAGAACTAAACAAAATGGAGATCAGCAGTCTATAAGATCTGGAGTTCAAAACACTGGTTATAGGGATGCTCAAGGATATTAGTGAGGACCTCAGCAGCTTAAAAATGATCCAGTTACAAAGTATATACTGATTGAAATAAAAAAAAACAATTTATAGGGAAACAATGGTAGAGTGAATGAAGCTGAGAATTAAATTGATGATGTGGAACATAAGGAAGCAAAAAACAACCAATCAGATATAGAATAAGAAAAAAGAATCCCCCCAAATGAGGGTAGTATAAGCAGCCTATGGGACAACTTCAACTATTCCAACATTCACATCACAGGGGTGCCAGGAGTAGATGAGAAAGAGCAATACATTAGAAATCTATTTGAAAAAAAAATAATGGAAAAAAAAAGCTTCCCCAATTTAGGAAGGAAATAAATGTGCAAGTCTAGGAAGCACAGAGAATCCCTAACAAGATGGATGAAAAGAGGTCTGCTCCAAAACACATCATATTAAAATGTCAAAGTTTAAAGATAATGAGAGAAACCTAAGAGCAGCAAGAGGATAGCAGTTAGTTACCTACAGGGCAGGTCCCATTAGTCTGTCAGCTGATTCCTCAAAAGAAACTTTGCAGGCTAGAAGACATTGGCAAGAAATATTCAAAGTCATGAAAAAGCAGGATCCTACAGCCAAGGTTGTTCTATCTAGCAAAGCTATTTAGAATCAAAGGGCAGATAAAGAGCTTCCCAAACAAAAACAAACAAACAAACAACAACAACAACAACAAACACTACAGGAGTTCATCATCACCAAACCACTGTTATATGAAATGTTAAACAGATATTTAAGAAAAAGGAAGATCATGCTCTGGCTGGAGTGATTCAATGGATTGAGTCCCAGCCTGCAAATCAAAGGGTCACTGGTTCAATTCCCAGTCAAGGCACATGCCTGGGTTGTGGGCCAGATTCCCAGCTGGGAACACAGGAGGCAACCACGCATTGATATTTCTCTCCCTCTCCCTCTCTTTCACCCTCCCCTCTTTAAAAATAAATGAATAATTTTTTTAAAAGAATAAAACAGAAAGATTAAAACTATGAACAATAAAATGGCTATAAACACATATCTATCAACAATTGAATCTAATAAAACAAACTAAGCAAACAAGAATAACAGAGACAGGATCCTGGATATGGAGAATGTTTTGATGGTTACCAAATGTGAGGTGGTTGTGGGGAAATGGCTGAAGAGGTGAGGGGATTAAGAAGTACAAATAGGTACTTTCAGAATAGCCATGGGGATGTAAAGTACAGTAGAGGAAAGGAAGTAGCCAAATAACTTATTCAAATGACCTATGGACATGAACAATGTGCAGGGATTGCCTGAGGGAGTGGGGGATACTGGGGATGTGTGGCAAAGGGAGAAAAAAATGGTACAACTGTAATAGCATAATCAATAAAATATAATTTTAAAAAATTATATTAGGTAGAAGATCCACCTATTCTTTTCATTTCTCTGTTTTTACTTTAAATTCTGTCAAGGATACCTTCAAGTATTTTGGGGGCTCTGTAGGTGGTATAGATATATTTAAAGTTTGTATGCCTTCCTAGTGGATTGAATATAATGATAAAATATCATGATATCTCTAGTGATGTAATCTTTTTTAATTTCTGATATTAATAATCTGTCTTCTCTCTCTCTCTCACTTGTTTTTTTTTCAGTTGGCTTGACTAGAGGTTAATCAATTATCTTGATTTTTTTCCAAGAACCAGCTTTTGGTTTCAATGATTTTATGTGATCACTTCCTATTTTAAATTTAAATTATTTCCTTTTTAAATTATTTCTTTTTATGCTATTTTAAAATAAATTTTCCCTTCTTATTCTAATTTCATTAGGTAGAAACTTAGATGTCTGAGTTTAGATTTTTCTTCTTTTCTAATATATGCATTCAATGCTGATGATGTAAATTTCCCTCTGAGGACTGCTTTCACTGCAAACCACAAATTTTGATAAGTTGTGCTTTTATCTTGTTCATAATATTTTAAAATTTCTCTTGAGATTTTTTTCTTTGACTCTGTGTTATTTACAAGTACTTGTTTTAATTTCTAGTTATTTTTCCATTACTGATTTCTAATTAAATTCCATTGTAGTCTGAGTGAAGTTATTATATAATTTCTGTTGTTTTAAATTTGTTAAGATTTTTTTTAAACATTCCGTTTTTTCTTAAAGATTTTATTTATTTATTTTTAGAGAGGGAAGGGAGGGAGATAGACACAGAGAGAGAGAAACATCAATGTGCGGTTGCTGGGGGTTCTGGCCTGCAACCCAGGAATGTACCCTGGCTGGGAATCGAACCTGGGACACTTTGGTTCCCAGCCCGCGCTCAATCCACTGAGCTACACCAGCCAGGGCTAAGATTTGTTTTATGGCTTACAGTGTAGCCTATTCTGGTGAATATTACATGTGAGCTTAAAAAGAATGTGCATTTTTCTATTGTTGAATGACATATTCTGTAGACATTAATTATATTTAGTTGATTGATGGTGTTAGTGAGTTCAATTGTTTCCTCATTTTCTGCCTATTGGATCTGTCCATTTCTGATTGTGGGTGTCAAAGACTCCAGCTATAGTAGTGGATTCATATACTTCCCCATTGTCATTCTATCAGTTTTTTTACATTGTTTGAAGTTCTATTTTTGGCCACATATATGTTAAGAATTGTTATGTCTTCTTGGAAAGTTACCTTCTTTATCATTATGTTATGCTCTCCTTTACCTCAGATCAATTTCCTTGCTTTAAAGTTTGTTTTGTCTAAAATAACATAGCTATTTCTGGTTTCTTTTTATTGGTGTAAGCATGGTATATTTTTTCCTTCCATTTACTTTTAACCTTTATGTGTCTTTGTATTTAAAGTGGATTTTTTAACAATGTATAGTTGGGTCTTGTGGGTACCCACTGATGACTAGGTTCCCCGGGGCTTTTCAACACTCAGAGCTGTCCAAACTAAGACTCCAGGAATTCTTCACATTGCAGTTCAGGTTTTGCCACCCAGGCATTGTTTTCCATAGAGGTTCTGCTCATGAGTCTCTGCTCCAGTAAGTGATACTTCCCTGTATCCAGTTAGCTGTCTTCCCAGTCTTGGAGAGAATTGTTTGCCCTGTATCTTTTCCTGTCAGGGATCCAAGAAGAAATGTAGATTTTTCAGTATGATCGGCCTTGTATTCAACACTTGTAATTAGGACAGAGGGGAGACTTTTAGACTTCTCACTTGCAGAACCAGATACTGAGAGTCTTCTATATTACTTTTATGTGATATAAAGTTAATAATTCAATAAGTCAATTTATATTAGTCTCTACTCAGTAGTAGTTAATAGCTTGATGCTAGTAATTGTGTGATGAATATAATGGTGTATTTCCCCATGGAGTTTATCACAATCTAGAAATGATGACATGTATAAGGTTACAATGAGCTCTCTGGTGTTTCCCCTTTCTACAGTTCAAATTAATATCAATTTACTACTTGCTCATTATATTTATCACCTGCTAGTATTCCCTAGCAGATCAAGAGGTATCTGGTGATAAAGAATTAAGGAAAAAAGTATGGGAGAAAGCTTTATGTTAAAAAAAATGCTATCCCAATTTTAACATTTTTCTGTACCTTCTGTGAACTGCAGAAAACCTATCATTTAGTTTATTTTGTTTTTAAATTCAAGTAGGCTTAATTTTTTAACAGTATGCTGTTCTTTTAGCAGCTATCCTCGATACTCTGGGAATGAACTCATTGTAGACCACCACTTTTCCTGCTGCAGCTGCTGCTTCTGAATTTTTAACCAGCTTGGGGGGTCTTTCCCTCCTGATACTGCTGGGACTGTTATACTGACTCACTCTCCTTGTAAGTCCTGCTTTCTGTTCAGAGGCAGCACAACTCAGAAGCATGCACCTGTGCTACCACCTCCAAGGTCAAGGCCCTCTTTTTCAGCTCCTTTTCTTCTCTCTCCCCCAGCATGCTCACCACTGCTCATGCAGTTGCTTCTCCAGTAACGCTTTTTCCCGGAGATACCAGGCCAGGGCCTTTGCAGCAGTCTCAGCTAAGTCTTTTTTAGCTCCTCTGTAATGTCTGCAGCTCTCTGTACTGTTTCTCCCTTACCAGTGAAATGTCCCTCACTGCCTCCCACTGCTACTTGAAATTGAAGAGCAGCTTTCTCCAACAGCTGTGTCATTTTCAGCTCTGAAGTTTGTTTCACATATTTAGAGGCTGATTCTTGTCTCATTGATAGGACCTAACCACTCTTTTGTGCATATTTGTTGAATGATTTTTTTATTGTTGTGTTACAGTTGTCACAATTTTCCTCCATTGCTCGCCCCTGCCCTGCCCACCGTCTGCTCCCACAGCCAATTCTCACCCTGCTTGTTCATGTCCATCGGTCATTTAAACCTGTTCCCTGACTAGACCCTTCCCCTTCTTTCCCCTTATCCCCTCTTCATCCTTCCCTCTGATCTGTCAGTCTGTTCCTTGTTTCCATGCCTCTGCTTCTATCTTTCTCATTTCTTTGTTTTGTTAATTAGGTTTCTTTTATATGTGAGATGATATGGTATTTGTCTTTTACCACCTTACTTATTTTACTAGACAAAATACTCTCCAGTTCCACCCATGCTTTTGTGAAAGGTAGGAATCTCCTCTTTATTTCTGCTACATACTATTCCATTGTGTAAATGTACCATAGTTTTTCAATTCATTCATTTACTAATGAGCACTTCCACTGCTTTCAGCACTTAGCTAATGTAAATAATGCTGCTATGAACATATGGGTGGATAGGGTCTTTTGAATTGGTTTTTCTAGATTCTTAGGGTATAATCCCAGCAGCAAAATCGCTGGGTCAAAAGGCAGTAAGTACCATTTTTAGATTTCTGAGGAAATTCCATACTGTTTTTCATAGTAGCTGCACCAGTCTGTATTCCCACCAACAGTGCAATGGGGTCACCTTTTCTCCGCATCCTCATCAGCGCTTGTTGATTTGTTAATGATAGTCATTCTGACTGGTATGAAGTGGTATCTCATTGTGTGTGTGTTTTTGTTTGTTTTTTTAAAGGGTGCCCACAGTTTTAATCCCACTTTTAGAGGTACTCATTGTGTTTTTTTGTAATTATTTGATTAATATAAATCCAGTAATTTAGGAAAAGATAATCTCTTCCTTTATAAGTATTGAGTTTGAGCATGAGCTTGACCCAACAAAAACCTTTTACTTGATAGCAATTGTAGTTGAACAACTGAACAAATCTCTCCTTTGGAATGTTGAATTCAGGAGCAGTATATAGTGTGGAATGGAAGAGAAGGGAAGGGCTGAATCCATCAGACTCTATGCTCTACACAAATGCCATGACTTATACAGTAGGGAGGGTTTTGAAAGAAGACAATTACTGAGTATGGGAACCGTAGGAGTCTCACTGTGGTTTTAATTTGTATCTCTCTAATGGTGAGTGACATTGAGCATATTTCCATGCGTCTATGGGCCCTCTGTATGTCCTCCTTGGAGAAGTGTCTGTTCAGGGCCTTTGCCCATTTTTTCACTGGATTGTTTGTCTTCCTGCTGTGGAGTCATGTGAGTTCTTTAAATATTTTGGAGACCAAACCCTTGTCTAAGGTATCATTGGCAACTACTGTTTCCCATGAGTATCATCGGAAAATTTAGTTTCCCATATGGTTAGTTCCCTTTTCATGTTGATGATGTTTTCTTTACCTATGCAGAAGCTTTTGAATTACATGTAGTCCCATTTGTGTATTCTTTCCTTTATTTCCCATGCTGTAGAGAGTATACAGGTAAAAATACTGTGTGTGATATCTGAAGTTTCCCTGCCTATGTTTTCCTCTAGTACTTTTATTGTGTCTCAGCTTATGTTAAAGTCTTTTATCCATTATGAGTTTATTCTGGTGTATAGTGTAAGTTGGTGATCTAGTTTCATTTTTTTTTGCCTATACCATTCTGGTTCTTTCAACACCATTTGTTGAAAAGGCTATTTTCATTCCATTTTATGCTGCTGTCCACTTTGTCAAATATTAATTGATCATAGAGACATGAATTTACTTCTGGGCTCTCTATTCTGTTCCATAGATCTATGTGTCTGTTTTCATGCCAGTACCAATCTGTTTTGATTACAGTGGCCTTATGACATAGTTTGATATCAAGTATTGTGATCCTTCCTACTTTGTTTTTGCTTCTTAAGATTACTGAGGCTATTTGGGTTCATTGTTGTTCCAAATGTATTTTTTAAGTATTTTTCTAAATCTGTGAAATATGTCATTGGTATTTTAATAGGGATTGTATTGAATCTATAGATCACTCTGTGTAGAATGGACAATTTAATGATGTTAATTCTTCCAGCCTGTGAACATGGTATATGCCTCCACTTATTTGCATCTTCCTTAAAGTTTTTTTCTTCAGAGTTCTGTAGTATTCCTAGTACAGGTCTTATACCTCCTTCGTTAAGTGTATCCCTAGGTAATTTCTTTTTCTTGTTACTGTAGTAAATGGGATTTCCCCCCCTAGTTTCTGTTCATGTCATTTGCAAATAATGACAGTTTTATTTCCTCACTTCAAATTTGGATGTCTTTATTTCTTCTTTTTGACTGAATGCTGTGGCTAGAACTTCCAGTACTATGTTGAATAAAAGTGGACAGAGCAGACACCTTTGTCTTGTTCCTGATCTTAGGGGGAAAGATTTTAGTTTTTGCCATTGGTTATGAAGTTGGCTGTAGGTCTTATATTTGGCCTTTATTATGTTGAGGTAAGCTCCCTCTATTCCCAATTTGCTGAGTGTTTTTATCATTAATGGGTGTTGTACTTTATCAAATATTTTTAGCATCTATTGATATGATCATGTAATTTCTTTCATTTTGTTTATGTGATGTATTATGTTTATTGATTTGCAAATATTATACCATCCTTACATGCCTGGGTTGAAGTCCACTTGATCATGGTGTTTGATATTTTTAACATATTGCTGGATCTGGATTATCAATATTTTGTGTAGATTTTAGCATCTATGTTCCTCAGTGATATTGACCTGTAGTTTTATTTCCTTGTTTTGTCTTTACCCGGTTTTGGCATTAAGATAATACTGGCCTCACAAAAAGAGTTTGGAAGTCTTCCCTCTTCTTTGATTTTTTTGGCATAGTTTGCAAAGGATAGGAGTTAGCTCTTCCCTAAATGTTTGGTAAAATTCACCAGTGAAGCTGTCAACTACAGGGGTTTTGTATGCTGGGAGTTTTTTCATTACTGCTTCAGTTTCACCAATGGTTACCATTCTATTCAGACTTTCTGCTTCTTTGTCATTCAGTTTTGGAAGATTATATGATTCTAGAAATTTATCCATTTCACCCAAGTTTTTAAACCTCTTGTCATATAGTTGTTCATAGTAATTTCTTATGATCCTTTGTATTTCTGTGTTACTGGTTGTAATTTCTCCTCTTTTGACTCTGATTTTATTTATTCAGGTCCTCAGTCTTTTTTTCCTTGATGAGTCTTTTTAAAAGCTTGTTGATTTTGTTTATCTTTTCAAAGAACTGGCTCCCTGCTTTATTGATCCTTTTAATTGTCCTTTTAGTCTCTATATCATTTAGTTCTGCTCTGATCTTGATTATTTTCTTCCTTCTGCATGCTCTGGGCTTTTTTTCTTGTTGTTCCTCTAGTTCTTGTAGATACAAAGTTAGGTTGTTTATTTGAATTTTTTTTTCTTTTTTACGTAGGCTTGTATTACTATGAACTTCCTTCTCAGGGCCACCTTCGCTGTGTCCCACAGGTTTTGGACTATTGTGTGTTCATTTTCATTTGTTTCCAGAAACTTTTTGATTTCTTCCTTTATCTCATTGTTAACCCTATTCATTATTTGATAGTATGTTATTCAGTCTCCATGAATTTGAATGTTTTTGAGTTTTCTTTGAGGGTGGTTTCTAATTTCAAGCCATTTTGATCCAGGAAGATGCTCAATATGATTTCAATTTTTTTGTAGTTTGTTGAGGCTTGCTTTGTGACCTATCATGTGATTTATCTTTGAAAATGCTCCATGTGCATTTGAAAAGTATGTATATTTTGCTTTTTGAGGTAAAAAGTTCTGTATTTATCAATTAAGTCCATGATACAGAGTGTTATTCAATGCCACAATACCCTTGATTCTTTGCTTGGAATATTTATTCATTGTTGACAATGGGGTATTAAAATCCCCTACTATGAGTGTGCTGCTGTTAGTATCTTTCTTGAAGTCCTCCAAGATTTCCCTTATATATCTGGGTGCTCCTGTGTTGAGTGCATATCTGTTTATGAGGGTTATATCTTATTGATGGATTATTCCCTTAAGTATTATGTAGTGTCCTTTGTCTCTTTTTATGGCCTTTGTTTTGAATCTATTTTGTCTGATATAAGTATTGTTACCCCAGTTTTTTTGATGCATATTTGTATGGAATATTTTTTCCTGACCCTTAACTTTAAGTCTATGTATTCCTTTTGTTCTGAAGTGGGTCCCTTGTAGACAGCATATATGTGGATCATGCTTTCTTATCCATTCAGCTACATCATGTCTTTTGATTGGCACATTTAATCTATTTACATTTAAGGTTGTTATTGATAGGTGTTTATTCATTGCTATGTTTTCCCTTTATTCCCAGGTCCCCCCTTTCTCTCTTTTTGTCTCCATCTTCTTAAATCAGTCCCTATAGTATGTCTTGTAATGCTGGTTTGGTGGACGTGTATTCTTTTAGCCTTTTTTGTCTGGGAAGCTCCTTATTTCACCTTCCGTTTTAAATGAGAGCCTTGCTGGGTAGAGTAGTCTTGGTTGCAGGCCTTTGCCTTTCATTACCTGGAATATATCTTGCAATTCCTTTCTGTCTTTCAGTGTTTCTGTTGAGTAATCAGCTGATAGCCTGGTCAGAGCTTCTTTGTTTTTTACCAACTGTTTCTCCCTTGCTTCCTTTGACATTCTTTCTTTGTCTTTAATTTTGCCATTTTAATTATGATGTGCCTTCAAGTGGGCCTCTTTTTGTTCATCTTGATTGAGGTCCTCTGTGTTTCCTAGACTTGCGTAACTTTTTCTCTCATCAAGTTAGGGAATTTTTCTGTAATTACTTTTTTAAACAGATTTTCTATCCCTTGTTCCTTTTCACTTTTTCTGATACCCCTATAATATGGATATTTTTATGTTTCATGTTCTCCCTCAGCTCCCTTATATCAAGTTTGTTCTTTTTGACTCTTTTTTCATTTGTTGAATTGTCTGGGAATTTTTTCTACCTTGTCTTCCATCTCACTGATTTCATATTCTGCTCAATTCTTTCTACTTTGTTCTTCATTTCAGATATTGTATTCATCATTTCCTCCAGGCTCTTATTGATAATGCCTATGTCTTTTTTCATGCTGGTATAGTTCTCAGTAAATTCTTTGTGGCTTATCTGGAGTTCTTTGTGGTTCTGTCTGAGTTCCTTGAGTATCTTTATAATCACTACTTTGAACTCAGTGCCTGAGAGTTTCCTTGACTATATTTCATTTAGTACTCTTTATGGGGGATTCCTCCTTTCCTTTTAATTAGGATTTGTTTTTTTATCTCCCCATTTTACATGACTCTTCTTGTTGTGTCTGCTTGTTAGATTTATCTGCGTTGACGCCGTCTTTGTGCTGCGACCTTGTGTGGCAGGAGACCTGTGGGATTCACAGGTGCAGCTTCCTCGATCTCCTGAACTTTATGTTCTTGGGATGACTTTATACCATTTATGTGGGCTCTCTGGTTGTAACTGGGTTTAGGTTTTGGTCCTTTCCTCTGGTTGGCTGACTGAGGGTCACTTCACTCACCACATCTTGTATACTGTTTTACAGGTTGGCCATAACAAAATCAAATAGCCCAGGAAACTAACCTACACCTGCAAAAATAATTCCCACCCACAATCACACTGTCAACAGCAAATGAACCAATATTAATAATGATGTAAAGAGATTAAGACTGTTATAAAAATAGGAAAAACAAGTATAAGATGACTAACTGAAAGAAAAATGATTATAAGATAGTAGAAGGAAGATCAATAATAAGAATAGGGAATAGAGACAAGGCAAAGAGAGACATAACGTTAAATTTACATCATAAATAAAAAAGGAGGGAATAAGGCACAATGGAGTAAGAGAAGGGAAGTGTATATTATTTGGTTTAAACAGAAATATATATATATTTCTCTCCTATAGATATATGTAAATATCTATATCTATCTATCTATCTATCTATATACACAGAGAGAGAGAGAGAGAAGAATAGGAATGAAATTGGAGAACAAGATCTACCACTGCATTATCAAAAACAAATGAGCAAAAATTAATACAGGTGGGATGACAATAAGATGGAAAATACAAAGAAAAGCTTAAAAGATGTTTAAAGGAAAGATAACTGATTTTGAGAGGATGGAGGGAGAAGGAATACTAAGAGTGAGGACTGAAAACCTGGCTAAGACAGAGGAAAATTATAATTTAATTAAAAATAAAAGAAAGGGAAGGAGGAAAGCAAAATGGAGTGGGAGAGAGGAATTATAAAATTTGAAATTTAAAATACAAAAAACAATGAAAACTTTAAAATAAAATTGAAAAGTGCAACAACAACCATATCCACAGCCAATGAGCAAAGACTGATAAAGGTGTAGAGAGCATAAGGGTATTTTAAGAATGGCAAATAGAATGTGAAATGACCAATGACAAGAAAAATGGTTTTGAGAGGCTCAAAGGGGCAGAAATAGTAAGAGTGCAGAATGGAAACAAATTGTAGCAAGAGGGAAAATAAAATTTAAAATAAAAATAAGCAGAGGAAATAATAAGGTTAAATACAGTAAGACAAAGGCAGAGCAAAATATGAGATTTGAAGTAAACTAGAATATAAAAACTAGTGACATAACAGGCACAAAATTGAAAGACAAGAAATGAATGTTAAAAAGCTGTGCAGTAGAGAAAATAATGCAAATCATGAAGAAGACCATGGTGCAATTCACTTCAGTAGACTCTGGTGTTTACTACTGTCTTGTCTTTCTTCATCCAACCCTGGTGATGCCAGATGGTGTTCCAGTCTGGGCCTAGGTATCTGGTTTGAGACTACCAGGGATCCATAGTCTGTGTCTGTCTCTTCATTTGTTAATCTACTCAAACCATAACCACACAGTGGGGCAGAGAAATTCCTGTGGGTGAGGCTATTGCTTTCCCTCAGACTGATGACACTTGGAGGGGAGTGATCTGTCTGAGAAAGATTGTTTCTGCTGTATGGGGAATGACTTAGCACAGGGATCCTGGTAGCTACTCCCTTAGTTCTTTACCCAAAACAACCATCCCTAGACTCTTCTCAAGTATCTCTAGTGCACTCTGCTCCTCCTTTTCTGTAGCCCAGGGTTAGTGGCTGTAAACAAAATTTTGTGCATGGCCCTTTAAGAGGCTCCTTGTGTCTCCAGCTGTCTTCCCTGGTAGACAGAGCCCCTGCTGCTTTTCACAGCTGGGTGTTATCTGGGTTCCTTTCCAGCTATGATGAAGGCTGAGGAGCCCAGCTTGGGGTTTATACCTCTTACTTCTGAGGGTGAACCCCCCAGATGCTAAAATTACCCTCTGGCACTTCAGCTGCCATTCATGGGAGCCTAGCCAGTCCTCTCTCACCTCCTCTGCACTCTTTACTGGTCACCTTGTGGTGAAGTTGTTTCTTCTGTCTGTCTGTGATTATAAGGCTTCCCTCTAGCTATAGTTCAGTTGGTTATTCTGGATGATTTCTCTACATTTTAGTTGTAATTCTAGATTGGCCCTGGGAGTAGTTTAGTGTAGTTTCCACTTACTCCTTTTCCACCTTGGATCTTGCTCATTTACTTTAACTCACAAGCTAATAGTTCCTTATGGGAGTAGAATATAAAAATCAATATACTAATTCTGCTTAACCTTCAACCTTTACTTTAAGGACAAAGAAGCAAGAAAAAAAAAAAGGCCAAGTAAGAAAATGAGTTAAATGGCAAAGTTATACGTAAAATGTAGATCTCTTAAATCTAAACTATTTTTTAAAATTGGCTATCCAGAATTAACAGTAAGAAATAAAATTTTTCTCTCTGTGAAACTTTACTTGGCTAAATAATAGACAACTAAACATTGGCTATTATTTGATATGTGTTTTAAGAAACCTCAATAAAGTATTTAATTATTCTTTTTTATAGAAAATAATTAATGAAATTATTTCCATTATAGGTAAGAAACTATTGTACACACAGCTCTACATAAATAACACTTTTAAAAAGGAATAATGCAATTTGTCATACTCAATAGAGTGAAAATCTGTATTCGGATTGAGATACCATTAAATTTGCAATCCACATAAGCTGAAGTCATTTGCTTTTTTCCCCCAAAGAAATTCATCAGATGTTAACAGAAAGGAAAAGATATGTTCTTTTTGTAGTGACAATCTTAGACTTCAAAAAGTCTTGAAAGAATTAATTTGCTCAAGTTTAATCCTATTTAATTTATAAATCCTATAAAATTGGCTAATTTTACCATTGTTTAAAATTCAATAACAGAGACACATAAGCATATTATAAACAAAATATATCTCAACCATGCAATGAGTATTTGGTTCAATTATTCTCAAATACCAAAGAAGAATTTCTGGTCAGGTAAAAATATACTTGACATTATTCACTATGTGAACTTGGGCGTGCTATTTAACTTCTCTGGACTCAGATATCACATCTTCCTTCAGTCAGGGAACTGAAGGGGATAATTGATGTCTTCAAATGAAATTATTTAAGTAAAGACATTCTGTAAATTTTCAGTTACCAATGCAGAAGATAAGCTTAATAGGTGATAACTATCATGAACAATTGTATTTATTTACTTTATTCAGCTAAATAAAGTCTCTAAAGTGCAATCAGGAGCATTTTATTTTACATTTGTTAGAGGGACCAAAATTTAAACAAACATAGAGAATATTCACAATTTTGCTTCTTCCTTTTTCAATTCCTCTTGGTCAGTAGGGCATTTCAAGACAGAGATGATGGAAGTGAAACAATTATATCTGTCACATAGAGTGAGGCAGAAGTTAGGTTTAAAATGGGTCAGCCTAGTAGTCTCAGATGGGTATTCTTCCAACTCCCAGTAATACACACATAAAAGGCAGAAATGTTTGAAAATTCCCAATGCAAAAAACTGACTGACGGTCAGCCAACTGCCAGATGTAGGAAAGATTTCCTTTAGGTAAAAGACTGAGATAACTGCATTGAAATACATCCCATAGCCTTCCTGTGGTAGGCTACACTTGTCTGATTTCCTGAAAGTAGCAAAGACAAGATTTCTTTTCCTCACCATTGTGAAGAAAACATTTTCTTTAAAAACAAAACAAAACAAGCCAACAAACTAAAGGCAAAAGTTGCAGAATGCTGGGAAACTTTCTTTTTGGCATCAGTGATGTTTTCAGATATTCAAAACAACTGTACTTGAACAACAATAAAAAAGATTTTGTAATTTAAAAAAAGTTTGTCAATGCAAATTTTTCTGCTAAAAAAAATAGGGCAACTCCCAGAATGCTTAACAGAGTTGGGACACTGGTGATTAAAAACAAACTATTTCAATCAAGAAGACAAGCTCCTATCAGTTCCCAGAAAAATTATTTGGGAAACCTGATTCCCCAAAAGGATGATTTGCAGAAAGTCAATAAATACCTATTCCTTTTCTTCTTTTGCCCAGGTTCTGACTTCAGTCATGCTAATGAAGATCCTGAGAATCTGTATTTCAACATATCTTCCAGGTGATGACAGGAACAACCTAATATGGAAGTTAATGATTTAGAACTCAACTGGTATGTTCAGTATATATTTTTGGTTATTATGAATGCTGAAATTACAATATCACTTTGTACCACAGTTTTCCTCTATCAGAAATAAGCTCCTTCTTGGTGATGAAAATTAAGTACAGTATAGCAATTCTCTTAAATGTTCTGATCAACTCCTCATTGAAATACATATTTAGTAGGGCAAATGGGAATTCAACAATACTGTTTTAAGCAAGATGGAATGTATCATTTTTCTGGATTGTTGAAAGCTCACTGCCATACTATCATTTAATATCTTAACTTTGTGATGTCTGTTTTTGTAGTGTAACTTACATCCCCTACTTAATTTTATTCCAACTTTTACCTGCAGTTGTGTTCTTCCTACAGAACAGTGTACTCTGCTGACATGCATTGCTACCTCTCCATATTCTATTAAAAATATTTGATAAAATAGGCCTTTTCTTAGTCTATTCCAATTATGTGTCACTCTTCAGCAAATATCAGTGACATATATGAGGTTTTTCTTAAATTTTTTATGATAAAATTTTCTGTTGACTTTATTATACTTTCCATTTGATTATACTCATCTGTGGTCTTTCGTAGATCCTTTTGATATGCTTATTTTGAAAGGAGAATTTCAAAGATATGCGCCCCTTTGAATAAGAATGAAGTGAGTGAATTCTAGAATTCAATATTTACTTAACAAGAAAGCAGTTGTAATTATCATAAGACAACCTGTCTTTGGAAGACTGTGCATTTTGGTCTTTGTCAGTGGAAGTGATCTTTGCCATGAGCCCAAATTAACCTATGGTAGGACTGTAAAAGTGGTCTGATTTTCCATGTTACATCAGAGCTTGCATTGTATTATTGTAGGCATGTGAAAAAATGACATAATAACCAACTTCACAAGCCCTACTTAATTAATGAAAATAATTTCCCCTAGTATCAGGAAACTACTATTATGTACACAGAGACCACATACTTTGGCTCAGGGGCACTCAGTGACTGTGAGATGTGACTCCAACATCCAGAATGGACATGTCTGCTTCACTCTTAAATTTTATATTGTATTAATTGATAAGCACTACATTTTGTAAAAATCAAGCACAATTTTTAACACATGTCAGGGTTTAAATTTTTACAGTAAAGCAGCATCATAATAGATCTTTCCTTTTAATTCAACCAAATGTTTGAAAAACTATTACTAAATTGAAATGTTTCCTGTTTATATATGGATATGGCTACAAATAAATATAATTGATTAATTTTAATAAACATACCAAATCTTGGGCATTTATAATGTGAATATTTTTCCTTCTGAAGTATTAATTTAAGGCTACTTATTTATCCTAGGAGAAATTTTACTACTCAAAATACTTAGGTAAAGTCTCCTATAGTACATGTATTAAAATATCCATAATAATGGAAAAATATCTTCCCTTGAGAGCCAGTTTAATTTTGAAAATATCTCAGAATCATCTGGAGGCAAGCTTTAGCAATAAATTTGATGATCAGGCTGAATATTAGCATTTGGGTCAAAAATAAATCTCAAGTAATGAAAACTAATTTGCTTGCACAACTTATAACCTGTTTTTATGGTAACTCCCCCTCCAAAAAAACCCATAAAATAATTTTGGAAATGCCAGCATTTTTTAAGTAAGTAAATTAATTCAGACAAACCCCTATTGGATATAGAAGTTTCAGTATAATACTTAAAATCAATTTTAATACTGTGCAATGCCTGACATGTAGCAGGAAAAATTGCTAGTGGAAATAATTAAAGACACATGCATCAATCAAAGAAAATCTATTGAATAAAAATATTTTTTTAAAAAAACCTCAGTGCTTTTAAAGGTGGTCTTAAAATAATTCATACTTCCTATAATTCATTTATACAACTGACATATATCATACCTATACTTTTACTTTGATTCATAGTGCTTATATTCTGATAGTAATATATTTCTTTTACATAAAACAGAATTTTTAATAATAGGAAGAGAGGTAGGTTAGCAAAGTGTTATTATGCGTATTTACCTGCCTTATTACAGATATATAGTTGCCTTTAACTTTTTAGATGTTCTAACAACATAAAGAAAACCATTTTAAAGTTATTTAATTATAGGTTTAATATTTAAATATTGTCAGTAATTCATGACCCCACCTACCTGTTCATTTTAACCTCTGTCAGTCTAAAACATGGATATTTTCAATTGCTTGCCTTTCCCTGTTTATTGAATGAGTTTTCTCTCCACCTGACAACTACTTTTCTTTCAAGTCTTAAACCTAATATTACCCTGTGGCACTATAACAAAATCTCTCAAATAAATGCAACATCTCCTTCTATGGAACTACGTAACTTTATGTGCACACCTCTATCATCACACTTATTGTTACAAACTAATTGTTTGCATGTGTGTCCAGTCTCTCCACACCGAGGTACTTTCAAAGAGAGCTCTTGTCTTCCAATTTTGTATCCCCACCATCAAAATAGTGTCTGGCTCATAGTAATATAAATATCTGTAGAATAACAAAATGAAAGAGACTTTCTCTAACAACTCAATAATGTTCACAAACCAGTCATAACTGGTGAACCTTTCATTTTGTCCTTCAATGGAGCATCATTAAAAAACTTTTGAAAAAGGCCATTTGAATAATCTATCCACAGTGAAATCTTCATATATATATATATATATATATGACCATAATTTGGAGTAATATTATTATTTTAAAATGATTCTTAAAAAATTAGTTCATACAGGAATATATTGCAGGGCAACTTCTTCCTTACTGAGGACACTCCATCGATTCACTCATCAAATACTGACTGAGAACACAAATATGTAAACACTCATGCAAGCTTAAGGAGGTCTTTGTTTTTTAATCTCCTATATCATAAAGTAATTTATTTCCATTTTATATTTATATTCTACTACACTCTAAATTTAAACACCTAAGGAAAAGAGTGAATCTAATCATGTGTAATTTCAGGGACTTCTCCAATGCAATTTGAACAGGAAGATAAAAATTGTCTTCCTGACTTTTTGTTGTGTAAAAACAATGGTTTTTGTTTTTCATGCAATCTCCAAGTTAGTGATCTTTTAATTTCTATGGTTTGATTTTGTTCTTAGAGGTTAGGGGCTACCGTAGTTTATTAAAGAAGGCAGAATCCTCTCTGTTTCACTGAACAGATCTCTTCAGTTCCTAGTCAATGGTTTTGTTGAACTTTTTGTCCATCATTTGCTGTGGCTGTTAGCAGTATTTTCAAAACCAATTTCTTTCAAATATGTAGTTTTTTGGAGCTACATTTTATATGCAAAATTTTGAAGAGGTAAACATTACTCCCTTTCCATATTGATTATTTATATCAATTATATTTAATGAGCATGCACTATGTAAATATATACTATATATAATGCATATATACATATATAGCTTTTTTAATAAAGTAAATGTATTAGCACCTAAATTCATAAAATAGATACTTGAAAGACATTATTCTTCACTTGAAAAGTTGTTTTGAGATATTTTCTTTGAATGGTAATGTCTAATATGATTTATTTTTTCCATATTTGCTTTTTATACAAATACCTCATATCAAATTATCCAGAAATTGATACTAATATCACTCCCTGCAATAGCTCAGTCTTCATGTATACATACTAGTCATCCCAGGAAAAGCAAAGCAAAAAATGGAGGTCAAATGTGGCATGCAAGAGGAGTGAAATATGGGAAAGAAGAGACCATAGAAGAGAACAGTAGTAAAGCACAAAAGATAAGCAGAAAGTTCAAGAGGTGAGGAGAGAATAGTAAGCAGCAGATATTCTATCAAATAAGGAGAATTAGGACCATGAAAAAATGGTGAACAATGAAGTTGTTCTGTATCCTGACTATTTCAGTAACTTAAACCTTTTGGATATGGTCCACTGCTATTGTGCATGTGATAGGGAAGAAACAAGGAAGACCAGTCAAGGAAGGAGATCAATTTCAATACTCTGTGAAGCTTTCCATGTGAACTTGGGAGACTATAAATTTGTGAACACCTGTTATGTGCCAGACACTGTGTAAAATGCTTTTTGCAAAATTTCCCCCTGAGTCACTTGTAGTGTTAGAAGAGTGTGAAATTTGTTCCAAGGCAGGATTGGAACTAACTTTAGAGAGTGCAATTGAAATAGCTTTATATAGTGCAAAATCTCTTGCACTTTTTCTTAAAATTCCTTGTTAATTTTTATTTTTATTTCACAATATATCTATGATTTCTTTAAGATAAAATTATGTTTCAAATTTCTCAGTATTGAGTAGAAGCAACAATTAAAAATCTGAAATACTCTTCACATCCTCAAGTTCAGAAAATTTGAGTTTTGCAGGATATGTACATATAATTGTCAATCCTGTTAGCCATGCTAAAGGGTCTGTGATATTATATTTTTTACAGATAAGAAAAAACTATAATTAATAGCCCTGGCTGATGTAGCTCAGTGGATTGAGCACCAACCAGCCTGTGAACCAAAGTGTCACTGATTTGATTCCCAGTCGGAAACATGCCTGGGTTGCAGGCCAGGTCACCAGTAGTGGGCACACATAAGAGGCAACCGCACATTGTTGTTTCTTTCCCTCTCTTTCTCCCTCCCTTCCCCGCTAAGAAATAAAAAGATTTTATTTATTCATTTTTAGAGAGGGAAGGGAGGGAGAAAGAGAGAGAGAAACATCATTGTGCAGTTGCTGGGGGTAATGGTCTACAATCCAGGCATGTACCCTGACTGGGAATCGAACCTACGACACTTTGGGTTGTAGCCCGCGTTCAATCCACTGAACTACACCAGCTGGGGCTAAATAAAATCTTTTTTTAAAAGAAAAAGCTATAATTAATAAATGAAAAACAAAATTTGACTAATTTTGAATCCCATGTAATTTCAACAACATCATACTCACTTTCCAATAAGAAACTGTGACTGTTTATGTTTCAGTCTATGTTTTTTATAACAAACAGTAAATGAAAACTGTGATGGTTACTAGAGTATGTTGAACATGAAAGTAGGAGCTGGAGGGAAATGGAAGGGAGCTAGCATTTCAGTAACGTCTACATAGATAATACAGTTTCATCCTTCAAGCAACCTAACAGATAACTACCATTGTCCCCTTTTCAACACCTCTTATATTTAAAACACATTTTAAGTCATTTAATAAATGAGACAACTTAATCTCCAAAATGGTTATTTTGAAGGTAAAACAACTTCCCATAATAACAGATTTTCTCATTCCATTCTAAAAATATTTCATATTTTCTTATTGAAATTGTTTTCAATAGTAAATGAATAATAAATTTTAAAACTACTTTTGTTTCTAGATAGAGATATGAAATTTACAGACTCAGAAGACAGCACACTGCCTGTATTCAAACATAGCTCCGCTAATACTGTGAAACTTAAGAAAAATTCATCTATTAATTTAATCAATTTAATAATTATTTATTGATTATAGCTATATGTCAGACATTGTTATAGGTACTTGATATTTCTTAAACAAAAAATCTCTGCCCTCATGGAGCTAATCTTATAACTGATAGGAAGCAAACAATAAACACTAAACATAATGAACAAGTGAATTATATAAAATGGTAGATAATGTTAAATACCGAAAGAAAAAAAGAAAAGAAAGTGGTTTAAGGAAGATGAAGAGTGGGGAGCAGCAGAGAAAGCAAGTGGTGATATTAAATAGTTATGGCAGGTTATAGCAAATTGTAGGAGCCTTATGGTAATGGTGAGATTTAAGGGAAAAAATTGAAATGAGTGAACGTTAACCAAGAGGATGTATACAGAAGAGCATTCTAGGCTCAGGGAACAGGATGGCAAAGATGTAAGGTGTGAGAGTATGTAGAATGTTTGAGAATTGAGAAGGAGTTCCTTGAGGCTAGAATAGAAATAAATAATATGGATTCTTATAGGACATCATAGGGATTTTGGCTTTTACTAGCATGAGGGGCCACTGCAGGGTTTTAAGCAGAGGAGAGACATGAAAAACCCTGGTGTGAGAGGCTGATGGGCTAAAAATCAGAAGACAGTCACAGCAAACCTGATGATAAATAATGGCAGCTCACACTGGGGCAGAAGCAGTGGAGACATTGAAAGTAGTCAGATTCTGGATAAATGAGCAATGCCTTCCTAACACTAGTAACCCACCCCTGTAAGTCAGACTTTCTACCTCAGAATGTTGTCATAATTTTAGATTAATAAAACTATAATGTATTATCAAAACACAGTAACTAACTAAGGCATAATGAAGGACCTATACACAAGTAATAAATTATTATGTCAGGGTGCAAATGCTTTATAATCACAGAACAATTAGTATAGAAATTGACAAAGACTAGTTTTGTCAGTAAATTCACTGGTTAGCACAAGTAAAATCTGAGGGGTCATTTCCTGTTGGAACTCTTTTGTAAAATGTCTCCACATGACTCTGACATTTTATAAATTGCATCTGGAATATATTCAACAGTTTCTCTACATTATCATTTTGTTAATATGTTAATTTAAAATGTAGTGTTAAAATATTGAACTGGGTTTGGGGGATGTGGATATAATGTTCCCCATGTAAATTTCATTTGTAAAGTATCTTTGAGAGACATATACATTCCCAAAAGTCCGACTTAAAAATCAGGAGATGGTTGTTTTACTGAAAATGTTAACAAAAAATGTTCTGCCAGGTATGCATATATTTTGAAAACCTAGTCAATAAGATCTCCTGATGGATTTTGGGTGGAATGTGAGAGAAGGACAAGAGTTGAGAATGATGCTTTTTGGCTTAAACAAATAGAAACAGTGTAATTGCCATAACATGAGATGGGGAAAGTTATGGGATAAAGCAGATTTGGGGGAGATGTGCTGAGGGTACACATCAAGACTTCCATTTGGGTTAGTAATAACTAACCCAATGGGTTAGTAATATACCTAATAGATATGACAAATATATGAATAGTCTAGTCTGAAAGATTACAAAAATGGGCTAGAGATTGAAACTGTTATATAAATGCCATTTCAGCTCTTTAAAGATGAGAGTACCAAAGGAATGAAAGAAGAGAGAGAAGTCCTGAGCACAATAACATTAAGATGCCTGGAGAACAGAAGGAACCATCAAAGAAGACTGTGGCAGGCAGAATAATGTATCCCCTCAAATATATACACCCTAACCCCAAGAACCAATGAATATGTTATGTTACAATACAAAGGGAAAGTAGGGTTACTAACCAGCTAATGTTAAAACAGAGGATAGCTGGGGAATTCTTAAAAGTGGAAGTGAGAGGCAGAATAAGTCACTAAGTGAAACACTGGGCAAAAGATTTAAAGAGTTGTTGCTGGCATTGAAGATAGAAGGGGGCACAAGCCAAGGGATGCGGGCCACCTCTAAAAATGGAATACTAACAGTACTCACTTCTATTCTGATTCTTCTCAGCCTGAGCTGCACACTAGAACCACCTTGGAAACTAAACACATCTCATACCATTCTTCATCCTGAGATTCTTGTTTTTCTTATTTAATAAGAACTCCTCATGATTCTAATGTCTATCTAAGGTTGAGACTTCTTCTCTGTAGGGTTATCCTGAGATTTATCTGAGTTAATTCCTGTGAAGTGCTTAGAACACACTTACCAAGAGCTCGATTAATAATGATCTATTTTAATAACCATCACCTTGCATTTGATGAAATTAAACTAAAAGAGATAAAGTAACACACCCAAATCACAGCTGCTAGATGGTGATGGAAGGTCTAACTTCAAACATGGGTTCATCTTAGTAACTGAATCTGACTACAGAAACCAAAGAAACACAGCAAATTAAAGACCTGATTTCAAACAAAAATTTTATCAATAGCAACCTACTCTGGGATTGCTAAACAGCTAAAATGTTAGGTACTAACTTTATTCCAAAAATTTTTTGTTTCTTTATTTTATGTTTAATGTTTCACAAGTAACATGTTCAAATATGTTGAAGATGGTTGCTCTACAGTTCATCTTATCCCATCTCCCTGAAAGTTCTGTGTCACCGATAGTATATTTCAAAAAAAGTGTAATTTCCAGCAGAAGGGAATTTTGGTAGCAATAAAGCCACTAATATTAACACTGCCATTTACTACCCAGGTCACCTAGGTCTTGAATAATGAACATAAAAATAAGAACAACAGCTAAAATTGACTGAGTTCTTTGAGCACACTTTATATATATTGAATAATTTAATTTTCTGAATAGTCTCACAAGTTAGATAATTCATTGCTCCATTTTTTTCAGAGGAGAAACTCTCTGAACCAATTACCTTATCTGTAAAATAAAGAGAACAATATGATACCACAGAAAATGGCAAATAGAAAGAAATATGGGTTTTCTAATGAAACATATAAGGAGAAACAGTTTGCATTTTGGAGGAATGAAAGTTGCAAGAAGGATGCTTAAAATGATAGTTGCTAACAACAAAGCAGGAAAGCTAATTCAACATGACTGTGTGGAAAAGAAACAACTATCAATAAAAGGAACTACTTTCCAGGAAACAAATTTATTTTGCTACTCTCTACTCATTGTTTTAGGTCTGAATATTCAGAGAGGATTGTGCCTAGATAGTGGCCAAGGTGGCACCTACCAGGAGGTATAGCCTGTGGTTTCCAGAGAGGCGGGAATTAAGGGCAAAGGAGTCTGAGCTACTGGGGAATGGGTGAAGGGTGGCATCAATGGAGAAGAGGAAATATGACAGTTGATTCAGATATGAACCTGAATGGAACTGCACTGTTTTTTCCTAAACTTGAATTTTGAAAAACACCACACTCCTATTTCTAATGATGAGTCCAGCATGGGTTGGGAGAGTACTGAAATACTGCACTGAATTCCTCTAAGACTTGTGGATGTTATGGCCTGAACATTGAAGCAAATAACACCCAAGGACTCATAGGATGACCTGCAGACAGAGCAAAGGACAATGATACATGCAGACACAAAAAGACTTTTACAGTCTAAGTTCTCTGAAAATTCTACATCTTATTATTCAACCTACATACTTACCATTTGATATATGCATTATTTGTTATTTTGATATGTTGAACTCTCAAATACAACTTTTTTCATGAGTACTTGTAATTTATTTCAAATAAGCAATACTAAAGCAGGAATGTGCCACCTGAGATTATGTCATAAACTAATTACACAGGAAATAATCGTGTGAAATAGTGCTGAGAAGGGTGTTAAATAATATCTTTATTAAAGAGTTTTTATTAGAATTAGAGATTATGAAGTTAAAGTATACAACAGTTGTTTATGTTTATAGCACCTAATGGATAGTTATTAGTATTATTAGAGAATAGGTATTTCAAGTACAATAGAATTTATAATTGAAAATTTTTATCTTGTAACTATAATGAAACCCTAGAATGCAATTCCCTGGATTAAACAACTAAGCGTTAAGCAACAAAACAATTCTCCCTCAGGTAGAATTATATCTAGAAATAAACTGAATGAATAATTCTATGCCAAATTTTTAAGAAAATATATATCATTATACAAGGCATCTTCTACCTGCTAAGCACATTTTTCTAATGAGTCTTTCAACCACAGTCTCATATTTTTCTTATTGCCTTTTCCTTGCATGTCTTACCTATAAATACTGACTATATGCATGACTGTTTGGGTCCCATCAGAGTAAACCTAATATTCAAAAATACCAAAATCCTTACATGTTATAAATTTATCCTCATTTGCCAAGTGCAAAATTATTGAAATACTCATTCTCTAGTATGCATGCAAATATTCCTCCAAAATTTGAATAAAAGCACCTGATAATTTAAAATTTTCATTTCTTTTTTAATTTTAAACACCAAATTCACAGAGTCATTGCAACTTACATGTGAATTGTGAGTAACTTATAAAGATTCACTGTCTACATGTTTATAAAATCATATCACCTCTTCCCCTTTTGTATATGTCTGGTGTTTCCAATCACAGCATAAGTGTGACTAATTAAGCAAAATTCTGCATCTGTGACCATTTACAAAAACCATATATTGGTATGTACTAAAAATCAGAATATTCATGAGCTGTGCGTGATATTTTTCATAACTAATACACATTGAGAAGTTGTTAAAAAACATTATTTTCATGTACAATTCTGTCAAAGAAATGCACAATTTGGCCTTTCCTTACCCTTTGTAGGTACCATTTTCAGGATTTGATGCTTTTGTCAAAGATAAGATAGAAAATAAAAGCTATGTCTACCAGTCTATAATCACACTGTCTCCTCTCATCACTATTCTGAAGGCTTTTTTTCTCCTTGAAGTATCACTGTCATTTTTCACATTTTAACACCCAGCCATCAACTTTTCCATGAATGCAATCACACCAGGAGCTTCTTCATCTGCATGTGTCAAAGGAAAATGTGAGAGATGTATATTTCATGACATAATAACATTCTACAAAATTCATAATGGAATTCTGCAACATTTGGAGATACTTCTTTACTCAAACTGATTCAATAGCTGGGTCATTCATATGTACAAGTATGCAGCTTTGCATTTTATTTTCATTCTAACTTTTTTTTTGTCAAATTATCTCTTTTTCTATTATGTCTATCCAGAAGCTATCTTAGAAGACATCTTTATTTCTTCTTTTGTGCCATAGAAAAATAAGTGAATTTTTGTGGGAAAGAGGAAGAGATAAAATGAAGAGGTAAAGATTATAAAGGATTGCCCTAAGAGGGAGGATACCAGGGGAAAGATGAGGGGATATTTATTGAGTTCTTACAATATTCAGATACTTTCACTGTTTTTAGAACTTACATTTATTCTGTTAGTAACCACACATTTAATAGGTTGGTACTGTGATTATTCCCATTTTACAGATAAAGAAGCTGAAACATTGTGCTAAATAGTGGTACACTTGGTAATATGTTCCAGATACCTTGGCTCCAGAGCTCAGATTCCCAGCCCTTCAACTCATTGAGACCTGTGGCTTATCAAGGGCACATGTCACTCTAAACTCAGGATGTAGGCAGCACCAAAAGGGAAATTATTACTGCATAGGGTAGTAGGAGAGGAAAGATACAGAAAATCAATTTATTAGTGTTTGCTCCTTATTTATCTTTTTAAGTTTGGGAATTTCACCAGGTCCCTTTCATCAGATATGAGAAGGAAGAGAGGATAGGAAGGTGTATAAAAATTGAAACAGACTACTGAATACTAAATTGTGTATTTAGTTAAATAACTTTTTCTTTACCTGAAAGTTAACACATGTTCATAGAAAATTTGGAAAATGCATGGACAAAGTAAAAATGGTAATCTAATAACATCTTCCTTTTTCAAAACAGAATTAGATGTCTGGTATCCCGATTATTTTCTGGAGATATAAGAATTTGAATGAGGCCCTGGCTGGCATAGCTCAGTGGATTGAGCTCTGGCTGCAAACCAAAGTGTCACAGGTTCAGTTCCCAGTTAGGGTACATGCCTGGGTTGCAGGCCATGACCCCAGCAACCACACATTGATGTTTCTCTCTCTCTCTCTCCCTCTCTTCCCTCTCTAAAAATAAATAAATAAAATCTTTAAAAAAAAGAATTTGAATGAGAATGAGTCTGGAGGTAGGGATCCAGGAGTTTTCATGCTTTAAAAATAAAAATAATTAAATTTATTCAGGTAACATTGGTTAATAAGATTATATAGGTTTAATGTGTATACGATAGATCATCTGTGTATTACATTGTGTGCCCACCAAACCAAGTCACATACGTGGAGAATCTGATCAAAAGTAAAATGATTTTTTTTTGCAATATTGTAAATATAACTTGAGTTGCAATCCCACTCGTATTCACATGCAGCTAAAAATTTCTGATCCAGATAACTCAAGTCTTCTCTGTCAGAGGTTGCAGTCGCAGTCTGGGACACTACCAACACTCGGTGCTATTATTTTGATAATGAAACACCAGGAGATTTTCTTACAGACAGGGTTTTTTCAAAGTTTAAATATGTTCTTTTTGAAGAACATAGTTTTTGTTAAATATGGGGTTTTATATGATCATCTCTGTTAGAAAGTTACAAGAAATGAAATACGATGCTAAGAAAGTGGTAGTTCCCATTTAAAAGTTACCTTTGATTAGTTAAACAATTTGTTTAAAATGTGGCATTTTATTTTATTGTAATATATTCTAATAGTAGAAAAGCAAAACACTGTGGAAAAGTGAAAAGAAGGAAAAAACTTATGAATATTTCATGTTAGTGATATAATCTTTGTAGATTATTTTAATTTTACTTTTTATATGTAATTGAGATTATATTGTATATAAAGAAATTAATAGCATTATGGGTATTCACATGGTAGTCACTGTTCTGAACATTTTATGTGTTAACTCATTTTATTCTGCCAATATATCAAGAATTGGTACTGTTATTAGTTTAATTGCACAGAATAAGAAGTAACGAGACTTTAAATTTTGTATGGTACAAAGCTAGCAAGTAGCAGAACTAGGATTTAAAGACTGTTAACTTCAAGCATCTGTTCTTAAACTATTCAGCCATGGTGTTTTTCTTTAAATTAAATTTATTGGAGCAACATTAATTAATAATATTACATATGTTTCAAGTGTAAATTTCTATAATACATCATCTATATATTGCATTGTGTACCCACCACCCGAAGCCAAATCATGTTGCATCACCATATATTTGGCTCCCTTTAGCCTTTATTACTCCCCCTTCCTGCTGGTAGCCACCACACTGTTGTCTCTGTTTGTGAATTTTTGTTTGTTTGTTTTCCTTATTTGTATATTTGTTACATTATATCCCACATATGAATGAAATCATATGGTTCTTAATATTTTCTGACTGACTCATGTTGCTTAGCATGATATTCTCAAGGTCCACCCATGTTGTCGTAAATGGCAGTATTTATCTTTCTTATGGCTGAGTGGTATTCCACTGAGTATATGTACCACCTCTTCTTTATCCAATCATCTATCAAAAGACACTTTGGTTGTTTTTATGTCTTGGGCACTGTGAATAATGCTGCAATGAGCCTAGGCATGCACATATCTTTGTAAATAGATGTTTTTAAAATTTTCAGGTCGATACCCAAAATACGGTGTTCTGGGTCAAATGTTAACTCTATTCTTAAGTTTTTGAGGAATAGCCCATATGTTTTCCATAATGGCTGTATAAGTTTATATTCCCACCAGCAGTAAATGAGTGTGTCTTTTTCTCCACAATCTCTCCAACACTTTTTACCACTTGTCGTGTTGATAATAGCCATTCTAACAGGTGTGAGGCTGTGTGGTATCTCATTATAGTTTTCATTTCCCTAGTATCTATTGAAGTTCAACATCTTTTCATATATCTTTTGGCCATTTGTATGTCTTTTTGAAAGACCTGTCCATTTGGGTTTTCTGCCCATTTTTTAATTGGATTGTTTGTTTGCTTATGTTGAGTTTTATGAGTTTTTAATATATTGGGGGTATTAACCTCATTGGAGTTGCTGTTTGTAAATATCTTCCATTTGGTTCACTGCCTTATTGTTTTGTTGGTGCTTGCTTTTGCTGTGCAGAAGCTGTCTAGTTTGATATAGTTCCATTCATTTATTTTTCCCTTTACTTCCCTTGCCTTTGGGGTAAAATTCATAAAATCTTCTCTAAAACTATGGTCAATATGGGTGGTTCCAATGTTTTCAATTTAATTTATAATTTCAGATCTTATATTTAGGTCTTTGATATATTTTAGTTAATTTTTGTATATGGGTAAAAAAAATCAGGTTTCAATCTTTTGCATGTGGTTTTTCAATTTTCCCAACACCATTTATGGAAGAGACCTCTTTTCTCCACTGTATATTTTTTACTCTTTTGTCAAAAATTACACATATATATGCAGTTTTATTATTAGTTTCTCAATTCTGTTCCATTGTTCTTTGTTTCTGTTTTTCTGTTAATACCATGCTGTTTTGATTATCATCACTTTGCAGTATAATTCAAAGACCGGTAGTGTATACCTATGGCTTTGTATTTTTTTTCCCTCAGGATTGATTTGGTTATTCAGGATCTTTTGTGGTCTATACAAATCAGGCGCTAAAAAGTATCATTGGAAATGTTTTGGCATTACATTAAATCTGTATAATGCCTTGATTAATATGGACTTTTTAACTATATTGATTCTTTCAATCCACGAACACAAGAGATCTTTCCATTTCATTGTGTCTTTTTTGATCTCTTTTAATAATGCTTTGTATTTTTTGTTCTTTTTAAAAATTTAATCATTCAAGCACAATTTTACCTCCACTACTCCCCCCAACTCTATTTTTTAATATATAGGTACTTCACATATCTTTGTCAAGTTTATTCCTAGGTATTTTGTTCTTTTTGTTGCATTGCAAAGGGAACTGTTTTTTTTTTCCTGGAGTTTTCTAACAGAAGGAGTTTTCTGTTAGTATATAAGAATGTAGTGGATTTCAGAAATCTGTATATTTGAATTACATCTAAACACTTTAGATAGCTTCTTATATTTGAGTTTTCCTAAACATCAATGTTTTGACCTAAGGCCTAGATCAACATATACATCCTTAACAGCAGATGCTGCCTTTTTGATATAAAGAAGGTTAAGCTAGGAATGTTATCAAAGGATATCATTCAAATAAACCTGTTGTAGAAAGAGGGAAATGTTTCCATATCATTATGCAGAACTGTATCCATAACATTATGCATTATGGGAAACTATCTAATGTATCTTGTTAAAACTAAATTAATTATCATCTTATCTCTGCTTTACTTACAATAATTCATCAACTTCTTAACTTTTTTATCATTATAGTGTACATTTCCTTCCATTGCCAATACATTAACAATATGTAGTTCCACTTATAGGCTAAAGAAGAGATGCTGCATATTCTGAAAACATATATTTAAATGTATTGGCTTCAAGAGGGTCAATAATTCTCTGTGGAAAATAAAGTGCACATTTTTCTGCAACTACATATGTTTGCTTACAGAGAACCTGTGGTTTTTTTAGAACAGTAAACCAATTTCTTGAAGTGTGTAACTCAATTCTTCTCTTTAATTCATAGTTCTAGAGCTGTGAAGATGACATGGGTTAGTGGAAAGAGGGAAAGGTGAAAAAGCCAGACTGTATAATGGATAAGAAAACATTAGGGAGGGAAGCTAGCAAATCTGAATCTGGTCCATGGCCACTCACAACCTGTGCAGATTTGGACAATTTGCCTTAAATTTTCTGAAGTCCCAAGTTTGTCATCAGTGTGTTGGCAACAATAGCAATATGGAGCTTATTGGGGTACTATATGATATTAAACAATTTTAATATACACAATGTTTGTAGATTTATGAAATTTCACTTTGAATGCTATGTCTTTATCAGTTACTGTATGAACCTTGAAAAATTAATATTTTTATTCTAAAACTCAGGCCATATGTGTTAAAACAATAACGATTTTAGTCATTTGAGGCAAGGTAACACATCACTCTAAACTTAGTGGCTTAAAAAGAAATAAAGATTTATTTTGCATTTTGTCAGGGTCCAATGAGAGCAACCCACCTCTGCCCCACAGGACATCATCTTCTGGGGCAGACTCCCTGGCTTGGGCTGAAAACACCCGAAGGCTCCTTCCTGCTCACAACTGGTGGTTGATAACCATTGTCGTCAGGAATCTCCACCTGGCTTCCCACCAGAACACCTACATGTAGCATCTCCCTGTGGTTCTCAGACTTCCTCACCATGGTTGGCATCCAAGAATAAGCACCCAGAGAAATCCAGGAAGATACTATATTGCTTTTGTGACCTAATCTCAGAAGTCACAGTGTCATACCTGTCGTAATCCCAAGCACACCGAAATTCAGAGATTAACTCCACTCCTCAGTGGGAAGGGTGTCAAAATAACAATGTAAGAAGAGCATTGAGGTGGAAGTTATTGTTGCAACAATTTTGAAAATTACAATATAATCACAGCTATTTAACATAGGGATATTGTCAGAACAAAATAAAACAACGTATCTGAAAATGTGTTGAAATTTTTTCAGTAATCAAAGTAAATCACATGTAGGTGAATAAATAGAAAACACTATTACATAGTTATATGTTGTATACAAAATGATTGTTAAATTTTACTTACTCTTATTCTTGAAAATTTTCATATTCTTGAAAATTTCACTAAAACTTTGAGTTTCTGCATAGCACTGATTGAAAATATTGTAAAATTTTAAAAGGCAGGAACAAGAGTCACAGAGTTTAGAACATTAGAAAACATTTATAGCTTGGGATTAGTCTATTTTCTTTTAAAAAGAAAACAGTGTATACTTTATATTGGTTATTAATATCTTGAATGTTAGAAACCCTTTGACATCTGAGAACACAGCACAAATAGAATTTTCAACATCCACAATAGAAGCCAGAAACAGAAAATATATCCCCATGCAAAGTGAAACAACTGTCAAAGTATATGAAGGGAAAATTATACTTTAGGAATGAAGACAAAATTTAAATTAGCTAAAACTGAGCCTCCCTAAAGGACTCTCTAAGAGATATGACTTCAGGAAGAAGGGAAGGGGTCCAATTAAAGGTCTGAGACATTGGAAATAATGACGGCTAAGATACTAAAAAAACACATGGGTAGATACAAATTTTTTAAAATTTACAAATCAATATAAAATTATACTAATTTGTAAGTTAAAACAACTGCATAATTACAATATTTGAATGTAGTAGCATAAAATTATGCTTTATGGAAGGCTAAAACTTTTTATGTAGTTTAGACAGGTAGAGGCAAACTTATTAGCAAAGAGACAGGCACTATTGTTCTGTAAATTTTGCGTAACTTTTACTTAAAAACCTAACAAAGACTGCATAATAAAGGGCTAAAATGCAAAACACTGCCAACACCAAATGCTGGTGAGGTTGTGGAGCACAGGAATCACATTCATGTTGGGGCAACTGCAAAATGGTTCAGCCACTTCGGAAGAAAATTTGATAAATTTTTGTAAAACCAAACATGTTCTTTCTGTATAACCTAGGAGTTGTGCTCCTAGTATTTTATCCAAATCAGTTTTCAACTGATGTACACAAAAAAAGACCTACATATGGATGGTTATAGCAGCTTTATTTAATATACTAAAACTGGGAAGCCACCAAAATGACCAATAGGTGAAGGGATAAATAAGCTGTAGTGCACCCACAAAAATGGAATATTACTCAGTGCTTAAAGGAAATGAACTATCAAGCCACAAAAGACATGGAGGAACTTTAAAGTCAAGTATCAAGTAAAGAAGCCAATCTAAAAGGCTATATAATGTATGAGTCCAACTATATGATGTTGTGGAAAGACCAAACTATGGAGACAGTAAAAAGGTTAGTGGTTGTCCAGGGTATGAAGGGATGGAGGAGTGAATAGGTAACAAAGCGTGGGATTAGCTTGGGGGTGAAACTGTTCTGCATGATATGGACACAGGCTGAGCCTCTCTCAAATGGATGGGAATGTTCTTCAATTATTATTACTATTTTTGAGTCTCTCCTAGGTAGGTGTAAAGATTTTAGGAGCTTTGCTCTGTACTTGTGCCTGTTGACCTTCCCAGGAAAGCAGAATTCCTGGAAAGCAACTGAGCTCTGCTGTACACCTGCAGTGGAACCTAGAAAGTGAAGAAATTTGCTCTGCATCAGCCTGAAGGACCCGGCAGCAGTTCCAAGAGCCATATACTTCTTTCTTATTAGTGTGTACTCTCTTGATGTATCAATCTCTCTCCTCTCTCCTTTTCTTCCACTTTGTATAATAAGTTAGTCTCCTTTCTTGATTTCTATCTTGGGGAGATGGAAGTGGGCAAGTATCCCATTCATGTGTGACAATACTATAATGGTGGATAGGTGTCGTTTTCCATTTGTCCAAATGCATAGCAGGTACCAGGCCAAGAGTGAACTCCATGTAAACTGCTGTCTTTGAGTGATTGTGATGTGTCTAGTACATGTTCTCCAGTTCTAACAAACATGCCTCTGGCTCTGGATGTCAATGGTGAAGGCCGCACGTGTGTGTATGTGAAAGTATATGAGAACTCTGCTTTTTCCACAGAATTTTGCTGTAACCATAAAACTGTTCTAAAAAATAAAGTCTGCACTTTCTTTCAAAATTATCCCTGTAAGCACAATAAAACTTCTAAAACAAACACATCAAAGGGACTCAATGGTAATGGAATAAATACAATAAAGATTATATTTTTAAAAAGAAATAATAATGATAATAGTTGTAGTAATAATAAAGAAAATGTGTCCTGATAAATGTGGATTGTGCTAATGTAGTCATGTTTTAATATTAGAAAACCAGTGAATATAATTCACCACACAATGGATTAAAATAGAAAAATAATTAGGTAATTAATACAGAGGAGAGAATTTTGAAAGCAATTAAAATATATCTGTTAACTAAATGAACAAATGAAATAACTTAATGAGCACTTATTTAGTCCTTATAACAAACTCATGAGATCAGTATTGATTTTATCCCTATTTTATAGAGGGAAATAAGGCTTCAGAGAAGTTACCAGACCTTTTCTAGTCCCTCATATAATAAGAGATTAAACAAGGATTCAAATCCAGCTTCCAATCCAAGCCAAAGCCTCTAACTAATATAATCCATTCACTTATAAGCTAAAAACTATTTATATCAAACTATTAAGAAATAAACTTACCACACTCATTAATGAAATTAGAAATTTGACTATGGTTATGTCCATCACATAGACTCCTAGTTTTCATCTATGAAACCAGGAATAAAAGCAAAATGGATGCTTGGGCACTAAAATTTTTCCAAAAGAAAAAACATTTAAATATTTTCATAATTCTGTTAATATTATTTTTAAAAACTTATTCAAATAACGGAATCAAGAGAACAATAGAATATTGATTGTTGCTGCTGGAAATTCTTAACCAGGAGCCTGACGTTGTTGGATGTAGTTTAAGGAGTTTTATAAAGGTTATTCTTTTTTTATTTTATTTTAATCAGTGTTCAGTACAGTTTTCTCCCTTTTACTCCCAATCCAGCCACCCTCCCAACCCTCCCCAATTCCCTCCCATTACCACCCTCCCCTAGTTTTTGTCCATGTGTCCTTTAAATTTGTTCCCGTGAACCCTTCCCATTGTCCCCTGAAATTTCCTCTTCTCTTCCCTGTGGTCACTGTTAGCCTGTTCTCTATTTCAGTGTCTTTGGTATAAAAGTTATTCTTCACTGCAGAAAAATTTAATAAATTATAAAATCCTGATGTTCTTTAAAGGCACTGAGAGTCTTCAGTTTGTTTTATTCACTGCCTCTCGGGTTTCATTGACTTTTGGCATTGACTATAAGGCCTTTTTCTAACATGTGAGTAATATTTGTATTTTACATGTATCTGTAAGGGAAAGTTTGATTTGTTTTTTTCAATATTTAAAAATAACAATTTGCTGTATTTCTTATTACAAGCAAAAGATGCTTAAATATGGGTTACTGCTCTCATATCTTGATTTGTCATTGCAAATTAAAACATGTAATGTGCTATCATTGTAGCCTAAAGAGTGTTTTTTTTGTAGTTTAGTTTATGTTGCAAAATTTATACTGTATTTGCATTCAATATTCTTCATTGAAAGCTGTTAAATATTCAACAAAGCTTAAAGTCAATTTTTATTATAATTACTCTTTGGCTATTTATATATAGAAATATAATGGAATTGATAAATCATAAGTGGAACTACTGGCTTCATTATCAGTGAGAATTTCTTTAGTATTAATAATCCAATGTAAACTATCTGGAGGATTTGAAAATGTACTTGTTTACTATAGCAGCCACTTAAATTTGGAGAAAATTTTAGTTTCCAATGGAAGACAAATACAAACATTTTTCCTAATTTTATTTATTCAATTAGTCATTGATAATGATAAAGATTTCTGGCTGTAAAAGACACTGAAACATAGAAGTGTTGGTGTATATTTTATTTCTGTATTATTTCAACTTAACTCATAACAATTAATCTTTAGGCAGATGTACTCCAGTAGCTGCATGGCCTACCATTCAAAAATCATGTTTGTGAAGGCCGCAATGAAAGCTGCTGGCAAGGTTGTTCAGAAAAGGAAGCCCTAGTGCAAGCCCTTGTTGGTGGGAATGCACACTGGTGCAGCCACTGTGGAAAACAATATGGAATTTCCTCAAAAAACTAAAAAATGGAACTGCCTTTTGACCAGCAATTCTACTGCTGGGATTATACCCTAAGAATTCTGAAACACTGATTGAAAAGAACATATGTGTCCCAATGTTCACTGCAGCACAATTTACAATAGCCAAGTGCTGGAAGCAACCTAGGTGCCCATCCGTAAATGAATGGATCAAAAAAACTGTGATACATTTACACGATGTAAAAAACTATGCAGCAGAAAGAAGGGGCTCCTACCCTTTACAAGCAGTGTGTATAGAACTGGAGAGCATTATGCTAGATGAAGTAGCCAGGCCGTGAAAGAAAAATACCATATGATCTCACCTATATGTAAAACCTAATCAACAAAACAAACAAGCAGCAAAATAACCAGAGACATTGAATAAATAAACTGACAGTAACCAGAGAGGGGGGAGAGGAGGACAACAGGGGAAAGAAGGTAAAGAGTCATCAAGGAACATCTATAAAGGACTCATAGACAAAGCCAAAGCGGGGAAGGTTTGAGGGTGGGAGGTGGGGGTGGGTGGGGTGGGGTGGGGGAAAGTGGTGGTGGGAAAATGGAGACAATTGTACTGAACAATAATAAAATGTTTTAAAAGAAAAAAAGAAAATTAAAATGCCCCTGTAAGAGTGAGTACTAGCACTTGGGTTGATCTTGAATCCTACATCATGAAACCTTCCTTAAGTGGCAAGTTTCTCCAAATACATCTAGGTGCTACCTTGTTCAGGTGCAGAGGGACTCACAATGCCAGAGGAATCATAAAACTGGTTTGCCAAGTCTTGGCAAACTTGGGTGGGGGTAAGCACATGAACTATTTTTTTTAAAGATTTTATTTATTTATTTTAGGGAGGGAAGGGAGAGAGAGAGAGAGAGAGAGAGAGAGAGGTCAATGTGTGGTTGCTGGGGGTTATGGCCTGCAACCCAGGAATGTACCCTGGCTGGGAATCGAACCTGGGACACTTTGGTTCCCAGCCCGCACTCAATCCACTGAGCTACGCCAGCCAGGGCTTACATGAACTATTTTTTGATGCATTTATCCATGAGAACAATGAGTAATATATATGTGAAAGATCATGTTTTCAGCCTATACGGTGCTACCATCTTTTAGAAAAGTACTCTTTTCTTTAGTAGTGTACACAACTTAAACTTTCATTTTTAGTTTACATTCCTCTAAAAGAATAAGAATTAATTTTAGTATTTTCACCCAGATTCATGCATGTATGTGTTCATTTAAAAATAGAAAACAAATGCTGAGCAACAGTCAATTGGTAAAGTCAAGTTCGAAATTCTTGAGGTAAGAACAGGAATAACTGTGCTGCAACAAGTGAGAGACTGGTCTCACACATCCAGCCTCCCTCATATAGGAGCTAACACAACCCCAAAGTACACAGTAGATGAAGTAAGTAAAGATCACAACTCTAAGTCTTGAAAAAAGGAATTTTTAGGCTTTTTAACTGCCTCAGTCAGTGAAAGAGAATCTTAATTTTTTAAAGATTTCTTCTGAAGCCACTATTTGATTTAAACAAGAAAGGAGACACTTCCCTGGTAGGTTAATTGGAGAACTGCTAGGCCCACAAAGATGAGTCTAGAAGGGGATCATTTTCAGAGATTCACAAAATACTACTATACACCTTTGACTTTGAAGTGCTCCAAAGTACACATGGCTCATTCGGGTGCCTCAGAATCTGCACCTAGATCAGTCCTGAAATACCCAAAATGACATTTCTAAATAGCATATTATAAAACTTTTTTTCCTGTCTGCTCAATATTCGTTCATTGTAGCAGAGATCACTGTAGGATGCCTACACTTTCATACACACATTCTTTTCCAGTTAATGTTGGATCATAGCTATGATAACAAGAACCTTAAAAGCAGTGGATAAAAAGAAACATTAACTTACTAAAAAAAGTTTAAAGAAAAATTCTTTTTAAGTTATTCAGAATGTTCTTTGGATATTTTTATTTAAAAAGCTCTATTTTACAAAAGAAGCTACAAAATGCATGAGAAATATCAGAAATCTGTTCAATAGGCCATAATTATTTATCCAGAGATAAATTATTCTAAAAAACCCCTGAAGGTTACATTCCTCCAAATCATTTAGCCAGCCCTTTTTATGCATCTGTTTCAAATTGGAGGGACCAAATTTACAGAGCACAATCAAATAAGAACCTTCCTTCTCACATGCTCTGAATCACATTGCAAAGCATTTCAAACAAGTCCTGTTAGAGAGCTGGTCCCTTCCCTCACAAGGGATCAGAACAGAAAACCTTAATTATCTCATTCCCTGATTTTCTTCATCCTGATTTTATATATATTGCCCATTTCAAATCGCACTGGGGCAAACATCACCTAAGGGAGGAAAAACTTACAGGCTTTCGGGCAGCCTGAGAGCTTGGCAGAAATCTAGCTTGTGTTGCAAGACAGAATGAACAACAAAATTTGGCACTCTTCATCCAAGCAGCAAAAGAAAGGTGTAGCTTTTTTCTACTGAAGTTATTTTCCAGGGACACAAAACCTTTTCTAACTTATTGGATCTAAATTGTTTCCTTAGAGACCATGCACAATAGATCACCAAAACACCAAAAAAAAAAAAAAAAAAAAAAAGAAGGGCCGTTTTTAAAGAAAAATTTGATTAGTTCCAGTTTTGCTCTACTGAGTAAACTAGACCTTCCCTGCCCTTTGGGAACTTTCATAAAGTCTGCTTCCAACTGATAAAAATCCGAAGTCCAAGATTTTATAAATCATTTCTCTAGTCCTTCCCTCCCCTCTCTCCACAGCCCTGATATGGTAAATACCTTCACTGCACACCTAATCAATTGCAATGCAAAGAGAAAAAATCATTTACAAGTAAATTTTGAAATGTCGTATTTGCTAGAAAACCATTGTAAACACCTCCTTATAGTAAACTCAGTCATTTACATAATGGTGATCAATATGAAGGTGGTGAGAGACAATAATCTACATGTATTTGGAGTGATCAACTTATTAAAAGAACTCATATTCCACAAATTGCTGGCTGCTATTCTACAATTTATGAAAATTAGACTAAAGTTGCAGAGCAGAAATTTTGTTTGGCTAAAGAATGAATAGAATGAAAGTAAGAATTATGCATATAAATGAGAAATGAGCTTGGTGTTTCATTTTATTATTTATACAGACTGTCCAGAAGTTATCCAGCCATGTAATGTGAAAAATACCAACATTTACTGAAGAAAATACAAGATACAAAAATCATTGTACATAGGACAATGAATGTCACAGTCCCCTATGAAGTAGGCACCTTGGGACCTCACACAGTTCTCCCAATTGCCATCAGCTGCCCTGTCCTGTTTTCCTGAATCTAATCAACAGCCTGAAATTTCTTCCCTTTCAAAGGTGATTTTAGTTTTGCAAAAAGCTAGAAATCACAAAGTGCCAAATCTGTGCTGTAGGGGGACCGAATCACCTGGGTGACTTGATGTTTCGCCAAAAAACTCTGCACAAGACATGATGCATGAGCAGGCATGTTGTCACGATTTAGCTGCCATATCTGGGGTCGTCTCAATCATCTGAATAGTTTCTGTGGAGGAATATTCAATCTTCACACAAAATTTGAGGCAGATTCATTGTTCTACTCACTATGTCATTTTGAATTTTATGGCCACATAGTACACATGCTCATTCAACAGCATCTACTACCCCTACTGATTAGTACAGTGAAGTTGTCATTGTCCGTGCATGTGCATTCCAGTTCACTCTCTTTGGCTGCCAGATTACATCTATGTCACTAAAATCATCTTCATTATATTAACAATGGCTGGACTTTGTCTATGCTGAACTTTTTCCAGACAAACCTTGCATGCATACTATAAGCAGATGCACCATTACATTTGTCACAACATGAAGAGTGATTAAAGTTTTGCCATTTTTTTATCCAGAAGATAGATTTTTATTCTCCTACTTATCTTACTGGGCACTAACTTGATAAGTATTAAAGCAAGATTTAAGATCCAACTGCTGATTTCAGTCAAATGGCAGTGTAGGTAAAGGCAGTACTGTGTCTTTCCACAACCATATCAAAATACAACGAAACTACAGAACCACATTCAGAATTGTGGTTCTAATTGAATGGAAGTCCTACAACTAGGGGTTTAAGGAAGTCACATCAAGAATGATAAGATAAGCAAAGACAAAATTTTGATGGTTTCCAGATGGGAAGGGTGTTGAGGTGATAGGTGCATGAGCTGGTCCCACACACAGGTGTGGCTGATAAAAATTGGGAGGAATATATCAGCTGCAGAGGTCCCCCCTGAGGATCAAGGGGTCATAGCTCCACACCAGGCCACCAGGCCAGGGTTCCAGTGCTAGGCAGAAAAGTTCCTATAACTCCTGCCGGTAAAAATCAATGGGAATTGTGGCTGAATGAGACGGAGGGTTTCAGGAGTCCCAGGCAATTCAGCTTCAAGGGTTAGTGCACTGACCTACTTGGACTCACTTCTTCTGAGCTTCAGCACTGAGACAGACACTTAAAAGGACTGACAAGGAGGAATTAAATTGTCTGGCATCGAGGCAAGAACTAAGGAGGGCAGCTTTATGCCAGATAAAAATGCTGACAGAAGCCAGTGTTTCTTTTCTAAGGCCCACTTCTACAGAGCCAGCAGGTTGGCACTATATCCAAATCTTCATCAATGAGACCCACACCATTTTCTCCACCCTGGTTATTCCCTGAGATCCCACCCCACCCAGCATGCTGGCCCACAAGCTGTTTCCAGTAGCTCTTCCATACAAATGGCCTGTCTTGGCTCATGATTCAGATTTTTCTAAAATCTCTCAAATAAGCAGCATAGGGCATCTGCACATCATGTACCTTTGGATAACTGGCCCTAAGCCTGGCACTAGCAGCAGCCAGTCTTGGTTCACAGCTTGGTCATGCATGGGCACCTCTAAGCCCAGTACAGCAAGCAGCCATCTGTATATCACTTTGTAGCTCATGCTGAGTGGCTCCGGGCAGAACACAGGCAGTGACTGACCTTGCCAGTACTTCCAGAGACCCCAGAGTCAGTGCAACCAGTGGACAGCATCTCCTAACCATCCTCCCAAAAAACACACTCAAGAGGTACCCTCAGCAGCACCAGAGGCTTGCTAAAGTAAGTCCTGCTCTGTGGCATGGACCCTGTACAGCTGATATTCCACGGTGGTCATCAGTGGTCACAGCCAGTGCCTACAACCAGTCAATCTGAGGGTAAATCCCTCCAATAGATATACCAACGTCAATAATCAAGGCTCAACTACAAAAGGAGGCTATACACAGCTCACATGGAGGAAGAAGGCATATCTGAAGTGCCCAGCTTGAGTGAACAGGGAGGCTGTGCCACTGGACCCTACAAGACACTTGCTATACAAGGCCACTCTGTCAAGCCCTGCGTATAAGGATACTCAATGAATTCAGTGAGAACTTCAGCAGCATACAAGAGAACATGAAAATCACAACAAAGAACCAGTTAAAAATGAAAGAAACACTAACTGAAATGAACAATAATTTACAGGGAATCAAAAGTAGTAAAGATAAAGCTGAGAATCAAATTAGTGATTTGAAATATAAGGAAGCAAAAAACATCCAATCAGAACAAAAAAAAGAGAAATAATCCAAAAAATATGATGATAGTGTAAGGAACCTCTGGGACAACTTCAGGCATTCCAACATTTATATTATGGGGGTGCCAGAAGAAGAAGAGAGAGAGCAAGGAATTAAAAACCTATTGGAAAGTATAATGACAGAAAATTTCCCTAACTTGGTGGAAGAAATAGACATACAAGTTCAAGAAGCACAGATAATCCCAGACAAGATGAACCCAAAGAGAACCACACCAAGACACATCATAATTAAAATGTCAAAGATTAAAGACAAAGAGAGAATCTTGAAAACAGTGAGAGGAAATCAGTTAGTTACCTGCCAGAGAACAATAGGATTGCCAGGTAATTTCTCAACAGAAATTTAGTAGTCCACAAGGGAGTAGCAAGAAATATTCAAAGTGATAAAAATCAAAGACCTACAACCAAAATTACTCTACCCAGCAAGCTATCATTCAGAATCAAATGGCAGATAAAAAGTTTCCCACACAAGAAAAAGATATAATTTATCACCACCAAACCAGTATTACATGAAATGTTAAAGGAGAACATTTAATGTAAGAAGAAGAGGAGGAAGAAAATGAGAAAGAAGAAGAAGAAGAGGAAGCAGAAGAAGAAGGAGGAGGGGAGAGGGGAGGAGAAACATAAAATATGATAATAAAATAGCAATAAATAGATATCTACCAATAATTAAATCTGAAAAGCAAAATAAGCAAACAGAACAGAAATAGATTAAAAATAGAGAGAATTTTGATGGTTTCTAGATGGGAGAGAGGTTGAGGGTATAGAAAAAAAAGGGGGGAGGAATTAACAAGTACAAATTGGTTGTTACAGAATAGCATAGGGGATATAGTTAATATTCTAATAACTATGTATGGTGTCAGATGGGTATGAGATTTATCAGGATGATCTCTTAGTAAGTTATATAATATCTAATCACTGGGGTGTACACCTGAAACTAATATAATATTGTCTGTCAACTGTAATTGAAAAATAAAAGATGATTTTAACAATTTATGAATTGTTTAAGAAAAAGATCTATTGCTGAAAATTTTCCATGAAAAAAGAAATACAAATGCTCCTTAAGTTACAATGGAGTTACACCCTGGTAAACACAATGCAGTTGAAACAATTATAAGTCAAAAATGCATTTACTACATAACCTACTGAACATCATATCTTAGCCTAGACTACTATAAACATGTTCAGAACACTTACATTAGTCTACAGTTGGGCAATTATCTTGTGTTTTATCTCAAGAGTAATTGTCTTTCTCTTTTTCCTCTCACCAAAAGCAGGAGACACAGATGAGCATTTTGGAGACATGATGAGGTACAAAAACACAAATCACAATATCCAAAAATTGCTGGCAACACAGTACACAGGAGAGTATTGGTTGTTCACCCTGGTATTGCATGGCTGACTGGGAGCTGCGATTCTCTGTGATTGCCCAGCATTAAAAGAGAGTATCATATGTACCACACATCATTAGCCCGAGAAAAGGGCAAAAATCAAAATTCAGAGTATAATTTCTACTGAATTCATACCCTTTCATACCACCATAAAGTTGTAAAATTGTAAGTTGAACCATGGTAAGTTAGGAACTGTCTAATTCTTTTCTGCCCAATTGTCATCATTCCTTCTTCTAAATAAATACTTCCCATAATTTTTTGGGGGGGGGCAGTGGATAGTTATATGCAAACTGTACTGGATTCTGCTTTATATTTTCTCACAAAGTACCCTAAAATAGGAAAACATGCTATAGTGTTTCTAATTCCCACAAGTATGGTTGAAAAATCCAGGCCCAACCAATAGGTATAAACTTTAAGAATGTGTTTGACAACTCTCCTGTTTAACTGAATACTTGAGAATCTCCATCAGAGGATATCCTAAACAGAAGCCCATCCGCATGGTGTTCTCTGAATGTCTCTCAAACAACAAATGGATTTACTAAATGAAAGTCAATTGCCTCAACCATAAAGGTAAAAAGGAGACAATTAATGTGAGAGGCCTACTGTATACGATGACTTAGTTTATCATCAGGAAACTCTCTAAAACACATTAAAGAGAGGAAAAAGACATCTTCAGGATGTCTACACTGTGTTTTGCTAGTTATCTTAATTAATTTTTTTTTATTTCAAAAAGCAAATATGCAAGGAAGGCAAAAGTAAAGAGCTACACCTCAGAAATTATGCATCATTAGCTGATCACAGCTCCATTTTAATGTTCCTATAATTGATTTTCAAGCTCCAGACAAGTACAAAGAGCACTGATTATGGATACAGGGTAGCTTTCACTCCTTGAAAAATATGTGCACCTTATGAATAATTTGGTCTAGAAAAAAGCATTCTCTGGGCACCTGATTTCAGTTTAGTGCTAGCAAACATGTCACTAATGTTAATGGGCACGTTGCTTCCTGGCCATCACAGCTAAACCAAAGTTAAAAAGTCAAAGTATATAGTACACTTAAATACTGTGGAAAGTTAAGAAAAGGGAAGGGCAACATATTAATTGACAGTTTTATCTCTTTCTCAGTGTTAAGTTATTTTTACACCACCACATAACAATCTTCATATCTCACACACTTTTTCCTAAAGTTTGTATTAACTTATATGTTTAATTGCATGTGTTGGTATAAACTCTTTCAAAAAAGAAACACTAGTATAATAATAGAATTTACTAGTTAAAATATTTTTAAAGATTTTATTTATTTATTTTTAGAGAGAGGGGAAGGGAAGGAGAAAGAGAGGGAGAGAAACATCAAGTCTGGTTGCCTCTCACACGCCTCCTACTGGGGGCCTGTCCTGCAACCCACGCATATGCCCTGACTTGGAATGGAACCAGTGTCTCTTTGGTTCACAGGCCTGTGCTCAGTCCCCTGAACTACACCAGTCAGGGCTACTAGTTAAAGCTTTTATGTCATCTTGGAATGGAACCAGTGTCTCTTTGGTTCACAGGCCTGTGCTCAGTCCCCTGAACTACACCAGTCAGGGCTACTAGTTAAAGCTTTTATGATCATTCCTCAAATAAAATTTGTGTTCAGATTATCAATATATAAAAGTCTTATTTTTGCTAACAGGATTGACAATGGCAGAAAGTAAAACTTGATGCTGTCAAAGAAAGTACAATACCAGTGTAAATCAGAACTTAAGAGCAACTTTAGTTTTCCAGGTCTTTGTTTAAAGGAGTGTGAGACATACACTTTTGTACTCCACCCTTGTATTACTCACATGGATTTTTTTCTGATCTTTCTATTGACAACTTGCCTTTATTTATTCTTGTGTTTGCCTAGTCAGACTAACAGTTTTTGTAAACTGATGATCTCAGCTCCCTTATTATTGCACATTACACTGCTGTACAATACCAGTCAAGCATTATGATTTTTTCACTCCAGCTGTGTTGAACCACAAGTAGATATGAAGCAATTGACCTTGTTGTTCATTGACTTGTATGATGCTTCACTACCTACTGTTTTGTGACACTCACTTCACTTCACGCATCTTATAAAGTCATGACCTTTGTAGTAGATATTACTCTCCAAGCTAGTTTTCAAAAAGCAAGACATTAAATACAACATGGCCAATATTATGAAAATGTCAAAGATAAGCAGAGTTTTCTTGTCTAAGATTGAGGGAACTAAGATCCCCTGCTTTCTAAAAGAAAAACAAAAAAATAACTAGGTCATTTGGAAATGACAACTGTATATAACAATTTTTAATATTTTAAAAATATTGATTTACTTGTTTGCTTTTTTGTTTATTGCAAACACAGTTAATGCTTTTTGTTTTAGTGACTCTCCTATAGAATAGTCAGATGGTGGTAGTAGGGTGGATTTCAAGCATTAAAAAGAATTAGAAATAGGGTTTATAAGTAAACAAAACCTATCATTGAATTTGATCATAATTCACAGTCTTGGGTGTGAGAATTCTACCTTCACCCTGTTATATTCTTTATATGACTAGGAAAAGTATCCAGAATCATAGCAGTTGCAAGAGTAGTAAAAGCTTATTAGTGTATTTCCAAATATCAATCAACTGATAATAATGTAGTTGATAATTACAGGATGTCACTGAGAAAATCATAACCTATAAAAATATAGATATAATTTGCATTAGTATTGTATTTTTCTACTTGCTGACACTCTTTTTTGGTTGGTGATCACTTTTAGGGAACAGTATTATTATCCACTGCATTTCATGAGTATATGATGATGGTAGAAAATAATTCATAGCATAACAGAATAAATAATTCATAGCATAACAGAATAAATAAATCCACAATCATCAAACAATATTAAAATACTAATTGTATCAAAGTTCAGTTAGGAAAAGAGAGTTAAAGATGTTATGGGGAAATTATTGCTGTAGAAGTTGAGGTCTGAAAGATAGAAGTTTGAGAAACAAAGGAAGTCACTCCCTATTATAGACTGTACACTTGATTGGGCAACTCAGGGCTTGCAAGAGAAACCCTGCAGCCATACTCTCACTGTTGAAGTGGACCCACAAAAGGAGAGCTCATGCAGAGACATTTGGAAGCTGTTATCTCTATAGAAAATGCACTCCAGTGCTTGAGGCCACTGTTGCTTAACTAGACTGACAGTGGGGAAGATATGGAAGCTAGAGACTGCCAAGTATCTGTACAGCTTTTTATGGCAGCAACAACCTTTACATAGCAATGGCTTCTAGTTTTTCTTCATTTCCTAGAACACTTACAGAAAACCAATCCCACCACCCTTATGCTCTTTATTTCCACTATAATTTCAATGGCAGCAGCTTTGTGGTCATCCAAAGCCTAGCCTCCTATGGGTATTTGATTCCAAATAATTAAAAGTGATAATTTAAATAACTATTTTTGCACAAAATGCTATGGACTTCTTGTGTTCTACTTACCACTGGCACAGGGGCTATTTGTTTTTAAATTTAGTCATATCAAAGAACCCATTCCAGAATCAGTCTTAATGGTCTGCCTCTTGGAACTGATACATTAAATCTATCTGTCAGTTGGGGCCTAGTCAGAAAACCAGAGCCACAGAAAATAACATGCAAACAGGTAGTGTGCTGTAGGAATTACAATGTACACAAGTACAAGAGGAGCTGAGGAAGTTAGGTTCTGGAAAAGGGGGGTGACAATAGACCAAAGAGAATCACTAACCATGACATCTGAAGTACTAGTCTGTGTGGACAGGCCAGAGCTTACAGGAACAGGAAAATCCCAGAAATAATGCATATCTGGCTGCCAAAGTGACAATGCTAAGGAGATGAGGGAGAGAAGTCATGTAGGGATCTGTGGAAGTTGTTTTTTTCTCTACACAGTTTAGTGAAGTCCTTGGTAATTAGCTTAAGACCTCTGTTTGTTAGCAGGGTCAATAGTTGGAAAGAGAACCAGCAGCTAGAAGATAGAGCCTACAGACACCATGTTTAATGACTGTAACTTCCTGGCAGTAATGATCTCCACTTCAATTTTCAAGTCATGTACAAGTTGTATTTTTGGTGAACTACATCGTAGAACCATACAGAGAAGAGAATTCTGAGAAATGTGACTCCTAAGTATACACAAAAGTGGTAATATTAAGACTCCAGAGTACTAACTATATTATAAATAAGACTGAAACTATACAAAATATCCCCTAACAATGAAATCTTTTCCACCATAAAGGACAGGATAGAGAGTTAATAAATATATGACTAGGTTATTGTTACTGAAACTGGTTCCTTTTTCTATTTACTTTAATGATCAGGAGAAGACATTGAAAGCAAAGCAATTATTCAACTCTCCCAATTTGGAGATAAAACACACACACTGAAGAAGTAGCACAATAGCAGCAAGAATATATGAGACATCAAAATATAAAGAAAGTGGGGTGAGCTAAAGTGAAGGTCAAACCTGTTTAAATTGGAACCCTACACCTCTTATGTCTCATGCCACTGATCATGATGGGAAGATTTTCTGGACAATTTCAGATACCAAATACCCTAATACATACATATTGTATTTGGAACAAATTATCTGTTCTTCTAGCTGTTGAACTGAGCTACAATATAGATATGCCAAGCATTCTCATTATTCCCTTAATTATGTTTTTAATTATTTTCACACATTTCATGCTTGGTCCTCAAAGGTATTCAGTCCAAGAAAAAGGCACCTTAGTCCCCATCATTTTTCATGAAACCTTGAAAAAAAGGGCAAAAAAAATCTGTCCCAACCAGTTCTATTTAAAATAAATACTACACCTAAGTGCTCAGTTTTTCTACTCACAAGCCTGAGGAAGGGATTGCATAGATATTGAGCTTATAGTGGCCTAACTGTATTATATTGCCTTTAAATTCTTTCCTTATAGAATTTATCCTGTTAGCAAGGAGGAAGAAAGGATGTAAACAGGTGGAAAAATTCAAATGGCAAGGACTGGCTATTCTGGGATAGAGTAGTGGTCAGAACTGACACTAACTTTACATTCCTTGTCTAATATTAGCTGAATATTATCCTCTGATGTTCTAAATTAAGGAGAGAGGGAAACCACTCTCTTTCTTGATCTTCACTTTCTAAGGCTGAGACACATTATTGCCTCTGCACATGCAATGGACCATTTCCTAGTAGCTGGTTATTCATCCCACCATCTTTTTTTCTTTGATACTATGTATGACACCTTCATTCCTATCCCAGGATTTTTCTTACATACAGAAAGCTAGCAAAATGGAAAGTGTCCGGTATTAAAAAGTAATGCAGAAGTCAATGTTTTCTCTAAATAATTCATTTTTAAGTGTATGAAAACATAGTAACTATACTGAGTTTGTGATCTTAAGGATCCTCCATGATCCTGAAAATGCCCTGACTGCTTAGCAGTCAAATCAAAGGATGGAAGTCACATGTTTTAGGAGCACAAAAATTTGAGATGCTTTGAACTTCAATCTTTCTTCCTTCTCTCTTGTAGACCATGATGAAAGCAATATCTTTGAAATCTTGAGGCATTCGTCCTTATGCCCTCTGTAATTTTTTCCTCTTTATTCTCCATGTCTGAGGCCTTGATCTCTGCCCATCTGCTCATTCTCATACTGTGGTGCTCCACCTTTCATTTATACCTGGGTCATCTTCTTTTCACATGTGCAGCCTCTCCATCTTACCTCTGAACTAAACAGCTTTTGAAAAGCTTATGAATCTGTGAGGGTTGCCGGAAGGAAAAGTGAAGGGAAGTTCGCTTAAAATAAACCACGGTATTTTTCAGATAAAGTTTAATACAAGTCTTTTGGACTTTTTCTAGCCTACCTTTTAAACACTTTCTACAAACTATAGACTGTTTTAATTTTTCTTTCCTCCTTTATAACTTGATGGCTGGCATGGTCAAATACTAATAGCTGTGATTAAATAGAATACAGGGAAAAGTAGCCTAAAAGCTAAGATCATGTTAAAATATTTATTAGTAACAGTTAATAGCATTATAATGTCTTAGGCTAGATTTATTTTTAAACAGCCTCTTTCATATCTGATTAAAGTAGGCAAGTGTGTTATGTGGCAAAACACAATACTGCACTCTATACTATCATTATTTTTATTCTTTTAAAAAAGAATTTTATTTATTTTTTTAGAGAGAGAGAAAGAGAGGGAGAAAAACATCAATGTGTGATTGCCTCTTGTGCACCGCCTACAGGGGGCCTGGTCTACAAACCCAAGCATGTGCCCTAACTGGTAATTGAACCCATGATCCTTTGGTTTGCAGCCCGCACTCAATCCACTGAGCTATACCAGCCAAGGCTCATTATTGCCATTCTATAGATTATTAAACAGTCTCCTTAAAGACCTCTAAAAATAACAAGTAACATAGTATATAGTATTCTTACAATTAGTTTAGATCTCTACAGGTGTCGAGAAATGTATATTTAACTGAGATCTCTTAAATTTAGGCATGTTTTCAAAATGCTTTTTCCCCCTTAAGGTATAAGGACACACAAGCTTTCAATTGAGCACTGTTCATTGATTTATTGCAAAAATATTATTGAGAAATTAATGCTAACAATTATTTTATTGTTGATAGGAATAAAATGGCAACTAAGAATAAATAAGGGACCAATATTGTAATTATTATAAGTGAAAGTGATTAAGATTCAAACAAAATGTGTGAAAAGGTGGCATCTCCCTTTCATGTGGGTGACTGATCGTGAACACTCTCTTAAAAGATATTTTTAAACTGAGATCTGTGAAGATTGGAAAAAGTTAGCCTTGAAAGAAAAAAAGGGCCAGTATTTTAGGTAGAGGAAACCAAGCAAGAAAGACATGAGGTAGGTGACAGGTTGGTATGTCACAGGGGACGTTTAGGTGGATGATTAAAGCCCCTAGCACAGTGTGTGAGAGGAGAATCATCAGTGAATTGGGAAAGGAGATTAGGGATCCTGTATGCCTCCATGGGTCATACCAATAAAACAACATGGGTTGTCACTGTGATCTTTCAATGGAATTTTAATGATGTGGCAGAGAACATAAGCCAGAAAGATGTTTAAAATTCAAATGAAAAGTGAGGGAGTAGCCCTGGTTGGTGTGGCTCAGTAGATTGAGCACACCCGCCTATGAACCAAAGGGTCACCTGCTCAATTCCCAGTCAGGGCACATGCCTGGGTTGTGGGCCAGGTTCCCCAGTAGGGAACATGTGAGAGGCAACCACACATTAATGTTTCCCTCTTTTTCTCCCTCCTTTCCCCTTTCTCTAAAAAATAAATAAATAAGACCTTTTTTTTAAAAAGTGAGGGAGTAGAGCAGTATGTGATTGTAAACAAATTTTATTTTGAGGGTCTTTGCTATAAAAGGCCCAAAATGGAAAAAAAAATACAAAACTAGTAGAAGATATCATTGATGATCAGAATTCTGTTAAGTCATATAGGTGAACAACATAATATAAAAACATATTAAGTTAATTTATGTACATTAGTATGGAAGACACCTAAAGAAAGTTACTTTATATATTCTATTTTCAAGCATGTATATGTGGGTTCTTCAATTAACAAATAAATACTGTAAATAATCTATTGCCTTAGTATTAAAATATATAAAACTGAATAAATATTCAATACACTAATTTTCTTAGACATTCATGTCAAATTAATTGCCCATGAGATAACTGCTTAACAAGAACTAAACTTGGTCTCAGGTCTGACATAAAATCTACTGCACTGAGCAAGTCTCAGGATTCAATTCTATAATCTTACGTATCCTTAAATATTAGAATAATTATTTGTGTATATCCTAAAACCTATGATTTTTTATCAAATCACACATAAATAGATACATATTGTTTTTGTCTATTTTTTGATTACAAGTAGCAAAGAACCATCAAGTTAACTCAATTTGAACAAATGAAAGAGGCTATGTGCTTGGTAGGAAAGCTTAACATCTTGAATTTACTAATTCTTTCTAAGACAATTTACACATCTGATAAACATAGGAAAAATTTTGTTTCATACTGTTTCTTTGTAACTAGAAAAACTATAGAGTTTCAAATGGAAAAATAAATAAGCAACATGGTCAGAAAAATCTCTGAAAATTAATGACTTAAAGAATAACTAGCCTTACCAACTATTTAAATGTATAATGATTCTTTAATATTTAAAATTGGTGATATTCATACATGAATACAGCAACAAGTGCAACAGAAATCACTAATGATTTGGAACATGAACAATTATGTAAGATAATTGGATAAGCAATTTGAGAAAAAAACTATTTATATCTACCCTTTATTATATCCAGACAAATGCCAAAGGATCAGAAAAGTAGAAAATTATAGCACTACATGGACCATAAACATTGCGATGATCGGTTTCCACATACCCACCCCATTAGATGGTGCCCTGGTTTTACCTGTTACTCTCTGTCACATCTACAGTTTCTATAGTCAGAGTCTCTCTGGCCTGGTCAGAGTTTTCTACTGGTTACATCACTCTCCATTTTAACTCATTATTCAGCAATCTTCCAATTTCTTTTCTGTCATTTAGAAATAGATTGAAATGATTTAGCTTCACATACACACCATTCACAAAGATTTTATTGCTATATGTTTATAGTTTTTTTCTCCCTTTACTATCACTTTAATGGTGTCTTGGGAGTAAAATGCATAAAATATATATGTTTAGTTAATAAAATTAAACTGGATCCCTAGATTTAAAGACAAACAAAACCAAAATTAAAAGAAAAAAGACTAAGAGAGGAATGTATTTTCAGTGCAACTTAGGACATAATTTATGAATGAACTAACTCTCCTTGATTAAGAGCACCACTAATGGTCAAACAATGTATGGTAGAGAGAAAATGGTCATAGAACAAACATGAACCCTGCCTCCTCTGCAATAGCATGGATAGGGCAGGGGTGGGTTGTGGAGAGCAGAGCAGATATAGTGGACAGTATGAGTATAAAATGGCTATAAATGAGCAGGAGGGCAAAACAATAGCAAAATTAAAATATAAGATACCACTTAAAATGTAGTAAACTCTTCATCATGTAATTGAGGGTAGTTTTATTTGTTTGGCAAAATGAAAGCCCAATCTAACAGTAAATCTGGTCTAATATTAAAAAATAAAATAGACAAAACACTTCAATCATAGCAACGTCTGAACTATACTACTACCTACTTCTCTCTGTAAGAGCAGAGTCTCAGTTATTCCAAAAAAAGTCATGTATGTATTGTGTTTTAGTTCATATCATTATGTTTTTACCTAGGTTCTCTGATAAGAACTCTCAGATTTTAAAAACGTGTCCTCTTCTAGACTTTTCTTATTAATAATGTTTTAAATTTCTTTCTACTTAAATTTAGATTTGGAATATTATCTAGTCATCCTATACACCTATCTCACTCAGTGGATTACAAACCTTTAAAATCTTAGACTTAAATAATCTTTACTTTTATCTCTTCTCCGTGTCCCTCACCACATCCTGTTTCAGCACAAGCCCAGACTCTTCTGGGATTAATACAGTGGTAGGCAGGAGCTTTCAGACAGATATGGTTACCCCTCCTGAGTTACACAGTCATGTTCCAAGGAAAGGATTCTGAAAACCTGCTCCCTTACACAGGAGTATAGTGGCTAGTTAAGGGGTGGACATCATGGACTTTGACTTAAAAATTGAGTTGTTAGTCTTTGTATGAATGGAATAAAAATGTGACAAAAGCTATACCAAGGTAAATCAAATCAATACATTGATCTCCTAAATGATAAAGGGCTGCTTACAGAGTCAATTATTTAGCAGAAATTGTTTTTTAAGTTACAATACCCTTAATCAACAACTGCATGGAAAACTGTGACTGATTTTATTTTCATACTATTTTTTATTTTCAGTGCAATAGAATCAAGCCCATTAACCAAAACAATAAGGAGAATTTTTTACAGATAGTGAATATTTAAATCAGTTTTTGTTAAAATAAGCAGGATATGTTACAGAATTCGATGCAAACTCACATGAAAATTTTAGGATAAGACATAAAACTGTAAATAAAATTTACATTCATGGTTAGCCTCTTGAGGATCCACTCACAAAAGCCCAGGGATATTATATTCTCCTTTTCTTACCAGTTGGGAAAGTTTAAAAAGCATAGTCTAGCATAACCGAAATATTTTTACAACTTTATCAAATATTCAGAGAACTCTATTTCATTCCATTTAAAATACTTGAATGATGAAAAAAAGACTGACTAGAATGCTCAGATAATTTGATGACATAGTAGCAAATATAGTTAGAAATAAAATTGTTCATAGTTGTATTACAGGTAACTTTATATATAATGCCTGGAATAGTTCTATAAACACCAGTATTTATGAAAATCAAAATTATTACTGGAGAACACAGTTCCAAATAATGTTTAACCTCTATTAGGTCAATTTTTATATAAATATTCTCAATTTTTATCAGGTAAAATGAGGATACCTTATAAAGTTGATGAACATTATTTAAATTGATTGTATTTATAGCAAAATAGCAAATGTTTAGAGCCAGACAGTTATAACTGTCATTTTGTCATTGCACTAGTGTGAAAGTGGACAAGTTATTTAACTTCTCTGAGTTTCAACTTATTCATGTATAAAACACAAATAACAATGCCATTGTTAATAGTGAAAATGCACCTTAGTGGTCATATTTGCTCTGTGGATTACCTAAGTAATGTAGAGATTGAGATTTTTCAATAGTACATCAAAGGAGTTTTTTTGTTTGCCTCTATTTTTGTTTGGCTCCTCATGGACAAGAGAGAAAGGTGTGCAAATCCCACTAACTATTTAGCTTACATGCCCTTGAATGCTCTGTGATGCATCTTGGTGTTCTATGAAACATGTTACATCTTTTATCTAAATTGTGAAAAGATAGAAACAAACAAAAACAACCTAGGTAGTGTATGAACTATTTATTTACCGTCTATATATTCAGTTGGTCTCCCAATATAATATCCTCAGGTTTTGATTCTGTGAGGTTGCTTTCCCTGACTATGGTTTTACCCCTGCTACACTCTGACATTTAGACTGCTAACCTTTGGTTTCATCATGAATTCTATCATTTTCTTAGGGAGTAAAAAGGGCTGAGGAAAAAAGAACAAGTAGAGTATAGCAAAATGAATGCATGTATAATGTTTGGCTTAGGACATAAGCTGTGGGTATGGTGAAGCGTATGTTGTACATGTGTACTATAATTAAGAAATAGGCAGTGCTGTGGTGCAGTATCCAGGGTTTAAATGAAGTCACACAAGGGTTGATGCTAGAAGCAGAAAATCTATGCACAGACTAGCTGAACTTTGGTTAAATGGAAACAACTGAAATAGACACTGAGTTTATATTTTGGCTACTCAAGGGAGGCAACACCTAATGTCATACCAGGGACTAAAGATATGGGACTATGTAAGGTTCTCAAATAAATATATTTATTGGCTTAAGTTTTGATTATACCTGTATATTTTTAATGTTACCTGGAGATTTGGGTCACTTATTGCAGGGGCATCAGATGTGACACTTCCTGAAACGTAGATCTTGTGACAGCACTTGCCAGATTGCAGTCTTTCAGCCTCCACACAAACCTTTCACAAACAAATTTAGACTTCTCGAGATGGGACATCATACCCTTAGGGCCTCTGCAAACCTCCTCTAACTCTGACTATTTCACACACACACACAACACACGTCACATAATATAGATACAATTCTTGCACAGGGTAACTTTCTAGACCTATAGCCTTCACAGCTCAACACAGGCACCTAGGGCTCTATCCACCCTTTTCAATATTTATACTCAGCTAAAATGCTTCTCTGGTCTGTACAGTTTAGGGAGAGTGTATCTGCAATAGCTCTACTATTACAATTTATGCATACCTCCGACCAGTGCATCCAAGTCATCCTACCATAATTGTAGGGTCATGTTTCCACCATTCCCAGTGGAGTCTAAGTACCTTACAGATAGGAACCATGGTTTATTTTGTTTATAATGTCTGGTACATGGAACATAAAAATGCATAAATAGATTTCATAGGATAAATGAATTAATAATGGAATTATTAATTGATATTATACGTGAAAACTGATATCTTTTCTGATTTTGGATGTTATTTTTAAAACATTTAAAAATGCATTAAATATAGGCACAAGTTAAAATCATCTCTCATCCTGCTAGTCAGAAAATAACTGTTAGCATTTTGCTTAATTTCATGAGTTTATTCACATGTCCACGTGTGTTTATAATTTAATGTAAAAACAGAATATTCTAGAACTGCAGTTTCCATTTTGTATCATTAAAAGGAAAACTGTTTGGCTATTTCTAAAAAGTTGGCTATAGCAATCTAAATTTCAGCATTATGCCATGTTACTTTTAAAGAAAATAACATTTTTTTTCTTGCTTGGAAGAAACTTTAATGAGATCTTTAGTTATTTTAAGGAGAGACTAGAGTAGATCAAGGAGACTGAGACAAATAGGAGTTAATTTGGTCAATGAGAATGTAAAAGAGACTCCCCTTCTCACATTATAATAGAGTTGTTGATTTTTAGCTGAACACCTGGCTGCCTAAAGTAAAAACATCTCCCCCCTTGTCACAGTAAAGTAACTAAGGGCTGCACAGTAAGATGTTAAGATATGGCAACCTGCAGCTGTCTGTAGAGGCAGCTGGTGTGTGTTTGTTGCCCCTTCTTCATTCATTCCCTCTCTCTGCTTCTTAGAATGTGGTGTGATGGCTGGACCTCTACTTATGTATAAACAACTCTATAATGACCTTTTCGAACATGAATCTGATGCACATCTTTGTTTTGTAGAGGAACATTCCTAGAAATGGATTACACGTTGAATGAATTTCGCTGTCATTATCAAATTCTACTCTAGAATAGTTGCAGCAAAATATAGTCAGACAAACAATGGATAAATGTTCTAGTTCAAAATGTTCTAAATATCACTGAATTTTCTCATGTTTGAATATTTGTAAAATTTCAAACACAATATCTCACTTATGTTTTAATACAGATTTTTTAAAATTTACTGATAAGGTTAAATTTTACTCATAATTATGTCTTTTATAATGTTTCTTAGTCTTTCCTTTATAACAACTTTTTCCTTTATTAATATATATTTTCCTATTAATTGAAGACATCAAGAATTATTTATTTATTTATTTCCCACACCCAAGGACATGATTTCTTGATTGTAGAGACACAGGACGACACAGAAGCACTGATGTGAGGGAGAAGCATTCATCAGTTGCCTCCCATATGTGCCCTGACTGAGTATTGCACATGCAACTACCAGGTGTCCTGACCAGGAATCAAACCTGCAAACTTTCGGTTTACAGGACAACACTCCAACCAACTGAACCACCCAGCCATGGCAAAGGTATCAGGTATTTAAAAATTTAATTCTTTTTGCCATTAAAGCTGAAAATACTTTTTTTCTAGTTTAAATTTTTCTTTTAATTTTCACTGTGGTATTATTTCAAGATACAAAATTTAAAATTATGTTATAAAATATGCTTCTGTGAGAAATGTTTTTAGCAGAAGAGTGACTTGGGTTATTTATCGTTTTTTTTAAAGAAAACCTTATGCCTGTGCATGTCTACACATACAGAGAAAGTAGGAGAAAATGTCCAATATTGACTTTAACTGTAGGTTTCAGTGGAATCTTCTGTGTTGAGAACACCTGCCTGACTCCACACAGCTTAATAGATCAAGAGCTATTTCAACAGTTGGCATTAACAAGATCTCCCTACTTAAGGAAATTCTACACCAGGCAGATAAATTCATGACTATTCTATTTTAGGAACTTTAAAAAAAAAACATTTCTCTGAACAATATACTGCATCAATATCTCCCTCTCAGGACAATACATTACTCATTATGGTAAATATCCCCCTCCTTATGGTAATAAATTATTCAAATGGGCCAAGCTCTTGTTTATCAAAAACCACTTTACTCATCAAATCCTTGTCTCACTGTGTCCACAAGTTCTAAACAATTCTATTATAAACATCACACAATACTAATCAAATTTCTATATCGGTGAACTTAAATGTGCCTCATACCAAATCAAAATATCTTATAAATATATATAACCTCAACAACCCCAACTCCCATACACAGTTCAGAAGGACTACCAAAAAATATACCAAGGTGGCACGGTTAAGTTTCCCTTATTGCAGTAGGTGAAAAGATTGCTTTAAATTGAAAAATAGGTCATTAAGTTTATATGGTGGATTCTTGGAGAGTAGATCATATGGACTGTCCAGGAGGTTGAGACTTTATACCTGTTCCTTCTTGTCTATTTAACTCCTCTTCCCTTGTGCCTTTTTAAAGCATGTCCTTTGATATCTGCTAGAGGGTATTTTCAATTCTAAGCACTAGAAAATCCACACTTCCTTAAGAATAATCTTTATTTTTTCTTTTACTTCTTTTACCTTTTTTTCATCTTTGACTATAGCACTGTCTTTGAGTCATTCAGCTCCTTTAAGACCCTTCTTGGAAGAGTGGGCTATGGGGACAGAGTGTAGAAAAACCATGAGAAGAGTGGAAGACCCATAGCTGGCCAAAGTGAGCTTTTAATAAAATTGTATTTCAAGTTAGCTATCAGGTTAAAAGGGGACTGTTTTTTCCCTCTGTCTTAGTTTACATGAGCAAATTCTGCCTTTTTAATCCTAGTGGATAAATTTGGAGACCAAAAGCTACATCCCATCATATGTGACATTGTCAGGAAATCTCACAGATCCTATATCTCTGAGTGACTGGGTAGGCATTGAGGGAAAGCACACATCACTTCCTTCAGATCCCACAAACTAAAATGTTCCCTTCTATTATGCAGCAAAGTGTGTGTCAGAGTCAAATTTCAGCTTTGATGGCATTTCACTGTTACAGCAAAGAAAATCATCTGGATTTTAGCAAAAGATAGATTGCCATTTGGTTTGTCAAAAGCATTATGAGTTTGAAATAAATGTAATTTATATAAATCTCCCTAAAGTTTTCTTCAATTTTATTAACATGCAATTGTAATGTTTTGTGAATTTCATTTATGCCAAATCAATTGACTACTTTCAGCATTTTCCACAGGAATGTAATTCTTATTTCATTGTGTCTCATCATTCAGGTATCAAAGTAATATGTTTTTGTTCTGCATATATACATTTTTATGTAGATGTCTTTTTCACACAGTACTCATTGCATTTTCTAGAGGGAACTTACTTTAAACACTAATACTTTAGTATTTCATAACTAAAATTCTTCAAACATTTATCTATTACAATATAAAGTCTAGAGAAAACATACCCATGATTCAAATTATTTACATGAGAAAAAACAGCTTTTTCTTTAGTTAACTATAAATATATCCAGGTGGTCTATTCTTGCACTTAATCAGAAAACAGACCAAATTTTAAATTACAATATCCTTTTGTAGTTGCTACCTTTAATATTATGGTTAATATTATCATTAAAAATGATAGAAAGCAGAGTTTACAGAAACACACGCATAATTCTAGTCCCAGTATTATATATTATGAAGCTTATCACATACTATTTTATTTTATAAAAGCTATCTGAATAACAAGGTATTCCCTTATTTTTTATTTCTTTTATGAATATGCAATTTACTAAATGTAGTTGTAAATTTGTGTTAATATTTAACTCAGTAAATATTTATTGAAAACCCTACTATATGCAAGATGCTCTGCAAAATGTCTAAATTAGAATCTAAAATAGGAATCTAAATTAGAAATCTAAAATAGCTCTTGATTCAAGAAACTATGCTGTTATATGAATAAAGGCTGCCAGCCAAGAAAGCGTTGTTAGATAAAATGCTATCGAAAATGATAAAGTAGTTTAGAAGTCTCAAATTTTGGGTAATCAGATTTGGAAATCGGGAAATCAGATTGGATCTTACATTGTAGAATACACTGGACCTAGATGTGTGGAGTTGAAAAGATACAAATTATAGTTAATAGGCTGTGGAAGGAGACCATTAATTTCCAAAGTGACTTCTGAAAAATGGACATGAATATTCCCATTTTGTCTTCCAAAAACATTACTATGTTGTTTTCATTGTTAACTTAAAATATAGTTTATAACTAATTTCTGATGACAAGACTGTCCTTTCCATCTCAAATGGCTCACAAAACACAGAGAACACTGCACAGGCTGCGTGAGGGAATGAAGGACATGTGATAGAGCAAAGCTGGAATGTAGGCCACATGTAAGAAATATGAACAGTAAGTCTGAAGAATGATTAAGCTGTACAGTGGGGCCTTATATAAGGTCATATCTTATTAGATGGATATCTCAGTTTACAAGTTAAGTCTTGAAATAATTGCAATTGGCTTTATTAGCAGATATGTTTCTATTGCAAAAATTAGAGAGCTACCACTGCAAGTTGCCTTTCCCTCCTATGGTCATATACTCAAGTCCTAAGGAGACCAATTGAAATGAGTGAGATTCCTTGGCTAAAAAGAATATGTGTTATCATTCTGGTATCCCTTAGTAGACAATAGAAAAAAAAAAGTGGCATTTTTTTAAAGCAGGGGAATTATGTGATCAGAACTGAACATTGCTTAAAGCAATTTGGCAGCAGTATCAAAGTTATATCAGAAGAAATATATAAATTATTTAATAGACCAAGTGTAAAGTAATAAAAGCCAGCAAGAGGCATCCAAAGGCAAAGCTTGGATCTAGATTTCAGAGCAGCGTTAGAATTCACAGCCACTGCAACTAATTGAATGGAGAGGGGTGCCAAGGGAGGAAAAAAATAGCTAAGTTTCAAGTCTTGACTGAGAAAATATTGAGTTTGCAGACAGAAAAATCAGGAGAAAAAAGTGGTTTTGAGGTGAAGCAGTCAAAACTGGGTTTGGCCCAACAGGGATTATACATAAATATGTTCAGAAGACAAAGGAAAATTAGATCTCACTCATGAAAGAAAGATGAGAATTAGAGATTTAGAGGTATAGGTTTGGTTCACACACACAAGATGAAAATTCCCCATTGCAAAAGATATGGTGAGTGTGTATTTAAAAAGTTTATATTTAGGAAAGAAACAGCAGATGGTTATTGTTGATCTTTAAAATATATCATGTTAACCTTCAAGTAAATGTCTTCCTAATTAAAACTTTGAAGATAATGCTAACTTTCTCATGGTAATATTGCAATAAGAAACAAAAAAAATAATGGGACAAACAAGTTTAATTTGGGGACATTCTATTTTTGGCTACTCATAGTTTAAAATTTTAAAAGCAAAGCTGTTTAAAGAACTTAAAAACAAATTAAAATAAATGACCCTCAGGGATCAAATATTGGCACTCATTAGGTTTACTTGCATCAAGTATCTCATAGTTCTAAATTGAGTCTGTTGTATCGAAGTGGGTAAATTAATGTGAAAAACTTCTACCGGATTTTCTTTTATTTTAAATCAAGAATACATAAAGAATTGCATAATATGTATTCTAGCATTTTGAACCAAAAGTTCAGTGTTTATAGGCCTCAGGCAAATCTTCAGCACCTTCCAAAGGTATAAGGCACACAGTTGAGAAGAAAATTCTCTCTCCATTGGAGCCTACTAAATCAACACCTTTCATATGAAATCCTTCATCTCTTTCCACTGTTTAGAAAATACAGGACTAATCTTAATGTGAAAGTTCAATATAAAATTACATAATATATGAAGCTGAAATTATGGTAAACAAAGCAAATCAATGAATAGTTACCAACTATGCCTTATTTATTATTGCAATTTAGACTTTTAAAAATATGAAAATTTAGAATCAACATGTTTTATAACTGGAAGGGAAAGTCCTAAAAGAATATTTACACCACAAGATATGCCACAGAATTTTTGGGAATCATGGAAGAAGCTTGGGTCATTCCACAAATGTTTATTAAAACTTTATTTTTAAAACCTACAGTGACATATGTACTCTGAAATATCATACACTAAATAACAACACATTGTTTGTCCTTAATTTTGAGTCTGTGCTTTGGTAGTAATTCGGCCTGGAGAGAAATCTGAGATAAAACCTCTCCCGTTGTGCTTATTTAACTGAAGAGTATGTAGAACTTACAAATTCAGTTTTAAAAATATATTACCACAGAGTATAAGTAACAGGATGTATGTGAGATCCCCTACAAATAAAAGATAAATCTAAGTTTTCCAACATTTTAAGGAAACATATAAGAATATATTCAACAAAGATGAACAAAACAAAAATAATAAAAAAGTAACAGAAAATAATAATATCTTTAACTCCCTTTTTAAAATATTTTATATTCATCATAACTAAACTATTATTCTGATATATTGACTTTATAACTATTAAATGCTATAAATTTTACATATAAAATTAAAATAGTATGTAAATCCTGCTTTTAATTTTGAACACATGGTCACCTGCCTTCTATAGGTATTTATTTTAGTCACTTCAGGCTGTTATATCAAAGTACCATAGACTGTGTGTCTTATAAGCAACAGAAATTTATTACAATTCTGAAGGTTAGAAGTCTATGTTTAGGGTACCAGCATGATTGAGTTCTGTGAGAACCCTTTCCTGTATGCAAATTGCTAACTTCTTGTATCCTTATGTGGAAGAAAGAGAGAAAGCTAGCTCTCTGTCCTCTGTTTATAAAGGCACTAATCCCATTTATGAGGACCCCATGCTCATGACTTAATTCATTGTCAATGGCCCCAACCCCAAATATCATTATGTGGGATTAGAGTTCAACATATAAATTTTGGGTTGACACAAATATTCAGTTTCTAACAGTATTTGACTAGTAGCATACAATGATGATATTTTATTGAACTCTATTGCCACATAATACCATAGATCATCAGTGCCCACTTTACTGGTTGATATAGTCATGAATGCCTTTAAATTCAATCATATTGGAAAACCAATTTTTTAAAACCCAAAACCAATTCCAAAAACTCACCTTTAAGATTCCGTTCAAATAAATCTGACAGTAACCAGAAGGGAGGTGGTAGGGGATCATGGTGTGGAAGGGGGAAGGGTTTTCAGGAACTATAAAAGACACATGGACAAAACCAAGGGGGCATGGAAGCAAGAGAGGGAGGTGGGGATGGCTGGGGTAGGGGGAGTGGTGGGTGGTAAATGCAGACAACTGTACTTGAACAACAATAAAATAAAAATTAAAAAAAAGATTCTGTTCAAATAGAAACACTCTTAGAAAGAAAATCTGTGTCAAAGTTGTACCAAAGAAACAGAAATATATAATTATATATGTGTGTGTATATATAGTTTGCATGTATATGTATGTGGTGTGTATGTGTAAACACAAACATAGACAGAGACAGACATTTATTTAAAGGAATTGGTTTATGAAATTGTGACATCTGGGTGAGGAAGTCTGAATCCTATAGCACAGGATGGCCATGCTGAGAGTGTCCAGGCAAGACCAGATGCTGCAATCCACTGGAGATTATTATTCTTCAGTTTTGTTCTTAAAGGCTTTTAACTGGTTGTACAAGACGTACCCAGATTGTCAAGGATAATTTCTTTTTCCTAAAGTCAACTGATTGTAAATGTTAACCACATACCCACACACAATAACAACCAAATTAGTGTGTGATAGAATAACTGAGGACTATGGCCAAGTTGATATATAAAAGCAAACATCACAGGCAGTAAAAAGGAAAATATTAATTAGTAATACATAGGACAAATGGAAAACAAATAACAAGATGGAATGCTGAGGTTTGGAGATCCAAGATTGCAACAGAGTAGGTGAAAGGTACACTTGTCTCCTTCCAGATCAAACTGGAATTACAACTAAATTATAGAACAATCATCCTGAATAACCAACTGAAGATTAGATGAAGAGAAGTTTTATAACCAAGGACTTACAGAAAAAGCCACATCAAGGCTGGTATAAAGGGCAGAGACATGAAAAGGGTTGGCCCCGGTCCCCTGGGTGGCAGCTAAGGTTTCAGAGAGATATCTCAGCTGCAGGGGCTTCCCCCTGAAGAAGATGAATCTAAACCCTAAATTGGCCTCCAGGCCCACAGCACCAGAGCCACCCACATAATATCTGGCTGTGAAAAGCAGCAGGGATTGTATCCACTAAGGAGAGGCAGGAGTCTACTAGAGACACAGGTGCACTCCTAAAGGACCAACACACAAAATTTTGTTCACAGCCACTCGGGCTAGGTTCTGGCAGAGGGAGGGTAGAGTGGACTAGAGTCACAAGAGGAAAGTGTGAGCTTTGTGGCTCTATGGAGAGAACTTAAGTGACAGCTGCCAGGACCCTGTGCTGAATCATTCTGCCAAACTACAGACACCATCATCTTGGGTGAAGAACTCCCCTTCATAGGCATCAGCCTGGAGGAATGCAATAGCCTCACTCTTGAAAACTCCCTCTCAACCTACTCTGCCAAGCTTATGCCCCACTGAGAAGTCTGCTGTCTTGGCTAGAGTGTAGAGATCTGGGCAGAATCAAGGGGTGTCAGTGACTGAGTTGTGTGGCTATAGGTTGGGTGCATTTCCTCCTAATTTCCTATGAACCTGACTGGCACTTTCCCTTCATGAGAAATCTGGTAGAACCTCAGGTTTCTGGCAGACATACCCACTGGGCTCCAGAGGCCCCACACCTGCCTCACTCCTAGTGGCTCTACCCTGCCAAGGTTAGGAGGAAAAATTCAGGAGAGACTGAGTTGTGTGGCTCTGAGACAAGAACCATAATCCCCACTTTTCCTGAAGCTGACTGGCACCTCCCCTTCCTGGGAGATCCACTGGTTCTATCTTCGTGACTCCTGGCAGACCCACCCTGCTGAGCCTCATCTCCTCCTGGCAGAATCTGGGACAGACTTAATTGTGGGACTCTAGGAGAGAGGTCATTTTTCCATTGCATGCCAGAAAAGAGCCCTCCCTTCAGAGGGCCGAATCTTGGTCTACTTGTGCCTGATAAACTCTGCTGGCCTCACTTTGACAACTCTTTTAGACTTCACTCCACCACAAAGTTCTGTGGATACCTGGCAAGGGTCAGCTAGACTGGTATACCAGGGACATTTGTTGAGTGGTCTCAGACCCAACACTGGCACAGAGTTAGAAACTGTATTGATCTAGTGAATATTGGTGACTCATTCAGAGCCTAACACAATTCAAGCACAGCTACAGGCTCTTTCACTGACTGAACCTAACAGGCAGCCAATAGGCAAAGGCAGATCATGGGGTGACTTTGGACTTTTTCTGACATGCCCCTAGGCATAGTGTTGATGAAAGCTGGCTTTGATATTTCCTACACACACCCAGGCCCAGCAGAGATAGCCACAAACTGTGGATCACTTGTAGCTCCAAAGAGGTTGCCTAGGGCCAGTCACAAGCAGAGTTCGACATTGGACCGAACCAGAGTCCCTCCCAAGAGGGTCAGAACCAACACACCCAGCAGCCAGCTTCAGACATTAGAGCAAGACCAATAAGCTTCAGAGGCAACATATCCAAAGGGAAAATACCATGAACAACTATATGCCAACAAACTGGACCATCTGGACAAAATGAATAAATTCCTAGAAACATATAATTTTCCAAAACTGAATCTGAAAGAATCATAGAATCTGAATTAACAGATTATAATTAGTGAAATTAAAGCAATAATCCAAAAACCCCCAACAAACAAAGCCCTTGACTGGATAGCTTCACAGGAGAATTTTACCAAACAGTCAAAGAAGAACTTACAATTACCCTTCTCAAACTATTATTAAAAAATTCAAGAGGAGGGAGGAGTCTTAAGCTCATTTTCTTAGACCTGTCCCAAAAGTACCCAGCCATAAATATGAAAAATAGAGATATTTAGTGAAGAAAGATACAAGATACAGGAAACATTGTATATAGTACAATGATGCCTTGGTCCCCTTCTGGGCTATAGTGGGGCTGAGTCACCTCAGTGATTTTAGATGTTCTACTAAAAATCTCTGGATGAGACATGTTGCATGAGTAGGTGTGCTTTCATGATAAAACTGCTAATCACCAGTTACCCATAGCTGTGGCCTTCTGAATAATCCAAATAGTTTCCTTGGAGGAATGTTCAAACTTAATGCAAAATTTGATGCAAATTTGTTACTCTCCTCGCTCAGTCACTTTGAGCATGATTGCCACACAGTTATACATGCTCACCCTACAGCATCTACCACCCACAATGACTAGTACACTGAAGTCATCATTGTTCACACATGTGCATTCCAGTCCCTCTCCTTGGGTGCCAAGTTACATCAATGTTGCACAAACTGTACTGGTTATATTAATAGTGGCTGGACTTTTTCTGGACAGATCTCATATAACTCAAAGTAACAAAGACCATGTATGACAAACCCACAGCAAACATTATAGTCAATGAGCAAAAAATAAACATTTCCCTTAAGATCAGGAACAAGATAGACATGTCCACTTTTACCACTCTTATTCAACATAGTACTGGAAGTCTTAGCCACTGTAATCAGACAAAAGTAGAAACAAAAGGCATCCAAAAAGAAGTAAAACTAAAATTATTTGAAGATGACATGATACTCTATATAGAGAACCCTATACATTGCACAAAAACACCACTAGAACTTATAAATGAATTCAGTAAAATAGCAGGACACATAATAAATGTAGAGAAATCAGTTGCATTTTCTATACCAATAATGAGACATCTGAAAGGAAAACTAAAAATACAAGTATACTTCTAATTTCATTTAAAAAACATGTAAGAGTAAATTTAATCAGGAATTGTAATAGCCCTGTACTTGAAAATTATAAGACACTGAAAAGAAATTAAAAAGATACAAATAAGAGGAAGCATATACCATGTTCATGGATTGGAAAAATAAAGAGCATTAAAATATCTATACTATCGAAAATAATCTATAAGTTCAATGCAATTCCATCAAGGTATCAATAGTGTATTCACCAAACTAAAACAAATATTTCACAAATTTATTTGGAACCACAAAAGGTCCTGAATAGTTTTGGGAGAGAAGAACAGAGTTGGAGGAATACAAGGCCATAGTAATGAAAACAGCATGGTACTGGAATAAAAACATACATAGAGATCAATGGAAGAGAATAGAAAGTCCAGAAATAAACCCACAGCTTTATGGTCAACTTATACTTGACAAAGGAGGCAAAAACCTACAATGGGGTAACGATAGCTTATTCAATAAGTGATGTTAGGAAAAACTGGACAGATATGTACAAAAAATAGAACTAGACCACCAGAATAGAACTTATACCACACACAACAATATACTTAAAATGGATTAAAGACTTAAATGTTAGACTCAAACCCATAAACCTAGAAAAAAACATAGGCAGTAATATCTCCCATATTTTTCATAGAAATATTTTTTCTGATATATCACCTCAGGCCAGGAAAACAGAAGAAGAAAATAAATTGGACTACATCAAACTATATTTTTCAGCATAGCAAAATAACCTATCAACAAAATGAAAAGACAACCCAAAGAATGGGAGAACATATCCACCAATGATACCATTTGATAAGGGGTTAATTTCCAAAATCTACAAAGAATATACAAAATTCAATGAAAAGACAAAGAACCTGAATAGACATTCCTCCAAAGAGGACATACAGATAGACACTAGACATGAGAAAATGTGCCCAGCATTACTAATCATCAGAGCAATGTAAGTTAAACCACAGTGACATCACTCCAAACACATCAGGTAGTCTATCATCAATAAATCAACAAAGAATTAAGTGTTGGTGAAGATATGGAGAAAAGGCAACCATTTGCACTATTGGTGGGAATGCAGACTGGGGCAGCCACTCTAGAAAACAGTATGGAGATACCTCAAAAAATTGAAAATGGAACTGAGTGATGACCCAACAATTCCACTTTCAGGAATATATCCCAAAAAAACCCAAAACACTAATTCAGAAGAATACACATTTCCCTATGTTCACTACAGCATTAGTTATAAAAGCCAAGATTTGGAAGACACTCAAGTGTTCATCAGCAGATGAGTGGATAAAAAAACTGTGGTATATTTATGCAGTGGAATACTACTAAGACATAAAAAAGGAAACCTGACCCTTCATGACAGCATGAATGGACCCAGACAGCATTACACTAAGTGAAATAAGATAGGCAGAGAAAGACAAGTATCATATGATTTCACTCATATGTGGAATATAATGAACAAAATAAACTAATGAACAAAATGGAAACAGACTCATAGGTAGAGAACAGACTGACAGCTGTCAGAGGGGAGTAAGGTTGTGAGGCTGGATGAAAAAGGTGAAGGAATTAAACAGGAAAAAACCATAGAGATAGAGAACAATATGGTGGTTACCAAAGGGAAAAGGCAGGTGTGAGCAGGTGTAGGAAGGTATAAATGGTGTAGCATGGAGGGTATAAATGGAGAGGTAAATGGTGATGGAAGGAGACTGGACTTGGAGTGGTGAATACAAGATACAATATACTGATAATGCATTATAGAATTTTACTCCATTAATCAGTGACCTCAATAAATTCAATAAAAAAGAAAAAAAGATGAAACACTGAAATCTCACCTAGTAATAATTGCATTCAATGCAAAAAGTCTAAATACACTAATTACCAGTAAAAAGCAGATATTTGCACATTGGTTATCAAATAGTGCTGAAATACAAGCTATCTAAAAGCAATCACTTTTAATGAAAAGTCAGATGTAAAAGGGAAAAGAAAAATATTTACTCAAACTCAAATAACAAGAAAAGTAGAGAGACTACATTAATTTAAGATAAAATAGACTTCAGGAGAAAAAACATTACCAGAAATAAAAAGGGTCATTTTATAATGATAAAAGTATAAATTCACCAAGAGAACATAAGTATGTATGTAAATAATAATAAAAGTTAAAGAAGTTTTGACTTTTAATTCTGGAATCTTTAAAATTAAAGATTTCAAATGGTACCTATAATTTCCAGTAAGTTGTTACTATTGAATTAAAATATAATTTATGATAAATATGTTATATATTATACATTTCATATAATATATATTTTATATAATTTATATATGTATTTATATATAATATATATTTTCCTCGGTGAAAAGAAAAGAAATGTATACAGACAGCAATGTTATTATTTTCCTTATAGTACAAAGCATGCTGTGTGGTAAGTTTTGGTCCCAAAGGACTCAGCCTTTCCCATTTTATATTCAGAGGGTGAATGAATTATGGTTGAACCGAAGCACAGGAAAGTTCTATTAGTAAACACCGCTTTGAAATACTGCCCTTAGTGATCATATAAGTTTACTGCATTTTTCCCATTTTAAAGCCAACACTGCAAAGTTTTATATAAACTGACAATCACTCTTTTGTCAGTTTGCAAATTCAAGTAATACACTATACAGTGAAATTATATTTGGAAAATAGTTTTCCAGTGTAACTAATTTACTTTGCTTTCAGTGTTGCTTGTATACACAGAACATTCTCTATTTTCCTCAGCAAAGACAAGAAATAACAGCTTTTAACATTAAGTCTGACAAGAATTTGAGAGGTTAGAAACAGCAACTAGGTCTCTTTCTCTCCTCTCTGTCAGTCACTTACTGCACACTAAACTAATCTCCTCAGCAAAAACAAAACACACATCAAAACCAGGGACTTTAAACATAAAAATAAATGAACTTTAAAGACAGATTTTTGTGCAGAATATGTGATTTCCACACAATTCCCAAAAGCCCAAAGTGTTAATTAAAGGAAGATAATGACATTTCAACATAAGTAGGAATCATCTTGAATGAGAACACTCAAGCCCCCTCAAAGTAATAGTCACGAGTGCCCAGCATACTAATATACAGCTTTTGAAATTCATGTATCACTAAGCTGTCGCTGATGTTGTTTATATGCCATTTGGTTTAGAGGTTACAATATGGTCTGACAGTATAATGTGCTATTTATGTGACTCCTAGGCTACATTTCATATTTCGATTAGATATATAAGTGGTGCTGCTGTCAGGTGGTGAATGCTGTTCCTCTGCAAGCAGATGTTTAAGAAGAAGGGGAAAGGAGGGGAGAGAAACAACAAAAACCACCAGGGACATTACTTTAACGAGTTTCTGAGAGCATAAAGAATTCTGCTCTTGGGACATCTCATTTCAACCACACAATATAAATTCTTCACCATCAAACGTATCTTGCTACTCATTTGCCCTCTCTTTCAAAACCTAGGGACACAAAAAGGGTTGCTTAATTAAACTTTCATTGACTTTCTTTTAGAAATCTAATAGATTCCAGAGCTTTATGCAAACTAGACCATTTGGTAAAAACCTAGTAGACAATGATAACTACTGCAGCTGACAGTTTCAAAATCAGTGCTAAGTCTTATTCACCACCTGTCTAAGAATGACCTGAAGGGATCGTTAAAACAGACTTTGGGGGCTCAGGTTTGTGCCTGGACATGTGAACTTGCACTTCCATAAAGCTTCTCAGTGACAGTGATGCTGCTGGCTAGCAGATGACACTGAGTAACAATGCTCTTGTCATCATCTGGAAATATTTATGTCCAGGTAAACAATTACCTATGTTAAATTCTGTTCCATTAAAAAACAGTCAGATTCAGCCTATAAATTTTTAGCAAAACTCTCTTCCTTTATGTAGGCATCAGAGACAACTAAGAAAGCTGAAGACAATTTATATTTCAGGTTCACAATTCTAAACAAGTGTCTCAGCACTGTGAGGTCCTTAGATGGTAGATAAATGAGTTTCATCACGATGATGACCTTTATAAAAAGTGAGAAATATATCTAGTACTACATAAAACACTAGTCCCATGGTCACCAATGGCCACAGCTATATCTCTATGTTAAATGGGTCCTTTCCAACAAAAGCAGGACATAAGCCCTGAGGGGTCATGATTAAGGCATGCTGAAGAGATCTCAAAATCCAGGCTAAGGATTGCTAATTTTAAAGTGATTGTCATGAAATTACAGCATTAACTTTGACATTTATTCACCATTACAGTCTGGGCTCAGTAAGGAGATACACAACTTCACAATAGCTTCAACAAAGGTCACTTAATGTAAAGAATAATTATTTGCAATAAAAGGGTAACTATGACATATAAGGAAACTCTGCCCCTAGGTCTAGCTGCCAGGCCTGAGCTGCTCAGCAGTTTCTAGGCAAGCAACAGGCGACTTTAGAATGCAGACAATCAACAGCTCATGGTGTGCAAGCATACTTGGAAGTCCAGGTGCCAATAGGAACAGGACACATTCAGAGTGCACAGGCCACGGGGGGAGTAGCTGTGAGCAAGCTGTAAGATGCTTCCAGAAAGAGAGTTCAGGCACAGGAGGCTTGGACAGGAGGCCCTCAGATCACACTCTCTGTAGAGCCTATTATTTCAGTGCTCAAGGATGGGGCATGGTTATAATCTCTAGGACAATGCTACAAGATCCCATAGATAGAGACAACCTTCTGGACTTCTGCTGAGACAGTGCTAATGGCTGTTCTCAGGCTCACACTGTCTCTTCCTCTTCAGCATCTCCTGTGTAAGGAGGAACACCATTTACACCTATAACACCTAACAACAAAAATACCACTTACTTTTCCTAATTCAATTTAAGTGGTAATCTGGGAATCATAAAGATAACATCTGTCCTATAACATTTTAGCATCTGTCAATGTTAAAACCTTTTAAACCAAAGCCATATAAACAAAATCAGAGAATGCTTACTCATGCATAAATTTCACAAGTATATAATTAGTATGCTGGATATTTGTGACCATTAATTTGAGGAGGTTTAAGTGTTGCCATTCAAGTTGATTGCTGTGTTGATTTTATAGTTTTGTGTTGTGTTTCTATTTATACTTTTATCTTAATTGTTTTCTTCCTTCCACTTTTTTTTATTAAATTTATAAATTTTTAACTCTTAAGGTACACTCTCAGTAGCCTAGGTCACTGATCTCAAACCTCTCTTCTTTTTCTTTTAAACTTTATGTTTTATTGTTGTTCAAGTAAAGTTGTCTCCATTTTGCCCCCTCTACTCTCCCCACCCCAGCCATCCCCACTTCCTACCCTTGATCCTACCCCGCTTTGGTTTTGTCCATGTGTCCTTTATAGATGTTCCTGACAACCCTTCCCCCTCCCCCCCATTATCCCCTCCCACCTGCCCTGTGGTTAGTATCAGTTTGTTCTTTATTTCAGTGTCTCTGATTATATTTTGCTTACTTGTTTGTTTTGTTGATTAGGTTCTACTTATAGGTGAGATCATATGGTATTTGTCTTTTACCACTTGGCTTATTTCACTTAGCATAATGCTCTCCTGTTCCATCCATGCTGTTGCAAAGAGTAGAAGCTCCTTCTTTCTTTCTGCTGAGTAGTATTCCATTGTGTAAATGCACCATAGTTTTTGATCCATTCATTTCCTGGTGGATACTTAGGTTGCGTCCAGCACTTGGCTATGGTAAATTGTCCTGCTATGAACATTGGGGTGCATACAAACCTCTCTTTTAATAAAAGTATCAAAGGAAAAAAAGTAACAAAGCACAAATTTTCCTCAAAATATTGGGTTTTTTTGCAACCTACAAATTTTTTAATAGTTTATTTTTATTGTATTTTTTCCATTATCATTTAGCCCCTCTAAACCCTTTTCCACCTCCAGCCATGACCCTCCCCTGGCAATCACCACATTGTTGTCTATGTCCATGAGTCCTTTTTCCTTCTTGCTCTATCTTTCCACTCTCCAAACCCCACCCTAGAGCTGTCATCCTGGTCTCCATCGATGAGTCTTTCTCTATTTTGCTTGTTACTTCCATTTGTTCATTAGATTCCACATATGAGTGAAATCATATGGTGTTTGTCTTTCTCTGACTGACTTATTTCACTCAGCATAATGTTCTCCAGGTCCACCCATGCTGTTGAAAAGGGTAAAATGTTCTTCTTTTTTTTTATAGCCACATAGTATTCCATTGTGTAAATGTACCATAGCTGTTTTATCCACTCATCTACTGATGGACACTTGGGCTGTTTCCAAACCTTGCTATTGTAAAAAAATCCAGAAAATTTTAATAGGTTTTTAAATTTTTTTATTATGTTTCAAATATTTTCTAACTTCCCTTACAATTTTGCCTTTGACTCATGAGTTGTTTAGAAGTATTATATAAAGTTTCCAACTATTTGGGGCTTTCCAGATTTTTTTAATTTATTTCTAATTTAATTTTATGTTCTCAGAGAACATTCTCTGAGTGATCTTCATTCTTTTAAATTATTGAGGCTTTTATGGCTAAGCATATGGTCTATCTTGGTTAATGTTCTATGTACAATTGAAAATGACGTGTACTCTGCAGTCACTGGGTGTAGTGTTCTATAAGTGTTAATTAGTTAAATTGGCTGATAATGTAATTCAAGTAGTCCACCTACTTCCTGATTGTGTCTACTTGTTCTATTACCAGTAGAGGAGTTTTGAAATTACCAGCTTTAATTGTGGATTTATCGACTCCTTTCAAGATTATCAGGGCCTGCTTCATGTGTTCTGAAGTTTTTATATTTTGTGTATATACATTTAGGCTTATAATGGTTCTTATTCCATTTACTCTATTATCATTGGGAAATGTCACCTTAGTATTTGGTAATATTTCCTGTACCAAAGTCACCTTTGTCTGATATTTATATAGGCACTTCAGCTTTCTTATTATTAGAGTTTGCACAGTATATTCTCCCCCATCCCTTTTCTTTTAAATCATCTGTGTCTTTTTCATTAAAATGTGTTTCTTGCAGAGCAAACTTAATTGGAAATAGCTTTGTTTTATCCATTCTGAAGATTATTGGCTTATAACTGGCATGTTTAATTTATTTATATTTAATACAATTATTGATGTAGTTCCATTAACTCTACCTCGAAATCAGTTTTCTATTTATCTCTTAGAGGTTTTCTTTCCTATTTTTTTCATTTCTTTTCTTTTTCTTCCATCATTTAGATTGAGTATTTTTGGTTTTAAATGATATCTCTCCTCCTGTGTTAACTTTTGATTCTTTTTTATAGGGTGTTGTATTGGGTAAATATGCATATTTAACTTATCAGTGTTTCAATCTTACCATTTTTGCAATTATTGTTATAAAATTTACTTCTCCCTAAACTATAAACCCCATACATATTTTTATTATTTTGCCTCAAATATATAATGATTTTTCAAAGTAATTTTAAAAATAAAAATACAATAAAATTTATTACATTTACTAGCATGGTTATCATTCGTACAGATTGATATAAATCTCATTTTGTATAAATCTGTCTGTTTTAGACCTATTTCTTTTTCAATACTTGAATTCTCCATAGAACTTCCTGAGTCCTTAATATGGCCACTCCATTCTGACTGGCCATACCCAAGGGTCTCTCTGCCTTTTTTCAGTTCTGGTAATGTTTTTGGTTTGAAAATGCTTCATGATTATTTTCTCCCATTTTTATTCTGTGTATAGCCTTGTGGAATTTTACCCTATACATGTGCAGTTTAGTATTCAAAGACTCAAGGAGAAACTGATGCAGATTTCTGGAGTTCTTTTTTCTGAATAATTTAAACAAATACTGAAGCTAAATTCCTTCCAAAATGAAGTCTAAAAATCTTAGGTTTATTTAAATCTAATTAATCCCCACCTAATATATATGTTACTTTTCTTTGTCATTTTTTCTATTTTTTATAATATCAGAAAAGAGCACAGCTTTGAGTTAGGAGAATATGGCAGTAATTCAGGTGATAAACAGCAATGTCTTAGAGTAGAGGTGACAGTGGTGACAGCAGTGACAGCAATGACAGTGGTGAAAAAGAGAAGTGGTTTGATGTGGAGTGTTATAGTGAAGGCATTGTATAATGCATTTGCTTCTGGACTAGATCTGGATTATTATAGAAGGAGGGGAGACAAGGCTGACTCCAACCTTTAGAAATGATTAACTGGTAGATTTACATTGTCATCCACTAAGGGAAAGCTTCACAGGAGGAGCCAGTTTGGCCTGTAGAAACCATGAGTTTAATTCTCATGGTTTCTACAGGAGAATTAAACTCATGGTCTAAATTCTCCTTGTGAGGAGAATTTAAGTTTAATAAATCAATTAAATGTGTAAGTGGAAATATCTAAAATTAGGTATGTGAAGCTAGAATTCAGAAGAAAAGGTCAGCACTGGAAATAAAAATCTGAGAGCTATCATCATGTGCATAGAATTTAAGGACATGAAACAGCATACAATCAACTGGTATAGTTTATATAGATAAACCAAAAAGTGGTCTGAGGGGGAATCCTCAGCCATGGCAATATTTAGGGAGTGGAGGGAAAAGCGGATCTAACAAAGGAAACAGAGTAGCCAGCTATGAGCTACATAAGAGGAAAAGTTAGAGAGTAGTCTCCTGTAAGATATCTGAGAAAAGTATTTCAAAAGAATCAAATGGGTCAAATACCATCAATAGTTTAAGTACTTTCAGGTGAGGTGGCCATTGGATCTGTTACTTTTAAAGTTTATAGATGACAAATGAAAAGGTATGTTTCAGTGGAGCAAAATGACAGAAGTATAACCAGAATTGGTTTAAAAGGAAATGCAAATGGAAGATGTGGAGTCAGCTAATAATTACAACCCTTCTTAGGAGTTTTTCTGTGAAGAGGAGCAAGAAGTAGACTGGAATCTCGGTAGACTGGGGAAAATCCCAATCACAAGCAGTGTCCTGAAATAATGAGTGGCAAGAAATGAAATCCAGAGGAAAGGTGGAGAGAAAGAATTTAGGTAGCATTTTAATCGCTCAATAGGAACGAAGGAAATGGAAATGCTGATGCATTAAGTTGGTAAATTTGATGCTGAGGTATACATTTTGTTATAATCAGTACTACTTTGCAATGCTAGGAGGGAAGAAGAGATAACTTGATTGCTGGTTTCCAGAAGTATCAGATGAAGAAAGGAGATCCCTCCTAAATGCATGATCTGCAAATGCCCAAAGCATAAAACATCACCACCTCCTCACTTCTACAAACACGTACACTTAACTTAAAGACAATGTTGACTTTTTGTAGGAATTCTTAAATTTCCTTCTGGTCTGAAATGACTGTCAAGTAACTGAAATAAAAAAAATGTTTAATTCCTTTAAAGTTTTAAAAATTGAAATGAAAATATCTTTTTAAGATACTCATATGAGCAACAACTTTTCCATTCCATGCAAAATGTAGTTAATTCAACCTAAGGTGCTTTAAAAACAATTACTAGTCAGCATATAGGGTAATCACGTAGTGAAATGCTACATGATTGCAAATATTTATAAAATTTTGAGACAGACCTGAAGGCCTTTTATCCCTGAATGGGTTGATATAGAATAAAACGGGGGGATAAGGAACTCTCCAACTACTTCTCTATATAATTTCTTAAGGCAAATTCAACAACTAAAGGAAAAAGGAAGAGAACACAGATGTGCCCTGTCAGTAACGAAACTGAAACAGATGAGGCCCAGGGAGAACCACATGGAACGAAGGCTGTCTCCTGAATCCTCTCTCTAAGGGTAGGAGAGTTAACATGAAGATTTGAGTCAAGATGGAAAATGATGAACAATCATAATTAGGTATGCATTGGATAGATTTTTCTCTACTTTGATTCTGTTTAAAGGGGATAAATAATGATTTACAATATATTCAGAGTGTGGATTTTTGCTTCTAGCTTATAATTCCCAAAGGAATTCACTGACGATTACACTACAGCCTGCAAAGTTATCAATTCTCTATTTGCTAGTTTCACTGGGAGTGTGTTTTTATTCTTTCTTGTTTGTTTGTTTTAACAAAATAAAATTGTACCTTTCCAAGGTTTTTATTTTTTCATCATATGTATCTGTAAGACATTCACTTCAGCATTTCCATTTGTGAAATAATTTTATGTCTGTGGTGAGCTACTCAAAGGTAAATAAAATTAAACACAGAGAATGCATTTTTATGAAAGCATATGTTCAGGGACTGGGAAATTAACAAGCTCCCTGCAGTAAACAAAACCTCTAGGATAACACAGAATGGGTGAGTCCTGTATCACAACCAATGGAATAGGAGATTACAGAATTTTCACCAGACATCAGTTGTAAAGAATAGTTATTTTCCAAAAATCATTCTCCATAAATCAGACATACTTAAAACAAAAAGGTTTTCCCTTGTCTAACCACAATTTTAAAATAATTATCTACATATGCAAAGAGAACAAGATTTGAACTATCCAGATAACTCTAGCTAGTAATAAATTTGCAGAAACAGTTGTATCTGGATAATTGCTTCCATTCTCCACTGCTTTTACATGATTGGAAATGAGATTTTTTAAATTACATTGCAAAACAGTGTGAAATGAATGATCTGGGCAACATCAGCAATAACCTAAATCTTTATTACAAGGCCACTCTGCAGTCTTACATTGTTGTACCCATGATCCTTTTATCTAGTTTTCTAATCTTATAAGACAGTTGGAAATATATGTCTTGCCTATCTTTCAAATATTCTTTGTGCCTTTCAACAAAGATTTCCTAAAACAGCAATTAATAGCCATTGTTGAAAAAATAAAGTCGTCTGTTCATAATAAACTTTGTCTACACTTATCATCAGATTAATTTTTTCTCACTGTTACTAGGAAAACAGTGACTTTATTTTTCTAATAATTAGCACTTCTATGGAATTGCTAAGAATTGCTGGCACTTTGGTCCCAATGTGTATCTCCAAATGTACTCCTTTTTATATCCCAGAATTAATGATATCTACAATTAGATCTGTTATTGTATTCAAAGGGTTATCTAGATCTTTCCCTTAATCTACTGTAGCATATATTCATATTCACATGTTTATATGATTTCTTTAAAAATTAGGACATTGTCAGAATAGTTCTGGTACAAAATCACAATTTTTTCTAAGTGCAAATGTTTCCCAACCAAACCTCTGACATCATAAGGATATTGGTATTTACAGACATAAAATTTTAAATGTTTAAAATTGACTTTGTAATTTTATTTCTTTGACTCAGTAACATTATTTCTATGTAATTCTCTTAAATATCTACCCTGAAGGGATTATTTTGCTTAGGATCCAGGCTTTTGATTTTTTTCAAGATCAAATACAAGGCCATGTCTTTCAAAACTGTGAAGACCAAAGGGAAAAGAGAAATAACACAAGAGAAATCCCAAATAGTACAGTGAATTCTGTAAATTTATGCCTTAACTGAACAAAACTGAACAAATTGGCTTTTTGTCAATGACTACATCAGAAGGGAAATTTCCAGAAAATGAGGAAAGTGAATAGATATTCCAAATTTGTCTGAGATACAAACAAAAATAACTTATTTTTCTCTGCACATTTTTCAATATCTGGTCACCTTCACAATATGTACCAGACCACTAAATATACAATCTTTTAAACAATTAGTTCTTAAAAGAGAAACCCAGTTATTGGAAAAGTAGATGTTAAAAGACTTTGCATACTGAATTACTTTCCTTATTTTTTCCATAAAAGAATAAGCTATTTCCTACTTAATAATTTTCCAAGGAAAATTATTAAGAGGGGACATTAATGGTAGGGGAATTCTTGCTAAACTGACAATAGGATTTTTGTTGAAGGCAGGTCAGGGAATTACACATCAAAAGTGGAGGGTGAGGGACTTGATCAGAAACTCTGCATCATCAGATGTCAAGAGTATGGGGATTCTTGTTAAACTGACAGAATTTTTGCTAAAACTGGGCAACACAGGCCTGGCAGAACAGGACGGACACAGAAAGCCGAAGTTGAAAAGAAGGCTCAGAGGAATCTCAAGTTTTGTCAGGAGGGTCTTTGTCAGTAGCATGATTTGGAAATGCAAAATTCACAGTAGCTTATGCAAGTATAGATTCATATTTTCATTAATCACAGCACAAGGCTAGGATAAAGCTCCATGACTTTAGGAAAACATGCTGATAACTTTCTAGAGCATGTCCTTAAGACATGGCTTACAACTCATGGTCAAAAATGGCCAACTGAAAATAAAAGTCACCTGTTCATCCTCCCAACCAGCATATACAGAACATGCCAAAGGCTTGTGGGCTCATCTTGCTCCATATATTGCTAGCTTGGATGGCTCTAATATTGCTGGATTATTCAATGTGCGCTCACATACTCATCTGTAGGGGGAGGGAGGATGTAAAGTAGGCCTTGGTATTAATTTTTCAGTGGGAAACTGTTCTTCTTCAGGAGCCTCTTTTCTCCTTTATTATCTCTTATTCCCAGGATGTCTCTCTCTTTATATAGCTTTCTAGGAAGATCCAGGACTTTGAATAAAAGCTGGTTTCCAAAAAATAAAAGTAGGGACTATAAGGTCTCTTAAAACAGTGGCCAAAAGGTGTCTATCACATTGTTCTTGTCAAGTGAAGTCAAGGTAAGCCCAGACTCAAGAGAAGAGAAAATGAATCCTCTGCTATGTGGGAGAAATATTATGCATATGCAGGAATAAGAAGAATTGCTGGCAGCCATCTTTGCAGACAACCCACCGCAGTTCTTCTTCAGGCACTCAAGCTCTCCTGTACTTTGCCACTTTTTACTAAAAGCAAACTTTGGGAACTTCTTTATCATCTCTTACACATTTTGACCAAACCCAAAACCTCTTCATACACTTCACATATAGCTAACATGGTACCTTTGGAGAATTTTTGTTCCTGCAAATATGTATTTATTACTAAAACAAGTTCAAAACATGTATTTATGATTAATTAATGTTTTAACATCAAACTCCAGTATATGTATTCTTATTAACATCACGCACCATGACAAAATGTGACAGAGATGGAATAAGTAGTGAGGTATTTGTATTTGGGGAAGCAGAGTGCTTCCCCAAATTATTTGTATCCCATTACAGAAGTTTAGAATTATATCCTCCTTAGAGAGATAAAGTTACTCAAACTGATGAGAATTTCAAGCCCTTCATCCAGAAGAAACAGTTTGAATTATGTTTTGTGAAGAGCATATGTGCAGTATTATGCCAAATCCTCAGGATTACTGTCAGAAAAGGACATTGATAATGGTGAGGTACTCACTGAAGTAATCTTGAAAGTATGTATTATGAGGAAAATTGATATAATGTAAATCAGCCATCTTATTTATAGATGTGTGTGAACAGTAATATTTTATATTGTTTCAGACTCAATCAGAAGCAGTGGTAAAATTTTCAGAGATGCACCTTTTCTTAAATTAAGAAACAAGGTTTGGACCAGTAGAACCACAAAAAAAAAATGGTTGTACTTCAGTCACAGGAGATACATACCTAATTCAATACATGACAAAGAGTAAATACTTACTATATTTTTTAAATGAAATACTGAATGGCCAACTAAGGGGTAAGGCAGAGAAATAATTCCTCAGTGAGCAGTAGGAAGAAATAAGAACCTTTGAAGTCCTTTCTAACTCTGAAAACATAAAGGAGGCAGACTCCTTTTGAATCTTATCTAGAAAGGTTCAGCAATGAAAGAAACAACAATCATGTTATAAAACTATCAAATATTATGCCAGCCTGGACCACCGAGGAAATTATTAGCACAATTCCAGTGCAACAGCCATGAAAAGACACATCAGCGTAGTGATGGCATTTTATCTTTCTGCCTATCACTTTAGTCCTTCTCATGATTTTTTTCCTTAGATGTGTTTATAAAACTGTGCATGTCTTTTTATATTTTATCCAATTTCCATGCTTATTAGAACTTATGTATTATAGGCTAATGACCATATCTACTTAATTTCCTTCATATTAAACTCAAGTAGGCATCAAATAAATGTTAATTCAAGATTACTTTCAGGATGATTTATCTCCAGTGATGGTTTGATTTTTTCATAATATATGCATTAAGCCAATATCTCAAGTTTGTATAACAATATAATAAGAAGACACTATTATTATAAATGTATAAACTCAAACACATTCATACACATATATATACACACACAATACATAATTTCAAGTGCTTTCACGTAAGTAAGAGATTTTACTTTTCCTCAGTCTTTTCTGTATATATTTATTTAATAGTGAAATTACCCATAAGATACTTCAGGAAAAACTGGAGTCCTCAAAGCTCAGGAAACTTTCAATCTGAAATAGTTTTAAAACTACAGAAGTCTGCAGGAAATTATACAATAGGCATTTCAGAAGTACCAGCTCTACCTTTCCCTAAGTACAGTTCAACTTCATCATTGGGAAGTGATTTTTAAGAAGGGATAACGGAGAGCCTTTACTCTGAGGGGTGGGTTTTGTAATTCTCACCCACTATATCATTAGGCAAGGATAACACTCTTTCTCCGAAGCATGAAAATAAAACCAGTTATCAATCTTCACCCACTCTGATGCTCATTATCTATATTTCAAATACTTTTTTAGTTAATATGGAAGTCTCTCTCTTCTCCCCTGTGAAAGGACAGCATTTGTAAATATACTTGACAGATCATTAGCAAGGCACTAGCTATGTTATTGTCTTTATAAAAGTGATATTTATTTCACCCACCAATAATTTATCACTATTGTCAATAAATTACCATTAAAATAATATCATTTTCTTAAAGTCAAAAATTTCAGAACAGAATAAAAACACTTTTACTGACCTTTCATTTCTATTAAAACTGACATCTTGATGTACATGAACCAAATAGTCAGTTATGGACCAGAAGACTCATAAATAGGACATTGAATAATGTATAAGAAACACATTGAAAAAAATCAATCAATTCTTTTAAACATCATTCAAAGTGTAAATTTGGATACTGTAGTCAGGAATCAGAAAAATAAAGAAGTTGTCAAGTAATGTTCATACAGTGGTTAAGAGCATGGACTCTGACATCCAATGAAGTAGCCCTGCTTCTTGACAATTATATAACCCTGAGCAAGTTCATGTCTTTGAGCTGTAGTTGCTTCAAATGTCAGTATGAAAAACAATGCTAAATTCTTGAGTAACTATGTGTATTAAATGCAATAATACATAAATTGCTAACTATAGAACCTGGAGAATAGTAAGCTGTCAATACATGGTATATACAGGGTCCCGCAGGAGTCATGCCTGCTTGAGTGAGGTTGATAGGGTGATAATATGGGTATAATCATTTTTAGTTAATTTGAACATTTCACCTAAAATGTCATATGGTATGCTTGAGTGTGATACTATTATGTTACAGAATTACATGTTTATGATTCTATAATAAAAATGTAATAAAACAGGGGTGTCATTTGTGCTAGACCATATATACATATATGTATATGTATACATATACACATATATATATATATTAGTCATATATGTCTATATGATGAATAATAATTAATCATCAATTCATGCAACAAATAAATACTGGCAAAATCCTGTACCAAAGATTAAGGAGACAGTTAGGTGTAATAATAGAAGAATGAGACAAAGCCCTGTCCTTAAGATCACAGGAGAATCATCAGGGACCCACAGAGTTAAGTGGATGAGCAGTTACTAGGTGACAACTGTTATAACAGAGGTCTTTAGAATGTCACCTTACTGTTACTGAGGAGGACAGGTGGATAAAAGACTGCTAATTTAGGCTACTTCACCTGAAATAGTTTTTGTTTGAGTTATCTAGATATAACATTTCTGTTTCACTTTATAGCCATAGCTAATAGCCTAAGTTAATAAACTGTTTCAAAAGCCCTTAGCTCCCTTCCTGAATTCTTAAGCCAGAGGTCAGTTCCAAGGTCATGGTGAGAAACTACCTATGGATCTCTGTCTGAATTTGAGAACTAGTCTTCCATCTCTACAGAAAGAGTGAAGTAAGGTTTTTTTGTTCCTTTTCCAACCTACAGAGAAAATACTATAGTAACCTCAGGAGCCAAAGAAAAAAATGGCCTTTTGTTACTTTATTATGAACAATCTTAATTTCAAATTTAAAGACAGACCGGAGGGGAAAAACTCTAGCTAAAATGACTTCAGGGGATACTGAGTAAAAAATATATTTTACAGAAAATACTTAGTAATACGATACATAAATCATCACACTAAAACCCAAATTGGAAATTGACTCAGGGGAAGTTACAAAGGTTAAAGCTTAGACAAGTAATAAATGAGGAAATCATCCTTATTACCTTAAGGGGAGGTGTTGTATCAGGACAGAGGTTTTGTACAGAACTGATTTATTAATGCTTCCATGCAAAAATGTACTAAAAACCTTGTTCATAAAGATCATGCTGTAACTATTTGCATGAGTGCCATGTGTGTATTTGACTCTTAGACAGAAATTTGCCATCAAAAAGCATGACCCAGTATTTGCCTAAGAAATAGAGAATCTAGGAAATTTTACACATAGAAGCACCCATTTTCACTCTGCTAAAGAATGTTACTCAATGCCTATATTTCAGGTTCAATAAGACTGAGCCAGGCAGCTGTGTTTCATGTCAAAATAAAAAGAACCATCATCTGTCTTTGTCAGCCAACCTCAAAATTTGAAAATTATGTTTTACTTACTTGCCCCCAAAACACCATTTAGCTATTTGTCAAGCCTTGTCAAAGTTGACTCTCAATATATCTCTCATATTGATCCCTTCTTTTCCAGTTTCTCTGCAAGAATAAGAGTGCAAATATCATGACCTTTTACCCATTATTAGCATAGTCTCCTAATTAATTTTCCTAACACCCAGGTTTCTCTTCTCCATTTTATTCTTCTCACAAATACAAGATTATTCTGTCTAAAATATTTCACTGATCACACAACTTACTTGATTCAAAATCTTGAAAATTTCTCTCTGAGGAAAAATAGCTTAGATCTACCATATTTTATTCACAGAAGAATTAAAAAAATATAAACCTCCCATCATTTAATTCAGACAAAAAATTGTTTCAAGAAACTACAGATACTGAAATATTTATTAACATGATATTGTAAGCTGCACATATAGGATGGTAATAATTAACTATGACATCACTGATTCAGTGACTTGCATAAAAGGACTTTGGATAGTCTTTTGATATTGGGAAAACAGATAAAGGCAGAGTCATTTTAAAAAGTTTTAAAAATAAAATGAATTGATTTGAATAGATCACTATCAAACAAACAAAAAAAGAACATTAATTTCTCACCATAGCTCTTAATGTCCAATCCACCTCCTAACTGCTACCCTCTCATTACTCTCCATCAGCACCATGGCTCCTTTGAATTTTCTTCTCCCAGATGTAAATTTTAAGGAAAACGCATAATCTCAAACTATGTAGAAAATAAGTATACGTTCATCTCTGACTGGTTTTATCTTCATGTTTTTCCTCTTACTCTTCACTGAAATTTCTACTGCCAGTAGATTGGTCATTTGCACTCTTTTGTATAAAATTGATGGATTTTTTCATACACTCCATATAAAAAGCCCTGATCTAGGTCTTCACCTAATACCAGTGCTCTAAATGATATTACTCTCCTGGTAAAGAAAAAGGAAAGACCCATTTTCTTCCATTTTGAAAAGAAAGACAGCTGGCCAAGCTTCCTAGAGGCACAGCTAGGCATTTCCAGGGTGGAGTAAATGGTCTAACAAGCAGCAACCTGGGTGCGTGTTTATGTAGCAGCCACCTGTGAGAATTAATAAACGGTCTGAACAGCCTGTGAATTTCCAAAATATCAAATCTAAAGGTCCATGCCAGGAAGACTTAAAGACTTATATTCTTTGGAATTGATCATTCATTCATTTGACAAAAATATGAGGTCTGCCTAGAAGGTACCCAGCCATGTAATATGAAAAACAGAGACATTTTTGGAAGAAGATAGAAGATACAGGAAACAATGTATACAGGACAATGGCCCCTCAGTCCCCTTCAAAGTAGGCATCTTGGGACTTCACACAGTTTTCCCAATCACCATCAGCTGCCCCATCACATTTTCCTGAATCTCACAGAAGGTCTGACATCTCTTCCCTTTCAAAGGTGATTTTAGTTTTGGCAAAAGCCAGAAGTCATGGGGCACCAAATCTTTACTGTATTAGGGATGAATCACCAAAAAACGATCTCATGAATCACTGCATGAGATGTGCTACATGAGCGGGTATCTTGTCATGATGAAGCTGCCAATCACCAGTTTCCCATAGCTGTGGCCTTCTGAATAATCCAAATAGTTTCCATGGAGGAATGTTCAAGCTTAATGCAAAATTTGATGTAGATTCATTGCTCTACTTGCTCAGTCATTTTGAATGTGACAGCCACACAGTACACATGCTTAGTCACTGGTATCTGCCACCCCTGCTGACTAGTACAGTGAAATTGTCATTGTTCAAGCATTCCAGTTCACTCTTCTTGGCTGCCAGGTTATATCAATGTCATGAAAACTGTTCTCATTATATTAACAATGGCTGGGCTTTTTCCAGACAGATCTCATATATTAAAGACAAAATAACCATAATAAAAATTGGAAATAAATAGTAACCAAAGTAGACATGATAAAACATGCCTTCATAAGGCATAAAATTAAGGAAGTCAGATAATGAAACTAGTTAATCCCACAATCTGAACAGTGTTTTGATAGAAGTACAATATGCTATGGGCTAAAGAAGGAAGAAAAGAGTCAAATAGAAGAGGTACTAACCAAGCCAAAGGCATTCAAGAAAGGCATGTGTAGGAGATATGATCTAAGTTGAAATTTAAACTAACCCACTAAACCTTGAAGGAAGCAGAGTATGTCATAGAGCAGAAATAAAATAATAAAAGATGCTTACACCAATGCAAATTCTACCTGTCACAAACTGACCCTTTGACTATCCTCCTGTATTTTATAGTTTTACAATACCTGTGAAACATTATTATGAAAAACAGAATAAGGATCAACAATTTTGTCTAAGGTATAATGGAACTTGAGTTATTTAATGTAATGATATGATCCATGTTATAATATTTAAGGCCAAACATTTAACCATTCACTAGTGGTTCAAGGAGAAATAGAGAACAAACATTTACTATCAGGGGAATAGATCATACATGTGTAAACAGGGCTGTTTTGATAAGCTATTGGTAGTCCCCCTGTAACAGGGTACAGCCAAGGGGGACCCAAATAGGGATTTTTGATGGGGTCCAGAACTCAGGGTGTCCAGGAAATATTAGAAAAAAATATATGAGATATTTTCACTCCCACAAGTCTGAACTGGGGGATGGAACACATGGAGCAGGGTCATTGAAAACTGTTGCATAGCAACAGTTTTGCAGCTAACTTCTGCCATGGTCATTTAACATATCTATAACTTTTAACTGGTTTTTTGGATATGTTAAATAGTTGTGGCCATGCTTTGAGCCAAGGAGATGGGAGGGACTTGAACCCAGGATGTAACTGGGAGGCAACTCCTCCTGGTTATAGGGCCTGCAGGAGAGAGAAAAAGAAGGAAGTTTGGGGCACTTATGACTTTGGAGTAGATTGGTACCATGCAACTTTGGGGTGCGTCCTTTTGCCATGTGGCTTAGGAAGCAGGGGAGACCTTGCTGGGAAGGAAACCAGTGAAAGGACTCTTGCTGGTGGGCCATGAGAAGGTGCCACATGGTTTTGGATTAACTGGAGATTGCGGCAGCGACACAGTTGATGGTGCCAGGAACCAAGAGGCTGCCTGAGCCACAGACTTCTACTTCTTTTCCTGAGATATGGTACCACAGACTGGGCAGAGGGAGAAGGAAGGACCATGCGAATTTTGGGTTTTAATGAAGACATTTAGTCATTATCCTAAGCCTGTGTAACTTGTTGAATCTATAATTCCTTTCCTTTTCACCAGTCTCTGGCATTTGAGAGATATCTTTCCCTGTCAGTGGGCAAGGTGAACCTACTATGGGGGGGGGGTGCCCAGAACACAAGGGGGATCCATTCAGTAATAGCATATCATTCACCACCTGCCAGGTCTGTTCTGTAACACCCCATCTGAGTGAAAGCTTTGGCTCTATATAACTACAAATTAAATAATTTAGCCTAATGGGTCAGAAAGGCTGGGGAATGTTTCATGATCAGAAATAGTAGTGACTACCATTTTTCTTGACCTTAAATATCTGTGATGAGATTTCCACTATAGTAAGCTTCTTAGTTTCTCTTCAACTAATGCTTCCACCCCCACACAAACACACATATGCGCACACACATTTCTTCTTATGGTAGAAGAAATTACTTGTGTGATAGTGAGTTAAGAGATGTAACTGAGCATTTCAGCCCTGTCATTTCCTCTCTGTTAAAAGAGAGTACACTCTGGCCTGTCCAGACCATATGACAATCATCACTCTGTCCCTCTGAAGGATGACTGAGGTGGCATGGCTGTCTCCACAATATAGCCCAGGGACCAGAGCAATAAGGACATGGGTAAGCATTTTTTCTTGAATGTTCAAGTAGGTTAAGGACAACCAAACTAGAAGCTGCTCAGCATTTATTCTGTGGCCTCTTATAAACCTTGGAAATGCTAGAATGAGTTAAAAAGAAGGGATTTCTCTGAGTAGCTTGAATTCTGAAATTTAAAAACTGAAAAAAAATTCTTGGAAAACTTCTGGAGCATTATATGCTTTCTAAATTTAGAGCTCATTACTAGCCCTCCTTAGCAAAATGAATTTCTATTCATTCAAGCAACAAGTATATATTATAAATATTTATTATTTTTCTTATTGAATTCCTACTATGTACTAATATTATTTTAAGCATTGGAGGTAAAACAGTGAACAGATAAAATCTTTTTATATGTGTATTATGTGAGTGTGGGTGGGTGTGTAAACATGGTACATTAGTGATGAACACTGAGGAAAAAAAGTGAAACAAGGAAGGAGGATATAAAATGCCAGAGGTAGGAGCTGAAGCAAGTGATGAATAATGTAGACAAGGTTAAACTGGACATGAGAGCTCACAAGTAGGCTACAATTTGAGACTGCTTTAAAGTGAAGTTTTTGAAATATGTTTTAAATATTTAGAGGATAGTTTGAGTGTCATGTGGAAGAAAGGAGAGAGTGAAAGGGTTCATCTCACACTGTTATTCAAGGACATTTGTGTTAGCCCAAAGCTTTAGATTCCCATAAATCAAACAAAAGCCCAATGGTTGCTGGAATTGTCCTGACAGGAAGGCAATTCACATAAGATGCAAGCTCACTGTGCAGAGTTGTCCTTTAAAGAAGTTTTGGTAAAAAGAGTTTTCTTCATCTCATTATAGTACCAACCATGTTTCACAGTCCTTTGTGACCAGAGGCTCCTGAGAGCTGACTGACTAGCTGATGGACTTCTCCTTCTGGCTCTGGGTGAAAGTGACGAGTCATGTCTGGTTTCAGCTTCAAATGAGGAATCACAAGGAGTTTCATGGATCTGGACTAGAAGCAGGATTCAGAGAAGCTTAGCCTAAAAGAAAGGAAAAACATTTACCAACTTCATAATTTAGGGCTGTGGCTGTAAACATAATTCCTACCAAAGTTACTGTTTTACATAAGATATCTCTAAATTGTTTTAAATGACCCCTTTCTCTCTCCCACTATTTCTCTCTACATTAAATTCTAGAAAGAGCTCATTTATATCCTATCTTTTACAGACACACACCCCTGTTTATTTACTGCCAATGCATTTATTTGCTGCTAAGTGGAAAGAATAATAATGACTATGGCTTCTAGCTTCTTATTTTTTATGTAAATATTCAATTAGAGCTGTCTAAAGGAAACTCTCATATTCTCCTACACATTTTTCCATGAAAAGTTTGGTAGATTAGGCTCTCTTGCTATCAAATTTATCAAATTGACTGTTTTTTTTTATGTCTGCCTTCATGTTCACAGCAATTTTTTGGCTTCTTTTGTAAATTTGCCAAAATCTTAATTGCATTAGCAAAAGCAATCAAATTAAATGCTTAAAGGAATATACCAAAAACAGAGGTTTGATGAAGCGAAAATATAAAACATAATGACCTAGAGAGAGGAACAATTAAGGCTGATTTTATTTTTTGACATTTCCAACTATTACCTCATTAATATGGACAAAGCACTTTGGTTGTCTGCAAAAAAAATAAAAATTATCACTTTCTAAAATTAAAACTTTTAAAGTAATCCTTTATCTAGTTGATTCAAATCTCAGTACCTGAGTGTTCATGCCAGAGCAATTAACAAGGTAGCTTATTCAGTTGTGGAGAGTCTAAAAAAAGTTCCAAAAAATTAAAAATAATAAATTAAAAATTTTAAATATTAAATAAATCTTTCTTGTTTTTTTCTTTGTAAAGTTTCTGCACTTCATATCTACTTATAATATATTTTGTAATATTACCTTTCAAGTATAAGGAACATTTATTAAAACTAGATACAGCTTTATAAAATCATGAATATTATTCTAAAAGTCACTCTAAGAATCATCTTCTCTGACTTAAAGCAATGGAACTAGGTTTAATCAGAATAGAGAGGTCCTACATAATTCTTGCTAGTAGCATAACTAGTCGATAACAAAACACCTAACAAAGGCAGCAGAGAAATGAAAAATATTGAGCCTCTATGCTCCAAGTTGACAAGATATATTTGTACAAGAATAAGTATTCTTAACAGCTGCTTTAGAGGCTTAACATGCTAATGAGAGATAACTTGGCCATAAAGTTGCATTCTAATTTTTGCCACCATGTGACCTAAGGGAATTTAACTCCAAACACCCTTCCAAGAGCTCAGACAAACTTAAAGACTAATAATATCTTTAATTATTGTAAGTCATGCCATTACACTTCTCATAGTTTAAGCAAAATAAATATGACTATCCTCATGGTAATCTAATGATTAATCATTAGGCATCATTTATTTTAGAGTGAAGGGGTGAACCCTTAAACATCTCTATATTTGTAATAATTTAATTGTAGGTTATTTCTGTGTTTGAAAGCTTTTAAATCGGTCAATCAATGAATCAGTTAAGATTCTATGTGTTGAAATTGACATAACAGTCAACCTAAACTAGGTTAACAGGGATAGTTCAGGTCAAGTTTCATAAAGTTTTACCTAAGACTTAATTTATGTGCAGCCAGGCACAAAGTGGTTCCCAGTAATTCTAGCCTTCTAGAATTCGTGGGCTCCCTCAATGAACCAGGGCTTATTTGTGTGATCGGTAGAATACTATAGTAATAGTCATGCAGAAATTTCAAGACAGCATAAAAGACATCACCTTTCACACTAGCCCTGTGGTTCACTAATGCTGGGGAAAACTTGCCACTATTTTGTGAGGAAACTCTAGCCATCTTGTGAGAAAGACCATCTCTTAGTAAACTGAGACCTTTCATACCAACCTGTATCAACTCGCTATCCTCAGAGGCTTCAGCTTCAGTTAAACCTTCAAATGACTGCAAGACTGACCACGACATGACCATAATTACAGCCCCATGAGAGACTCTCCAGACAAAACAACCCAGCCAGGACACTCATTAACTCCTTACCCACAAAACTGTGAGAGATATTACAAAATTATTGTTGTTTAAAGCCAGTTTTCAAATAATATGTTATGTAACAATGGATAACTAGTAAACACTGCCACCAAGGACAAGTCTTTATACATGTCTTTGCTTCACATATTCATACTGGCTTCAGTCTCAGGCTTCAAATAGTCCAGGATATCTGCTAGCAACTTGGGAGGAGTGAGATATGAAATTAGAGAATGTGATACAAAGGTCATGAGGATCATTGTAAAATTTTGGCTTTTAACCATTCAATTGGCTTTCAACCCATTGAAGAGATTTGAGCTGAAGAACTATTTTATCTGGCCTTCATTTTAAAGCATCATCCTAGGTTCTATGTAAAGAAGTCTATTGCAAACATCAGGTATAAAGACCATAGCACTCTCTTTTTCTGGAGCCAACCATGCCTTCTTCCATTAGGCATGTCTTTTTTGCCTCTCTGTCTCTTAAGTTCTCAGAGCCCTGGAGAGACTTGCAACCAGAAAGCAGCAGGCAGTGGCAGCTCATTTTGGGCTACCACCTTGAACCTGTCTCCAATATCCCCTTTTCTATGACTTTTCAGTCAGTGAGCTAACAGTAGCCAAGCTTTGGCTTACTTCTGTCACTATGATGTTCACTTCTCAGTGAGTCCAGGCAGCCCAGCATGGCTCACTTCTTACCTACAACATTTCAGAGAGCCAGTGCAGCCCTGCTTAGGTTCTCTCCTGTCACTCCTTCTACCCTAAGCTCTTTCTTTGTTTTATTGTTTCACTGCCCCCAGATTTAATAAACTTATCCTCAAAATAAAAAAATAAATAAATATGATGTTCAAGGCAAGAGTGATAGAGATGGTGAGAAGTCATCAGAGGCATACACTTACTACTTTGTCAAACCTTTGGCAAGTTATTGAACTCTCTGAATAGGTAACATGTTTTCTACATGGAAACTGGAAGCACTGTTTCATTTCTCACAGCATATTATCCAGTATCATACAAAAGAAGAATGGAACACACGCAATCAGACTTGCCCCCAGTTTCAACTAGTCACGAACTCTTAGTGGAAAAATACATGCATAGAACAGGGACAGTAAAACTCTGAGACTGTAAATCATTGGAAGAGGCTGACTTGAGAAATGTTTAGAAAATCCTTTTCTTATAGGTTAATACTTTTATTAAAATTAGGAAAATAATAGAACACTGAAAAAATAGTACAAAATGAGATTTCTTAATTCTATAGAACTTCTCCACTAGAGTAACTATGAAATAAAAGAAAATTAAGTTGTGCCACCTTTATATTCCTCAAAATAATATCTTGTCAATAAATTTTATTGAAAGCTGCTAAATCATTGGAAATTGAGGCTGTTGATCTTCACTAGTACAGTTCAGAACATGAACAGAGGTCAGTGTAGCGGTAGATAACCAGCATGATTCCTGAATCAGAAGATCAAAGGCAGAGCCCCAAGGATCTCCTGGTTGAAATGAGCTTTGGTCCTATCAACGTGGTAAAGTATGGTCTTAAACACCAAGCCAAGGGTCTCTAACTTTGTGGAGAAAAATGTTTTAAAAAATAAGACAGAGCTTGATGCTGACTGCTCAATGTTTTCCAGTACATACAGTTGTAAGCAATTTCAGGTTAGTAAATATTAAGGTATTTGGGAACATCAGAAAAAAATGAAATGATAAATCATTTTCAAAATATTCCTAAAGAGGGTCAATCCACTTATATTCTAATCCACTTGCAGTGTTTCTAATGGACTTGGTGTGTAGTGAGCAAAGTCAGCAAGGAGCTGTCATCTGAACCTTTTAGCCTTTCCTACCTTTCCAAACATAAAATCAAACCCAGACAAAGATATATGTCAAATAATCCAAAATATAATCCAAAATATACTTATTTATATAATTAAAACAAAGACAATAGTTGAAAAACATGTATAATCCCTTTAAAGTACATTTTAAAGGCTGGGTAAAGAATTAAATACAAATAATACAATACTAAATCTGAGAAAGAAATTAGCATACCAAATTGCAGTTATTTACTTTTATTAATGTTCAGTTTCCTGTGCTGCTTTTAATGATATGTTGTTACATTATATCCAATGTATATAATTATAACCCTTCTTTACCTTCTATAGGACAGCACTGTTTTATATCTGTACTATAAGGGGTGTTTGTTTAACAGTGTGTTCACACAGCTAAACATTGTACCTGCATAGTCTTGAAATAAAACGTGATTATTGTCCTGAAGAATCTGACAGCAAGGTTATGAAAAAGCCTGGCTCTCTGTGTAATGACTTCACATGACATATTAAATAAACAGGTGGAGACAAGGAGAGCTTCTACTTGAGTATGTATGCCTTTAAACAGGCAGAAAATTTTCCCAGAAGTCATATGACCTATGAAGTGACAGATACTCATCTGAGCACCCTATACACTTCAGAAAACATGATCACATGGCAAATAATGCCTACCTTCTTTAATGACAGCAGAGGTGATTTGTTCCTTACCACTCAGAAAGTTTTTTGTAAAATATCCCCTAGGTAAAGACAATTTTTAATAACACACAATTAAAAGTGTTATTCTATGTAATATGCTGGTAAAAGTGTGTGAATGAAGCTGATGGTAATGTTATGTTAAGATTTTACTATAACAAACTTTATGTGTATATAAAATATATCACTAATGAAATCTTTATATTATGGCTTTTTGTGTAATTGTGTGTAAATGAAATGTCTTCATAGGATAGCTGTTACACCATCTACAAAGTGCAGTTGTCATGCTTTCTGTTCATGCTTAGTTAAATCACTTATATTTTTAGTAAATGTTTTTACTCCACCCATGCAAACATCTGATGACAACACAGAGTACCTTTTCAATTTATCTAGTGTGTTTAATCAGCCTGGAAGTAAACAGGACGTGCTTAGTCCAGCCTAAACCAGTGACTGTCTGACACAAAGAGTGGCAAATCTCTACCTCTTTGTGGCGTGGATTCCATGTGTAAAATGACTGATGCTGGGCTGTTTATTCCATAGATGCAAGCTTTTCAACACAGTGGTCACTTCCCACATGCAGTTCCTGAGGATTTGAGATGTGCTAGTCAAAACTGAAATGTGTTGTAAGGGTAAGATGCACACTAGATTTCAAAGACTTAGTACAAAATATAAAGGCAAAATATATCAGTCATAAGGCTATGTTGATTATCATCTGAGGTGATAATATTTTATACATCTTGGGATAAATTCAATAGAATATAAGATTATTTTTACCTTTTTTTTCACTTTTTTAATGTAACTACTAGAAAATGTGAAATCCAACAGTGGATGACTTTCACTCCTTCTGTTGTATGTCTGTTAGATGGCACTGTGCCCGTTTTCCCCACACTCCTCCAGGTGCGACAGCTTCTCAGTGTTTTACAGTTCAAAGGGCAAAGTACATTTTAATCCAACTACCAAGTAATGACTTTTTTATTTCTCATCTAGCTTTCTGGGCTAGGATTAGTTTGAAGACACAATGAAAAGAAATCTATCTTCAGATTCGCTCCTTTAATAAGAATGAGTTAATCAATTTATTCTTCCAGAAGGGTTAGCGACTAGTTATTGTTTGTCAATGCCACCAGTTGATCTATGGAAGATCCCTGTCTTTACCAATGTGTATTCCTGCTTAATATAGTGACAAAGTTAATTTCCACCTTATAAAGCCTCCAAGAACCTCTGTACTTCTTTTCTGTCTTCCATCATTTCAAGTACCCTCAACCCTTTTGAGAAACACCCTTCTCCACACCCAGCCTTTAACAGAAATTGCAGACTTCTGCTGTTTGTCACACTGACATTTCCCATGCACTTAAATGAGCCTGAGCTCGGCATCACTTCTCCATCCCTTTGGCTTGTACATCCATTTCTCAGAGGACCAGTCGGGACCACAGAGTGCCAAATACTACCTTTAATGCTGAATTAAAGCAAATCTCTTCATTATAACTTGCTTTGTAATTCTGAAGTCCTAGAATTAATACTTCAATATTTATTTCAAAAAAGAATACCAGAAATGTATGTTTTCTATTTTGTATTTACTCACTTTTATGAGAATTAATTTGCATACATTTGAGATGTATTTTTCTTTTCAGTTTTTTAAATCCTATTTTTCACCTACATATTGAGCATATGGCATCTAATTTCATACAGAAAGTTGGCTTGTTTTTCTACTCTCATTTTACCATGTACTCCCTAGAGTTGCCATGTCAGCAGTTCCTGACAGAAAAAGAAACAAATATTCCTACCACTCAGTTGTAACTAAGCAAAGGCAATGCTTCCTTTCACTCTAGATTCACAGAACCTTTAAAAAGCAAGGCACAAAGAATTATAGAAAATGCTGACTTTGTCAATAGTGAAGTGCTCTAGCTCTTCCATGTTTGACTATAAAGTACAGTGGCATTTTATCTAAATATCTTATAAGACTATAATGAGAAGTATACAAAATTGTCTTTCATAAAAGGATATATAAAAGGAAAAAATTAAAATATTTCACAAGTTTATCCATTTTCTTTGTCTCCTTTTTAATAAAGAATAAGCCATTGGTAGAAAAATGAGCAAGACTGTAACAAACAGAATGTCGATTCACAATATAGCAATGAGCAAATTCTCAAAAGTATAAAAGGCAGAAAGAACTTTACAAAACCTCAGTGGATTTACTTTAAGAACACCAGACAGAACCTGAGGAGATTTAAGTCACTTGAAGTAATGGAACAGAAATGGGATTTTTTTAAGCCACAGAGAATCAAACTTAGAAATGAAATATTAAATAACCTGAAAATATTTATTTATTTTTATAACTATGTTATTTATTTATTTGAAGCACAGTAAAACAAATGGTACACTTTGGAAATTCAGTGACACAGAGTACACTGCTATGACTTAAAGGACATTATAGTTTTAAAAAAAGGAAATAAAAAGGAAAAACAATTCCATTTCAAAACACTGCATTACATAATTTTACCTGCCAGAACAGATCATTTACAAATATTAGGTCAATAAACTGCCAACATCCATATAATGGTAGCTTTCTTACTAAAATGCAAGAATTTAAAAGATAGGTATCTAAAAAAGAAAAGACAAAAACAAACTAAAATGAAAGCCTACATATCACATCTAAAATTGAGGATTTTTGTTTGGGCCTTCATACTCCTCTCCCTCTACTATTTCCTGCTGGAGAATATTTTAAAATGACAAAAGGGGGCAACTATATAATTAACATTATTAAACATTGAGTAAGCTATCTTTTGTTTTATATTTTTGTAAAGACTACAGGGATAAACAACTAAAGCATTGGTGTCACATGCACCAGATATTTTTAGAAAAACCTATATAATGAAATAATTACAAGCACAATCATCATAGCTAATACTTACAGTCTATATGATGTGTTACTGTCTTATTATGCAATGTCTGAGTTATACCTCAGAAACTAAGACAATTTTTCTCATTTTGCAGATAAGGAACTTTGGACATAAAGAGTTTAAAGGACTTGTCCAAGGCCACCCAACTAATAAATGACAGAATCAAGATTTAAATTTAGGAAGTCAGGCTCCAGAATTCAAGTTCTTAAGCACCATGATGTGCTGAAGAATTAGAATCGGTATTTTATTTTTATATCTTATGCCTTACATAATTTAAAACATACTTTAAAAGATAAACTATCAAGAAAATGATCTCTAGAGTATTAGGCTCAGTATTTTAGAGGAAGCCTCATTCTTATAAACTATCTGCTATAACCATAGATTTTACATATTAGTATAGTTGCCCAGGCAAGTAAATGACTTAGATCAAAGGTTATTTTTATTTTGCAAGTTTGGGCCAAAGTTCACATGAGATTCTCTCATCCTTGAGAGAATCTTAAATTACACATTAAAACTCAATAAAGTTCTAATGGAAAGGCACAGACATCAACCAGATAATTGAATGAACACTCTTTTTTATTTATTTTTTCACTTTGGCTGAAGTGGACCTGTTTGCACATAATTGAATTAATCATAATTATTGGTTTCTCTATAGTCTATTTTATTGGTGTAATGATATGGTAGGCAGAATTCTAAGATGTCCTGCCCTTTAGTATATGCACCCTGCCTAATCTGTTAGACAATGTCATGGAATTTTACTTCTGTGATTAGGTTATGTGGTTTGGCACAATTAGCCTTGCCATAGGGAGATTATCCGAGTGGGCCTAAACTAATTATATGACCTCTTAAAAATCAGGAGTTTTTTCCAGCTGGTTGTAGGAGAGAAAGGGATTCAAAGCCTGACAACCACTCAGAGTGCCTTTGACACAGTGAAGGTCATAGAATGTAGGGAGCATCTAAGGACTGAGAGGGCCCTCAACTGATAGCCAGCAATCCTATGGCCACACAGAACAGAATTCTATGAACAGCAAGGAGTACATTAGAAGCACAGTTTTCCCCAAGAGCCTGTACACAAGAACTTAGCCTAGAAAACACCATGATTTTAGCCTAGTGGTACCCTGAAGAGAGAATCCAGCCACACTGGAGCAAACCCCAAATCTAAATCACTGTTAGTTAACAAATAGTTATTTTTATAAGATATTAAGTTTGCTATAATTTATTAAACAGCCAGAAAAAAACTGATAAAATGTACTTATTTATTTTGTATATAATAATATATAACATTATCTATATATGAATATAAAGTATGTTATATATTTATATTAATATAACAGGCATCTATGAACTCATTACCCAAGCAAAAAACTAGATGGCTAAGTATAAATAATCCTACCCATAGTCTCTTTTCTTTGCTTACACACTGACTCCTCTCCAATATCCCAATTTTTTATTAGTCCTGGCTTATTATTTTTATCAGATATACATGTATAGGTATCTAAATAAAATATTGCTTGAATAAATTGTTTAGTTTGGGATTATTTTAAACTTTATAAAGTGGGAATTATTATGGTTAAAATCTTCCACGACTTCTTATTGTCACAAAAATCACATTGTTAAAATTCATTCATATGACTTTATATAATCATACATTATTCAATTTCATAACTACTTCTTGATATGGACATTTGAGGATTTTTACAATATTACAAGACTACATTGCTTAGACAGGACTATGCATCTCTCCATGAACATGTATACAAAGTGCATCTTGAATGTGCCTTGAGAAAGAAGTGCTAGATTGTAGGAAATATACATGGTTGATTAAGACACTGCTGAACTGGTAGAGCAATGGATAAGGAATTCGTTGTTCCACATTTTCTCCAACATTTAGTATTGTCAGATTTGTTATTTTTTGCCAATAGAATAACATCTCTTGGTTGTCTCTTTGTATTTTCATCATCACTAATGAGGTTTGAGTCTTTTATGATTTAGAACCAAATAGGTTTTCTCTTCTGTGAAATACCTTTCCATGTATTTAACCACTTTTCTTTTGGATTGTTGATTTTCCTTATTGAGCTTTAAATTTCTTACATAGTCTCTATAATAATTTACCATTAGTTATGTTAAAAATATGTTCTCCGATTTGTGGCTTTTCGCTTTCTATAAAAAAAATTCTTATTTTAAAAATAGTCAAATGTTTCTATTATAAATAATGCTGTAATGAACACAGGGTGCATATATTCTTTAGAATTAGTGTTCCTGATTTATTTGCATATATTTCCAGAAGTGGAACTGCTAGATTAAAAGTTCCCCTTTTTAATGTTTTTGAGGAAGCTCCATACTGTTTTCTATGGTGGTTGCACCAATCTGTATTCCTACCAACAGTGCATCAGGGTTCCCTTTTCTCCACATCCTCACTGCCACTTGTTGTTTGTTGATTTATTGATGACGGCCATTCTGACTGGTGTGAGATGATATCTCACTGTGGTTTTAATTTGTATCTCTCTGTTGATTACTGATGCATGTTCTCGTTTGAGAAGTATATTCAGGTCATTTGCCCATTTTTTTAATTAAAATTTTTTTTGGTGTTGAGTTTTCTAAGTTCTTTATAAATTTTGCGTATTAACTCCTTATCAGATGTATTCTCAAATGTGTTCTCCCATTGTGCAGCTTGTCTTTTCACTTTGTTGATGGTTTCCTTTCCTGTGCAAAGACTTCTGGTTCATTACAGTGCTATTTACAATAGCCAAGATTTGAGGGCAGCCCAAGGGCTTATCAGTAGACGAGTTGATAAAAAAACTGTGGTATATTTATGCAATGGAATAATACTCAGCCATAAAAAAGAAGGAGCTCTTACCTTTTGTGACAGCATGGGTGGACCTGGAGAGCATTATGCTAAATGAAGGAAGCCAGTCAGAGAAAGACAAGTATCATATGATTTCACTTACATGTGGAGTCTAATAAACAAAATAAACAAAGTAGAAACAGACTCACAGATACAGAGAAGAGACTGATAGCTGTTTGAAGTTAGGGAGTTGAAAGCTGTGTGAGAAGGGTGAAGGGATTAATAAAGAAAAAAGAGAAAGAGTTATAGACATGGACGACAGTATGGTGACTGTCATAGAGAAAGAGGGTAGTAGGAGGTATAAGAGGGTAAAGGGGGGATAAATGGTGATGGAAGAAAACTTGACCTGGGGTACTAAACACACAATACAATGTACAGATGATGTACTGTAGAATTGTATACCCAAAACTTATGTAATTTTATTAACTACTGTCATCCTAATAAATTCAATTAAAATAAAAATATTAATTAAATAAAATAGTCGAAAGTCTTTTTATTTGTATGTTATAAATTCTTCTTGACCCAAGATCAGAAAGTTATTCACCTTTATATTCTTTTAAAATTTTAAAGTTTTGCTTTTGATGTTTTAAGGCTTTAATCTGGAGTTGGGACAGAGGTGACAGAGTTGGGATCTGGGTCACCTGCTTATGCCTCTTATCTGGCCCTATTAATGCTTTGTATTGGAGACCACTTTTGTATTACAATGATGTGTCCTGGGCCTGATGATTACATGACTTGGTGACATCTGACAAAACCTAGACTATGATCAGCAGTTTAGCTTTATGTCTCCCTTGTGCTCCACCGTCAAACACCCCATCTCCAACACCCCTGGTGTTAGTTTGCCAAATACACCTCCACTCTTTCTATTTGTCCATCTGTTACTTTGATAAATAAGACATGATCAAGGAATTAAAAGCCAAATAAGTGAAAAAGACTCTGAATCCTTAATGACTGCAAAGAAAGCTATCTATTGGACAATGCACTGAATTCTTAAATGAGAGATATATAAACTTACATTGGTTTTAAGTTGCAGAATTTAGTTTACTCAGTATAGAAGGTTTTCTGCAAAAGGTGAAGTTTTTATTCCAGTAAAAACAAGTTTTCATAGCATGTGGCAAAATACCAAGTAGTAGGATTATGGGATTGTATGTTAAGTATATAATTAACTTTTAGAGCTGTCAAAGTATTTTCCAAAGTGGCTAAATCATTTTGCATTTTCATTCCCAGTTGGTCTACATCCAGGCCAGAATTTAGTGTATGTGTATATATGATAGAATGTGCCAAAAAGAGGGGGTTCTGTGATTTTGTCACTTGAGTCTTTCTCAGTGAAACCAGAAAACTAATGATACAGTACCACTGTTAGAAAAATGCTATTTATAGCAAATTGCAAAAATGACCATAAGTCCTTATCCTTTTATGTATTCATGCCCTTTTGCAAAACAATTTTGCCATTATTTCTCCACTTCTTATATCTGGGCTAGCCTTATCACTTGCTTTGATCAATAAAATGTATAACAGCAGAAGTAAAAGGCCAGTTTTGAACCTGACCCTCAAAAGATTTTGCATGCTTTCACTCTGGCTCTTGGAACCCTGTGACTAGTATATGAACAAGCCTAGGAGAATATGCAAATACACAGAGCACACTCAAAGCACCCTAACTGAGGCCATATTATATTAGCCAGCCTGCAGCCAATCTGGCAGCTGACCACAGATGTGAGAATGCACCCAGTCAAAATTGAAAGAACTACTTAGCTCAGCCCATATGAAATTGCCAAACCATACAATCATTATTAAATAGGTGGGTATTTTAAGTCACTGAGTTTTGACATGATTCATTATATAGCAATAGCTAATTGAGATGCTGTTTCATCCCTAACCTGTTTTTATAATCCAAAATAAAATGTGTGCTGCTATTATTAAACAAAATTAATGTTCTTACTAGCTCCTATTCATGGAACTATTTAAATCTGAAACAAAAAAGGGTTTTATTTAAAAATAAAAAGGGACTTCACAAAGTATGCAGTTTGGTTTCTGTAAACAAGTTATAGTCTTGGTTCTGCCAGTTATAAACTGTATGATTTTAGAAAAACTATTTAACTTTTATTTGCCTAAGATTCTTCATAAATAAAATAAGGATATTGGAAAAATCACATTATAGGGAAGGAAGTATATATAAAAGATCTTTCTGGAAAAAGGCCAGCCATCATTAATACGAGAATGATTTGTGTGATATTGATATAACCTGGCAGACAAGGAGAGAGGATTGGAATGCTCATGTGTGAACAATAACAATTTCACTGCACTAGTCAGTGGGTACAGTAGACACCATTGAGTGAGCATGTGTTCTGTGTGGCCATCACATTCGAAATGACTGAGAGTAGGGCAATGAATCTGCATCAGATTTTGCATTAAGCTTGAACATTCCTCCAAGGCAACTGTTCAGATAATTCAGAAGGCTGCAGCTATGGGCAACTGGTGACTGGCAGCTTCATCACCACAACAAGCCCACTCATGTGTCATATCTCCTGTAGAGTTTTTTGGTGAAACTTCAAATTACCCAGGTGACTCAGTTCTAGTATATCTGAGGTTTGGCACCCTGTGACTTCTGGCTTTCCCCCAAACTAAAATCACTTTTGAAAGGGAAGAGATTTTAGACTGTCTATGAGATTCAGGAAAATATGATGGGTCAGCTCGTGGCAAATGGGAGACCTGTGTGAAGTCCCAAGGTGCCTACTTTGAAGGGGACTGAGGCATCATTTTCCTATGCACAATGATTCTTGTATCTTGCATTTTGTTCAATAAATGTCTCTCTTTTTCATAGTATATGGCTGGATATATTCTGGACAGACCTCATATATTCATATATATGAACACATATTATATTCATGTATACATAGATATTATACACATAAATATACCCATATGCAAATTTGTATGTTGTTATGTGTGTATGTATATACTCTTACATATATTTATTTTTGAAAGATCATAACCGAACAAGCTCTAAATGGAGTGGAGTCAGAAAAGGTGTTAGAGCCCTCAAGATACATAAATCAAGGATTCATATTTCTTGACCATCTTGGAAAGCCCCAAATAGATGTGAGTTTATAATTCATAGAGAAAGACAAAGAAATAAGGGCAGTAAAAATGTATAACGTATGTTCTAATACAACCATCTCAGTGAGTGATAAGAAAAGCCTACTGATAAGTCTGTGGTTAATACACAAGTGAAAGGTGCAAGCAGAACTTCATATATAGTACAGTGAGAGCAAACCACAAGTACCCAGTAAATGAAACGCTGTAGAGCTTAAGAGGTGGCAGAAACTTTAAAAATCAAGTTTATCTTTCAGAGGTTTTTAGACTGTCTTTATTAAAGTCAATTCATTCCAATGAAAATTTTGAAAAGCTTTTTTGTCAAGTGTATTATGCCTATATTATAAACATTCTATTTTGGAAAATCCAGTTACTTACATGAAGTCAACTAGTTAGAAGTCGAGGGTAGAAAAGAAGTTTCTTGAGTTCCACTATAGTAGTCTTTCTACCACATGAGGTAACTACTTCAAATAAAAGCTCTATCCCTCTGACAAGTTATCATTAGATATTAGTTACGTATTAAACCAAAAAGAATTTTAGTATATTGCAAGAAAACTAGTTATTCATTGTAAACTTATTTTGAAAGGATTTCTTTAGAGAAAAGAAGGTGAGGAAAGTTTCCCAATTTAACTAAAAGACCAATATAATCAAATTCCTCCATCTGTGTTGGATTTCTGGGATCTTATCTATGTAGAATCTAAATTGTCCTGCCAGTCACAGTTAGGAACTGGGTTACAAACTGCTGAAATCAATTTATGCCTTACCTACTTTGCTCCCTATCTTTAAAAGGATCCCTTCAGCACTGTACCGGGAGAAAGTTTTTTTCTCTTTTCTGATGCTAGTTTTCTTCATGCTACAAAACTTTCAATCATCCTATTCCACAAACGTCTCCCAATTAATTCTTCTTTGAGTCACAATGATCTTCTTTTCCTCTCTATTTCTCAAGTATACAATATAATTTCATGGTATCTGGACTATTATTAATTTGACATTACATTCCTGTTTAGGGGAGGAGGAAAATGTCCAAATTGTCTTGATTTTATGAAATAATGGTGGTAAAGAGATGTTAGTTTCCTGTTAATGTTTCTACTTGCAAAACAAACAAACAAACAAACAAACAGTTAGGCCTTAGGTATGTGCCCTTAACTATTTTCCTCACTATTTCAGGAAATTCGCAAGTCTAGGAATCAAACAATAGGGTTTCAAATTGCCACGATGATACAGCAGATATAAATTCTCAGAAGAATGAGCATACCCTATTACTTGCTGATTTTCACTCCAACAATAAATCAAGATATATATAGATATATGTATATACGACACCAGCAGAATGTTTAATTTCATCAAATCAAATAAAAAAATAAAGGAAAGTCAACTTAGTCAAATTAATTGTCGATAATGAATTATTAACAAATAATAATACTACTAAAATATGTTATAATTTCCTAAAAACTTCCATAAATATTATCTTTTGCTAAAGCCAGACCATTTTTCTGGCCTCATGTTACTTAAAAAAAATGTGGTTAACAGAAGTCAACTGACTTATTAAAGATCTAATCATTGTTTTGATTAAATAAGGATCTAATGAGGAATAAAGACAGAAATAATTTGACTTTAATTCTGTCATTGTTTTCATTGCCTCAAGCTGCCTTATGTCAAGGGATTCAAATGGCATGTTTTGTTGGCCCCAAATTACTTAAGACTAGACACTCACATATATGATCATATAGTAAGACTAGATTTCATAAGGGTGACAAAATTATTCACATACTCTCTTTAAAATATACAGAAGGTAGCAGCATCTCCTTGTGAGAGATGGTCAAATTGCAGCTCACCAATTAACATACTTTAAATCTAAGACACCTTTTATAGCAAATTAAAAATAACTTTCCAGTTCACTTAAATTGTAGCATATGGTTTCAGAGTTTAAGAAGAAAGAAAGAAATTTATTGTTTATTTATAAGCATGTTTAAAGAAAAATAAGCAGAACTATAAAAAAAAAAAAACCTGACATCCAAAATAGTGGGTTACCCTTTAAACTCAGAAAAAATGACTCAAAAATATTTCTGTAAAATAAATTTACAAAAAATATTTCTGGACACAGAATAAAATGTAAGAAGATTTCCAGTTAGTGTTTCAACACGATTAAAGAAGATATTGTGTCTAAAAATGTGGAGAATGTAATCATCAAGAGAAGACCAGTTAAAATCTCCAAAAGACTGTTTATATTAAAAAAATAAATAAATTGCCAATCATTAACTATGATGAAAGCACCTGGGTAAATATTGTGGAAATCCTATCAGTAAAGTTAGACAAAAAGGGTCAAGAAGTGGTTAAAAAAATTAGAATAAATTAAAATTTTAAAAATTACCCTTTACTTTTTTTATTTTTCTAAATATTTTTTAAGATTTTATTTATTTATTTTTAGAGAGGGAAGGGAGAGAAAGAGAGAGAGAGAGAGAGACATCAATGTGCGGTTGCTGGGGGCCATGGCTTGCAACCCAGGCATGTGCCCTGACTGTGAATCAAACCTCCAATGTTTTGGATCACAGCCTATACTCAATCCATTGAGCTACACCAAACAGGTATTATCCTTTATTTTTAAATTATTCTTATTTTAAAATTACAGTTGATGTACAATATTTTTTAGTTTCAGGTGTATGACCCTGTGATTAGATACTATATACTTTATGAAATGATCACCCCAATAAATCTAGTACCCAGTACCATTTATAGTTATTACAATATTATTGACTATATTTCCTATACTGTACACTCCCATGACTATTCTATAACTACCAATTTGTATTTATAAATCCCTTCACCTTCTTCATCTATCCCATCAACCTCCCTCATATTTGGCAACCCTCAAATTGTCCTCTGTATCTATGAGTCTGCTTCTATCCTGCATATTTATTTTGGTTTTTTAGATTTCACACATAAGTGAAATAATATGGCATTTGTCTTTGTCTGCCTGACTTATTTCATTCAGCACAATACACTCTAGGTCCATCCATTGGAACTAGATGGCAGTTTGGAACTAGATGGAACTAAATTTTGTAGATGGCAAAATTTCATTATTTTTTAATGGCTGAATAAAATTCAATTGTATATATGCACTATTTCCTATTTATTCATTCATCTATTGATAGATACTTAGGTTGCTTCCATATCTTGGCTATTGTAAAGAATGCTGCAGTAAACATATAGACATATGTCTTCCCTATTTAGTGTTTTAGGTTTCTTAGTATAAAGACTCAGAAATGTAATTGCTGGGTCTTTTCTGTCCTGTTATGTAAACTTTGTTTTAAAGTCTGTTGTGTCTGGTGTAAGTATTTCTACCCAAGCTTTTTTTTTCCCCATTTCCATTTTTATGAAATAACTTTCCCCATTCCTTTACTTGCAGTCTTTGTGTCTTTCAATCTGAGGTGAGTTTCCTGTACTTAGCATATGCAAGGGTCTTACTTTGTTATCTGTTCAGCCATTAGATATCTTTTGATTGGAATAGTTAATCCATTTGCACTTAAATTTTGATAAATATGTATTTATTGCCATTTTATTATTTATATTTTATCTTATTCTTCTTAAAGAAGACCCTTTAACATTCCTTGTAATACTGGTTTGGGATGTTGAACTTTTGCTTTTTCTTGTCTAAGAAGCTTTTTATACATCCTTCAATTGTAAATAATATTATTTCTGAGGAGAGTAATATTGGTTGTAGGTTTCTTACTTTTCATCACCTTGAATATTTCTGGTAAATCCCTTCTGGCCTGCAAAGTTTCTGTTGAAAAATCAGCAAACAGTCTTATGGGAGCTCCCTTGTTGGTAACTAACTGCTTTCCTCTTACTGCTTTTAAGATTTATCTTTATCTTTAAACTTGGCATTTTAATTATAAGGTATCTTGGTATAAGCTTTTTAGGTTTATCTTGCTTGGGACTCTGTGCTTCATGGAATTATATGTCTATTTTCTTGAGAAGGTTATGAAAATTTTCTGTCATTACTTTTTCAAATAGGTTTTCAATTTCTTTTTCTCTTCATTTTCCTATACCTCCATGATGTGAATGTTGGTATGCCTGACATTGCCCCAGAGATTATTACACTATCATCATCTTTTTGGATTCTTTTTTTCTTTTTGCTGTTATCATTGGGCTTTCTCTGCTTCCTTATCTTCCAAATCACTGATTTGATCCTCTGCTTTATCTAAGTTACTATTCATTCCCTATAATGTATCCTTCATTTCATATAGTGTACTTTTTTATTTATGACTGATATTTTTATGTTCTCTATCTGTATTTCTATGTTTCCTGTCCCTTTTTTGAAGTTCTCACTAAGTTGCTCTACTCTTCCCCTAAGTATACAGAACATTCTTATAAATATTGCTTTTAACCTGTATCTGGTAGATTACTTATCTCCACTTTGTTTAGTTCTTTTTCTGGAGTTTTGTTCTGGGTTTTCATTTTGAATATGTTTCTTTGTCTCCTTATTTGGCTGCCTCCCTGTATTTGTTTCTATGTATAGGTGCAGCTGCTATGTCTCTTAGTCTTGGACATAAAGATAGTATTCTCTACTACAGCCCACTCATAAGGGTCTAATGGCACAGCATCCCCAATCACCTGAGTTGGGTACTCCAGGTGTACCTTCTTACTATGTGGGCTGCATACACCCTCCTGTTGTAGTTGAATCTTGATTGCTGTTGGCACATTGATGGAAGGGATCTACCCCTAGTCCCATCAGCTATAAAGACTGGCTGCAACCACCTTCAAGGATCTTCTGTACAGGGGCCAATCCCACAGAGCAGAACTCATTTCAGCAGGGCTCTGTTGCCCACTGTGTCCACCCCTTGAGTGCATTGCTCATAGAGGTGGTTGGGTGGTGCTTCGGTATTGTCTGAATCTGTCTACAAGGAGTGCTGGCTCTGATGTCTCTTGGGAGGTGCAAGCCAAGGTCAGCCTCCACCTAGGCCATGCCTAGGGCTACTCAACAGGAGCTACAAAGCAAGCTGCAGGGGGCTGCTACTTGTACTAGACTTAGAGGTATCTGGCAGAAGCAAATCTGCACACCAAGACCATCTATTGCTCATGCAGGGCCTTAGGCCATGAAGTATGGAGTATGCGGAGGCCAGATACTGCTTGCCTGAGAAATTTTAGGAAAGTCAGCAGTATGAACCAAATCAGTATGTTTACATTGGAAAAGCAAGTTGGGTGGACCTGGAATTTGAGAGAGGTGAGGTCTCAGGGAATTACCAGGGCTAGGTAAACCATATTGGCCAGGTTGATGGTGCCTGCCTGCTGACTCTATGGAGGAAGGGCTCAGAAATGGATCAATGGTCTCTGCCAGAACTTCTGTCTAGGGGAAATCTGCACTTATAGACCTCAACCTGGTTCCATACAATTCAGTTTTGACCCATGTGTTCCTGATGCCGTTCAAACTGCTATCCCCATACTGGAGCCCAGAAAGAATGGATTCAAATAAGTCCATGTGGACCCTAAGAGGAGCACATGAGACTCCAGGAGGCTTCATCTCACTCAGTCACAATCTCTACTAGTTTTCGCAGCCAGAAGTTATGGGGACTTCTCTTCCCAGCATTAGAACTCTGGGCTGGGTGGCCTGGTGTAGGGCTAGGAACCCAGACTCCTCAGGGGGAACCATTGCCACTGAGAAAAACTGCCACAAGAAGGTGTGGAACTAGCTCATTTTTGCATCTCTCTCCCTCCTACCAGTCTTTATGTGGCTTTTTCTTTACATCTTTAGTTATATACCTTCTGTTCAGCTAGATTTCAGGTGGTTCTTAATGGTGGTTGTTCTGTACTTTAATTGTAATTTTGGTGTGGTTGTGGAAGGTTCTGTGTACCATGTTCACTTACCTACATTGCCATTTTGACTGCAAGCCTATAAAAATACCTTTTAAGTTGAAGAACTCCATGCTAAAGGTAACTAGGAGAAAGGAGCTATAATGTGTAAAGCAAATATACAACATATGTTTTCAGATACACAAGAAAAAGAGGACAAAAAATGAAATAGCAATTTACAGACCAGAAATGCAATAACTAACAAATGTATCTAGATATGATCAACTTTTGCATAGAAATGGAAAATAAAATGCAAATAATATCTTGCTTTATATACATCCTAGTGGTATTTAATGTATAGTGGTATTTAAATAAATAATGTCAACCTTTAGCAAATGAGAAAGTGAAACCTTCATGAATTACTGGTAGCAATATCATTTGGGATGACCATTTTCATGAGAATTCAGGAAACATATCTGTGAATTTAATATGCATATAAACCAAGAATCCCACTACCGTATATGTACAGTCAAGTAATTCTGCCACTAGACCACAGGAGACATGGGAATATGTCTTAGCAAGATGTTCATGGTAGTGAGTAGCTAATGTCCCTAATTACAGGAATGAATATTTGATAAATATATACTATGAGATATCATGCAGCAGACAGAAAAAAAGAATTAAAAATATAAACTCCAGAAATCTTAACATAGAGGTATTAAATGAAAAAATTAAGAAATTATAAATTAAATGATGATAGATATCTAGAAGTGGGAATCTAAATATACAATTTTATTTTCTATCTATGTTGTGGAGCAAAATAGATAAAGCAAAAATATTTACCAATAAAAGAAATATTTCTGAGCTACATTGGTCAATCAAAACAGCTTTACAAAAATGTAATATAACACATAAGACTGACAGGTTATGTAGCAAACAGCCTCTAGGTTCAATGTCTAATCCAATTCAAGTTTATTTCTTGCATACACAAATCTGCTAGAGTATGGACAACAGTTTCAGAAAACTGGCTTCCCTAAAGTGGCTGAGCAATACAGGCTGCTTCTGTATTAAAGTACTGCATCTCAAAGTGAGCATCCACAATCTCTGTGGTAGGAAAATAAAGCCCAGAAAATCACAGAGTAGCTCTTACATGTACATGCACATCCCTTCTGCTCTTGGCCCATTAACTAGAATTAGCAGCATGGCCAATTATCAAGAATGCTAGGAAATAATAGATTCCATATGTCCAGCAAATGAAGAGGAACAGATATACTGGTGAGCACAAGCGATAATTCTTCATTTGGTATATAAATCTCTTCCGTGTCTATACTCAGTAACATAGTTCAGACAAATTTGCAGTTTGAAAATTAATGATTGTGAATTTACACTAATTCATCCAGAATGCAGGTGACTATGTGGAAGAAAGCCAATCCTTAAATCAGAGGTCTGTAGATTATGGGTATACTCTAGATGCATATATTTATTTATTATGTGATCTTTAGGAAATTAATTTATTTATTTGGGTCATAATTTCATCATTTTGAACATAGTAACTTATATAATTATACTGTTTTGTGTGTTTTTCTAATGTTTTCTAATGGTTTGCAGATATAGCTTATTTAATCCTCACAGTAACCCCTGAAGTTCTGTTAAGTATACTCTTCTTCAGTTAAGGACACTCAGAGAGGTAAAGTTTAAGAAATTTGTTTGAAGAATTAGGACTAGAACCCAAACAGGTCAACACCAAAGCTCATGTTTTAATCCAAGCATGTGCTCTTCCTCCTACTAGCTGCATTCTAGTCTCTTCATCTCGTGTGTTTGATTGGAATATCAAATGAGATTATTTAAAAAACTATACATTGAGAAGCCCTGTGCAAAAATAGATGGTTACCAAAAATCATTTACTCTTTTCCACATTCTTTGCCAGCCATTTCCCTGTTTGAGATATAAAATCCAGTTTAAACTGTGATATTTCTTTGCTATACCTTAAAATATATGTTATATATATTTTCCCAATATAAGTAGAAATTATTCTCACCATAATCCTTTTAAGATACATACATTGATAGATCAAAATATGCCAGAAACTGGAGAATTATGAATGTATAATATTATTTGATTTCTACATTTTCAAAATATCTTCTACAATGTATGAAAATATTTATTTTAAAAAATGCGCAATATTAAGGTTACAGATTAACAATTTGAAAATATAAGTATTTTACCTACAATTAAGTAATTTTTCATTGTTTGAAAATGAAGCAATTCTTCCCTGAGCTCATATCTTTCTTATAATATCTTGTTAAAGATAAGCAATAACAGCAACACAGGCTAGAACATTCTGGTTCTTCTCAACAGTTTCCCCTTAGTCTTTACATTCAGTAGGCACATGGCTGCTTCCACAGTTACCTCGGGCAACGCTTCCCCATGGCGTCCCTGGGATGTCCTAACCTCCACCTAGTTTTCTTTCTTTCTCTTTATTGACAGCCACCCAACCACTCAGCCGTGGCCATATATTTTAGGTTTGTTATAGCAGCACTCCACTATTAAATTTTTGTATTAGTTAGAACAATGTCATTTGCTAGAATAAACACATAAAATGTCAGTGGTTTGATATAATGTAACTACATTTCATGTAAGTAATGATCTAGTGCAGGTATTCCAAGTTTTAGTTAGGGGCTGGGGTCTGATCCGGACTCAGGATGACACAGACAATGTCATATTTAATATATGAGCCAAGGGATCTAAGATGGCGTCGGAGTAGGAAGGAGCAGATTTGGCTTTCCTCTGCTCAGGGGAGAGAGTCCTGACCAATCTTTGGAGTGGAAAGGCAAGCAACCAACATATTTCAGCATTTTTGAGAACGGAGGACCAAGGATTGTGGCAGAACCGAAAGAACAAAGAACAGATCGATGCATCAAGCTGTGAGCGCCCAGGCTGCGGACAGGCCGCGCCCGCCCGCCCGCGGGGGCACTGGCGTGCGGCAGACGGCCGTGCAGGCAGCAGACGGGCCCGCGCCCGCTCACCGGAGCGCGGGGAGCGAGGGTCGCACCGGTCCGCGCCTGGCGGCGGACGGGCCGCGGAGCCAGTGCGAACCCCACGGGCCTATGAAGAAAAGCCAAACAAGTCATCCTTCAGACTGCCTCAGCCAGCAAGAGCAGAAAAACCGGTTTGGCCACTTTGAAATCAAGAGACTTTTTAATTTGATTCTATTTTTTTAACAATTTTTAATTTTTTAAGTTTTATTGTTTTTATTCTCTTTTGATTTCTTTTTCCTCTCTTACCTGATTTCTTGTTTTATTCCTTCCTCCTTCCTGTCCTCCAATTTTATCTCTTCTTCCTGCCTTCGTCTGCCTTTTCTATTTTTTTTCTTTTTTAAATTTTTTCCTAAATACCTACAAGTGAGACAAAATCCTGGAACGGTGAAAAGACCAAAGTTGAACCCAAAGAAGGGGCATCACAACAGCTGGGACAGTGAGATAAATGTCACTCTGCTATTACAGAGAACCTGCAAGTTATTGCAAATTTGTATTATTATTATTTTTCCAGTGTTCCTACATCTTTTTTTTTTAACAATATTTTTATATCCCTCTTATTTTTGTATAGCCTGCTTTGCTAGGCTGGTTTTATTGTATGACCTGACAGCTTTCCCCTGATATCTCTTTCTATACCGTATTACTAATCTACTGTCCATTAACTCACCTGTGTCTTATAAGCATACTACTCAATGTGCGGTACTCCCTATCCTTATTACCTAGATTTCATAGACTCTGCCATATGAATGTTGCCTTAATATTATTGTAAATAACTGCTGTTCCATGCAAGTGTAATTACTTCACAACCCCCCCCCCCCCCCAGATCGTAGCCCATTTCAAAGTTTCCTGAACTCTATTACTGTAGTGGTTAACTCTATTCTCTCACACACTACACCTATTTACTATCCTTTACTCTCACCTTACCCCAGAATCTGACCGCCCACAACCTCTCTGCTTTATAGATCCAACTCACAATCCTTCCCCCCACAACAAGAGTCTTATCTTCTTTCCATCCTTTCTAAAAATCAGCTAGCTGGGTGGAAGACCACGGTTAACACTATACATAGTGAAAGGATCTCCTATATCTTCCCTACTTGCTACTACTGTAAATAGCATAGAATTCTCGGTTGCTGTCTTAAACCATTTTGCCCTCCCCTCCATCTGATGACAAAAAAGAATAGGTGGAGGAGGTGAACACCAGGATACCCACTGGAAGAGGAAACCCAACAACTAAGGAACCACTAACAGATAACAGCAGAAGAAGGTGAAGGAGGGAGTAGTAACCACACAAACCTCAATCCAGGGCTTATCTGGAAATACAACTAAACAGTAGAGACAGTACCCAATACAAACAACTGAACAAGATTTCTTTAAACCTTGTACACACAGAAGAACCAGCCTCAACACAACCTGCCCTCACCAGCACAACAAAATATAGAAGGTGGTGGACAGAGTGACCCACATTTAACCAGCCGGCGGGAAGGAACCACCAAAGAAAGACTCAACAACAATCAGAACCCAAAGGCAAACACAAAGCCAACTTAAACAACAGCCCAAGACCAGCGAGCTTGGGGGGTCAAGGAAACAGTACCACTGAAACTCACTGCTACTCTACTAAAGAAGTTCACATCATAAACCGAGGGAGCCAGAACAGATCAATATAAGAAGCCGAGGTGAACAAGAAGAGTTTCACAAACAATGGGAAGACAAAGAAATACTCCCCAAATGAAAAGAAAGGAGGAAGCCTCAAAAAGAATGCTAAATGAAACAGAGGCAATTCAACTATCAGATATTGAATTCAAAGCACTGATTGTCAGGAAGCTCAATGAGCTCACAATGAGCTACGAGAAACTACAGGGAAGCTACAATGAACTCAATGAAAACTACATCAGCATAAAAAAGGAAATAGAAACTCTCAACAAGGGCCAAGAGGAAATGAAGAATACAATCTCTGAAATGAAGAACACAGTAGAAGGAATGAAAAGCAGGATCGATGAAGCAGAAGATCGGATCAGCGAGCTAGAGGACAAAATAGAAGAAAACACCCAGAAAGAGCAAGAAAGGGAAAAGAGGCTCAGAAAGAATGAAGAGGGATTAAGAGAAATGCAAGACAATATGAAACGTAATAATATCCGTATAATAGGGATACCAGAAGGAGAAGAAGAAGAACAAGGGATAGAAAACCTAGTTGAACAAGTGATGATGGAAAAATTCCCTAATTTGATGAGACAAAAAGTCACACAAATACAGGAAACACAGAGAGTCCCAATCAAGAGGAACCCAAGGAGGCCCACCTCAAGACACATCATAATTAAAATGGCAAAATTTCAAGACAAAGAGAGAATCTTAAAGGCAGCAAGGGAGAAGAAGGAAGTAACATACAAGGGGGCCCCAATAAGGCTAACAGCTGACTTCTCAATGGAAACACTCCAAGCCAGAAGAGAATGGCAAGAAATAATCCAAGTAATGAGAACCAGAGGCCTGCAACCATGACTACTTTACCCAGCAAGGCTCTCAATTAAGATAGAAGGCCAAATAAGAAGCTTCTCAGACAAAAGAAGTCTAAAAGAATACACCTCCACTAAACCAACTCTGCAAGAGATGCTGAAGGGACTGCTTTAAGGAAAGAAAGGAAAAGAGAGAGTGAGAGAGGATCACACGTACATAAAAGGCAATGAATAAGTACCTATCAATAATAACCTTAAACGTAAATGGACTAAACGCTCCAATCAAAAGACATAGAATAGCTGATTGGATAAGAAAACATGACCCACACATATGCTGTCTACAAGAGACCCACCTCAGGATAAAAGATCTGCACAGGTTGAAAGTGAAGGGCTGGAAACAAATTTTCCAAGCAAATGGACAGGAGAAAAAAGCCGGGGTAGCAATACTCATATCTGACAAAATAGACTTCCAAAGAAGATCCATAAAGAGAGACCCAGAAGGTCATTTCATAATACTCAAGGGAAGAATTCACCAAGAAGACATAAACATAGTAAATATATGTGCACCCAACATAGGAGCACCTAAATACATAAAGAAAATCTTAGAGGACTTCAAGAAAGATATGGACAGCAACACAATTATTGTGGGGGATTTTAACACCCCTCTATCAAAAATGGACAGATCTTCCAAACAAAACATCAACAAAGATATTGTGGCATTGAACAATACCCTAGACGAGCTGGGCTTTACTGATATTTACAGAACCCTCCATCCCAAAGAAGCTAAATACACATTTTTTTCAAATGTACATGGAACATTTTCAAAGATTGACTACATGATAGGACACAAAACAAGCCTCAACAATTTCAAAAAAATTGAAATCATACCAAGCAATTTCTCGGATCACAAGGGACTGAAACTAGAAACCAACCACAAGGAAAAAAACCCAAAAGACTCAAATTCATGGAGATTAAACAGCATGCTATTAAACAATGAATGGGTCAAGAATGATATTAGGGAAGAAATCAACCGGTTTTTGGAAACAAATGAAAACGAACTCACAACAACCCAAAACTTATGGGACACAGCCAAGGCAGTCCTGAGAGGGAAGATCATAGCGATACAGGCCCACCTAAAAAAGTTAGAAACATTTCAAACAAACAACCTAACCCTACGTCTACAAGAACTCGAGGAACAACAACAAAGACAGCCCAGAGCAAGCAGAAGGAAGGAAATAACCAAGATCAGAGCAGAATTAAATGACATAGAGACTAAAAGCACAATTCTAAAGATCAATGAATCCAAGAGTTGGTTCTTTGAAAAGATAAACAAAATCGACAAGCCTTTAAGCAGACTCATCAAGAAAAAAAGAGAGAAGACCCAAATAAACACAATCAGAAATGAAAGAGGAGAGATTACAACAGATACCACAGAAATACAAAGGATTGTAACAAATTACTACAAAGAGCTGTATGCCAAGAAATTTGAAAACCTAGATGAAATGGACAAATTTCTAGAAAAATATAACCTTCCAAAACTCAATAAAATGGAAGCAGAAAGCCTCAACAAACCAATAACAGCAAAAGAAATCGAAGCAGTAATTCAAAAACTCCCAACACACAAAAGCCCTGGACCAGATGGTTTCACAGGAGAATTCTACAAAGCATTTAAGGAAGAACTAACACCTATCCTTCACAGACTATTTCAAAAAATCCAAAAAGATGGAAGACTACCAAACTCTTTTTATGAGGCCAACATCATCTTAATCCCAAAACCAGATAAAGACACAACAAAGAAAGAAAACTACAGGCCAATATCGCGGATGAACATTGACGCTAAAATCCTCAACAAGATACTGGCAAACCGCATCCAACAGTACATTAAGAAGATCATACACCATGACCAAGTTGGATTCATCCCAGGTATGCAAGGATGGTACAATATACGCAAATCAGTAAATGTAATACATCACATAAACAAAAGCAAAGACAAAAACCACATGATCATATCAATAGATGCAGAAAAAGCATTTGATAAGGTACAGCACCCATTTATGAAAAAAACACTCAGTAAAGTGGGAATAGAGGGAGCATTCCTCAACATAATAAAGGCCATATATGAGAAACCTACAGCCAACATTATACTCAATGGGCAAAAATTAAAATCTTTTCCACTAAGAACAGGAACAAGACAAGGATGTCCACTTTCACCACTTCTATTCAATATAGTACTGGAGGTTCTAGCCACAGCAATCAGACAAGAAAAAGAAATAAAAGGAATCCAAATCGGAAAGGAGGAAACAAAACTCTCACTGTTGGCAGATGACATGATAGTGTACATAGAAAATCCTATAGACTCCACCAAAAAACTGCTTGACCTAATAAATGAATTTGGTAAAACAGCGGGATACAAAGTCAATATCCAGAAATCAAAGGCATTTCTGTACACCAACAATGAAACAGCAGAAGCAGAAATCAAGAAAAAAATCCCATTTGAAATAGCAAAAAGGAAAATAAAATACCTAGGAATAAACCTAACCAAAGAGGTAAAAGACCTGTATTCAGAAAACTACATAACACTGAGGAGAGAAATCAAGGAGGACACAAACAAATGGAAACATATACCGTGTTCATGGATTGGAAGAATTAATATCATTAAAATGTCCATACTACCAAAAGCAATCCACACATTCAATGCAATACTGATTAAAGTACCAATGGCATATTTCACAGACATAGAACAAACACTTCAACAATTTATATGGAACCATAAACGACCCCGAATAGCTGCTGCAATTTTGAGAAAGAAGAGTAAAGTAGGAGGAATCACAATACCTGACATTAAACTATACTACAAGGCCACTGTAATCAAAACAGCCTGGTACTGGCATAAAAACAGGCACATGGACCAATGGAACAGAACAGAGAGCCCAGAAATAAACCCAAGCCTCTACGGTCAATTAATATTCGACAAAGGAAGCAGCAACATAAAATGGAATAAAAATAGCCTCTTCAACAAATGGTGTTGGGAGAACTGGACAGCTACGTGCAAAAAAATGAAACTCGAGCACCAACTTACACCTTATACAAAAATAGATTCAAGGTGGATAAAAGCCTTAAATATAAAGCGTGACACCATTAAAGTCCTAGAAGAGAACGTAGGTAGGAAAATCTCAGATATTTCACGCAGAAACTTTTTTGCTGACTTGTCTCCTAGAGCAAGGGACATAAAGGAAAGAATAAACAAATGGGACCTCATCAAAATTAAAAGCTTTTGCACAGCTAAGGAAAACAGTATCAAAATAAAAAGAGAACCAACTGTATGGGAAAACATATTTGCTAATGATACCTCAGACAAGGGTTTAATCTCCAAAATATATAAAGAACTTACGCGACTCCACTCTAAGAAGACAAGTAACCCAATTAAAAAATGGGCAAAGGACTTGAACAGACAATTCTCCAAGGAGGACATACAGAAAATCCAAAGACACATGAAGCGATGTTCAATATCGCTAGCCATCAGAGAGATGCAGATTAAAACCACAATGAGATACCACTTCACACCAGTCAGAATGGCCATCATAAACAAAGCAACAAACAACAAGCGTTGGAGAGGTTGTGGAGAAACGGGGTCCCTAGTGCACTGTTGGTGGGACTGCAGACTGGTACAACCATTATGGAAAGCAGTTTGGAACTTCCTCAGAAAACTAAAAATGGATCTGCCTTTTGACCCAGCAATTCCATTGCTGGGACTCTATCCTAAGAACACTAAAACACCAATACAAAAGAACCTTTGCACCCCGATGTTCATAGCAGCACAATTTACAATAGCTAGGTGCTGGAAGCAACCTAGATGCCCATCAGTAAATGAATGGATCAAAAAACTATGGTACATTTACACAATGGAATTCTATACAGCAGAAAGAAAGAAGGAGCTCATACCCTTTGCAACAGCATGGATGGAGCTGGAAAGCATTATGCTAAGTGAAACAAGCCAGGCAGTGAAAGACAAATACCACATGATATCACCTTTAACAAGAATCTAAACAACAAAACAAAACAAAACAAAAAACTAGCAAAATATAACCAAAGACACTGAAATAGGGGATAGTCTGACAGTGGCCAGAGGGGAGAGAAGAGGGAATTTCAGGGGGGAAGGGGTAGGGATTACAGGAACAAATTTGGAGGACACATGGACAAAAACTAAGGGTGGGGGGTAATGGGGGGAAGGGGGGAGGGTTGGGTGGAGGGGCTGGAACGGGAGTAGGGGGGAGAAAACTGTACTTGAACAATGATTGAAATAAAAAATAAATAAATAAATAAATAAAATATATGAGCCAAGGTTTCTCTGCACATTGACATCTGGCCAAGAGAGAGGTGAAAAAAAAGATGTTTGGAGAAGATACATTCTTCTTCTTAACTAACAGGGTCTAAGGGTGGCATACATCATGTTTTGGTAGCATTCCCTTAGCAAAAACAAGACACAGACCCTAAATTCAAAGAATATTGGGAAATAAAATCATTGTCTAAGTAGACAACACCAAGCAGTAACACTATGTTGCAGAAGGAGAAAAAAATATCATCGTAGGACAACCATCCATTTCAGCTACACAGAGACCATGATACATTTAACTCTCCATGGCTGTCAGTTATTTTTGATTGACTGTTGCTATGATGTTTTTCGTCTAGCATCCACTTACACTTGCATTTCTGTTCCCCAGGATTACCTTCCTCTAACTCAGTAATTATTCCTTTACTTGTCTATGTTTGAATATTTGAAAAACTTTAATGAATACCAATATCTGGACCTAATCAGTCTCTGGGTTAAGAACCTAGGGAGCTGGATTCAAACCCTTCAAGTTACTTTATAAGATTTAAAGTTTTTGTTTTTTGATAGGAGGACAGAATACATGACACAAGTAAGCTGGACTTGTAGAGGGAGCAGCTGATGTATGGCAATCAGATTTCTTAGGCTCCCTGAGGATTGGCTAATGTAAATAATGTTATGGATTTAGGGGCTGTTCCTAGTTATCTTGTGCCTGGTCCACGACACAGTTAGGGCAGCAGCAGAGGATCCACTGTGAGAGCCCTGTAAAGAAGGTGTTGGGATGTAGATTTTAATCAGCTGCTCAAGAAGAACTAACTGGCTTTCAGCCAGGGCTTTAAATTTAGGTCAAGATAGCATTTCACAAAAAAAAAAAATCTATATCACAAATTGACCCTATGATGTCTTGACAGAGTTTTACTCTCTAATATTTTAAGTATTTGAGTGGTCTGAATAATAGAGGAGACTTCCAGAGAGTAGGGTATAAGATGCCCTAAACAGTGTAAACAAAGTTATCAGCAGAGTAAAAAAGAGGAAAACAAGTGAAAATATAAGTAATCCTTTGTAATCCAGCCCAGAACCAAGTTCCTATTTATATGGCATTAGCCAAGAAAACAGATATGAAATTTCTAGGGTCTCTCACAATATCTTTGTATAGTTGTCAAGTGTGTTAAAAATACTAGTTATGTTTTTCATGACAATATCTTGCTGTATGCCTTAGGTCAAGCTGGCAAGTCCAGAGGTTGTATTGTTGGAGGATAAGAATGTATAGTTCAGTAAGGCAGTGTATTTAAAAGTTAGTGGTATCTTTTTTTTGTAACTAGGGGGAAGGAATCATTGTGATGGTCATGGTCAGAGATAAAGAGTGAAAGGTTTGGTGGAAAGTTGGAGGGACAGACTAATAAGTCATGCTGGAGAGTGATAGATCCTTTCACCAGAAGGATGGGCTCATGTGAGACAGTTACCGCCTGGGAAAAGCAATAATCTTCATTATTTTTTGGAGTGGCACAGACAGTAGTACCTGCTACTAGATTTTCCTTTAGGCATGGCAGTGTAGGGATATATGTTTTGACAGATAAGGAGTATACCAAATCATGGGATGAGCAAACAGTGAGCTCAGAAAATGTGATTGAATCTGTAATATTGATGGAATAAAAGCAGTAACTGTCCCATCACACATCTGTCAGTCATTAGGAGAGGTAGGCCCACGGGTATTGCTGGGACACTGGTCTAAGTGTCTATAGTGAAGTTCTCCCCAGTGCAGGGAGAAAGTTATCCCCAATGTCAAGTTAGGCTGGAGTATTGTCATCTGAGGCAACATCATCGCTAGTTATGAGTTCCAGGGCCAGGTAAATTCCATGTTATCTGTGATATGGGGTTGAGGTACTCTTCTCATGTGGCTATTCACTCAGTTTGATGTAGGTCATCTTTTTGTGACTCTGATGTTACAGCAAGGCTGACCTGCATTTGGAATTTGAGGGCAACATTGGGTCTGGGAGCTTGATTTGTAGATATCTTTTAAGTCAAAGAGTTCTGTGGCTGTACAGATGGCAAAAGTGATATGTCACTACCATATCCGTGACACTGTCATAATTGAACAAAAGCATTGGAACCTGGCTAGTAAATTTAAAACTCCAGCTAAGGGTGGCTATACCTAAAAACTCTCAACAATCCATATGATTTCACCTATAATTGGAACCTAATCAACAAAACAAACAAACAAGCAAAATAGAACAAGAGAAAAGGAAATAAAGAACAGTGACCAGAGGGAAGGAGGAAGGGGGATAATAGTGGAAAGAAGAGGAAAGGAACATGTATAAAGGGCCCATAGGCATGGACACTGGGGTGGGGATTAACTGTGGGAGTAAGGGGGTGAGGCAGGGAAGAGCAATGGGGGAGAAATTGGGTCAACTATAATTGAGCAACAATAAAAAAATAGTAACAGTGAGAGGGATACTTATAAAGCACATCTTTAAGCCAATAATTTTTTAAAGATTTTAGTTATTTATTTTTAGAGAGGGAAGGGAGGGAGAAAGAGAAGAGAGAGAGAAACATCAATGTGTAGTTACTGGGGGCCGTGGCCTGCAACCCAGGCATGTGCCCTTACTGGGAATCAAACCTGCGATGCTTTGGTTCGCAGCCCACACTCAATCCACTGAGCTACGCCAGCCAGGTTAAGCCAATAATTTTTAACTCTTTATTTAGAAGACGTCATTTAACTCTGTTAAAGTCATGTAGATTAAAAAAAATCTTTGAAGACAACTGCTAAAGTTTTATAATTTTTTACTCCTACTGCTACTGTTCTCATCTATCCTTTTTAAATTTTTTTCCTTTTTTAAATTGTTGTGCAATTACAATTGTCCCCATTTCCCCCTAACTACTCTCCCCCACCTTACCCACCCTCACTTCCCACATTCAATCCCCCCACCCCATTTTCTTTGTCTCTGGGTCCTTTACACATGTTCCTTGATGAATAAATAAAAAGGTTCTCAGCATCAAGGTCCTGCCATAACATAAAAGATGACAGGAATTGTGCTAAAAATGGGTTTTGAGTCACATAGACTGGTTTGGGTATATGCTGTTAACAAAGTAATGGGTTGTTTATTAAGCACAGTATCTGTGGCTGAGATGGCTGAGATTGGACCTCTAGTCTTAGCTTGTTATCAGCCCTCTAATTTAGCATATTGTTTTGAGCCCTTTTTCTCAGCTGTCAGTTCATTTGGTGACAGGTAAACCAGCAAGGTTTTGGGGCTGCAAGGCTCTCATTAGCCACACTCAGTAGCATGTTGGACTCAGTGTTTGACATGCTTGGTTGAAGAAAACAATTGGACTCAAGAGTAACAAGATCTGTACCCAAACTTTGTGATTTTTTGTGTAGTTGCACTTGACAGTCTTGCTGTCTGATGTTGATTTTCCTTACTAAGGAGGAGCTGCTTGATTTCATTGTTGTGGCATATGGTATTGATTCCATTATTACCCTCAAACATGATTTTAATTTACTAAGTAGAGTCTTCTATTTTTCTTCTTTATAGTCCATACTATCTTTGTAAATGGTCCTTAGACTCCAATTTAGTGTCCTATAGGATATCAAAGGGAGAGCCTGAATTATCTACCCTTTATAATCTGAATATTAAAAAGGTTTTGGGTGGTATTGAAAGTTTTGGACTCCCCATTAAAATAGTTAATGTGGTCCAATTTAAATAACAACTTGACCTTTAAATATTCAAAGATATCATATATAAAGAAGGCTATTGATGAATGGCTCTCCCATTGCTTTTCCATATGATAGCCCCATTTTTACCTGTCCTAAAACAAAGAAACAATACATGATTCCTCACAGTGGGTTACTACAACTTCCGGGCTGTGTCTTATCCATTAAAGCCCTCATATCCAATATCATATAAATGAATTTACTAATTTCATCAAATCAGAATTGATACATATCCTGCTATTACATATTTGGCTAATATGTGCTACTCAGTGCCTACTTCCATAGGGTGTCTATCACTTTGAAGAAGACTGAAAGATCAATTATAAAATTTTGGCACTATATGAGGTTCCTTCCTCAAGGGGAGACAGGCTCCATTTTCTTCAAACGGTTTTGGATCCATAATGGGGCACAGCATGGGAATTGATTAAGGGTTCATGACTCTGTTTTTTATTATTCAGATTAGACTTTTATTCACTTGACTTAGAACTTTTCTGTTTATACACATTAAGTAAGAATTTAGTAGACCTACTATATACTTCACATTTAGGAACACCATGATCAACTGGCCAACACCACAGGTCTGGAAACGTAAGACTATTCTGGTTGCTGCTTTGACACTGCTGCCCACTGGAGTAATCATGCCAACCTTCCCTTTGGTGGCTGAGTGTGGCCACTTGACCTCTGACATCCCAGGATCCAATTATTCCTACTGCATTTTGATTTCCCAATTCAGTGATTACAGTTTCCTCTGTAAGTTCTGGCCCACAAAGAATAATCACAGTGCTCTTCATAGATTCTGGGACTCCTCTCAAAAATTTACTTCTCAGTACTGGTGAAAGTTATGTCTTCTGGACACTTCCAGTGTGGGTGAGTGCATAGTAAATGACAAATCCACTCCAACATTTCAATAGCCCTAAATTTTAGATTCTTTCAATAACACTAAATTAAAGTAGGCCCAGCATTTTCAGCTCACTCAGTGAGCCATCTTTTGGTCCATGCTTTAGCTAACCAACCAAACTGTTAGAATTCTTTCTAACTCCCTTAGGCATAATATTAAATGCAGAATCGCTGCCTAGTGAGCCCATATCAATAAACCCAACCAAACCAATTTTATGGTCCTCCCACCATTATCCCACATGTTTAGTATCCATTGCCATATATATCTGTATCCTCCCTGAAATTCACACATTGAAGTCCTGAGCCCCAATGTGATAGTATTTCAAGATGGAGCCTTTGGTAAGTAATTAGGGTCAGATTACATTATAAGGATATGTCACTTGTGATGGAATTAGCGGCATTCTAAGAGGAAAAAAAATCAATCTCTCACCTCCTCCTCCCTCCTTCCTTCTTTCCCTCCCTCTTTCTCTCCATGCAAGTCATAGTGAGAAGGTTGCCACCTTCAAACTAGGAAGAGAGCTTTTACGAAAACCTAACCACACTTGCACCTTGATCTCAAACTTCTAACCTCCAGCACTGTGGGAAATACATTTCGGTTTTTAAGTCACCTAGTCTATAGTATATTTTTGTGCCTGCATATAATGCATATCCAGGATAAGTTATGCATTAACACAGTTCATATAAATACATGTACTTTTTTGCCCTGTCAGATGAGCTGGCCTAAAAGAAACAACTCAGCAGCAATGAGCACACATATTCCCTGGATCTTGGTTTCTAATGCCACTCTTCAATAAAGTCACCAGGGATCTCTGAAGAAATGCAAGATTCTAAGATTAGGAAATCAAATAATACAAGATGAGTTCAGAGCAACTTGCAGTGCCAGAATATAAGGAAATGTCAAAAAAATGCACGAATAAAAACCAAAATGAAAAAGTACTAAAAAACAAACAATGTAATGTGGTTGGTATTCTGGAACCCCAAAAAAGACTACATAAAAACTAAGAAAATAAACTGTAGTTAATAATAATGTATCAAGATTCATTTCTTAATTATAAAAATGTAGCATACTGATATAAAATGTTAATAACAAAACTTGGTGTGTAGTATACAATTCTTTATTCTCAATATTTGTGTCAATCTAAAATGTTCTAAACAACAAAGTATATTTATTTAAAAACATGTATTCAGTCATGTGCTTATTTTCATGTTTTTTTAAATAGAGTTCTCTTCATCATACTCTATTTTCTTTGATACCGTCCCCCCCAAAAAATGTTCTCAAAGTGTGGTCTTTGCGCCAGCAATATCATTATTAATTAAGAACTTATCAGAAGTGTAATTTCTTGCATCCCACTCCAGAGTTACAAAGTCATAAACTCTGAAGTTGGAACAATTTGTATTTTATCAAGTCTCCCAGGTTATTCCAGTACATACTAAAATTTCCAAACCACTATCCTGTATTATTATATACTTTTCCTTAAGGATAAAAATAACTTTAAAAAAAACATAGTTATTTAGGGATGCAAACATTTTAGATCTAAATACTCCAACACAAAGCAAATATTTATTAAGAAAACAATACTCATATTTACTCATCCAGAAACTTGATAAGCAATGATTTCATACTACAAAATACACTGGGAGAATTTTTGTAAAAAAAAAATCACAACTTAAATATTAATGACTCATTTATAAATCAGGAGTAGATCAGAAAGATTAAATGACTTGGTCAAATTTGACACGGCTTGGGTTAAGATTGCAGATGTTTGATTCAAAAAGAGAGCCATAAAACTCTAAAATAGGTATTCTTATTATTATACCATTTGTTTTCTACTATTTTTTAAACTTAAATACACAACACCATTAAACATTCATGAGCCAGAAGTTTGAATCTTTGTCTAATTGCTTTTTTGCTCTGTGACTTAGTTTTTAAAATCACTGAGTCTCAGTATCTTCATCTTTAAAATAAGGCTTATAATATTTTCTTATCACACCAGTCTCTCATGAAGAAGGGTTTTAGAGGGCAAAAATTAAGCTGTTATAGTTCTGACTCCTTTACCAGTTCTTATTACCAGGTTAATGGGCCTTGGTTGTCAGGGTTACATCTCAGTTTCTTCACAAACATGGGGACTCATGAAATGTAAACAAATAGCAAAAATAGGGGAAAGAGAGGCACATATTAGATGCATTCTAGTTCTATTTCTTATTTCTTTGCAGATAGTAGGGGATTCTGACCGGGTCTGTTGCCTGACATTACCTAAATCCATTGGCATGGATAATCTAAAACTCTTAACTTAAGTAACTTCAGTGTAATCTGGAAGTGTAGAAAGAAACTACATTGATCTATTGCATAAATTTTAAATATCATATTTTAAAGTCAAGTTAGATGTATATTTAATACATTTCTTATAGTACTAAAGACATGGTAATTGTTAGTAATACAGAAACTGAGTAGAGGCATAAGAAAATGGAATAATTATAAGCCAATCACCTTAATTAATACTAAAAACAGAACACTGAATAGCAAAGATTAGAACTGATCCTATGCAAATTAATTTAAATTATTTACATGAGATTTATAGTCAAGGGCCAAAAAATAATACAAGCTCATAGTTTGATCTCAAGAATGTAAATTTAAGCATGAAATCATACCATGGCTCTAATATCTTTGATGCGGTTGTTTGACAGAATGAGCTTTAAAGAGATTATCTTAGCTTTTGAAATCTCTCACTTTTAAACAAGGCAAAAGAATGACATGGTTTAACTTGTGATCTAACAGAGATAGGCTATAGTTTCCTTCAAAAATACACCATGAAGAAGTTCCAGAAGAAATCAGTACTATGACCATTGCTAGACATATTTCATGGGTGTGGCTGTCATGGTTCCATCAGGGAGGCTGAACCGCTAGGTGTGAGGCAGAATAAGTGATTTATTACGAAGATTACACTTTGGCCAATTTGTGGGAGCTCTTGAAGAACTCTAGGAAGGCTGTTTCTTTTTTTTTTTAATTCTTGTTCAAGTACAGTTGTCCACTTTTCCCCCCACCACTCCCCTCTGCCTCAGAGATCCCCACCTCCTTCCTCTGATCCCACCCCTCCTTGGTTTTGTCCATGTGTCCTTTATAGTTGTTCCTGAAAACTTTTCCTCCTTTTTCCCCCATTATCTCCTCCCACCTCTCCTCTGGTTACTGTCAGTTTGTTCTCAAAGCTGTTTCTTTCTAGTCAGGAAGAATCCCTATAGCTACTATGGGGAAGAAAAGCCAGGAGAAAGGAAATAAAGCTAACAGGAACCAGGGGAAACCACAAAAATATGGCACCTTCAAAAAAACCTGCAACTCCCTAGGACAAACAGGAATTACACCTGTATTTCAAAGCCTCCAAGTTTTCAGATCTGGGTAGTATGCAGAAGAATCTGGTACTTTTATCACAGTACTGCTCCCTCATTTGGCCAAGGACTCACAGAGGATAAAGGAGATGAGGCCCCAGTGCCTGTCCACACCAACGAAGTTACCCAGGACATCAGCACAGTGTGGCAACTTTGGTGCTGCCTGGACCTCAGAATTGACCCTCAGAGCATAATGGCTGTTGCTTCACTCCTGCCTTCCAAATTTTGTGTGGTTTCTCTCGCGGTTAACCTTAACCCAGAACTATGTGGAGAAAGAAATTCTGGAAAACGTAATTCCATCTTAACTACTTGACAGTATAAAACCACTGTAACAAGATTTTGATAATCCTTTTCCAAATAATAGAGAGACTAGCACTAAAAGAGGCAATAAATCAGTGCAACGGTCTCCATCCACTCAGAATCAGATGATTCAGCAATGCACCCTTCACTCCAACATTTTCTAGTTATATGATTTTCTCAAAAAAGTCACTTCAGCCTTTTCCCGAGACTATTTCTTTATATGTAATCAAAGTATAACATTATGCATTTAGTAGCCCTGCTGTGAACATTAAATGAGATCAGGTATATAAACCATTTAGTACCATTTCTTACTCATAGTAAGTGCTTAGTAAATAGGAACTATTAATCAGATCACTGATACCCAAAATACGTCTTGAAAACTGGGACACATGAGTTTCATGCAGAACTTCAGCTTCAAGTTTAAGGAGTGCATGACTTGGCATTCACCCAAATATTTAATTGAACCAAATCAACACAGTGATATGGGACAAATTCTATATGTCAGTCAAAAAACAGCCACATGATCTCAATTTCTATTAAAGAAAAAGATACCACAGAAATAAACTGCTATTTATTTTATAGTTAAAATTAAGGATAAAGGGACCGAATGTTTCCAGAAGAAAAATGAAATATTATAAGATTGTCATCTTTAATCATGCCTAAGAATTACAATTAGAAAAAAATTATCATCTTCTGGGATAGCTGTGGTGGGTTAGTTATTAATTATCCCAAATTTCCTTTGTATAAAGCATAATAATGACTTACATTTTTACTATCACCATTAACCTCGATCTTCAGGGTATTCTCTTCCTAATTTTAAGTATGACAGTGAAAACATTAATGAATATTTTCATATGCAACCTTGTCTTTTACCATTGTTATCTTGACACTTTTTCCTCATGAACCCACCCTTGCTTCTGGACTTCAAAAGTGCCACTGTTACACTTCTCAATCATTCCAGAGAGGAAAGTATAGCAGATATTTTTTGATCACTAGTAAGTGCTAAAAACTGACTGAAATATATATTGAAAAATGAAATTTTCTATAATATATGTATATAATTTTTATGTGTTATATATAATTATCTTTTATATGTGTGTAACATATCTATATATAATTATCTTTTACTAAAATTATGCTCCAAGTTCAATAACTCACACTGAGATTCATGCCCATGACTTCATGGTTCATTACATTCTGTGTTATCAAGAAGTCAACAGTTTTGCCCATGATTTGTAACTGCATCTGCAATTCTCCATGCATGTCCAAATAAATGAAGGACAGAACTATACGATCAAAAATTCTGTACTGGAACTAGAAAGTTTATGGAAATTAAATTGCTGAGCTCTGACTGCTAAATGTTCTTTATATAAAGCAGCACAAAACATTGAATATTTTGTGTTTAATAAGAATAATACAATGACATTAAGCTGGAGAGACAAACAAGAAAAGATTGCTTACCAAAAAAAAAGTCCATCATACAAATAGAAAAAGACAGATTTTCACATGTCCAAAAATCTAAAAGAAGGAGGAGGCTAGTGTATATTCAGGGAAATTCAATATCAATCATCTCAGGTTACTTTGAACTAAATAAGATATTTAAAACAATAGCAATTATCCAGTAGCTGACTGTTCATCCAGCTTTATTAATAATATAATTGAGTGAGTTTGCCAATACAAGAATCCCATGTCTTTATAAACAGTGGCACATTGAATTTTTATGTTTTCTTTCAATTTTCCTTCCTCAAACCATACTTTGGGCATTATCAAAATCAGTAACTAGTATTGCATAATATGATCTTAAAACATTGTATGAAAATTTTTTTGATTAGTAACACTGAAGTTGTTATATTAATTCATACATGGTTTTTAATTTGCAGTTCATTAAAACTCTCTTTTGCCTTCATATTCCCCTTTTCTTCCATCTCCTCTCTAACACCGGCAGGCATTGTATCACATGGACAGCACACATACACTTCTCCTCCTCAAATGTCAACGGAGCTCTGAATGTTCCTCAGTGCTTCATCCAAATGAGCCACAGGCCACCAAACTGATAGTTAATTAAAGCCATTTAATTCCTTTTTAGAAATATTCCTAAGCATCTCCAGCAACTTTTGTCATGTTACTTTAGGGTCTCTGAATTGAATAAGTATGTTCTCCTTCTGTCTCATTAATTAATGGACTAGCTCTCTGTAATTCAGTTAAGAGTATTATTACTTATTAATAAATTTATCATCATTTACTTAGATATACATATCTTAATGATATTTTCAAGGTTTGTTTTTTTAATTAGGGAAAAATAAATGCACACAGATACATCGCTGTGTAAGTTTCCTATTCTGACCATTAAGGACATATTGAGAAAAGCTATTCCAAGGAAACTGAAAACAATGAAAATATTTCCCTCTGCTAGCTTTTTCCTGAGAGAGGCTATAGAAGATTTCTCAGAGGAAGTAGCACTGAAGCATTTTTTTTATATAGAGCTAAAGGCACAGTAGGTCCTCAAATTTGAGAATAAACTCAAATAACAACATAAAGAATTTCCTTAAACTTCAGGAGATAACTAGAATTTTTTTAAAATCCCAAAATTCACGCGTTAGAGTACAAATATAAAATTTCATTTGACTAATATAAGTGATTATAAATTATACTTATAAATAGCTTATAAATGGGCCTAGGATGGAATCTGACATTGAGGAATAGTCTAAAACTAAGACTAAAATAAGGTAATTATTCCAGAAAACGATTGTTTAAAGTACAACTTTTCAGGCATCACTTGCTATGGCCACCCTGCCTGAGCTATAAAGCATCCTGAGATGGGTGCTGCTTGTGCTGGCCTGGAAATTCCCAGGTGAGCCAAGTTGTGAAACGGATCTGGCTGCTGCCAGTGACAGGCCTGGGGCTCACTGAGGCAGCAGTTGCTTGTTTGACAAGATTTAGGAGGTTGTGATAAGTGAGCCAAGACCAGGCATTCATATGGAAAAGCAGCTTGGGTGGATCTGTAAATTGGGTGGGCCAGAGCCTCTGGCGATATCTTAGGTGGGTCAAAGGGTGTTAGCCCAGTTCATGGAGTCTCAGATATTGTACCAGTCTGCAGCTCTGTGGGTGGAGAGCCTAGAAAAGGGACAATGGCCTCTGTTCACCTTGATGCCAGACACCTCAGCCTCCCCCTGCATGCCACTGTTACCCCTCAAGCCACCTCCCCTGTGCCGGAGCCCAGAGGCAGTGAGTTTGAGTAGGTCAGTCCATGTGTGGGTTCTTTAAAGAAGAGCAGCTCCTTCCACCAACTCATTCCCTGCTGGTCTTTGCAGCCAGAAGTTGTGGGGACTTATCTTCTTGGCACTGGAACCCTGAGCTGGGAAGCCTGGGACTCCTCACTCTTGAGATATCCCTCCTGAAGTTCTATCCACCATACATGGGTGAGAGAGTAACCTGTTCTGTATCTGTGCCCCTCCTACAAGTCTCAATGGATGCTGTTTCTTTAATTCTGTAGTTGTCAGACTTCATTCAACTTGATTTCTGACAGTTCTGAGTGATGGTTGTTCTATATTTTAGTTGTAGTTTTGATATTATTATGCAAAGAGGTGAGCTGCCATTTTGACCGGAAGCCTTGATTCCAAATATTTTCATTAAATATTCACATTATGTTGACTCAGAACATATACTCTTGATTACTAGAATTTTAATCCTACTACCACTTCTACCATCAAATATTTCCCATTATTACATATCCTCAAAATCCTATTGTTATCTGGCTGCTATAACATTGCTTCTATAGCCTATCACTATTCCTGGGCACAAGCCCCTGCAATGGTAACAGTAGGTAGAACAACCTTCTGACCAGGTTACTCTCTTTCCCTAATATGGTACCATAGTGTTGGGATCAATCTTTTCCCATGAGCCCTGACATCAGAAGTAGTCACTTTGTTCAAGGAAAAGTGAATCCTCCCTACACAGAGATTCTTTCCTTGTGACTTCATGGGAACAGCTAAATTATATAGAGTTCAAAAGATTTTTTTTGTTACTCAATCTAAATCTTAGGAATTGGTTGTGTACTGTACATAATTGTGCTATGTACTATTATAATACTGCACGTAATTGTGCTATGTATGTAATTGGTTGTGCTATGTACTTTTATATGACTGGCAGCACAGTAGGTGTGTTCACACCAGCATCATTGCATACACATGAATGATGTGCTATACTGCAACATGGGGATGGCTTAGGTGTCACTAGGCAGCAGGAGTTTATTACATTCATTATCATCTTATGGGGCCACTACCATATGTGCGGTAGGTCTGTTGCTGGCAGAATCTGTTATGCAGCCCATGACTGTAGTTTGTATTGAATTGGCAGAACCATCCAATTCCTTTTCAGTTTATCCTTTTAGTCAAAGAGAAGGACAGACTTAGACTTTCCTCAGTCTTTCTAGTTTCTGTTCCCAAACCACTGTGAGAAACGTGGTAGAAAATACCTGTAATGTGTCTTCTCAAGAGCAAAAATAAGTAATAAAGTCATAGGGTACTTTAAACTCACACTTTTTAAAATAAATATATTTTAAAAGAAATTATTTTTAAAGGTGAAACTACTAAAATTATAATCATCCAATGTCTCTATAAACATACAATGTTTAAATATCCATTTCAGTTGAAGATATTTAATTTTTATTATATAACTTAAAGAACAAATATCATGTGTTCTTCATTTGTTATTGCAGGATGTATCACTGTTTTTCTCAAAACAAATATTCATTTGTTTACATTCATACCTAAACCATTCATACCTAAAGATACATTCATACCTCACATTCATGGAATGACCTTCCATTCTAAAAGATTTTTCTATTTTATAATTAACATTCCCATAAAAAAAATCAAGGAACATGTAAAAAAGGACACAGACAATGGGGGTGGGGGAAGATTGAATGTGGGAGATGGCAGGTGGGTAGGGCAGGGAAGAGCAATGGGAGGAAAGGGGGATAACTACAATGGAACAACAATAGAAATAAATAAATAAATAGATAAATAAATAAATAAATAAATAAATAGAAAAAAATTTTAAAAACTGTAGGACCCAGATTCAATTACAACCTCCAATTGAGTATTGAAAGCAAATGTATAAAATGAATCCTAAAACCAGGCTTTATATCTAAGCAAAGGTGAGAGGAGGAAAGTGGATGTTCAGAGGCATCAAGTAGAAGAAGGTACAAAAATGTGTGAGCAAGAATCATACCACTTGGAGATCTGATGTTTTATGACAACAGCTCTGCGCTGGAAGGACTGGAAAATGCACATGGACCTGCGATGCCAGAGTACAAGCCAGATCCTTAATCAGAAGAGACTGAATGACAAATTAGGACTCCAGTTATAGGCAACCTGGCTGCCATGGCCTCAATGGGATTAGCCACAAATGTAGTGTGATGCTTTATTGTCTGGAGGTCTGATTGGTTTCAGACCCATACCAGAATCTAACCCTTAGGCAGAGACTGTGCAGTGGGGCAAAAATCCAGGAAAATCCAGAAACAAATATATCTTCTAATGTTAATATTCTGATTTAGAGGTCACAGTCCCCTACCTATTTTCAAGAGCTTCAACAACATATTCTAACTATAAATTTTCTTATATATTAGGTTTAATAAGTGCCATTAAAATGCATCTTCTAAATCATATATTCATGCTAAGGTAGGCTCTTATTAGATTTAGAATTCTTACTTAAGGTCATGATATTAGTTTCTATACTTTCTTGTTCTAGGAATACTATAAATGCAATTTTCTTGGATAAATCAAGCTGCGTAACTTAGGCAGAACAGTTCACTCCAGCTCAGGGTAAAAATATGATTTCTTTCATGGCAGTCAACCTTATCTTTTATTTTATTCTTCTTATCAAAAGGGCACATTCATACCTTTAGAAAGATCTTATTAAAATAAACTTCTTATATTTTCATATTTCATTAAAACTGTACATACTATGAAAAAGCCAACAACATTATTGCAGTTTCTATTGAAATTAACTTCTTTTATAAGCAGAACTCTAACGATATTTTATTTAGGGTGAAAAGCTTTGACCCTGTGCCTCTTACTAGCCGACTTATTTTGTAGCAACTAACATTTGCTCTTTGGTCAGTCTGTCCACTAGTACTTACTGACCATTGCAGGTCACATTCACCCCAATAATGGGGCAGTAAAGAGAACATGATTAAGTAAAATTAAAGACAAGCTTCCAACTTCATTAAATCAAGAGCTTCAGGATACTTTCCTAATCACACATTGGATAGGTTTGACTATTTAAGTTTCTCTATTCTGCCCTGGCTGGCATAGCTCAGTGGATTGAGCATGGGCTGCGAACCAAAGCATCGCAGGTTCGATTCCCAGTCAGGGTACATGCCTGGGTTGCAGGCCATGACCCCCAGCAGCCGCACATTGATGTTTCTCTCTCTCTTTCTCCCTCCCTTCCCTCTCTAAAAAATAAATAAATAAATAAATAAATAAATAAATAATAATAATAAAGTTTCTCTATTCTTCCAGAGGGTTCTAAAGACAGATGGCCCAATACAGAAAATGGCATGTAAGGTAGGGTAAAAATATATTACCATCTAAGAAGTCAGCCTCTTTTCAGTATTTAAAATAAGAAAACATGTATTGAATAAAAGCAAATAAAATAAGACTATGCACTTACCGCTAAAACACAATAGCTCACATAATTAACCAGATTAGAGACAAGGAAATGTTTGACTATATAAAGTTAACTAAGGAAAGAATAGGTCCATCAAAAGAACAGAGGTAGTATCTGGTTAGCATTGGAAATTTAGAAAAAGGAGTTGCTGTGGAAATATTATGTTTTCCCTTGTAAATGCCATCTAGAGAACATCAGACAGCAGACTTTAGATACCCTTATTTCCGTAGCCAGCCAACACCTTGTGGAAACTAGCTAAGTTGAATGTTATTAAACACATGCATCATTTCTGACTCCTTCCGTGCTGATTGTGTGGTCTAGTGAACATTTGTAATATTTGTGGTAGCCCTGCATGCTTTGAATAGTCATTCTCTATTTGTTTATTCCATTAATTTCTTATATTTTTATACTACTATAATGTTGCAAATTCCAACATTATGAGTGAGGTTTCCTTAATATAAAAGTCAAAATTTAGCTTCCCAGATTTCTTATTTCAACTCTGATTTGTGATCAGAGTTAAAATGAGCTCCAAAGCCATTATTCCATTAACAAGACAAAAGGCTGAACGAACTGAAAATCAACATTTCTTTGACTCACAGAGAATACATGTTGCACATTAAACTATCACCCCACAGGCTGAAGATACAGGCAAAATCAGTGAGACACGGATTTTTTGTCCTGCGACAGAAGCCCCAGGAGCCGTTAACTAGTAGGAAAACTTAATGGTTATTTGATGAATTAGTGAAAACTGCATGTAGACTAGAGTGAGAATGAAAATCTGGGCCTAGTTTTAAGGGAGATCTCACATTCACAAGGTTTATCTCCAGAATGTCCACTTCTCCATGTGAAAATTCAAGAAGAATCCCATTCTAGATCCGACGTTGGAAAATATGCTCAGTGTTCTCCACAGCAAAGTCCTGCTGTGGGGGTGTGGTGCAGACTCTTTGCAGCTGGGGAAGAGCATTTCTCCCACTCCAGCCACAGATACTAAAAGGGGAAAGAAACCTCAAAAACATTTGTGAAAGTTATAGTGTGAGATTAAGTTATAAAATTAGAGAATGCTTTCCTTCCTCCACATTTTATTACCACACAGAGAGCTCAAGTTTGATAACTAGTTTTATATATAACTATATAAACTATATAAAAACTATGTATAAGCTATGTATAATTTTTTTCATTCTTAATTAATCTAAAAACAACTTTAAAGTAATAATACTGATAAAGTATTGGGTGATTATAGCATCTGGAGAAATGAAAGGAATGACAGCAATGAATTGGAAATACTCTGTTATAGGGTACCTACAGTATACATGAAGCATATACTGTTACTTGAAGGTTGATCTAGATTTGTTGTAAAGTATATACAAACTCTAAGGCAACTTCTAAAAAAGTCAATGAAGTGTAATTAACATACTAAAAAAGAAAGGAAATGCAAATACACAAAGTATGCAGATAAGATCAGAGAATACTTGCCCTCACCCTGACCAGTGTGGCTCAGTTGCTTGAGCAGGGTCCCTCAAAGCTAAAGGTTGCACAGTCACAGGTTGAATTCCTCACCAGGGCATATGCTTGGGCTGCAGCCTGGTCCCGGGGCGGGGAGAGTGCATGAGGCAACAGATCCATGTTTCTCTCATACATTAATGTTTCTCTCCTTCTCTTTTGCTCCCTTTCCCGCTGTCTAAAAATAAATAAAGTCTTTCAAAAAAAAAGATCAGAGAAAGCTAAAAGAAAAAGGAAAAATATGATTACACTTATTACATAAGTTATAAAGTAGAGATATTAATCCAATGGTCAATAATCACTTTAAGTGTTAATAGTCTGAATATCCTAGTTAAAGGATAAAGACATGCCATGTCAATATTAACAAAATAAACCTGGATTAATTATATTAATTTCATAAAAGCAAACTTTAGAACAAAGAAAGGTATCAGGAATAAAGTGGGCAGTGCAGAGTAACATTTATGCACCTAACAAAGTATCAAAATGTATGAGGCAAATCTGATAAAACATGCAGGAACAATTATAAAGGACACATGGACAATAATAGGGGGGTGGAAATGGGAGGGAGGTGGGAGGGCTGGAGTGTTGGGTTCAGATGGGGAAGAGGCAGGAAACTGTACTTGAACAACAATAAATAAATAAATAAATAAATAAATATTTTTTTAAAAAAGAAGAAATAGACAAATCCACTGTTATACTTGAAACTTCAGAACTCCTCTTTTAGTAACTGATATATGATTCAGACTAAAAATCATTAAGGATACAGTTGATAAGAAACCATTAATCAAATTTATCTAATGGACAATTATAGAAAACTGCATCCAATGATAACAAAATATACATCTTTCTCAAGCTTACATGGGACATTCTCCAGGATAGATCACATTCTGGAACATGAAGTATCCTTCAACAAATTTAAAAGCATAGAAAATCTGCAAAATGTATCTAATTAATTAAACTAGAAATTAGTAACAGAAATCTGGTTGAAAATCTAATTATTTGGAAACTAAATAAATTATATAACACATGCTCAAAAGAAGTCTCAAGGAAACAAAAATATTTTGAACTAAATAAAAATAAAAACAGAACATAAAAATTTATAGGATGCAGGGAAAACAATTCATAGATGAAAATTTCTAGCATTAAATGCATATTTTATAAAAGAACAAAGAGCTAAAATCAATAATAACCTTAACTCTACTGTAGGAGCCTACAGACAGGAGAGCAGTTAAAGCCTAAAACAAGTAGAAGAAAAAATAATAAATGTGGAACAGAAATGAACGAAATTGAAGACAGGAATATAGAAGAGAACACTACATCAAAATTTGTCTTTGGAAAGATCAATAAATCTGATAAACACCTAGACATGTTAACCAAAAAAAGACAGAAGATGCAAATTACCAGTGTTATAAATAGAAGAGGGGGTATCAGGACTGATTACGTGGACACTGAATAATAACAAAGGAATGCTACAAACAACTTCATGTCCACAAATGTGATAGTTTAGGTGAAACAGACCAGTTTCTTGAATAGCACAAACTATGAAAATAAACAAAAGGAGTAATAGGTAATATAAATAGGCCTATATCTATTAAAGTAATTGAATTGGCAGTTTAAAACTTAAAAAAAAAAGAAGGCACTGATGGTTTGATGAATTCACCAAACATTAGAAGAAGTAACAGCAATACTTCACAATTTCTTCCATAGAAATCTGTTTTCCAGCATCCTGAGCAGACAGGACATAGGTGTGTGCTCTTCCTTCTGCAAATATGACACACGTGTAGGAGATGACACTCAAAGGAAATGAGAAGGCCAAGTCCGGTGAGAGGTTTCACACAGAAGAATGGTTGACGCTCTTGAGGAGCGTGTCCAACTGCCGCCTGTTTCTTGGACTCGGGCACAACAGAACTGTGCCCGCCAGTAGGCTATTGAAATTCCTTTAATAATGTTTCTGACCGGTGTAGCCTCCACTGGTTCTGTGATCTATTATATTTTTATTAAATTCCATTCCTGATTAAACAGCTAAAGTGAGTTCTATGATTTGCCCCTAGGCCACTTGAAAGATTCTGCTGACCACAAACTTCTAATATTTGGCTCGATGATACATGGACTCTGTTTAAAGAGGGAGGACACACTTGTCCTGTCCACGAGCATTGAACAGTGCATTACAGTCGTAAGTTAATAGCATTTCCCTCTGGACAAAGGTCCTCCGAACAGTCCCTCACAGCAGTGGGTCAGACTTGTGCAGGGGCCAGGCGGGTTTAGGGGAAAATTTAAAAGAAAAAGAAAAAAAAAAGGCATGAGTTTGTAACCAGACAGAACTTGAGACTTCGGGTTCAATTTTTGCTGTACTTTTTCTAGCTCTATTATGTTAGAAAAGCTACAGAGACTCTCTAAATCTCTACTCACCTATAAATACAGACAATATAATGTACTACTTCTGGAAGACACTACTACTGCCTACTCATCAGCCATTTCTTTTTATCCTTGATTAACACAGCTCTCATTTTATTCAGATATCAGATAGCAGTGTTCTACCCCAGGTGACATGTCTTGATTGATGGTAATCTTATTCTCGCCTGCTAGTTAGTAGTTTATTTATCATTTGATCCAGTTTGCTCAAAAAGCCCATAAGACAGATGGTAGATATCTGGAAAAGATTTCACTACCTGAAAAAGACAGAGATAAGCTTTCTTTCTCCTCCCTGCCTTTGAAGAGAGTTGTGTAAGGTGTAATTCTTGGCATTACAGCAACCACTTTACCACCATGTATGAAAGGAAGACCACGAGAATAACAAGCTCACAGTGATGCCCACACAATTAAGCATCATTAATTTGCTAAACCCTCTTAGGAACCACCTCTCTTCAGATCCATATCCCAGGAGAAAAAAAAAACAACAACAACAACAACCCTAACTGGGAAATACAATTTTATTTGATTTACTTGTGCCTAAATTAATTCTTATTGAAACAGTGTTTCACAGGATTTTTATAAGGGCTGCAAAGATAATCCTTTTTAAACTAAAGACTGATAAACTACTCCTCTACTCTAACCCCTCCTAAGGCTTTCTATCTCACTCAGAGTGAAAGCCAAAATACCTAACGGTTATGACTTGTTTTCAACTCTAACTCACCATTAAATCTGACCTACTTTTTGCTGCTTTGCTCCTTGATACCTCTGCTCCAGACCTCCTTGTTCCCACACTGTGCCTTCCACATCCAAGGAAAGCTTCTTCCAAAGGATCTTCATCTTAACCGTTCCCATTACATAGATGGATCTCCCCCTAGACATTTGCTTGATGAATTTCCATTCATCTCTCTTACTCAGACCTCACCTTCTAAAAGATGTCTTCTTAGCTACCCTGTCAATACATTTGAATGCACCTTGTCCTGTTTTACAATTTTATATTTTCTCATGGTGCTTTTTACATTTCAAGTAGTATTCCCAGGGGCCACATCATCCTCCAGGTTGCCTTCAAAGGGCCGAATGTAATTTTAGGACTGTATAAATGTAACTATTCTTTAACCAGGGGCAAGGAGCTCTACATTTGGCCCTTTGAAGGCAACCATGTGGCCGATGTGCCCCCTTCCCCTAACCCCAGTGAAAATGACTTTGACATCCCTAATCTACATATATGCTAAAATGGAGCTATATGAAGGCAGGAGTCTTTCTTTTGTTTAGTGATGAAGCTCAAGGACACAAAGCAGTGCCTATCAAGGAGGTGCTTAATAAATATGTTAAATTAATGATGAATGCATGAATATTTTCAAGATGCTTGGCACACCCTAGCTAGTCAATAAATATTCCCTTGTATATAATTCCTAGCCTTGCCTTCCTTGTGATCTAAGCAAGTAGTATGATATACCCCATTCTTTTCTATGTTCTTACTCTTCTTCCTCCCTTTAATTTCTTTCTATACACAGTATTGTTGTATTTCTTATGGTTGCTTCTCCAGATTTTTCTCTTTGTATGTACAAGGAGAATTATTCTTATTCATTCAGAAAGTATTTACTGTATGTCTACTATGTGCAAGGTATTTTGCTATGTTTTACGATATCAAAGAAAAATAAAACACAGTATATCTCACAGGTGGCAAACACAAGGCCCACGGCTGAATCTGGCCCTCTACCTTGTTTTATCTGGTACAGCACCTTGTTTCTGCCCGGCAACAGCGCTGAACTCTCACTGAACTGCTAAGGAGTAGTTACATTTATACAGTCCTGAAATTACATTCAGCCCTTTGAAGGCAACCTTGAGGCTGATGTGGCCCCCGGTAAAAATGAGTTTGACATCCCTGGTCTATCTCATTAAAATCCTCCAATATTTTATTTATATATTTAGGTGTACCTATATTGGGTGCATTTATTTTTATAAGAGCTATATCCTCTTGTTGGACTACTCCCTTAAGTATCATGTAGTGATCTTCTTTGTCTTTTTTTATGGCCTTCATTTTAAAGTCTATTTTGTCTGACACAAGTATTGCTATCCCAGCTTTTTTTTCATGTCCATTGGCATGGAATATTTTTTTCTATCCCTTCTCTTTCAGCCTGTGTATATATTTTGTTTGTTCTAAGTAGGTTTTTTGTAGACAGCAGATATGTGGGTCATGTTTTCTTACTCATTCAGCTATCCTTTGTCTTTTGATAGGAGCATTTAATCATTTACATTTAAGGTTACTATTGACAGCTATTCATTCATTGCATTTTTTCCTTTGTATCTGTGTTCCTCTCTCTATATATATTTCATTTTGTTAAAGCAGTCCCTTTAGCATCTCTTGAAGTGCTGGCTTGGTGGAGATGTACTCTTTTAGCTCTTTTTGCTTGGAAAGCTCTTTCTTTTGCCTTTTATTTTAAATGAGAATCTTGCTGGACAGAGAGGTCTTGGTTGCAGGTCCTTGCTTTTCATTACCTGGAATATTTTGTGCCAGTCACTTCTGGCTTGTAGTGTTTCTGTTGAGAAATCAGCTAACAGCCTTACCAGAGTGCCCTTGTATGTTACTAGCTGTTTCTCATTTGCTGACTTTAGGATTCTCTCTTTGTCTTTAAACTTTGCTATTTTGATTGTAGTATGTCTTGGAGTGGGCCTCTTTGGGTTCCTCTTGATTGGGACCCTCTGTGCTCCTGGAACTTCCATGACATTTTCCTCACCACATTAAGGGAGTTTTCTCTCATTATTTTTTCAAACAGGTGTTTTATCCCCTGCTCCTTTTCTTCTCCTCCTGATACCCTTATGATGAGAATATTGTTATGTTTCAAAGCTTCTCCATGGCTAATAAAAACATTAAAATAAAAAGGGAATCAACTGTATGGGAGAATGCATCTGCGCATGATACATTGAAGAAAGGTTTGTTCTCCAAAATGTAAAAAGAACTCCCACAACTCAACACCAGGGAGACAATCCAATTAAAAATGGACAAAAGACCTGAATAGATACTTCTCCAGAGAGGACATACAGATGGCTCACAGATATGAAAAATGCTCAACATCACTAGTCATCAGAAAGATGCAAATTAAAACCACAATGAGATATCACCTTATACCAGTCAGAATGGCCATCATTAATAAATCAAGAAATGACAAGTACTGATGAGGATGTAGAGAAGAGGGAACCCTAGTGCATCGTTAGTGAGAATGCAGACTTGTGTAGCCATTATGGAGAACAGCATGAAATTTCCTCAAAAAAATAAAAATGGAACTGCCTTTTGACCTAGTGATTTTGTTGTTGGGAATATACCCCAAGAACCTTGAAATCCCAATTCAAAAGAACTTATGGACCCCTATTTTCATACCAGTGCTATTTACAACAGTCAAGTGTTGGAAACAGCCTAAGTGCCCATCATTTGAAGTATAGATTAAAAAACTGTGGTACATTTAAACAATAGAATACTATGTAACACAAAGAAATAAAAAGGAATCCCTACCTTTTGTGACGGCATGGATGGAACTGAATACTATTATGCTAAGTGAAATAAAACAGTTGGTAAAAGACAGATACTGTATGATCTCACTTATAAGAGAAATCTAACGAAGAAAAGAAACTAATGGGCAAATAGAAGTAGGACATGGAAACAGGGAACAGGCTGACAGCTGTAAGAAAAAAAAGTGGGGGAGATGGTGGAAAGAAGGGCAAAGGACTAGTCAAAGAACATGCATGAGTGACCCATGGACATGGACAACAGTGTGGGGATGGACTGTGGGAGCAGGGGAGGGCTTGACAAAGGAGGACAAGGGTGGGGAATTGGGACAACTGTAGTAGAATAAACAAGAATAAAAATATCTGAGTTGTGAGAGAGAGTTTCTATAAAGCACTATAACAAACTATTGGCTCTTACTGAAATTTCTATGAACTATTCAGAGTCCCAAACAGGTTACTTTTTAAAATTATGTAATGGTAATTATGACATGGAGACAAAGGATATCTCCCAGATGCACCTGCTGTTGGAATGTATAGGGGAATAGATAGATTGGCTGAGGCCAGCCAGCTTATATCTGGGCTCTGAGACAATACCACCTCAGATTCTGGAGTCTGCTTTACAGATGGCTGGCTGATTTTGGCAATAACAGCACAAGCATGGAAAGAGAATACTAGAGTCAGCCAGAGCAAGCCAGAGGAAAAGGCAGAATCCCTGTTGAAGACAAAATGAGTAGTTTATGAATTGCCTCAGACAAGCTTTGGGAACTCTTCAAGCTGAGAGCAACTTGATTTTACTACATCTGAGAAGTCACCCCAGCTATTTACAACACTTGCTGTTAGTGATTCTTCCATGACACAACGTAGTAGAAAATAACTGTAACTAGACATTCACACAGTCCCCCTGTCTGCCATGCATAATTTTTGGCCCTCTGAATTAATTTGTTTTAAAGACCTCTCTTACATAATTCATGTGCTATATTTGTCACAAAATGCTTCTTTTATTTAACTTTAAATTTTGAAATATTTATAGATTCATAGGAAGTTGCAAAAATAACAGAGTGATCTGGTATATGCTTTACCCCACTTCCCCCATGGTTACATGTTAAATAACTGTATTACAATGTTTAAACCTGAACATTGACAGTGGTAAAATATGTATTTAATTCTATGTGATTTTGTCTTATGTAAATTTGTGGGACCACCATCAAAATCAAGATGCAGAACCAGTCCATTACCACGAAGATCTCCTACAGGAGATCTACATTTTTATAGTCATACTTCCACCCCACCCCCAAATTAATCCTTCCTAAGCCCTGGTAACCACTAATCAGTTATCCCTATTTATGCTCTTGTCATTTTGAGAATGTTATATAAATCAATTATATGGTATATGGTTTTTTTTCACTTTGCATATTGCCCTTGAGATCTAAGCTGTTATATGTGTTAATTCATTCCTTTTTACTTCTGAGTAGTACTTTATGATATGAATGTACCACAGTTTGTTAACTATTTATCTATTATAGGACATTTTGATTGTTTTCAGTTTGGACTATTACCAACAAAGTTCCTATAAACATTCATGCAGAGAAAAAAAAAAACACAGTCTAAGCTAACAAGTACTCTGGTTTGTATTCTTTCACATACTGATGTGATTCAAATGATTCATTTATTCTTACATGATGAATAAATAAGGGTGTTTGCACAACATGCTCAGATCCAGGGTGAAAGGTGTGTGATGGTCACTGGTCAAGAAAGCAAGTCGGTTAAGCATGCTGAACCCTGCGCTGCAGAATGGAAGGTCAGGAGACCCGTACCTTGAAGTACTGTACAAACAGAAACTCAGGACCATGCCACTAAGAAGACAGAAGGACAGGTGCCTCTGCAGAACATGAAGGAAGTTGGTCGAGAAGCAAAGTACAGACATTGTGAGTTTGTAGAAACAGAATAATACAGGCAAGGACAAAATACTTTTTAATAATCCCATTCTCCCAGAGGTTATAAAATGTGGCATATGTTTAGTATATTTGAGATTATTGAATTATCAAAAACATTTAAAATGACTCTTTAAAAAGTTATTCTATTTGATTTTTTCCTTTGGTAAAAATATTGTCAGACAATATTTTTTTAATGCAGAAATTTCCAATTCTCAATAGCTGTCATAATGCCAAGTAAAGAAGTTATTCATCCATGAAAGTTTCCTTTGTTAAAGTACAGATTGAATTATTTATACAATATGAATGTTTAATGAATGCATACAAATTCAAATGTCAATGTAGATAAAATAAAATTACATTTCTGTCAAGAAAAAAGGCTTTTCAATGAAGAACAAGACTTTGTCTTAAGATAAAAAAGTTAAAGAATAAGTCCTAAATTGTTTTTTAAAGTAAATGACAGAGAAGTATATGTGGGTTTCCTTGAAGTTTATCTTAAATACAAATGTGAAACCATATCTTTAAACAATGAATGGGGTAGTCATTTCACTTTGTATTTTAGAGAATAAATTAAAACAACAAATTTTTATCCCATATCATAAAAAAATCATGGTTAAAATCATTATTATAAGGATAATAAATAACACTTTCATGCATCCAGACTAATGTGGCATGAGCTTTAATGACTCAGGTTGTTTTTAATGACACACTTGAGCAGAACTGGCATTCATAGAAGAATTTGATCATACAAAAGTTTCTGTGAAATTATATTTCAATTATTTATAAAACATTTTGCAAACAAAATTTTATACCCAGGTTTGTTATTCGAAGGTATTTGTTCCTTTGCAGGCTGCATGAGAAGGCATAACGAAAGTAAATAACCAGATTCTTTCCATTTATTTTCTATTATCACAGTACAAGGAAGAACTAACTTTTTGTGGAACAATTTTCAAAAGATTTATTGGATAACATGGAAGTCACATGGAAGAAGATGATTTAGTTTGTCACCACAGATGTTTTTCATCATTTATTCTTTCTGTAGACAAAGCAAATTGGTGATTTTTGCCATACTGAGAACCTAACTGATGAAACACTTCTCTGCTGGAGACCTGTCCTAGCTGCTCCTCTCTAACTAAAATTCCTACTACTAAGGCATTTTCAGTGAAATGGTCCACAAAGACTTTGACAATATCCTGTAAACTGAGCTTTATTGAGTGCAAAGTGCTGGGGAGTTTGGAAAGTTTCGAGGGAAAAGGAGTCAGACACGCTCCCTTACCATTTTTCTCTGGTACTAATCTGACCTGTGCTGTCTGGAAGACTGATACATTGTCAATAGTATATAAATCCCAGTTGCTATACATGATAGAGTAAGGAACTACTTAGCTGTCCATGTAAGAAACCACTGAGGTGCAAATCAATGCATACAATTTGCAACATTTGCACACATGAATTGCAGTTTGAGAGCAGTATAATTAATGATTATTTCAGATGCAACAGAGAGCAAACTAAATTAAAATAATATTTAAAAAATTAATTTACTGGCTTATATATCAGAAAATTTTAAACACATTTTGGGCCTGGGACTTAAACAATGTTACAAGACATAGTTTACTTTTAGCACTTCAAGATTCTTTGTCCTATACTGATTTAATATCACCCTGAATTTCACAACAATGGAGAGGCTTATCTCTCACCCAATTCCAAGACCTGCTCTAGTTTACAAATTCAGTCTCTTCACTGAGAAGAAGGTGGAATATCCTGGAGAAAAGTATATACTATCAAACTTTATTTTATAATAAATAATAAAAATGCATTATACTACAAAACTATATTCTACTTTTCTGCAGTGACTTACCAGAAAGGACTATAAGAGGAGAGATTGTAAAATGTTACTTGTTACTGGCTCAAAATGCTTTAATTCCTAAAGACCAAAATTTCACTTTAGTTTGTTAGGATTTCTCCTTGTTAAGTAGTCAATAAATAATACCACATTTCTTTTTTTTTTAATTTTTATTTTTTATTTCAATCATTGTTCAAGTACAGTTTTCTCCCCCCTATTCCCATTCCAGCCCCTCCACCCAACCCTCCCCCCTTCCCCCCATTACCCCCCACCCCTAGTTTTTGTCCATGTGTCCTTCAAATTTGTTCCTGTAATCCCTACCCATTCCCCCCTGAAATTCCCTCTTCTCTCCCCTCTGGCCATTGTGAGACTATCCCCTATTTCAGTGTCTTTGGTTATATTTTGCTAGTTTTTTGTTTTGTTTTGTTTTGTTGTTTAGATTCCTGTTAAAGGTGATATCATGTGGTATTTGTCTTTCACTGCCTGGCTTGTTTCACTTAGCATAATGCTTTCCAGCTCCATCCATGCTGTTGCAAAGGGTATGAGCTCCTTCTTTCTTTCTGCTGCATAGAATTCCATTGTGTAAATGTACCATAGTTTTTTGATCCATTCATTTACTGATGGGCATCTAGGTTGCTTCCAGCACCTAGCTATTGTATAATACCACATTTCTTGAAACAGAAGAAATTAGAGCCATATAAATATTTGAGAAATGAAGATATTTAATTCTATTTCAGTTGTGCAGAAGAGTGGTAAATTTTAGGCTGTGAGAATTAATAAAACTATAAATTCTAAATGACATTTATAGAATACTCCATCTAATAGTGGACCAGTACATTCTTTTTCAAGCTCACACGGAACAATCACCATGACAGAAGACATCATGAGTCAAAAGAAAAGTACCAAATTCAAAAGAACAGAAAAGATACAAAGTATGTCCTCAGACAACAATGTAATTAAACTGGACATCAAAACAGAGATAGCTGGGAATTCCAAAATATTTGAGATTAAAAATAAACTACATACACCAAAGAAAAAAGTCTCAAGGTAATTTTAGAAAACTTGGAAAAAAGTAAATGAAAATGCAACTTATCAAAATCTATGGACTGTAATGAAACCAGTGCTTAGAACTTTATAGTACTAAATTTATATATGAAAAAGAATAAATATTTAAACTCAATATTCTAAGTTTCTACCTTAGAACATGAGAGGGAAACAATCAATTTAAGCTTTAAACAAGCAAGAAATAAAAATAGAACAGAATTTAATATAGTAAAAAACAAGGATTCGCTATAACATATCAACAAGATCAAATGGTGATTCTTTAAAAGATAAATAAAATTGTTACATGTCTAGCCAAACTAATTCTGAAAATAAAAAAAGAGAAAAACACAAGCTACCAATATCAGAAATGAAAGAGGAATCATTCTTACTGATCACTTAAACATTAAAAGGATTTAAAAATACTGCATAAAACTCTATGTCTGTAAATTTAATCATTTAGGTAAAATGGATCAATTCCTTGGAAGACACAAACTACAAAAACTCATACAAAAAACTATATAATTTAAATTTAGATATATACATGTGTATATACATCTAAATGAATGCCATTATTAATGAACAATATTCCAAAAAAGAAAGCATGGACCCAGATGGTTTCACTAATGAATTCTACCAAACATTTAAAAAAGAAATTATATCAGTTCCTTAGAGTCTCTTCCAGAAAATAAAAGTAGAAGATACACTTCTTAATTCAATGAAGACACCATTCCTCTAATACCACACCCAGAGTAAACATGAGTATAAAGAAAAATTAGAGCCCCAACTGATGTGGTTCAGTGGATTGTGTGCCAGCCTGTGAACCAAAAAGTTGCTGGTTGGATTCCCAGTCAGGGCACATGCCTGGGTTGCAGGCCAAGTCCCCCATTGGGGGACACATGAGAGGCAACCACACATTGATATTTCTCTCTTTCTCTCCCTCCCCTTTGCTCTAAATATAAGTAAAAAAAAAACTTTTTTAAAAAAGAAAGAAAAATTAAATACCAATAACTCTTATAAACAAAAATGCAAAAATTCTCAACAAAATATTAATAAATTGAATTTAACAATGTTTAAAAAATTATGAACCACAACCAAATGATATTAATTCTAAGTATAAAAGGTTGGTTCAATTTTCAAAAATAAAGTAATCTATCATATTTAAACATCAAGAAACAAGTCATATGGTCATATCATTTGACTTGAAAAAAACATTTAACAAAAAAAAATGATCATTCATAAGACAATCTGTAAACTAAGAAGAAGAAAACTTCCTCAGCTTGATAAAGAACATCTACAAAAAAGTTTTAGCTAACATCATACTTTATAGTAAGACACTGGATACTTTTTTTCTCCTAACATCAGAATTAAGGCAAATATGTCCTCTCTCAACACTTTTATTCAATATTTTCCTAGCTACTGCTCTAAGAGAGGAAAAGAAAACTTACATGGATTAGGAAGGAAGAATTAAAATTTTGTTGGCAGATAACTTAATTGTCTAGATAGAAAATTTCAAAAAAAAATCTCCAATTACTGGTAGTAATAAACAAGTATAGAAAGGTTACAGGTATATACAAGGTTAATATATAAAAATCAGTTACTTTCATATGCACTAGTAATGAACAATTGGAATTTAAAGTTTAGAAAAATAATATAATTTAAATAGCACCAAAAATAAAATATTCAATACTTAGGTATAAAGCTAATAAAATGTATACAGAATCTCCATGAAAAATCTATAAAACTCGGACAAAAGTGATCAAAGATCTAAATAAATCTATTTAGAGATCTATTTAGAGAGCTATTGTGTGTTCCTGGATATTGCTAAGAGATCAGTTCTTCCCAACATGATCTGTAGATTAATTGCAACTCCAATCAAATGCCAGTAAGCTCTTCTGTAGATAACAAAACGATTCTAAGCTTTGCATGGAAAGACTGAAGACCTAGACTAGTCAACGTAATCCTGAACAAACTGGTTACAAAAGAATAGACACACAGATCAAAGGAATAGAATGGAGAACCCGGAAATAGACACACACTAATACAGTCAACAGATTTGAAAAATAAGTAAAGGCAATTCAAAGGAGAAATAATAGCCTTTAAAGTAACAGTCCTGGAACAATTATACATGCAAAACAAAATGAACTTGGATACAGACTTAACATCTTATACATAAATTAACTCAAAAAGTATTGAAAACCTAAGTATAAAATTTAAATCTATAAAACACTTAGGAGAAAATCTGTGACCTTTGGTTCACTAATGAGTTTTTAAATAGAATACCAAAACTGAAAGAAAAAATCGTAAGTTGAATTTTATTAAAATTAATAACTTCTGTTCTGTGAAATACATTGTAGAGAATAAAAAACAAGCCACAAGTTGGGAGAAATATACTTGCAAAGTATATATTTGATAAAGTACTTGTCTCCCAAGTACCCAAAAACTTCTAAAATTCAACAAGAAGAATACAATCAATTTTAAAACGGGTAAAATATCTGAAAAAAATTACCAAAGATACATAGATGTTAAATAAGTATATAAACAGTTGCTTCATATCATTGGCAATTAGATAATTGCAAATATTAAAACCACAATGAAATACCAATACACAACTATTAGTATGGTTAAAATACAAAAACAAAAACCCCAACAATATCAAATGTTAACAAGGATGTGAAACCATAGCAGCCCTTATAAAAAATGATACAGCCAATTTGAAAGATACTTTCCAATTCTTACAAACCATCATCTCAACATGTAATCCAGCAATCTCAATTGTACTCCTAGTCATGGACCAAACTGATTTGGAAATTTAGATTTATACAAAAGCCTTCATGAAAATTTTATAACAGCTTTATTCAAAAATTTCAAGTACTGGAAACAATGAAAATGTACTTCGGTAGGTGAGTGGATAAACAAACTGTGGTACAGCCATACAATGAAATATTATTGAGCAATAAAAAGAAATGATCCATAGTCATTCAACAACTAGACAAAGAACGCATATGAATGAATAAATGAGCCATGGACATGGACAACAGTGTGAGAATTGATTGTGGGGGTGGGGCAGAGGAGGGCAAAGGGGGGGAAACTGGGACAACTGTAATAGAATAATAATAAAAAATAATTTTAAAAACTTGAATTTTAAATGCATATAGATAAATTGAGGGAGCCAGTCTTAAAGGGCTACCTACTTTATGATTCTGATTAAATGATGTTCTGATAAAGGTAGAACTAGAGAAACAATGAAAAGAATTAGAATACTATAATTGGGAGAACATGACATTAGGTATTAACCAAAACATACATAAAATTTTAAAAATTTTTCCAGGAGTTTGGAGAATCCAAGGATGGAGTGCAGAATGTGACAAGATAACCTAACTGCACCACAAACGTGTGAGATAACCTGCAAAGAGGAGCTGAGGGAAGGTGCCACACAGTGGAGTTTGTATGGCTAACAGCTGTGTGTGTATACTGGAACTGAATATTTAAGCAAATGGATGGCAGATGGTTGAAGCCAGGCTTCTCACTATTAAACTAAGAGTTTATAGGTGAACAAGTGGAGGCTATAATGATATACATAATGGGTTAATGATGGATACACCAGTATGAACTTATGTTATTCTTAACATAGATGCAAGCAGTTATACATAGAAATATTTACATATACATACACATACAATCATTAGTATACACATACATATTTCTGTGTTACCACAGCTGGAAGGCCTAGGAGCAACTACAACCAGTCTCAATGAGCCTACTTAGCACTCAAATCTCGGTTTCTAATACCATTCTTTAACAAAAGAAACCAGGGCTCCTTGGGCAGCCAACTGAATCTAGAAACAGGGGCAGTGAGTAAATATGCCAGGTGGTTGTGGAGCAACTATTCGTGCCAGAAAGGGAGTGTTAACCACACACACACACACACACACACACACACACAATGATGGAGGGATGTCAAAGAGACACAGGAGCCAACTGAAAGAGCACCTGATGGCCAGTGCAGGGACAATCTTAGCAAATTAACAAGCACTGTAGTACTTAATTATAATCAAAAGTATAAAACAATATGCATGATTCCATACAGGTAGAAAAAAGACTTAATCAATAGATAAATAAAGGAGAAGAGACAAATCTATAGTGCAGAAGAATTCCAAATAATTTATGTACATATTCTATCCTCTCGGAGGTGGAGTATTGAAACCCTGATCTCTAAGTGTGTTCTTCCCAGAGTGACTTCTTCCCAAAGAGCATAACATGAAAGGGAGCAGGGAGGAACCTTAGCACACAGGAACTTGGCACATACTGTTTCTGCCAAGCGATCAAGGTGACCATCAACAAGGACAAGTCCTGTGGGTATAATGTGATGATAACGGAGCTTACCACAAAAATAATGAATGCTGTGGTCTTTCTCCCAAGGACGCATAAACACATAAACTCCAGCATAATCATGAAAAAAAATCAGATAAACTCAAATTGAAGGACATTCTATATAATATTCAACCACTTCTCATCTAAACTATCAAGGTCATTTTTTTAAAAAAAAGGAAGAAAGAACCAAAGAAAGTATAAGAAACTGCAGCAATCAAAAAGAAGAGCAAGTGCACGTCAGTAGATGAGTGGATAAAAACCTGTGGTACATTTGCATAATTGAATACTATTCAGCCGTAAAAGAAAGGAAATCTTACCTCTTCCAACAGCATGGATCGACCTAGAAAAACATTATGCTAAGTGAAACACTCATAAGCTAGTCAAAGAAAGACAAATACCATACTATTTCACTTATGTAGAATCTAATGAACAAAAAGCCTAGCAAATGAAATAGACTCATAGATACAGAAGACAGACTGACAGCTGTCAGAAGGGAGGAAGTTTGCAGGGCTGAGTGAAAAAGGTGAAAAGATTAAGGAAAAAAACCTCATAGACACAGACAACAGTATGGTGATTACCACAGGGAAGGGGCAGTCGGGCAGTAGAGGAGGGTAAAGTGGGAATAGATGGTGATGGGAGGAGATTTGATGTGAGGGGTGAACACAACACAATATACAGATGATGTGTTGTAGAACTGCACTTGAAACCTACATACTTTTATTAACATCATCCCAATAAATTCAATATTTTTTTCAGTAAAGAAGCTAAGGATACATGACAACTAAATGCAATGTGCTATTTTAGATAGGACACTGGGACAGCAAGAGAATATTAGGTGAAAAGCAAGGAAAGGTGAATAAGACATTAACACAATGTATTAATATTTGTGTATTAATTTTAACATGCATACTATAAAAATAATAAATGCAGTCACTCTAAAATGGAGTTGTAGCTGCCAATCCAGAGCAACTGCCTCGCAGGTCTCACTCTTCAAACCTTAGGAAGGTTAAAACTGAGCAAAATAATCTCTGGGCTGTGCCTGAAGCAACATTGTATCCCATACAACTCTGCGAGACAGCAAGAAAGCAGATACGACTAATGGACTGAAAATTAAATACAGCCTTTAGAATTAACCTCACTATGTTCGCTTATCTGCATTTACAGAAAAGCCTTCCTTCTATTGATGTAATTATTCCCCTTGATTGATATAATTTTCTCCTTCATTAATATAATTGTTCCCCTTCCCTTTTTCAAAAAAAACCCCTTGCCTTTGTTCCTAAAGGGAACATTGGGTTTCTTTTTGAATTAGTGCTTCCAGAATAGCTATTTTCTTGGATCACAAATAAATGCTTGTTTCCCCTCACTTTGGCCTTTTATTTTTATGTTAAAAGTACCATATAAAAGCAAGATGTTAATAATCAGGAAAGCGGTGTGAAATATAATGTAACCCTTTACTATATTCATGCTTTTTTCTGTAAATGTATTTTCTAAAACTGAAGTTTATTAAGAAATAAAATAAAAAAGTAAGCAGTATAAGGGGGGACTAAAAACAGAAAAAAAAAAGGAATTAATTCCCGGAGGACAAGCCCCTTGTAGCACAGGCTTCCCCCACTAGGTAAATGTTCTTGGAACCCATCTGTACCTGTGTGCCAGTTGTTGTTGTGAAAGGCTGTGTTTGGCTTCAGTGAATTTTTTTTTGAAGACTCAATGTGTCTGTCCATTTCATGATGGGTGATTTACCGGCAAGCGCACCTGCCCACATCATGCTGAGTGTTAGCAGTTTTTGACTAAAAACACAATGGGCCCCAGGCCCTACCCTCCCTATTCACCTGATATCTCCCTAAGTGACTTTTTTTTCCCCAGATGAAAAAAATCCTCATAAGGAAACATTTTGCTGACCTTGAAGAGGTGAAACCAAAAAACCACAGAAGCACTAAAAGGCATCCAAGTTGACAAGTTCAAAAACTGTTTTGAGAAGTGGAAAAAAAGTCTTGATACGTAAATTGCATTAAATGAATAGTGCTTTGAAGGTGACTGATCTTTAAATATTTATGAATAAATACACAATTTTTTAGAAATAAATTCTGGGGGTTTTTTTGGTCCCCCCTCCTACACTAAAATTATCTTTCATGAGAATTTTCACCTTACGAAATATAAAAAATAATTGTCAGCAACTTTTATGAATTCTCCATAGAAGAAGGAATTCTCGCTATGCTCCTAACAAAGGAATCCTTTAACAAAATAAACTTTAATGACATATATAAAAGAAACCTACAACCCTTTCTACAGAGAGTGCTTTTACTGGGGTATTAATGAAAAGGAAATAAACCACATTTGAGCCTCATCTTCTCAATGTTCTTATATCAAACTTTTCATATCTTTTCTCCTCTCATATTATTTATTATTTTCATCAATGAGTACCATTTAAAATTATATAACATTAATTTAGGAGCTGTTATTAACTTTAACCAGGAGTTTAAAAAAGATTTGTCTCAGATTCCTCAGGAATGATTGGTTTCTGGTTTCAGATTTGCTTACCGTCTATTTAAGGGGGGAAACACTGGAAAATACTGTTGGTTTGCAAATTCAGGAGTTTTCCAGATGATTCCTGAAATTGGACCCCATACAGACAGGGTAAGAATAAACCAAAGAAAGAGGCAGACCACACCAAATTGGTAGATGGCAGTTTTAATAAGCAAGGAAACCTACTTACAAGGCTTGTCTCGGGTGGTCAGAGAATCTTAACAGCTTACAGAGAGGCCTTAGCCAGGTTCAGTCATGCATAGTTTGGGTGGTGTCGGTAACACATCATCTGAAGGCTGCATCGGTTGATACGGCACTAGTTATGCCACTGGTGGGCAGACCGTACTTTCCAAGGACAGGGGCAGGGGCGATCTGATCGCCCAGGTCACTGGTCCACTGTACCATGCCCTCAGTGACCTCCTCCAACAAATATTGTCACAATGGAACATTGTGACAAACCTGCCAAACTTACAGAGAAATATACAAAGAAAAGGGAACTTATTGAAGAGAAAGCTCCTGGTCCTATTGTAAAGAGAAATGTGAACAAACAGCATATTGGCCTCTAAGGCTCACTGACATCTGATAAAGCAGTGACAGCCAAAAAAAAAGGAACAATGATGAGTCCAGAAGAATCATGTTTTTAACTGAAAAAAACACACAAAAAAACAAATGAAATTATGTAATTTCCAAAAGGAAATGTGTAATGTATACAAAATACATGATTTTTGTGCATGAGAAAAAGTCTATGCCATATTCTGAAAAAAAATACTTTGAAATCAGTCTAATCACATTCTACCTAATTAATATTCAGAGTTAAATTCTCCCAAGATGGCAGAAGAGTAAGTGGAAGCTACAGAAACCTCCCCCAGGACCAAACTGGAATTACAACTAAATTGAAAAGAAACTATCCTGAATAACCTACAGAACACTAGCAGGAGAGAAGCCATATAACCATGGACAGACGAAAGAAGCCACGTCGCCACAGTCAGACTAGGAGGGAGTGTGGAGGATGCTCGAGGGTGCTGGCCGGGTTCCCACTGAAGTTTTGGCAACTGAAGTTTTAGAGGGATATTTCAGTGATTGGGGATTCACCCTGCGAAGTATGAGGTCTAAACCCCAAGCTGGCCTCCCCAGCCTAGAACACCAGAACTGAGAAAAGAACCCATATAACATCTGCTGTGAAAAGCAATAGAGTCTCTATCTGCCAGGAAGAGATGGCTACAGATGCAGAGAGATACTTAAAGCCCAAAGCACAAAATTTTGTTGATGACCACTTACCTGGGTTCTGGCAGATGGAGGGCAGAGTATACTAGAGATGCATGAGGAGACACTGGGGTTGGTGGCTCTGGGCAGTGAGTTGGAAGATCAGCTGCCATGATCCCTGTGATCAGTCACTCCCCATATTGCAGAGGCATGATTCTCAGGCAGAACACTCCCCACCATGTGGCAGTGGCCTGGAGGGAAACAATAGCCCCACCCACAGAAATACCTTTTACCCCACCCTGTGAAGCTTAAGCCAGACTGCTGCGTAAAGCTGGAGGCTATTTCAGTGGTTAAATCTAACAGCAAAAACAGGTATCTGGAATCTCTGAGACTTTAGACGAATTTCCTGTGGGCCTAGTGCTGGTAAAAGCCAGCCTTGGTATGCATTCTGTTTTTTCTGCATACACCCAAGCCCAGCAGAGGCAGCCAACAACTATGGATTGCTGATAGGTCCAAACAGGTTGCCCAGGGCCAGTCACAGGTAGCATCTGACATAGGTCAGCACTGGAGTCTTTGCAGACCTACCTAACACATAGAAACAAGCACACACACAAAAAAGCAGCCAAAATGGGAAAAGAAACAAGCACCAAATGAAAGAACAAGAGAATCCTCCAGAAGAACTAAATGAAATGGAGGCAAGCAATATATCAGGTAGAGAGTTTAGAGTAATGATTATAAGGATACTCGACAGCATGTAAAAATACAGAGAAACCATAAAAAAGAGCAATCAAAAATAAATAAGGCACTATCTCAAATAAAGAGTTAAATTAAAACTAGCTAGCTTAGATAGAAATTTATTTTCACACATTAAAATACTTGTTTAATTAAGGTTCAAAAATTCATTTAGTTTGTTCTTTTAGATATCTCAATATTAATGACTCATCAATTAATTTCTCCTTGAATGTTTGTGAAAGACCTATAAGTGAGTTGATACAAGTTAAATCACTAGAATAAAATTCATAGTTTTTTTTTCTATTAGACAACTAGCTTTTGTTATAAGAATAAATTGAAAGAATCCAGAGAGGTTGCATTAAATCCAAGTGACTTTTATAAAGAAAAAGAAAAGGCTTCACAACACCAATGTTACATAAAATTTCAGAGTTTCAAGTAAAAGAAACCTTGAGATAGGTTTGATGAATCTTTTTGTTCAAATTAACGCCTAATCATGTCTCCTAAAGGAAGACTTATCAGCAAGATGTTCAAAAGAAAATATTGACTTGCTCATATAAAGCTTTAAATCTCCTACCAAGAAATCTGAAAAGACTAAAGAAGGATTTCGTCTTTTCTTGTGAGGTGAAGGAATAAAACAACCTTAGAAAACTGAATACTGTCATTATGGATTAGTGAAAAGACTTGTTCTCTTCTTCAAATAAAGCATCTTTACAACTAGAATGTGTTATTTTTATCTGAAGGCCACAAGAATATTACCAAAAATTATGTCATATGTAATTTTGCATTTATTAAAAAACTAAACGTTGTTACATATACATTTTTTGAGCATCACCATGAGTTATTTCCAAAAGAAAATATTGCTTAGTGAGGGAAGCTTTTAATTTTTTTCTTTTTCCTATTTTGTCTGGCTTTACTATTGTTTCACTTTCCTTTCTAAACATTACATTTATTAGAAACCTAGTGTTAATTCTTGATGATTTGGCCTGCTTGTAAAAAAAAAAGTTAGGACAATTTATTTAACTTTATTTGAGGATGAAGAAATCTCTGTTGATCTAAATTACATTATTAACAGAACAATGCAATGACATGATTTCAGGGCCACTAGCCTGGAGTTACCTTTCATGGCCTGAAGTCCCCACTATTTTCTCTTTGATTAAGGAACCAGTTTCTAGAAGGCTACTACTAAGATATGAATATGCTACTTCACTATCAGTTTTTCTATAACTAGTTGTTGAGTGTTCCTTTGGAGTATTTCATTGTTATCACTAAAGTGTGTTCTCCACTGAGAAGTAAGATACTCAAATTATGGGCCTCTGTTTTAGAAATTCAGGCTTGGACATAGCAAGACCATGAGAAATCCCAGCAGTTCAGAGGGTACAGAAAAGAACCAAAGAGACTCCTTGCTCTTTGGTTCTTCTAGACCAAACATGAGTATTGGGAAGGGGGACGGATTCCCACTACACCAACAGACAGCCAGAGTGTTTAAGAATTCACCTTAATTCTGAAACCATCTACCTGGAGACAGCATCAGTTTCTGTGGGTTAAGGGTTGAGTCCTACACCAAACAGTCCATATTAAAGCTGAATTTGTTAGCCTGTCAATCAAGAAAGAGCTCATCACACCAGAACAACTTTGGAGAATCAATGTGTAGGGCATGCTCTAAGCACAGATTCAGTTCCCAACAAAGTCTGAAAAAGGTTTGTAATTTTTTTCTGTCTTCTATTAATATAAAAAAACAAACACCCACAATCTAAACTAGCAAGGAGAATCTTTAAAATATAAGTAAGGATTTTAATTTAGCTCCTTGTTTCATTGAGTTCCTTGGTTAATTTTGACATAAGCAAGATATGGTAGAATTGATGATATTAAATAAAAGTGTGCTAGGTTCTCCAATTTAATCTAATTTAAAATTTTTAGAAGCTCTATCTTGTCTGAGATGTTATGTAGTTTTACCAAGAAAGAGAGTAATTCTCATATTTTGGCATTTTCATCATTATCTCCCTGAAAATCTTCTCCCTTTGTCCCTGGAAGTTGAGAGAATGCAGGTTTGTGTGGTGACAAAAACTCATCCTCTTTCCTCCACAGCATGAAAATAAATAATTCTCTCATGCTTTCTGTGAGAACTTAGAAGTGTTTCTCTTTCCTTGGCACAAGACACTTGAGGTAAAAATAAGGGGGGCATCATTAAAAATTATTTATTTTTTGTCAAAAATGGTTTAAAGTGTTGTCTTTGTTTTCTTTATTCAGCTGCTAGCACCAATTTGAACATTTAACTACTAATTTCACAGCTACCTTCTGAGAGGTTCACCGGTCTCAGATGACTTTTCCTCAGTAAGGACTGTAGAATTTCAACTGTTCATGAATTTAGGAAGGTGTTTTGGTAATTTTTGGTACCACTTTCTTACTATTACCTTATCATAATATGGTGAATTTCTAGATATCGCAGAAATATTTTCCCTGCTCACTTAAATTACTTAACTCTAACATTTTGGCTCAAGCAAGGGGTGCTCATCTTTAAAATATTACACACTGTTTACGAGAGCTATGAAAAAATAGAAATCAGTCTTTATTTTCATTTACTCTAAAACTTGAGTATTTGAGCATACATATTTGGCAATTGTTTTTGCCAACCAGTATTCCAAGCCTCAAGTTGTATACAGCTGATATCTAGCCCTTATTGTACATTATCATGTTTTTTTCTTACAATGGGCTTTTCTCAAGGTTCCCAAACAAGCACACTGTAAGAATCCTGCAGAAATCTCACCATTTAACATTTCCTTAACAAATGTCTCTTGGTTTTTCTATACCTATGTTCTAAAAATGTACATATTGGATATGGTATAATAAACTCAGTGCTGCCACTGCAGGAGATGAGAACAAGGCTTGGTATGAAGAAGCTTATTATACTCACAGGTCCCACTGCATGCCACATAGAGTCACAGGTGGTCAGGAGGTAGGATGGTCAGGAGGTAGAAGACAGGAACTAAGGTAGAGAGTGTAGGCCACAGTCTTACTGGGGCTTCCATGGGAAAGGCAAGACTGAGTGGAGTAAACAGTTCAGGATTATCTATTTTGAACAACTCCAGCAGGCTGTGGGCTACAGAAGTGGTCTTCAGTTGCCTTGTGTCTGGGTCCAGGATGATGTAGGGAAGGGAAAATATTGGCCTGGTGTGAGAAGGTACCTGGTGGTACAAACTCAGGATTGATTGGTTTAGATATGAAAAGCAGGCTCACTAGCAAGTTGCTATTATCTTTGGAAATTAGCTAGCTCTGGGAGGGGAAACTTCTCCTCACCCAGGAAAGGTATTTTAAAACGTCAAGACATTATAATATAAAGGAAAATAATACACACACCAATACAAACCAAATTTCAAAAAGATATGTATCTTTGAAAACATCTCCAGCCAATGATCATATTGAGAAAAACTATAAATTTTCATCCACAAAATACATACAATATTTTTCATTTAAAAAATGCAGAAAAATCTTGAGTTATACTCCAAAAAGAAGTGTTGAACTGTCAGAATCAGGTGAAGATGTTTATTTAAAGTGCCATACATGGGATAAGCATCAGGTATATCATATACAAAACACCTTTTATTATAAACTATTGCTTGGTGGTGAGAACATCATGTTTTAAGTTCCTTAAATTCTAATATGATAGTATGTTAGTGTGTTACTTACAGGCATTTCTCTATATTTTAGTTACATTTTAGAAAATGTGTTGAAGTATGGGTTTTCATGAAATGCCTTATTTTTTCCACTTAAGAATAAAGAAAAATAGGGTCTTGGTTAGTGTTTCCATGCAGAACATCTAATTTTCAGGAAGAGATTACTGGCATTCAATGGAGATAACTATATTTGCTGAAAATTATTTTAGGGCCCCAAAGTACCAACACCATCCATTAAATTATAATGCAGGACAGTTACCCTCACTCTCTCTATGACTACCAGTTCTAAGCTTGTAAATGATACTATTGCCATTTTACTTAAACCTAAGTTCAAGCAAATGACTTTTCTAATTTCTTCTCCTAGGTATCTATATTTGTCATCTGAGGTTTCTGTCTTTGTTTATTTACTCAACCTAATTCCAGAAGAACTTCCTGATTGCCCTCTGAAAAACTACCTTACACCAGTTCTGGGATTGGGAGTATAGTGTGATTTCATCTCTTATTTCCCTGATGTGCATTTGATGCATATATATGCAATCAAACTACTTCATTACCTTAACAAGCACCGACTGGTTCAGAAATGGACAGGTGACCCAAGCAAAAGCAGTTTTAAAAAGCTTAGATATTGTTTTGCTTGAGTTGTTGGAAAAGAACTGATTGTTCTTTCCTTTTTTGTTTTTAAGGTAGGAAGCTATAAGCCAAATCATTTTGGAAGTCATCTTGCCACCATATAGAAGAGCTTTTATAAAAACACATAAAAGCAAGAGTAGATTGAATCCTAATCACATCATCTGAGTCCATGGTTGCAGGTATGTCTGAAATCCAGACATCCATCTAGATACAGATGTGAAATTTTTGTTGTTCTTGTTTAACACACTTGCAATAAGAGTTCTGGCTGTTTCAGAACATCTTTTAGGTTAAATTAAAATGTATTTTGATTCAGTTGTATCCACTAGATACTCAAGAGAAAAAAGTATTTTCAAATATTAGATACTAAAATATAATCATGGAGGATGCCATTTTATTGGATTTAATTAACACACAAAAAAAGAGAGAGAGAAAACAATGATACCATCTGTTTTCCTCCATTTGAACTCCTATCTGTGATTCTAATGGGGAAAATACTCCAAGGGCATATACCATAGTGACCAATAGTGAGGCTCTGAAGCAAGACATCTAGAATTTAAATGGCCACTCTACCCTTCATCAGCTATGTAGCCTTAGGAAAGTTACTCTGTGCATCAGTGTTCTCATTAATAGAATTGAGACAATATTACATGGGATTACTTTAAGAAATAAATAAGATAATATATGTAACGTACTAAAAGCAGCAGCAGGCATATTGTTCATAGCTAATAAATGCCAGGCTCTGACTAATGTGGCCCAGTTGGTTGGGCATTATCCCACAAACTACAAGATCATGGGTTCAATTCACAGCCAGGGCATATGGCTAGATTTTGGGTTCAGTCCCTGGCCAGGGTGCCTATTAGAGGCAATGCATTGATGTTCCTTTCTCATATCGGTGTTTCTCTCTCTTTCTCCCTCCTTTCTCCTCCCTCTAAAAAAAAGAAATGCTTTTTGAAAAATGCTGGTATCTGAGTATTATTTTTCACAAAAGGTATATGTAATTTTCATTTATTCAATTATCATGTATAATTATAATAAAAGAATGCCCCCTTCTAAATATCTTAAAATTGTAATAATCTCTCTTGTGTATTTATCTCCCTCCCAAAATCTTTGTCAATCATAGCAAGCAAGGTACTGATGGGTCCATTCATCTCATGGCTTTGATATTTATTAGATTTACTATGTTCAAAGCTTTACTTGCACACTAGAAACATAATAACAGGTCATAATTAAAAAAGGATGCTCCTCTCATGGAATGCACTTTCTACAGGTGACATTGAATCCAAAATCAAGTCCTTATTTACAATTTTGAAAAATATTATGCAGAAGAAACACAAAATCATTTATGAACATATTCTGAGGTACCTGCTCTAGGTCTGGAAATTCAAAGCTTTTCTTTAAAATTGGTTTTCAGTTGAGTACTTCACAACAGTAGGGAAAGGAACAGATGAATATGGGGAGTAACTTGTGAGAAAGACTGTCTTTGGCAAGGAGAATGTTAGCATGTTGAAGGAATGAGAAGGCTATTCTAACCCAAAACACAAAGAACAAATGAAAGAATGGCAAAAGAGGAAATTCATAAGGCAGTAAAAAGTAAAGTCACACAGGAACTTTAAAGCACATAAAAAGGTTTTGATTTTGTTATTTTTAATATAATAAAAGAAACTGATATCCTTTGAAGGGTCATTTTCTAAAAATTATAAAAATTCACCCTGGTAGATTGTACCTAAAAAGGGTAGAAGATAGTAAAACAGAGTAAAGGAAAGGTTCAAATCTATTTCTATATAGTTGTAATAAGATACAAGTAAAGATGAGGCATATTTTGAAGGAGAAATAGAGAAAAGTTAATGGGTTAATGACACATTTATGTGTTAGAATAAACTGCCTTTGACAACTGATATGCTTGGGAACTGGCAGAAGAATAAAAGGAGCATATTCAAGGATGCTTACAGGTGCCTGGATTTTTACAAGGTTAATGGTATAAATTAACTTTGTAGTTTGTAGTAAATTGCCATTCACTAAGATAGGAATACTATTGAACAGAAGAGCTGTCCATTCTGGAAGGGAAGGTAGAAGAAGATACTGAGAAGGGAAGGCTTACTGTGCAAAGACCAAAATACACACACTCACACACACACACACACACACACACACACACACCATCCTTTTTCAGGACATCAGGGGATTTGTAAATACACTACTAAAACTTTCCTTTCAAGAATTAAGAAAGAAGCCCTGGCTGGCGTACCTCAGTAGATTGAGTGTGGGCTGCGAACCAAAGTGTCGCAGGTTTGATTCCCGGTCAGGGTACATGCCTGGGTTGCAGGCCATGACCCCCAGCAACCGCACATTGATGTTTCTCTCTCTCTCTTTCTCCCACCCTTCCCTCTCTAAAGATAAATAAATAAAATCTTTATAAAATAGAATTAAGAAAGAAGAGCAAAAGACAAAAAAGCTGGAAAAAAATAATGATATCATAACAGAAATCAATGAACCAGAATGCAGACATACAATAGAAAAACACAATGGGTTCAAAAATAAGTTCTTTGAAATAAGTAAGGAAACTGATAATCCCTAGCAAATCACAGTAAAAAATAAATGACCAATCTCAGGAATAAAACTATATCACTATGTATCTTTAATTATAAAAAGGAAAATATCTTGAACAAAAGCATAACAATAAATTTGATACTTAATGAAAAGGACAAATGCAAAGTATTTTATCTGACACAATAATAAAGAGCTGTGAAATATAACCAGAGACATTGAAATCTGACAGTAACCAGAGGGGAGGTGAGAGGGAATAATGGGGGGAAGAGGGGGAAGGGTTTTCAGGAACAACTATAAAGGACACATGGACAAAACTAAGGAAGGGTGGAATCAGAGGAGGAAGGTGGAAATGGCTGGGGTAGGAAGGAGAGATGGGGGGAAAGGCAGACAACTGTATGTGAATGACAACAAAATAAAACAAACAAACAAACAAAAGAGTTGTGAATAGTTCTAGGTCTTTTAAATAAAGTGAATACATGTAGAGAACCTTCCCCAAAGAGAAAACTCTAGGAGCAGGTGGCTTCACTAATGAATTCTTTCAAACCTTTCAGGAAGAAATAAAACTTTTTTTATACAGACTGCTCCAGAAAATAGAGGAAATCTTCCAATATATTTTATAAAAATATCATAATACTAATTCCAAATCTTACTAGCATATTGCATGAAAGAAAATTACACACTACTATCTCTTAGAAACATAGCCACAAAAATCTTAAGCAAATTATGTTTTTTAAAATCCATTTAAAAAATAAGAGAGTAAGTCCAAGTAGACTTGTTTCATGAATGCTATGCTAGTCTTAAATATGAAAATTAATCACTGTGGAATTTCAAAATTAACAGGTAGAAAGCAGGCTGAGAATTAACGTCTAGAGAAGTAGAACAATAAACAAGAAATCATGATGTTAGAACTCAAGGACAGAAAGTGGTTGAAGAGGGAGAGCATGATCCTTATTATTTACTCCTTTCCCACTGCCATGAGTCAAGTTCAGGCTTATGTAAGTCATCTATTGCTGGGTAACAAACATCACAAAAATGTCTGTGATATATATCAGTATTTATTTTGGCTATTAATCAATGAGTAAGTTGGGGTTCAGCTGATTTAGTCAGGGCTTACCAGGACAGCTATAAACCAAAGGTCATACTGGGTCTACTTCACATATTTCTCACATCCGTAACAGAGGTACAAGGGAAAATAAAAAAATATGCAATGTCTTTTAAAGTCCTCACCTTACAACTGGCACATTATCACTTCACCACACTTTCTTTTCACCAAAGAAAGTCACATGACCAGGCCCAAACTCAAGAGGTAGGGTGCACTTCTACTGGAAGGAAATGCAAGGTCAAGCACTGAACTGTACCCTGAAAAATGGTCAAAATTGTCTATTTCATGTTATGTATATTATGCCATTACACAAAAATAGTCAACTTTGATAACAAAGGGAAATCTTTTCCTTTGCAAATATTTAAACTTACGACAGCACATTTCTTAGATGTCAACTTTAGTGTGTGAACAGGTGCATCATTTTTCAAAAATTCCTTTGGGTAAGGGAAAACCTAAATACTGAAAGGAAGGAGTCAGTGGATTGGATCATGGAAAACCTTGAGCCCCAAGACCTGAGAGGTCCTGACAGAATGCAAACGCGATCACCTGGAGGACCCAGGGGGGAAACTGGAAAGCAAGCAATGTGTTTGTTCTAAAGTCTCCCATTTCATCATGCGCCCCTTGTGCCATCACACTCCTCTTAACATTACCATGGGTAATGTTAAGAGGGTTAACATTAACCCTCTTGGTGTTGCCATGAGACTAAAGGGTCATCACAGTGCCTCTCTGCATCATCAGCACACATCTCTGCCTCACCATGTGTCTCTAGCCGCCCACAACACAGGTCATCACAGCTCCGCTAACTTCAACATGGCAACTCCGAACAGGAGTGCTACATCTTACAGTGCTTCTGAGGACCTGAGAAAAAGGTGCGGGCTTGCAGTCCTGGGGAAAGCACACAGCATTTGGCATCAAAGTCTCAGTGACTGCACAGGCCGAGATGAACAGCAGCATTAAAGCCGTTGCAATGAATCTTAAGCAGGGGCCAGCAGGTAGAAAAGGCCAAAGGAGTCTGAGGCCACCACACCCGTGCTCCATATGCAGTGTGACCATCAGGGCTCAGAGGCCGGCTTTATGGACTCTTGTAGGCCCTAGGCACTTCCATTTTGTAGGCCCCCTCCTTGTATAAAAAATTGTATTTTACAACTTCATTGGTATAAAATATAATATTAATATTATATTAATATTATAGTATTATCTATTCAAACATTTTCTTCAACCTAAAATAAATAATAATACCAAAAGGCATGGGTATGGGAGGGGGTGAGAAACTGGGTCAATAATTCAATCTACTCAAGACCCCGCTGCCTGGGCTCACAGGTTTTCTAATGCAAGCCCACAAACAAAGCCTTTGCAGTGCATTGTCCTTGTCTAAAACTACCCAAAATGCCTCCCATATTTACAGATACATTTTGAGGAATTCTTTTTGCAGCAGTTACCATTCATTGTGCTCCAGTGGTTTACCACTGCTGACATGGTTGATTTGGATCAGTGATAGAGTCCATCCCAAGGAGAGCACACAGAGGAAGTGCAGAGATCTGAGAGGCTGAGGGGCAGGAGAGTTCTAGCTGAAGCACTCTATACTGAATAATGACTAATAAATCCAGCCAAATTCATTATCAGTTGACAGTTTGAATTTGAGATTAGAAGAGAGCTTGGGTCGTGATAAATGTAGACTATATGAACTGTTATTAGGTCTTCAGACCTACTTTCAGCAAAATGTGACTAATGTTGCAAACTGAGCAGCAATGAATGATATTTCCCTTCCCATGTGACCTGGCTGCATTGTTACTGAGTATTTTTTCTGTCCTTAAACATACCTCTCAACATACCTCCTTGTCCCCACTATCATTCTTCTCCAATCTAGCTGCTAATTTTTCAACAGATTATTTTAAATTAAATCTTTCATCACCTATAGATCAAAGGTATGCTTTCAGTAAATAATTTCTTAATTTTTAAGCATAAGAAACCTCAGATAATAATGAACCTTAATGAAATGTATGCAGAATAGTGTGATATTATAGTTTTATTTATCTATAATTTCTAAGCTTGAAAATCAAAATAAAATCCTGTCAAGCTGAAGAATTATTATAGACCTTAGTATTAAATGGATACTTAAACAGTGACCATCTTAAAGCTAATCAGAATTTCCTATTTGTGTGTGTGTGTGTATATATATATATATATATACACATACATATATATCCATAAAAATAAATACACGCAAATCCAGTGATTATACCCACAGATAAGTGCAATTTAGAAAAGATTAATTTTTCCCACATTAGTCAACTGCATTTTTAAAAATTTATGCATTATGTTTTATGATAATATTAACTAAAGCCTCTCTTTACTGATCCACATGTTCAGTGTTCTGCCTGATTCACAAGAAGTAATTGAGAAAAATATCATCCCAGAGCCTATCCTTACAGTGAACTTGCCTCAGAAGCAGAGGAAAAGAAGACAACAAAGGACAACATTATGAATGAATCTTGGGAAATATAAGTATATTAAAGAATATTATTTATCATTATTGGTTTTTGGAGGTGTTTTCTTTGATGAAATTAAAAGCTAACTTCCTCATTGAGCAGGATCACATACTCAAGTAATACATCATTTTTAAAGGTCATGAATTAGTTCCATTTCAACCTGAATCCACAATGTATTCATTTTAACATGTATTTTAAAAATATACTTTAAGAAGTTGAATTTAAAGTGCATTTTAGAAGATTAATTTGTATGAAAATAATCAAAAGTACAATATTATGGTACTGACATTAAAGCATTAAAGAACAGTAAAATCATTCTGTGATTATAAAGTTACCATAACTACACAAAAAGTCAACTCTTTACCAGTATAATTAAATGATGTTCCTTTCAAAAATTCTATGATATACTAAGCTGGCATGAAAACTATTATGTAGCAGTGAATATGTGCAAAAACTTTAGTTAATGAGGTACTACCCTTATAAGGCTGACATTCTCTTAAAGCTTCATAGGTCTTTATGAATAATTCCTTGGTTTTGTATTCATATATTTTCCATTATTCATATAACCTCTTTATTTAATTATTTATTTATTTTACCTATTACTTTGACAGTGACACTAAAATAGGCCTATTTAGAGAAATGTCCTTACGAAAAATTGAAATAGGTCAATGGGTTCTCACTTTTAATGGTGTCATTTATTCTTCCATCACATATTCCAATCTTTGCCATAAAAAAGGGACAAGCTGTGCCTGCCACATTGCAAGTCAAAGCAGTTATCAGCTGCACTATCTTTATTCTACTTGTAAGTGGTTCTAAATGGAACACTCTGCTAATTCAAATATCCCTCATATCATTTCCTAATTTCTGTCCAAGGGTAATTCAAACTTTCTTTGTTTAGTTCAAACTTCTTATTGGGCATTTCAGATTCTTTATAATCAAGCAACAGACTTTCTTTCCAGGCACAATTCATATCACATCCAACTATGACTTTTTATTCCAGCCCCATCAAATTTCTTGCTACTATACAAAATTTGAAAATGCCACATTTCCACCTTTTTCCTCCTTACTGAAACTGCCTATCTCTTCGGTGGTTGTCAAAAACTACCTCTGAGCTCTCATGTTTGATATTCCAATACCCAGACCCATGGGGAGATGTCCCAAAATACTAACTGGCACAATTGTCCGCTTAGGGTTCCCATTGAGAGAGCTATTAACAATGGGCCTATCATGGATATAGCTGTGCAGTTTGTGCACTGCAGAGAGGTACTAAGGGGAGGGGAAACAACACAAATTCAATCAGTATTCCACTTGCTAAGCCTGTGTTCTAGCCCTATGCTCCAGGGAGGCAAAAAGGTGGAGGAGGGTGGGAAGGTGCCTTTTTATACCCAAAGATGCCTCCAATTTTCTGAACCATCCAGTGATAAGATTACCTTTGCTTAGAGGGAGAGCTTGTTTTAATGTAAGCATCTTAAGAGTGAGGTTCTTTCTTCTAATTCACACAAAGTTGCTATATAGTCTAGTTTGTAAACCTTGCTGGCTCTAATATCTCTTAGCTGTATATATAAAGTTGTCCTTCAATAACTTATAACTTGAGAACACACTGGGTACTTATTGATGTCTTAGTAACCACCTAGAGTCTGACGCATATGAGAAATTTAATAGGTGCTATATATTCAACTAATATTCCTTTGAAGGACAAAACTGGGGAGAAAATTGTGTCGACTTTAACACCTAAAGATGAAATCCTGCCACCAGTTTTCTAAGCATTTTTATTCAGTTGGGAGTTAAAATTACTCACCATCTTTTCCAAAACATCAAATTAAATTAGTAGTAAGTTTTAGGATGCCTTTCAATTCAGAAAATATCTATTTCAAAATAAAACTGATTTGTTTTAATCCCATCTACATAATTCATTGGGATAGAATTTCCTTATTAGTTTCTTCACAGGGAAGACAAATGCCTCATTAATTTTAAACGTATCAATCTGAGAATGCAGTGCACATCAAATAGAATAATGACTAACATTATAAGGAACACAATAAACTGCACACCCAAATCAAATTGCCCATTATTCACTCAGAACAAATACACACCTTTATTTGTACTTTATAAGCTTCGTGAGGAGAAACTGAATTAGATATTTAAGCCATAGTGGGAGCTGGAGGATATTATGCGATGGAGAGACTGTCATTCTATCGTTAGCAGTAATATCCTGCATAATGTGTACTATATATATAAGGATCTCCCAAATGAAAATAGTTCTTTACATTTAGAAATCATTTAACTAAGACCTGTCCTTTTAGCTAATTCTTAGTTTGAGTCAACACCATCAACCACAATAGAAATTAAAAAAAAGTTATTTAGTTCAATTGCATATGCTGCTCTTTTACCCAGTTACTCAAAATATACTCATTCATGTATTAAATCAACAAAATTACTATTTTGTTTCTTAAAAAATTTAAACTTTTCATATGTCTGTTGGCCATCTGTATGTTCTCTTTGCAGAAGTGTCATTCAGGTCTGTTCTCCATTTTTTAAATTGGGTTGTTTGTTTTCTTGATTTGAGTTTTGTAAGTTCTTTACAAATTGTGTATATTAACCCCCTGTCAGATATATTTGCAAATGTGTTCTCCCATTCAGTGGGTTGTCTTTTATTTTTTTGATGGTTTCTTTTGCTGTGTAAAAGCTTTTTAGTTTGATATAATCCTTTTTTTCCCTTTCTTTTCTTTTGCCCATTGAGATATATCAAAACAAAAACAGAAAACATTGCTATGGGAAATATCCAAGATTTTACTGCCTATGTTTTCTTCTAGAATTTTTATGGTTTTGAGACTTGCATTTAAGTCTTTCTTCCATTTTGAGTTTATTCTTGTATATAATGTAAGGAGGTGGTCTAGTTTCTTTTTTTGCATGTATCTGTCCAGTTTTCCCAGGACCGTTTATTGAATATACTCTTTTTACCCCATTTCATGTTCTTACCTTCTTTGTTAAATATTAATTAACCATAAAAGTGTGAGTTTATTTTGGGGTTCTCTATTCTGTTCCATTGATCTCTATGCCTGTTTTATAATATTGTATGCTAATTATATTTTAATAAAGAATAACATTAAGTAAATAAATAATTTTAAAAGTTTGATAACTTTAAAGTACAGACAGTGGCCCTGGAAAAAGCTTCCAGAATGCTGACAAAGTATTTTTTAGCCTACACAAACCATTACAAACTTCTCACAATGGTATCTTTTTTACACAAATGCCAGAATATAATTTTACAAAGCTGTTCCGTTCTCAAAATCTTTCCATGGCTTACTTACCTCACTTGTAAAAATTCAAAGTTCTTTCCATAGTTTTATAAGACCCTGAACACTTAGCCCCTTCCAACTTTGTGTTCACCAGCCTCTAAAACACGTGAAGGGGGCACCCGCTGCAGGGCCACGCTGCACCCTGTGTCTTTAGCCTTGAACATTCTGCTCCAAGTCGTCATCGTGCCTCACCCCCTCACTTCAGTCAGTGTCTGTGTAAATGTCAGCCTTTCAGAGACGCCTGCCCATCACTGCTATCTTCGTACCCTTTTATTTTTCTTAATGCCATATATCACAATCTGAGAAATGCTATATTAATTTATCATATGATTTCCTCCTCTAGAATATAAGCCCTAAGAGCAGAGACTTTATTCATTCATTTCTGTATCACTATAATTTATAACAATACATACCACATAGTAGGAGCTCAACAATCTTTTATTAAATAAATGAAATAATCCCATGGGCTGTGAACCTTGTATGCCTAATATACTTGAAGTTGTGTAGAAGAATTTAGCATCATTAAAGATAGACTGATATAGTTAAGAAGACAAATAACTGACAAGTCAAAATAATTTGGTCCATCAAATGAAGTGTGAATCTAATCTATCCTCCTAGCCATATCATTACAGGTACTGTAATGTAAGGTTTCTTTTCTCTTTTAGTATATTACTAATACTTTTAAAATATAAATTTAGGGGAGAAGACTTTATGTACTTCCAATTGGACTTTTAAACTTTTGCCATTGTTCTTAATTTTTATGCATGTCAGATAATCAAATAACTGCAACATAACTAGTAGGAGAATGCTTTCTCCAGAGAAAACAATACTATCTGTATAAGAATGCTTACTGTTCAGAATTTTAACAGTGCAGTTTTTTGAAGATCTGCCCTTGTCATTTGCTGTGTGCCATTGAATAAGAGAGGCAGTGTAAAATGCAGTTTGTATACCAAGGATGGATTTGATATTATCTGCAACTGTATCACATTTTTGCACCACTAGTTTCTATGATTAGATCTCTGTTAAGGGTATTTTATCCATAACTGCAATTACCTATTTATTTTAATACTAAGGATTCCTGAGCACCAAGGGAAATGTTTAGAACATTAGTAAACAGAATTCATGGGGAATTTTCTTGCATAAACAAATCCATATTGTATATATTTAAATCTGTAGGTTTGTTTTTGAGGGAAAGAATTAAAAAGAACTAATGATGCTAATGTGTATCTCATTTATTTCCTTTTCCAAACAAAACCTATAAAAGCCACTATGTTTATTATAACTATATCTAGTTCAATCCACAGATAAAATAAGTTCTTCCTTCAAAATTGTTAGTCATTCCCCTTTACCCATGAGGGATACAGTCTAAGACCCCCAGTTGATGCCTGAAACCAAAGATGGTACAAAACCCTATATGTACTGTTTTTCCTTTAAATACATACTTATAATAAAGCATAACATAAATTAGGCATAGTGATATATTAACAACTATAATAAAACAGAAAAAATGTAATGATACATTTTTAATGTAATAAAAGTTTTGTGGTCTCTCGTTCACTCTCTCAAAATATCTTATGGTTCCACAGAGGTGGAACCACAGAAATTCACAGAGGTGGAAACAGTGAGCCATGGAAGAAATGAGACAGCTGGGGCATGTGGCCTCAGGAAACAAGTTACAGAGCAAAAGAAGGGCCCTTGGAGCTTAGCAGAAAGAAAGCAGAGGTATGCATCTTGAGGAAAGGAAGAGGAGGAAAGGTGTGGCTGTGTTTGAGAGAGACAGTAAGAGACAGAGAGAGAGAATGAGAATGTGTTGGGTCTTCCATCCTGAAGATCTTTATCCCCTCTCTAAAGATGGATCTTTAAAGAGGGAAGTCTCAGAGGAGAATCTCAAGAGAATATTCATCAGCTTCCCAAGTGTGTCCTTTCAGGGTTGTGGTCTCCACTGATTGGGTGACACCAGGGCAGGCAAGGAGTCATTATTTATTGCATTTGGTCCTGATGTCAGCCACGATATCATCCTGCCTGGCCTTGCTGCTTTCCTCTGCCTGGAGCCAAAACACAACTGAGGTCTAGATGTTATTGCTAGTTTGGCCGAAATTCTGTCTCTGTGGTCAATAGCCTTGAGGCTTTGTTCCTAATCTCATTGTCAGAATCTCATTGTCCTGGGAGCTTAAGGTATAAGAGAGTAGTATTCAAGGACCTGTATGGGAGTCCTATGAGGCTATTCTCTAGCTGCCCTTATTTCTCTTCTGAGGGGGTCTAGTATGTGACTAGCAACATGCTAGGGGAGAAAGGTTAGAGGTCTAAACTGTGTGACTAGTGATATGAAGGTCAGGGAGTCAAACCCACATGACCAGTGATATTCTGGGTGAGGGAAGGTCACCCTGGGAGCCAAGTACTTGTTTTCCCAGTTTTGCCCCTTGCTAGGCACCTGAGGTTTTCCGCCCAGGTGACCTTCTGTACCTGACCTTTGGCCCTTTCTCTGCTCATTTCTAACTACCTTCCACACTCCCTCAAGGATTCTTGGCTCTGAATTCTTTAAGGGAAAGGCGTATAGGATCTCCTCTGCACCTGCTTCCTGCTGAAGAGGGACAAAGTTTGCCTTCAGAATCAAGTGGTGCTTGTTCTCTGTCAGATGGATGATGAGGCCTAGACACAGAAGTAGGTTGTGATGGTGTCTAGAACAGGTAATGTATGGTATTCCCAGTGTATGAGTAGGGCTTGTACCCTGGTGGAGGCAAATTGTGCGATAAATCTCAATAATTCCAAGTCAAATGATGGGAGAAAAATGAAACATCAGTTTGGAGGGTTGTAGTCAAACATGTAAAAAAACTGGAAAAATGCAGGATCCAGTTCAGTTCACAGGTGCAAAATAAAACTTTGAAGAAACTTAACTGACCTAGAGTCAGAATTTTCTATTTAATATTTCGGACTGAAGTTGACCATGGATAACTGAAACTATGGAAAATGAAACTGAAAATAAGGGAGACTACTGTAGTTTTTGTATTTAAAGAAGGGAATTTTGTTTTTGGCTTAAATCTATTTACTTATTAAACAAAATTATTAGGCATATAGCATATATTGATACTGTGTTGGGTGCAAGAGTACAAAGATCATTAAGACACAATTGCTTTTTCACACAGTTCCCAAACCTCTGGGATTAAGAAAAAATTCATAGACAGACAACAGTATGGTGTATACCAGAGGAAAAGTGGGTGGGGGCAGTAGGAGAAGGTAAACAAAGGATAAATGATGATGAAAGGAGACTTGACTTTGGGTGGTAAACACATAATACAATATACAGATGATGTATTTTAGAATTGTTTACCTAAAATCTATATAATTTTATTAACTAAAGACATCCCAATACATTCAATAAAAAATGGGCTGGTAGCACTTAGTGAGAGGATAGAATGAATGATCCCTGACATTCATTCATTCCATCTCTAAGATTCTATTTGAAGCCCCAAAATATGTGAACAATTACTTTAAAAAGACACAATTGCTGCCCTTTAAGGGACATAAAGCTGAATAAAAATCAGTCCCTGGCTGTAACCGATTTATAGTCCAATGAGGAAGACAGGCATATAAAAATAAATGCCACAAGTATAGTGGAGCAATGGCAGCCTGCACAATATATTACAGGGCCTCAGAGAACCTGGGAGCTTTAGGAATGGCTTTCGAAGAATTCTTGATATGTCTCACAAAATAAGTAGAAGCTATACACATGAATGAGTTATGCAGGGTAATGCCATTTCACAGAGTACTGCAAAGCATCATCGGGTGAGCAACAATGAGACTAGAGAGAAATCAGGGCTCACATTGGAAAGATATCCATAAGCCCACAATGGCTGAGACATTCAGCAGGTGATTGGCATGAGCAATGTGTGAGTGTGTGGAGCATAGATGTGAAGAGACACAGATGAATGGCAGAGGGACCAGTTGGGAAATGTGACTAAATATCCAAGAGTGATACAATTAAGACCTGACTACTTTGGAGCAGTAAAAATAGAGAATAGGACACATATATGGCAACACTTCAGGGGGTCAGGAGGGAGGGAGAATCTTCTTGGTTTATTGGAATTGAAAGGCAGGTGAGAAGGAATGAAAGAAATAGATGACTTACATGGTTCAAGAGAAATTGAACAGAAACACAGCTATAGCATTGCCAATAGCAGAAGTAGATTAGTTTATTCAAAATATTTGATGCTTGGTCCCTCTAGGTTAATTAATTATCCATTACCAGATGTTGGCATCAAGTTTTTTCCTGTGACTTGCTTTGGGCAATTAAATGGGAACAGAAGTGAAATGATCAGTTTTCAAAAATAAATTTTAAGAACAATTTTTAAGGTTCTATTATGTTCTATTTTGCCTCAAAGATGAGGTTAACAATGTCTCAGATCAAAGCCATTCAAGTCTGGCTCTGGGCTGAAGACATGCACAGCACAGCCTCAGAGCAGAGCTGCCACTGACCCAGAATGCACATGTAGCATGAAAAGGAAATAAACTTTTGTTGTCATAAGCCACTGTAACTACTGGGATGTTTATTTCTGCAGCATATGTGAGCCTCAATAATTCAATAGCTACCCTAATATTAGTCTAGGAATAAGTAACTCTCTGAACAACTTATTGAGTAGTAAATGGAGTAGGCTTGATAGAAGTTTAGAGTACATGAGGACTGATGTAAGAAAGAAAATTGTTAATAGGAGTCAGGTACAGAGGCCAGTGGCTAAGATTTAACTCAAGTAACCTCAAAGAAAAATGCCCTGAAGCCAAAGAGTAAGCTCAGGATCCAAAAAGAAAGGGTCTTTACTTTCTATGATAGCACTAGAGTTTAAAAAACAGCTGCACATTGGTCTAGATAAAGACAAGGACCTAGAGTAGGTCTTCCAGAAAATGCTGATTTCCTAAAGGAAGTACCTGCAACTTCCTTGTCTGAAAGCAAAGGAAGTTGAACTTCCTTGAATGGAAGCAAAACACAATGTTAAGGATGGATACTAATTAATGGTAAAATTATGCTAAGCCAAGATCACTTTGTGAAACTACATTGCAATCAACTGAACATACACAGTTTATATCCTGACCTGACCCCACAATACAAAAGGTAGGTTGGGCATTTTTATTTTTATTTGTATTATTTTTCTTTTTGATTTCAGCTGTTATAGTTGTTCCCCACCTTCACCCATTCCTAACCTTTCTTCAACCCAGACCAATCCACAGGCTTGTGCATAAATTTTCTTTGGTTAACCCCTTCACTACCTTTCACCCTATTACTCCTCCCTCCTTTATGGCAGCTGTCAGTCTATTATATGTATCTAAGCTTCTGTCACTGTCTTGTTCATTAACTTATTGTGTTCATCAGATTCCATACATAAGTGAGATTATGTGGTATTTTTCTTTCACTGACATGCTTAATTCACTTATTATAATTTTCTCCAGGTCCATCCATACTTTTACAAAATGTCAGAGTTTCTTCCTTCTCAATGCTGTATGGTATTCCATTGTGAAAATATACCACAGCTTTTTCATCCTCTCATCCACTGATGGACACTTAGGCTGTTTCCAAATCTTGGCTATTGTAAATAGCACTGCTATAAACATAGCGGTGTATGTGGCTTTTTTTATTGGTGTTTTAGAATCTTTGGAGTATATTCCCAGAAGTGGCATTGCTGTGTAAAAAGGGAGTTCCATCGTTAATCTTTTAAGGATACTCCATATTGCTTTCCACAGTGGCTGTACCAATCTATATTCCAACCAACAGTGCACTAGGGTTCCCTTTTCTGCACATCTTTGCCAACACTTGTTGTCTGTTGATTTAATGATGGTAGCAATTCTGAGATGTGTAAGGTGATATCTCATTGAAGTTTTAACTATATTTATCCAATAATTCATGATGTTGAGCATCTTTTCATTTGTCTATGGGCCCTCTGTATATGCTCTTTGGGGAAGTGTCCATCTAGGTATTTTGCCCATTTCTTAATTGTATTGTTTGTCTTCCTGATGTTGAGTTGTATTAGCTCTTCGTATAATTTGGAGATTAAAACCTTGTCCGATGTATCATTGATGAAAATGTTCTCCCCTACAGTGGGTTACTTATTCTTTTTGAGGATGGTTTCTTTAGCTATACAAAATCTTTTTAATTTGATGTTGTCCCCTTTGTTTATTTTCTGCTTTGTTTCTAGTGCCTTATGAGATATAGTGTAAAAAATATTGGGGATCATACCTCAGTATAATAAAAACCATATATGAAAAAACTACAGCCAGCATAATTCTCAATGGACAAAAACTAAAAGCATTCCTCTTAATATCAGGAATAGGACAGAGATATCTTCTTTCACCACTCTTATTTAATATAGTTGTGGAAGTCCTAGCCATAGCAATCAGACAAGGAAAAGAAATAAAAGGCATCCAAATTGGAAAGGAGGAAGTAAAGCTGTCACTAATCCCAGATGACATGATATTGGACCTAAATGCCTCTGCCAAAAAGAAACTACTAGATCTAACAAATAAATTCAACAAAGTACAGGTTACAAAATTAATACTCAGAAATTGATGGCATTTTTATACACCAACAATGAGCGATCAGAAAGAGAAACTAAGAACACAATTGCAATTACTATTGCAAAAATAAAAATAAAAATAAGACACTTAGGAATAAATTTAACCAAGGAAGTAAAAGACCTGTACTGAAAAAACCACAGGTCACTGAAGAAAGAAATCAAGGAAGATACAAATAAGTCAAAGCATAAACTGTTTGTGGATTAGAAGAATTAACGTCATAAAAATGGCCATTCTACCCAAAGCAATCTATACATTCAATGCAATACCTATTAAAATATTAATAGTATACTTCACAGAACTATAAAAAATACTCCAACAATTTATATAGAACCAAAAAAGCCTCAGCCATCTTGAGAAATACAAAAAACAAAACAAAACAAAAAAAGTTCGAGGAATCACAACTCCTGATACCAAACTATATTACTGTAATAAAAACAGCCTGATACTGGCACAAAAACAGACATAGATAAAAGGAACAGAACAGATAGCCCAGGAATAAACTCACACCTGTATAAGCAGTTGATATTTGACAATGATGGCATGAGCATACAGTGGAGCACAAATAGTCTCTTCAATAAATGATGTTGGGAAAACTGGATTGGTATATGCAAAAAAATGAAACTAGTCCACCAACCTATACCATATATAAAAATAAATTCAAAAAAGATAAAAGACTTAAATGTAAGATGTAAAACCATTAAAATCCTGGAAGAAAACATAGGAAGCTTGGGCATTTTTAAATTGCTAGATGACATATGCTCTGTTGTAGCAAATGGGATAGAAGGCTGTCATAGAGAATGAATACATGTAAATTCCAAGAATAGTCTCTCCAAGAGCATTTTCACTTATCTCTGTTATATTCTTCTGTGTAATAGCAGTAAACACTTATCCAAGATAGAATATAGACATATTTTGATACTTGAAAATTCAGAAAACATGTAACATATAGCTTTTCTTAGGAAGATACTTGAAGGTGGTGTTTTAAAAATATAAACAGGACCTGGGAAGAAAAAAATGAGGAAGATATGGCCCAAGAGAATTAGGCCAAGAGAAGAACATACAGTGAGATGTATCAGGTGAAATGCTGCACTGTTTCTCTCTAGCTAGCAGGCTCTGTATTAGAATACTTTGAATCAGCCACTGTCAGATGGTAGCACAAAATATTAATTTGTTGAGAAAAAATCACATATGAATTGCTGTAACATCTGCATTATTTTCTCAGATACCAGCCATATATGTGTTAATAGGCATGACAGGAAACATGAGTTGTAGCTGAACAGACTGCATAAAATATTCTTGTATGTGTGTGTTGGTTGCATAATGGCATTACATTGTAAAATAACTACATTTGCTTTTTCTCCCAACAATATGTTCTTGAGATTTATCCACAGTCACAGAGATAGATCAAATTCACTCTTTTCAACCACTAAGAATCTCTCTCTAAGATCTGAGTTTTTAAGATGTTTTACATTTTTCTAATTGTAAATATATTTTAAATTATTTCTAATAATTTATACTTTCTATTATAATTTTACTACTACTTTTTCTCCTTTCTTGAATTTTTATGTTTATGCTCTAACAGTTTAGAAATATGTATGTATTTTCTATAATTTCATGGTAGCTTTTAACTTTATAACATACTTCTCTATTATAAATAGTGCTGCTGTGAACATAGGGGTACATAAGTTTTTGTTTTTGTTTTTTGCCTTCTTAATCATTCATATAGTTTTTTAAAGATTTTTTATTGCTATTCTATTACAGTTGTCCCAATTTTTCCCCCTTTGCCCTCCTCCACCCCCCACCCCCATTCCCACACTCAATTCCCACACTGTTGTCCATGTCCATGGTCATTCATACATGCTGTTTAGCTAGTCCCTTCCCTTTCTTTCCACTATTATTCCCCTCCCCACTCTTCTGGTCACTATCAGTTTGTTCCATGTTTCCATACCTGTGGTTCTGTTTTGTTCATTTGTTTCTTTTGTTCATTAGATTCCTCTTATGGTTGAGATCATACGGTATTTTTCTTTCACTGACTGTCTTATTTCATTAGCATAATACTCTCCAACTCCATCCATGCTGTTGCAAAGGTAGGAGTTATTTCTTTCTGCTGGGCAGTATTCCATTGTGTAAATGTACCATAGTACTTTTTATACACTCATCTACAGATGGGCACTTAGGCTGTTTCCAACACTTAGCTATTGTAAATAGTGCTACTATGAAGACAGGGGTGCATAAGTTCTTTTGGTTTGGTGATTTGAAATTCTTAGAGTATATTCTCAGCAATGGGATCACTGGGTCAAAAGGCAGTCCCATTTTTAGTTTTTTGAGGAAATTCCATGCTATTTTTCACAGTGGCTGCACCATTCTGTATTCCCTCCAAACAATGTACTAGGGTTCCCTTTTCTCCACACCCTCACCTTGTTTTTTGTTGATTTGTTAATGATGGCCATTCTGACTGTCATGAAGTGGTATCTCATTGTGGTTTGAATTTGCATTTCTCTGATGGTTAGTGATGTTGAGCATCTTCTCATATGTCTATAGGCCATCTGTATGTCCTCTTTGGAGAAGTGTCTGTTCAGATCTTTTGCCCATTTGTTAATTGGATTGTCTTCTGATGTTGAGTCATATAAGTTCTTTATATATTTTGGAGAACAAAGTCTTATATGATATATCATAGGCAAATATGTTCTCCCATACAGTTGGTTCCCTTTTCATTTTGTGGATGGTCTCTTTAGCTATGCAGAAGATTTTTAATTTGATGTCATCCCATTTGCTTATTTTTCCCTTATTTCCCTTTCACTAGCAGGTATATTGGCAAAAGCATTGGACCAAAAAACTACTTGACATTAGTGAATTTGGTAAAATAGTAGAATACAAAGTCAATATTCAGAAATTGATGGCATGTTTGTACACCAAAAATGAAATATCAGAAGGAGAAACTAAGGGAAAAAATCCCATTTACTATAGCAAAAAGAAAAAAAAAATACCTAGGAATAAATGTAACCAAGGACATAAAAGACTTCTAGTCAGAAAACTACAGAACACTGAAAAAAGAAATTAAGGAAATACAAATAAATGGAAGCATATACCGTGTTCATGGAATGGGAGAATTAATATCATTAAAATGTCCATGCAACCCAAAGAAATCTATAGATTCAACACAATTCCTATTAAAATACCAATGGTATATTTCACAGTCTAGAACAAATACTTAAAAATTTTATATGGAAGAAAAAAGGCCCCGAGTAACCTCAGCAATCCTTAGAAATAAGAACAAAGTAGGAGAGATCACAATACCTGATATCAAACTATACTACAAGTCTACTGTAATCAAAATAGTGTGATACTGGCAGAAGAACAGACACATAGATCAATAGAACAGAATACAGAGGCCCAAAATAAATCCATGTCTCTATTGTCAATTAATATTTGCCAAAGGGGGCATGAGCATACAAGGGAGTAAAAATAGCCTTTTCAATAAATGGTGTTGGTAGAAATGGACAGCTACAAGCAAAAAAAAAAAGAAACTAGACCATTAACATGCACCATACACGAGAATAAACTCAAAATGTATAAAAGACTTAAATGTAAGTCATGACACCATACAAATCTGAGAGGAAAACACAGGCAGTAAAATTTATAACATACTTTTCTTCCCATAGTTTGTAAACAGTACTGAAAATTATCATTATTTTTGTGCCCTGTGCAAATAAGACAAGGACCTTAACAGATTTTTTTCTGTAAAATTCCCTGCAAACAGATTCTATTTTTTTGTAAACTACAGTTTTCTATTCCGATATCAATTTGTTAATGTATAACTAACTTTACTCTTTTTTATTTAAGTTATTGGGGTGACATTAATAAAATTCATAGGTTTCAAGTGTACGATTTTATGATACATCAACAATATATTATTTCATTATGTGTCTAACAACCAAAGTCAAATCTTCTTCCAACCTCATATATTTGACCCCCATTACCTTTTACTGGCCCCTACCCCTCTTCCTTCTGGTAACCACAATTATGCTGTATGTGTCTTTGAGTTTCTGTTTGTTTTTCTTGTTTGCTCATTTATTCCTTTCTGTTTTAGATCTCACATATGAGTGAAAGCATATGATACTTGGCTTTTTCTATCTAACTTACTTCACAGAGCATATTTTCAAAATCCATCCATGTTGTTGCAAATGGCAGCATTTCATCTTTTCTTATAGGTGAGATGTACCCTATTGTATGTATGTACCACATCCTTTTTATCCAATCATCTATCAAAGAACACTTCAGTTGTTTCTATGTCTTGGCTACCATGAATAATGCTGCAATGATATAGGATACATACATCTTTGCAAATAAATGTTCTCAATTTGGGGAGATAGATACACAAAAGAAGAGTTGCTGAGTCACATGGTAACTATTCTTAACTTTTTGAGAGGCCTCCATACTCTTTTCCATAGTGACTGCACCAGTTTACATTATTACCTTTAGCATGAATGTCCTTTTCTCCGCAACCTCTCCAACACTTGTTAGTACCGGTCTTGTTGATAATTTAGATCATTAAATACATCTAAAGCCAGAGTGTGAGCAATTTGAAGAAGAAGCAACAGAATTAGAATTCTAAAAAGAAATGTCAAAGAGAAACGGTGGTTTAGAAATTATTCTGGGGGAGGGAAGTCATCCTGACAACTGTTATTCAATTTATGTGGTAGGTATTTTTCCACAAGGACCTTGATTCACAAAGCTAAACAGATGGAGTCTAATAATTTAATTTAGCCATACAACTAATTCTCTTTGTTCTTCAGGCACACTTCTGATTATAATTTGACTTTTTGTGACCCATTATAAATCTGTTCAGTTGTTATTCCAATTTTTATATTTCAGTCCAAGTAACTCTGAAGCACATAGAAGGTCTAACCCTTGGCTGATTCCATCAAGGTGATGATGCTATTCCAAGGTCTCTGATTATTCAGCCCATTTTGCTGTAAAATATGACTTCTTTACCTGTACCATGAGGTGCTAATCTGATCATTGCTTGTCTCGTTTGCACCCACATTTGAGGAAACCCTGGCTACTACCTACAGTGGGTGATCAATAACTGCATAATGCAGCTCTGCCCATTTCAAATGAACTAGAGATGCACAGCTGACCTACATATAGCACGGTATAGTGTAGAGAGGAAATCCATGGGCTCTGGAGTCTGCCTCTAAGACTCAAATTTGACTCAGCACAGGGGAGCTGATGCCTTTGCTAAGTTGCTTAAAAAATGCTCTAGTTTTCATGTCTACAACATAGAAATAATAATATAATGCCCAACTCTTAGAATTATATATACTAAGTGAGTTAATACATGTACTTAGAATAGTACATTGTATGTACTGAGTACTCAATAAATATTAGTAGCAATCATAGCAAAGATGATATGAGTATAATGGTATCCAGTTCAAAAAGGATGAAGAGGGCTCTTCAGTATATCTCTTGTATGATTCACAAAAAAAGAAATAGAGGGGACTTATAAGTTTCTGGTCTGAATTAGGTCACATCATGCATACTGGTTCATGAGTAAAATAAGCCTGCAGAAAGGGTAGTCAAGAAGGAGAGTAAAATAAAGCACACATATGGAGATAAAGCAAAGATAAGAGAAGCCACAAAACTCCTCAGGTGGAGAGAGAATCCAGTTCTGGATTTTTCAGTTTTCTGGTTTGTCTCTTTAGGTAAAACTTACTTTTTTACTTTTTTTATTTTTTTATTTTTTAGATGAGTATGGAATTGCCAGTCACATTTTGATAATACACAGTTTTTCTTCCCACCCCCACCTCTAAGCCACTTAACTGGCTTTCTGATTCTTGCATCTATAAAATTGTGCCTTTTGTTTGAAATTTGTATAACTTAATTTTTTGCACCTCTCATCCTTTCCATCTTGTTCTGCATCTGTCGCTCATCATCTGCATCTGTCATATCAATAGTACGAATAGCATCATAATTAGACATAAAAATGATCTAAAACTATAGGAAATTAAGTTGAAGTAAATATGGGAAATACATTTACCTCCCAGACACAGAAGGAATGTTTATGGGCTCCATGTTAAGAAAAATATACCTCCCCCCACATGTTACCAGGACATAAAATAGGGATCTTTAATTATTTGGAGTCATCATTTCATTAACACAAATTTCTGACACTTGCATCCACCAGTCTCATCCCCAGCTTTCTGTTTATCTGTCTCTCTTTTTGTCAGCCTCTCTTTGCTCTGTTTGTCTCTGTTATGTTTTCTCTCTTTTGCTCTTTTTCCTTAATGTGTATCTGAACTATCACTTCTAAAGCAATGAATTTTAAGCTTCCTCTTCAAATCTCTGAGGAGGCTGCCTACTTTTGAAAAACATTAGACTATACATCATACAGCTCAGATTCAAATGGTTAAATATTTAGTAGTGGGAACAGGTTAATAATACATTGCTACTTTAATTAAAGAGGATTATGGAGTGGCATTTTAAATAGCAATGTTGTCCTCTTAATCTGACATAGTTCCATTATAAGAAAAATAAAGCCTAAGTCAAACCTAAAGTTGGACATTTTTTCTTCCAGTAATACAGACATTACAGTTTAATTTTTTAATCTTCTAACAAAATATTCACTGCCAAAGAAGAGGCCCTTACCCAATTTCTCATTTTTGCCTGAATTCTAGCACTAGAAAGACACCAGGATTATTTCCAGTAAACCCTAAGTGTTCAATGACTAGACGAAAATGGGAATACATTTCTAAACAAATATAGTGGAATAGCTACATACTAGATTTTTCCAAAAACAGTTATTTTTATTTCTTTTGATAGGTACATCGCATTCTTCCTCTTTTGCCCCTTGCATCTCAGAAAGGAGCCTCAGGTCACTGGATGTTAGCACTAGACGGAGCCGTCCAGCAATGTACTCAGTGCCAGACCACTTGGTATGGAAAAGCCAGAGCCAGAATGCTGGCTTTTGGCAGCCTACCTGGGGCATTTTCCAACCATATTATGTGTTATTTGAAAATCATTTCCAATCTCTTATACCACTCTTTCAAAGTTTTTTTGCTTAAGTTCTTACTGTATAGAAGTTTAATTATGATTTTGGTAGGACATTAAGCTATTATTAAAATAATAAGAAATCCTCTCCTTTTTTATTTTTAAGTTTAATGTTGTAGGAAAATAAATCCAGGAACATCAGTTTGTAAAGGAATATGAATAGAGGACTCATGGACAAGGACAATGGGGGGGGTGGGATTGACTGTGGGAGTATGGAGGTGGGTAGGGGTGACCAATGGGAAAAAGGCAGGACAACTGTAACTGAACAATAAAAAATAAAAAAAGAAACCTTTTGAAGCTGGATTTGTTAAAATAGAAGATGAGTTTTGTTTTGTTTTTACATAGTAAAATGATTCAGATATACATATAAATATAGGCAATAAAAATATATATCTATCAAAAACCTAATTCTGTAACATGTTAAAATTTAACTGTATGTATTTCAGCTTATTTTTAAGTTATAAAACATACCAGAGGTCAATGATCTGTATATTACTCTTTGATCCTTTTTTTTTCAGGAGTAGCCACTATCATATTCCTGGCATTTATCATTCTCATAAATGTTTTACCTACTTAATGTCTATATATCCATAGGCAATCATAATATTTTATTGTAATACATATAACAATACAAATAGCATATTGAATGTTTTTGGCAACTTATTGTTTTCTCTCTCTTGATAAGTACCCCTCTAATTTATTTGTTTGAGTGGCTGTAAATTTTCCCATTTCATAAATATATTGCTGTGTTATCTTTTCTACTGTAAATGAACATTTGTTTGTTCACAATTTTTCTTATAAATAACTTTGCAATGAACATTCTTATCATACCTCCTTCTGTACCATGTCTATCACTGTAACATATACTTAGAAGAGGAATACCTAGGCCTTTGGTGTTTTCTCTCTCAAAATGACCATATCACTTTAGACTGTACTTACACCAATCAGACGAGAACAAGAATTCTCATCTTTCTACATCCTCAACCATATGTGTTATACATTATTGTCAGATTTGTAATTATTTGCTGAAAAATGGGTGTAAAACAATACCATGTTATCATTTCATTTGAATTTTCCTGGTTTTCAAAGAAGGAAAAGTACTATATTAATTTCCTATTGCTATTTTAACCAATAACCACTAACTTAGTACCTAAAAATAACACAAATTTGTTTTTTCACATTTCTAGTGGTCAGAGTCAAAATGGGTTAGCAGGGCTACAACCCTTCTAGAGACTTCCATGGATAATTTGCCTCTTTGTCTTTTTCAGCATCTAAATCGACCTGTATTCCTTCATTTGTAACTCCTTCCTTGCACCCCTTCCAACCTCTTCCTTTGGCCATCACATCTCCTCCTCCTACTATTCTCTGATCCTCCTGTCTCATTAATCTTAAAAGGAGATTTGTGATTACACTGGGCCTACCACATAATCCAAAAATGATCTCCCCATGTCATAATCCTTTATTTATTCACATATAAAATGTCCCTTTTATCACTTGAGATAAAAGAGTTACAGGTTCCAAAGATGAGGATGTGGGCATCTTTGAGAGACTATTAGTTGGCCTACCACAAGTAGATATTGAAAATTTGAAACTTTTTCTAAGGAAACTTCATATTTATTTCAATTTGTCTATTCTTTTACTTGGTCATCTTTTTCTAGTTGATTCATGAAAGATGTTTTCTTTGAGGAAATATTTTATAAATATCAAAAGTTTGTCAGTTATGAGTATTGAGAATGTCTTCTTCTAGTTTATGGTTTGTCTTTTCATTTCTGATTTTGTGCAAAGTTTTTAATTTTATTGTAGTAAAATTTAGCCAAATTTATTCCTTTAGAGTATGGTCTTCTGTATCTTGTTTAAAGTATTGCCTTGACTCTTCTTGGTACTTTGCTTTTACCTACAAAATTATTATCAGCTTTCCTTGTTCCTTTAAAAGTCTTATTGGAAATTTCAATGAAAGTGATTTAAATTTACAGAGAATATTGGACTGTGTCAACATCAGTTTTTCCTTTTATAGCTTTACCATTTTACACTTTTCTCCAGAGTGACTTTCCTCTTCTTTATTTGAACATAACTTAGAGGTTTTGTTTATATAGAGACTAAGGTTTGTTTTTTTTCTGTTTACATATTCTAATTGATCATCACTGGTACTTAGGAGAGGCTTTTAATAATTTTGTCTATAGATGTTCCTGTAATTTTTATATAGACAATCATGTGTGTACATAAGGATATTATTCTCTCTTTATTTCCAATTCTTATACCTCATACATAGATTTTTCACCATGTAGGACTTCCTAGATTTAACTAGAAGCACAACCTCACCATGCTCCTGAGTGTAAGGAAACTTCTAATGTTTCATCTCTAAGTGTGATGTTTCTTGCTGATTTTGAATTGTATGTTTCATCAGGGCAAAGAAGTTGGCTTTTTCTAACTACAAGTTGGATAAGGATTTTTATCTTGAATGTCAAACTTAATCAACTGCTTTTTCATTTATTGAGATGTTAATTTGCTTTTATTTATTATTTCTTTATTAATATGTCTTTGCAAAAAATCATCCATAAATTTTAAAGATAACTCTTCTTGATTAAAGCATATTTTCTTTGAAAACTGCTGAATTCACCATACAGCAAAATAAACTCAACATGGATAAAATACTTAAATATAAGTTGTGACACCATAAAAGTCCTAGAGGAAAACATAGGCAGTAAAGTGTCAGATATCCCATGTAGCAATATCTTTGCTGATATACCTCCTAAGGCAAGGAATATAAAGGAAAGAATAACCAAATGGGAGTACATTAAAATAAAAAGCTCCTGCATGGATAAAGAAAACATCAGCAAAATGAAAAGAGAACAAGCTGTATGAGAAAATATATTTGCCAATGATACATTGGACAAGGGTTTGATCTCCAAAATATATATAGAACTCATATGACTCAACACCAGGAAGACAAACCACCCAGTTAAAAAGTGGGCAAAGGACCTGAATAGAAACTTCTCCAAGGAGGACATACAGAGGGCCCATAGGCATAAGAAAGAATGCTCAGCATCACTAACCATCAGAGAGATGCAAATTAAAACCAAGATGAGATACCACTTCACACCCATCATTAACAAATCAACAAACAACAAGCTCTGACAAGGATGTGGGGAAACGGGGATCCTGGTATACTGTTGGTAGTAATGCAGACTGTTTCAGTCACTGTGGAAAACAGTATGAAATTCCCTCAAAAAAATAAAAATGGAACTGCTTTTTGACCCAGCAATTCCACTGGTGTGATTATACTCTAAGAATTCTGAAACACCAATTCAAAAGGACCTATGCACCCTAATGTTCACAGTGGCATTATTTACAATAGCCAAGTGCTGGAAACAGCCTAAGTGTCCATCAGCAAATGAGCAGATCAAAAATTTGTGGCACATTTACACAATGAAAGGCTATGCAGCAGAAAGAAAGAAGGAACTCCTACCTTTTGTGACAGCATGGATGGAACTGGAGAGCATTATGATAAGTGAAATAAGCCAGGCAGTGAAACACAAATACCATATGATCTCACCTGTAACCTGGAACCTAATCAACAAAACAAACAAATGAGCAAAGTAGAACCAGAGACATAGAAATAAAGAACAAACTGATATTAACCAGGTTGGGGAGAAGGATAATGGGCAAAAGAATGGAAGGTTCTAGTCAAGGAAGCTGTATAAATGACCTATGGTAGAAGACAACAGGGTAAGGACTGACTGAAGGAGCAGAAGTGGGGTGGTAGGTGGTGAGAGCAATGGGGGGAAAATTGGGATAATTCCAGTTGAACTGATAGGGAACTTAAGAGTTGGAAAATTTTAGTTTAAGGTAAAAAGTTATAAGCCTAGCAAGTAATGTATATGTTAAAGCTTTTGTTTCAGAGACTACAGATAAGGCCCATCCTGGCTCCTGGGAAAACAGCCGGCCTCCTGGTGCACTGCGAGAGAATACCGTTTGGGTAATCTCTAAGTGGAGGCATCCAGGCCATTGTGTTTCAGGGAGTGGCAGACAACCACCCGGCCCTGGGAATACCTAACTGCCCAGGACAGGAATGTTGCAGTTTCTTCTACCTAATCCTCCCTGAATTTCAAAATCCCTCACCACACCTTGTTTATTCCCTATTATAAAAAGTCTGGCCCTGGCTGGTGTAGCTCAGTGGATTGAGCGTGGGCTGCGAATCAAAGCATCGCAGGTTCGATTCCCAGTCAGGGCACATGCCTAGGTTGCAGACCATGGCCCCCAGCAACTGCACATTGATGTTTCTCTCTCTCTCTTTCTCTTTCCCTTCCCTCTCTAAAAATAAATAAATAAAATATTTTTTTTAAAAAGTCTGGCTGGAAAGAAAAGGGGAGATGGGAGGTGGTTCTGTTAGGGTATGAACTTGCCATCTTCTCAGATTGCCAGTCATCTGAATAAAGCGCCCATAAAGATTCAATCGCTGTCATTGCTTATAGGGTTTGGTAGTGGCAGGCAGCCTGAACACCAGTGTCTTTTCCAGTTTCAGAACAATAAAAAAAAAAGAAAACTACTGTATTCAATTTATTAATATTTCATATAAAAATCACGTGAGAATTTGGTCTATAATTTTCTTTTTCTTGTCTGTCTTACACTTGTTTTTATAGAAGGATTTTATTTGCCTGATACTTTTTATAAGATCAGAATTGTCTGTTTATAGCATAGCCAATTAATTTTTTTTCCATAAAATAGCCTGGGATTGAGAGAGGTAAATCAGTGGAGGGATGGGTATATGGATAGAAGTGAAGGAAGGAAGAAAAGAAGAAAAAAAGAAAGGAAATGGAAAGAAGGAAGGAAGGGAGGAAGGAAGGGGAGAGAAGAAAGTGGGATTAGATTATTGACTAGAAGGACTACTTAGACTTTTGATTAAAAATTCAGGTGTTTAGTGCTTACTATCTCAAATTTTGTGTCTTTTTAAATCAATTTGATAGTATTTTTTTACAAAAATTATCAGTTTTTCTTAGATTTCAGCTGTGTTTACATGCTGTTGTTCATAGCATTGTAATTACAGGGCTGAACAAAAGGAGGTCTATATTTGTGAATATACAAAAACAGTTTATTTTTGTTAGCATTATAATCATAACCTGCATATCTTTTTATTTTTTTAAGATTTTATTTATTTATTTTTAGAAAGGAGAAGGGAGAGAGAAAGAGAGGGAAACATCAATGTGTCATTGCCTCTCACATGCCCCCTACAAGTAGACTGGCCCACAGCCCTGACTGGGAATTAAACAAGCCACCTCTTGGTTTCCAGGCCAGCACTCAACACACTGAGCCATAGCAGCCAAGGCTCCATATCTTTTTCCATGTGAAAAGTCATAAATCTTTTCTGTCCACTCCTGTATTTTTAACTTCTACCATATCTGCGTTCTCTTTTTTGTGCCTTGTCTTGTTATAATTCACTTAGTCTTGTTAAAGGTTTGTTAACTTTTTTTTAGTTTACATTTTCTTTTTTATAATTTATTTTCATGCAACAGCTTTGGTTTTTCTTGTTTAACTCAGTATTACTTTTTCCCCTGTTTTGTCAGTAATTGTCCTTATCTTCACCTTTAACGTATTTTCTTTAGCCTTATTCTCCAGCTTCTCAATTTGTGTAACTAATATATCTTCACTCTTTGTTCTTATTACTATAAAGATTATATCCATACTTTCTTTGATATATTTATACATTTTGACATATGACAATTTCCTTCAAGTTTATTTGGAAATAGTTTGTGTTTTTATTGTGATGTTGTTACAGAACAGACCAGGGGGAGGCCAAAGAGGGCAATTATTGGCCCACTCAGGGATGCCAAAAACTGTTACAGAACACACAGGGGCCAAGGGGGGCACAATATACAATTACCAAAGGAACCCCCCAGGTTCATTATGTCTGCTGCCTTGTAGGAAAGTCATCTCTCAATGCCAGAGATTTGTGAAAAGGAAAGGAAATGTTTATTTAATGCTATACAGACTTAAAGTAGTGACCTAATGTCTTCATCAAAATCCCAAAGTCCATTAAAACACCCACAAACACACACAGCCATTCCTTCCCTCACTTTGCCCAGTCTGGGGTACCATATCTCAGGAAAAGAAATAAAAGTCTGTGGCTCAGGCAGTTCCCAGTTCTTCCCAGTAATCTGTAATTGGCTGGTAGGCCTCCCTCAGTTCCCAGCACCATCAGCTGTGTCACCAGGATCTCCAGCTAAAGCAGAATGGTGGTTTTCTACTAAAGCCGGGTGGTGATTCTCTGCTAAAGCCAGGTGGTGGTTCCCCCTACTAAAGCTATGGGGGTCCCCACTCTGGCAAAGCTGCATGACTCTCTTACATGGCCACAGCCATGTGGCTCTCCTTTCTATTGCCACAGCTGCTTGGTTCTCTGCACTGCCACAGCTGCATGGTCCTCTCTGCACTGGCTGTGGTCCTCCCTTCAATGGCTGCTGAGTCTGGGTTTAAATCCCCGCACCAGTCTTCCTCTGCAGTCCCATTTCCAACTCCTCCCACAATCAGCTACACTTGCCAGCACTCCCACATTTTCTAGCTTTTCTGGGCAACCATGGTAAGTCTGGGCAGGCATGGCCCTGTGGTGTGGAGCCAATCATCTCCAAGCTCTCATGCAGTTGCTATAACCAGGGGGAGTTGCCTCCCAGTCACCTCTTGGGTGGAAGTCACTTCTATCCCCCTGGCTCAAAGCATGGCCATAGCTATTTAACATATCTATGAAACCAGTTAAAGGTTATAGATATGTTAAATGGCCATGCCAGAGGTTAGCTGCAAAGCTGTCACTATACAAAACAATTCAATGACCCTGTTCCATGTATCCCTTCTCCCAACTTACACCTGTGGGGGGAAGGGGTGAAGACATCCTAGTTTTCCTGGACACCTTGAATTCTGGACCCCATCCCAAGTCCCTATTTGGGGCTTCCCTCTTGACTGCACTCTGTAACAATGTAACTAAAAGGAACTAAGGAGTGCAGCTTTATTTTTAAACATATGGTTTTGTTTTGTAAAATCATCTCTTTGTTAGTAAATTTTAACTTTACTTTTCTTTATGGACTGTATTTTTAAAGACTTTTTCATAAAATATACAGTCAATATTTGCAGAGGTTGTACACTACTTGATAAAAGCTATGTTTTTAAATGTGTTAGGTACATGTTATAATACCTACTTCACAGTTCTATTTTGCTAACTTGGCTAATAAATTATTCTACACTCCTACACAGTTTGCTTTCTTTTCTCACCTATTAGTTTTTTATAGATTTGTGTTAGAAACCTTTTCTTTCTTCTGATTTCACATCTTTTCTGAGTCACTACTCTTTTACATTTTTAAGAGTTGGTTATCTAATAATAGCAATTCTCCCTTCCTCCTAAATATTATAAAGAACTCAGCAAACTTTCCCATCAAGTATAATTATTTTATCATTGCTTCATTTTAGTTTTCCTATTCTAGCCAAAAATGGATTATTATTGTTAATTTAAATTTAGGTAACAAAGTTTATCAACATGGGTTACTGTGTTTGCTTCTTAATTGGGCCATGCCTCTGAAATTTCCTTTACTTTTTTCATCCAGAAATAAGCTTAAATATCCCATGAAGGGTTGAAGATGGCCTTAGTTTTTATAAATGTGAAAGGTAACTTTATACCACCCTGAATCTCAAATAATAGTTTGCCTGTTTATACTATTGAAGAAAACTTTTTTTTAAAGCATAGACTACATTTCACCATTCCCATCTGCCCTCTATTGTCCTTGCTGAGAAATCTGATAAATCTGTTACCTTTATACAGATATTCTGTCACTTTTCTCTTGTAACACCTTAAGAGAAATTTAAAAATTTCTCTTAAAATTCTAGAAGCCTACCTTTCCCATTCCCTACCTCTCTACCCATCAATATATAAAATCTATTTTTAATTAAGAAAGGAAATTTTGATGGGGGAACACCAGAGTTCAGGTTTCAAATTTTTAATTTGTATGTAATGATGAGCCAACGGAGACAGAATATCTCAATCATTTTAACAAACAATTATTGAATCTTATTCACCAGACAGGCAGCTAGACACTGGATGTTCTGTCTCTGACATCAGTGTGTAAGGGGTCTGGGAATCGTGGCATTGTCACATCAGAATTATATTGTGTGGTTCTGAACTGACAAGATTAGAATACATGATCACTAGTCTTTTTAATGATGCTTATTGAGTAATTCTCATTTCAATTTAAACATTCTTTGAACTTATTTAAATTATGCATTGAAGTTTACCATAAAGGTTCTAATGTACCCTAAGAAAGGGTGAATATATGCATAACTATGTCCAAGCATCCCAATAAAGTGATTTTTTTAACCCTCTCATCCAAGCCAGTGTTTCCTACAAAATTATCCTTACTGATTACACTAAATATATTTTAAGATGAATGTTTAGGCCGTGAGCCACTAACACATAGAACTGGTGTCCCATCCATGCAACTGGGACCTCAGTGCTAGTTAACAGCGGGTTAGCCCCATTACCTTAGCCTCTACTGTTGTATTATGGTAGACATTTGACACAAACCAGGGAGGTCAGTTCTTCTTCCAATAATTAGTGTCCCAAACACTGGTCAACCTCTGCCATCACTTTGAATTGTAAACTTAACATCGATGATGAGGTCAAAACTCCCCTTACCCAGAAAAACAAAGGAAACTGGCCTGTAGAGGCACAGGGAATTAAAAGTGGAGATAAAGGAGCCCCAGAGAGACATGAAAAGGTTACTCATGGATTTCCAGCTCCTTGTCCTAGTCATCACAGGGCAACAAAACATCCTGTCTTTCAGTGTGTGATAGAGTTCTTTGATATGAGGTAGTCTTGCATTTTATTGAATCTAACTTTAGAAAGTTTCTGCTATTATCAATCTAAAGAGTAATGCGTAAATTAAATACATTTATTTGTTTAACACAATTCTCCATAACAAATTTAACTGATATTAGTAATTTCTTAAGGGTTCTACAAGGCTTAGGTTTGTGATATATTTAGATAATTCTATATAAATTCCTCAATTAAGAAAATATCTTTATGAAGGAAAACAAAGTATATTTAAGAATATTTCTCTGTAAGGATCAACAATACTATTGTCCATGTTTTCCTAAAAAAATGCCCAAATTAAAATTGGGATTTTAACCAGTCCTTACTTGTGAGATCTTTTTTTGACAAAGAACAGAAGCAAATTATGATATATTTTATTAATTCAAAATACCCCCTTTATTCTGAATGCCATACTTTTCTCATTGAGCATTTATTTATCTGTACCTCCTTATATAATACTAAAAAATAATGCCAACTGTAAATAATTCCACAGGAAAAGACTTTGGGAGCCAGTAAGTTTAAGTGAGTTTCTCAGGTTCACAAGCCCTTATAGTCATGGAGTTAGGTTTAATATTTACCTATTCTGTATCCATGTACAGTTGTGTTTTTTTTGTTTTTGGTTTTGTTTTGTTTTTCCATTATACTAACAATCAGTTTATGCAGAATTTGTAAGTGGTTTCAACTATAAAGTCATATTTTCCAGATGGGACCAGTTTTTCAAAGAAAAAAAAGAGGACATTAGAATAATAACATATATCCTAGTTGCTATTCAAGTTTATGGTCTTATATCTACATTGTTTGTTGACTATTATATTAAGGGTCTTTTGTTTTGTTTGGGGCTTTTTTTGCTTGTTTTAGTCTTTGTTGTATTTTTTATTACCATTTAGTCCCCTTATACCAATGTCTTCCCCCAAGCAATCACCACGCTGTTGTTCATATCCATGAGCCCTTTTTCCATCTCCATCAATCCCTCCATCCAACCACCCCCTACACACACACTACCTGTCATCTGCTCTCCGTCTATGAATCTGTCCTTATTTTCCTTGTTACTTCTGTTTGTTCATTAGATTCCACATATGAGTGAAATCACATGGTATTTGTCTTTCTCTGACTGCTTTATTTCACTTAGCATAATGTTCTCCAAGTCCATCCATACTGTTGAAAAGGGTAAATTTTTCTTCTTTTTTACAGCCTAGTAGTATTCCATTGTATAAATGTCCCATAGTTGTTTTAGCTGCTCATCTACCTATGGACCCATGAACTGCTTCCATTTCTTGGCAATTGTAAACAATGCTTTAAAGAACATAGTGGTGTTTATGTTCTTTTGAATTAGTGTTTGGCGTTCCTTAAGATATATTCCCAGAAGTGGGATCACTGGGTCAAAAGGCAGACCCATTTTTAATTTGTTGAGGTATGGAGGTACCTCCATACCTCAACAAATTCCACAGTGTCTGCACCAATCTGCATTCCCACCAAGAGTGCAAAAGGGTTCATCTTTCTCCACATCCTCACCAGCACTTGCTGTTTGTTGATTTATTGATGATAGCCATTCTGACCAATGTGAGATGGTATGTCATTGTGGTTTTAATTTACATTTCTCGAGCAATTAGTGGCATTGAGTATCTTTTCATATATCTATTGGTCATCTGTACATCCTCCTTGGAGAAGTGTCTATTCAGGTCCTTTGCCCATTTTTTAATTAGGTTATTTGTTTTTTTCAGTGTTGAGGAACTTTGTAAATTTTAGATATTAACCCCTTATCAGATGCATTGGTGAATATGTTCCCCCATTCTGTGGGTTGTCTTTTTATTTTGTTCATGATTTGTTTTGCTGTGCAAAAATTTTGTAGTTAGATGTGGTCCCATTTGTTTATTTTTTCTTTTGTTTCTCTTGCCTAGAGAGGTATATCAGATAAAATATTGCTATAAGCAATGTCCAAGATTTTACTGCCTATTTTTTCTTTTACAATTTTTATGGTCTCGGATCTAACATTTAAGTCTTTGATCCATTTTGAATTTATTCTTGTGTGTGGTATAAGAAGATGGTCAAGTTTCATTTTTCTGCACATCTCTGCCCAATTTTCCCAACCATTTATTGAATAAACTATCTTTGGCCCATTGTATATGCTCGCTTCCTCTGTCAAATATCAATTGACTATAAAGGTGTGGGTTTATTTCTGGGCTTTGTATTGTGTTGCATTGATCTATATGTCTGTTTTTATGCCAGTGCCATGCTGTTTTGATCACTGTGGCCTTATAGTATAGTTTTATATTAGGCAGTGTGATTCCTCCAAATTTGTATTTCTTTCTCAGGATTGCTGTTCCTATGCAGGGCCTGTTGACTATTCTATTAAATTTTTCTTGAAAGTTTTTGAAATATTCACTTGTTTCAGTCAAGCTCATTATAAATTAACCAAAAAGTGATTCAGGAAGAAAATAATAAGCTTCCAGAAAGGAAGAAGTAGTAAAGTTATCTCTTTATAATTACCAAATGGAAAAACACAAAGTTAACTTTATAGTCAGCATTTTATGAATATTCAGAGCGAACAGAAAAGGGAACAAATTTCATTTCCTAGGTGTGAAACACACTCTTACAACAGTATCATCATAACTTTTCATGATTCTAAAGGGTGAGTTCAATGGTTCAGTGTATTTTCTTTGACTTACTTGAGGATGTTTTGTAAAAACTCAAAGTTGAAAAGAGTAAAACCTTAGTTTTATCTTTGGGGCTAAAATCCTAAAGTATTTGGAACCACCAATAAAATAAACTATTTGGCATTGTGTATTTTGAATAAGAAAACTCTGAAATAGGTGTAGCCTCCATTGAGTTTCATGAAAATAAAAAATTGCAATGTGCTTTGGCTTGAATTCTAAAGTGTGATTCTGCCAAGTTTTGAATTTCCCAGGAATAATATAGAAGCAAAATTTTCTCTTGAAGGTACAGATATTTCTCATTTAAAATATAAAATTATATTTGTTTCCAAAATAAAGCACTATTCAAGTAACCAATTGTATATAAATGATAGAAAAATCCATAAGGAAAACTACAACTAGCCTTTAACATGGTCTAGGATGGGAAGTTAGTAAACATGGAGATCTGTGTACACAGACACAGCAGTTCAGCACATCAGGATTACCAATATTCTGGTGACCAACTTCACCCACAAAAATCCTCATAACTATTGATCTATTTCTTTTGTTTCTGGAAACCCAGTTTCCTTGTATCCATCAAACACTTGGTTTCTAATCCATCACTCAGCAATCAATCAAATGTAAATATCTCTTTACTGCTATTCTTTCAACTAGCAACATTTGTTTTCTATTCACTTTTTATCTTTTAGAAGCAGTTGATGATAAAGTTTGACTGAATAACAAATGCTGGTGCATGCCAGATTATAAGTGTATCTTTTGAGAATCTACTTGTTAGTTCTCACTTTCGCCCTCTATTACTGCTGTCTGACTCAAAAGCCTGTATGTCCCCAAAGCATTTTCAAACTTATTGGCTGGACTCACAAAAACTGATAGGTCAAGAGTTCCCATTGTTCAGAACCTGAGACTCAAAGCTAATATTTAATCATTACCATCTCTGTGTGTTGATATCATGCAATCTCCTGTCCTTGGTTGTCAGCTTTGGGATTAGATAGTGATAGGGGTGGTCATAGATGTACACTTTACATAAAACCAAAATAAACTGTTCTTTTTTGGATGTTCCTTGTGTTGTCACTGACATCTTCAAAGATTCAACTGCTTTGGGAGATTAGGTTTAATTCCAGAGAATTTAAAACTGTCAATATAATCTCACTGTAGCCAAATGTGTACCATTGTTGGTTCTGTATAATTAAATAACTCTATAAAAGTTCTTGTATCTTTTTTCACTTTCTATACACCTTTTTTAAAAAAATCACTATTTGTTTCACATATTCCTGTATTTCTTTTGTTTCATTAATTCAAGTAATACCTTTATGTTTTCTCTTTTAGGATCCATTTTTAACCCATTTATAAAATTTTTAGAAATCATTTTGACTTCTTTTTTTTTAAAGATTTTATTTATTTATTTTTAGAGAGGGAAGGGAGGGAGGGAGAGGGACAGAGAGAGAAACATCAATGTGTGGTTGCTGGGGGTTATGGCCTGCAACCCAGGAATGTACCCTGGCTGGGAATCGAACCTGGGACACTTTGGTTCCCAGCCCGCGCTCAATCCACTGAGCTATGCCAGCCAGGGCTTCATTTTGACTTCTTAACATCTCCAAAAATAAGGGAACAGATATACAGAAGCCCTAAAATATTCTCAAGAAGTCTTGAGGTATTTGTTCTTTCTATATCTAAATACCAAAGTAAATTAGAATACAGAATATGTATTTATATATATTTTATCATTTAAAAAATGCACATATATTACTACAATCTCAGGATTTGTTACTTTGTGGAGAATTATATTGGTACTATACCTAAAAAGGAAGCTTCTAGAACTTATGTGGGAAAAAGTTGCCAAAGTTTAACATTAATTTTCAAATTTGCATCTCTTTAAATTTTAAGCTATTTTGAAAACTGGAGTTAAGAAAATACAAATTATAGGTAATGGATAAAGAAAATGTGGCATACACAAAAAATGGAATATCATTCATTCATAAAAAAGAATCAAATTTTGCCAGCTGCAACAAGATGTATGGCCTTTGAGGACATTGTACAAAGTCAAAGACAAATCCTGTATAATCTCACTGATATGTCAAGTCCCCCAAAATTATAAATAAATAAACAAACATGCTCATATACACATAAAACATATTGGTGGTGGTTGCCAGAGGTATGGGGGCCAGCAGGTGAAATGGGTGAAGAAAGTGAGAAGTAAAAACTTCCAATTATCAAGTAAATAAGTTATGGGTGTGTAAAGTACAGCATGACGACTACAGTCAACAATATTGTGTAACAAGTATACAATACCTACTGTGCATTTGAAAATTATTGCATAGACCTTAAAAGTCCTCATCACAAGAAAAAAATTGTAACTATATATAGTGAATGGATGTAAGCTAGATTAACTGTGGTGATAATTTCAGAATATATACAAATATTGAATCATTCATTATGTTGCAGATCTGAAACTAACATATTGTTATATATCTAACTATATAAAAAAGGAAACATATAAATTTTAAAAAATCATACCATCCTTAAAATAATAAAATAGTATGAAGCTAGTCACGAGCAATAATAATCAAGGCAAAGAAAGGGATATGCCAAGAAATTCATAAGGCAAACAGGTCAAAACGTTTTATGAATTAACATCCGTAGCCTGCACTAATGAAGATAAGAAATACAAAAAGCAAGTAGGTTTCTTAACACTCTGGAAGCTTAGGAAGAATGTGACAGGAGCAAGCAGGTCAGCCTGAAGGGGGTGTCATGGAAACCAGTAAAGTTTCAGCTAGAAGAGGGAAACATAACAAAGAGCCAGAGAAATTAAAATAGGACAACAGCAGAAAGAACAGGTTTAGATTTGAAGCAAACACTTCCATTACTCACTAGGATCTTCAGGAGAAAAGAACCCAGGGCTTTCTGGTAAAGATTAAGAAGCCAAATATATCAACTCTCTCTCTTATAAAATACACTCTCAGCCTTTCCTCCCAAGGTCTAGCATCTTTGTAATCTAAAAATGTGAACTATGAAGTGTGTGAAGGTGTCTAAGCAACCTTATTCTTTGTGTCAGTAACACATTATGAACTGTGAAATTAATGTGAAGGCAAATGAAAAAAGTATATACCTAGCTGCTCTTCATTTCCTCCCCACGCTTGGCTGTTAAAACTTTCCCCAAATCCACAAGCAGATGTATGTTGGCAGCTAATGTTTGGTTTATGGTATTTGGGAAAGATCAATGTATAAATATTACAGTCTAACCAAAGGAAATATGATGGGATTTCTTTTGCTTAGAAATGTCATTCTGTCAGCTCCTGGAGCTGTACTAAATTCCCTTGGCTTCTGCAGAGATAACAGTGCTGTGTTTATTCTTCCTTAACGGGGAGGAAAAGGGCACGGACACAGGATAGTCCCTGAGAGGCCCTAGCATTGTGTCTGCAAACAAAAAGCCAATTTGCTCAGTTCCGTTCCTCAGGTTCACTTCTGCCAGGTCAACTAGAAGTTTAACTAACTCCAAGCATTTTCTCTCCATTTCATACTTCCTGAAGTCATGGGGTTAGAGAGTAGATATCTCATGAGAACTTCTTCTTCAAACTACTGATACTGACAGCAAATACCATATTCAATCTTTTGAGATAAGAAAAATTTTTATATTTCTTATTACCACCATAAAAACTGCTCCTAATCTTATGCTAGCATGAAAGTGTTTATAGTACCAACTGATAGTAAAGCCAAACATTTACCTTTGGGAATACATGACTGCCCTGAACTGGATTCCATGAAAAAATTCAGCCCTATAAAAGATAATTTGATTGACTATTTTCTCAGTTTTCTAATTTTTCATACTTACCATTTTACATTCATAGGAGAAAAGACAGTCCATTGCATATGACAAATGTACTGGGGCATTAGGATTTAATTTTCCCATAGAACCTATTTGGGAATAACTGCACAAAGCGTCAGAGCTCACATGATCTTCAAGAACTGCAAAGGGTGTGACACTGTATCCTTTTTCCTTTTAACAAATTAGCCTGTCACAGATACACAGATGCTGGCAGAAGACAGAAAGAAGACTCCTGGACCAAAGCACTGGACTATTCAATTTACAGCATAGTTTCATGGTTGCACTGTGTTCCTTTGCCCCCAGAACTTGGTTGGTGGTGTGAGGAGCAGTCCAGGTAGATGCCACACATGCACTAACTTTGTATGGCAGCTAAAGACCCCAAGTTTCAGAAACCGTAATCTCTGAAAGAAGCTCCTAACAAATTGCCCAATATTTGCCCTACAGAGAAACATTACCTACATTATCTATATTATCTTAACCAGATAAAAAGTTCAGCCCTCCATTCCAGAGGTAAACAAAATCTCTGTCTTCCTAGGCTGTTTGCTCTATAAAATTCCTTGGAAAAAAAAACTAATCTAAAACAAAATGCATCATTGCTTCTTCACAAGACATGCAGAAACTCAAGATACCCAAGGAGAATTGCAGCCCAACGGGGGCCAACTTCACAAATTCAGAGATGCTTCATTCCTACAGCTATGCTTTCCCATTCTCTGATGGAAAAACTACAGAAAGAGGAACGACAATGCAAAAACTCAGTCATGAAAAACAACTGCAAGAATGCCTCTTACTTCAAAGGATGACAGACAAAGCAATCTTAGCAAGCATATCACAGGCAGGGTCAGGTTGGATTTATAAAGTGTGCACCCTAAACCAAGTGTATTTTTTATCTTCCCACCATGAATAACCACCATAGTACATGAATAAAGCAAACATTAGATATAATGTATAGTACAAAGCTACCGTATTTAATTACTTGTTTGGGGAGCTAGACTGCAGGGCTGCAGCTAAGCCAGTCAGCCAGGTCTCTGAGAGTTGTCCATAGCAGTGGTGGTAGCCTCTTTAGGGCAGCAGGAGAACATTTGTTGTTACTAAAGAATTCTGGACACAAAGTTTGCCAATGACTCCAGGGAAAGATGTTATTATAATTTTAGTTTCTTTTGTAAAATTGTCTTTGTATATATTTCCTTTTTCAGTAAATAAGTAGGAAGTTTGATGGAGTTCTGAAGCCTAGGCCACAAGCCCCATAGTACTAATGGAAGGCACAGTAATTGACCCTTATTGATGAATGAATGAATGAAGGATAAAATCAACAAAAACCTAACAGAAAAATAGTCCTTGTACTGTACCCAAAAGGAAAAATTTAAAAAGACTGGAAGTATGTGTATCAAATATGTGAAGGCATTTTAACCCTATTATAATTTTATTAAAGTGTCTATTCGTTTTTATTTTTTAAACTTTATTTTTGTTTTTTTAGTTATATTTTATTGATTATGCTATTATAGTTGTCCTGATATTTCCCCCTTTTCCCCCCTCTACCCAGCACCCCCTACTCCCTCAGGCAGTCCCCACACCATTGTTCATGTCCATGGGTCATGTGTTTAAGTTCTTTGGCTACTCAGTTTCCTATACTGTACTTTACATCCCCATGGTTATTCTGTAATGACCTATCTGTACTTCTTAATCCCCTCACCTCTTCACCCATTATCCCCCTCCCCCCTCACACCAGGCAACCTTCCAGTAACTAACTTTATTTCTGTTGCTTTTAAGAGTCTCTCTTTATTTTTAACCTTTGGCCTTTTAATAACGATTTGTTTTGGAGTGGGCATCTTTGCATACACCATAATTGGGGTTCTCTGTGCTTCCTGGACTTGCATGTCAATTTCCTTCACCAAATTAGTGAAGTTTCCTTTCATTAATTTTTCAGATAGATTTCCAATTTCTTGCTGTTTCTCTTCTGCTGGCACCCTTAGGAGGTGAATGTTGGAGCTCTTGAGGTTGGCCCAGAGGCTGTTTATGCTGTTCTCATTTTGGGGGGGTTCTTTTTCTTCTTCTTGTTCTTCATGGTTGTTCTTTGCTTCCTTGTGTTCCAAATCGTTGATTTGATTCTTGGCTTCATCCACTCTACTGTTGTTTCCCTGTAAATTGTTCTTGATTTCAATTAGTGTATCCTTCATTTCTAACTGGGTCTTTTTTATGCTGCTGAGGTCTTAATTAAGTTCCTTGAGCATCCTTATAACCAGTGTTTTGAACTCTGCATTTGATAGATTGCTTATCTCCATTTTCTTTATCTCTGTTACTGGAGTTTTGATCTGTCCTTTCATTTGGGACATGTTTCCTTGTCTCTTCATTTTGGCATCCTCCCTGTGTTTATTTCTATGTACTAGGTAGAGCTACTCTGACTCTCTGTCTTGGTAGTGTGGCCTATTGTAGTAGGTGTCCTGTAGGATCCAGTGGCACAACCTCCCCTATCACCCAAATTGGGTACTCGAGGTGTGCCCTTTGTATGGACTGAGTACACCCTCCTCCTGTAGTTGAGACTTAGTTGCTGTTGGCAGGTAAATGGGAGGGATTTACCCAGGGCCAGTCAGCTGCAAAGACTGGCAATGACCACTGACTTCCAAACTCTGCCCTTATTGGGGGATCAGCTGTTCAGGGACAGGATGGTGGTGCTGAGATTTGGTCTGTAGCTGTTCACTAGGTATGGTGGCTCTGGGGTTTCCTGGCTGGTGCAGGCCAAAGCCAGCCCCCACCTGTATTTTGCCTGGGGTACCCTGCCTGAGCTTTAAAGCAATCTTAGATGGCTGCTACTTGTGCTAGGCTAGTAGATTCTCAGGTGAAGCCAGGTTGTGCCTCTAATCTGGTTGCTGTTAAGGCTCACTGAAGCCAGCCAGCTATAGCTTGTTTGATAGGATTTAGGAGCCAAGACCAGCCCTTCCTATGGAAAAGCAGCTTAGGTGGGCCCATAAGCTGGGCAGGGTAGAGCCTCTGTGGACCTTCAAGGTGAGTTGCACAGGGTAGCCAGGTTGATGGAGTCTCAGATATGGCACCAGCCTACTGGCTCTGTGCAGGGAGAGAGCTCAGCAAAGGGACAATGGCCTCTGCTCACCCCAATGCCATACACTTCAGTCTCTCCCTGTATTCCACTGGTGCCCTTCAAGCTGGCACCCTGGTGCTGGAGCTCAGAGGGAGCGAGTCTGAGTACATGAGTCTGTGTGTGGGTTCCCCAAGAAGACTCAGGGCTCCAGCCATCTCCTCCATGAATTCAATCCCTGCTGGTTTTTGCAGACAGAAATTGTGGGGACTGATCTTCTTGGTACTAGAATCCTAGGCTTGGGGGCCTGGTGTGAGTCTGGGACTCCTTCCTCCCAAGATATCCCTCCCCAATTTTTATCTATGCAGGTGTGGGGCCAGCCTGTTCAGTGTCTGCACCCCTCCTACCACTTTGGATGGATATGGTTTCTTCAATTCCACAGTTGTCAGACTTTCATTCAACTTGGGGTGTTTTTTGACATTCCTAAGTGATTATTGTTCTATATTTTAGTTGTAATTTTGATGTGGTTGTGTGAAGAGGCAAGCCATGTCTGCCTACATTGCCATCTTGACTGGAAGCCTTAAAATATCTCTTTAAATGGTGAAAGTTAAACCTTAAATATGTGCCAATTAGAAAAATGTATTTATTAACAGCCTAAATTATCTTACCTATTCTCTTTAGAAAATAACAAAATGGAATTATTAAAAACATCCCTAGTTAAAAATAAAATAAATAAAATTCTTTCAATTTCCATATATTGGCTATAATTAAGTACCATGTAAAATAGGATCACCTCCTGCCCTCATGAATCTATTCATTTTATTTTATTTTTTCATTCAATATATATTTTACTGTCAAAATTAAGTTTGAATAATTTGAAGCTAATACTAAGTTGATTTAGCCTACTCTTTCAGAAGAAGAATTCTACTAATTCCATACCTCTAATTTTAGAATAGTTTTTATCCATCTAAAACCACTTCCCTCTCAGACCTATTGCCTTGTTATTAGAAACCTGCATATATAAGTGCAGATAATCCAAGGAAAAGTTGTTTTATGTTTACATAAACAGATCATCAATAAATTTGTCAAATACATAATTAAGTCATAGTATTTAAATAATGGCATAAAGTTTTAATATCCAGAATTCACCTGGAAACACTTAAGAACTAAAAATTAAACAAAAATGGGATGTAGGTAGATTATATATATCTGACAAAGTTTATATAATAAACCCATACAGGTGCACTCAGTTTATACATATTTCTAGAAAATTAAAATTTGTGGTTTCCACAATTACAAAAGGATAGAAATATTAAAGTAGTAATAGAGAAAAGCACATTGCAAGCCAGAAAAATTAGCATTAAAATAAAATAGGCCGATATGCACACGAAAATATGTTCCCTCTCATCAACATCACACAGAATTACCACTGGACTTCGTTACTCTAGTCCTTGTAGTATACTCAAGGAAAACACAAAACTTGTACATGAATATTCATAGCAGCATATCCATGAAAGCTAAAAAGTAGAAATAGCACAAATGAACTGTTGAATAGACTAATAAGATTGTATACATCCATACAATGGAATGCTATTTGTAATGAAAAAGAACAAAGTATTGATTCATGTAACCAGACAGATAAACCATGAAAACATTGCATTAAGTGGAAGAATTGAATCACAAAAGTCCATATATTACATGATGTTCTTCCCATGAAATGTCCAGAAGACGCAAAGCTACACAGACAGAAACTAGACTAGTGGCTGCTAAGGAAGGATGGGAGTAGTTGAGGGAAATGGAAGGGACTGCAAAGGGACTTTTACTAGAAGGTTTCTTTGGAGAGAGATGAAAATGTTCTAAAATTGACTGTTGATGGTTGTACAATGCTGTGAACAAACTGAAAATCATTAAATTATACACTTTAATGGGTAAATTATACAGTAGGTAAACTATATACCAATAGAGCCATTGCAAAATAAATAAATAAAAATAGATCCCATCACAAAGAACAAAAGTGGTCACCATTAAGCTTTCTTTGCCCATTGTCTCATACAGTCTTCAAAAGCCAGATAATTGCTTTTCATAGTTTTATATTTCTGTTCAAGTGAATTATTAAATATTATTTTAATGTGAAATATGTATGATGGCTTTTTTACAATGAAAATTTTTAAATAAACAATACCTTAATCTCCTTATGTTGGTTGAAAGGAAAAAATCCATAAATTTCAAATAAGATATTAATATAACCTAAAAATATCCTAGTCCCAAGAAATAAAAAAATGCATTAATCATATACCCATCTATCAATAGTAAAATAGGAAGATAAAAAAATGTTTAGTAAAGATATCAGGCATATTTTTTCTAATTTTGGTATAACCATTTACATTTACTTCTCTAGTCACTTTACTGAAGAGAATGCCAAACATCCCCAAATATAATAAAGAAATTGAACTAATATAAAATTCTGTTTGAAACACTCAAGTCGTTTGGAACCAATATATGCTGCCATTCCATTCTAGTGTATCCTTATTCCTGTCCATCCTCAGTTACTGTTGGTAAATGATACAGTTTTGGGAAAACTAGCCATCACAATTTTATAACACAAGGTACTTAATGTGGTTCCTGGTAAACTTTATCCCTTAAATGTATAACTCAGCTTCCCTTAGTCTATCATTCAACTAACTGCAATGTAGTAGTTGACACAGCTCCTCTGTATTATTAAAATGAATAGTGGAATATGGTTCTTCTTTTACCAATGGTTTACATTATTCAACAGTTGGAGTATTGGAAGTAATTTGCATTCTTTAGTGAACAGTCAGGAGGAGTATATATATCTAAAAACTGACCATAGATGCATCTATGGGAAATAACAGCTTTAAATTTAATACACACACTTGTACATAAACACACACATACATAGTTTAAAAGAAGTGAAGGTTTTAAAGGATGAAAACAGCTCTCAGAGTAAATCAGGCCATTGTTCCCCAGGATGTAGCACTGAAAGAATTTGTGAAGGTTTGAGCCTTAAAAGGCTAATAGCACCAGCAACTATTTTGGAGCCTGACAGTTATGAGGCACTATTTTAGACTCTGAGAATTAAGCTTGTTTAGACAAGAGAATCAAGATTCCTACTTTCAAGTGACTTTCACTCTAGTGTGGAGAAAATGACATTAAACAAATAAATACATAATACAAAGTCTTTTAGGGAAATGAACAAGAAATAAAGCAAAGAAACAATATAAAACACAATGAATTGTGTGCCCATGCTAATGCAAACAAGGGAGGACAGGAGAGGTTATGGTGATGAAGGGCTAAGCAGAATCTGATGAAAATGGGAGTTTCACCTACAGAAGAAAAACATTCAAGGCAACAAAGTGTGGGCTTAAGGCAGGAGTAAGATTGAGCTTCTCAAGAAATAGCAAGAAGGGCAGTGTGGACAGAATGGAATTCATAAGGGGAGAATAATTAAAGATGAAATTAGTGAAGTAGCAGAAAACAAATTATACAGCCATAATTATACTGTTTTGTTCTATGTATGATGAGAGAAGCCTTCGAAGAGCTCTTAGAGAACTCAATTTTATTTTTAAAAGATTACCCTGGCTACTTTGTGGAGAACAGATTCTAGGACAATAGAGTAGGTAAAGGAAGACTGGTTAGATTAAGATCTGGGCACAATATGAGGGTGACTTGAATTAAGATTCAGAGGTAGAATTGGCCAGAGAAGCTAAGCATGATATATATTTTGAAGCCTAATTCAACATTACTTGTTCATGAATAGGTAGGTCAAGAAAATTTAAAAAATAAAAGAAAAACACCTTTTCCTTCATGAACACTTGTGTAAAGAGTAAGTTATTTAATGAAATAGGAAAATAAAGGAAGAGTTGATTTGAAGAACAGAATTAATAGTTCTAACAGATATTCAAGTAACAATGTTGAGTAGGCAACTGGATATACGTCAAGGGTTCAGAGGAAATGGTAGGGCTAAAGATACAATTTTAGAAGGCATCTATTTAGGGTCAAAATATTTGTTAGAATACAATCTAAGCAGCTATAACAAAGAGATCCAAAGTGTAGTGACCTAAGCAAGGTAGATGTTTACTTTTCTTTCATATAAAAATCTAGTGGCAAAAAGTCTATTCCTCTAACCTTTGGATTTAGTGTTATTTCTGACTAGACTACTTAATTTTACTCATCAACCCTAGATTAAGCTATTACTATTTTAGAGAAATAAGGTCTTTTCCTGATTTAACCAATAGAATACCTATTAGTTTTCAAACCAAATCTACTTTTTACATATTCAATCTCATCATCTAATTTGGTAACCTATTGTCACTGTCCTCAGGTACCTACACTATGTATCTATGAGGTGTCAGGCACTGTGATAAACTGTCAACACACAATAGTAAATAAAAGAGATTTAGTCCCTTTCTTAGGATGAAATCTACAGAATAGACAGAAGAAAAAGGAGTTAACACATAAAGTGATGCAGGTCTACAGAGGAAGTACAAAAAAGACACCTAGGAGGGAAAAGTCCCTAGGCTCAACTCCCAAATTGAACTTGTAGACCCCTACCTGCTGGATTACAAAATCCTCTGCTTTCTACCTTAAGATTTTCCTCCATATTCTATACCTGGTGTTTTCAACAAGTTCTATTTCCCATCATAGAATATCACCCCATTTGACCAAAATGAGTTCCTCTTTTTCCCTCAGAATAGACCAAAAATTACCATAATGTATTTGGAGCCTCAAACATATGAGAAGGCAAGGAGTTATAAGTGGTCTATAAATCTATCCATATAGCAAACAATATCTGTAGACTGAAGAAATACTGTTTCTTCTTTACATGTTGGGCTAAATGGCAGCTTCCATTCTGATTAGTTGGAACCTCTGTGATTCTGTTTACTAAACATTTTATTTATTTTTGTTGTCTCCATTTTCAATTTACTAAACATTTTAAAAGTCACACCTCACTTAGACATAATACATACAAAATCTATATGAATGCAATTACTTATATAATTATCACATGCAAAATCATGCAAAGCATTAATAAATTCACAGTAGCTTCTGTGGTTGCTCAATGAAAGGAAGTATTGATTCTGCAGTTTACATTTTTGGTCTCAGTTTACAGTGTAATCTCCCCCACAATAGCTAATGTGAATCTTTTCAAAACTAAATCCAGATGATGCACTCTGTTCAGAAAACTCCAATGTCTTCTCATTTCACTCAGTGGTCAACAAGCTCCAATATGAGCTGCCCTCACCACTGTATTCCTCGTTACCTCCCATCCTCCTTGTTCACACCACTCCAGTCACACTGGATGTGGTGATGTTCCTCTAGCCAAGCAAGTTCTAGTCTCAGGATCTTTAGCACAATTCCTCCCGTGGGGCCTCTCCAGTCACTGTTTTCTCTAGCTGGAATGATTTAGCTATCTTTCTCCCTTATGTTTTCATTATTTTCTCATTATGCAAGTAGACACTGTTGGAGCCCCACTCAGATCCCTTATATGGGTTCGTGCATCCAACCCCACCTGTTGCCACCATTGGCTGGATGAAAACACATAACTGCCCTTCTTTTATCCAGCTAAGTGACCTCAGCCAAATGATAGTGCCATTTCTCCATGCCATGCCTGCAATCAACTAATACACATTACAAAAGGCCAAATCCTACCTCAGCTGGAGCCAACTCTACAGGGTATTCTGTGCTTCAGAGCTTCCGGTGATCTTCCTGAAAGTCTCCAGCTGAGACCACATTCTTAATGAACTTTTCATTCATCTCTATTCTGCTTACTTCACTTCTCTTCCCCTGACCACACCTCTCCCTCCCTTTAAGAAATCTTTGAACAAGAATCTCTACCCCAAGCTGTCCTTCTAGGGAAACAACCTAAGACAGAAACCTTCCTTGACTACTGCAAGCCCAGGGACTCCCTTGTCTTGCTTTATTTTTTACATAGCACCTATCACCACATTGCATACTATATTTTTTGAAAATTTTTTATATTTATTCCCTTTATTTTCCAATAACATGTAAACCCAGGAGGGAAGGGACTTCTTGTTCACTATTACATTTCCTACAAATAGCCTACAAAACTACCTAACTCTTTGTAGTTACTCAATAAATATGATTTGCCAGATGCATGAAGAAATGGAATAGCACAATGAATTTATTTTAATCATGCTTTAAAGGTTTTTTAAAGATTTTATTTATTTATTTTTAGAGAGGGAAGGGAGGGAGAAAGAGAAAGAGAGAAAAACATCAATGTGCAGCTGCTGGGGGCCATTGCCTGCAACCCAGGCATGTGCCCTGACTGGGAATCGAACCTGCAATGCTTTGGTTCGCAGCCCGCGCTCAATCCACTGAGCTACGCCAGCCAGGGCTTTATTTTATCATGTTTTTAAAAGGATGTCCTATTCTTAAAAACATTGAGAACTAATAGCCTAAATTAAGTAATATGCAATAAAGAATGATTCTTTTAAGGAATATGTTCTATGTCCTTTCAAACTGTCTTACTAGTGGAATACTGGTCATTAATAAAATATTTTTTATCAACTGATTAGTTCATTAACACACTTGTCTCCACCCTTGCAGACTTAAAATTCAAAGGCTTTAATCTTATAGTCTGATAATCAATCAAATTTTCCTGTAGATTCCTTAACTAGCCTTTCTTTCATATAAGACTTCATTTTTTAAATCATCAATATTTTGAACCCAAATCTTAAAAGTCCATATGGAAAACATCTAAATGAAAATGTATATACAAACAATGAAAATCATTAATAAGGAAGAACACTGAGAAGGAGTAGAATTTGCCACCCCAAAATATGCCTCTTTGAGATATGATTTTAAGTTGGTTTTTAGTAAGAAACAAAAGCCACAGGAAAAACATTTGATCTCCCGCCTACCTACCTAAAAGGAATTTAAAGACAGGACCTGCTCTAGGAAGGGAGATACCACATTTAACTATATTTTAATATGAACTAGTGTGATACATAAAGAACCCAGAATAGAATCACTACAAAGATTCTATTTTACTATAAAGTCAGCAAAGGAACAGAGCTTACCTCTAAGCTCCTTCATTAAGGAAACACTGCAGCCAGATATGACATACCAAAAACATTCAAATATCAAACTATGGGAACTCTGGCTGACTTTCAGCCCTTCAGTTCGCCAGCTCTCTAATAGAACTCAACCTTGACAAGTTCTTCCAGAAACTTGTCTACACTGTCAACCACACTCTGCAAAAAATGACCTGAATAATTTGACTGTTACAGATTTTAAAAGTCAGGAAGGATTTGAGGTTGCAAGCCAACTCCACAGAAGTCCTTTCATTAAGCAATAAATAAAACTTGATTGAATTTTTTCATAAAGAGGTCTTTGTGGTCATGAAAGCCTGCTGTCTGCTTCATTCAGAGTAAAGGTATCTTCTAGACAGAATATGAAACATATTCAAATAAAGACCTTGCAAAGATGTTTCATTCTAATTTTGAGGTACATAATGAATGTACTTCTTTTGCAACTAGCACTTAATGCCAGTGCTTTTATGGTTTATGACATAACATTTATTTCTTTTTATTTAACAGAAAAGGTCAATATGACTTATAATTAGAACAACAACTCTGAATAAAGAAGACTGTAATTAGACTATTTTCAACAAACAATAAAGTGTCAGATAACAGAAAGTGAATTCTTGGTGTCAGCAAAACTAGTTTACATGTAGACAGGAAAAGTGATTCTTTCATGCAGATGCTTATTTAGGTGACTTTGTTCTGGTATCTAACCCAAATAACAAAAACACATAAAAAGTACTATCTAGACGTTCAAACCAGGCAACAGTTCTCACAGAAGTGTTATTTTGCCTACAGGTGATATTTATCAGTTTCTGGAAACTTTTTGGTTGCTACAACTGGAAGAACACTGTCATCCAGAGACGGAAGGCCAAGGACGCTTCTAAACATCTTACAAAGCATAGAACAGTGCCCCACAAAAAGAATTGTACTGATTCAAATATCAATAGGACCAATATTGAGAAACTCTGAACTAATGCCATAAAGCTTTCTTCATTCTAAAATTAATGAGCTTTAAAATAGTCTATAGTTATTGGAGCCCTATAGTGAAGTGGTTGTCTACTGGCATAACCAATGTCACCCATTAAATTCAATAAATATTTTCAAAATAAAACACAAATAAATAAAATTTAAAAAGCGTAAGTTAGCAAGCAGCCAGCAAAAAATCTTTAAGCCTTTTTAAGATTCCACCACCTAAACAAAGGGGTTTGTGTGCCTTCTAATCTGTTGTCATTAAAAATAAAGCCATTATGCCATTTCAAAAAAAAATTAATCACAGTATGAGAAACATTCTATGGCTATTGTAGACTAAAGAAAAAATGGGAGTTGTTAGATGTTCTAGAACCCAGCACTCTGAGATTAGGATTCAGGACAGTTATATGCCATATCAGTGTCTTCTGGGGCTGTGCTAGTTTGTTGAGGCTGTCATAATAATGTGCCACAGACTGGGTGGTTTAAACACCAGAAATGTATGCTCTCACAGTTTTGGAGGCTAAAAGTCCAAGATCAAGGCAACTGCAGGATTGCCTTTTCTCCTATCTCCTTCCTTTGCTTATAGATGCCTGTCTTCTTCCTGGGTCTTCATATGGTCTTTCTTTCTGTGCCTATATTCCAATCTCTTCTTCTTCTAATCTCCTCAGCTAAGTACACCAGTCATATTGAATTAACATCTACATCAATAAAATTATTTAAATTTAATTGTCCATTTACATACCCTGTGTCCAAATGCAGTCACATTTTGAGATACTAGAGGTTACAATGTCAACGTGTGAATTTTGAATGGGACACAATTCAGCTTGTACCAACAGCCTTGGCATGTCCTTGGTCTAGAAGTCCTCTAGAGAGAGAAAATATCTGATGGTCATTGTGAAAACTGTCCAGACTTTTTACTGGGCTAGAGAGCAGAAAAGCACACACAAAAGTGAGCCCTCTCTGAAATCAAGTCTTAATTTTTATAAGTAACTCTGTATTCACATGAAATTTTTGTAGGAACTCAAAATAAATTTAAAAATATTATCTTTGAATCATAGAACTCATTTGTGTACATAGTAGGTTTTCCTAAAGCAAACTATAGCTCAGAGAATGAGGTTTACACATGGATCATGTTGGCTGGGACACCAGCAAGAACCTAGAATATAATATAATACACATACACACACACATACACACACACATGGCTTTTTAAAAACATGATGAATGGATGAATGAATAATTTTTATTATTCCTAGCCATTCTCTGAACACCAGACTGGGAGTCTATAATTTACCAGTCCATCTATGTATGTGACACAATATTTTGTTTATTCTTTTTTGACACCTGCCTTATATTATTTATTACTTGTGCATGTCTGTGAGTTTATGTTTGCATCTCTCCTTTCTCTATCTCACCACTAATCACTCACCCCTACCCACATTGTAAGTGTTTTCATGAGAGGAATTATAGCTTAACTATTTACTTTTAACTCACCAAATATCACACATTATAACCAGAGAAGCATTCATTTGTAATAACAACTGTTTCTTTAATTGTTTAAAGTAGGTTAGTTTTGTATTTTCAACAAAGATAAAATATCCTTGATTTAAGCATACTGTTTTATCCTTTCCTGTGTCCTCAAGATTTTTTACTATCTTGGGTGTATAATGGCACAGTCAGAAATATTTTTCAAGTCATTAACTTTAATTTCCCAGGTGTATAAATTATTTTTGAAAAGTAGTTTCAACACCGAGGGTTTTGACTTATTTGGCATCTGGATTTGTCTGACAGATGATTTAAAGTCTTATAATTATAAAATATGATTGTTTATTGAGACAGATGTACATATGGTGCACCTTTTGAAATTAAATAAAAAGTGCCTGAGTCTAACATCTGTGTTGAAGGCATCCATCACAGCCAGTCTCCCAGAAGTTATTTGGTACTTTCCTTGCTCGCACTAGAAATAGTCTTTCACCATGCCTCTCCTTTAAAACCTTCTATTTTCTTTCAGAGACATATCTTTACAGATTTGGTTTTATTTCACAATCCTAAATGTCTTTTACAGCCATGGGTCTATGAGGTTAAATTATATGTTGTTAGGATATAGATTAAGCTGCTATAGGAAATTCTGATCTATAAGTTTTTTCATTATAAATGTATTTCTCTCATGTCTAAGAGTCCAGAAATGACCAGTCCAAGCTTATGTGATGACTCTGCTTTCATGGGTCATTCAGAAACCTAGTTTAACTCTTCCTGCTGCACCATCATACCCTGGGTATTTGTTCTTGTCTTCTTTGTCAAAGCTGGAGCATCCTTTGTCAATAATCTAAATGAAATAATTGAGAAACAAAATTTCAAAACAAACATATTTGTTTTAAAAGGGACCATTCATAAGTTACTCACACAACTTCCTTGCCTATCCTATTGGCCAAATTTAGACTCAATACTAGGCTTAACTTCAAGAAAATTTGGGAGTGAATCTGTAAGCTGGGTAAACAGGTGGCCAGGGAAAACCACCAAAATTCTATTACAAGAAGAAAATGTAAGGAACAGATATTGGTCAACAGTCTGACTCAGCCTGTTCTTCTGGCCACACCTTCCATGAGCACCCTCTTCCCACATGCAGACTCTTTCCTTCACTAAATGAGGCAACCAAAATCCTAGTTATTCTATCCATACAAAAATTGAGGAGACTAGACTGAGTGTTGCATTTTCCTCTTTGTCAAGTTTGACCTTTGCCCTTTGCAACTCAGTGACTCATAAACTAATACAAAATTTACATATATCTCTGACACCAGTACACAATTGTGAAGCTGAAATAGAATAACCACCATAAGTTCCTTTTAGAATGGGAGCAGTCACTGTTCCATAGAAATGACAAAAATGTGGTGTGCAATCATTTTCAGATACTTATTTTAGTACTAGAATAAATCACTCAGCTGGACTTTTCTCCTCATCTCAGCAACAAACTCCTGGTCCTTTTCCTTCAAGTGCTCTTATTTTTCCCTCTGGAGTAGGATTGGATCTTTTTGCCCTTTACTTTCCCTTTCCCCACCTTAAATGGGCATTGAGAGTATATGCCCCATGAACACTGCTTCAGGGATAATCACAGGCTCTTGTTGGTCCAACTTGTGCCCTCTTTGGCAATATGGGTCCCTCAAAAACGTATTAGCTAGTAGCTAGTCTTTGCTCCCAATAAAATCCATCTGAAAGTTACCACATTCAGATTACTTTTATTAATAATTCTTAAGTTTCTGAGTGATTTTATTATTTACTACATCTGTGCTGGAACCCCCCTTTTTACTTTCAACTTAATACTAGCTACTTTAAGTAAGGTCTTATAAAAATATAGATTTCAAATATAAAGTTAATCTGAATTTTGTCCCTGAGCTGCTCTTATTGTTTCACTTAAGAGTCTTATTGGGAGAATTTAAAAATCGTTGACTTTTCCAGCTATGTGAGGTCATACCTGTCAAAGTACATAGAATGCCACAGGTACAAATTATCTTCATTAAGAAGTCTGTTTTCTTCAACATCTACAAACTAGTTGTGTTACATCATCACAACTAGTGTTGTCCCCTTCTACATGGATTGGAGGCAGAGAAAAGAGAAAGTTCAGAGAAAATGACTTCATCTTCAAAGTGATGACTCTGAAGATGCACATGTTACTTGTGTTTACACCCATCCTGTTGGACCCAGACTCAGGCCCAAGGCCACACGTAGCTGCTGTGAAGGATGGGGAATGAAGTCTACGTCGACGATCTGAACTCCATGTAAGCTAAACTAGTGGAGTTCTATTAGTTTTTTTAAAAAGAAGGAATCAAGGAAGGAAGGAAGGGAGGAAGGGAGGGAGGAAAAGGAAAGAAAAGAAAGAAAGATTATTAAGTCATTTTAGCAACATAAAATAATAATTTATAAACAAAGTTTTCACTGTACTCAATTTTAAAGAAGTTTATTATCTATTATTAGGGATAAATTTTGTCCCTTCATTTCTAAGTTGAAGCATTAGTAACAAATATCTTTGGTGATTACTAAAAGTAGGACATAGGAAATTTTTCCGTCCTCTTAGAATGTCATCAAAATTACCATCAAGCGGAGCACTTTTAAAATTTGGAGGAGATATTTCCATCACAGCTATAAGAAAACACTAAAATTATTATTTTGGTAGTAATAGAGTATCTGTTAACTGATTTTACCTTTTTTCTCATAAGCAATTTATTTGGGTCACTGCACTTTTTATATTATTCTTTAATATATTCTCTACAGAATTTTCAATCAACTGAAAAAATGATTAACAATAGTCTCCCCTGTTGTTCAACTCAGTCATTCATGACTTCGCCAGATGGTTTTGCTTTTTGGGCCAACGTTTAATTTTTTTTTCATATTGATTTCCCCCACCTAGATTCAGCCAAGATCCGGTATGTAACACTCACTTTTAATTTCATGATTAAAACATAAAATACTATGCAGAGATACATCTTTTATTTTTCTGTATATTTAAAGCTAGTGACCAGAATATTTGCTGTAACTTGTGAGCAAGGTAATTTTAAAGTATACTTATTTTCCTCAATTACTTTCTTATTTACTCTTGTTCTCTAATAATTCAAGTGACATTAATTTTCACCACCTCTTACAATTATCTCTTTGGTTATCCTATTACTTTTGTAAATTTGCTTTATTTAACAAGTTTATTTAATGTGTTGATCTAAGTCCTGCTGAGGAAAACTCATTAGCTGGTACAACTCTAATTATTTCCAGTCTATATAAATAGTACATAGTTTAAGATACAGTTAAACAAAGGACAAAGAGAGAGATTAAACTGCCTGAAAGTTTCTTTCATGTTTTAATCTAGTCATGCCAATCTATTAGATAAAACATTATGAAACTTTAATTCTTTCATTGTCCATGTTATATTTTCAGTTGTTATGATTTAAACATATATGATTCTTAGCAACAATCATATTTTTAATGCCTTACTTTATAAATTATAAATTTCTTGTATTGGAAAACCTTTCAAAGATCTTCTACTATGTTAGCTTATAAAAGTGATTAACCTAAAGTCTGCTCACTAGTGACCTCTAAAAGATGAGCCTCGATGATGTGTCTGAAAGATTTTTCTGATATAGAGAACAAATTTAAAACTTGGTAAAAGAAGATTTGCCATTATTTTCATCAAAATATAGAAATTTAGCTTGGGTAGAGATGGAAATCACTTAGGTGAACTTTGTCATTTGTACAGATGGAAATCTGGGTGTCATGGTTTAGATGCCTTATTTAAAATCACATCCTCAGCTGAGAGATAGTGGGGGTAGGGTCTGGGTGCCTTCACAGTCCCCGCTCATCCAATGTCCATCCATTGCTTTCTCCTTTGCCACATTTTTAGATTCGTAATGTAAATCACAGTTGCCCACACTGAATAATTGTCAATTAATTCATATTAATTAAAGGTTAAATTAAACACATGCCGGATACATAATTCTCAAGAAACAGAAAATATTTACTTTCATTAATTACTAATCTCAAAAAAAAGTCACCCTGAATGTAGTGAGTTTGAAATGATCACCTTTATTTTAAAATTTAAAAAAAAAACTGATTTTCCCCTGTCTGGGTTGGTTCAGTGGATTGAGTGCCAGACTATGAAGCAAAGGGCTACCAGTTTGATTTCTAGTCAGGGCACATGCCTTGGTTGTGGGCCAGGTTCCCAGTGGGGGGGTGCATGAGAGGCAACCACACAGTGATGTTTCTCTCCCTTTCTTTCTTCCTCCCTTCTCCTATCTCTGTAAAAATAAATAAATAATCTTAAAAAATAAGACTGATTTAAATAAAATTATTTGAAAAAAGCAACTTTATACACATTATTTTTTGTCAGTTTTTGTCTTTTTTAGTTTCTGGTTTTATATCTTCATCTGCCTTTGCAATAGATAGATCTAGCTACTGTTTGCTACATGTATTCTAGAATATATTTTTTTAAACCAAGGTGTTTTTTTTAAGATTTTGTTTATTTATTTTTAGAGAGGGAAGGGAGGAAGAAAGAGAGAGAGAGAGAGAAACATCAATGTGCGGTTGCTGGGGGCTGTGGCCTGCAACCCAGGCATGTGCCCTGACTGGGAATTGAACCTGCGATGCTTTGCAGTCCCCGCTCATCCAATGTCCATCCATTGGATAGCCTGTGCTCAATCCACTGAGCTATGCCAGCCAGGGCTTATTTGTTTATTTTTGCTTCTGTTGTTATTGCCAGAGGAGACATATCCAAAAACATACTGCTAAGACTGATGTCACAGAGTTTACTATGTTTCTGTCTTGTCCCTGCTACTCAGTTGGCTAAGGAATATATTTTTTTGAAATCATGTGTCTTGCATATCTTTTGTTATCCTATATCTAGCACCTAGACAAGGGTTCTGATATATACTAGATAAATATTTGTAAATTGATAAATGAATACATAGATACATATATTTGTGAATGTGTGTTTATATATACATAAATTAATACATATATTAATATGCACATATTATATATACACATCACTACATGTATATCTATTTTACTTTACTAACCACCTATAAAGCTTTTTAAATTAGTCTGTTTAAAAATATTACCTTCTTTTAAAAAACAGTGTTATAGATAGGTAATATTTGTGCAGTCTTGAAGTAGGAGGAGTTACTTCGGAAACTGTGAAAGGAAGGAGAGAATAGGTATTATAGATAGATGAAAAAGTGTATTCAGTGGACATGTGACTACCAATGATTTGTTATGCTGTGGTAACAGATAAGGTAACAGATGAGATTGGAGACTGGGTAGGAGGCAAGATAGAAGCATGCTACAACTCTCCATCATAGATTTTAGAGGTTCTAGGGAACTGATACTTGCATAGAAACCTCTGAGGAGGGCATTTATATCCTCCACTCCACAGCAAACCTAAAAATTCATGCCAATATTTCCACATGTGAAATTCTCCTCCTGGACACTCTGCCATTACAAACTACGTTCACTTTTCACTCACTCAAAGTCCAGTCCAGATGTTTTCCTTTACTTTCACCTTTTTTTTCATCCTGTCATTTTCCTTTCCTTCCCACCTCTTTTTGGGAACCTGCAGGTTCACTTCTGTATCTTATTCACAGCAAATTAGCAATTATATATATTTTTTTTCTTTTTTACAATTGTTACTGTATCTTTCTATTATGATTTAGTCCCCTTTATATGACCCTCCTCCATCTAGTAATCATCACACTGTTGTCCATGTCCATGAGTCCTTTCTCCTTTTTTCTCAGTCCATTCACCCCCAACCTTCCCCACCGTAGCTGTCACCCTACACTCCATCGATGAGCCTGGTTTTTTTTGCTTGTTAGTTCAGTTTATTCACTGGATTGCACATATGAGTGAAATCATATGGTATTTGTCCTTCTCTCACTGGCTTATTCACTTAGCATAATGTTCTCCGGGTCCATTCATGCTGTCACAAAGGGTAAAATTTTCTTCTTTTTTATAGCCTAGTAGTATTCCTTTGCATAAATGTCCCATAGTTGTTTTATCTACTTGTCTACTGGTGGACACTTGGGCTGCTTCCATAAATTGTCAATTGTAAACAACACTACAATGAACATAGGGGTGCTTATGTTCTTTCGAATTAGGGCTTTGGGTTCCTTCAGCTATATTCCCAGAGGTAGAATTGGTGGGCCAAAAGGCAGATCCATTTTTAATTTATTGAAGCATACTGCTTTCCACAGTGGCTGCACCAGTCTGCATTCCCATTAACAGTGTAACTCTCCATAGCCTCACCAGCACTTGTTCATGGATTTATTGATGATAGCCATTCTGACAGGTGTGAAATGGTATCTCATTGTGGTTTTCACTCATCATCAGATAACCTCTACCATTATCAATTATATATTTAATTTAACAAATAGTTCCAAACATCTACTATATGCATTACAGATAATCAGGTCCTATGAGGTTCAGAGTGAATTTACATATTAGGAATTTGAGAAGAAAATGGTAAGGCAGAAAAGGTAACATCCCAGGCAAAAGAAATAGCACTAGCTAAAGCCTGGCACCCTACTGAAAAAGTACTCCACTTTGGCATTATCACTGAATATTTATAGGGGCAAAAGGAGAATAAAATAGTAAAGGCAAGTCATAGTCATTTTCTGCAAGAGCCCTTTGTAGGATGAAGAAGTTTTCAAATAATTTAGTAGATAATGACAGAATGTTTTTAAGAAGATTAATTTAGCAATCATGCACAGAAATGAATGGAAGAGAGAGTCATGAGGAAAAGAAATCAATTAGGAAGTTTTTGAAGTAGAGAAAGGGGAGAAATCAAAGGAATATTCAAAATATAAAACCTATAAAAGTTGACAACTTAGAGGTTGAAATAAAAGGAGAAACAGAATTAAAGATGATTATAGATGTTGAGCCTGAATGACAGAACATCAGTGCCATTGACAGGAATGAGGGAGACAGGAAGAAAAGCCAATCGTGATAAAATCATGAGCTCTCTTGTAGGTATATATGTAATCATGTTGCCAAATACTCACTATAATTTAGACTTATATTGTAAAGTAATTTCTGTATTTTTTTTTCGGTAATCTGGCCTGTCTCCAGAGCCCTGTCCATTTCTGATTATCAAGGAGAAAAAAGAAAACAACAAATGTGCAGTCTAGCTTAAAGATTAGTTTGAATACAGTATCTCTTAGACAAAATGTGCTCAGATGATTGACCTCTTGCTTCTGAGGGAAGAGTACAGCTTATCACTGATGCAGACACCAGCCCACAGTGTCCGAGGCATTACGGATGAGATGAAATAAATTTACATGGATTACCAAGTCCTGTGGAGGAAAAGGGTTGGCCGTGACTTCTCTCTCAAGGGGAGAGCGCCCTGACCCTTGCCGTGAATGACTTTTATTGAATTCCATTTGCATAAGAATATAGGGTGTATATGTAAAGCTCATTAATCATTATCAGGCAGTAAGAATCAAACAATAGATAACATACAAAGAACTCTAAGAGCCTATTTTGAGTCAGGGTCAGATAGCTAAAAGGCCATACAACTTTGGAGAACAAACCCACTTCCTGTTTGGACCCTTATCATTTAATTGAGAGCATTCTAAACAAAGCAATTTTCACAAGATTTTACATATTCTTTCTTAGGCCTGATTGCCCTAGGGAGCTCGCCCTTTCCAGCTCAGGGCTGCATCAACCACCAGCATTGTTTCAGGCTTAAGGCATTGTTTCAGGCCTAAGTCAGGCAGGGGAAGTAAGGCAGCCAGGAGATTAGGATATTTCTCCCAGAAAGAATGAGGACTCGGGCTGTGTCAAAGCCAAGGGGCAAGAGTCCATCACCCCTTTTCTGTAGCCCCCAAGTCCTTCCCTGAGCTCCCCGTAATTGTGCCTGTCTTAGGTCGTCCCTCCCTTGAGGAATCTTACACATCACTGGCTAACCAATTAAGCATTGGGGGCCAGGCAGGGTGAAGTAAAAGGAGCAGAGGTGGCGCCCATGCCCAGGAGATAATCTTTGTCTCCTTAGTGGCTTATGGTCCAAAGGTCGATCATTCAGCCTTAGTCATGGGGGGATTACAGCTCCTGAAATCAGGCAGTGCAGTTCCCAACATATCACCCTTATAATAAAAGAGAAGAAACATCAAATCCTCTGATGCTCATGTTATCTCAATCTTACTCCTCTAGTTTTTCAGCAATGCCCTTGGCCTCCCAGATTCTTCTTGTTCTGCTCCCTTCTGATGCCAAAAGTCTGTGGCTAATATTCCTCAGGCATTTGACACAAAAACTGCTGCTTTTGGTATTCACCTTAGTTCTTGCTGTAGAAACCCCTGAGGTCTCCCACAATTTCTTATTTGGCCCTGGTTAGGGTGGTCCTCCTATAACCCTCATTTCATTTTAACAATGGTGACCTCCTTCTGATAAGATCAATATGAGAACCAAGAGTGCCTTAGAAAAGCCAGTATCAGAATCATTGTTTACTTTAATAGACTGCACTGGCCCTATGCCTTTGAATTGGTTGTACACCAGTTGTTTACAGGACCCACTACACGTATCCTCCTGAAGTCTCAAATGAAAACAGGGGTCTCCCTCTAACTTTGCTAGTGTTCTCTCTCTTCTAAGGTACCTTTAGGCCAAAACTCAGAGAAGAGAAATGTGGACCTACCATGGTTGCTTCACTTCCTCTCTTTATTTCCATCTTTATTCTTTCCAAAATCTGTGGGGCCAAGACTCATGGAGGGCACAGTTATGTTCTGTATATTAAAAGGGAGTTCTGAAGTACTACTCCAAGATGAGTTACTTGCAAGTATGGGAAATATAAAAATAATAAAACTCTTCTCTTTAGAATAACAATTAGCTTGATTTACCATTATGGAAGGAAACTACCAGCACTACCCTCAACTCCAAAAAACCTTATTTATAACGCACTTTTTTATTTCTTTATCCATTTTATTTTGGGGGGACTTTCTCTTTGCATTATTTCTGTAACATTTCCTAATCTCCCCCAGGCCTCTTGTTGCCTCAGGCAAAATAACACAATGATCTTTAGTCTGAAAGGCAAAATAAAAAAAGTACATCGATAATTTTCAAAGTATTACCCCATTGTACATGTTTAGTTTAAACTACCTGCAGAATACTTAGGAAAGCAATTCCCCCTTGGTAATCCAGAGAGATTTGTTTCCTTATTTTAATTTAAAGTCTAAGCAATGTTCTAGTTTTCATTTGGCCTCTTACTATGATTAATCATCACTACTGTAGTTTGGCTATAAACTAGAAGAATTTTTTATACCTTTAAACCCACATAGTTTTAAGAACACATTTGGTTTCTTGGAAAATATGATAAGAATTTGATATATAAAACCATAATTTTTTAGATACCAGAACTCCCAGAATCCACCTCAATTTAACAACTGTAATTACCTTGCTGTGTCACCACTATAAATACCAGTGGAGAACATTCACAAACAGGTCATCAAGCCTGGAAAAGTAAAGGGAGGGACAATAGAAGAGAAATAAAATAATCAGACTATACTGCCAAGAGTCAATATGTCTTAGATACCAAGGTCAAGGCAAACCAGAATTAAAACCTAATACAGCAAAAAGTTGGAGCCAAAGGCAGAAAGAGAGAGGGCAGACTGCTCACTAAAGCCAGTTAGAAAATCTCCAGACTGGCAAAGAGATGAAAGATGCTAATGACCACCAGACATGAGGGTAAATTAGTTTAGGAAGACATGGGATATTAAATAAGGATTTAGGATTGATATTCTAATCCTTTTTTTTCCTTACAAGAACTGGTAATAAACCATTGAGAGGCAATGGTCATTTTTCTTATGGCTGAGGTTATTGCCAGCATTTGCCTCACACAGTAACTGCAGATTCTGTCATCTATATGGGTGAATAAGGCTGGACTTGAGGAAAGAAAAAAATTGAGATCCATAAATCAGAGGGTCCAGAGTGACTTCACATGGGGATGACTGTTGGGGTGACAGTACTTAAAGTGGAGTGGTAAATAGAGATGAGATCAGAACACAGCAGAGCATGAATTGGACAACTGTCTGTAACATTAAACGGAACCTGTGAGTTGCCAGTGGATTAGAAGGTTTAAGATATATGAGTGGGAAGAGAGGTTGCAAGATGGCAGTGAAAAAGGGGGATATACTGCATACCTCCTCCCAGAACCAAATTGTAAATAAAACTAAAGAGAGGACCAGACACCTGAAATAAACCAAAGGTTACCAGAAAAAAAGACTATTTACCAAAAAAATAATCACCACGACGACAGTAAGGGTGATATCATTAAAGAGGCTGGCCCATTCGAGTGGCAGTAGGCTGAGGTGGTGGTGCAGCTGTGGGAGCTTCCCCTTGAAAGGAGAAAAGCCAGGACCACAAACTGAGCTCCCAAGCACAGAATGGCAGTGCCAGGATCAGCAGACCCTGTAGTACCCAGGAGTGAAAGGACACAGTGTTTTTCTCTGCTGGGGAGAGACAACAGCTACTGGAGACAAAACCACTACTTTTTTTTCTTTCATAATTCTTAAAAGGACCAAAGCACAGGTCTTGCGTTCATAACTACTCACCTTGGGCCCAAGCGAAGGGTGGGTGGTGTGGACTGCGGTCCTGCGAGGTGAGTCTGGAGCAGGAGATACTGGGGAGAGATGTGGGGGAACAGCCATAGGGTTTTATGTAGTGGGATATAGCTGGATTCCATGGCAGCCATCTTTCTTGAGAAGAGCAAATTTCTCCCAGGAGAAAAGCAATTACCTTACCTGTGGGATACTGTTCTTCCAAAACCTCTGGAATCCTATTCTTCCTGCATTGCATCTTTTTTGTTTGTTTAGTTCTGTGTTTTGTCTTATTTTGTCTGTCTTTTTTTCCTTTCTTTTCTTCTTTCTTTTCTCCCATTCTGCATCTTAACCCCTGCTGAAGAGATAGCATACACAGACTCAGGGGATGTCAGAGATGGGCTATAGGGAGCGGACATGCTATACACTTTCCTGGGAAACAGACTGGTATTTCCCCCTCATTGCAGAGCCATAGAAATACCCTCCCAGTTTCCAACAGACCCAAAATCTGGGCTCTGGAGGCTCTATGCATTAGCCTACTAAGGGTTCTGCCCTGCCAAGTACAGGGAAAAAGTACTGGATAGACTCAGACTCAGATGGCTTGAGGGTATGGGAATCTTTCCTAGAGTCTGAAAGGCACCTGCCATGGGAGATCCAGGAGTTCCAACTCCACCCTGCCCCTGATACCACCAGAAGCCATCTCAGCAACAGTCAGGTCTACAGCTAGTCTAAAACTGACAGCAGGCTGGTAGGGAGAGACAGGCAGAGGCAGGTCCTGCAGTGACTTGGGACATTTGTTGACACACCCCTGGACCCAGTGCTGATAAAATCCACCTTAACAAAGCAGCTTGGCCCAACCCAGGTGTAGTCCACCCCAGACAAATCAACTGCAAACTCTGGGTCACTTATGTCTTTGAACGGGTTGCCGAGGGCTAGACATGAGCAGCACCTGACAATGGATTCCACCAGCCTCAGACACATCAGAGCCATACCCAAAGGGAGAACCCAGCAGGTTAGCACTGAACTCTGCTGATGCCAATCCTATTTGTTCTTTTTCATTGATGTTATTTTTTTCTTTTTCATGGCCTTTGTATTATATTTTTATGTTTTCCATTTTTATTGCTCTATATTTTTCTTTCACATCTCTCATTTTTACTCTCACCATTGTTTACCCAATTATTTCCTTCTTTCCTTGCCTTATTTTTGTTATTATTCTCCTTTTTTGCCCCTTTTTCCTGTTTTCTTCTTGCAGTTTATTATTCCTTAGTTGTCTTCCCTTCTCCCCTACCATAGTCACTTTGCTGTCCTTTGGTCTTGTCTTATACTTTTTCTTTTATTTGCCCTTTTCCCTAATATTTCATTTCTCTTTCCACTTTTAGTCTTCTCTGATCTTCTATCATTAAAATTATGGTTGTTGTTGGCAGGGTTGCTTGTTTTGGTTTCATTTTTTTGTGTTGTTTTGCTTTGTTCTGCCAGCACCTGTACAACAATGTACAAGACAGGGTAGCAGCTGGGCCTCTCATTCAGCCAGCCAAAGGGGAGAGCCCATCAACAAACAAGCCAACAACATTCAGGACCCAAATATAACAGGAGAACCTACATAATCCACACAAAGGGCATTCCTAGAGCATCCTGATCGAGAGACGAAGGAGTCTGCAACACTGGACCCACAGGACACCCACCACATAAGGGAACCCTACAACACAGGAAGTCAAAGCAGATCTATCTAATACAATGAAACAAACAAAAAGAGACAGCTAAAATGGGTAAACAAAGAAACAATCTCCAAACAAAAGAAGAGGAGGCATCTCCAGAAAAAGAGCTAAATGAAATTGAGGCAAGCAAATTATCACACATAGATTTCAAAGTAATGTTTACAAAGATGCTAAAGTAAATTAATGAGAACTACACCAGGATAAAAAAAGACATAGAAGATATGAATAAGAGCCAGTTGGAAATGAGGAATGCAACTCTGAAATGAAGAATACACTAGAAGGAATAAAAAGCAGGCTAGATGAAGCAGAGGATCAAATCGGTGATTTGGAAGACAGGGTAGAAAAAAAAAACACCCAATCATAGCAACAAAATGAAAAAAAAAGATTTAAAAAGAATGAGGATGGTTTAAGAGACCTCTGGGACAATATGAAATGTAACAATATTTGTGTCATAGGGATACCATAAGGAGAGGAAAGGGAATAAGAAATAGGAAGCCTGTTTGAAGAAATGACAGAAAACTTTACTAATTTGAGGAGAAAGTCACACAAATTCAGGAGCACAGAGAATCCCAATCAAGACAAACCCAAAGAGACTTATACCAAGACATATCACAATTAAAATGGCAAAGTTTTAAATACAACAAGATAATCTTAAAGGCAGGAAGAGAGAAACAATCAGTAACCTACAAGGGAGCACTAATAAGACTGTCAGCTGATTTCTCAACAGAAACATTATAGGCTAGAAGAAACTGGCATGAAATATTCCAAGTAATAAAAAGCAAGGACTTGTGAACTAGACTACTCTATCCACCAAGGCTCTCATTTAAAATAGAAGGTGAAATACAGAGCTTCCCAAAAAGAAAAGAAAAAAGAAATCTAAAAGTGTACATATCAACCAAACCAGCATTGCAAGAGATGCTAAAGGAACTGCTTCAAGAGAGAGAAAAAAAAGAGACAGAGAGAAAGGAACTCAGTTACAAAGGGAAAAATGGCAATGAATAAGTAGCCATCAATAATAATCTTAAGTGTAAATGGATTAAATGCTCCAATCAAAAGAGATAGAATAGCTGAATTGATAAGAAAACAACCTGCATATACACTGTCTACAAGAGACCCACTTAGAACAAAAGATCTACACAGGCTGAAAGTAAAGGGATAAAAAAAAATGTTCTATGCAAATGGGGACAAAAGGAAGGCCAGGATAGCAGTACTTCTATCTGGTAAAATATACTTTAAAACAAAGACTATAGCAAGACGTAGAAAAAGTCACTACATAATACTTAAGGGGTCAAAGAAGAGGATATAGCCCTAGTAAACATATATGCATCCAATACAGGATAAAATCTTGGAGGACTTTAAGAAAGAGATTGACAGCAATACAGTCATTGTAGGGGGTTTTGGCAACCTACTGTCAACAATGGACAGATCTTTCAAGACAAAAAGATCAACAAGGATATAGCAGCATTAAAAAACACACTACAATGAATGGATTTAATTGATATCTACAGAATATTTCACCCCAAAGAAGCAAAATATGCATTCTTCTCAAATGCATATGTGTTATTTTCAAAGACAGACCACATGGTAGAACACAAAATAAGACATAACAAATTCAAGAAAACTAGAATCATATCAAACATTTTCTCAGATCATAATGTCCTGAAATAAGAAGAAAAAAAAAACCAAAAATATTCAACATGTAGACTAAATACCACATTATTAAATAGTGAATTGGCTAGCAATGAGATCAAAGCAGAACTCAATAAGTACTTGAAAATAAGTGAAAATTAATACACAACAACCAAAAACTCATTGGATACAGTGAGAGCAGTCCTGTAAGGGAAGTTCATAGCATTGCAGGCCTACCTAAAGTAGATAGAAAAATCTCAAAAACAACCTAAATTGACACTAAAAAGAACTAGAAATACAACAAAGCCTAGAATGAATAAAAGAAAGGAAATAATCAAGATCACAGCAGAAAAAAGTGACACAGGGACTAAAAAAAAAATTCAAAAATTAATGAAAGGAGACAGTTGTTTAAAGAGATAAGCAAAATTGACAAGCTTTTAACCATACTCATCAAGAAAAAGGAAGAGAAGACCCACATAAATAAAACTAGAAATGAAAGAAGAGAAGTAACAACAGATACCACAGCAATAAAAGGATTGTAAGAAATTACCATCAATAATTATATGTCAGGAAATTGGACAATATGGGCAAAATGGATAAATTTCTAGAAACATACAATCTTCCAAAACTGAATCAGGAAGAAGCATAAAACAGGAATAGACCAATAACAACTAGTGATATCGAAACAGTAATCAGAAAACTCTCGGCACACAAAAGCACTGGAGCAGATAGTTTCACAGGCAAATTTTACCAATCATTCAAAGAAGAGCTAACGCCTATCCATCTAAAACTATTACAAAACATTCAAGAAGAAGGAAGACTTCCAAATTCTTTCTATATGCTCAGCATTATTCTAATTCCAAATTTAAGTAGAGACACAACAATGAAAGTAAACTACAGGCCAATATCTCCGATGAATGTAAATGCTAAAATCCTCAACAAAATATTAAGAAATTGAGTCCAGCAATACATTAAAAAGATCAAAAAACATGCTCAAATGTGATTTACTCCAGGGATGCAAGGATGTTAAAATATCCACAAATCAATATACATGATATATCACAAATGAAAGGCAAAAATCATATAATCATATCAACAGATGCAGAAAAATCATTTGGTAGAATCCAGCACCCATTTATGATAAAAAATACTCACCAAAGTGGGAATGGAGAGTGCATTCCTCAATGTAATAAAGGCCACATACAAAAAACCTACTGCCAACATCATACTCAAGGGGCAAAAGTTAAAAACATTTCCCTTAAGATCAAGAACAAGGCATAAGTCCACTTTCATCACTCTTATTCAACATAGTAGTGGAGGTCCTAGCCATAGTGATCAGACAAGAAGAAGAAATAAAAGGCATCCAAATTGGAAAGGAGGAAGTAAAACTCTTTATTCACAGATGACATGATATCGCACACAGAAAACCCTATAGACTCCACCAAAAAATTACTCCAACAAATAAGTGAATTTGGCAAAGTAGTGGATATTCAGTCAATATTCAGAAATCAATGGCATTTTTGTACACAAACAATGAACTATTAGAAAGAGAAACTAAGAAAACAATGCCATTTACTCTGGCAATAACGATAATAAAGTACCTAGGAATAAATTTAAACCAAGGGGGTAAAATACCTGTGCTCAGAAAACTGTAAGATGTTGAAGAAAGAAAATGAGGAAGATACAAATAAGTGGAAGCATATACCATGTTCATGGATTCTAAGAATTATAATGAAAACATCCATACTACTCAAAGCAATCTATACATTCAACTCAATTGCTATTGAGATATCCAGGGCATATTTCAAAGATCTAGAACAAATATTCCAAAAATTTATATGGAAGCAAAAAAGACCTTGAATAGCCTCAGCAATCCTGAGAAAGAAAAAACAAAGTAGGAGGAACCATAATACCTGATATCAAACTATACTACAAGACCACTGCAAACAAAACAGTCTGGTACTGGCATAAGGACAGATACATAGACCAATGAAAGAATAGAGAGACCAGAAATAAACCCATGTCTTTATGATCAATTAGTACTTGACAAAGGAGACAAGAACATGCAATGGAGTAAAGACAGTCTCTTCAATAAAAGCACTGTGGAAAACAATATGGAATTCCATCAAAAAATATTGAACTATCTTTTGACCCAGCAATTCCACTGCTGGAAGGAAGGGGAAGGGATTAGTCAAAGAACATATATGAAGGACCCATGGAAATGGACAACAATGGTAAGGGGACTGATTATGGAAGTGGGTGGCAGGCTAAGTGGAAGGGGTTAAGGAGGATACAGTCGGACAACTGCATAACATAAACAATATTTTTTAAAAATTAAATGAGTGGGTCAAATAGAATGTAAACAGGACAGCATTTGTGCTGAATCAGTAGGAAACTGGATTCCAGAGAGAACAAAATAAAAGTCTGGGCCCTAGTACAAGGATATTTATGTTATCCAGCAAGTTATTTTTTAGAGAAATAAAAAGTTTATTTAAAAATGGTACAAGACCCAATTCTACATGACATAAAGATAGAACAGGTTTTGTTTGTCTAGTCACTTTCCATTTTGTACATCTCAACAGTGACTGATTAAACTCCTTTCAGTAATAGCCAATGTGAATTCATATGTTATCAACAAGCACTTGAAATTCCTCAAGTTGGCAGGTGGTAAGTTCCTAATAGACACCTTTTAATTGTTGTAAAGTATTTTAACATTTATGTAAATGCCACTATTTTCTGAGTTACTGTCAAAGATATGAAGTCAGATTCCTTCCTCTCCATAATTGCTACTTTTCCTTTTCTTAAGCTATCATTTCATATAAAACATGCTATTTAATGTCCCTCTTTATTCAACCAACATTTATCTGTACCTCCTATTGAACAGCATTCAGCTGTGTTCTGGGAAGGATGTAAAGATATATACACATAGTTCATGTCCTCAGCACTTTGGAATAAATATAGTTGAAGATGAGAAAGCATTATATGGTAATGTTGCTAAATTCCTTTTTTTTTTTTTTTTGCTGGAAAAGCAGGCATTTTCCAGAACTAGCAGCAGGTTTTAATTTTTAAAATCACATATCTTCAATAGTAGATGTTCACAGGAAAATGTAGATTAAATATATGAAAGGTCTATTTGCAGTTCAAAATGGGGTCTTTCAAACTGTCAAAGTATCACCAGCATGAATTCCTTTATGTGAGGTGAGGAGATATAAAGAAGAATTTATTTATTGTATTTATCTTTTACAAAAGCTTTCATGAAACATAATTATGATTTATATCTATTTGATTGCTTACACAATGCCTGCTTTTCCCATTTGACTGTGAGCTTCATTAGCATTGGGACCACACTGGTGAGATTCATTTTCGCATGCTCTACTCTGGAAAAATCTCAGACATGGAGATAGCCAGTAAACATTTTTTGAACAAATAGAATTTGGACTAAATTTTAGAACTCTGAGTATGATATGAAGTAGGTTCCAATAAGCTCTCCAAACCTACAGTAATTGGGATTGTGTTAAGGGCAATGCAATACCTTGCTGAGCTCAAGGTCATTTTCATTTTGAGAGATGTCAATAGATCAGATTTGTTTGAAGGCCTCTAAAAGACCTTGATCTTTTCTGGGGCACCCATGCCAGTAAGGACACAAGCATTTTCTGAGGGACCTTTGAGATAAAGACCGCTTGAGAGCAGAGGGTTGCCCTTGACATTCTGCCTCATGACACAGTAACAAAGCCATTTAACAAGCAGGTTTTGTAGAGGGTGCTCAACCCACACTATTTTCTATCCTGTGTCAGATTTAGCTCTTCCACAGATCAGCATTTTATAGTCAATGAATACTGCCCTTCAACCTTTGAAGGATTTTATAATCCAATTTTATGGGGAAATAAATGTATTTTTTCTACTTTAAATTCATCTTTTCATTGTCTCTTATTGCTGAGTTTTTATGTAACATTCTAGAAAGAGCTTCAGACAACCCAGCAGGGGGTTGTATTACACATAAAATCATTGCTTAACTGACATCAGTTTTGGACCCCTGCCACTTATGTATAACTTCTCATTTTTGCCCTTCAACTGAACTGTATATAAATAAACTCAAAATAAACTCATTATGGAACTGGAAGTTGAACATATGTCTGAAATGTCACAACATTCTTTGCAGCCAATGTAAGATTGGCTATAGATTACCATTTTTATTTTCAATAATAAAACCTTTTTCTTTGAAGTTTAGTTCCAGGATTTAAAGCACAGCTCAACAAATTTTTGTTTGATATAAAAACACTATTTTTTAAACTCTTATTTCCTGCCAAAGTGGTACCACTGGGAATTTTATAATAGTTAAGTGACAAAAATATATGTCATAACTCCCTTAGCACAAATAGGTTTTTTTTAAGAGTTCAGCACCAGTCTTTGGCTTTATTTGCTCATATTGCAGAGTGTCAAAGATAACATCAATCAAACATTTTCTAAATATATATGTGTAGACAGTCCTCAGATATACTCAACTAATTGTTGTTAATGGAACTGAATTTTCAGAAAAGGAGAAGAAACATGTCTGAAATAAAAACTTTAAGTTAAGACCATATATGTTTCAAGTTCAGACTGCTAATTAACCTGTAACCTGTATACCCATATTCAAAGATGTTTTGGAAGTTGAAGAAACTTAATTAGTCAGAATTGTCTACATCTTGTTTTGGTAACAAATACCACCAAAATCACAATGGCATAATATAACAAAAGTTTACTTCTCACTCAGCTAAGGTCCACTATGCATGCAGCCTTCATGGTATGCATTTCCTTCTCAATTCCAGGTTTCATGCTTCACTGGAAGAAAGCTGAGCAAAAACATTCCCACTCCAGATGTTAAATTGTTAAGATCCAAAGTAATTCCTATCATTCCCAGTCACAGGCTACTGGGAAGGATTTAGTCACATGATTCCACCCCACACAAAGGGGCAAGGAAATGTTGCTTTTCATAAGCCCAAAAAGGTGAGAACTCGTGACACTGGTTAACACTAAGATGTTAACCTCAAAACTCCATCAAATAAGACAGATTTGACTTAAAGCTACACATCTGTATTGGGCTGAATTATGTCCCCCCAAATTTATGTCTACCAGAAACCTTAGAATGAGACCTCATTGAGAAATAGAATCCTTGAATATATAATTAATTAAGATGAGGTCATATTTCATTAAAATGGACCCTAAATTAAATGACTGATGTGCCTATAAGAATGCCATTTGAAAACACAGAGAGATACACAGGAAGAATACTATGTGAAAATGGAGGTGGCAATTGAAGTGATTCATGTGCAAGCCAAGGAATGCCATTGACTGCCAGCAATCACCAGAAACTAGGTATGGAACAGATTCTTCCTCAGAGATTCTACAAGGGATCAATCTTTATTCAGGCTTCCAGTCTCCAGAACTGTAAGAGGACTAATTCCTGTTATTTTAAGCCATGGAGTTTGGTAATTTGTTATGCTAGCCCTAGAAAACTAATATACCACCTCTAAAACAAAGTGGTCAGTAGAGAGTTAAGTCACTTCTCTGGTCCTGCAGAATCACTCATGCCAACTCCTTTCAGAAACTTGGCCTTATTTTAACAACTTAGAATATTTATCCTCGGACTTCCGGCAAGATGGAGGAATAGGTGGACGCACCGTACCTCCTCGTACAACCAAGATTAGAAAAACAATAATTTACAACAATAATTTACTATCAGAATAACACCCAGATCCGGCAGAGGATTTATCTGAATGGAAGTCGGGCAGCCAAGAAGTTGAAGTAGACGCGTTCATCCGGACTGGTAGGAGAAGACGAGCCGGCGGGCGCGGGGCTGGCTCGGGTCGGCGGTGCGCGGAGGTCGGGGGAAGGTTTGGCGCAAAATCGGCGCAAAAGCCATCTGGGGGCGCAAGAAGGCAGCGGTGATCCCTGAGTACGCAAGCTGCGGCTGGCAGACCCAGAGGGGTAGCGATTGTGGACCAGGGCAGAACTCACGGCCCAGAAGCCCAGACAAGGGTCTGAGTCCAGGAGAACGGAACTATCGCCATTGTTTTCTCCCGTCCCGCTCCCACTCCCGCCCCCACCCCCACATGTAACATCACAATCTAGCGACTGGGGTGCCCAGCCCCAGTGAGCACCTAAGGCTCCACCCCCCACCGTAACAAGAGCAACCAGACCGAAAAAAAAAAAAAAAAAAAAGGAGAGATAGGGGAAAAAAAAATATGTTTTCAACAGAGCAGATCAGTCCCCCAGGACTCATCCTTTTGAGCGACCAAGAATTAGCCAATCTATCAGATGCGCAGTTCAAAACACTGGTGATCAGAAAGCTCACAGAACTGGTGGATTTTGGACGAAATTTAGATGAAAGAATGCAGATTACCATAAAACAGATGCAGGAAGACACGTGGAGGAGAGCCAATAGTGAAAGGAAGGAATATGAGTCTCAAAATAATACGGTGGACCAGAAGGAAGATAGAATCAACCAAGCAGGAAAGCATGATGAAATAAGAATACAAAAAATTGAGGGAAAGATTAAGAGCATCCAAGACACCTTTAAACATTCCAATATCCGAATTATAGGGGTACCAGAATCGGAAGGGGAAAAGCAACAGATTGAGCACGTATTTGAACTAATAATAAAGGAGAACTTCCCCAATCTGGCAAAGGGAACAGTCTTCCAAGAAATCCAAGAAGCTCAGAGAGCCCCAAAGAAGTTGGACCCAAGAAGAAACACACCAAGGCACATCATAACTACATTAGCCAAGGTAAAAACGAAGGAGAGAATCCTAGAAGCAGCAAGAGATAAGGGGACAGTAACCTACAAAGGAGTTCCCATCAGACTGTCAGCTGATTTCTCCAAAGAGACCTTACAGGCAAGAAGGGGCTGGAAAGAAATATTCCAAGTCATGAAAGACAAGGACCTACATCCCAGATTGCTCTATCCAGCAAAGCTCTCATTTAGAATGGAAGGGCAGACAAAGTGCTTCTCAGATAAGGTCAAGTTAAAGGAGTTCATCATCACCAAGCCCTTATTTTATGAAATGCTAAAGGGACTTATCTAAGAAAAGAAGATAAAGAAAAGACATGTATAGTAAAAGGACAGCAAACTCACAAATATTAACAACCACACCTAAAGCAAAACCAATAGAAACTAAGTACACAATTAGAACAGGAACAGAACCACAGAAATGGAAGGCACATGGAGGGTTAGCAGCAGGGGGGTGGGAGGAGGAGAGAGGGGGAAAAGGTATAGAGAATAAGTAGCATAGAATGTAGGTTTAAAATAGATAGGGGGAGGGCAAGAATAGTACGGGAAATGTAGAAGCTAAAGAACTCATAAGTATGACACATGGACATGATCTAAAGGGGGAAATGTGGGTGGGAGGGGGGTACAGGGTGGAGGGGAGAGAAGGGGGGAAATGGGACAACTGTAATAGCATAATCAATAAATATATTTAAAAAAAAAAAAGAATATTTATCCTGAGGAAATAGTCTTAAAATACATTACACTGCATTACTTAAACTCAAAAGGGACACTATTTAATGATCAACCAAAGGATTAGCCTGCTTTCCTTAAGTATTTATTTATTTATTTATGAAACAAAAGGAGGGAGAAAGAGAAGGTAGGGAACATCAATGTGTGGTTGCCTCTCGTGGACCCCCTACTGGGAACCTGGCCCACAACCCAGGCGTGTGCCCTGACTGGGAATCAAACTAGCAACCCTTTGGTTTGCAGGTTGGCACTCAATCGAGAGTCACACCAGCTAGGGCCCTTATGTTAATAGTCCATTAAGTATGGACTAGTGCTCTGAAACTTTGGAAATTCATGAAGAATTTGAAGTGTCTTGCAAAGCTAAGAACAATTAGAATAGTATTAATGGTCTCTACATTTTCTTGTATTTTTACTGCTTTGCTAGTGATCAAGAGGTTAGACATATTGAGTTGGGAGTTGGGGGGCTGGGCAGAATTACTGTTAAACATTTATAAAAATGTCAGAATTTCTGTGCCAATGTCACCATTTAACAATTTCAGCTAAGTGAGATGCCAAAAGTAGGTTGTAATAAAAGCCAGGCAAGTGGGAAGACAGAAGTGAAGTACTTAAATTATTTCTTCTTTTAAAGGTATGTTAAAAACTCGGTAAGTTACCACCTGTCTTCTTACGAAAAATAATTTATTTTCCATTAATGTTATCTCCCAGCAATAGATAAAATCATGCAATTTCCAGAATGTTTTCAGAATATTTTGCTTTTCTAGGAATACTTTTCCCTTCATATTGATAAAGTAGTAGAAAGAAACAAAAAAAAAATGCAATTCCCATTACATCAATTTATTGACACTAATATTTAGTTTAACTCCACAAATGCAGCCACTTTTGAAGCTGCAGAAGCACTTTTGAAGCATGCTTATTGTTCTTTGCTGCATCTTATTTCAAAACTCATTTCTTTCAATGTTAGCTTTTGAGCTTTTGTGGCATATCTAGTTATGTGGAAGAAAAATCACTGAAATGGCCTACTGCAGTACTGATATATATTCAGCATTATCTCTGAAGCACTGCTATGACAGTCATTTACATAGTAGCTCTAAGGGTCTAATTCACTTCAACAATGTCTTTATGATGGCCAAAGGCTGATGTATGTGCTCTGTGTTGGGAACTGCAATTAAATACATCATTTTAATGTACCCATGTAGATGGATGTGCAATTCTGAAATCCATAATAACTAGTGTCATGATATTATAAAAGCTAGAAATTTTATACTTATATTTCTACTAAGCCCACATGGTTCCCCTAATAGTGTAGCATCACAATACCTGGACTTTTAAATACACTTAAATTGGTCTTTGCCATGATTGCTATTAAGATGAGTAGCTGAGAGAGAAAATGGGGGGGTGGGGGGCACGAGATGAAGAGACACCAACCCTCTGATTTGCTTACTTGATTTGGAATTGGGAAAATAGGATCATTCCCTTTTCTTCACATACTTCACATAACTAGGTGCCTCATGTTCTCTCTGATTTGCACAAAAGTCAGCTTTTCTTCCAATGTTTCAGTCAAGTGTGTGATGGCTTTTTTTTCACTATTTAGTGTAGTCTAAGTTTATTATAAACCTTATACAAATATTTGCAATGAAGTTTGTTTCCTTAAAAAAGATTTTCTTCCTATAGTATGTACAAAATTTTCTTGTTTTTGGCTTACAGTGTGAGCTTTTATCTCTGGTTTTTGTGTAATGGGTGTATACACTGTCTATTTGATCATATCTGTCTGTCTCATGTTCCCACTAAAAAGAATCATTCTTAAGTCCAAAAAGGACTAACAAGCATTGTAGGACTATATTTTTAAATCTCAGGATCCTTCTGATGTAATTAGGGTAATAGTGTTAAAAATGTGAATTATCTGGCTCCTTGTTTATTGAACTTACAACAAACATTACATGGCAGGGATAAATGCAAATATGCTTGAGTGACTTCTGTACACACTTACGACATGACACAAGCATGAAGGAGGCATATTTGGTACCTGCTCTCTGTAAGGAGTAGGGAAAAACTTGGACCATGAGAAAATAGGAACCTAGCTAGCTAGAGCCAGGAGATTACTAGGTTAATGAACAAACATCCTGCCTTCCCGCCTTATGCAAGAATGCTTGGTTTGAAATTCCCGTGCTTGGTCTTTGTAAGTGAATTGCTAACTGCCACGTCTGCTTCTGTGTAACGCTTGCTTGCCCGCCCCTATATAAGGACGTAGTTGTAAGCGCTCGGCACATCTCTCATTTGCAGCCCCTTGTGGGTACCATGTCTCTGGACACTCTGAGAGTTCGCCCCTGCACAGGTTAAACTTGGCCAATAAAGTAACATCCTTGATTCCCTGAAAGTCTCCGACATTTGTTCTTGCGTTTACTGGATGCAACACTCTCCTGGAGTTTACAGTATAGGGAAAACTTTAAAACCAAAACAAACAAAAATACATACACACACACACACTTATTTTTTGTTCTTTGGAGATAGCTCTCTAAACTGTCCCAATTGTGGTGCTTGTAGGCTAACCAAAGATGACACCATAGAATGTTTATTTCTTTCCATTCCTTATCCATTCATGTCACTTTGAATTTATTTCCATACTGTTTTATAATATAAGTGCTGTTTTAAATTAAGTAACTAAGCCCTGGATGGCATAGCTCAGTGGATTGAGCGCGGGCTGCGAACCAAAGTGTCGCAGGTTCCATTCCTAGTCAGGGTACATGCCTGGGTTGCAGGCCACGGCCCCCAGCAACTGCACATTGATGTTTCTCTCTCTCTCTTTTGCCTTCCCTTCCCTCTCTAAAAATAAATAAATAAAATCTTTTAAAAAATTAAGTAACTAATATATGACAGTAAAATAAAATTTATACACTATATTTCATTTCTAACCTATCTATACTATTTGACTTTTATTGTCTCTAAGGCACTCTTAGAGACATAGAATAGCCCACCTACTGTTTAAATTATACACTTCAATTTCTAAATGCAATTAAGAGGAAATCAAGAACAAGATTTGATTTTCCCAGGGTTCTGAGCACAACCAACAATGATAGTTAGCATTAACCAATATCAAATATGATGTGATATTATCAGCATTTACCACTTCATACTATGTGACTAGTTAATGTATCCAATCTATATGCTGCTATTACCAATATAAAACATTTTGACAGTCTTCAATGCATTGAAATTTGAATCCAATCCATCAAAAATTATATTTTATAGTGTTTGCTTATTCTTAATCTACAGTGAGACAATCATACACATGAAATAACGATGTAAAATTTCTAATGAAAAGAGTGATTTCCCTCTGAGATTTGACTAATATTATGACAATCTGTTTTCTTGTTCCTATATATTGTATTTATTTATTTTTCAAATACAAGCAAAACATTATTTTAAAAGTTACAGAGGTAGAAGAAGTAAGCCTTGGAAGAAGTGAGCCTGTTGGGCTGCAAGGAATCAGTAAACAAGTTACAGAGAAAAAGGAAGAGTCCTTGGAGCTTAGGAGAAAAAGCAAAGATTCACAACATGAGAAAAGAAAGGGGATAAAATGTACAGGCATGCTCAAGAGAGAGGAGAGAGGAAATAGGAAAGAGGAGAGAGACAGAATGCTGGGGAAGGACGTGGATGTAGAAAGTTGTAGGAGAGAGGGGGAGAGAGAGAGATTGAGTGCCAGTACATTTTCAATGAAGTATCGATGTGTCTTACGTCAGTATTTAAAAGCTTTCTTTGAATTCTTACCACAGATATTAATGTCAGCTAAATCTAAAAGACAAAATAATTTAGTAGATTTGTTGAAACAGATTTGAAATATTCATATTAGTTGAGGCTTCTTTTTTGGTAGATATAATTCTATATGTCCTTATTATTAGTCTGCAATATATGAGTATACCATCTGAGAATGCCTTGGGAGACTTCATGAAATATAAGGCTTTAAAAAATATGTTTGAAGATAGTAAGAAATCAAATTTTAATGTTGAATAAAAAGTAGAAAAGGAACTGGTAATATTTGTAGGACAGAAATCCAAGAATATATATTTTTTTCCATCTCTGTAGTAAGAAATTTAAAAGTAGAAAAGGAAAAAATGCTAAACACATTCTAAAAGTTTAAAAATTAATTTCATTATTTAATCATTAAATTCAATTCTTATTTTTCTATAATAAGCATATGTCACTTTTAAAATAAATATATATGAGTTCCAATTACTGAAGTTATTGCCCTAAATATTCTTTTTAAAGAGAATCAGCATTTTTCCATTTTGGTGGGTAAAAAGCACAAAGAGAAACATTATACCAACAAGGAAGGTCACAGGAATATATGCTTTTAGGTGTTAGGTTTTAGGGTGCTAGGATTGTTTCACACACTTTGTACAAATCCTACCCATCTGTGAGAAGACAGTGAATGAGAAATCGATGTTGTTGCTCTCATCACCAGCCAGGAAATTGAAGTTAGAGTCTTGGGACAAAACCCCAAGAATCATAAGCATACATAGTAAACAATGGCCTTCTCCTAAAATATCAGCAATTAAATATCCTAGCATTTCAAACTTTTTACCATCCTTTAAGGAGTTATCTTCATTTGGTAGGTAATAGAAATTTATCTAGGAGAAAACACCCTCCTCATTAAGCACATATATAAATTACAACTGAAGAACAGATGTTAAAGGTCTGCTACTTAATGGGTTGCCATACCAAATTTTGTCTTATAAACATAACTGAAATATTTCTATGTAGCAATAAGAACGTGCCTCCCAATGTTGTCCAGGATACTAATCATGCAAACATAAATTTATCATTTCCTGTTGAATTTTACTGTCTTGGTTACAAAGATTATGCAAATTTGATTCACACTGAATGAATTCATTTTTTTAAATAAGTATAAACAGAGATGCCCTCTCATATTTAACAAAGATCATTAATCTACCTTCCAGAAAGACAAGAACACATTCATACCTCTGAAACAAAGATTCTGGTCTTATCTATGTGTAGCATTCAACAAAATTAAAATAAACAAATAAAAACAAACTTTAAAACTAGTGAAATAAATAAGGTCCTTGAGCTATAGAGAACATATCAGAATATTTCCCTGATGACACAGCTATAATGAGAATGACTCAGCTAATAATTTAATTTCTGACATGAATAGGAAAGGGATCCTAACAGGCATACATTGAAGCTATTATTGTAAAATATCAGCTTTGCCAAGGCCAGCTCACCAAGACATTCAATATGCCCTTTTGTCTGACCCATTCTAACCCATTTTTAAAAAGCTGGCTAGTCCAATGCACAAAAGCACAAGGTAACCACTCACAAACATAGCCAAGTCTGCCTCTCAGAATTTTCCCTACTTGCTTCTCCTACTCTGACTTATTATCATTATCCTTGGTTTTCTAATCACTCCAAGATTTACTCTGATCTCCTATTCAAAGCAAGCTCACTCATCTCTTGACAGTACAAGTTGGTCAAGATCTTTATTCAACCTTTAATTTCTCTTAGGATGATCCTGCCTCTCTCTTCATTACCACACACCAAAAATATACCCAATATCTACCCACAATTCTATGGAACTAATATGCTGGAAATTCTTCTCACTTAAGGAGAAGGCAGAATACTATTTCTGTGGAGCAGCTGACCCCCAAGAGTCTCACCACTCTGGGAACAAAGTCTCACAAAGTGGTGCTAGTTCATTTCCTGGGGCTGGTTCACATCACTCCATGAGATGCAAATAAGGAGCTTCTCTTCCATCTTTTTGTATTCCATCTACATGTTTTGTTGGAGGGACATAAAGCATGAAATAACTGCTAAGAAGTAACATCTAGGCAGTTATACTAAAGTTTCTCTTGAGAGAAATAAATAGAAGAAACAGAAGACTTATTTTCAAAGGGAAATGGGCAATTGCTATAAGTGAGAAGAAGCAAGTATAAACAAATGCCAATGGATATTTTTCATATTGTGTTATCAACTTTTCAAATGTTTTGCAGTTGTGACCTTTAAAAATTAATGCATATTGTTATGCCAGTTCTTAACATAATTTAAAATACCTAGGCTATATTTTATTCTTGTAGTTTATTTTGCCCAGTATCTCAAATATTTTTATGTAATACAGCACTTCTTAAACCAGTATCATAATAACTACCAGTTACTAATTTTTAAAGATTTTATTTATACTATTTCATCACAAAAATTAAAATTCATAGTAATAAATTATTTTAGTTATAAGGCATAATTAATTATATAGATGAACTCATGCCCATATGTTCTGAATAGGTAATATAATGTTTTAACATGGGTCTCCAAGTATTTGAAAGCACATAAGACTGGATCATGTAAGAGAACACAAATACAGGGGAGAGAAACACATCGATTCTAGCGCTGCATCTACCACATTAAAAGCATGTGTTCTTGGACAAATCACCTAAATTCCCTGGACCTCAGGCTTCCTAGTTAGAAAAACAAGATACACTTTGAGCTGTTTCAGAGGATTGTTTATGAGAATCCAATGTAAACATTGATATAAAAAAGTTTGTGAAACATTAAAGAAAATATAACTATTGGTTTTAATGGCTTCTAGTTTCCAATATTTATTTCTTATAAACTTTATATCAGAAATTCCACCCTTATCAGCTTTATTTTAATGTTTCATACTTGAGCACTTGCTACTGCACAAATAAGTAACCATTACCTTTTTTCCATTTTTCTATTCAGATTCTAAAGCATCAATATCTAATAATTCTCCCAACACAGAAAAAAAACATGCAAATCATTGCTATTTTTTCTATTCCTCATCATCCTACTCAGGTAATCACCAGCATACTCTGAAAAATGTCTTTAAAAATTACATTTTCAATGACTCTTTCTTTTAACTAACTCAGATGTGAAAAGAACATCAAAAGTATCAGAATCTTGGAGACTTCCTTATATACTTCTCTTTATTACATTCTGCTTCAGTGCAACTATTAACCTCTAATTCATTAGAGAAATAGAAGATCTGGGAATCTTTTAAATGATGGAACTCAAATAAAGTCCAGTGGAATGTATGTAAATTGGTTTATAGTACAAAAGTAATTCCTGGTTGCACTAATAAAACTCACTTAAACTTTGAATTAGCAAATATAAACTCAATGAATAGATATAGACTTAACATTATTGCTTCATGTGTATTTTTAACAAAGCCATGAAAATTCAAATTGGACACAGTGAGTGGAAATAGGTATTTTATCAGACCAGTTGTAAGAAGATCCCATGAGAACCTCAGAAAACAAAGTGTCAACAGTAAGAAAAACTAAACTACTAAAGCCAATTCCAGAGCATATTTACGGATGTGACTTTGAAATAGGATCATGAGCCTGTGGCACTTTTAAATGTAAAATTGTGTGGGTGAATTGATTTGAAAGATTATAAACACCTACATCTCACCAGTCCAGGCCAATTTATTTATAAGATAAAAAACACCTGATAATCATCAAGTTATTTTATGTATCTAATTCCTGCCAGACTGGTTGAATATTTCACATGGAAGAGAGTTTTAAGTAAGATTGTCAGATTCATAGTAGGAGGAGACTGTCTCTGGGAGCAGGGGTTGGACAGGGCAGGGGAGAATAATGGGGGGAAGTGGGGACAAGTGTAACTGAACATCAATAAAAAGTTAATATAAAATAATAAAGTAAAATACTTAATCACATGTTATTAATATGGTGATACCAAATACTGTGGAAAGGCTATGATATAAAAATTTTATCCACAAGAAAATTTTATTTAAACTTTTCCCCAATGGTATATATCTAATTAAACAAAGTTCCTTAAAATAGTCTTCTTTAATTTAAATCAAACTTTTTCCCAACTTGCAATAATAAAACCTAAAAGGATGAGTAAAATGAATATTAAAATCATCTACTATATCTGTTCACTTTATAGACAATAAGGAAAAACTGACCCAGACTAATTCTGTGACTCAGCAGACCCATTGTAGAAAGCTAAATTTGAGAACCACATCGCTTCAAGTCCATGTCTTTTTCATTACAACTTGTTGCCTCAAAAGTCGTTTGTTTAATTGTTTAAAGTAATAATATTTGTAATATAATTTATGAAAAATCTTACTACAGACTAAGGCAGTATTTTCATTTCTTTATCTGAAGAACAAATTATATTTTTTTCCTAAATCAGTCAAGGTATTTTTGCAAGTATTTCTTGCATCTTACTTTTTTTTTCCTTTTTCACCTCAATATTAAAAATTGTTAAAAACTGATTGAAATACTTTCCCAGAAGGCTAGCTTTGACTTTCCAATTTGATATCTCTGATAGTACTACATGTTTTCAATGGGTTTTCATAATTACAGTAACAAATTACTTCTAAGATTAATGATTGTAACAACTGAATTAAATATTAAGATTAGCTTACTGTCTTTAGTATGCAGAAATAGAATATAAGGTAAAAATGACATGTCACTTTCTAACCACATTTAGAGCAACCATTCTAAATTACAGGTTCCACCATTTATTTTTCCTCCTATACATAATGGATGCTACAATAGACATATCCCCTCTGTTATGTGCAAGGTTATACAAAATTCACAAACTTGTAGATTTACCCTTCTATTATCAATTTAAGAAAGCACATAAGAATGAAAATGAGTGAGATATTATTAAACAATCAACCTTAAATTCCTCCTAATGTATTAAAGTAAAAACATTATTCACTAACATCTGTATTTTAAGTATTCTTAGTTATAAAAAATTTTCAACCCACCACACACCGATTGTGATATCCCAGGATGGTTTGGCATGTATATATAGACAATTATCATCTAGAATGACAGGGATTGAGTGGATAAAAGACAGACATAAAATAAAATGAGATTAGTGTTGCATGCTCAAGTATTTGCCTTGGAAGACATAATTGACAGATAACAAAGGAGGGACTCTTGCATCTATCCATAATAGTGAAAGTGGTACCAGGCTTCCCAACTGGAGAAACTTTTGAGGCAACTATTTTTAGGCACTGGAAATCAGCCAGTACAGAACTGTGACCACTGAAAGTAGAGAAACACAGGAGATGAGCCCTGTGTTTAACCCAGCGTTTTTACCAGGAGCACTTTCTGCACCATAGTGTAGAAAGATAGGGTCCAAGTGGAGTGTGAGAGGTTAGCTAAAGTAAGAAGGCAAAGACAGAAGTTTGAGCTACTTCAGGGCCTGAAACTGTGGGTTAGATCCTGGAGAAGATTGAAGTGGCAGAGAGGGAAACAAAAATGCCAGTATGGGATTTCCTTATTGGTTCTTGAACCAAAGCTGGTCTGAGTAAGTGCAGAGCAAGAATCCACAAGATTGAACTGATGAAAGGACCAAAAGAGATTAGCCAAAGAACATATATGCATATGGACACAGACAACAATCTGGTGAAGCCAGGGAGGGAGGAAGAGCTGGGTGGAGGGAGGCAAAGAGGAGCAAAATGGGGGACATCTATTATAGTGCCAACAGTAAAAAGAAATTTTAAAAAAACTGAGGAAAATACAAATAATTGGAACAGTTTACCTTGCTTATGAATTGGAAAGATTAATATTGTTAAAATGTCCTTACTATCTAAAGCAATATACAATTCAATACAATTCCTGTAAAATACCAATAATATTTTTGTCAGAATTAAAACAACTAGTCCTAAAATTTATATGGAGCCACAAAAGATCTGGAATAACCATAGAAATCTTGAGAAAGAACAAACAGAGGTATCATGCTCCCTGATACCAAATATATTACAAACTACAATAAACAAAATAATAGTTTACTGCATAAAAGTAGATATATAGATTAATAAAATAGAATAAAAAGCTAAGAAATAAATACTTGCTTATGTAGTCAATTAATCTATAGTAATGAAGGCAAGAATACACAATGGGGTAAAAATAATCTCTTCCATAAGTGATTCTGGTAAAAATGGGGCAGACACAATGCAAAAAAAAAATGAAATTCAACCTCTTTCTTATACCACAGACAAAAGTAAATTCAAAATAAATTACAGATGTGAATTTATTTGTCCTGAAACCATAAAACCCCCAGAAAAAAAAAAAAAAAAAAAAAAAAACATGGGCAGTAAACTCTTTGATGCCATTCTTAGCAACATCTTTTTGGCTATATCTCCTCAGGCAAAAGCAACAAAAGCAAAAATAAACAAGTGGGATTACATCACACTAAAAAGTTTTTCAACTCTGAAGGAAACCATCAACAAAATGAAAAGACTACCTACCTCATGTGAGAAGCTATTTACAAGTGATACATCTAATAAGGGGCTATAACCATAACATATAAGGAACACACAACTTACTACTAAAAATATCTAATTATAAAATGGTCAGAAGACCTAAATAGACATTTCTCCAAAGAGGATACACAGATGACCAATAAACATGGAAAGATGCTCAACATCACTAATCTTCAGGGTCATGAAAATAGAAGCCACAATGAGATATGACCTCACACCTGTCAGAATATACAGGTTGTTACCATAAATCAACAAATAACAAGTACTAGTGAAGATGCGGAGAAAAGGGAACATCCATATACTATTGGTGCAGCCACTGTGGAAAGCAACATGGCATTATCTCAAAAACTTGAAATAGAGCTGCCATATAGTTGGCAATTCCACTTCTGGGTATTTCTCCAAAGAAAACAGAAACACTAACTCAAAAACATATGTGTATCCTTATATTTATTGCAGCATTCTTAGTAATAATGTAGATATTGAAGCAACCCAGATGTCCATCAATAGATGAAGGATAAAGAAGATGTGATATGTGAGGTCTGTCCAGAAGGTATCCAGCCATATAGTAAGAGAAATAGAGATATTTATTGAAGATACAAGAAATACTGTATATAGGACAATGACACTTCAGTCCCCTTCAGAATAGGCACCTTGGACCTCACACAGTTTTCCCAATTGCCATCAGCCAGCCCATCATTTTTTCCTGAGTCTCATCAACAGACTAAAATCTCTTCCTTTATAAAGGTGACTTTAGATTTGGGAAGAGTCAGAAGTTGTGAGGTGCCAAATCTGGGCCATAGGGGGAGTGAGTCATGTGGGTATTTAATGTTTTTCCAAAACACTGAATGAGATGTGATGCATGAGTGGGCAGGTATGTTGTCATGATGACATTGCCAGTCACCAGTTGCCCATAGCTGTGGCCTTCTGAATCATCTGAATAGTTTCCAAGGAGGAATATTCAAGCTCATAACAAAATTTGATTTAAATTCCTTTCTCTACTTGCTTAGTCATTTTGAATGTGATGGCCACATGGTACATATGCCCACTCAACAGCATTTACCACCCCCACTGACAATGAAGTCATCATTGTTTATACACGGGCATTCCAGTTCACTCTCCTTGGCTTCCAGGTTACATCAATGTCATGCAAACTGCTCTTGTTGTATTAACAATGGCTGGAATTTTCTGGACAGATCTCATATATACACAGTGAAATAGTACTTGGCCATAAAAAAGTGATATCTTGCTATTTGTGACAATATAAATGGACCTAGAGCATATTATGCTGAGTGAAAAAAGTCAAAGACAAATATATGATTTCACTTATATGTGGAATCTTAAAAAAAGAAGAAATAAAAGTTGACTCGATATAGAGAATAAGTTGAGGATTGTCAAAGGGGAGAGCAGTGAGGGAATGTGAAAAAAATAATAGTCCACAAGCTCTAGTGGACAGTGTTACTTACAGGGTTGTTAACTGAGTGGAGATATCAGTGCTCATACAATGTTGGGAGATAGAGCTCTAGTCAAGAAAAATAAAGAATCCTCACAAAGCACTTTGGGCATTCAGTATAGATCTTGGGAAGGTTATATTTTAGAAGAAAAGCTCAAAACCTAGTGTGAGGACCACATACAAGGACAAAGTACAAAATCAAAATAGATCAGCTTAATAAAGAATAAACCAAACCTATCTAAATCAAAAGTATTTTCCATCATTAGCCAACAGAAGATGTAAATTAAAAACTCTGAAGGGGAGAATATCTGGGGGGTGGGGGGTTGGGGACAACTGTAACTGAACAACAATTAAAAATAATAAATAAATATATATATATAAATAAAATCTTTAAAACAACAAACAAACTCTGAGATAGCTCTTCATTCACTAGAATAGCTAAATTTAAAATGACTTTCAAACCCCAATATTAAAGTCCTGGCTGGTGTGCCTCACTGTGTTGAGTTTCAGTCTGCGAACCAAAGGGTCACTAGTTTGATTTCCAGTCAGGGCACATGCGTGGGTTGCAGGTCAGGTCCCCAGCTGGGGGCACAAAAGATGCAACCACACATTGATGTTTTTCTCCCTCTCTTTCTCCCACCCTTCTTCGAAAAATTAAATAAATAAAATATTTAAAAAATGAACAGAACAATATTTAAAAAAACAATACTAGAAAGTATATGGAGCTCTCAGACATTGCTGATAGGAAGATAAAATGGAACAACCACTTTAGAAAACCATTTGGCATTTTCTATAAAGTAAACGTACACCTACTCTAAGACTCAGCTATCCAATTTCTCATAATATATCAGAAAGAAATGAAAAATGTGTATTCCAGAGACTTCTACAGGAATGTTTTTTGCAACTTAATTTATAATTGCCAGAAAATTGGAAAAACACCATAGATAATAAACAAATTATAGTAAATTTACAGTATATTCATTTAGTAGAATACCATTCTTTAATGGATAAAAAAAGAGAAGGAAACTAGTGATAACTCAAATGGCATCAATCTCAAAACTATTACATTGAGCAAAAGTTAGAAATAAATGAGTATATACTACGTGATTACACATTTATGAAGTTCAAAAATAAAAAAATAAAGAAAACACAAAACTAATCTATGACACAGAAATCAAAACTTTTCTCATCTATTGTTAGAGACTTGCCTGAAAACATAACCCAAGTAAATTTTCTGGGATATATGAAATGTTCTATATTGTAACATGATATTTATGGTTTAATCACTTATTGAAATTCACCAATGTGCATACATAAGATCTGTAGACCTCAATATATGTACACTTTACCTTAATTTTAATGAATGTAGGAAAATTATTGAGAAAATTCGGGTTAGTTAAAAAAGTCCTTAAGGAGCCTAATTAGTTTTTGAAGTGTGCTTATCTTACTATTGGAACAAAATCAGTATGAAAGAAAAGCACTGGGGCAACAAGTTAATTGAGATGGAGAAGAAAAGGCTTCCTTAAATGTTGAGATCCCAGGAGACTGACTACACATACATGAAAGGAAAAATAAAATCTTGGAGGCAAGAAAGAGAAAATCCAACTGATCCTTATTCAAAAAGGAGAAACACAAGGGAAATGAAATATTAGAGATATATCACACTGGTAAAAAATGTAGGAGGAAAAAAGTACTTGTCACAGCCTAGAAATTCAAAAACTAAGGAGACATAATCTTGAGGTTACATGGCAAACTTAATAGTTCTCACTCAGATCTTCTTGGTGTATAGTTTTCAAAAACATCAGCAGCAGCTTCAGCTTAGAAACCTGCTGAGGATGATTCTCCAGTTTAAAAATAAGATCGAGGAATGAGGAGAAAGCTTTTCCTAGGAAACAAGTTTATATGCAAAAGCAATTGTAGAGCAAGAGGCAGTGATAGCAGCCATTTTTGTACATAACAAATGCCGACTCTCATTGGGTGTGAAAACAATGTCACTAGATGGAGTCCACATCTTTCATGAGTTCGGGCTGTCAATATGCAGAGTTGAAAGAGGCAATGTTAACAAAAGGATCCGAATATACTATATAGGAAAGAAAAGCACTTCAGTATAAGTCTTAATATCTGAGTCTTCCATTATTAAAAATACATAAATGCCTCAAATGCTCATAACTGAGAAAAGGAGTATTTTTCCCCTTAGATATGGCAAATGAATAGTGCCATTGAATTCTCCAAACATTTTGTTAAACTAAAGCCAGGAAAATATTCTTTTATTTTCTTTCCCTTAGACACAAATAAGTGTTTTATATGATGTTTGGCCAAGAACAATGCACTAGTTCCTTCTTGCTTTCTGCTCACAGGCCATCGACCAGACCAGTCCCATAAATCACATCAACTTTAAGGATGATTATATAAGTTTCCCAAGAGTCCCAAAGGGCAGGACACAAAATTAATTCTAGCTAATGGAACATTCTTGCAATGCCTGGGAACATAGAATTTGAGAGCCAGTAGTGGTTAAGTTGTCGGCATCTGGAGTCAGAGTGCCTGGGTTAGAATCCTGGCTCTGTCATTGAACAACTGGGAAACTTTGGGCAAATTACCTAATTTCCATATGCCTCAATTGCTCTTCTATAAAATAGGAATACTAATAACAACTATTATACACAATTGTCATAAGAATTCAAAAAATAATACATGTAAGCATTTACCACAGGTGCAGACACATAGAAAGCATTCAGTGCAAATGTTGGGTACAATAACTTAACTGTTCTCTGCCTGGGCAGCTCTTTACTCAGAGTTGAGATGGATTATAAACACTGCACTAACTTGTTTTGAGCTTCTAATCTTTAACCTCATTTCTCAAAGTGAGAAATATGAAGCCACTATTAAAAAATCAGAAAGGCTTAAAAGGTCTTTCAGATTCACTTTCATAATTTTGAAGAATGTTCAGTTGGTAAATATGACAATTTGAAAAAAAAAACAGATTCTTCTAAAGTCAAGTTAAATACATTTTAATAGAAAAATAATAATAGTAGCCAACATTTGTGTAGCTGCCATTTGGTATGCACTTGACATAATTCATCTCACTTAAACTTCACAACAAGGAAACAAATACTCTTAGTAATGCGTTATTTAGATGAGCACAATTTGAATGAAGACTACAAAACAAATTTTTAGGTCACAGAGTTTGCAAGGAGCTGACCTGGTACAAATTGAATCTATCTGATCCCATGTAACCTTGAGTAAACTATTTAACTGTTCAATGCCTCAAGTTTTCCCCATCTACAAAATAGGAATAGTTACATACTTCCTTCATAGATTTTTTATAAGGAAGGAGTTAGTATATTCAAACTACTAGAGCAGTGCCTGGCACTATATTACAATTGTGGTAATTCTGGAAGAGTTGAGAGCCTGGTGACTAAAAGTGTCAACAGATCATTATTTCTACTGAATGCATGGCCTGCCAGAAATGACAGTGATGATAAGGAAAGATTCCCTTCTCACCTAGCTTTTTAAGTGGCAACACTGTAAGTTAACAGAGTCGAGTTTATAGTCATCATAAGCGAACCACTGTGGAGAACATAAATCAGAATTGATTTCTCAGTATATGTAAGGGACCAATTTGGAACTCCTCAAGAGCACAGTAGTGGCTAGGAATAGAGGAATGTGTACTTTTTCAATGGAATTGGAACCAAAGAGATTTAGGTTTAAATGTGATATGGTCTGAGGACATTTGAGTCATAGATATTTTATGACAACTCAATCCTACTAATGAAGATTCTATATATGTACTGCATGCAAGCTTATTGCCTGACTATGCCAGCTATCAAAGATGAAAAAATAAGAAATACAGTCCCAAATAATAGCAGAGCATTACTCAACCTAGTGTATATAGCCCCAAAAGCAAGCAGCATTGCTTAATGGGATTATGTTTAATCTGAAAGCACACCACTAGAGAAAATGTAAAACAATGAGTGGCCCGAAGTGGCAGTGAAATTAATCAACTCCTGGACTGGAGGAGCCCTAGAATGCAGCAACAATTCAAATAGTTTAAATTGGTTTTACTTAGAGCCATATTTGTGTTGCAAATGTTATTCCACCCAAGTTTCCTGTACAGGTTTATCCAAAAGGGTATCATGCCTAAGCAACTTGTGAAAATATAAACAAAATTCTGTAGCTTGAATTTGGAAAATGTGTCCACTAGAAAAGCTTATTAAAGATTAAGCCTGTGAGTGTGTTTATTTTAGACAAAACAAAAATATCAGTAATGCTAAAGCTGAAACTAAACTATAAAAATCAGCACATTAGTAAATTCTGGATCCAGTCAAGATATACACACAGTAAGAAATGTACGGAGTATAAATGTAAATGCAAAAAAAAAAAAAAGTCTTCATGCAACAAAGGGAATAGGTGATTTTTAGGGGTCAGAAGTTCTACACAAGTAATTTCTGTCCTGAAGCTGTAGAATAAAAACAATTCACATATATACTCCTAAACCTAAATAGGAATTTAAAAGCCTATCATCATGAATAAAGGAACACATCTCATTTCCAAATGAAGTACAATGAACAGGGCGACAATTAGTTGATTAATTATTCAGCAGCATAGTCAGTGTTCTTACAAAGTATAAAATACACCAAGCAATTGCTCACATTTTCTCACTTTTACAAGAGCTTTGCTAAGTGCCTATTAAATGAATATAACTAATCATGGTATATGTGTGCAAATTGTGCATAAATCCATCAAAATCAAATTACCACTCCATTGAACCCATAAAATCCAGCAGGTGGCCAGAAGAACATTTAACAACAACTAATCTACTAAACAACCTCTATACCCAGCTAAATAACTTTCAGCCAGAACCTTAATGATGTGCAGGTGCAGATGACTGTACCCATAATACAGTCAAATGGCCATATCCAAAGTATTAAGTATGTAGATGTAATTCTGAAGCTGAGGATAGAGGAAATGAAACTAACTTTTATTGAACCAAAACTCTGAGATAACTTATTCACAAAAGACTAGGATAACTGGAGTTTTAACCTAAGTTAGCCTGACACCAAAGTCTATATTTTTCCTAGTTCCTCACTATGTCTTTTTATTATGCAGAGCCAATTGAATCTACTTTGAAATACATCTGCTCTTGAATCTTGACTCACTTCTCCCTTCTGGTTGCCTTGTTCAAATCTTCTACCATTCTTGTTGCCCCCAATAACTATAACCATCTTTTTTAAGTACAGTTATGAGGCTTCCAGATTCATAATGGTATAATATAAAAATATCAAGCATCTTCTCCTCTCAAAAGTCACCAAAAATCAAAAACCTAGGACAGAAATGCAAATGCATCTTTGAAAAAATCCTAGATGTCATTTGTGAGCCCAAAGCACAAAGTATGAAGATGGAAAGAATATGGAAAAGTCAAATTACTTGGCATAAAGGAGAAGGCACAATCCTAAGTGCCGGCAGAGTGAGTGTTTTGGTGGGTTTGATTCAACAAGTTCAATTTCTTCATCGATAAAATGGAAACGATAATAGCACATAAAAAGCATTGTAATAAGAATGAAATTAGGAAAGAAATTTGGTGTGGGATTTAGAAATGAGCTGTGGAAATGCCTACAGAAAATCTCACTGAAGAAGTTCATTAGACATATCGAGGCAGATGGAGATGCAGACCTGAATGAGCCTCAGGAGTATTGCCAGGGCTGCTGCAACACATTTGTGAACCAGGAACACAGAAATGAGATTAGAGTTGTGTGAATGAAATATGTGGGACAGGGAAGAGGTACAGCAGACGGGACGAATAAGAACACATGAAATTAAAGTTAATCAAAGTAACATTTGTAGTGACAATGATAATAATTTTTAAATGAGAACTTGGTGCCAGGCACTGGGCCAACCACCTCATTCATTTCTCCTTATTTATTTCTGTCAAAAAACATGTTTAATAGATACTATTATTCATATTTTACTGATGAGAAAACTGAAACTTACACAGTAACTTTTTATAGCTATTAATATTATTGTCTTTCTGAACTATAACTAGAATATATGGTTATGTGTTGCTGGAGATAGAGGACTTTTACGAGTCAATTGGTCAAGAAAATTCAAGGAATAGATACAGTTGAGCACAGATGGGCAGTAACTCAACTTTACCTGAAAAATGAAGGGAGAGAATATCTCCAAATAAGAAATAAGAAGGATTTGAGCATGTCCAGATTCTTCCTAGTATATGGTAGTGATCTCTCCTTCAGAAATATGACTTTAATAAAGGAGCAGGACAAATTCAGTGGCAAGGGACAACAACATGGATGGGATAGGTAGAGGCTGGGTGGGTGGAATATACCAGAACTAAAACTAGGAAAAGTTGTTATTTGTTTAGAAGAGATAGCTTCCTCTGTGAAATCAAAGCCAAGTCAATCTGTTTTAAGCATAAGTTCTAAAAATAAACCTACTTATATAGTGCAGAATTAGAATCATTCTATGTATTTTTGCATAGATAAATGTGACTATAGTTCAAGATCTTAGCATGTCAGAAGAGATTGTCAATTAATCTCTATCAGAACAACAGAATGTAATCTTCTCTACAGACATGAGTTGTGTGGAATTCAATAATCATAAGGAGGATTAATTTGGAAGTGTATAGTTTTATTATAAATATGCACAAATAATTCAGTCTCAGCCACACTGAGAGGCTAGTAAAGAGCCTTTCAATGCTCCTCTTCCCCTTGCTCTCTCTGCTTCCTCTTCTTAATTCAACAGAGCCACTCATTCATTTGTTTTTCTGTATGGTTTATCAAACCTGCTTTCAAGAAAGGATCAATATTCAGAAATCATTCTCACAAGATTCAGCTATTTGACCAAATGCAAAAAATCCCTAGGGGGTAAAAGAAGTATTTTTTTTTTTCATGTAGATGTAGCCAAAGTGCCATGATCATGCCACACCATGTCACTTTAACTGTAGTAGAACCACTGATTCAAACATTTGGTTTAAGTAGAGGCTGTGTGAAAGACAGCTAGCTGTCTATCAAAAACCAGAGCTCCCCTGTCAAAGCAGGCAGAACCTAAATATAGACTGTATTTCCTACCCATCCTTGAACTGAGGTGTAGATACATGAGTAGATTACACGAACAGAATATGCACAACAGTGATGTTTGTAATTTTGAGGCCACATTTTTTTAAGAAAATCATAGTGAACTCCCAGAGGCTGCCCACTGAAGAGAAACAACTGCATTTGACAGTTGTATGAGTGACAAATAATATTTGATTGTGCTAATGTTGGGAACCGCCCTGACTGGTATCAGAAGCTGAAATCCCTGCCTAGGCTAAGGCTAAGGGAATGCCCTTGGAACCGTAAACCAGCAAGGAGACAAAAGCTTATCTCCCTGGCAGGAATGCTGCTTCTGCTGCTTTATTCATAACGGAACCCCAAAAAGCTTGGTCGGTTAGCCAAAGATGGGTAAGATTCCCCAAGGGGGGAACAACCTAAGATAGGCACAATCACTTTGGGAGGCCCCCCAGAAGGAGGACTTGGGGGCTGCAGCAAAAGGGGGTGATGGACCCTCGCTCCTCAGCTTTGACATAGCCTGAGTTCTCATCGTCTGGGAGAAAATCTCCTTATCTCTTGGTTGCCTTAGTTCCCTTGCTCCACCTAAGCCTGAAACAATGACAGGGTGGTGTGGCTCTGTGCTGAAAAGGGCGGATTCCCCAGTGATCAGGCATAAGGAAGAACATGTAAATTACTGTGAAACCTTCTTTCTTTAGAATGCTCTCAGCTGAATGAGAAGGGTCCAAGGAGGAAGTTAGTTTGTTCCTCAAAGTCTTACAGCTCTTTGACCCCAACTCAAAATAGACTGGCAGAGTTCCTTGTTATCTATTGTTCCTTACTTCCCCCTAGTGAGTACTGTACTTTACCTGAATTATTATGCAAAATGAGCCCAATAAAAGCAGGTATGGATGGTAAATCAGCGCACTCCCCACTGGGGGGGGGGGTGGCCATTTCGTCCCTACTTCCCCACAGAAACTAGTTTGTCTCTGTGCATGTTTTTTTCTCGTGTGTTTTTCGACAAGCCATCCACAGCGTTCCGTGATCACTGCTGGCCGGTGACCCATGCATCATGCTAAGCCACAGAAACTTTGTTTTTGATTTTTTGTTGCTTCAACAGTATCATGAATATGTTTTCTAAAGTTATTAGTTTTTGTTTTGTTTTGTTTTTCATTTTAAGGAGAAGGCTTTAACTGCTATGAGCAGAATGTCTAAAAATGTCTCAGGGCAGGAACCTTCTGATGTTGTAAACACGTTAAGTATTATAGGTAAATATATTAACATTTATTGACTATTTGCCATTGGTAAGCATTATTCTAACCATTTTCCGTGTATTATCTCATCATATCTTCACAATAGTCTGATATAGTAAGTGCTATTATTATCCATTCAAAAGGAGGGAAGGAAGTCTCAGTCAGAAGGGAGCAAAGAGGGAAAAACTGGGACAACTATAATAGCATAATCGATAAAATATAATTTTTTAAATGATCAAACTGTTATGAAAGACACTAAACAATTTATTCATAATTATCCAATCTTTTTTACTATAAAGCTTAAATACTTATATATAAAAAAGTATAGTTCTGTCTATAAAATACTCTCTTTTAGTATTGGACAGCAGCAGTAAATGCTCAGACTACTGAGTGAAGCAGGCATTTACAATATAATAATCAGTTTTCCACTGACTGTAAGCATGTATCTGAAGGTAAAAGGTATTTTAAAATGAGAAATGTGAATAATTTTATTATCTGTCTCTCTCAGGACTTTTTTATAAACCTCAATATCTGACAAATAGCCTCTAACAGTATTAATGTGATCTTTCCATTAGAATAGGGAAGTGTAGGTGGTTTGGATCAAACTTTGAGAAAGGTGTTTTGTGTGCTATTCTACCCTAATTTAGTTATGCAAATAACCACAACCTGAAAGCTACTATAAATTCACATAACTGAAAACATTCAATAAATACTTGTAGGTAGGTCTTTTTCTTTTTCCTTCAACATTTTGCTACTTTAATTTTTAAGAAAAGAAAATGTTAAATCCCTCAATAATCCTTTGTATACACACTATTAGGTTGTACACAGGAAATGCAATCACTGAAATTGCTGTCTGACTATGATAAAATATTGATGTAAGACTACCATCAGTTTCTATGGATACAGACACATATTTTGATATTCTCATTACAGGTGATATGAACAGTCAAGAGAAATATATGGATTTAATTCTATATGGAACAAGAGAAATTTTAAATAAGTAAATATGACATATTAATAAGAGAGGCTTAAAGCTGAAATATATATTAGGGATAATTAAATAAAATCCTGGTCAGGTAATATACATAATTTATAGAAATGCTTTATATAGGGCCCATAGTTAATTAGAAAATTATGAGTTTAAAATCACTGAGTTCCAGTCAAGATGGCAGCAGAGACAAACAAGGCTTGCCTCCTCACACAATCACATCAGAATTTCAACTAAAATACCTAACAGTCATCATCCAGAACTATCAGAAATCAAGCTGAATGGAAGTCTGACAACTATAGAATTAAAGAAACATGGAAAGGGCCAGTCCCACACTCACATGTGGTGCATAAAAATTCGGGAGGGTTATCTCAAGAACAAGGAGTCCTATCCTCACACCAGACACCCCAGCCCAGGGTTCCAGTGCCAGGAAGATAAGTCCCCATAACTACTCATTGTAAAAACCAGTGGGGATTAAGTCAATTGAAGAAATTTCTGGAGTCCCAGGCAGTTTGTTTTAAAGAACCCACACATGGACCTAACTCTGATGTATTCCCTCTGAGCTCCAGCAACAAGGCAGCAGATTGAAAGGTACCAGTGGCATTAAGGGAGGAACCGAAGTGTCTGGCATCAAGGTGAGAGCTGTGGACAGCTTTCTCCAGAGAGAAAGGTGAGCAGAGGTCACTGTCTCCTTTCTGGAACCTCCTCCCTCAAAGTCACAGAGCTGGCAGGCAGATACCATATTTGAGGCTTCATCAACCTACCTAATACTGTTTGTTAGATAGGAGATCCCCAGAGACTCTGCCCTACCCAATTTACCAACACAACCAAACTGTTAACAGTGACGTTTCCATATGAATGCTGATCTTGGCTCAGGTTTCATGATTTCCTAAGTCCTCTCAAACAAGCAACAGCTAGCCTCAGTGAGCCTGCAGCCTCCTGTACCTCTTGCTGAGTGGCTCTAGGCCCAGCATTAGCAGCACCCAGCTCAGATTTACAGTTTAGCCACACCTGGGAATCTCCAACCCCAGCACAAATAGCAGCCATCTCAGATTGCTTTAAAACTCAGGCAGGGTGGCCCCAGGCAGAACACAGGTGAGAGCTGACCTTGGCTAGCACCACCCAGGAAACCCCAGAACCTGCACACCCAGTTGACAAATACAGACCTTGTTTGAGAATTATCATGCTACCCCTGCACAGCTGAGCTTCCACAGAGTGCAGAGGTTGGTGGTCAGTGGTCATAGTCAGTCTTTGCAGCTGACTGGCCTAGGTAAACCCCTCCTATTGACCTGCCAACTGTAATCAAGGCTCAACTACAAGAGGAGGGTATTTTCAGAGCACATGAAGGGTGCATCTTGAGAATCCAGTTTGGGGGATACAAGAAGCTGTGCCACTGGATCCTATAGGACACCTACTACAATAGGCCATGTTACCAAGACAGAGAGTCATAGATAGAAGCTTGACCTAATACATAGAAACAAACACAGGGAGGCTGCCAAAATGAGGAGACAAAGAAATACGTTCCAAATGACAGAACAGATCAAAACTCCAGAAAAAGAGCTAAATAAAATGGAGATAAACAATCTATCAGATGCAGAGTTCAAAAAACTTGTTGTAAGGATGCTCAAGGAACTTAGTGAGGCTTCAGCAGCATAAAAAAAGATCCAGTCAGAAATGAGGAATACACTAATTGAAATAAAGAACCATTTACAGGAAAACAACAGTAGAGTAGATAAAGCTGAGAATTAAATCAATGGATTTGAACACAAGGAAGCAAAAACAACCAATTAGAACATGAAGAAGAAAAAAGAATCCAATAAAACAAGCATACTGTAAGCAACCTCTGGGACAACTTCTAGTATTCCAACATTTTCATCATAGGAGTACCAGAAAGTATAGATGAAGAGCAAGAAACTGGAAATCTATTTGAAAAAACAGTGAAAGAAAACTTTCCTAATTTGGTAAAGGAAATAGGCATGCAATTCCAGGAAGCACAGAGAGTCCCAAACAAGTTGGATGATAAGAAGCCCACTTCAAGGCACAGCATAATTAAATTGCCAAAGATTAAAAATAAGGAGAGAGTCTTAAAAGCAGCAAGAGTAAAGGAGACAGTTACCTACAAAGAAGTTCCTATAAGACTAACAGCTGATTTCTCAAAAGAAACTTTGCAGGCTATAAGGGATTGGCAAGAAATATTTAAAGTCATGAAAAGCTGAGACCCAGCAAAGTTATCATTTAGAATGGATGGGCAGATAAAGAGCTTCCCAGACAAGAAATAAACTAAAGGAGTTCATCATCACCAAACCATTATTATATGAAATATTAAAGGTACTTAAGAAAAAAGGTCAAAACTATGAACAAAAAATGGCAAAAAAATTCAAATCTATTAACAATGTATCCTAAAAAACAAACTAAGCAAACAAGAACAGGAACAGAATCATGGATACAGAGAGCATTATGATGGATACTAGATGGGAGGAGAGTATGGTGGAATGGGTGAGGAAGTGAGGAGGTTAATAAGTACAACTAGATAGTTACAGAACAGCCATGGGGATATAAAGCAAAATATAGGAAATGGAGTAGCCAAAGAACTTGTATGCATGACCCATGGACATAAACAATAGTATCAGGCTGCCTGAGGAGTGAGGAGGAGCTGAGTACAGGAGGACAAGGGGGATAAATTGGGACAAGTATAATAGCATAATCAATAAAAATATAAGTAAAAATTAGATAAAAGCATTAACAAGCTACAGCGATGTTTAGGAAGACATACAATCTGAATTCAATTAAACTAGATAGATATAGGATACATATATAGATAGATGATAGATAGATAGATAGATGATAGGTGACAGACAATAGGTAGAGAGATATAGAGTCTGTGTGTATAATTTTGTGAAATATTTACTTTTTATAAACTAGACTACTTTTTCATGTTTATAGTCGTCCCAAAGTTAATTTGTTTCCAAGGCATTCAGTCTAGTCAAAATGATTCATTTTGTCTCTGATTGAATAATTTAGTATCTATTGCTCAGTCTTTGGAAGAATGACAGCACAAGCTTAACTGCAGGTTAAACAGGTAGGAAATGCTCTGTGCTCTGGGCTGGAAGAAGAATGTATGCACCCAAGGGAAGCTTCAGGCAAATTCTTTTAATGTTTTCTTTTTTCAACCTGTGTTCAGAAGAAAGGCTGATTGTCACAATTAAACAAAGAAGAATTAAGAGAATAATTATTGCTTATTGTATCAAGAAATCACTTAAGCTCAGGCCCCAAACTTGCATACCTCACCAAGAAAAAATGTCTGCAGTTCATTGGATCAATTATCCTTTCAGAATAGCCACCATGTATTTCACTAAAGCAAAAGCTCCTGAACTCAAAGGTCTCATTAAACATTCTTCAGCCACAAATAATATGCTTTCTGAGAGAATTTCTATTAGTAATTGTTTTCTTTCCATCTCCTTACATGGTACTTTGGCATTATAATAATGCACTAATGATCTTTATAGATTGACATCTCAGGTGACTTCCCTGGAGCCCACACATTAATAAAGTGTGTTATCCAGTGTATTATTGAAATATATGTGTTCCAATCTGTTAAGGAGGTGAATGAAAGGCAATAAACTAGAAAAATAGAGAAATATAAACTGCTAAGTGGTACAGTAAGTAAAAAAGACAAGATATGGAAGGTAGAAAAGAGTGAGGGCATGATCGTATGCTTTTTCTAATAGTTACACTTAATCTCTTGAATTCTTGATTTTTATTTCAATTTCAGCTTGTATAAGAAGGGCCTGATAATACTGTCATTTGTGTACTTACCTCTTCTTTCAAGTTAAAAGATATTTGAAAACAGAACAGCTTCCTGTTTATCTTTTCACCCTCCTAAGCTTTTAAAAATATACACAATGTTGGTTGAATTTAATGAAACAAACATAAGAATGAAGGTAGAAAGAAATTTCTGGAGTCAGATCTTAAAAGCATAGACATCTTAGAAACTGATCAAAATTTGGTGAAATTTGGCTGAAAAATGGTGATGAAAGGAAGTGACTGACTTTTGAAGTTGAGTATGGTTGGAGATCCTGAGGAACTCTAAGCAAGGTATTAAAGAACGTGATTAATATTAAGGATTCTTGGTTACTACTATAATATCCAAGACTGGGGTAATATATAAACTATGAGTGTTAAGTATATTGAAATAGGGTAATGGTAAAATGTATCCTGGTAGACAATAATCATAAGAAAGGACAAAAGTGGCATGATTTCTTGGCATGGACCATAAAGAAAAGAGGCCTGATCAGTGATGGTCTATAACTGACAAGAAAGCATGGAATTTACTGACTTCACCTTTGATTTGTAAGATTTGAAGATTCTTTTGATGGCTGTGCACAATACACTGACAGACAGATGTAACACAGAACCCTTAGTTACTTAGAGCTCCAAAGTAGAGAAGGCTGCCTGTCAGGGCCACAAGCCAAACAGCAGAACAGCAAACAGGTGGAAGGAGGTGGCTTGTGGATAGCAGGTAGAGTTACCCAGAGCTCCCTGTGGATTAGCTGATTTGCATAGAGGCTGTCTCCAGTTGTCAGTATCTCCTCCGGGAGCAGCTGGAGGTGGGAAAGGTGTGCAATAGTCCTGGAGTATGACAGACCAATAAGAAAGTAGTTTGGGTATGGACTTAATCAGATAATTGAGAAGAATGGACTAGATTTAGATCAACACAGCTTTAAAAAAAACAACAAATAAAAATAACATTATAACTTGATTAATGAGATCAGTAGAGGAGGAGCTTCTTTCCTTTCCAAGATTAAAATGTATAGTCAGTTGCTCTATGAACATAGTTATCTGATATTCTCTTTAGAATTGGGAAGCCACATTAAGGAAGAATCTTAGGAGTATTTGATCAAAATTTATATCATGTTGTTTCAAGCTTTAACAAATACTGGAAACACAGAATTAAAGTTATTTCTTGAAGCTTTAGAAAAATAACCTTAGAAGATAATAAAGTAATACTATACAAAACTGACTATCAGGTATCAGGAATACCTAAATCTGAGTCTCTAATATATCAGTTGCAGATCTACTGTCAATAGGTCCCCCTTAATTTCAAGCATATTGACTGTGAATAGGATGTGTCCTTAAGATATTACATAGAAACTGTGAAGAAAAGGTCCTCTAATTCTACTCACTTCCCAGAATGCTGTCTATGCCTCCATTTCACACATACACACAAACACACACACATGATCTCTTTTAACATTTTTCTGGAGAGATTATTTAATAGTTTTGATAATCTCTCCCTAGAAAGAAGATAAAACTTCATTTTTTAAAGATTTTATTTATTTATTTTTAGAGAGGGAAACATCAATGTGTTCTTGCCTCTTGTGCACCCCCCACTGGGGACCTGGCCCACAACCGAGGCATGTGCCCTGACTGGGAATCTAACCAGCAACCCTTTGGTTCACAGGCCGGCACCCAATCCACTGAGCCACACTAGCCAGGGAGAGACGATAAAACTAATAATTACAGAAATGGTTGCAGTATATACTAAACCTTTGAAGTTAATATTCATACAAAAAATACAAACATAGTTGGTGTTGCTAAAATGACCTGACCAAAGTGACCACTAGTGTGACCTATTGGAGCATATCTTATGTTGCACTATCTACCCATTGAGTCTTAAAAAAATGAAACTACTGTCAAAGAAAATTGCACCAGACAACTTAAACAGCAAGGAGGACTTCATTTAAGACTGTTGTAATAGGGAAGAGAGATTGAATTCAACTCCTTTGAAGAAAAGCAGATGAGATTTTAAGCACTGGAGTAACCTACTGGAAAAGTACTGAAGGGAAGACTTTAGCGGGGAGGTTAGGAAATGCAATCCGGCCATCAGTGTCTGCTAAATGGCAATTATCTAAAGTGAGGCCTCAATCCTTCCATGGAGACTGAGTGGAAGATGAGGTGTTATCTTTTCTTTGGTCACATTTCAAATGGATGGCTCCCAGGTCCAAAGAGCAAGACATTCCTGGCTTATAAAACCGGCTGGAGGCTGGAACACTTAAATCTAAGAAAGAGAGAAACAATTTATAACTGCAAATAAATACTCTGAGAAAAAGAAGGGTAAAGCCTATAGTCCAGAAGAAATCTATCTAAAATCCAGTCAAGCTGAAGGGATTACTAAGACCATTTTGGTCTCTTTAAAAAGAAATTTTTATCCTTTCAACTCCATGATAATTTTAATTGCTTGTTTTGTTTTGTTTTTTTTTGATCTGTGTAAACTAATGCCTCTTCATATAATATTTATTCATCAATTTATTTACACACTTATCAGATTCTATTACTTGGAAAACACTGAACTTAGAATGGTTGTAAACTTAAATAAATTATTAAAATATTTTAAAAAACAAAGAGGGAGAAGTAAATGAATTACTCCAAGAGGACAGGGAGTACAGTTTCCAATTAATGTGTTCTTGTAAGATAGGTATATACTTAATTTTAATCAATAGTCATTTTTCAAATGATTTGGTATAATTTACTAAGCAGTGGAGATGAAATTTCAGTTTGAGTAAGTCTGTGTATGGGCCCTTTAAGAGGAACTGCCTGGGACTCCAGAAACCTTTCATTTCACTCAGCCACAATCTTAGCTAGTTTTTACAGCCAGAAGTTATTGGGACTTCTCTTCCTAGCAATGGAACCCTGGGCTGGGAGGCCTGGTGTGGGGCTAGGACCCCTCAATCCTCAGAGAGGTCCTCTGCAGCCAAGATATCCCTCTGTATTTTCATCCAGCACACCTGGGTGTGGGACCAACCCATTCCACATCTCTGTCATTTCTACCAGCCTCATCATGGCTTCCCCTTTAAACCCCTAGTTGTAGGACTTCTGTTCAGCTAGATTTCAGGTGGTCCTGAATGATGGTTATACAAGCATTTTCAACTTTGTACTTAAAGAAGCATTTTACAGCTTCTCTTTGGCATATTGCCAGAATTGCTAGTCTTGCACTTTTGAGGCATTATTAAGTAAAATACAAGTTACTATACCAATCAATTTGATAATCAAGATGGCTGCTAACAATCTGAAGAAACCCAAAACACTGATTTGAAAGAATATAGGCATCCCTGTGTTCATTGCAACATTATTTCCAATAGCCAAGATGTGGAAGCAGCCCAAGTTGCCCATCAATAGTCGAGTGGATAAAAAAGTCATGCTACATATATACAATGGAATTTAACTTGGTCATAAAAAAGAATGAAATCTTATTATTTGTGACAGCAAGTACAGACCTAGATGACATTATGCTCAGTGAAATGAGTCAATGACAGGGAGATAATTGCTGTGTGATTTTGCTTACTTATAGAATCTGGAGAACAAAATGAAAAAATTAATAGGATTAAGATGGAGTTGTAGATACAGAGGAAAGACTGATGGCCGCCACAGGGGAGGGGTCATTGGGCGACCCGGTGAGGAAGGTGAAGATAATGAGAAGTGCAGACTGGAAGTTGCAGAGGGTTTACGGGAATATGAAGAGCAAAAAAGGAAGGAATACAGTCAGGAGTATTGTGATGACTATGTATTGTGCCAGGTGACACTGAAAATATTGTGGGAAACACCTTGTAAAGAATATGATTTTCTAACCACTGTACTATACACTACACACCTGAAACTAATACAAAATAATGTTGAATATATACAGTAATTGAAAAAAATTTAAAAGCACATGACTACTATGATCACATAGCATATACAGCCCGGATGCACTGAGCAAAGGGATGATTCATGTCCTTGGTGAGATGAAGTGGGATAGTGTGAAATTTCTTCATGTTACTCAGAACAGCATGCCACTTACAAGTTAAGAATTGTTTACTCCTGGAATTTTCAATTTAATATTTTCAGACTGCAGTTAACCATGAGTAACTGAAATCCCAGAAAGCAGAATTGTGGATAAGGAAGACTACTGTACATGTGTAAATAATACATTGTTCACCACTGAAAACCAGGCTCCTGAATGACCAATCAAAACACTGAGGACTATTAACCATCTTTGGAGCTATTCTCTTTAAAAGGGATTTTTAGATAAAGTGTTTTAAGCCCCTTTTATTTCCATTAAATATGCCCATAGTTATCAGCAAAAAATACATTAAGGTGTAAAAATGGAGATGCGAAAAGGCCACATTTCTGACTCATTTCACAATAACATTGCCCTTTGCACCTCCTTTACAGTTTTGAAACACTTTAAAACCTTTCACTTCATCCCATTTCATCGTAGAACTTAAAGTATACAATTCATTTTACCAGGAACAAACCAAACCAACTAAATAAAGTGATATTCTACATCGCCCACGTATTTATTGAATTCTGCTTTTTGTTATATGATGTATAAAAAGGCCATATAAATTATTGAATGCCCAACAAAATAACTGAACTTGACAATTTTCTAAAAACTACATGTAAAAACTCAAGTTTTCTGAGAGCCAGGCTTTTCATGTGAGTGGCAAGAGGGAAACAATTTTAAGACAGAAAATAAGTAAATTTTTTCATATATAAAGTCAATAATATTGATTTTAAAAATATTGGTTCTTATATGGTGAGAGTTCCACCTACTGGTAAATACATTAAACCAGGTATGTTTCAGCAGTTCTAACAAGGCAGTTTCCCTAATTTTCCATCTTTCCTGTAACTAAATTCTAAGAATGAAGGCTGAAATAGCAGCAAATTGTTGTAATTCTACTGAGGAGCTTCTGGAAAAATATAATTGGGTGATTTCAGTTTGTCTTCTGAAGACTGCAGACTCTCGCACAAAGGTGATCAGCATAGACCGCTGTGCCCACTGCCTTCCCATATAGTTGAAGATTCTTTTTTTTAATATTTTTTAAAAATATTTTTTATTTATTTATTTTTAGAGAGGGAAGGGAGGGAGAAAGAGAGAGAGAGAGAAACATCAATGTGTGGTTGCTGGGGGCCGTGGCCTGCAACCCAGGCATGTGCCCTGACTGGGAATCGAACCTGCGACACTTTGGTTCACAGCCCGCGCTCAATCCACTGAGCTATGCCAGCCAGGGCAAGAATCTTGATCAAACTTCAGCATGGCTTTGTCAGCTCAAGATCTTGTCCCTAGGATGAACACCCTAGGTCCCTTAAAATGACTGCCTAAGAAAGCTCAATATTGCAAAAAAAAAAAAGTTATTCTTTGTTCCAGCCAAAACCTGACTAACTTCCTTTTTCTAAGAGCATTTACTTGAGAAAGCATACAATTATAAACCCTCCGTCTGTCCTTTGAGATGTGCCTTTAACAATCTAGGAATGTCTTTCTCAAGGGCCCCCCTCTAAGTCATCCCTTTGAAAAGTAACATCAAAAAGGCCAGGGTCTTTCCATGCTGTTGCAAAAGGTAAGGTTTCTTTTTTCTTTTTACCACTGCCTAGTATTTCACTATGTAATGAGCCAGAGCTTTTTATCCACTCATCCACTGATGAGCACTTAGGCTGTTTCCAAATCTTGGCTATTGTAAGTAATGCTGCAATAGACATAGTGGTGCATGTATTTTTTTTTTTTTTTTTGTATTGGTGTTTCAGGATCTTTGGGGTATATTTCTAGAAGTGGAATTGCTGGATCAAAAGGGATTTCCATCTCTAATGTTTTAGGGATATTCCATATTGTTTTCCACTGTGGCTGTACCAGTCTGCACTCCCACCAACAGTGTTCTAGGGCTCTCTTTTCTCTACAACTTTACCAATACTTGTTGTCTATTGGTTTATTGATGATACAGCATGAATGGACCTGGAGAAAATTATGCTAAGTGAATTAAGCATGTCAGTGAGAGAATAATACCACATGATCTCATTTATATGTGGAATCTAGTAAACACAATATACTAACAAACAAGATAGTAACAGAAATTTGGATAGATAGAACAGACGGACATCTGCTGGAAAGGAGGTGGGGGGATGGGATGAAAGATGGGGAAGGAATTAACCAAAGAACATTTATGCACAGCCCAAGGGCAGGAACAACAATGTGGAAATTGCTTTGGGGTAGGGAGAAGGTGGGGCTGGGTGAGGGAGGAAAAGGGGAGAAACCTGGAAACAACTGCAATAGCTTAAATAATTAATTAATTGGTTTTAAAAAATGAGGGTGGGGTCAGACTCCCAGTTTTTGTGGGAGGGTAGGAGCCTAACTTGAAACCTCTACATAGCAGACACAGATGGCCTAATCACACTGACCTGCTTCCTCCACCAAGCAGCCTTCAGGACTTTTCCTTTAGTCTTCCCCAGCATTCAAAATGTCTCCCACCTTTTGTTTCTGGAGATCTGAGCTCAGTTTAAATTGAAGTCTCTGTTTCCTGCTGCAGTAGTCTGAAAAGAATCTCTTGCACTTTTGACGCAGTCTATTTCACTTTGACATTTCCAGGCTGGCCCCGTAGGAGGTAATTCAGAAGGCTGAAAGAAGCTCACAGAGAGGTTCCAAGATGACTGCAGAGTTACTGGAAGCTCCATCCACTTGCTCCCATCCCCAGACCGTTCTTGCAGCTAGACCACAGAACAATCAACTTGAAAATCCAGCTGAGTGTGAGTGAGAGTGGGTGTGAGTGAGAATGTGCATGGAGGAGTGTGTGTCTGTGTACAAGAGTGTTCAAATGCCTGCCTGCCTGCAAGGTCACTCAGGGGTGGGCAGCCCAGGCTCTCCTGGTGGAACTGCTGCTGGAGATGATGATGCCACTGCTCTGTCTGGTAGTTCTACTGTCCAGATTGAGAGTGGGAGCCATTTTGAGGACATTACAATATCGTGCTTGTGAAGAAGCCCCTGGAGCAGCTGGGCCTAGGCATCTGGACTTGGCTCTGTGCCCTCCACCTTGGGCAGGGCCGTGCACCCTGCCACGGCCAGCAGCCAGGGTCTGGAGGCTGCAGTACTCTCTAGGGGGGCACTGTCACCTCCCTGGTCCCAGCACTGCTGGAACCGTGTGCAGACAGAGTCTGAGTGAGGAGGCTGCAGTTCAGCCAAGGAGCCAGGAGATCCAGGGATGGAGACAGGCAGCTGGAGCAGCACAGGCTGGACATACTGTGGTGGTAACACAGCAGCAAGAGCCTCATTGCAGGCTGCCCTCACTGCAGGGAGTGGCTGAGCCACCCACCACTATCCATTGTTATAGTTTTTCTGCTGGGATCTTCTCTTTCTTCCCCCATGCCATCAGGATGATTTGAGATTTGAAAGAGATGATGCATACAGGATAAAATGTATTGATTTGGGACAGAGGGGAAGAGGCATTAGTGTGAGAGAAACCTTGGTAAGTAGCCTCCTGTATGTGCCCAACTGGGGATTTAACCCATACCTAGAACCCCTCTGAAGACAGAGGCAGAGGTGATAGGGGTTGAGCCCCTTAATCAGCCAGACCAGGGAAAAAGTTCCCACCAATGAATGGGCCAATAAAAATCAGGTCCTAAATACAACGGTTGAGTCCCCATAACCCACACAAGGAACATTTCTAGAGCACCCAGATCAGGAAATCAAGGAGTCTGCACCATTGGGGATCTCTGGTCTGGGGAGAGATGAAACATCCTGGAGACAAATCCACCATCTCTTTTCCTTTTTTCTTTTTTCCTTAAATGGACAAAGCACAGGGTTTGTGTTTGTGGCTAACCATCTTGGGCCCAGTGAAGGGAGGGTGGCATGGAATGGCATCAAATGAAGAGAATCTGGAGTGGGAGGCCCTGGGAAGAGTCTTGGCGGAGCAGCTGTGGGATTTTCAGGGCCTGGATATACCTGGGCTCCACAGCAACATCTTCCCTGAGAAGGGCTACCCCCTTCCAGGGGAAAGTCAATTACCTTACCCTGTGGGATACTGCCCTCTCTCCTCCCCCTGCCACCACCCTCTGGAACTCCCCTCACTGTAACTTCTGAAATCCACTCAAGAACTTTTTTGCTCTTTTTTTTTCAGTTTTGCTCTATCTTGGTGTTCTGTTTTGTTTGTTTGATTTTGTTTCTTTTCTCCCATCGTACACATTAACCCTTGCTGAGGACACAGCAACATAAACAGACTCAGGAGTCATCAGAGACCAGGGGTAGGGCACAGCCAATTCATACACTATCTTGGGACACAGACCAGTGCTTCCCCCTCACAGGAGAGCCACAGAACCACCATCTCGGTATCAGGCAGGCCCAAAGTCTGGGCTCTAGAAGCCTACTAGGGGTCCCACCCTGTCAAGTACAGAGAAACAATCCCAGACAGACTCACACTAGTGGCTTGAAGGAGGGGGAACTCATTCACCATCTTCCCTGAAGTTTGAAGGACACCTTTTATGGGAGATTCTAGAACCACATTGTTACAGAACAGGGGGGTATGATATACTATTACTAAAAGGACTCCCCACTAGGTTTGCTATGTCTGCCACCAGAAGTGAGATGTCTCTCAATGCCAGAGATTTGTGAAAAGGAAAGGATATGTTTATTTAAAACTATACAGACTTAAAGTAATGACCTAATGTCTTCATTAAAATATCAAAGTCCTTTAGGATACCCACAGACACACACAGTCCTTCCTTCTCCCTCTGCCCTAATCTGGGGTACCATATCTCAGGAAAAGAAGTAGAAGTCTGTGATTCAGACTCCTGGCACCATCAGTTGTGTCGCCACCAGGATCTCCAGTTAATCCAAAGTCATGTGGCACCTTCTCATGGCCTACCAGCAAGAGTCCTTTCACCCCTTTTCTTCCAGGCAACATCTCTCCTACTTCCTAAACCACATGACCAAAGGGAGCACACCAAAGCCACGTGGTCCTCACTCTGGCAAAGCTGCAAGGGGGTCTCTACTCCACCAAAACCCCGTGGTTCTGTCTTCAATGGCTGCCATGTCTGGGTTTAAATCCCCAAGCCAATCTTCCTCTGCACCCCCATTTCCAATTTCTCCTACAATCAGTTACACCTGCCAGCATTCCTGTATTATTCTAAGTTTACTGGGTTGCCATCATGAGTCTGGGCAGGTGTGGCCTCATGTCATGGAGCCAGTCTTCTCCAAGCTCTCACACAGGTGCTGTAACCATGAGGACCTGCCCCCCAGTTATATCTTGGGTAGAAGTCACTTCCATCCCCCTGGCTCAAAGCATGGCCACAGTTATTTAACACATCTGTGCAACCAGTTAAGGGTTATAGATATGTTAAATGACCATGCCAGAGGTTAGCTGCAAAGCTGTTGCTGTACAAAACAGCTCTGCATGTTCCTGCTCCATGTGTCCCTTCCCCCAACTCACACCTGTTGGAGGGAAGAGGTGAGGACATCCCATATATCTTTCTAATATTTCCTGGACACCTTGAATTCTGGGCCCCATTCTAAATCCCTATTTGGGGACCTGCTCTTGGCTGCACCCTGTTACAACATCCCCTTGCTTTCACCAGATACCCCTTCAGAAATAGACTTGTCTGAGACTAGTCTAAGATTAACAGGAGGCCAGCAGTCAGAGGCAGGCAGAGGCAGATCCCAGGGTGACTGGGAACATTTGCTGACAAATCCCTGGACCCAGTGCTGATAAAAGCCAGCTTTGAAGAGCATCTTGGCACACCCTGGAAGCAGCCAAGCATGGAGGAATCAGCCACAAACTGGATCACCTGCAGCTTCAAAAAGGCAGCCAAGGGCCAGGCGTAGAAAGCACCTAATATGGGCTTACCCCAGACTCAGATATCAGAGCTGTGTCCAAAGTAAGAAACCAGCAGGCAGGATTTAAACTGTGCTGAGACAAATTCATTTGGTTCTATTTTCATTATCTTAGCTTTTTTTTTCCTTGCCATTTTGTTTATCTTTTTATCTTTTTGTTTTGTTCTTGGTGCTCTAATTTTTCTTTCACATCATCTAATCTACACTTATCTTTGAGTACTCAACTGTTCCCTTATTCTCTATTTTTATTATTTTTGTTACCCATTATGTGTTCCTTTTACCTGTTCATCTCTTACAATTCATTAAGAGTAGTACTTCCCTTCCCCTTTCTCCTCTCATAATCATTTTTCTTTCCTTTGGTTTTCTCATATTCTTTTTCCTATTCCCCTTTCTCTACTATTACATTTAGCTTTCTGCTCATATTATTCTTTGCCCTCTTGGTGTTGATATCGCTGTGGTAGTCAGGGGGGTTGACTGTTTTTGTGTTGGCTCTGCCAGCACCTACACAATGGTGTACAATGGTGGTGGTGGTGTTTGAGCCTCTCAGCTAGCCAGATGGAAGGGAGTTCCCAACAATGAAAGGGGTCAGTAATAATCAGGATCCAAATACAACAGAAGAGTCCACATAAACCACACAGAGATCATTCCTAGAATACCCAGATCAGGAGATCAAGGAGTCTGCACCACTGGGTCCCACAAACTCCTAGTACACAAGGTCACTCCACAAGACACAAAGGCAAAGCAAATTAATCTAATACATAGAAAAAATACAAAGAGACAACTAAGTTGGAGAGGCAAAAAAATAACCCCAAATTAAAAGAAAAGAAGGAAACTCCAGAAATGGAGCTAAGTGAAATCAAGGCAAGCAATTTATCAGACATAGAGTTTAAAGTAATGGTTATAAAGATACTCAAGGAACTTAGTGAGAACCACAAGGACCTTAGTGGGACTTACATCAGCATGGAAAAGGACATAGAAACCTTGAATAAGAACCAGTTGGAAATGAAGAATATAATATCTGAAATGAAGAACACACCAGAAGGAATTAAGAACCAGCTAGATGAAGCAGAGGATCAAATCAGAGAGTTGTAACACAAGGTAGATAAAAACGCCAGCCAGAGCAACAAAATAAAAGACTCAGAAAGAATGAGGATAGTTTAAGGGAACTTAGGGAGAAAATGAAAAGTAAATATATTTGCATCATAGAGCTACAAGTAGGAAAAGAAAAGGAGCAAGGAATAGAAAACCTGTTTGAAAAAAATAATGAGAGAAAACTTCCCTAACTTGGTGAGAAAGTCACACAATGCCAGGAAACAGAGAGATTCCCAATCAAGATGAACCCAAAGAGGCCCACTCCAAGGCATATTACAATCAAAATGTTTAAAGACAAAGAGAGAATCTTAAAGGGAGTAAATGAGAAACAGCTAGTAACTTACAAGGGAGCTACAGTAAGGCTATGAGCTGATTTCTCAACAGAAACACTATAAACCAGAAGTGATTGACACAAGATATTCCAAGTAATGAAAAGCAAGGAACTGTAACCAATACTAATCTACCCAGAAAGGTGAAATAAAAAGCTTCCCAGACTAAAGAAGTCTAATAGAGTGCATCCAACAATACAACACTGCAAGAAATCCCAAAGGGACTGCTTTATGAAGGTACAACTTGGGGGAGACAGAGGTGGGGACACAGAGAGGGACTGCTTTAAGAAGGAAAAAATGTCAATAAATAAGTACCTATCAATAATATCCTTAAATGTAAATGGATTAAGTGCTCCAATCAAAAAAACATAGAGAAGCTGAATAGGATAAGAATTCACAGCCCACATATATGCTGTCTAAAAGAGATTCACCTCAGAAAAAAAAGATATACACAGGCTGAAAGTGAAGGGATGGAAAAAATATTCCATGCAAATGGACATGAAAAAAAGCTAGAGTAGCAATACTTATATCTAACGCAATAGACTTCAAAATAAGGCCATAACAGGAGACAAAAAAAAGTCACTATATAATACTTAAGGGAGTAGCCCAACAAGAGGATATAATTTCTGAAAACATATGTGCACCCAATATAGCTGCACCTAAATACATAAACAAAATATTGGAGAACTTTCAGAAAGAGATAGACAGCAATAGAGTCATTGTAGGGGATTTTAACACCAGCTGTCAACAATCGATAGACCTTGCAATCAAAAAGTCAACAAAAAATATTTCAATATTAAATGACACTGTAGATCAAATGGACTTAACTGAAATTTACAGAACATTTCACCCCAAAGAAGCAAAATATACTTTCTTCTTAAACACACATGAATCATTCTCAAAGACAGACCATATGGTGGGACACAAAACAAGCCTTAACAAATTCAAGAAAATTTAAATCATATCAAGCATCTTTCCAGATCACAATGTCTTAAAACTAGAAAACAGCCTCAAGGATAAAATTCAAAAACATTCAAATACATGGAGGCTGAATAGCAGGTTAGCAAATAATGAGTGAATTAACAATGAGATCAAGGAAAAAATCAAAAAGTATCTGAAAACACATGAAATGAATACATAAGAACTCAAAACCTATAGGACACAGCAAAGGTGGCCTTGAGAGGGAAGTTCATAGCAATACAGGTCTACCTAAAGAAGAAAAAAAAATCTCAAATGAAACTAGAATGCCAAATTACACCATACACCAGAATCAGCTCAAAATGGATAAAAAAATTAAACATTAGCCATGATACCATAAAAGTCCTAGAAGAAAACATAGGCAGTAAAATCTCAGATGTCCATGCAGCAATATTTTCACTGGCATATCCTTTAAGGCAAAGGATATAAAGGAAAGAATAAACAAATGGGACTATATCAAATTAAAAAGTTTCTGCATGGGTAAAGAAAATATCAAAATGAAAAGGGAACCAACTGTACGGGAAAACATATTTGCTAATGATACCTAGGACAGGGGTTAAATGTCCAAAATATATAAAGAGCTCATACAAATAAATGCCAGGAAGACAACCCAGTTAAAAAATGGGCAAAAGACCTAACAGACACTTCTCCAAGGAGGACATAAAGAAGGCCTGTAGACATATGAAAGAATGCTCAACATAACTAGCGATAAGAGAAATGCAAATTAAAAACCATAGTGAGATATCACCTCGCACCACTCAGAATAGCCATCATTAACAAATCAACAAAAAAAGTGCTGGTGAGGATGCAGAGAAAAGGGTACCCTAGTGCACTGTTGGTGGGGATTCAGACTGGTGCAGCCACTATGGAAAACAGTATGGAATTTCCTCAAAAAATTAAAAATGGAACTTCTTTTTGACCCAGTGACTACACTGCTGGGATTATACCCTAAGAATCCCAAAACACCAATTCAAAAGAATCTCTGTACCCCTATGTTCATAGCACTATTTATAATAGCCAAATGAGGAAAGAACCAAGGTGCCCACAGGTAAATTAGTGGACCAAAAAACTGTGATACACGTAAACAATGGAATACTATGCAGCAGAAAGGAAAAAGGAACTCCTACCTTTCGAAACAGAATGGATGAACTGGAGAGTATTAAGCTAAATGAAATCAGTCAGGTGGCAAAAGACAAATACCATATGATCTCACCTATAAGTGGAAACTAATAAACAAAACAATCAAATGAGCAAAATAGAACCAGAGGCATGGAAACAAGAAACAAACTCACAGGGACCAGAGTGGAGAGGGATAATGGAGGGAAAAAGGGGAAGAGCCTAGTTAAAGAACATGTATAAATGATCCACAGACATGGACAACAGGGTGGCGACTGACTGTAGTAATGGGGAGATGGGCAGGGCATGAGAGAGCAATACGGGGTAACTGGGACAACTGTAGTAGAACGAGAATAAAGCAGAAAAATCTCAAATAAACCACCTTATCCTACACCAAAAAGAACTAGAGGATAAAAAAACAAACAAACAAACAAACAAAACCCAGAGTAAACAGTAGGAATGAAATAGTCAAGATCAGAGCACAATTAAATGACATTGAGACTAAAAAAAAAAATCAACTCAAAGGATGAATGATTTTAGGGGTTGTTCCTTTGAAAAAATAAAATTGACAATTGAAAAAGTGTTCATCACATTCATCAAGAAAAAAAGAGGTAACCCAAATAAACAAAATCAGAAATGAAAAAGGAAAAGTAACAACTGATACCAGAAAAAGCCAAAAAGATTATAAAAGAAATTACTATCAATAGCTATATCCCAAGAAAGTGGACAACCTGGACAAAATGTATAATTTCCTAGAACATACAATCTTCCAAAGCTGAATCAGGAAGAAGCAGAAAACCTGAATAGACCAATAACAACTAGCAAAAATGAAGCAATAATCAAAACAGGACTAACACACAAAGGTCCTGGACCAGATGCCTTCACAAGTGAATTTTAGCAAACATTCAATGAAAAGTAACCCTTATCCTTCTCAAACTATTCAGAAAATCCAAAAAGAGGGAAGACTTCTAAATTCTGTTTACAAGGCCAGTTTTATCCTAATCCAAAAGCCAGGTAAACTACAACAGAGAAAAAAACTACAGGCTAATATTTCTGATGAACATAGATGCCAAAATCCTTACAAAGTACTAGCAAACCAGATCCAAATACATTAAAAAAGATCATATACCATGATCAAGTGGAATTTATTCCAGGGATGCAAGGATGGCACAATATCTACAAATCAATGAATGCAATACATCACATCAACAAAATCAAAGACAAAAACCACATGATAATGTCATAATACAGAAAAATAAAGATAATACAGAAAAATATTTGGTAAAATAAAGCACCCACTTATGATAAAAACACTCAGCAAAGTGGGTATAGAGGGAACTTTCCTCAACATAATAAAGTCCATATATCAAAAGCCTACTGCCAACATCATACTCAATCAGCAAAAATTAAAAGCATTTCCCTTAAGACAAGGAACAACACAAGGAAGTCAGCTTTCACCACTCTTATTCAACATAGTGTTGGAGATCCTAGCCACAGTGATCAGACAAGAAGAAGAAATAAAAGGCACTGAAATTGCAAAGGAGGAAGTAAAACTGTCATTATTTGCAGATGACATGATAGTGTACATAGAAAACCCTATATGCTCCACCAAAAAGCTACTGAACCTAATAAATGAATTCATCAATGTAGCAGGATACAAAGTCAATATTCAGAAATGAGTGGCATTTTTGTACACCAACAATGAACTCTCAGAAAGAGAAACTAAGAATACAATCTCATTTACTATAGCAAAAACAAAAAAAAAAATTACTTAGGAATAAATTTAACCAAGGAGGTAAAAGACTTGTACTTAGAAAACTATAAAACACTGAAGAAGGAATTGAGGAAGATACAAATAAATAGAAGCATGTATACACCCTGTTGTTGGATTAGAAGAATTAACATCATTAAAATGTCCATACCACCCAAAGCTATCTATAGATTCAATATAATAGATTGAATTCCTATTCAATACCAATGGCATATATCACAGATCTAGGACATATACTTCAAAAATTTATATAGAACCAAAAAGACCCCAAATAGTGACAACAATCTTGAGATAGAAGAACAAAGTTGGAGGGATCACAATACCTGATATCAAACTATACTACAAGTCCATTATAATCAAAAGGGTCTGGTACTGCTATAAGAAGAGACACATAGATCAATGGAACATAATAGAGAGCCCAGAAATAAAAATATGTCTTTTAATTTAACATATGCCAGTAATTTAGTTTAACATATGGTCAATTAATATTTGACAAAGGGGACAATGGAGGATAAGCAGTCTCTTCAATAAATCATGTTTGGAGAACTGGACTGGTACATGCAAAAAAAAAAAAAAATGAAACTAGATCATCAACTTACACCATATATCAGAACAAACTCAAAATAGATAAAAGACTTAAACATAAGCTTTAACACCATAAAAGTCCTAGTGGAAAATATAGGCAGTAAAATTTCAGATGTTCCATGTAGCAATATATTTGTTGATATAAATCCTAGGGAAAGGGGAATAAAGGAAAAATAATCTAATGGGACTACATCAAATTAAAAAGCTTCTGCAGGGCTCTAGAAACCATCATCAAAATAAAAAGGAGAACATATTTGCCAATGATACATTGGACAAGGGTTTCATCTCCAAAATATATAAAGAAGTCATACAACTCAACACTGAAAAGACAAATAATACAATTTTAAAAATGGGCAAAGGACCTGAATAGACACTTTTCCAAGGATGACAGACATACAGATAACCCATAGACATATGAAGAAATTCTCAAAACCACTAACCTGCAGAGAGATGCAAATTAAAACCACAATGAGATATCACCTCACAGTGGTCAGAATGGCCATCATTAATACACTAAGAAACAAAAGTTCTGGCAAGGATGTGGAGAAAAGGGGACCCTAATTGCACTGTTGGTGGGAATGCAGACTGGTGCAGCCACTGTTAAAAACAGTATGGAATTTCCTCAAACTATGAAAAATGGAACTGCCTTTTGAGCCAGTGATTCCACAGCTGGGAATATACTCTAAGAATCCCAAAACACCAATTCACAAAAGAACCTATGCACCCCTATGTTCATAACAACATTATTTACAATAGCCAAGTTCTGGAAATGGCCTAAGTGCCCATCGGTGAATGAGTGGATCAAGAAACTGTGGTTCATTTACACAACGGAATGCTATGCAGCAGAAAGAAAAAAAGGAATTCCTACCCTTTGTAACAGCATGGATGAAACTGGAGACTGTTATGCTAAGTGAAATAAACCAGTCTGTAAAAGACAAATACCATATGATCTCACTTATAAGAGGAATCTAATGAACAAAGCAAACTAGTAATCAAAATAGAACCAGAGACATGGAAATAGGGAACAGACTGACAGTTGCCAGTGGAAAGGGGGCAGGTGTGGAAGGATGGAAAGAAGGGAAGGGACTAGACAAAGAACATGTATGAGTGACTCATGGACATGGACAACAGTGTGGGGACAGACTGTGAGAGCAGGGAGTGGGCTGGATGGAGGAGGGCAAAGGGGGAAAAATTGGGATAACTGTAACAGAATAAACAAGATTTTAAAAAATAAAATAAAAAGGAAAGAAGTTTGGAAATCAGCAGTCCCTACTGCTTTGGGGCTGTAGTTTGATTTGGTCAGTGTAGAAAAAAACATTTTCACTTATGTGCTGAATGTGACTTCTTGGCTTTTCTTAGAAACACTTCTCAATATTGAATTTCTCTCTCACTTCCAGTAAATGTCTTTAGTTCTAACTAAAACCCCACATGTTATAATCTAAATTCTTTTTTTCTTGTTCCTTCCTCAACAGAAGTAGACAAAGGATTTATGGATCATCTGGCCAGAGCCGAAAGAACCGCAACAGATAAAGTAGGCCACTTTAGAGAAGCTCAATTTTTTAAAGCCAATTGCCTAAATTAAAGAGCAAATTGATGCCAGAGAAGGATTAGCTTCTAGAAGCTGATTTAAAATCTAGCAATCTCTCTATAACAGTGTGTCTTCCTCCTTTGGGTATGGTCTTTCTGATAATTCTAACCAAATACCGCAAGATATGTGGTTTGCCTTCACTCTGCTCTTCTTAACATTTTAACCCTTAATCTCCCTTCTGACACCTTTCAAAATTCTTGCCTAGTTCTTTTTTCCCAGTATATAGTACCTAGTACAGCATAAATACATGACAATTACTCCATAGTTATTGTGTGTCTCCTCCCATCTTAACCATATTGCTGAACTTCTTTTTTCCCTCTTATTTCAATTTGACATATGCTCACCAGAAGAAAACAGCCTATGTGTGTACGTGACTTGCAATGATTATTATTTCATTTAATATATATTAAGAGCAAGTCATCCTCATTTTTATAATCCATCAAGTACATCATTAAATGTGGGAAGTAATGATTTACCCTATGAAAAGTATAAGCTTCATATTCTCTGATGGTCTATATAGTTATAATGAAAAAACTTAGTGACAGAAATTATGATTTCCATTTTGTGGTTTCTCCTACATAATATTAGCTGTATTTATACTGTACCTTATTCCTCATTAACTTGAAATATATATGCCTTTGTCAACCAGCTGAAGGACTTGGCATCTCTCCTTATTATTGCTATATTCAATTTATCAACCACAGAGTAAAAATTATTATTAGAGAGCCATGGTTTATGGTTTTTATTGTTGTTCCTAGGACAAATTCCTACTTGTACATAAAAATATTAATTTATTTCAATCCAGAGTTTTCTGAAGATATCAGCTATTCAAAAATGTTAAAGAAAGGTCTTTCAAAGACTCAAACTACAATTCATTTTTCTGCTTTTGATGCCGTTTAGAGATACTAATCTGTAAGATACTTACATCTAGAACCAATTGTTCATTTTATGCCAATTCAAACATACATGAAGTGGCAGGCAAAACCTTGGCATCAATCAGGGACAATAACAAAAATAAATTGCTGCATTTCCAAGAGATATATGAAAGAAATCTTGTGAAACTGAGAGATGTGAAGTTTAAAGTTGTCTATGATGATGTAAAACAAAAGATATGGATCCAGCCTAATGCATTCTTAATCATATCCAACAGCATGTTCTATTATGATTTATTTTATTTCTTTTTTACTTAAGCACTTACTGTCCAATTCAAAAAGTATTCCTTAATATCTGTAAATAATTTTTAAAATTTAAAGTTGTATGTAATATAAACAAAAAAAGTATATTTTCTTGTTCAAACAAAAAATACAAAATCAAAAATAACCTAGAAATCAGAGATACTTTAACAATCAAACATTTCCGTAGGGATCTTAAGAATAATTGCAGCTGTAAGGAAAATATCAATATAGGTGATAACACACTTCTACCAGTACATGTAGAAAGCTGATTTTAATTATCTACCAACCTGTCTCTCCTGCTCCTCTAAGCCGCTTCAGGGACTCTTTCTTATTTATCTTCATAACCACATCGTTGAACGTACTATCTATCACATAGGAGTTCAATAAATGTTTGCCAAAATAAACTATACCTAAGTGCTTATTGAATTGGTGATTAGATTCAGAAAAACCTTAAGATTTTGTTCCTCTTGAAAATTCAATAATCTACAGAAGTTGGTATTTAAGTTTTACAACTGATATCAAACATTATATATGGCCTAGAATATAGACAAAAATACAGTCGAAACTTTTTTCTTCAATTTTACATATGTTGAATCTGATATTAATAGGTTAGAATGAAAAATCTCTTTTAATTCCCCTAACATGCCCCTCAAGTTCTTACCTTTCAAGGCCCTGTATATATCTTTTCCTATCTCATCACCCAATTTGACTGTGATTATTATCCAACACTGAAGGCCTGTCTCATAACACACCTCACCAATGAAATATAACATCATGTTCATAAACAATGAAATTAGGTTGGGTGTGATTTTCTGAGGTATACTTCCTTTTTCTGTGAAATGTAAAGCACTGTTATGATGAAAATATTCTATATGCCTAACACTGCATGCCAGACTTTTGTCCTGGGGCCCACCACACCATGGCTGCCACCTGCACACATCAGCAAACTAGCATGACTCTCCAGGCCAGTGATTTTCAACCAACATGCTGAAAGAACTTTTAAGACATGCAACAACTTACTGTTCAGTCAGGGGCACTGACCTCTTCTCCCTTAGACTGTCAAATAAAAAATGACAATATTAAAAGTTAGACTGTCAAATAAAAAGTGTCAATATTGTATTGACAATAGCCAATACAACAATAGCCATCCAGTGTGAATGAATCAAAATTATACCTATTTTTGCCAGATCTGAAAAAAATATAACACATTTTTTGGTGTGCTGTAGAATGTTAGTAATTACCTTATGTGTGCGATGAGATGAAAAATGATGAAAATCATTGCTTTAGGCATTTTCCCTAGACTACACTCCCCTAACTTTCAATCTTCTGTTCTCATGCTCATCTGTCCAGTTTTCATTTATGTATCACCTTTACTCTTGTCTTGACATCTGCTTGGTTGTTGACTCCAGGCTTTAGTTGAGTTTCTTCAACTCTGTTCCTATATTCTCCTCAGTCCTGTTATTTTGTAGCCACTTTAAACCTTAGCTGAAAAAGTCCTCCTCTGTTTCTAGCACATCGTATCACTCCTTTCATCTTGCATACCATACAAGGAGAACTTGGGGAATATGGACCGATCATGTAGCAATTACTGTAAATGAACCTGAGCACATCCCCCAGTTAAAGACCAGACTCCTCTTACATAGAGGGAAGTTTGATTTCAAATTCATGGGCATGGGCAACATTGTGGTTTGCAAGGGAAAGGGAGATATATAAAGGCATTAAATGGTAATGGAAAAAATACAATTAAGTTTTTTTTTTTAAAGTGGAATGAATATCCTACTTAGTGGAATTCCAGAGAGCTAAGACTTCTAAAAAGAGGATGGGCCCCACACTGTAGGGGCAGCATGAGAAGACGGAAAATAAAGAGGGGTGCTACTTCAGATGAGTATTCATAAAAGGCCCCTCCGAGCAGATGATATCTGAGAAGAGACCAGAGCAAGTCAAGATACACATCACGTGATAATCTGGGAGACAAGCACCACATGACAATGAAGAAAATCTATGGTTTCCTGATGTTAAATCTGTCATAATTTTTAAGTAACAACAATCAGGCCAGCTGGCTGGAGCAGAGTGAATCAAGAGGAAAGGGATCAGAAATAAGTTCAGAGAAGCTAGCTGACATAAATCCTTGTAGGTGATGGCAAAGACTTTGGAAAACTTGGAAAACATGATGGGAAACCATTAAAATGTGGGAAACAGGCAAGCAACATGATCTGGTTTATATTTTTAAAGTAATCCTGACTTAAATATATGTGTAAGGCTCAAAATCTTATAAAGAAAGTGTTCAGGTAGACACAGATGAAACCCTATCAAAATCAGTATCAAGTGAAAAAGAGTATTGCAGTTTTACACAGACCAGCAATGAAAGCAGCAACAGAAACAAGAAGTAAACTGCAAAAACTTAAAAACAAGCAAACCGACATTCTCCAAGCAAAATCAAGAAAGGTTTTTGTGGAAATCAAAGAAATAACAGCAGTAGAAAGCATAGACATCATACAAAGAGGAAGTGAGTAATTCCGTCTGGTGGAGTGATACCTGAGCTGGCTGGAAGGAAGGTGGATAGCAACCAGGGACGGGGAAGGGACTTTCCAAACCAAGGGAATAGCAAGAGCAAAAAAGCATAAGGGTGCAAAGCAACAGGTTGGGGAACTACAAAAAATTCTGACAATTTTGCACCTTTACCTATCTAGAGTTTATGTTTTTATTCAGCAAATAATAATTACTATTTGCCAATTACTGTACTAATTGTTCATGTTTGTTATTTCACAGTAATCTTAATTAAAAGGTACTCTTACTACCCACACTTTATAGATGAGGAAACTGAGGCTTTGAGGTTTAAGTAACTTGCCCAAAGTCAAATAGGTACCAAGAGGTGGAGACAGGATTTAAACCTAGGCAGTAACACTCATCTAGAACCTGTCAAAAAACAAATCAGCACAGTGTTAAATGTTATACTAAATATGCACAAAAACAGGTTATTTTCCTCTAGTATTTTTCTAAGATTAACTATTTCAGCTTATGATTTGAAACAGTATAAACTGTAAATATATACATGTATATGATACATAAATACATATAAATATGTGGTGATTGTTACTTTACTTTTATACAAGAGATAATAATATTTAATAGTCAAAGCTGATAGCAGAAGCCTAGTACTTCGGCTCAAATATTTAATTTTATATCAGAAGTACTATTTTTATTATTAGATCATAGGGGAGATAATCCATAAATGTTGTAACTTGCTGATTTTATCAACAAAAGGGTTGTTGTAAAACAGATTGTTCCTATGAAGCATTTAGACCAGCTTCTGAAATATGCTGAGTACCTCTCACATGTCACATGTCCTGAGTCACCTGCGCTATTGCCACCAGTGCACAGTGAGTCTAAATAAAATGCAATTAGGAAAAGGGTATTGATTAAAATACGTATATTTTGTGTCAATTAAACATTAAACTATGCCCTGGCTCAGTGGATTGAGTGCCAGCCGGCAAACCAAAGGGTCACCAGTTCGATTCCCAGTCAGGGCACATACCTAAGTTACATGTCTGATGCCTAGTCATAGGGTATACAAGACACAACCAATCAATATTTCTCACATCTCTCTTCCCCCCTCTTTCTCAAATCAATTAACATATCCTCAGGTAAGGATTTTAAAAAGTAGATCTATCCTTATAATTCTAAATATTGAAGCACATGGTTTAGAGTCCTTCTAGGACCACTTTTATCAGGTCAGATCTTGTTTATCTTCAAGGGCCAGCTCAAGTGTCTTTTGTGCACCTTAGCATTCTGTCAAAATAACTGATAACATTCGTATGTTTATTATAGCTCATTAAAAAATGGAGAGCAAGGCTAAACAGTTCACAGAAATCCCGCACAAAGCACTTATCCTTCACTGTAGAGTGCACTGCAGCAGCCTCCTTACAGCCAGAGCTGGGCATGAGATCTGAGAGAAATGCCTGCTGGGCACTCTGAGCTTTCAAGCTCTCCCCTCGGGTTGAGATCTGGTCAAAAAATAGAAAAGGAACTCCCCTGGTACAAAAAAGCTGCCAAGGCAGCAATAAAGAAATCGAATCATCAGATTCCAAGCTCTGATAAAAGGAAAATCTCAATTTTGCCCCCAAACTATTTGAAGATAGTGGCGAACTAAATTTAAAGGTGCAAAAAAGTTTTAGTACAGATAAACACATATTATATTGATTCATCCCTTCCCCAAACTAGCAACCTAACAAAAGGAGAGGCATTTGTTTTTCTGGAGTAAATACTATTTACTTCAGCTACTATTCTTTTATCCCATAGTATCAAGCATAAAATAAAAATTATAACATGTAAGAAACTGTTATTCATTGTAAAGAAATAGCCAATAGAAACAGAACCAGAGATAAATCAGTTGTTGAAATTACTGGACAGAGAATTCAAAAACACTGGTATATAACAAAAAGACAGTCTATTAAATTTTTTGTTTACATACTTAATTATCTTGCATGACTGAATATTCCAAGCCAAGGGTAGGGGAAATTGTTATTTTTCTATGCATCCACAAAGTCCATTACCTTATTCTTAGTATTATTCAATAGATCTTTTATTCAATGAATAAAATATATAACTATCACAATGTATTTCAATATCTTTGGGGAAAATATGTATGCACACTAATTATGCATGATAAGAGAAGGAGTAAATAAACTAAGTGATGAACACACAGTGTGTCTACTACCAGATGAAATAGTAGTCTCAGCTGAATTTCATCAATGTCAAAATGTACCAATCTGCTTCCAGCTTCAAAGTCAAATCAAGAAATCTCTGAGAATAAAATATCAATAGTATTGATTTATATTTTTAAGTTGAAAGAATAAAATAATTTCAGGCATTTGAAAGTTGCATTACAATAATGGCAAAGTTGAGGACACTTATCAACTGAGAAGAGCTAGGAGCCACAATGTTCTGCCAAAGGATTAAAGTAAGATCTACAGATAAACTTGCTGGCAGTGACATATTTACTTATAACCAATGCCTAAGTAATTAAATTTTCTAAAGTAATATGAAGGGAGTTAGCCCTTGCCAGGTGGCTTAGTTGGAGAGTCATTCCATGCACCAAAGAGTTGTGTGTTCATTCCTGGTCAGGGCACATACCTAGGTTGCGGGTTCCATCCCCAGTCGAAGTGCATACAGGAGGCAACCAATTGTTTCTCCCTCACATGAATGTTTCTCCTCCTTCCAATCTCTCTCTCTCTCTCTCCACACACACACACAGACACACACACATATTTAAACGCTATATATAAATATATATATTCTCTCTATATAAAAGCATATATATACATTTTATATATGTATATATAAATACATTTAGTATTTATACACTAGTAAATAAATACATTTAGTTTATGTTATAATTTTTCCCTTTTAAAGGAGAGTGACAGCCTTATGATTATCTATCTCAATATTGTTCAAATAATATTTAATGTATACCAAATTTCTATCATGATATCTCTTCTTCCCTGAATGTAAAAAATAAATAAATAAATAAAGAAGCAGGGCATTCTTTACAGGGGCAGTTGAGTCAAAGGGGTGAGGATATTCTGCTGGCCCCTCTCTCCACCTTACTCAGGGGAAATATGGGAGAATAAGAGAGAGTGAAGGAGGATAAAAGGGCAGATTTGTGGGTTCTTATTCTTTTTACTTCTCATGACTAAGCTGCACATGGGTGGTTTTTCTAACCAATTGTACATCAGGGTGAGATTACTATTAGCATATATAGGGAGGCTAAAGGCCTCCAAGAAACATAGAGCAACCAGCTCATTGTTATGGGCATCACGATTAGGAGTAGTCCAACGATGGCAGAAAAAAGTTATCAGGAAAAAGAGTCTGTGTGCACCCTGACTCCTCATGGCCACCCACAACAGAGTCAGAGGATTCAGGAACACCACCCCAAATTACATAGGCTCCTGCTGTACCCAGACATCATTTCGCATAGAAACAGATTGTTGGAGAAGAAAATGTGAAAAACAACGCACTTGCCTGAAAGAGATCAAGTCATCCAGGGGACACCATTTCAACCAGAAGAAACAATGACCTTGTTCAATGACACGTTCAAAGTTCTCCTCCAACTTAATACTCCATAGGGTCAGAAGTAGGAAAGGAAGATTAGATCTGGCTCTTTAGGAAGAGCCAAAAAAAGATTATGTTCTTTTTGCAAGTTTGTAATTTGAGTAAATGTTACTGACTCAATGCTGATAGAAAGACAATCAAAAACATCAATTTATACATGATGATAGACTGATACAGCCAGATAAATATACCCAATATATAGGTATAGATGACCAATAAATATATAGAGTGAAAAATAGAGTTAGTATAGATATAGATGTAGGAATATAGAAATAAATACTAATATAGACATATGTACAAAATATCCCACCACAAAAACAATAAATAGTTTTGTGTAAAATTTTTATTTCACAGATTTTTTCACAAATACAAAACTGTCAAAAAGACCATACATGCAACTTCAAGACTAAAGCTTAAAGGAAGGAAATGAATACTATTGAACATTTAAAACATGCCAGGGTTGGTATTTTTTTGTTTTTCATATGCTATCTTATGTAACCCCCAAATAATCATGAGGTGGACACATTTTATTGTTGAGAATCCAAAAAAATTTAAAAAGTTAAGTGACTTATTTAAGGCCAATGAGCTTCCAACAACAGGACCACTATGCAACCAAGTTTGTCTGGGTGTTCCATCTGAAATTCACTCCCAAAAAGAAAGAGTTTAGGAAAATCAAAGAATTCTTTTTTTAGGACTCTGATATATGGATTCCCTTAGAATAACATGGCACAGCCTCAGGAATTAGCCAACTTACTATATTTTCATTCCTAGACCACAGTGTTCCAAGCTTTTAGGGATTTATAATTCCTATGTTCTTTCTGGAAATACAGAACAATTGTAATATAATATCTACATAGTATTAAAAAATTAAACATTCCTAGCAAAATAACAACGTTTTGAGTTGCTTAACGTTGGAATTAGGTTATATTCAATAGTTAAGCAAAGATTTTAGTATTCCATCAAATGTAAAATATTGTATGTTAGGTGCTAGCTCAATAGTCACCAAAGAAAATAATCTTACCACGTCATTAGAAGCCTAAACACCATGAAGGAACTAAAGTTAATCATTCTTTCTAAAAAAAGATTGATTTTTTTGTTTTTCCTTGTTTTTATTTAATCTTTATTGTATTTTTTCCATTGCCCTTTAGCCCCCTTATACCCCCTTCCCCCCAACAATCACCACACTGAGGACCATGCCCATGAGTCCTTATTCCTTTTTCCACAATCCCTCTACCCCTAGTCCCACACAATAGGTGTCATCTTCTGTCTATGAGTATGTCTATGTTTTGCTCGCTAGTTCAGCATATTATTTTTTATGTTTGAGTAGTATTCTGCTGTGTAAATGTCCCATAATTGTTTTATCCACTCATCTACTGATGGACATTTAAACTGCTTCCATATCTTGGCAATTGTAAATAACACTGCAATGAACACAGAGGTGCTTATATGCTTTCAAATTAGTGTTTTGGGTTTCTTCAGATACATTACCAGAAGAGGGATTGCTGGGTCAAAAGGCAGCTCCGTTTTTAATTTGTTGAGGTGTCTCCATACTGCTTTCCACAGTGGCTGCACCAATCTGCATCCCCAGCAACAGTGCAATAGTGGTACCCTTTCTCCACATCCTCGCCAGCACTTGTTGTTTGTTGATTTATTCATTATAACCATTCTGACAGGTGTGAGATGATATCTCATTGTGATTTTAATTTACATTTCTCTCATGATTACTGACATTGAACATCTTTTCGTATATCTATTGGCCATCTATATGTCCTTTTTGAAGAAGTGTCTATTCAGATCCCTTGCCCATTTTAATTGGGTTGTTTGTTTTTTTGGTGTGGAGTTTTGTAAGTACTTTATAAATTTTGGATATTAACCCCTTATCCGATGTATTGGCAAATATGTTCTCCCATTCTCTAGGTCATCTTTTTATTTTGTTGATAATTTCCTTCATTGTGTAAAATCTCTTTAGTTTGGTGTAGTCTCATTTGTTTATTTTTTTCTTTTGTTTCCATTGCCTAGGAAGATATATCTGATAAAAAATTTCTACAAGCAATGTCCACGATTTTGCTAACTATATTATCTTCTTATGATTTTTATGGTTTCATGTCTAACATTTAAACCTTTTATCCATTTTGAATTTATTCTTATGAGGGGTGTAAGAAGGTGGTCTAGTTTCATTTTTCTGCGCTATCTGCCAAGTTTTCCCAACATCATTTATTGAATAAACTATCTTTAGCCCATTGCATGTGTTTACTTCCTCTGTTTAGTATTAATTGACTATAAAGTTGTGGGTTTATTTCTGGGCTCTCTTTTGTGTTCCATTGATCTATTTGCCTGTTTTTGTTTTGTTTTGTTTTTATGCCAGTACCATGCTGTTTTGAATACTATGGCCTTGTAGTATCATTTTATATTAGGTAGCATAATTTCCCAAATTGTATTCTTCTTTCTCAGAATTGCTGTTGTTATGTGGGTCCTTTTGTGGCTCTATATAAATAGTTGAAATATTTGTTCTAGTTCTGTGAAATGTGTCACTGGAATCTTGATAGGAATTGAACTGAAATTATGGATTGCTTTTGGTAGTATGTACATTTTAATGATGTTAATTCTTCCTATCTATGAACATGCAATGTGCTTCCAACTATTTGCATCTTCTTCTATTTCTTTCTTCAGTGTCTTACAATTTTCTGTGTACAGGTGTTTTACATACTTAGTTAGGTTTCATCCTAGGTATATTATTCTTTTTGAAGCAATTGTGAATGGGATTGTTTTCTTAATTTCCCTTTCTGTTCATTCATCATTGGCATATAAAAATGCACCTGATTTCTGGATATTAATTTTGTATCCTACTACTTTGCTGAATTCATTGATCAGTTTTAGTAGTTTCTTGGTGCAATTTTGGGGGGGTTCTTTATATACAAAATCTTTAACCAGACTCATCAAGAACAAAAGAGAAAGCACCCAAATAAATAAAATCAGAAAGAAAAGAGGAGAAATAACAATTGACACCAAAGAAATACAAAGAATTTTAAGATAATTGTATGAACATGCCAACAAACTGGACAACCTGGATGAAATGGATAAATTCCTAGAAACATACCGCCTACCAAAAATAAATCAGAAAGAATCAGGGAATCTGAATAGACAGATTATACCTAATGAAATTGAAGCAGTAATCAAAAACTCCCAACAAACAAAAGCCCTGGACCTGATGGCTTAACAGGTGAATTTTACCAAACATTCACCTCTCCTTCTCAAACTATTTCAAAAAATTCAAGAAGAGGAAAGCTTCCCACATTGAATTCACAAGGCCAGCATTATCCTAATTCCAAAACCAGATAAAGACACTACAAAGAAAGAAAATTATAGGCCAATATCTGTGATGAACATAAATGCTAAAATCATCAACAAAATATTAGCAAACAAAATATAGTAATGTATCAAAAAGATCATACACCATGATAAAGTAGGATTTATTCTTGGAATGCAAGGTTGGTACAACATTTGCAAATCAATAAATGTGACTCGCCACATAAACAAAATGAAGGATAAAAACCACATGATCATATCAATAGACGCAGAAAAAACTTTGGATAAAATCCAGCATCAATTTATGATCAAAACTGTCAGCAAAATGGTAATAGAGAGAACATAACTAAACATAACATAGGCCATATATGATAAACCCACTGCCAGCATCATACTCAGTGGATAAAATCTAAAAGTGTTCCCCTTAAGATCAGAAATAAGACAGGGATGTCTGCTTTTACCTCTCTTATTCAACATAGTACTGGAAGTCTGAGCCACAGCAATCAGACAAGAAGGTGAAATAAAAGACATCTAAATTAGAAAGAAAAATGAAACTGTCTTGATTTATAAAAGAGATTGATTTTAAATAATTCTGAAATAAGACATTGTGGCAGATTCTGTTCTAAAAAAAGATATGCAAACACTCCTGATTAATGATATAAAAAGAGAAAGACTACACATTCCACATGCTGACTTCTGAAGAAGATAATCTGTTCACAACCAGTGCTGCTTTATCCTATATGTTCTTGAGATTACTGAAAAAAAGGAGGAATACTTAAAATTGATAAATGACACAGTGTTATTTTCCCCATGAAATGATAAAAATTATTGACATAACCTTTACCTGACGCTACATCAGATCCAAGTATGATGTATCTAATATCACTATACATTAACAGAGAAACTAAAAAGTATAAAAATTCAATTAAACTATGAGGTAAATAAAACTTATTTTAGAAAATGACATACTTTTCTCTAAATGATTGGAGGCAAGAAAAAAGATTAATTTATTTTTTACATTAAAGCAAAATCTTCTAGCCCTGGCTGGCATAGCTCAGTGGATTGAGCTCGGGCTGTGAACCAAAGCATTGCAGGTTTGATTCCCAGTCAGGGCACATGTCTGGGTTGCAGGCCACAGCCCCCAGCAACCTCACATTGATGTTTCTCTCTCTCTCTCTCTCTTTCTTCCTCCCTTCCCTCTCTAAAAATAAATAAATAAAATCTTTTTTAAAAACTTTGAGATTTTATTTAAAAAATAAAGCAAAATTTTCTTCTTTCCTAAGACCTATCTGTAAGATTTTATTTAAAAATCCATAAGACAAAAACAAGTTTTATTTTTAGCTTTCCTTATTGTTATTCATTTTTACCAAATCCATGTATTAAATGTAAATAAGGTTATACTTTTTAATTTAAAAATTTACCATTGTCATTTTTCATTGAGTTGACAAGTACATTTAAAAACCCTAGTTTCCTAAATATCATAGTGTTTTAGAGCAATGCTGAATTGTTTGTTAGTGATTTACAAATAACATGAAAAGTGGGAGAGTTTAGAAGTTTTTACGGAAAAGTGAAATTTTATATCTGTTAAATCTAAAAATAAAACATATGAGCATGCATTGCATTTCTCTGGCAATTCATTTTTATTGCACTTCATAAAATTTTTGATCTGTAATAGTTTGGAGGAATAAAAATGGTATATTCCCACAGGTAAGCTTTAGAAGCATGGTTAAGGATAAGCTTTGGCAGCAAATAGAAGTTGTTTTGAGTTCTGGCTCTGCTAAATTCTAGTGGTATGATGTTGGGTAAGTTACTTCATTTCTTTAGGTTTCAATTTCCTCATCTGAAACATGAGAACCTACTTTGTATGGTTGCTGTGTGTTCCATAACCAGAAACATCAAGATCACTCAGGTGCTTGTTATAAATGGAGATTCTCAAGTTTGCTTCAGACCTACTACATTAGAATCAGCATTTTAATTCTTTGTATCCATGAACATGGTATATACTTCCACTTATTTGTATCTTCCTCAATTTCTTCTTTTAGGACTTTGTAATTTTCTGAGTACAGGTTTTTTTATGTCCTTGATTAAATTTATTCATAGGTCCCTTATTTTTCTGTGATGCAAAAGCAAATGAAACTGTTTTCTTAGTTTCTCTTTCTGATCATTCATTATTGGTGCATAAAAATGTAACAATCTATAGATTCAACCAATTCCTATCAAAATGTCAATAGCATATTTCACAGAACTAGGACAAATATTTCAAAAATTTATATGAAAGCACACAAGACCCTGAACAGCCTCAGTAATCTTGAAAAAGTTGGAAGTATCACAATATCTGATTTAAACTATACTGAAAGTCTATAGTAATCAAAACAGCAGGGAATTGGCATAAAAACAGATATATCAATCAATGGAACACAATAGAAAGCACAGAAATAAACCCATGCCTTTGTGTCAAGTAATATTTAACACAGTAAAAAAGAAATACAATGGTATAAAGACAATCTATTCAATAAATAATGTTGGAAAATTTGACAGACACATGCAAAATGCAAGTAGGGTACCTCCTTACACCACACACAACAATAAACTCAAAAAGGATTAAAGAATTAAGTGTAAAACACAAAACCATAAAAACACTGGAAGAGAACATAGGCAGTGAAATCTTGGACATTTCTCATAGCAACATTTTTTTCTGATACATCTCCTTGGGCAAGAGGAACAAAAGAAAAAATAAATAAATGCAACTACATCAAATTAAAAAAAAAAACCTTTTTCACATAAAATAAAATCATTGGTAAAATAAAAAGACAAACCACTGAATGGGAAAACATATTTGCCAATGATACATCTGATAAGACATTAATATCCAAAATTTATAAACAACTTCACACACACACACACACACACACACACACACACACATACTCTGTCCAATTAAAAATGGGCAAAGGACCTGAAGAGATTTTCTCCAGAGAGGACATACAGTTGGCCAATAGATGTATTGAAAGATGTCCAACCTCACCAGTCATCAGAGAAATGCAAATTAAAACCACAATGAGATATCACCTCAAACTCAGAATGGCTATCATCAATAAATCCACAAACAACAAGTGTAGATGAGGTTGTGGAGAAAAGGGAACTCTTGTGCACTGCTGATGGTAATGCAGACTGGTGTAGCCACTGTGGAAAACAGTATGGAGATACTTCAAAAAATTAAAAATGGAACTGTTTTATGACCCAGCAATTCCACTTCTTGGAATATACCCCAGAAAACCCAAAACATTGGTTTGAAAGAATATATGCGTGCCAAGCTCATTGCAACATTCTTTACCATAGCCAATATTTGAAAGCAGCCCAAGTGCCCATCAATAGATGAGTGGATACAAAATGCTGTGGTGCATTTACACAATGAAGTAATACTCAGCCATAGAAAAGAAGCAAATTTTGCCTTTCACAACAGCATGGATGGACCTAGAAGGTATTATTCTAAGTGAAATAAGCCAATCAGAGAAAGAGAGATATCAAATGATTTCACTTATATGTATACTCTAATTGACAAAATAAATGAATAGAAACAGACACATAGAGAACAGAGTAGGTGGTACTGGGAGACTGGGTGAAATAGGTGAAAATATTAAGCCCCTCCAAAAATCGCATGGACCCAGACAACAGTATGGTGATTATAGGAGGGAAGGGTGTGGGGACAGGTGGAAGAGGGTAAATGGGGGATAAATGATGGCAGAAGAAGACGAGACTTTGGATGGTGAGCACACAATGCAATGTGCAGATGATGATGTGTTACAGAGTTGTATGCTTGAAACTTATGTAATTATATTGACCAATGTAACCTCAATAAATTCAATTTTAAAAAGAATCAGCATTTTAACAAGATTCCCAGTCCCCAGGTGATGCATGTGTACAAATACAGTGTTTGACATAAAGCATATGATCAGAAACTATTTGTTCTTATTTATGCATAATAAGGTATATAAATATCATTGCTTGATACAGAGGGTGATATTCAAGACTCATGCAAGCCAGAGACTAAAAATCAATTATCTTTCTGACATTTTACAAGTACTGAAAAAGAACAAAATAGAATGCAAATTCTGTGGACATTAGTAACAACATATGCTTCTCATCATCAAAAATCCAATGTGATAAAATATGAGCCAGGTTTATCCAGTGAACATAACAAAGTGTTCCAATTTGTTTGGCTAGCCATAAAAAAAAAATATTTCCAGAGATAAATGAAGAAATTGAGGCAATGCTACTCTTACACAAAGAATAAATTTTACTTGAACTGAGAAAAGAGAAAGGAGGAAAATAATCATTCTGTGCTCAGCCAATAACACTTGTGTGTACTCAGTCATATATCAAAAATAGCCTGAATGTTCGAGGGTTGAAGTGATAGCTCCAGTCAAATTCCTCGTCCTTTAAAGTTACCCTGTGTGACTAGGCATCACAGAGGTCACATACAATTCAGCTGCAACAGCAAAGCTCAGTGGGAAATAAAGAATGAAACAGACTGCTACTTTTCTCTAGATCCTCTGTCTAGATTTCTAAGAAACCATACTAAGGAAACACAAATAACTTAGTAATAATTTTTTAGAATCAACACAGGAAGGTTAAAATGGATAAGAAAAGGAGCACATTGGCATTTGCCATTTTTACAAAATAAAGGTGCATCCTGATAATTTACACAAAGAGTGTACTTCAGCGTAATGTTACCAGTGATGCTCCAGAGCCCACAGCAGATACCTAATGGGATTAATTTAATATCTAATACACACCTGAGTGTTCTCCTCTGTTAAAGCCATGGACAAGGCTTGTCCAGGGCAAAAAAAAAGAAAAAGAAAAAAAAAGACATAAACACTGGTAAGTCACCATTTCACTTATAAAACCTGTATTTTCTTTTCAATTCCATGTAGCTTACTTTTGTAAAAGCTGAATATTCACAAATGGGAAACTTCAGTTGTTCACAAAAAAGTATTTTTCTAGTATGCCAAATACTACCAATATACTTTCCAGATATGGACAGTGGCCTAGTGTTCACTCTGGGCCACACATTACACCAGATACTAAGAAATGGATGCAGAAGCAATAAGAGGAAATTTCTCTACCTCTGATCTTAACTGAAAGAAGCACTCAAGGGGCCCAATACATAATATTCCCACAGTGAGTTCAGGAACATGGTTCTTCCTCTCAATTTCCATCCACTTTTTATTTTATGTCATGTTTCATCATAGTACAAATATCAAGTGTCTTGAAAGTCTGAACCCCACCAAATGTATCCATAGTTTGAAAACTCACATTACACTAAAAACAATTGATTTATAAGTTTTATAAAATGTATTAAAATTGGATATTTCTTTGGAAATCATATTTCTTTATAACTTAATTTGGAAATCTTTGGAAATCATATTTCTTTATAACTTAAGATTTTCTATATATGTTACAAGGGTGAAAATCATTTGAGAACATCACAAGACTTTGCAAACCTGGCCTCAGATATATTATCTTTATTATTAAAATGTGAAATAACAGCACATGAATGCATATAAACAATTCAATAATTAGTTTTATATGCCATTCTTACCCTTAATAATACAGTATCATTTAAAAAGTAGTTCCAAAGTTTAAAATTATATGATTAGTATTATTACTTTGTTTTGGCCAAAAAAAAAAAGTTGTGGAAACTTTATTTTAAATGTCATGGCATTGTCTAATTTTCTGTGAAAGAACCTTCCTAAAGTACATGTGAATAATTGTATTAAATTATTCATCATGAAAGTTAATTTGACAGTTAATTATAATAAAAGAGAGGATTTTCTGAATGTAATCCAAGGCTTTAATACCTAAAGTAGAAACTACCTGACAGAACTTGTCCTTGACTGTGACCTCAGTGCTATATGCTAACCCCCAAATTAACATTTCATACTTTTATGAACTAAAAAGAGTGATTATATTTTTGAAAACACAGAGTATGTGGATTTTTATCTCAGAGAGGAGCATGGAATAATGAAAGTTGAACATGTTTTGGACTGAACTCCTAATTTCACCTTTTATCAATTGTGTGACTGAGGAAAATTGTTTAACTATCTGAGCTTCATGATTTTTTTCCATCTGTAAAATGTTGATTAAGATGTTGGGAACTGCCCTGCTTGGTATCAGAAGCTGTAACCCCCACCTAGGCTAAGGCTAAGGGAATGCCCTTGGAACCGTAAGCCAGCGAGGAGGAGACGACAAGCTTATCTCCCTGACAGGAGCACCACTTCTGGTCCTCCATACCTCACCCTGCCTGGACCCCAATGCTTGGTCGGTTAGCCAATGACGGGTAAGATTCCCCAAGGGGGGAATGACTTAGGACCGGCATGATCACGTGGGAGGTCCCCAAAAGAAGGATTTTGGGGGCTATGGCAAAAGGGGGTGATGGACTCTCGCCCTTTGGCTTTGACAAAGCCAGAGTCCTCCTGCTCTGCAAGAAAATCTCAGTCTCTTGGCTGCCTTACTTCCCTTGCTCCCCCTAAGCCTGAAACAATGACAGGGTGGTGCCGTCCTGTGATGGAAAAGGCGGATTCCCTGGGTGATCAGGCCTAAGAAAGAACATGTAAATTCCTGTGAAAACTTCTTTGTTTAGAATGCTCTCAGTTGAATGAGAAGGGTCCAAGGAGGAAGTTAGTTTGCTCCTTAAAGTCTTACAGCTCTTTGACTCTCACTCAAAATAGACCCTCAGAGTTCCTTGTTACCTATCGTTTGATCCTTACTTCCTCGCAATGAGTAATGTGCTTTACCTGAATTCTTATGTGAAACAAACCCAATAAAAGCCAGTTTGGATGGTAAATTGGCATGCTCCCCACTAGAGGGGGTGGCCATTCCGTCCCTACTTCTCCACAGAAACTGGTCTGTCCCTGTGCATGTTTTTTCTCACATTTCGAAGGGCCATCCGCAGCATTCCGTGATCACTGCTGGCCAGTGACCCACGCATCATTAAGATATGCAATTTTGACTGTGTTGTGATAATTAAAAGAATAAAAAGCTGCTATATCTTTGCCTGAAATATAAAAGCCACTCAACAATTATTAGCTCCTTCCCCTTCTTTTTCTCCCTTCATATTGGGGTGAAGGGAATAATTGTAATACCCTCAGGGCCCTCAATATAAATTTTAAATGTATGTTTTATAACATTTATTAGTTAATTTTTTAACATGCATTAGCTCTTTTAATGTTTCCAGTAAACTTGTGCTATGGAGAAAGCAGATAATTATTTCTTTCTTACAGGTAAATAAAAAGGTTCAGGGAAGTTACATAAATTAACCAAGTTCACAGAGCTATAAAATGACATCAATGGGAAACAAACCCATGTCTACGTGATTTCAAAGTGATTCCCTATCCCCTAGATCAGTGGTTTCCAAAACCCAGGCCTACACATCAATATTCAATGGTATAAAATCTTTTCTAAATTGTAGAAATAATAAGAAAATTGGTATAATCCAAGAGCTTTTCTAAAAGTAGAATATATATATGAATATTTTGAAATTCAGAGGTGACTTCCTTTTTAAGGATTTCTTTTTATTTTAATGCAGTTGTGAGAGGTGAGAGTAGAAGGTGGATGTTTCTCACTTCTTATTTGAATAAAATTAAATAGTGCCATGCCTGTATTCCTCCATTATTTAAAAGTTTACTGGATTATGAAAAGTAGAAGTGTGGAAACCATATGCTACAGCATGCTACTTTATTACTCTCACTAGTAATAAAAACTGAGAGTTTTCAGAGCACTGAGAGCACTGAAATAACATGAGGCTTCCCAATAATGCTGGCTTTGGGGAGTGTAATATGATGAGGTGGGTAACCTCTATTCTTATTATGTATAGATTAAAAGCGCCAAAAAGGGTACTTTAGAGTAGTAACGATTACAATGGTGGTAGTTTCAGCAAAGCTGTGAAGTTTGGCAGTGTCAAATGATTCAGTTGTAACAAGCAGTATATTGATTGAATAGAAGAGACTCCAGTGACGTGGCTGACTATTACCAGGCCTTCCTCTGGCAGAGCCAGTGGATGCACACCTGGCACCGTGTTCATGACGACTTCCTGCAATGAAGAGCCAGGGGACATCAGAATAATCTTACCACGTTAGGGTTAGCAAGACGTTATCATTGTACTTCTCTGGTTTTCCAGATTTCTTTCTATATGTCAATTTATCTTTTATAATATGAAATTCTCCATCTTCATTCATTCCTAGAAACATCCTTGAAGTATCTGGCTGGGCAAAATAATGTTTTAGGAGTCTGAGATTTAGTAACTTGGTATTAACACTTTAGTATATATCTAATCTTCCTGTCTTCCCAAGAAACAAGGCTGGGATGCCCTGATACAGTCAGTGCTGCCTAAATACCCTGTGCATATTATTTTCATTGCACTTCCAATCTACATTACAATTTTCTCTTTATTTTCTGTGTTATTAGTACCTACAAGTTTCCTGGCACATGACTGGCACTCAGGAAGTGAATGGATGGACTAAATAATTAACTAATTAATGTTATCTCAAGTACAGATACATCAGAGTGACTCTTGTGTCTTCTCTCTATAGAAATAAGATCTAGTGACACACTCCTTGTGAGTCCCTGCATAGGGTAACCCCAATACATTTCAACAGAACTTCAGAGCCAAGGAAACACCATCAGAATTTGAACACCCCTATTTCAAATTTGGTCTACATTTATAAAACTCAAGAGATCTTATAGTGATATATGATACCTCTGGTTTTATAATTGTGTAATCTTGCAAATTGAGAAGAATACAGAAAGATCTCATTTGACATCTTTACCAAGAGGTCCTTCAGTAGGTTTCCCTGATGACATAAAGAGCATTGTGTAATCAAGTTTTTAATAAAATGACACTAAACACATTCACAATGCAGGATAAAATGCATGCTATTATTCTGATAACTCTACTAGTAAACCTAGAGATATCAGAGTAGTTGAGAACTCATATGGATATAGTATGTACTTTCAAAAGAGTTTTTTTTTTCCCAGAGGAAATTATAAATAGGAAATCTAGAAATTTTGGGGGGTTCTTTGAAATAAAAGTATAAATTAAAATGACATATAAAAATCCAGGGTATAGATTAACCCAAAGGAAGTTAAATCATGTAACCTATGCTCTCATGATTAGATTAGCAGAAGTCCCTGGGACAACAAAATAAGCTGCAATAGACCAAAAGGCAGAATTCTGAACTATGTAAACATAAATACTTTGAAAGTGTGAAAAAATGTAGTATCAATGTTTATGACACTGAAGCTTTCTCTGACTGAAAAAGACATACTAGAAACATTTTTTTCACTTAAGCACTGAGTGGAATATGCTTAATGAAATATGTTTATGAGAACAATATTTCTACTAAGTAAAACACATAAATTTCAGTGCCTCAAGTCATTTTAAAATTACAATAATTTCAAGGAATTAAGAGATTGCAGATAGAAATAGGTCCTGTAAGTTATTAAAAATTTAATTTAATGTCTGATGCATGAGAAAATTCAACATTCAAAAGACTTCCTAAGAAGACAGACAAGGAAGTATGTCAAGAGCTATGAACAGGAGGGAAGTCCTTCTTCCCTCCTTCTTCCTTTCACTTTCCCAGTGGCAGAACCTAAAGGGAGCTGGTATCAGCAGATGCTGTGTAGTTAGTTTGCAGAGTCCCAGTGTCATAGACCTAGAAGTATGACTTAGAGCTAAGAGATAATAAGTAAATCACTGGGAGAACTGGCAAGGATTGAACCAGAAACTTACTGATGGTAAGTTTCAGTAGCCATCCTTTGACTTTTGTCTCCTCAATGCTGGTTTCATTCTTAGGTAAAAAACTCACAGAAGCTTGAGGCTCATATTTCACATTCAACACAATGAAAAAAGAGAGAGTCTAAGGAACTTCTGGGCAAGATGGTGATGTAAGTAAATGCAGTACTTGCCTCCTCCTACAACCACATCAAAATTAGAACAAAGCTACGGAAAAATCATCATTCAGAACTGCCTTCAATCTAGCCAAATGGAAGTCTTACAACCAAGGAATTAAACAGAAACCACATCATTACTGGTAGGAGGGATGGAGATGCAGAACAGGCTGGCCCCACACCACATGTTGCAGATAAAAATTGCAAAAGATACATTGGCTCTGGGGGTACCTCAAGAGGAGTGAGGTGTCCCAGCTCTATAATAGACCCCCCAGCTCAAGTTTCCAATGCCAGAAAGAGAAGCCTGTATAACTTTTGACTATAAAAACCAGCAGGCATTGAGGTTGAGGGAGACAGAGAGCTACTGGAGTCCCAAGCAATTCCTCTTAAACAGCCTGCACTTACAGACTTACTTGGACTTACTCTCTGAGCTCCAGCACAGGGGCAGCAACTTGGAAGGCACCAAAGACGTACAGGGAGAAACTAAATTGCCCAGCAACAAGTTGAGATCTGTGGGGTGGGGGCAGCTTTCACCCAGACATAAGTGCTGGCAAAGGCCATTGTTCCTTTTCTGAGACACCTCTCCACAAAGCCAACAGACAGGCACCATATCTAAAACTCCATCAATCTGGTTCACACTGTTTGTGCCACCCTGGTGACATTCTGAGGCATGTTCCATCCAATTTTCAGGCCACTCAAGCTGTGTCTGTTGGCTTTTCCATACAAATAGCCTGTCTTGGCTCATGCTTCATATATTTTTTAAGTCTCTCAAACAAGCAGTAGCTGGCCTTGGTTCAAAACTTGGCCTCACATGGGTACCTCCAAGACCAGCTCAAGTAGCAGCCATCTGTAGGTCACTTTGTAGCCCATACCAGGTGGCCACAGAGAGAACACAGGTGGAAGCTGACTTTGGTCTGCACCTTCCAGGAGGCCCCAGAGTCAGCACACCCAGTGGGCAGCTTCGGCCCATGTTAAAGCATCAATACCCAACCAAATCCACAAACAACACACTTAAGGGACAGACTCAGTGGGTAACAGAGCTCTGCTGAAGTAAGTTCTGTTCTATGGAGTGGGCCCCTGCACAGCTGACCCACTCCAGTAGACAGAGATCAGAGGTCTGTGATCACAGATAGCCCTTACAGCTGATCTGCCTGGGGATAAATACCTCCACTGTTGTGCCAATAACAATCAAGGCTCAACTACAAGAGGAGAGTATACACAGACTACATGAAAGTACAACTCAAGTTTGGGTGAAAGGGAGGTTGTGCCACTGAACCTTTTACAATACCTGCTACATTAGGCCACTTTGCCAAGCCTGGGAAACATGGAAGCTCTACTAGTACATAGTAGCAAACACAGGGAGGTTGTCAAAATAAGAAGACAAATAAAAATGTCCCAAATGAAAGAAAAGAACAAAACTCCAGAAAAAATACTAAACAAAATGGAGACAAACAACTTACTAAATTCAGAGTTCAAAACAGCAGATATAAGGATGCTCAAAGAACTTAGTGAGAACAACAGCATTAAAAAAAAGTCAGAAATGAAGGACACACTAACTGAAATGAAGATTAATTTACAGGGAATGAACAGTAGAGATGAATTCAAGAATCAAATCAGCAATTTGGAATATAAGGAAGAAGAAAACACCTAATCAGAAAAGCAAAAATAAGAAAGAAACCAAAAAAAATGAGGATAACTTAAGGAGTTTCTGGGACATCTTCAAGCATACCAACATTTGCAAGAAGGTGGTGCCAAATGAGAAAAGACAGAGCAAAAAATTGAAAACCTATGTGAAAAAATGACAGAAAATTTTCCTAACCTAGTTAAGCAAATAGACAAACATGTCCAAAAACTGCAGAGAATCCCAAACAAAATGAACTCAAAGAAGTCAATGCAGACACATCATAATTAAAATGCAAAAAGTTAAGGACAAATAGAGAATCTTAAAAGCAGCAAGAGAAAAGCAGTTAGTTACCTAAGAGGAAGCTCTCATAAGACTGTCAGCTGATTTCTCAACAGAAATTTTGCAGGCCAAATGGGATGGGCAAGAAATATTTAAAGTAATAAAAAACAAGGACCTATAACCCAAATAACTTTACCCAGCAAAGCTATTACTTAGAATCAAAGGACAGATAAAGAGCTTCCCAGAAAAGAAATAGCTAAAGGAGTTCATCACCACCAAACTGGTATCACATGAAATGTGGAAAATTCAGAAAAAGAATTTTTTAAAGAACAAAAATAATAAAATGGCAATAAACACCTATCTACCAACAAGTGAATCTAAAAACAAAATAAACAAGGAGAACAGAAACAGACTCACAGATATAGAGAACATTTTAACAGATGCCAGATGGGAGGGGAATTAGGAAGGAGGGTGAAAAAGTGGAAGGGATTAAGAAGTACAAATTGGTTGTTATAAAATAGTTATGGGAATGTAAAATACAACATAAGGGATATTAGTCAACAATATTCTAACAACTATGTATGGTGTCAAATGAGTGTGATATTTACCAGGATGATCACTTAGTAACTAATGTAATGTCTAATCACTGGAGAGTACACCTGAAACTAATATAACATCAATATATATCTACGGTAATTGTAAAATAAAATAATGGAAAAATGGGAACAAAAGCCATAGCATGACTGAATGGATGAGAAAACAAGTCCCATATATATGTTGCTTACAAGAGACCCACTTCAGATCAAAAAACACACAAAAACTGAAAGTAAAGAAATGGAAAATGTTCTTTCATGAAAATGGAAATAAACACAAAAAAGACTGTATAGCAACATGTGTACCACACAAAATAGACTTTAAAACAAAGGCTGTATAACAAGAGACAAAGAAGGACCCAGTGATTACACTTCTGGGTATTTATCTGAAGAAACCCAAAATACTAATTCAAAAAGACCTGCATCCATATGTTTATCACAGCATTATTCACAATAGCCAAGGTAGGGATGTAACCTAAGACTCAGGGAATCTAGATACAGAGAACATTTTGATAGTTGCCAAATGGAAGGGGGTTGTGTTGCCACCCTTCAAGGCCAGACAGGTTCATGGTATTCATGCAGATGGAAAAACATTCATGGAGACGTTGGGATGTCTGGCATGCCTTTATCCATGGGTGGGCAAGCCACACACACTGCAAGCTGTGTGTCTATCTGCATGTCTCATGTCGTGGCCCCTGCTCCCCAGCGTGGCACCCATTGTAGCACCTGACCCCTTGCATGACTCTCATTATCATCGCCCCCAGCAGGGAGTCCCTACTGTTTAATTACTAGAGGGGAATAAAGCCAGAAAACTGCCAGAACATTACATAACATAATATAATTCCCAGCATGTGAGCTCACTTCATGTCATGGGAACAGATTATCAGATCCAGACTTAAGACTATGAGAACACTGCTCCCCTTAGCTACCCAGACACCTGGGTGAGGAAGCCAACCTGCCTCCACTTACCCTACAGGGGTATAGAGGCAATGTGTAAAAAAAGTGAAAGGATTAAGAGGTACAAACTGGCTGTTACAAAATAGACATGCAGACCTGGCTGGTGTAGCTCAGTGGATTGAGCACAGGCCTATGAACCAGAGGGTCATGGTTTGATTCCCAGTCTAGGGCACAAGCCTGGGTTGCAGACCGGGTCCCCAGCGGGGGGAGTGGGAAAGGCAACCACACAGTGATGTCTCTCTCCCTCTCTCCTCCCCTTCCCCTCTAAAAATAAATAAATAAAATCTTAAAAAAAAAAACAAAAAAATAGTCATGCAATGTAAAGTACAGCATTGGGAATATAGCCAACAATATTGTGGTAACTATATACGGTGTCAGGTGGTTACTAGACTTATTGGGGTGATCACTTTGTAAGTTATATAAATGTTTAATCACTAGTTATACACCTGGAACCAATATAACATTGTATGTCAACTATAATTGAGTAACAAAAATTGTTTTACAAATGAAAAGAAAAAAAAGAGTGCCTCTGTTTTTGTTCATGAATGCAGAATTCCAAAACTGGCTTTCATTAGATCATACTGACCTGGATCATGTGACATGTCTTTCCTTTCATTTTGCTTTGAACAAGTTATGATTTGATTTGCCATGTCTAGGTCTCCAGGTAGAGCCAATTCCACCTAATTCCACCCAAAGTACATAGATTGATAGTGGTACCCAGCTATACACTGGAACATATAAGGCACTGTCATAGATGTAGATGAGAAACTAGCTCCAGAACAGCTTTATATGCCATACAAAATTTTTTATTTCAACTATAGTAGATAAGAAACCATTAAGAGATTTTTTAAAGATTTTGAAATTCACATGTTAGAATAATTATTACGGTAGCATTGTTGAGGATGTTTCCAAAGAGTTAAATTAGACTTGGGGCAATGATCTAGAAGACAATTTCTCTAATATAAAATTAAAATGATGAGAGCCTCATCTAGGAGGTGTTATAAGAATGGGGGGAGGGGATTACAGCCAGAGCAACAGTATTGCCTATTAATTAAAAGTGTGAGGCAGAACAAGAGAAGAAAAGATCAAGAACAAGGATTTTAAAACCTCAAGTTAACCTGAGTTTAACCATTTCTTGGGAGACTTGTTAACATGTCATCCTCAGATATTTTGTTAAATCAGTATAGGACAGGAATTACGTTTGAAATGTTCATTTTTAATTAGGCTCTAAAGACCAGATTTTAAGAAAACAGGCTTAGAATGATTCTCAGTGTTCTGGCTTGAGTAACAGTTTTGGGGTAGTTCCATTAACCAAGATTAAAAGTAAATGAAAAAGAAAAAGAACAGAGGCAGGGTGGCCAATCATTCTATTTTGTGTGTGGTTATACCAGTGATAGTACCGAAAGTCCTTCATTCTGTGAAATCTCTCAGCCCAGGGCAAAGCCAGATGGTAGTTCACCCAAAATTTGGAAGAGAAAAATGTAGTTAGTTGAGCAAGGGCAGCTTGGGGAAAGTCTAAATATAGATGCCTAATAGACAACTATAAATTTAGAAACTAAGAAAAGAATAGCTGGAAATACATGTTTAGAAGTCACTATTATACAGGTAAAATTTAAGCAATAAAATTAAGTGACACCAGTCAGAATACACTGCATAAAATAATAAAAATAAAGAAGAGGAGGATGAGGATGACAGAGAAAGGAAGAGGAAGAGGACTTTGAAAATTTTAATGAACGCCAATATTTAAATCAATATCTAAGAAAATGAGCAAAGGAGAATAAGAAGGTACTTTCGATGATGAAGAGACTGAAAAGGGTGACAGAGACATCAATGCGGGTGATAATACTTGGGAAAAGGAGTGACCCAGAATATCAACTGCTGCAGAGAGGTAGCCACTGATTTTGGCATTTGGGAAGTCACAAGTGAGTTAAGTAGAAGTATTTTTATTTATGTGCAATTTTATTTATAGTTTAATTTATGTATCTCTGTATTAGAATGTTTTGAAGAATTAGTAAGAAAAGAGGAAGTAAAGGCAATAAGAATATTCCAAAGACTGCAAACTAGCCCAAAATAGCAAGTGACAGGCTGAATTCAGCCCATAGAAATCTCTTACCATACATTCAAAGTTTTTGGTTTTGGTTTTGGTTTGTCTTTACTAGGTAGTCAGTAGCATTTCACATTTAAGACATTTTAGATAAAATCCAGATTTTCAGGTTTTTCTCAGAAAATGAGAAGCTCTGGCATCTGGATCAGCATGTCTGCATGACAGGGATGAACCCTACCAGGGCTGTGCACTATTCTGTTGTCTCCCCCAGGCTTCACATCTCCCATTGCCATCAACAGCCTCTGGCCTCCAAAGACATTTGAGTGTGAGACCCAGTTATAACACAGAATTGTAAAAGGAAGAAAGGAAGTATCCATAACAAATTGTTGGTCCGGTGAAAGTTTTGACTTTGTTCTCTTCAAAGATGAGATTGACTTGAGCCTACCTCTATGCTAACTCCAAGCAAGAGGATAATTATTGAAGCAAAGTCAACATGCGGGAGGGATGTAATGGAGAACAGTGATGGGGAAATCAACCTTGAACAGGCAGGATTCCTCCAGTAAACCTAGCTATACATGTAATGAAGGTATAATTTAAGAACATGATAGTAAATATAAGTTAACTAAGCTCTCCTGAGATAGATAATCATTAAGTCTTCATTATAGCCCTATACAGATGAGAATTCAGCAACTAAGAAATAAATAAAGGTCCCAACATTTCCAGTTATACCAAGAAAGTAGTATTCAGTGTTCTAAAAGACTCCAAGCATACCTCATGTTTTTGTGTTTCTGGTGAATTAGACCCAGCAGTCCTTTGCTGCTATGGTGTGCCCTCATATAAAAAACTGGAGAAAACACGTTTGTATAAATCCAGACTTTGTAAATCAAGACTGCTATAGCACAAAATGATCCATTTCTCAGCCTTGCCTGAGAGTATTCTTTTGCACATACATACCCTTCTCATAAAGTTGAAATTTATTTTTGTTCCAGTTGAAGAAATCGAGCCCAGTGAAACCACAAAGTATATTACCTGAGTTGCAGTTTTATATGAATTAGAAAAAGTTGACAGTGGCATGATTCTGAAGAGTGGGCTTGAATCTCCAATTGCTATAAACTAAACCTCTTATGGGTTAGGTATATCACCTAGACTCCTCCAAATAAAAATTCATGTTCTAAATAGTTCATTACTACTATACAGTTAATATAAAGCTTCTCAATCTAACATCAAGATCAACCACAATACAACTTTATTTAGATAAATAAAATAAATGGAAATTCAAGACTATTCATCATCATGTTTTCTATTTGGCAGATAAAATTGTTTTCTGGATCATTATGCTTAGCTTGTGGCAGTTGTTCTTCTTCCATAAGAATGATGAGCTAAATGTTTCATTTGCCTTAAAGTTCCTATTGGATCCACATTGTGGCAATACTGCATCACTATAGATTTAGACATTGTAATAATTAAGGTTTAGAAGTATAAAAGCTCTCCCAAAGAAAGTAATATATAGATGTAAACATGATAAAATACTATAATTCTTCCAAGTTTAGAGAAACTAACCCTTGATGTATATTTGCACAAGTATTTGAAAATGGAAATGTATTATGACCACTATGGTAATATTAAAAATGATTATATCAAAATGTCAATTTTCTGTAGACCTATGGCCCCTTAACAGGAAGATTTTTACAGTAGAGAAGGAAAATATATATATTGAAGGATGTGATGTGAAAGTGAATTGAGTGACTTTTGAATCAATTGCCTACTCATTTTCAAGTAATTCCCTTTAGTCATGCTGAAACCAGGCAGATCAGCCTAATGTAATCTTACCTGGCAATTTGCAAATGAATGATCTTAAAATTTATCCATTTCTCTTGTGTGTATGCCTCTGAAGTTTTTCCTGAAGAGATTTAGCAAAATTTGGGGCACAGCATGCATTTATTCTTATTCTCTTTCACACTGATTCACAGAAGAGAATGTTAAATAGTCTTCTGTGACCCAGTATGCACAGCAGGTCAGAGAGGCTGAGAAGAAATGTGAGATGAGACTAAGTCCCTTGCTCTTCAATGTACCTTTTTACAATTTCTCTCAGTTAATTTTAATTTAAACAGAATTTCATACCCATGTTCTTTTCTCAATACAGTAACATTTCTTTACAAAGGCTTTATAATTCTTCACCAAAGATAAGAGAGCAATGAGAAAGTTATTGAAACTGAGGAAGAGTTATGATCCTTCCTAGCCTAGATATATTCTACAATTCCTCAGTCAGATATCCTAATACCTACCTCACAAGTGTTATAACTTTCTAGCCTTCTCATAATCAATGGCATCAGTATATCCATTTCCATCTCAGGAAGACTAACTCAAAAAGAACCCACTGTTATTTATCTACTTACTTTCTTCCCGTTCAAATTTTTTACTGTGTTACAGTTTTCTACTGCTGCTGCAACAAATTATTACAAATGTTGTGGCTAAGAATAACACCAATTTATTATCTTACAATTATAGGAATTTGAAGCCTAATGCAAGATCTCCCTGGCTAAAATCAAAGTGTTGGGAGGGGTCCTTCTGATAACTCTAGGGGACCTTTCCTAGCTTCTGGAGACCTCTATTTCTTGACTCATGGCAACCTTCAAACATTTTTAAAGGCAGCACGGGGTTCTCGGGTAGCATCACTCTGCCTGGCTTCCACCATCCTGTCTCCAACTTTTCCAGGTCTCCCTCTTCCACTTTTAAGAACCCTTGTGATTGCATAAGGCCCACAGGTCTGGGGTGGGGGGGAACCCAGGATAATCTCTCTGTTTTAATATCATCTGATTAGAAATCTTAATCCCATCTTCAATTTTAACTGCCCTTTTCCATGCAACCTAACATACTCACAGGTTCTGGGAATTCAAATTTGATCATCCTTTGAGGGCCATTATTCTCCCTACTATATTCTCTAAAAGTTTATTCCAGAACTTCCTCTTGAAAATTCATATAAATGCAACATTTACTCATCAACACGCATTTCATTTTTCAAAACTTTCCAAGATTTTAGTTTCTTGGCACCATGCTATTGTAAAAAAGCAATGAGTGGTATTCACAAAGCTTAAACCCAAGTCCTCGCTATTCTACTAATTAAATCAAGATATTTAGTATTTTTGAACCTCAACTTATATGCTTATTTAAAAAGTACTAAGTAGTTCAGAACTTGACTAGCTCACAGAATAGTGTGATGACAAAATGGATTGGTAATTGGGATGGTCCTTTAAAACTATTAAGTTAGACAAATGGCAAGTCAAAGAACAGTGATGTAAACTTCAGAGATACACTGGCCTGTGTTATAATCTTGGCTCTTGCACGTGATCATGCACTATCTTTTTAGAGTCTCCAAATTAGTTTGCCATCTATAAAATAAAGCTCCCCTCTCAGGTTATTTAGAAAAAAATAAATAAGATAAAACATATAAAAGTGCTTAGAACAGTGCTGAAATTATATTCTAAGCACTTATTAGCTTTTTTAATTTTTATTATATTTGTTGGGCTTACATTGGTTAATAAAATTGTATAGGTTTTGTTGTTAGTTTTGATAATTAATAAATGATTAAACTAACTTGCTTATTGAGTTTTCCAAAACTTCAGTTTTAAGGGGAGTGAGATTTCTTGTTCAAACTGGTTAGTATGTGGTTAACACATATCCCAAGAGCCCTGAAATACCAATCCAAAAAAACCTATGCACCCCAATGTTCATAGAAACACAATTTACAATAGCCACGTGCTAGAAGCAACCGAAGTGCCCATCAGCAAATGAATGAATTGAAAAACTATGGTGCATTTACACAATGGAATTCTACGCAGCAGAGAGAAAGAAGGAGCTCCTACCCTTTGCAACAGCATGGATGGAACTGGAGAGCATTATGCTAAGTGAAATAAGCCAGTGGGTGAGGGACAAATACCATATGATCTCACCTTTAATAGGAACATAATCAACAAAAGAAAAAAGCAAACAAAATATAACCAGAGTCATTGAAATTAAGAACAATATAACAATAGCCAGAGGGGAGGGGGGAGGGGACTGTGGAGAGAGGGTTTTCAGGAACTACTATAAAGGACACAGGGACAAAACCAAGGCAGAGGGTGGAAGCAAGGAAGGGAGGTGGGGTTGGAGGGGGTAAGGGGGAGGGGTAGGGAGAAAATACAGACAACTGTAATTGAACAACAATAAAATAATTTAAGAATGTGGGAAAAAAAAGAGAAAGAAACATCAATGTGAGAGAGAAACAGCAACTGGCCATCTCGTACACACCCTGACTGGTGATCAAACCTGCAACCTGGGCATGTGGCCTGGCTGGGAATTAAACCCACAACCCTTCTGTCCATGGGAAGACTCTCGAACCAATTGAGCCACACCAGGCAGGTTCCCAAACCTATTTTAATTTAAATGGAATTTTGTTTCCATGTTCTTTTTTCAGCACAATAGTATTTATTTGCAGAGGTTTTCTGGTACATCAAAATGCTTTAGGTTCACATTACCATTTTTCTGTCACAAACCTAGAATCACCCATTTCTCCACAAAACTCTTGGTTTGTTTTAATGTTAAATATTATTTAGCAATATAGATCTAGGCACCAAATAGTCTCATTGTCAATTACTTGTTATTGATTCTGGCCCAGCTCCATGGACAGAACTAGAAAATAAACATGTATTTATAGTCCACAAGGTATTTCTTTACCTGGGGATTTCACCTATATTTTTTCCACACAAGAACCCTGATTCTTATTACATCAATATATTTATTCATTTGTTTTATCCTTCAGGACACATATAATTACAGAACTATTAAACCAATATCATTATCAACAACAACAAATCTATTAAGTAAAATACAGGATTTGGGGGGGGGGCATTTTTATCACGAGTCTATAACTCACTAAGGCTGTTCAGAGAAATTTGTTCAAAAGCTTCTTAAATAACTCCTGTTCCAGTCAAATCAATTTTCCATGGACATGTTTAGTGTTCAATTTTCCTTGAGATTCTTACACATTATTTTGAGATAATTCTCTTTTCTTTTCATTTCTGAAATAATATATGCCTCTTTATTTCATTTCTTCAGTTTAGTTGCCTCACAGAATGTTTGGTAGTTTTTCTGATATTTTAAGTCTTTATTTCTGTAGAATTTTAAACTTTTATTGCCTGCTTCCTTCTTTTCTTTCACCAACAAAACTCCAAGGGATACTCCCTGCTCCAAGTTTCCCAACTCTACCCCAAAAGAGGTTTTTTTTTCCTGAAATTCCACCACTGTTTGATGCATTTCCATATCTTTTCCTTCTTTAATCTTCCAGTGGCCAGAACTCTGACCAACAAGTTCTTCGATTTGCTCTCAGTATGTCTTCATTAAATTTGTTGACTCTAACTGTGTGTTATTTTATCAATGTTCATCACTATTAGGTTCCTATCACTTTTCCTGTTTTCTGCTGAGTCTCTGCTGGACTCTCTACACAGCCGTGCATCGTGAGAATGAATGTGCTTAACTTGTGTGTTCATTTCACTACCTACACATAGTTTGGAATTTGCAGTAGTCTTGGTGTTCTAATTATGCCATATGTATCAATTATAGCTAATTTTATTTGTTCTTCTCATTAACCTATATGTGTGGCTTTGGGGAAAATGGTTAGAAATTTTTATTTAGACAGCTGCCATTACCAATAGGTAGCTAGAATTTATAATCATCAATTCTCATTCCTTGCAACTATTTGATAGGGCAGATGTAATGTTAAGAAAAACAACTGATCCAGAAGTCTAAAGATCTAGCTCTTATTTGAGAATATGTTTTTAACTATAACATGCCTTATGGTTCCTGTCTAGTATGCATTGACCCAAAGCATGTCTGTTACTATTTTTCTCAGCTCTTACTGATTTCTTTAACCCTTTAATTTCAAGTGTTCCTTTGTCATTTATTTCCTGAATATATCTTTCCACCATTATCTTAATTTTGTTTGAATCATTTTATTTGTTACTGAAGCTCTGCCACTCAGTTTATCCCTCTTATTACTTGAGAAAGTCTAAATACTCCTATATTATCACTCCCCTGTATTGCTTGAAAGCTTAAACATAAATTGATATTATATAAGGATTTTCAAAGTCAAAGTGCTTTGAAAAGAGAAGAGAATAATGTTTATCATTAACCCTGCTCTATCTAGAAGAAATACATTGAGGTGGTGTCAATTAATTAGCTCAAGGTGATATAGAAAGTTTATATGAATTTCTAGTCCTGGTTACTAATTTCTTACCTTATATGTCTTAGATATGGACATGTCCTTTATCTCAAATATTTTTAAACTTCAGCTGAACTAGGGTTCCTCAGACTCTAAGACCACCAACTTACAAATACTTTTACTAAATATTTATATCTAAAAAAGTGAGTATATTTCCTTTTATTTTGCACAATTCTTTTATTTTCTTGGTTTCAATGTGCCTTTCATGTCAGAGAGGTGGAGGTGGTATGGCAATGGAAGCTAAGTTCAGAATCAAAATTTTGTGGTCCCTGGTAGTTGAAGGTATAGCGCAGAAGTCAAGGGAGCCAATAAAAAGGAGACTGTGTGCTCTCCTGAAGACCATTATTTTAACATAGCAAATTTATATGTAAAGAGGAAGCCACAATCTCCTCTTTGAATTCCTCATGGGATGTCATCTCATAAAAATATTATGTCAGGTTGTCTTGTAATCATTCACAAGATTGTGTAAACACAAGCTGGCTTCATAGGGAGAAATTAAACCACAAACACTTGTGCTGGGTGAGGCCAACACATCAGTTTTTGTAAATAATACTTGATGATCCTTTTTAAAGCTTTCACATTGTCCTGTTTGTACACAGCTGCATGTATCTTGCCAAGTACAAAAACCAGCACTTATTGATTAGAAATGTGCACAGTGGATCCAAGACAACAAGGGCTTGGTGCATTCCACACGCCCGTAATTTATGTCTTCCAATATCCCAGATCTTCTCTGCATAAAATTGAGTAAGGCATGTACTGTGTTCTCCATGCCTGGGTCCATTTTAAATGAAATAAACAGATTCAAATAAATAATGTAACAATTGCTTCCATTGCTGTTGGTGGAAGCAGACATCATTGTAGGAGAGTAGGTCTTTTTTATAGAAGAGTACTGGACAAGCTCCTCTTTCACTAGAAGTCTTGACCAATGTGTGTGTGCTACATCACCAAGAAAGTTGTCTTGAGTTTGTTTCTTCTGACACAGAACTCTTTGAAACAACCATAGTCTTTGTTTTCTAAGCTGGTACATGAAAAACATTCTCCCTTTAACGGAAGCAATGGGAGCCCAACTCATATTCTTTTCAGTGGATTTTTGATATTTGCACAAAATTATGTCATCAAATTTATTATTCAGCTTGACCACATGGAAAATTGTGTTTCTTAAAATTTCTCACCACCAACCCTTCACAGCTTTTCTCATCTTCCTCAGTTTGTCTCTTCTTAAATCATTCAGAAATAACCAAATTTAGAACAGTTCACCTTCTCTTCAATTTTTGAAAAAGGTTAACAGTCTGTTTTTCCTTCAGTGTTTTAAAAAATGTTAAACAGTTCTACTACTAAAAACATTCTGTTTCTTTTTAACTTAATTGAAATTCTGGGCTCTATAGACCAGTCAACTTCCTCTTTAAATAAAAAAATAAATAAAAAAAAAAACATTAAAGTCCATAACCCCTTCATTTAAAAAAAATGTTAAAAATAGTATTATTAAACATATATGGTGTCTTTTTAACATAATTGAATTTTTTTGCTCTTCAGAACAGTCCCTTTCCCTTCAACTTTTAAAATAATCTTAATTTAATAGTCCATTTTCCCTCCAGTTATTCAAAATAAGTAGAAGCTGATCATGAAAACGAACAAGCAAGCAAAATATAACCAGAGACACTGAAATTAAGAACAAACTGACAGTAACCAGAGGGGAAGTGGGAGGGGATTAACTAGATGGATTACAGAGAAGGGTTTTGAGGAACATCCATATAGGACACATGGACAAAACCAAAGGGAAAAGTGAGTATATTTTCAACCTTCCCCATTAGTACCCTTCATCACTCTATCCATCCCATTCTTATTTATACTCATTTTATTCTTGCATCCATTTGTGCCTATTTTAATATCTGCATTTTTTCCCATAATTTAGACAAAGATTTTCTTCTCAGTTTTTTTCTATCTCACTGTTTTTATTTTTAACTGCCAAGTTTAGTCAGGTATTTTTCATATGCTGAAAAATTCCTGAAAGCACATTATAACTGAGGGAATTCCTACTTGTTCTTGACTTTCCTGTTACTACACACTCCCCACCCCACAGTGTCCTCTTTTTAATCTCATCATACATTCCTTCAAGCCTTCCACATTCCAATGCTCTCTTCAACAAATACAGTAGAAAGATCAGAATATTAATAAAGATCAACAGAAAGTTCCTAGACTAATAAATTTATATTCTCTAATATGTCCTAGGCCATGAGAATGTATTCAAGAGCAAGAAAGAAAAACTGTGATTTCAACTCCAGAGGTCTCACTGAATCTTAACATCAGACTAATTTGTGAGAGAGATGAGCATTCCAAGGCTAACAAATTAAAGAAGACAGCATAGGCACAAATCCACCTGGCACTCTGACGTGTAAAAACTGAGAAGTTATTTATTTGGGAACATGTAAAAGCATAGTAGTCACTATGAACACATTATCCCATTTAAAGCTGGGGTGTGCTTAAGTATTCTAGCAGGTGAATGAAAAGAAGCATGAGGATTTTTTCAGTAGCTATTGGTATGTGGGAGCAATTTATTTCTACTTGACTCACACTAAGTAATTGTGGTCCTGCATAAAAAATAGTTAACATTCTTCTAGCCTCTAACAGGGAGCTAGAGTAGTTGATAGAACACCATTTTTCCCCCAAGATAATGCACAGTTGGCATAGTTGCCAAACTATAAAAATAATAGTCATTGCAGGATCTCTGCTTCTATGTTCACGAGTGGTTCTAAGACTTAGAAATACATTAGTCCAGTTCAGTTTCAATTATTCTGACTTCTCATTAGAGAAAGGATTGATAACTACAGATTTGCTAATAGCATAAAAAGCTTTCTGTGATCTAGATTTAATTTAGGCCAATTCCCAGCACAGTGTGAGCTACTGTACAGTACATGAAATGAGACAACCTAATTTTCTCACTTTATGCAGTTAGCTCCACAGAGGCTGTGCCACGAGCCATTTGCCATTTGCCATTCTCTTAGTGTGTAGGTCTTAATTTGTCAGTTTAAAAAAAAATCAGAGTTTGCCTGTTTATAGAATCACATGTTCAAATTAGAAGTGGGAAAATTTGATAAAAAGTAAATTCTGATATTTTTAAATAATAATGAAATAAGCATAACTCAAGCTTCATTTTATTTATATCAAATTCTTCCATAAGTATAATCATTTAAAATATGTGAATATACTCCACTACTTCTCATCTAAAATGGTCTTTTCCAAAGGGTATTCCAAGGAACACTTTTTCCATGTATGTTAACAGATGTTATGCAAAGCACAATGGAAATGTTATATGAAAATAAAAACTATGCTTTCCTTTTATAAAAAAATTCATAATCTTTTATATGATATTGCATATTATTAATCTTTAAGAGTACTGTGGAGTAAGAAGTGTTTCTTGGCTTGATTTGGCAATAGTATCCTCTTTTGACCATTGGTTATCTCAAGGACTACAAATCATGAGCTGGGAAATTCTGATCCAATTAAAACAATTTCACCTTAAAATATATGAGAATGTGCCAGGCCTCTCTCTCATTCCTGCAACAGACATTCAACCTCTAGGTTCAAGAATGACTAAAATACTCCCAGCAACATCTAAGCCAAACTCAGACATTTATTTGAACATGTATGATTAAGTATTATCTTTTATATACAAACAATACTGGGCCTTAAAATTAATGCAAAATAAATATAAAAATTGCTAATATGTGATACATATATGAAAAGAGCCAATACAAAAGGCCAATTCCCAGCACAGTGTGCTGTGGCGATCTTTAGAGAGAGTACCACATTTGTTAATGTTCCAGGTAAGATTCATTTTCGATAAGCACACTATAATCCAGCATTACCTAATAGACAGAAAGATTATGAGACATTTGGGAACTTGGGTCTGTTTCCATGGGAATAGAGTGGTAGCAAATAAAGAATAATGGAAAGGTGCAGAGCATGGACCATTGTGTCAACATGCTAAACTCATCATAACAGGCTCTATGAAGGCAGGAGTACCTCTCAAACCCTGGTTGCAGGGTTATAGCAAGGAGCAGCAACCAACACAAGGAAACCAAGGAAAATCTGCTAACTCCACAGTTTTACCTATGAGGAATATTAAGAAATAGAAAGAGGATATTTTTTTTTCTTTTTTAATGCTTTTCAAAAGCTAGAGGCACCCACTCTTACTCTCCATCCCATTTCATCTCGCTAGGTATACATCAATATACTCTGATTTCTTATCAGAGGTGCAGAAATCTAGAAAGAGATATAGAGAATGTGATAATGATAGAGTATGGCTAATAATACTCAGATGGCTATAGTGGCAAGAGTTACAAAAAATATCTAAGAATTGAAAAATAGGCAAAAACTATAATAATAATAATAATTACTACCTTAGAGATAGCATATAAAATTTGCTACGTGATACGAACCTTTTAAAAATATATATTATTTAAATAAAATGTTATTAAATAATTTAACTTTTAATACAGCCCTATGAGGTAAGTACCCCCATTATTTCTGTTAAATATCAAGAAATGAGGGACTTCCGGCAAGATGGAGGAATAGGTGGATGCACCGTACCTCCTCGCACAACCAAGAACAGAACCACAATAATTTACAACAATGATTTGCAGTCATAATATCAGAACTGTCAGAGGATTTATCTAAATGGAAGTCGGACAGCCAAGAAGTTGAAGTAGACCCATACATCCAGACTGGTAGGGGACGACGAGCCGAGCGAGCGGGCGCGGGGCTGGCGCGGGTCGCAGGCACGCGTAGGTCGGGGGAAATTTGGCGCAAAATCAGCGCAACAGCAATCCGGGATGCAAGGGCACAGCGGTGCAGCGGTGATCCCTGAGTACGCAAGCAGCGGCTGGGGGAATCAGTGGGGCAGCGACTGGGGACGAGGGCAGAGCTCACGGCCCAGAAGCCCAGGGAAGTGTCTGACTCCAGGAGAATGGAAGGGTCGCCATTGATCCCTCCTGTTCCCGTTCCCGCCCCTGCCCCCACATATAACGTCACAAGCTAGTGACTGGGGCTCCCAGCAGCGGTGAACACCTAAGGCTCCGCCCCGCACCGTAACAAGAGCGACCAGACCGGAGAAAAAATAAATAAATAAGTAAAATAATAGGAGAGATAGGGAAAGACATAAGATATGTTTCCAGCAGAACAGATCAGTCCCCCAGGACTCATCCTTTTGAGTGACCAAGAAATAGCCAATCTATCAGATGCACAGTCCAAAACACTGGTGATCAGGAAGCTCATGGAACTGGTTGATTTTGGATCCAAATTACATGAAAAAATGCAGATTACCATAAAAGGGATGCAGGAAGACATATGGAGGAGAGCCAATTGTGAAAGGAAGGAATCTGAGTCTCAAAAGAACACAGTGGACCAGAAGGAAGATAGAATCAACCAAGCAGGAGAGCATGATGAAATAAGAATTCAAAAAATTGAAGAAAAGCTTAAGTCCATCGAGGACACCTTTAAACGTTCCAACATCCGAATTATAGGGGTACCAGAAGGGGAGGACCAACAAGTGGAAAAGCTATTTGAACAAATAATAAAGGAGAACTTCCCCAAACTGGCAAAGGGAACAGTCTTCCAAGAAATCCAAGGAGCGCAGAGAGCCCCAAAGAAGTTGGACCCAAGAAGAAACACACCAAGGCACATCATAATTACATTAGCCAAGGTAAAAACAAAGGAGAGAATCCTAGAAGCAGCAAGAGATAAGGGGATAGTAACCTACAAAGGAGTTCCCATCAGACTGTCAGCTGATTTCTCAAAAGAGGCCTTACAGGCAAGAAGGGGCTGGAAAGAAATATTCCAAGTCATGAAAGACAAGGACCTACATCCCAGATTGCTCTATCCAGCAAAGCTTTCATTTAGAATGGAAGAGAAGATAAAGTGCTTTTCAGATAAGGTCAAATTAAAGGAGTTCATCATCACCAAGCCCTTACTTTATGAAATGCTAAAGGGACTTATCTAAGAAAAGAAGATAAAGAAAAGACATGTATAGTAAAAGGACAGCAAACTCACAATTATTAACAACCACACCTAAAGCAAAACCAAAAGAAACTAAGTAAACAACTAGAATAGGAACAGAACCACAGAAATAGAGGGCACAAGGGGGGGCTAGCAGTAGGGGTGGGAGGAGGAGAGAGGGGGAAAAGGTATAGAGAATAAGTAGCATAGAATGTAGGTTGAAAATAGATAGGGGGAGGGCAAGAATAGTACGGGAAATGTAGAAGCTAAAGAACTCATAAGTATGACACATGGACATGGACTAAAGGGGGGGAATGTGGGTGGGAGAGGGGGCACAGGGTGGAGGGGAGTGAAGGGGGAAATGGGACAACTGTAATAGCATAATCAATAAAATATATTTAAAAAACATAAAAAAAAAGAAGAAATGAATCCCAGACAGGTCAAGTATATTGTTCATAGCCGAAGGTAGTATATGCATAAAGAGAATTCAAACTCAACTGTCTAATTCCATAGTCTTTGCTCTCAACAACTAAAATTGCTCTAAAATCTTTTCTGAAATTACTATTAATTTCCAGAAGTTAATATATCTAATTAAAGTACTTATTTATTTTAATGGTAGAACTTAATCTTTATTTACAGGGCATGTGATTCATAAAATTTCTCATGGAATAAGAAACCCATTGAGAGGAAAAGTTTTATACAGTGTGTAGAGTTAGGAACTGTTCAAGTATAGTTTGAATGTAAAAAGTGTTACAATAACAAATCACATTTAAAAAGAGTTCTTAGTAGAGAAACAGTGAGACAAACTTATACCAAACACAATACACAACAAATGACATTTTACGCCTCAGTTACACAATCTCAAAGTTAAAGGTCCCAAAAGTGCCATCCTGAACTTGGAACGTATAGCCATCAGAGGTAGTTTCTGGCCCAACTTTTTGATCTTCCTCTTGCCATACAGAGAACTACTTCTCAATCAAGTTTAATAAACCTTTGTATACATTCATTTTCATAGTTTTGTAAAGCTTCTACTTTGTCTAAACCTCCACATTATTCAACCATTATACTAAGTTTCTCAGTTTCACCTCATTTCTCAGAAGCCTGGAAGATATTTTAAATGGCATCCAGAATAACTTAGAACTATTTTGGTATCTTTGACAGTTAAGAGGTTCACCAATGGTTCTATTATGCTACAGTGAACAAGATATACAGTCTTTTTAACTGTTCCACCATGTGTATATTTGGTCATAGCCCATACAGCTTCCTTTTGTGCTTTAAAATCTGCCTTAGGGAGAACAACAATGAGGAATGGGACTAATGTATGATTCACTACTTGCTGTATCTGGTCCTGGAGGCCAGCTGTGATGTTTGACATTGCCCATGTAGTTTCCTTCTGGATATTAGTCTTAGAGTTCATTAGTAGGCTGGGAAAGATGGCAAGTGCTCCTGCATCTATTACAACCTGAGTCTGTTCATCTGTCCCAATGACAATATGTCCTATGGCTCTTTGCACAGGAGTCACAGTTGGCAATTGAGTAGCTCCCAGGAGCTTCACAAATTGGGGCACAGTTCCTGTTTTCAATCCACCCATTTGGACCAACAGTAAGGTAGAAAATGGCCCATCAGCTACCTGGGTCGTCATGATGCAGGAAACAAACTAAAGCAAGAAGAATCCGCTCAACAGCATCTAATGGGTGTGCAGGATTCTTGTTGTGACAAAGGTTTGAAAGTGTCCAGGTAAGATTACATAAGGAACCACCTGCTAAAGATGACATATTAGGAACTGCAACAAGAGCCAACAGTGGATCAACTGCACTGTACTTGATAACCAAGTCTCAGAAAACTGAGCCATTACCTGTGATATTTCCTACAGCTCATACGGCTCATTCACTGATGTGAGCATGGGAAGAAACCAACAGAAAAATGAATGCCGAGATGGAACCTCCATCTACTACAGCCTTGGTCTGTTCCAATGTCCCAGAAGCAATGTTAGTGAGGGCCCAAGCAGGCTCAAATTGAATGGGATTATAGTCCATTCTGTTCAAGAAGGACACAAATTTTAGAATCAAATCAGCCTAGATTATGTTGTCCTTGGGTGGCTATTTTTCCCTAGAAAGCAGTTTCCTTGTAGCCTGAATATCTTGGAGTTGGCTTTCCAAATTGTTGCTATTTATACTTTAGACAGTAGCCTCAGCAGACTAATTTATAGTGCCCTGGTTGTTGCACTTTTCCTGTAGTGGAGAAGTAGCACCATCAGGAAATGAGCTTACATTTCTTTTTCAGCATCTGTTCATCCTTCTTAGCTTTTCTCAGCTCCATGTTAATTTCTATTTGCCAGCATCTCATTTCTGTACTGTCTTTCCTCTTGTTCTTAAATCTGTTAAGGCAGACAGCTGGTGACCTAGCATTGCCATTGGTGGACGTGGTTATAAGACATAGGGAGACAGCTACACAGCTGGCTCAGACTTTTCACAGGAAACGGTACAGGACAGACAGGCTATGGTTTGGTTGCTCTGCAAATGTCCAACACTGAACGGCTCGAAGACCATGTGGTAAAGTAATTCATTTTTAAACTCCCAAGTGAATGATTAATCATGCACCTTTTACCTACAGTCAGTGCACTACTTGCCAGTTTTCCAAAGCCTATTCCAAACTGAAACTCAATGCCCAAGTGCTGTATGGCCATATGTAGGGATCTTTCTTGGAGTAGAGAAGCATTTTTCTTCTGTCAAGATGAAGCTAAAGTAAAAAGACAGGAAGGGAAAAGTTTGATTTGGGTTTCATTTATCTCAGGAGCTCTTTGACAATCTGCTGAGCTGCTGTTTTATGCAGTGAGACTTTGCAGACCATGTCAAGACAGCTTGCAGACAACTCATTTTTTATTTAGGAAATGTGTGCTTAATGGCTTCAGTGTCTGAAGTTTCTTTTGAATCAAATTTTGTAGTGTGCTTGCTTTGGTTTCATTTCATTTGAAAGTTGGCAGAAGAGGCGTTGTGAATGAAAACTTTCCTTATTTATGTACTTTTCTCTGCACAGAGAAGAGACAGAACATGAATTAATTATGACTCCATGTGAAACCAATACCTTGGTGACAGAAATCTTGATGTGTCTTAATGTATTTTATTACGATATTATATATGTAATGATTGTATTTTCACTACTTCTTCATTTACACAACGAACACAAATAATTTATATTGGTGTGATTTAATGTGTTCTGTTTCAGGTGGGGGTGTGAGTTTCTCTTATGCCAGTGTTTGTTTTTTCATGTTAACACTGAAGATACAGAGTTTACAGAGCCAGCATGTTTCAAATACAAAAATTAGTTTTTCTTTCACTTATTTTCACCATAAATTTGCAGTATTCATTAAAATAATAATAATCTGCCCTGGCTGGAGTAGCTCAGCGGATTGAGTGTAGGCTGCTAACCAAAGTGTCCCAGGTTTGATTCCCAGTCAGGGTGCATGCCTGAGTTTCAGGCCATGACCCCCAGCAACCGCACATTGATATTTCTCTCTCTCTCTCTCTCTTTCTCCTTCCCTTCCCTCTCTAAAAATAAATAAATAAAATCTTTAAAAAATAAATAAAATAAAATAATAATAATATCAGAATATTCATATTAATTATACATCTGGACTCTGCTAAATACACATGGATGTCCACACTAATGCCAAATTCTATATGAATTTTATTTAAGCATCAAAACCTGTGAAATATTAGTAATTCCAGCCTTTGCATCTTTTTCAGGACCCTCAAATGAGCTTTTGAAGTCAGTGAATTCTGAATTATAAATCATTTTTTCAGAAATATAATAGATAAGAAGTCGTTTCAGGTACATTTGGTATTACTAATCATGGCTTTTCATGATCATTCAATTATATGGGTGAAATCTTACTTGGCAGAGGATATTTTCTTACGGTAGTTGATATGATTCTCTCACAGCAGGTTCCCAAGTTTTCAATCCCTGACGTGAATGCTTTGATTTCTTTTCAAAGACAGGAAGAATCTTTTGCTATGTGCTGTGCAGTTGTAAGCAAAAATGCAAAGATTTTAGAAAGTGGGTAATTGAGTTCTGTTATCATAGGCATACCTCATTTTATTGCACCATTAAGAACATTCTTACTCTACAGGGCAAGGAATCAATTTAAGGGTTGTACCAGTTGCTGAATATGTCTTTTGACCAATTCCAAAGACCTCAGCAGGTAAAAACATACTGCTTTGACCTATTACAGTTACTTAACCTCTTTCCATCATTTCTGGCAAATAGGTGCCACTACTTTGTCCCTAATTCACTGAGACAACATTATCTTCATTTAATTCAGATAGTCCAGTTCAAGGCAGCAGTTCCCCCTGTCATACATGCATACAAAAAACAACACCATTGAGCTCCTAAAAAATGTCAGTGCTCCCTTTGTTTGTATATTTCTCAAAGTCTGGGAGAACAGACATCTATATGACCTTCCCGAAGGATATACTTAAGAAGTTGGTGAGTAGATCTTACATGACTCCATATAGTGCTCTGATGTCTCTGAGCTTTTTGAGAACTTTCTCTATATTATTCCATGGAAATGCTGGTGTTTTAAGACTATCTCCCTATAGTTCAATTTTAGGTCCAGATATCAGACAGTCACAAAACAAACTCTTAAAGTCATTCCTATATATTCTAGCGAACACAGTGAATCCAGAATCTCTGCTTAGTATATCCATGTTGACTTATGCCAAATTAAAAAGTACATTCCTTCCATTCTCACATTCCCTTGGGATCCATTCTCGCACATATTCCTCAGGAATTTGTTGATGTAAATTGGCAAAATCTCGCAAGTCTTTGGGTGTTTACGACATTGTCTCATTGTTGACAATTTGTGTCTGACCCTCAGGAGACTGCCAGACCTTGAGTCTGGACATAGGTCTAGAAGCAATGAGAGGTGGTAGGGGTAAGTTCTTAAAAAGATCAACAGTCTCCTACAAGGCAACTATAATAGGGAAGACTCTTAGTTTTTAAAGGAGAGAGAGAGATTAAACTCTGCAGACCAGATAGGAAGACATACTTTTGCTGTAGAAAAAAGCTCAACTTATTTTATGGGTCCAAGGTAACCTATTTCACTGGATTTTGCCATCAATCCCCAACTTAATTTTCAGTGTCCCAATCCTTCCTAACTGCTGCTCTAAGTATTTTAAAAAGATACTTTATGCGATTGTGCATTAAATTTGTGTTGTAATTCAGCCACATGCACAATTAGATTTGGGATTTTCTTTTCAAAAATCTACCACCACAGATACAAGAAATAAGAGATTCTTTTAGGGAAACCATAGAAACGGTCTGGTTCTATATCCTTGACCTGGAAATTTAAAGCTCTGAGGGCACAATTTTTTTTCCATGAGTTTTTCAGCATACTAAAAAGAAATATCAAACCCAATTATATTCCTTATTTACACTACAATGTTCTTTTGTAGTAAGTACTTAACCACACAAAGACAAAACTTCTATAGTCACTATGTTATAGGTGTTCACAGGTGGGAATTTAACTGTTTTGTTACCAGTGATCCTTTACCAATGGTGAAGCATTCATTAATGCCTTTAAACTGATCGTGCCAGAGAAGCAATTCCAGACTCTCAGTCCTAAAGTTCTGTAACCTTAAAACCATCTCTGATACCAATAACTTTATCTATTATGGCTTAATCAGGTCCACAAGTCCACAATGAACATTATGGAATTATACTTCATATAACTGTGGGAGAGGCTAGGGAAGTAAAATTCTGAAAAAATGAGTTGAAGAATCAAAGAATATTCACTAGTGAGTCCTGATACAGTTGAGTGAGCTGTAGCTTGAAAAGAGAAATGGAAGCCTGAAACATCTGGCTCTTGGAAAAGTTCCAGAAAGAGGAGCTAGTAAAGCTTTTCAAAAGACCTTGACTTTCTGTGACTACCACTTTTGTGAGTTCATAATCAATCATGTTGTGGTGGGTTGAGCTGTTGTAGGTGAGGAAGGTGGACAGTTGTAGGGATTCTAGACATGGTGTGGGCAAGAGGAAGGACAAAATGAGTCCTGTCTCCAACTGAGCCAGTATTCTTCGTCTAGCCCACAATGACCTTCAGAGCATAGCTGCAGCTTCACTTTGTCTCTCAATATCATGCAATTTCACTTTTAGCCAAGGCTGATCTTGTAGAACCCGAGGATGAAGAGTCTGGGAAATATAATTTCTAGTGTAATCATGTTAACAATAGAGTAATCTTGGATACTAGGTTAAGGGAGTTTACTATAAGGCAGAGACATAAACCTTTTAATATGTATCATTCACTTAATCTTTATAACAACCTATATAATTAGTGCTGTGTTTATCTTGATTTTTTACTTGAAAAATACCAAAATAAATATGATAATAAAGTTACTCATAAGTCCACCATGGGTACATACAAATATAGAAAAAGAAAAGATGTTACCTTCCTCCTCCAATCCCATCTTCTACCTGTGTGCCCCCAACCTAAATGTAAGTACAGTCAGCCCACCATATCTGGGGGATCTATATCTCAACCAACTACAAATCAAAATTATTCTTAAGAAAAATTCCAGAAAATTTATACCTAGACAATACAACAACTACTTACATAGCATTTACATTGCATTAGGTATTGTAAGTAATCTAGAGCTGATTTAAAGTATACAGGAGCATGTATATAGGTTATATGCAAGTATTATACCATTTATATAAAGAGCTTAAGAATCTGTAAATTTTGATATCCTCAGGGGATTCTGAAACCAGTCCCCTGGGATACATAAGGTTAAATGTAGTGTTCACTATTTGGTGCATATCCTTCCCAACTCTTTTCTATGCTTGCAAGAGAATAAGGATTCCTAGAGAAATTTTGAGGGCTCGGAAAACAAAGAACCTCCCAGATTGTTTGTAATCTTCAGTGAGAGAATGGGAAAACATGAAATATGATTGTGATGTAAATCCCAAAGTGACATAGGAACTCGGAACCTCATATAGCTTAATTTATAAAAATAAAGAAATGTGTGTTTTGTTCATACCTGTGTTTATAAACTAATATTCATCCTGGTTCCTTTAGCTACGGTTCTTGCTTTAATTCCTTTCAACTCTCTTCTCCTGCTGAACAATATATATGGTAGAAATTATACCAGTCAGTTAGTCTATGTCAAGCAGGTATCTTATTGTACTCTGGACCCAAGATAACCTTTCAAGTTTAGCCATCTTGGTCTCACACCTTTGTAATTTAGAAAAGATTAGCAAAGAAAAATCTAAGTAAAGAATTTGTTCCATTATCATGCTTAGATTTGACTATAGTGTTTAAAAATTCTTCCTTCCTTTCCTGTTCTTTCCTCTTCCTTGTGGACAGAGTATATATACTTTTCCACCCCATTTGGGCTTGGCAATATGACCTGCTTTGATCAGTGGAATTTGAGCAGAAGTGATATGGTATGATTATTACCAGAAAGCTGACCTTGACGTAGAGATTGAAGCAAAGCCACCTGGGGTAAGTTTTTAAGCCCTGAATGGGAAGGAAACTTCTGTATTAAAAATCGTAAGAGTTTCCAGTGGATTAATATGTAGAATTATTTGAGCAACAACTAGTTTTTCTAACTATGGATGCAAAAGGGTAAAGGGTCCTTTCTCTAAATACATGGGAAAAGGATTCAATACCAGGTGTATGTTAAAAAAAACATGATCATTATTATGTTGACAATAACATTCAGGAAGAAAAATCCAACAATAAAGAGTAAACATAGAGATTTCTTTAAATAAAGCACTATTTGCCAGATTCTCTTTAATTCTTGGATGAATAAAATAGCTGCTGGTAAGTTAACTACCAAAGTAAATGGTTTATGACCAAAGTTATAATAAAATGAAAATTAATAGTAGTGAGCATTTGAATTATTAAATAAAAAGAATGAAAGCAGGTATTAATTTTTAAAAATCTGCAACCTCAGAATTAAGAGTGAAACACTAAGAAATCCCCATTAAAATCAGAAGTGAGGGTTTACCCAGTATCATTGTTACAGAACACACAAGGGGGGGCCTGGGATGATATACTATTATTGAAAGAAGGCCCCGGGTCCGTTATGTCCGCCGCCCTAGGAAAGACGTCTCTCAATGCCAGAGATTTGTGAAAAGGAAAAGAAATGTTTATTTAATGCTATACAAACTTAAAGTAGTGACCTAATGTCTTTATCAAAAAAAAATCTTAAAGTCCCTAAAAACACCCACAAACACACAGTCCTTCCTTCCTTCCCCCTTTGCCCAGTCCAGAGTACCGTATCTCAGGAAAGGAAATAGAAGTCCATGGCTTAGGTAGTCTTCTGGTTCTTCCCAGTTAGAACTCCATCTCGACTGGGAGACCTCCCTGGATTCCCCGCACCCTCGGCTGAGTCGCCAGGATCTCTGCTAACACCAGGTGGTGGTTCCCCCTTCTAAAGCTGTGGGGGTCCCCACTCTGCCACAGGCACGTGGTCCTCTCTCCCAGGGCCACGGGAGTCTCCACTCTGCTAAAGACATGTGGTTCTCCCCTCCAAGCCTGCCATGTGGTTCTCCCTCTCTCAGGGCTGCAGGAGTCTCCACTCTGTCAAGGCCGCGTGGTTTCTCTCCCAATGGCTGCCGTGTCTGGGTTTAAATCCCCCGCACCAATCTTCTTCTGCAGGCCCATTTCCAACTCCTCCTACACTTGGGCACACTTGCCCTCAATCTGCTGTCTTCTCCAGCTTTTCTGGTCGCCATCGTGGGTCTGGGCAGGTGTCACCCCATGTCATGGAGCCAATCTTCTCCCAGCTCCCACGCAGGTGCTGTAACTCAGGGGACTTACCTCCCAGGTCCCACCTTGGGGGGAAGGTCCCTTTCCATCCCCCTGGCCTTGAGCATGGCCATAGCTATTTAGCATATCTAAGTGACCAGCCAAAGGCTATAGGTATGCTAAATGACCATGCCATGGATTAGCTGCAAAGCTGCCCTGCATGTTCTTGCTCTGTGCGCCCCTTCCCCCAACTCATACCTGTGGGGGAAGGGGTGAAGACACCTTAAAATCTCCTGGACACCTTGAGTTCTGGACCCCATTTCAAATGCCTATTTGGGGTCCCCTCTCTTGGCTGCACCCTGTAACATCATCACTAAAATGAGACATTGTGGGACCCTTGCCCAATGAATAATATAAAGAAGAAATGAAAAGCCAGTTCAATTCTTTATAAGGGTTATCATCCCAACAAATTAAAAAATACTCCTCTAGAGAAAAAATTGTAAAATTAATGAGTTAATTCAAAGGTATATACTAAATAAGCATAAAAACATTAGTAGTATATAACCTAGACAGAACAAAATGGATATTTTAATTAGAATATAAACAATTCAAAATTGCTGACAAAAAGTATAAAATACATACAAGTAACCTTAAGAGAAAATATGCTGAATATATATGAAAAAATCTATAAAATTTCACTGAGAATCTTAGATAGGACTGTGGAATAATTACAAAACCACACTCTGCACCCAGCTGAGATGATAAGACATTAAGAGTCTTCTGTAATTACTATGAAGGTTTAATGCTATTTAAGTCATATCCCAAAGTAAATGGTGCAGCTCTGAAAGGTCACAGCATCACTTACTGAGACTGGTAAGAGTTGTGTGCATGAGCCAGGGACAGGGAAAATAAATAAGGTCCCCAGGGGGACCCAGTTCCATATTGCAGAACAGCAGAGTGCCATTCTAAAAGTCAGTGCATTTGGAAAGAGAAATGAGCAATAAAAACAGTGAGAAGAAAAAGACGAAATAATTGTTGTTTGCAATAAATATGACATATTTAAAAAACAAGAAATGAAGTAAAAACTATTAGAAACAATAAAAAAAGTGGAGTAGGAGGCTAATTACAAAACCAAAATATAAGAGCAACAGCTTTTCAATATATAAACCAAAGTGAGTTGCAAAACTCAATGAATAAGTAGCTATTATTTTCAATAGGAATAACAAAATAAGATAAAACATTTAGGAACAAACCTAACAAGAACTGTGTAAGTCTTATACAAAGAAAAGTTTAAAACCCTATTGAGGCATATTAGAAAGCCTTGAAAAAATGAAAACACATAACTTGTTTGTGGAAACCAAAATTTCACACTGTAAAGTTTTTAATTCTCTCTAAGTTAATCTATTGAATCAATACTAAATTGAAGCAAAATAAATTAACAGAAAAAAAATTAATTTTAATCTGTTAAACTAATGTGCAGAACTGGTCAAGAAAAAATAAAATTGATGAAGGAGCTCAAAATAATATTAAAATATAATAGAGTTAAATAAGTTAGAGCAGCTGGGTAGAAGCAAAGTAATACACCCATGGCTCTCAAATAATGCAGAGGAACTAACTACGTAGGGTGCATTTTAACTCTGAAATTTCCCTGTGGGCCAAACACAAAAATTCTGATTTTCTAGGTGAGGGTTAAGCTGTGGAAATATGCATTTTTAAAACAAGATTCCGAGCTGATTGTAACAAATACAATTATCCTTTCCTTAACTAATCTGCCAATTTGACTCTATCTTCACTATGAAACATGATGAGACATCCAGTGCCCTCTGCACACTGAAAACACAGCCAATTGGCCACACTCTGGCATTCCCACAAATTAGTTCCCATGGTTGAGTCTGACCTTTCTCAGAGCTAAAACTAAAAACTATGAACTGTTTATGCCTGCCTATGCCAAATAATTACCTACTTCAATTAAATATTACATAAACCCATGGAGTGAGTGTTCAAAAATAAGGTTGTTCATATTAAAACTAAATTAAATGTTTTAGAAAAATACAATAAAAGTAAATTGCTGAAGCAATCTTTTGAACAAATGTGGGTAAGAAAACTGTAATGGATTAGTACAAAAACTATAAAAAACTAGAAGAATTCACAGATTACTCACAAATATCTTTGTTTAAGATCTTGCTCCACTTAAGAGAAAAATATAAACATCATTAATGCAAACCCGATAACAAAAATATTAACAGAACCACAGTCAAAGAGAACACCTGAGACCTAATTCAAAAGTACAGCAAATAAATGTGCATTCATGTTTTTAATTAAAATATTTAGGGTATTATTTTTTAATGATTCTCCACTTTAACCAGGTTTTTGATCAACAGAGAAAATACTATCTCCAATAATTTTGGCTGAGAATACCTCTTCTCTAATAAAAAATAAAACACAATTGGGGAAACACTAGACAAATAGTCAATTAAACAGTGTTCATAGATGGATGGGTTAAATTGGAAATTTAGAAAATATTCCAAATAGATGGAGGAATGATAAATCAATAAAGAATGTTAACAAATTCAACTAGTCATTTGGAAAAATATTATACAGCTGTATCTCTTTTGTATTCCTCCCCCCAAAAAAACTTGAAAAGGAAAACAAATATAATAAGGTCAGAAATGTATGAATATGTACTAAATATTTTAATATAATTGTAATGAGACAGATCTTTTAAGCACGACATTATATGAAAATCATAAAGGTGTTAAAAACTGGACAACCAAAAGAATGACTTATGCTAAACCCCACACCACGAAACTGAGACAATTCTAGTTTCAGCTCTCTCAGAAATGGCATCTTAAACCAGTTAATCAGGAATCACCTGGTCAGTCTTAGTTAAGCAATCTGCCTGTCAGACCCCTGCCATTCTCTAAAGGAAAGTAACTTCAGAATAACCAACCCACTTTTTTGCCCAGTATGTGTAACTTCCTTATTCCTATTCTCTTCTGCTTGTCTTTCCCTTTGAACAACTCTTCAGAGATCCCTTCTACCTGCTAGAATGAATGTGCTCAATTCTAATTTATTTTTGCTCAAATAAACTTTAAAAAATTTTAATGTCGCCCTGGCTGGCATAGCTCAGTGGATTGAGCGCGGGCTGCGAACCAAAGTGTCGCAGGTTCGATTCCCAGTCAGGGTACAAGGGTACATGCCTGGGTTGCAGGCCATGACCCCCCAGCAACCGCACATTGATGTTTCTTTTTCTCTTTCTCTCTCTTTCTTTCTCTCTCTCTCTCTCTCCCTTCCCTCTCTAAATAAATAAATAAATAAATAAATAAAATCTTTTTAAAAATCCCTACCATAACCTTGCTTTAAAAAAAAAAAAATTAATGTCTCTGTTTACCTTTTGAATTTTCTTAGTGTGGAAAACAAAACCGAAAGGACTGTCCCCCTGTCCCCTCCCAGTCCCCAAGATCAAGAAGCACCCCAGCAGGGACCTGCTAGGTCCCTTGAGCTCCCTACTTTCACCCTGCCTCAGGTGGGAAAGTTTCTGGGAGTTTCACAGCTTTCGTGTTGTAAGCTCTCAGACTTTAAGCAATTTGCCCCTAAATTTGGTCCACTGGATTCAGTCTAAGTCTAACTTAGAAACCGGACTAATTTCAGGATCAAACTGGGTCCACTTAGTAATTACACTGAGCCGGGCTTAAACAGGGCTGGGCCCAATGTGAGGCCTCAGGTGAGTAAAATTTTGTCTGAAGGCTGAACAAGATTAACTTCACAAAGATAATCATGAATTACAGTGACCACGGCTGAGAAATTTTAACTTGAATAAGCTCATCTATTTATAAGGTACCCTAAGAAAAATGGGTTTTAGCTAAGCATTCAACATAAAGGGTGGAGAGAAATTTTTTTTTCTCCTCTCTAGTTACCTGGGATCAGGATAAGATGGCTGGAACACCTGACTAGCTCCAGGGCCTGCACACCAGATCCTGGGAAAACTGGGAGAGCCAGCAAAGGGTGAGAATCCTTGCTAAAGTCAGCTTTCCTAGATCTACATCTGTGATGTCTGGTCGAGAGAGAAAGGTAAAATTTCACATTGTCCCTTCCTATCCAAATTTAGATTGACAACCAAATAAATAGGAAGAATTAGATCTTCAATTGTGACTTGTGAATTTGCTTTCAGGTATTGATGGATTGTCCATCCAATCTTTCCCTCCCAGGGACAGCTGTTGCTTCATTGTTGGCCTCGTTTTGAGTCCTGAGAACTTGTCCTGGCAGCTGTCAGATTGGGAGCCCCAGTAGTACGGCGGGACAGAAATGTGGGTCAAATTCCACTTGCAGTTTGGGTCCTACTAACCGTTGTCATCTCAGGAATCCTGGCATAGTGCATGCAAGTAGAAGATTCTCTAACAGTAGGTTCTTCGTTAGCCCAGAATCAGAGCAAAACTACTTCCTTTTTATTAAATTTTTAATTGTATTCTTCCATTACCATTTATCCACATTAGACTCCCTTCCAGCCTGCAATCACCACACTGTTGTCCATGTCCATGAGCCCTTTTTCCTTTTTGCTCAATCTCTCCACCCCCCAGTACCTGTCACCCTGCTCTCCATCTGTGAGTCTCTCTGTTTTGCTTGTTAGTTCAGTATGTTCATTATATTCCACATGACTGAGATCTTACGGTACTTGTGTTTCTCTGACTGGCTTATTTCACTTAGCATAATGCTCTCCAGGTTCATCCTTGATGTCATAAAGGGTAAAATTGTCTTCTTTTTTATAGCTGAGTAGTATTCCCTTGTGTAAATATCCCATAGTGGTTTTATCCACTCATGATGCGCGTGGGTCACCGACCAGCAGTGATCACAGAACACTGTGGATGGCTCATCGAAAAACACGCGAGAAAAAAACATGCACAGAGACAAACTAGTTTCTGTGGGGAAGTAGGAACGAAATGGCCACCCCTAGTGGGGAGCACGCCAATTTACCATCCATACCTGCTTTTATTGGGCTCATTTTGCATAATAATTCAGGTAAAGTACAGTACTCATCAGGGGGAAGTAAGGAACTATAGAAAACAAGGAACTCTGCCGGTCTATTGAGTCGGGGTCAAAGAGCTGTAAGACTTTGAGGAACAAACTAACTTCCTCCTTGGACCCCTCTCATTCAACTGAGAGCATTCTAAACAAAGAAGGTTTCACAGGAATTTACATATTCTTTCTTAGGCCTGATCACCCAGGGAATCCGCCCTTTTCAGCACAGAGCTACACCACCCTGTCATTGTTTCAGGCTTAGGTGGAGCAAGGGAACTAAGGCAATAAGGAGATTTTCTCCCAGACGATGAGAACTCAGGCTATGTCAAAGCCGAGGAGCGAGGGTCCATCACCCCCTTTTGCTGCAGCCCCCCAAGTCCTTCTTTTGGGGGGCCTCCCACGTGATCATGCCTGTCTTAGGTCGTTCCCCCCGTGGGGAATCTTATCCATCTTTGGCTAACCGACCAAGCTTTCTGGGGTTCAGTTATGAATAAAGCAGCAGAAGCAGCATTCCTGCCAGGGAGATAAGCTTTTGTCTCCTTGCTGGCTTAAGGTTCCGAGGGCGTTCCCTTAGCCTTAGCCTAGGCGGGGCTTTCAGCTTCTGATACCAGTCAGGGCAGTTCCCAACACACTCATCTACTTGTGGGAGGAACTCCAGCCCGCAGAATTCCTTCTGTCTACCATGAATAAGAAATAAACCATCCCAGACAAAATCTTGCCGTTCTGGCAGGAAAGGGGGTGGCGATTGCCTCTAGTGGAGAATGCCCCAAGCCTTTCTCCCAAGTGGCTTTTATTGGGAATGTTATGTGTAGGTGTATACAGCATACATGCATAGTTCATCAATCAATGTCAAAAGGCTATAGTGATGCAGAAACAGGTATTATCTATAGATAACAATTGAAGGTACACATAGATTTTTCACAGGTCAGGGTCTATTAGTCATGCTGACGCCAGAGGGTCTTTAAGATGTGTTTCATGAGATAAAGAGTTTACTCCTTATGCCTTGAACTTAAACATCTGGTTTTTATAACCAAGACTATACAAAACAAAGCAGAGCAAGCTTCAAAGATACAATGTATTTATCAGGCCTGATTCCCACAGGAGCCCTTGGTATTAGAGTCAGGTCTTGCCTGGGATCTGCGTTTTTACCTGGTTTTCCAGGAAGACTTACTAGCCCCTTTCAGGGTTTGCTCTCATGAGGTTACAGTCTCAGAAACTTCAGGCACAACTATAAAGGACACATAGACAAAACCAAGGTGGGGTAGAATAAAGGGAGGGAGTTGGGGGTGTCTGGGGTGGAGGGGAGAGGTAGAGGGAAAAGACAGAAAACTGTACTTGAACAATAAAATTTAGAAAATAAAAGAAAGAAAAATAAATATATGACAAGGCAGCTGATGTTGATTAGGAGAACCATACAAGGTCCCAAGATGCCTACTTTGAAGAGGACTGAGCTGTCATTATTCATATGTACAGTATTTCCTGTGTCTTGTATCTTCTTCAATACATGTCTCTATTTTTCATAGTATATGTATGAATACTTTCTGGACAGACAAAAGTGATAAAAAAATTTTCAAGATCTCTGTGAAATGTGAATTATTCAACAGAAAAAGATATAGGTAAATTGAAAAGAACCAGAAATTTCAGTGAAACTGGGAGTTCTCCAAAGAGATATTTTTCCATCTTCCAAGAAATAAGTTAGCTCTTTTCTAAGATCTCAATAAATTTTCCTTTTTCTAAAGCCTTAAACAGAGGATGAATGGGGCAATATCACTGAAAGCCTCTTCAGGGATTTTGCTAATGAAAATTCAGTCTGAGCAGGAGCTCGTCATTCTTATTATGTTATGTTTCTTTTCATGGCACTGCTTTGCACTTGCACTGTAGTATAGCTCTCTGTTTTCAGATAACCAATGGGAGCCTGGTTTCTCTTCATGATATGAGTGCCTTAGTGTCTTAGTTTATATGGCAATTCCATGGGGAAAAATTCAGGGCTACATCTAGCAACAGTGAATGCTTAGTATATATAATACTAAAATAAGGTATATATTTCTCTCTGCATTTTTCCAAATAATACACATTTATTCAGGGGAAAAGAGCCACCAGTCATCTTCAATAATAAAATAATACACACATACACACATGAACGCAAATGCTCCTCCTCCATTTACACACACAGGCACACACATAAACAAAACACATCTTCATGGTTTAACAGGTCCCAAATCTGATATTCGTACTTGATGTACATCAGAGTGTCATAAGTTTTGGCAAGTCACAAAGTTCTAGTGGTATGAGAAGAGAAGGCATCCTCAATACAGAATAACAACTGTCAATTAGATGTAGCTCCTGGCCTACCTCTCATTTCATGGAGAGAAATTGCAAACATAAATAAACAATAAAAAACTTTTCTCAGAAAAATGTGCATGACATTAGAGCCCAAAACTCACAGCTTTAGTAAGCTGAAGAAAATATAAATTTAAGGCCTTAGAGCAAGATCTTCCCTTCTCTCCAGCATAGATTATAAAAGGATGTTGATGCTTCAGGAGTTCCAGAGGATGCCCTGTGGAGGAGGGAGCAGGGTTTGTTATGAGAATACAATGCAATATGCAATAACAATCTATGAGAAGTAATAGTAACAGACAACCATAAAAGCTTCTAGAGCTCAAGAAAGGAGTCAAGTTGTATCACTTAGTAGACTATAGAACTTTGTTGGGGGCTGCCCTGCCTGGTCTCAGGAAGCTGTAACCCCCCGTGACTTAGGCCGAGTGAAAGACCTCTGGACCAGGAGCCACTGAAGGAGACAAAACTTATTTCCCTGGCATGAAAGGCAGACAATGACGGGTAACAATTCTCTTGGATAGAGAATGAATCTAAGACAGACGCGTTTACGAAGGAATGACAGAAAACAGACTCACGGGGCTGTGGAAATGAAGGGATGATCAGACATCAACCCCTGCCCGCTTGGCTTTGTCAAAGCCTGAATCTTTGCTCTTGGATGTGAGAAATCTGAGTCTCCTGGCTGCCTTTGTCTTCTGAGACCTGCAGGGCCAAAACAGCCCAGACCAGAAACCACGGAGTAATCAGGCCTGGGATATAGAATATGCAAGATCCTGTGAGATCTGTTTGCTAGAGGATGTTATTAACTTGGAATTTAAAAGCACAGGCAGGAAACTTTTGGAACCTGTACCTCTTTCATATGTTAAAAACACCAAACCTGCCCGGAATCTCAGCAGGACTTCTGCCCCCGACCTTTGTAAGTTGTTTACATGTTTTGATGTTTTCTGCCAGACTGTGAATCCACAAACTAAGGCTGTTTTCTCAATAAAAAGCTGCTTGGGTATGGACATGGGGTGCTCCCCATGTGAGGAGTGGCCATGGCACCCTCCAAGAGAGAGGGTGGCCTAGGCACTCCCCACGGGAGGAGTGGCCCTGCTGTTCTGATTCCCCCACAGGTCTGTGTATGTTATTAGCATGTTTCAACGAACATCCACAGCCAAGGTGGGTACTGCTGGCCAGTATCCTCCACAGAACTTGGCATCTGAATACACATGAGAATCTCCACAGAGTGTACTGGGGAAAAAACATAACGACATATGGCATATATATATATATATATATATATATGGTATGTGTGTGTGTGTGTGTGAGAGAGAGAGATGCTGTGTTAAAAAGTAAAATTGTGTGTATCTAAAATGCAACATAGAGGAGAGCATATAAATCCATACGTAGATAAATGCAGTAAATGGTAAGAGTGGTTAACACTGGATGACTAGATGTGTACACTTTCAATATTCCTTTTTTTTGCAATATTTTATCTGATATATCTCCCTAGGCAAGGGAAGCAAAAGAAAAAATAAACAAATGGGACCATATCAAACTAAAAAAATTTGCACTACAAAGGAGGCCATCAACAAAATAAAAAGAGAACCCACAGAATGGGAGAACATATTCACTGATACATCTTATAAAGTGTTAATACCCACAATTTATAAAGAACTTAATGCAACTCAATACCAAAAAAAGCAAACAATCCAATTTAAAAAATGGGCAAAGGACTTGAATAGACACTTCTCCAAAGAGGACATACAGATGGCTAATAGATATATGAAAAGATGCTCAATATCACTAATCATCAGAGAAATGAAAATTAAAATCTCAGTGAGAAATCATCTGACATGGGTCAGAATGGCTATCATAAATAAATCAACAAACAACAAGCGCTGGCAAGGATGTGGAGAAGAGGGAACCATTTTGCACTATTAGTGGGAATGCAGACCGGTGTAGCCACTGTGGAAAGCAGTATGGATTTACATCGAAAAATAATTCTTTCTATAATTTTCGTTTTCCAATTTTCCCATGATTATGAAGTATGCTTTATAATATGCAATGCTTTATATATGAAAAGTTAACAGTGTTAAGATGATATTTATCTATAATTTAGTAATAAAAATAATGCAAAGAAATCGATGCATCATCAAAACCCTTGGACAGACATCCAAAGACGCTAGCTTTAGAAAATTTAAAGGTATCAGATTTTCTGTTTAAATTAGTGCTTTAATGCATAATTGTTACAGGGTGCAGCCAAGACGGGGGCCCCAAATAGGCATTTGAAATGCGGTCCAGAACTTAAGGTGTCCAGGAGATTTTAAGATGTCTCCATCCCCCACCCCAGGGTGTGGGTTGGGTGAAGGGACAAATGAAACAAGACCATTGAGAGCTGTTTTGCATAGCAACAGCCTTGCAGCTAACCTCTGGGTTGGTCATTTAACATATCTATAGCCTTTGGCTGGTTGCATAGATATGTTAAGTAGCTGTGATCAGCTCTAAGACAGGGGAACAGAAGTAACTTCCCCACCCAGAAGTAACTTCCCCACCTAGATGTAACTGGGGGGGGGGGGGGGGGGCAGGTCCCCTGAGTTACAGCGCCTGTGTGGGAGCTCAGAGAGGATTGGCTCCAGGACATGGGGCCACACCTGCCCAGACTCATGATGGCAGCCCAGTAAAGCTGGAAGGATACGAGTTCCAGCATGTGAAGCCGAGTGTGGGAGGAGTTGGAAATGGGGCTGCAGAAGAAGATTGGCCGCGGGGATTTAAAAACCCAGATTTGGCGGCCATTGAGAAGGAGAACCATGCTGCTTTAGGGAGGAAAACCATGCTGCTTTATGGAGGAGAACCATGTGGCCTTGATGGAGTGGAGACTCCTGCAGCCCTGAGAAGGAGAGCCATGCACAACCCTGAGAAGGAAAGCCATGCACAGCCCTGAGGAGGTGAGCCATGCGCAGCCCTGAGGAAGAGAGCCATGTGTCTTTGGCAGAGTGGGGACTCCCATGGCCCTGGGAGAGAGGACCACGTGCCTGTACCAGAGTGGGGACCCCCACAGCTTTAGAAGGGGGAACCACCACCTGGTTTTAGCAGAGATCCTGGCGACTCAGCCGAGGGTGCCGGGAACCCAGGGAGGTCTCCCAGTCGAGATGGAGTTCTAACTGGGAAGAACCAGAGGACTGCCTGAGCCATGGACCTCTATTTCCTTTCTTGAGATACGGTACTCTGGACTGGGCAAAGGGGGAAGGAAGGACTGTGTCTGTTTGTGGGTGTATTTAGGGACTTTGGGATTTTGGTGAAGACATTAGGTCACTACTTTAAGTTTGTATAGCATTAAATAAACGTTTCCTTTCATTTTCACAAATCTCTGGCATTGAGAGACGTCTTTCCTCTGGCGGCGGACATAACGGACCTGGGGCCTTCTTTCAATAATAGTATATTATCCCAGGCCCCCCTTGTTGTGTTCTGTAACATAAGGTTCACTGTTATGTCCAATGTTGGCTCAAATTTATAAAATAACATCACATAGTCTCTTATATTGTTGGAGAACATATTTACCTAGTAATTGAACTTATTTTTAAAATATAAATCTGCTTATTCTTTCAAAAATAAAATTGTAAAAATTTCACTTTAATCATATTATTGCATAAGATTATATAAACATTTCTCTAGCTGAATTTTATAATTTATTTACTATCCAGATGCAATGAAGAAAAAAGTAAAAGGTAAAAATGCTAGGCTTTATAAAAATATTGCTAACATAATATTTATTTTCCATTTAAATAGCAATGCAGATATACTGCTGAAGAAATATTTCCATAAGGCATGCATAAATATCCTGGTTATTGATCCCTTAAGAACTTTTGTGCTATAATAAGTTTGATGACTAGGGGAATGTTTCTATAGCATTTCTCACATTATTACATTTTTTCCTATTATTTTAATCTTTCATTTTTAGTTTAAAACATAGAAGGTAATTATTACTTTGTTTTTTATCATATTCATTGGGGTGACATTTATCCCTTCTTTGCTCTCTTCCTTTTCTCCCCACCCTCTTTCCCTCTGGCTATCCCCATAGTGTTGTCTGTATATATACAGTTTTTTGCTTAATCTGTTCACCTTGTTTTACCCAGTGCCCCAAACTCTCCTCTCCTTCTAACAGCTCTCAGTCTGTTCTATGTGTCTATGCTTCTGTTTCTATTATGTTTTTTTAATTATTTTGTTCATTAGATTCTACATATATGTGAGATTATATGGTATTTGTATTCCTCTGCCTGACTTTTTTCACTTAGCATATTTTCCAGGTCTATCCATGCTGTTGTGAAAGATAAGATTTCCATCTTTTTTATAGTTGAATAGTATCCCACTATGTAAATGTGCCACAGCTTTCCTATCCACTCATCTACTGATGGATACTTGGGCTGCTTACAGATTTTGGCTATTGTAAAAAATGGTGCAATAAACATAGGGGTACATATATTCTTTTGAATTAGTGTTTTGGGTTTATTCAGATCTGTTCCCAGAAGTTGAATTTCTGAGTCAAAAGGTATTTTTAATTTTTTGAGGAAGAAAATAATGTTTCCATAGTGGCTGCACCACTCTGCATTATTACATTTTATGCTGTATACTACTCTTAACTGCTATCAAATGGTGGAATATCTTTGTACTGTTTACCTTTTAACCCAGAAAACTAATATTTAAGCAGAGGCAAAGATATGTATTGCACATATGCTTGCATATATATATGCTATATACACATATACACCTATGTACACATAGGATATTATGGGATTCATGCTAAAAAAAATAAAATAAATTATGGCAGACTGAATGATAGATAGGAAGAGATGACTAAGAAAGGAAGGTGCTTGCCCAAGGAGAATCAATGTCAAATTCAGAAAAACAAGTAAGGGGTTTGTTTTATTCCTCACCTCACCTCCACTTTTTGATACAACCCTATTAGCATAATATTTCCCATTGTGTTTCTCAGAAGCTTAATTTCTGGAAATACTAGTATGAAAAAAACCCATTTTGATCAAGAAATATAGAAAAGGTAAAGGGATTAAGAAGGAAAAAAAATCTCATAGACAGGACAACAGTATGGTGATTACCAGAGGGAAAGGTGGGTGGGGGAAGGTAGAAGAGGGTAAGGGAGGAATAAATGGTTATGGAAGGAGACTTGACTTTGGGTGGTGAACACACAATTCAGTATACAGATGAAGTATTATAGAATTGTACACTTGAAACCTACAGAATTTTATTAAACAATATCACTCCGATATATTTAATTTAAAAATGGGGACACTACATAATAGCTGTCAGCAAGATTCTGCAAGGTACATTAGAATATTAAAGGCTCTAAGGCCATACCACCCTAAACACACCGAATCTCATCTGATCTCACAAGCTAAGCAGTATTGGGCCTGGTTAGTACTTGGATGGGAGAATATTAAAGGCTCTGAGATATCCTCTGGTAAATAAATCTGTCCAATTTTTTCCAGCCTATATTGCAATGAAAATGTTTTAAAGTAATATTCAACAGAACCCACAGAAATACATCATCTAATCCCTACCTCTCGCTGTCCCACTTAGTTTTTAAATATTAAATTTATACATTTATAGAACATTATAAAATTTATAATGTTCTAATGTTCTATGTTCTATAAATGTTCTAATTTTCAATGTTATACAGTACTTTTTTCTGAGTTTTTCTCACATGCTTTTAAAAATTCTTTGCATCTTTCCCATATTTCTTATTCCTCTGCTTGCTCTCACATCTTTATTTTACTAGTTTATTTATTCTTTAATGCTTATTCAAAACACTTATATTATTATGTTTCTTTAACAGATTTTTCATTCCTCTTCATTATTTTCTTTGTTTCTAATTACCTTTTCAAACACCCTGATTATCTTCATGGACCCTTCTATTTGTTTTAATTATTTTCCCTTCAACTTCTTTCTTTATTCTGCAAATCCCTACTCTGTATCCTGCCCTCATGTGTACATGCACACAGGATTGGGTATATTCACTATGTGCTGCCTTAGCACTGTCATGTAGTTGTCTTTGCATCTATCTCTCATACTATAAGCTCTAAGAGTTAGAATCAACCATAGTGCTCAGAGAATTTATACAATATTTAATTATTGAACAAATAAGTGAATGAATGGATAATGCTGTTTATGTGACTATTCTTCAAAGATTCTTGAACTTATTTCTGCAAAGTATATCATAAATATTTCATTGTTGGAATGCACTTGCTATTGCTGTGTTTTCCTTGATTGAATAGAAATTTGTTTTATGGAGACCATTGATTCCAAAGAGACAGGTAATAGCACTTAGTAGTTGGGTTTAACAAATTCTTTTCAAATATTAACCTGAACCAATCAATTTTGAGAAGTAACTTTGTACTGATTGACATACCTAATCAAAATAGTGAAAACATCAAAACCTTTTATGTTAAAAAAATAAATCTTTTGATTGCTAATAAAGAATACAAGACCCCCAAAATCCTAAACAAAAATAAATTTAAAATCATCTACATTTGAATGAAAGTCAGATGGTCATTAACTATATTTTATGCTTGGTTTATTTAAAACAACATGTTAAACATGATATAAGGACCAAAGTCTACTTACTAAAAATAAATTATACCTAATTGCAATACAGAGCACTAGAATTTTAAACATACAGAAGAATAATATAATTTTAAAAATCTGCATCACTTCACTCAAAGAACATTAAATATTTATTATGCTCTGATAGGTTGATTCATTTGTGGAGTCAATGATTAATCACTCTGAAACCTTCCAATCTTTTATAAATATCAAAAACTTAATAATTGCTTCACAGATCCTAAGTAGACTAGAATCCACAGACTCAATATATCAAGGGAAATGGATATATGTTTAAAAGATGGGTGCTTTAAAGTAAATAGACTAAATCTCAAATGTTCATATTTTGAAATGTTTGCTTTTATAAAAGAGACCAGTATGATGACCAGAAGATAAAAATAACATCATTTCTAGGCATAGATGTAGCATATGTATCAGCAAAACATAGCAAACTCACTGTCAATTTTTCTTTTGAAAATAAATATTAAATATGTGTTTAACTGACAGTATGAATTGAGGAGGAAAAAGAAAATACATAAATTAAATTTATAAATTATTACTTCAGCCATTTGTATTAACTCTATTCTCCAACTAGATAAGAAATGTTAGAATTAACTACATTGAGTTTCAACTCCTTTATATGCTCATCCTTCTATTGTAATAGCCATAACTTTTAGGATAAGAATAATAACAATTAATATTGGTTTTATATTTATTGGGTGTATATGCCCTATACCACAAACTTTATATATGCACTTATTTAAATTTTTAATAACTTATTAATAGGTTTTATGATGGCAAAACCTCACCATAATGTAATAAGCAATGTATAAAACTTTTAACTGCATAATGTATGAAATAATGTTGTTATGAGTGTAATTAAATGATTAGGTTGAGCCTGCACAGGATTTGAGGGGACAAGAATTTTTGAGATGCAAAGATACAACTTTCTGGTCCCAGCTGTAGCTTGCTTGGTATCACCTAGTTGTTTCTTTAAGTTTTGTGGATTTAATACATTGTTTCTAGTATTTATTTTGCATTATATAAAAGTTATGTGTATATGTCCTGGTCAGTGTGGCTTAGTTGGTTGTAGGTTGTACTGTAAACTAAAATGTCATGAGTTCAATTCTCTGTCAGGGCACATGCCTCAGTTGCAGATTTGGTCCCTAGTTGGAGTGTGTACAAGAGGCAACCAATCTGTGTTTCTCTCTCTCACATCAATATTTCTCTCCCTCTCTATCCTTTCTTTCTACTGTCTCTAAAATCAATAACCATGTTCTCAGGTAAGGATTTAAAAAGTTGCATGTATATATTATTATATAAATGTACATTCTTCTTGCAGAAAATTCAGTAAGTACAAACAAGCAGAAAGAGGGTAAAAAGTCTCTCATAGTTCTACCACACAAAGATGTCCACTTTTAAGACTTGGATGCTGTGTTAACTAACCTCCAAGATGGCCCCAATAATAGTTGCTCATTCTGGCTTAAATATCTCCATGTGCCTTGACAATGATGGTTAATATTTCCAGGTCATAGGCAGCAGTTTCAGGAATTTTTCAATACCCATTTTGTCAATCAGATATAGGGTGACTGAACTGAGAAAATGCTACTGACTTGGGAATTCATCCACTGTCCCTCTTCTCAAAATGGAATAACCTGTCATTCACACATCTGGCTTTTGCTCCTATCCAAATATTATTATAGCTCCCTACACATGCAGTATGATTAATAGAAATTTGATGCAGAAAAACCCAATACTAATTGCATTATTGGAATTTTTGTTATTACCAGGTGTTATGATTTTATCAAACCTGTTTTAAGGAAATATCAAACTAAAATTTAAAGCTAAGTAACGTAGTGAAGTTAAGTAACTTGCCCAAAATATTCAGCAAGTAAGTAGAAATTGATAATTAGTCCTAGGACTATTTTCTTTGAAAGTAGCAGAAATCAATACCAGTTAATAAAATACAAAAGGATAAAAACTAGTTTATTATAAGGATCCAGGTATTGTCTTGACACTCAAAATTGGAATACAATGAGGATTAACCTGGAACTAGGTGATGGCTACTATACAGGACAAAGAAATGCCTAGTTATTTTCTTCTCTCTGTGTGTCTGTTTCATTCTGCTGTTGTTGCAAACCAGCTTTCTTTGCTTCCCTTCTTTGTCACAGAAATAGTCAATAGCATCCAGATATTTTTTCTTCCAGTTAAGAGATCAGATAGAAAAAAATTAGAATCTTCAAGAAATTTACATAGTATCTCTTACATTCCAGGTAGTTTCTGGGTGATAGAAACACAAAAATAAACAAGACCTAATTCTTGCTCTTGAGGAAGCCAGACTTTAGAGGAAAATAAATACCATGTATTAGAAGATAATGTCAACAAAATATGCAAAGTGCTAAAATAAAGGGTTTGCTTTTTTTGCATACTAGCCACTACAATCAATATACCCCATAGTTTACAAATCTGAGTATGGAATTTCCCAGTTTAAATCTTCCAAAAACTTATCTTACACTTTGAATAAAATTTAAACTCATTACAGTCTAAAGTTTCTACAAGAAATAGCTCTGCTTATGTTTCTAACTTAATCTCCTACAATTTAATCCCTTGCTCCTGCCACAAGCCAAACTCATTCCTACAATAGAAGACCTTTGTCATGGTCATTGGCGTGGCTCAGTTGGTTGGAGTGTCCTTCCATAACTGAAAGGTTGCAGGCTCAATTCCCAATAAGGGCACATACCTAGGTTTCAGGTTCCATCCTCAGTCCTGGTGCAGGTGCTTGCCATACTGGTTCAATGTGTCTGATCCCAGGTCCAGGCATGTACAGGAGGCAACCAATCGATGCTTGTCTCTCTCCCTTCCTTTCTCTATTCCTCTCTAAAAGCAATGAAAAAAAAAATGTCCTCCTGTCCTCAGGTGAAGATTTAAAAGAAAATAACTTTGCCCTCACCAACCCCTCTGAATAATGCCAACACTAGATCTTGGCTGATTTTTTCCTCTAATTCATTTCATGTCAAATGTCACCTCCTCAGAGAGGCCTTCCATAAACAAGATATAAAAAAGCACCCCTTCTCTAGTTATTCTTTTTTACTGGGCCCTGTTTTGCTTTCTCATGGCACTTATTACTAATGTGTGCTTGTTTTAATGTCTGGGACTCAAAAGGAGTCAGCTCTATAAGAGCAGGAATCTTCCTTCACCACTTGTTGCCTCAGAGTGTAGAACTGCTCCTGGCATATGGCAGTCTTTCCACACAATTCTTAGTGGAATGAGTGATTTAATGCACCATATGTAGAACAGGCACAGCAGAGAAGCAGTTGGACAAACACAAAAATTCATGGAAGACTTCCTAGAGATACTTTTTTTTCAATATTTTATTCTTTGCACTCAAAGTTTTAGGTACTTCCAATACTTTTCATGACATGGTTTCTAGACCTCAACAGCTTCACAAACCAAACGGCTATTTGACAAACTCCAGTTGTCTGTCTCTCAATTTACAACAAAAATGAATGTGATAATCCCAAAAGAGTCTGTCTAGCACAGAGAACACTCAGATATACACTTCTTAGAAAACATTCCTTGCATTTGTAATCATTCAAACTAGATCTTGGCTATTTCTTAAATTGCATAAACCAACAAAATGCCTTAGTCTCAAATTCAGGTTATGGTAAATTAAAACAAACAGTCATTGTACTGCTTGCTCAGTCTCATTCTGAATAGTGATAATTTGTATCCATACCCAGATACTGATGCTTACCTTCATCCCATTACATTTCAGCTCATTTGTCTCAGCTTCTATTCTAACATATTGAGATCATTTTTTCTCTTTTATTGCGGTAAAATTGACATATAAATTAAATTTGTTTTCAGTATACAACATAAGGATTTTCTATATGTATAAATGATGAAACAATTACTTCAATAAGTTTATTAACATCCATCACCACATATACTTTCATATTTTTCATACAATGAGAACTTTGAAGATCTCCTCTTAAGCAACTTTCAAATTTATAATACATTAATGCTAACTATAGTCACCAGGCTGTACCTTAGATATTCACAATTTATTTGTATAGTTAGAAGTTTGTACCTTTTGACCACCTTCATCCATTTCCATTGAGACCAGGTTCATTTTATCTCCCATCACATTTGTTACCTTACCTAGCTTTTTATCAGCAACAAATTTTAGTAGCATGGTTCCTCTGTCCAAATTATTGATTAAAATGTGGGTGCTTAATCAATATTTTCTACTGCTAAGTCTGCTAAACCAGCTCCAAATTGATCTTCGACCTGACCACTATATCTATTTTTCTACAATAATGAAATAGATTTTGTCATATTCTTTTCATATCACCAGCCTCAATTCTTTACTGAAGTTTCTGTACTTTTCAAGGTAAAGGTTTTATAATTGATAAAAAAATATATAGAAACCCAACAAATGGCATGTCTTAACAACATAAATAACATATTTTAATACTAAAAATGTACTTTTTTAAAGAATTTTTTAAAGATTCTATCTATTTATTTTTAGAGAGGGAAGGGAGGAAGAAAGAGAGAGAAACATCAATGTGCAGTTGCTTGATGCGTGGGTCACTGGCCAGCAGTGATCACAGAACACTGTGGATGGCTCGATGAAACACGAGAGAAAAAACATGCACAGAGACAAACTAGTTTCTGTGGAGAAGTAGGGGCAGAATGGCCACCCCCTCTAGTGGGGAGCGTGCCGATTTACCGTCCATACCTGCTTTTATTGGGCTCATTTTGCATAATAATTCAGGTAAAGTACAATACTCATTAGGGCGAAGTAAGGAACAATAGATAACAAGGAACTCTGCCTGGTCTATTTTGAGTTGGGGTCAAAGAGCTGTAAGACTTTGAGGAACAAACTAACTTCCTCCTTGGACCCTTCTCATTCAACTGAGAGCATTCTAAACAAAGCAGGCTTCACAGTAATTTACATGTTCTTCCTTAGGCCTGATCACTGGGGAATCCGCCCTTTTCAGCACAGAGCTACACCACCCTGTCATTGTTTCAGGCTTAGGTGGAGCAAGGGAACTAAGGCAACCAAGAGATAAGGAGATTTTCTCCCAGACGATGAGAACTCAGGCTATGTCAAAGCCGAGGAGCCAGGGTCCATCACCCACTTTTGCTGCAGCCCCCAAAGTCCTTCTTTTGGGGGGCCTCCCACGTGATCATGCCTGTCTTAGGTCATTCCCCCCTTGGAGAATCTTACCCATCTTTGGCTAACCGACCAAGCTTTGGGGTTCAGTTATGAATAAAGCAGCAGAAGCAGCATTCCTGCCAGGGAGATAAGCTTTTGTCTCCTTGCTGGTTTATGGTTCCAAGGGCATTCCCTTAGCCTTAGCTTAGGCGGGAGTTTCAGCTTCTGATACCAGTCAGGGCAGTTTCCAACAGTTGCTGGGGGGCATGGCCTGCAACCCAGGCATGTGCCCTGACTGGGAATCAAACTTGCGATGCTTTGATTCTCAGCCCGTGCTCAATCCACTGAGCTACGCCAGCCAGGGCTTAAAAAATGTACTTTTATACTACTAACTATAAGAAATAATTTTAACTTTATTTTGACCTAAAATATGCTGATTTTAATTTCTAAATGTTAACATTTAAAATTTAGATGCTAATTATAAGTCATTCACACGTTGTGCTATGCAGATAAATCTGAACATTTTTTAAGTTGAAAACACAATACAGAGGAAATTATTTCAATTAAAAGAGACTAATTTAAACTACTTTTTATTAGTAAGTATTCAAATCTGAAATAAATCAATTATTATTGTAGAAAGTATAGCTTACCAAAACTGACAATAAAAAAGTTAAAGGTATTAGCCAAAAGACATACATGCATAACCCATAGACACAGACAACAGTGTGGAGATGGTCAGAAGGGAAAGTGAGCAAGGGCTGGGTGGAGACAGGGAGATGGGAACATCTATAATAGTGTCAACAATAAAAATAAAAAATTTTCTCCCAAAAAAGTAATTTAAAACTGTCAGAGATACTCAATCTTCCAAAATAAGTGCCAGTCCTAGATAATTCTATAAAGAAAAATTACCATGTAATTAAATCTACCCAGGATAAGAAAAGAAGGAAAGTTTTCTAATTTTTATCATCTATATCAGAAATCAATTGCCTTTATGTAAAAAAAAAAAAGCCAACTATTAGAAATAAATAGGGGGTGAAAAATGACGGCTTTGCTCCAGGCAGCGTTATTCTCGGCTTCTGTGAAGAGGAGGGAAACTCACGGATCGGTGGAGGAACAGAGCAAGTGGCCTAGGTTACCAAAACATTTTTTAAAACAGGACATCAAAAATTATAGTGATCATTGAAAAACCAGATGGTAAGGAGACTGCTTCAGGACAAAAGGGACCCAGGGATCACCGCAGGGACCAGGGGGGTTGCAGTCCCCAGGACTGGTGCTCCTGGGTCTGCCTCAGGGCACCCGGGAGAGCAGAGTCGCTGCTCCCTCCCGGGACTACGGGGGTTGAGCAACACCAGGCGAGACCTTGTGGCTTGAAGGCACAGAGAGGACAGTTGGACTGGGAGACAACCGCGCAGGGGCTGCAAGCGCCCACCCATAGCCCTGGGAGAAGTGATTGCCTCCAGCCGGCATAACCAGGGATGGCCTGGAAGTGCGCCTGCACCCCCAGCCCGGTGGGAGTGTGGATCGGTGGAAAACCCAGACCCCACAGCCTGGATCAAGGAAAGGGTGTGGGTGTTCTCTCAGGTTTCTGGAGCCTGCGGTGCTGAACTGTGGAAGCACACACCCACTGGGGAATCCTGACTCTCACATTGTGAACCTGGAAGAAATGCGGCACTTAGTGTGTTCCTAGAGCCCAAAACTCAAAAATTTGGTGGATGGGCACGCCCTTTTATGATCGCCAGAGATTGCACCGAGAATCTAGAAAAGTCGGGGGTGCTTCCTGGGAACATAGCACCCACTACGGTGGAATTTGGGGGAGGGGCATGTCTCCTTGCAATCCCCGGAGTTTACATCTTGAAACCAAAAAGACGCAGGAACCCTGCGGGGCCCAGGAGCCTGGGAGACCGTATCAGTGAGCTCCAGAGAGCATGCATGGGAGCACACAGGGTACTGTAGGGGAAAGTCAGATTGGCTCTGGGGAGAACATGCTGCTGGCCCTGGGGATAGTACCTGAGAGACTTACTGAGATTTGACTGGGAAGAGTGATAAGCATTTCAAATGCCCCTCAGCCTGCTGAAGCCAGCAAGACCAGAAAAACTGGTCTGTCCAGTTAGAAACCAAAAAGAGGTTGTTTTGTTTTGTTTTGTTTTGTTTTGTTTTGTTTTGTTTTGTTTTGTTTGGCTGTTGTTGGTTGATTGATTTTATCTTGTGTTTTAAGTGACTTTTTATTTTTCAATTCTTATTTTTATATCTCTCAATCCCTTATGTTTCTCTTCCATTCATCCTAGTATTATTCCTTCCACTCCAAATTTATCTCTCCTGCACTCCATCTTCTGATTTTTCCCCCTTTTTTTTGAACTTGCAAGTTACTACAAATTTGTATTATCTTTTTCTCACTTTTCTGACATTTTTTATTTTAATAATATTTTGGTATTCTTTTTCTTTCTGTTTAATCTTCTTTGCTTGGCTGGGTATACTGTCATTTGATAGGATCCCCCTGTTTTCTCAGTCACAGTGTGTTGATAATTTACTATCCTTCATCTGTGTTCCATTAGTACACCCCTCAAGGTTCTATACTCCATATTCTTGTTATCTAGAGCTCATAGATTCTGCCACAAGATTGTTGCTTTAATATTACTGTAAGTAAGACCTAGTTCATACAATTGTAAATACTACTCAACACCCCTACCTGATCTCAGCCCACTTTGCAATTTCCTGAACTATATTATTGTGGGGGTTGTCTCTATTCTTTTACACACTACTCCTATTTACTAATCCTTATTCCAACCATACCTCAGAATCTGACCTCCTATAGCCTCACAGCTTTCTAAATCCAACTAACAATCCTTTCATTCCCAATAAGAGTCTTACCTTCTTTCCATCCTTTCTAAAACATGGATAGTGGGGTGGAGGATCACAGTTAACATTATAAGTAGCCAAAGGATATACCTTCTCTTCTCTACTGGCTGCTAATGTAAATATCATACTATACTGTCTTGCTGTCTTAAACCATTTTGCCTTACTCTTCCAACTGATCACAAAAAAAGTGTAGGGGGAAGTTGTGAACACCAGGATACATGAAGGAGACTGCACCACTGAATCTCACAGGTATTCTACTACAGAAGTTCACACCATAATCACAGGGAACCAGAACAGATCAATTTAAGAAACAAAGGCTAACAAGAAGAATCCCACAAACAATGAGGAAACAAAGAAACAATCCTCAATTGAAGGGAAAGGAGGAAGCCTCAGGAAAAATGCTAAATGAAATAGAGGCAACTCAACTATCAGATATTGAGTTCAAAGCAATGATGATCAGGAAGCTCAATGAACTCACAATGAGCTACCAGAAACTAGAGGGAAGCTACAACGATCTCACTGCAAACTATATAAACATGAAAAAGGGAATAGAAACTCTCAACAAGGGCCAAGAGGAAATGAAGAATGCCACTTCTGAACTGAGGAACACAGTAGAAGGAATGAAAAGCAGGATTAATGAAGCAGAAGATCGGATTAGCGAGCTAGAGGGCAAAGTGAAAAACAACACCTAGAAAGAGCAAGAAAAGGAAAAGAGGCTCAGAAAGAATGAAGAGGGATTAAGAAAAATGCAAGACAATATGAAACATAATAATATCCGTATAATAGGGTTATCAGAAGGAGAAGAAGAAGAGCAAGGGATCGAAAACCTAGTTGAAAAAGTAATGAAGGAAAACTTTTCTAATTTGATGAGAGAAAAAGTCACACAAATCCAGGAAACATATAGAGTCCCAATCAAGAGGAACCCAAAGAGGCTCACCTCAAGACATATCATAATTAAAATGGCAAAATTTCAAGACAAAGAGAGACTCTTAAGGGCAGCAAGGGAGAAACAGGAAGCAACATACAAGGGAGCCCCAAAAAAGCTAACAGCTGACTTCTCAATGGAAACACTCCAAGTCAGAAGAGAATGGCAAGAAATATTCCAAGTAATGAGAACCAGAGGTCTGCAACCAAGGCTACTTTACCCAGCAAGGCTCTCCATCACGATAGAAGACCAAATAAGAAGGTTCCCAGAGAAAAGAACTCTAAAAGAACACACCTCCACCAAACCAGCTCTGCAAGAGATGCTAAAGGGACTGCTTTACAGAAAGAAAGGAAAAGAGAGAGTGAGAGAGGATCACACGTACATAACAGGCAATGAATAAGTACCTATCAATAATAACCTTAAACGTAAATGGATTAAATGCTCCAATCAAAAGACATAGAATAGCTGAATGGATAAGAAAAAATGACCCACACATATGCTGCCTACAAGAGGTCCACCTCAGGATAAAAGACCCGCACAGGTTGAAGGTGAAGGGCTGGAAACAAATCTTCCAAGCAAATGGACAGGAAAAAAAAGCCAGAGTAGTAATACTAATATCAGACAAAATAGACTTCCAAAAAAGGTCCATAAAGAGAGACCCAGAAGGTCACTTCATAATATCAAGGGAAGAATCCACCAAGAAGACATAAATATTGTAAATATATATGCAGCCAACATAGGAGCACCCAAATATATAAAGGAAATCTCAGAGGACTTCAAGAAAGATATGGACAGCAACACAATTATAGTAGGGGATTTTAACACCCCACTAACAAAAATGGACAGATCTTCCAAACAAAATATCAACATAGACATTGTGGCATTGAAAAATACCCTTGATGGTACCCTTGATCAGGACTTTACTGATATATACAGAGCCTCTATCCAAAAGAAACTAAATATACATTCTTTTGAAATGTACACAGAACATTTTCAAAGATTGACCACATGATAGGACACAAAACAAGCCTCAACAATTTCAAAAAAATTGAAATCATACCAAGCATTTTCTCGAATCACAAAGGACTGAAGCCAGAAACCAAGCCGAAGGAAAAAGACCCAAAACACTCAAAATCATGGAGATTAAATAGCATGCTATTAAACAATGAATGGGACAAGAATGATATTAGGGAAGAAATCAAAAGGTTTCTGGAAACAAATGAAAACAAACTCACAACAACCCAAAACTTATGGGACACAGCCAAGGCAGTCCTGAGAGGGAAGTTCATAGTGATACAGGCCCACCTAAAAAAGTTAGAAACATTCCAAACAAACAACCTAACCCTACGTCTACAAGGACTCGAGGAACAACAACAAAGACAGCCCAGAGCAAGAAGGAAGGAAACAACCAAGATCAGAGCACAATTAAATGACATAGAGACTAAAGGAACTATTCTAAGGATCAATGAATCTAGGAGCTGGTTCTTTGGAAAGATAAACAAAATCAAAAAGCCTTTAAGCAAACTCATCAAGAAAAAAAGAAGACCCAAATAAACACAATCAGAATTGAAAGAGGAGAGATTACAACAGATACCACAGAAATACAAAGAATTGTAAGAAATTACTGCAAAGTACTGTATGCCAAGAAATTTGAAAACCTACGTGAAATGGACAAATTTCTAGAAAAATATAGTCTTCCAAAACTCAATAAAAAAGAAGCAGAAAGCCTGAACAAACCAGTAACAGCAAAAGAAATTGAAGCTGTAATCAATAAACTCCCAACACACAAAAGCCCTGGACCAGATGGTTTCACAGGAGAATTCTACAAAGCATTTAAGGAAGAGCTAAACCCCTATCCTTCACAGACTATTCTAAAAAATCCAAAAAGAGGGGAGACTCCCAAACTCTTTTTATGAGGCCAACATCATCCTAATCCCAAAACCAGATAAAGACACAACAAAGAAAGAAAACTTCAGGCCAATATCACTAATGAACATTGATGCTAAAATCCTCAACAAAATACTGGCAAACCACATCCAACAATACATTAAAAAGATCATACACCATGACCAAGTGGGATTCATTCCAGGGATGCAAGGATGGTACAATATTCGCAAGTCAGTAAATGTAATACATCACATAAACAAAAGCAAAGACAAAAACCACATGATTATATCAATTGATGCAGAAAAAGCATTTGATAAGGTACAGCACCCATTTATGATAAAAACACTCAGTAAAGTGGGAATAGAGGGAGCATTCCTCAACATAATAAAGGCCATATATGAGAGACCTACAGCCAACATCATACTCAATGGGCAAAAATTAAAATCTTTTCCACTAAGATCAGGAACAAGACAAGGCTGTCCACTTTCACCACTTCTATTCAATATAGTACTGGAAGTTTTAGCTACAGCGATCAGACAAGAAAAAAATAAAAGGCATCCAAATTGGAAAGGAGGCAACAAAGCTGTCACTATTTGCAGATGACATGACAGTGTACATAGAAAATCCTCTAGACTCCACCAAAAAAATGCTTGACCTAGCAAAACAGCAGGATACAAAGTCAATATCCAGAAATCAAAAGCATTTCTGTACACCAACAATGACAGCAGAAGCAGAAATCAAGGAAAAAATCCCATTTGAAATAGCAAAAAGAAAAATAAAATATCTAGGAATGAACCTAACCAAAGAGGTAAAAGACCTGTATTTAGAAAACTGCATAACACTCAGGAAAGAAATCGAGGAAGACACAAACAAATGGAAACATATACCATGTTCATGGATTGGAAGAATTAATATCATCAAAATGTCCATACTACCAAAAGCAATTTACACATTCAATGCAATTCTTATTAAAGTACCAATGGCATATTTCACAGACATAGAAAAAACCCTTCAAAAATTTATATGGAATCATAAACAATCCGGAATACCTGCTGCAATTTTGAGAAAGAAGAGTAAAGTAGGAGGGATCACAATACCTGACACTAAACTATACTACAAGGCCACTGTATTCAAAACAGCCTGGTACTGGCATAAAAACAGGCACATGGACCAATGGAACAGAACAGAGAGCCCAGAAATAAACCCAAGTCTCTACAGTCAATTAGTATTTGACAAAGGAGGTAGCAACACAAAATGGAGTTAAAATAGCCTCTTCAACAAATGGTGTTCGGAGAACTAGACAGCCATGTGCAAAAAAAATGAAACTCGAGTGCCAACTTACACCTTATACAAAAATAATTTCAAGGTGGATAAAAGACTTAAATATAAAATGTGACACCATTAAAGTCCTAGAGGAGAATGTAGGCAGGAAAATCTCAGATATTTCAAACAGAAACTTTTTTACTGACATGTTCCCTAGAGCAAGGGACATAAAGGAAAGAATAAACAAATGGGACCTCATCAAAATTAAAAGCTTTTGCACAGCTAAGGAAAACAGTATCAAAATAAAAAGAGAACCAACTGTATGGGAAAACATATTTGCCAATGATACCTCAGACAAGGGTTTAGTCTCCAAAATATATAAAGAACTTGCACAACTCCACTCTAAGAAGACAAGGAATCCAATTAAAAAATGGGCAAAGGACTTGAACAGACACTTCTCCAAGGAGGACATACAGAAAATCCAAAGACACATGAAACGATGCTCAATATCGCTAGCCATCAGAGAGATGCAGATTAAAACCACAATGAGATACCACTTCACACCAGTCAGAATGGCCATCATAAACAAAGCAACAAACAACAAGTGTTGGAGAGGCTGTGGAGAAAAGGGGTCCCTAGTGCACTGTTGGTGGGACTGCAGACTGGTACAACCACTATGCAAAGCAGTTTGGAACTTCCTCAGAAAACTAAAAATGGATCTGCCTTTTGACCCGGCAATTCCATTGCTGGGTCTTTGTCCTAAGAACACTAAAACACCAATACAAAAGACCCTTTGCACCCCAATGTTCATAGCAGCACAATTTACAATAGCTAGGTGCTGGAAGCAACCTAGATGCCCATCAGTAAATGAATGGATCAAAAAACTATGGTACATTTACACAATGGAATTCTATGCAGCAGAAAGAAAGAAGGAGCTCCTACCCTTTGCAACAGCTTGGATGGAGCTGGAAAGCATTATGCTAAGTGAAATAAGCCAGTCAGTGAAAAACAAATACCATATGATCTCACCTTTAACAGGATCCTAAACAACAAAACAAAGAAACGAGCAAAATATAACCAAAGACACTAAAATAGAGGACAGGCTGACAGTGACCAGAGGGGAGAGAAGAGGGAATTTCAGGGAACAGTGGGAAGGGTTTACAGGAACATATTGAAAGGACACATAGACAAAAACTAGGGCGAAGGTGGTAATGGGAGGGAGGAGGGGAGGGTTGGGTGCATGGGCTGGATTGGGAGTAAAAGGGAGAAAACTGTAGTTGAACAATGATTAACAGAAAAGGAAAGGGAAGGGGAGGGGAGGGGAGGGGAGGGGAGGGGAGGGGAGGGGAGGGGAGGGGAGAGGAGAGGAGAGGAGAGGAGAGGAGAGGAGAGGAGAGGAGAGGAGAGTGTGCAAAGTGAAATAAAGAAAAATATGCAAGTAACCAAACAGTGAAGGGAAGGAAACCTGGACTCAATGATTTGGAGCAGAAAGAAGAAATAAACATTCAACTGAAACAGAATGAAGAAACAAGAATTCAAAAAAAATTAGGAAAGCCTCATGAACCTCTGAAACAACTTTAATAGAAAGCCTCATGAACCTCTGAAACAACATCCAAATAATAGAGGTGCCAGAAGGAGAAAAGTAAGAGCAAGAATTTGAAAACTTATTTGAAAAAACAAATGAAGGAGAACTGCCCTAATTTGGAAAAAGAAATAGACTTCCAGGAAGTCCAGGAAGCTCAGAGAGTCGAAAACAAGTTGGACCCAAGAAAAAACACATCATAATTAGATTACCCAAGAATAATATTAAGGAGAGAATCTTAAAAGTAGCAAGAGGAAGGGAGAGAGTTACCTACAAATGAGTGCCCATTAGACTATAAGCCAATTTCTCAAAAGAAGCCCTGAAGGCATGAATGAGCTATAAAGAAGTATTTGAAGTCATAACAGACAAGGACCTACATCCAAGATTAATCTACCTAGCAAAGCAATATTTTAGAATGTAAGAGGAGATAAAGTACTTTCCGCATAAGGTCAAGTTAAAAGAGCTCATCATGACCTAGCTGGTATAGCTCAGTGGATTGAGCCCAGGCTGTGAATCAAAGGGTTGCTGGTTCAATTCCCTGTCTGGGCTGTGGGCCAGGTCCCCCAGTGAGGACCACGTGAGAGGCAACCACACTTTGATGTTTCTGTCCCTCTCTTTCTCTCCCTCTTTGCCCTCTCTAAAAATAAATACATAAAATTAAGACAAAGAAGAGTTCATCATCAACAAGCCCTTATTATATTAAATGTTAAAGGGACTTATCTCAGATAAAGAAGATGATCAAAACTATGAGCAGTAAAATGACAACAAACTCACAACTATCAACAACTGAACCTTAAAAAATAAAAAAATTTCAGGAAATAACTAGAATAGGAACAGAATCACAGAAACTGAGAATCACAGAAAGATCACATGGAGGGTTATCAGCTGAGCAGGGGCAGGAGAATGCGGGGAAAGGTACATGGAATAAGAAGCATAATTAGCAGGTACAAAATAGAATAGTATAGGAAGTGGAAAAACCAAAGAACTTATATGTATAACCCATGGACATGAACTAATGGGAGGAAATGCTGATGGGAGGGGGGTACAGGGTAGAGGGGATAAAGGAGAGAAAAAATGGGATGATTGTTAAAGCATAATCAATAAAATATACTTTAAAAAAGAAATAAGTAGTGGAAGAAACAACTTAAATTAAAATACCAGCAAATGATTATATATGTAGGAATAATCTTATCACAAAGGTTATGCTTACAGTAATAAATGTCCAATGTCATTTACAAGAACAGATGTTTATTCTTCTTTCTATGTTCTTAGAGAGTTGCTTGCTTCTATGTTCCACATTCTCTTCATTTTGGCACTCAAGTTGAAGGAGCATCAGTTCTCAAGAACATGTTGGCCTATGGTAAAAGGAAAGACTGATTCAGGTTCTTAAATATTCTATCAATGGGTAGCATATGTCACAGCTTTCCATATGACCAAAGCAAGTAATGAGGCCAGAACTGATATCAGTGGAATGAGAAATTACAGTCCTTCACAAGAATAAGTAGTGAATAATTGGTACAATAACAACAACAAAATCTACTACATGAATTTGTTCATTAAAACCCTCATAACAAACTTAATTGAAAAAGAAATAAAAATATTCTTTTTTCTCACTTATGAAGATTGTTGCAATACAACTAGAAAGATTATTGAAAGTTTATTACTTTATAAACAAGTGGGATTTGTGCTATTCAAAGATAATTTAACAGTAGAGAAATATTAAAATTAATCTTATGAATGCATCTAGAAGAAAATATGATCAAGTCCATAGATGATGAGAACACATTTGAAAAAAATCAACACATTTTAATTTACAAAAAAAAACTTCATTAAAATAAAAGCTGATGGATATTTCCTTACAACAATATGCTGGCATTATACTGAATGGATACTCACTACAGGCTTTTAAATTAAGAAATTAATATGGCAAACAGCATTATATGAGGTCTGTCCAGAGGAACCCAGCCATGTAACATGAAAAATAGAGGCATTTATTGAAGAAGATACAAGAAAGATTGTACACAGGACAATGATACCTCAGTCCTCTTCCAAATATGCCTCTTGGGACCTCACACGGTTCTCACAATTGCTATCAGCTAGCCAATAGTATTTTCCTGAATCTCATCAATGATCTGAAATTTCTTCCTTTTCAAAAGTGATTTGGGTTTTGGAAAAAGCAAGAAGTCACAGGGCACCAAATCTGGGCTGTAGTTGGGATGAGTTACTTGGGTGATCTGATGTTTCACCAAAAAACTCTGCACTAGACAAGATGCACATGCAAGTTCATTGTTGCACTGAAGCTGCCAATCACCAGTCGCCCATAGTTATGGCATTCTGAATCATCCAACTAGTTTCCACGGAGTAAAGTTCAAGCTTAATGAATAATTTGATTCAAATTCATTGTCCTTCTCGCTCAGTCATTTTGAATGGGATGGCCACACGGGACACATGCTCACTCAACAACGTCTACCGCCCCCAGTACAATGAAGTCGTTGTTCACACATGTGCATTCCAGTCCACTCTCCTTGGCTTCCAGGCTACATCAATGTCGCGCAAACCATTCTTGTTATATTAATAATGGCTGGACATTTTCTGGACAGGCCTCATATATCATTTTACTACAAGTATTAGCCAATGCATTGAGATAAAAAAGAAAATTAAAGATATTAAAAATTAAACATATAACTACTTGCAGCTATAATTATTGTATACCTGGAGACAGAAAAGAATCTACTATAAAAATTCTACAAAAACAAGAGAATTTAGTTTAGTACTTGGGTATTTAGAAAGCAATTACCTCTATTATACATAAGGAGTAGCCGTTAGGAAGCAAAACCATAGAGGAAGCAAAGATTACAATTATAATAATGGGAAATTGATAAAACACCTAGGAATAAACAATAAATATATATATAAAACCTATGTGAGAAAAACTAAAGGGCCACAAAAGTAGATTTAAATAAATGCTAAGATTTTCTATATTTATAATTAGGAAAACTCTACTTTATGGTGACATCTTAAAGGTTATAAATTTAATATGAATCCAATAAAAAACACCCATACATTTCAATGATACTGTATAACTTAAAGTTTATGTAGAAAAAACTAAAAAAAAACAAAATTAGCAAGTCCAGAAATAGGAGATCAACTAGGTGGGAACAGTCTTATTGGGTATTAATATATTATAAAGCCTCAAAATTTAAGACAGTATGATAAAAAAAAATTCCAGAAATATATCTAAATGTGTACAAGAATTTGAGATATTAATGAATGTTATTGGTAATTGAGTAGTGACCTTGAGAAAGATAAAGTTGGATCTTTACCTCACACTGTATGCCTGAATAAACTCTAAATCAAAGATCAAAGATTTAAGAATAAAAATAAAACTGAGACATATCTTTGTATATTTAGGATACAAAGAAATAGTGACTTTACAAATTTGGGGGTGGGGGACAAGTAGAGGTTGAAATAGTCAAGGTACATTAGGGAAAGAGAACCTAGATATCTAGAGCATACATATATACTTACATACATGCAGAGACTTATTGGAAGGCATTGTTTACACAAGTGTGGGGTGTTGGGGACAGGCTAGGTAAAACCAAAGTCTGGAGGACAGTTCATCAGAAAGGGCAGGCTGGAAATTCTCAGGCAGGAGCCAAAGCTACATACAGTCCACAGGAATTTCTCCTGCAAGACCTGTTTCTGCTCTTAAGGCCTTTTGACTGATGGTTTCAGGCCCATACAGACTCTTCAGGATAATTGCCTTTACTTGAAGTCTATTGGTGATGGGCTGTGATTGCATCTACAAAATGCCTTCATAGCAACATCTGGATTAGTATTTGACTGATAAACAGGGGACTATAGCCTAAGCAAGCTGACAAAAGCTGCCCATTACAGGGGAAAAATAATGCCCTGCTAGGAGGGGTGCTATCAGAAATACCATGAAGCACCTGATTCAGGTTCTTTTAAAAATTTTTTTAAAATTTTGTTCCTTTCAATATGTCACGACTTATTCTTAGAAAAGCATGTTGGATAAAAACTCAAACAACTGAGCAAAATATGGATAAAGAAACATGCGTAAATGATTTCCACTTCAAGAAACAGACTGAGTGCATCCATTTGCCTTCCTTTCCTCTTCACTGGATTAGCATTACAAAAAAGGACCACTTAAAGAAACAAGTCCAGGAAGGCATCAGGAAAACAAACAACTCTCTCAGCATGCTTTGTCCACAAACTCATCACTCCTTGTACCTCCTTTATCACTTGCTCAAATATCCTCTAGTTAAGGACGTCTTTTCTAACTACCCCATTTTTTAATGCTAACCGCAATCACCACCACTCTCTTACATTACACTCCAGAGCAGATTTCTATTTATTATAATGACTATTGTTTCCTCAGTGCCTTCAATGGCAACTGCCACATAGTGGACACTCAAAACATATATGTTAAGTAAATCAATGAATGAATTGATGGTGTATAATTAGTAAAATATCAATTCTAAGAACATTTGCCTCAGTGAGAAACAGGGATCATTACTTTGGACCAATGAAGGTGGAATTGTGATCCTCACATCCACTACAGGGATCAAAAGAGAGTAAGATTTACTTTATAAATATAATGTGAACATTATATCCTCGTTTTCATATTTTTACTTATTCTGTATATAAATTATATAAGACAATTATGAAATAAAATGTAAATGTTACTAATGTCAGCAATATAAAAATAGAAGCCTCACTAATAAATATCAGAAAAAGAAATGGGGAAGAACTAATAGTAACCTTTTTTTTTGTACTAGTTCTTTTTTTTTATTTTAATCATTGTTCAAGTACAGTTTTCTCCCCCCTACTCCCATTCCAGCCCACCCACCCAACCCTCCCCCCTTCCCCCCATATCCCCCACCCCTAGTTTTTGTCCATGTGTCCTCCAAATTTGTTCCTGTAAACCCTACCCATTCCCCCCTGAAATTCCCTCTTCTCTCCCCTCTGGCCACTGTCAGACTATCCCCTATTTCAGTGTCTTTGGTTATATTTTGCTAGTTTTTTTTGTTGTTGTTGTTTTGTTGTTTAGATTCCTGTTAAAGGTGATATCATGTGGTATTTGTCTTTCACTGACTGGCTTGTTTCACTTAGCATAATGCTTTCCAACTCCATCCATGCTGTTGCAAAGGGTAGGAGCTCCTTCTTTCTTTCTGCTGCATAGAATTCCATTGTGTAAATGTACCATAGTTTTTTGATCCATTCATTTACTGATGGGCATCTAGGTTGCTTCCAGCACCTAGCTATTGTAAATTGTGCTGCTATGAACATTGGGGTGCAAAGGGTCTTTTGAATTGGTGTTTTAGTGTTCTTAGGATAGCGTCCCAGCAGTGGAATTGCCGGGTCAAAAGGCAGATCCATTTTTAGTTTTCTGAGGAAGTGCCAAACTGCTTTCCATAGTGGTTGTACCAGTCTGCAGTCCCACCAACAGTGCACTAGGGACCCCTTTTCTCCACAGCCTCTCCAACACTTGTTGTTTGTTGCTTTGTTTATGATGGCCATTCTGACTGGTGTGAAGTGGTATCTCATTGTGGTTTTAATCTGCATCTCTCTGATGGCTAGCGATATTGAGCATCGTTTCATGTGTCTTTGGATTTTCTGTATGTCCTCCTTGGAGAAGTGTCTGTTCAAGTCCTTTGCCCATTTTTTAATTGGATTCCTTGTCTTCTTAGAGTGGAGTTGTGCAAGTTCTTTATATATTTTGGAGACTAAACCCTTGTCTGAGGTATCATTGGCAAATATGTTTTCCCATACAGTTGGTTCTCTTTTTATTTTGATACTGTTTTCCTTAGCTGTGCAAAAGCTTTTAATTTTGATGAGGTCCCATTTGTTTATTCTTTCCTTTATGTCCCTTGCTCTAGGAGACAAGTCAGTAAAAAAGTTTCTGCGTGAAATATCTGAGATTTTCCTACCTACGTTCTCTCCTAGGACTTTAATGGTGTCACGCTTTATATTTAAGTCTTTTATCCACCTTGAATCTATTTTTGTGTAAGGTGTAAGTTGGTGCTCAAGTTTCATTTTTTTTGGCACGTAGCTGTCCAGTTCTCCCAACACCATTTGTTGAAGAGGCTATTTTTATTCCATTTTATGTTGCTGCTTCCTTTGTCAAATATTAATTGACCATAGAGACTTGGGTTTATTTCTGGGCTCTCTGTTCTGTTCCATTGGTCCATGTGCCTGTTTTTATGCCAGTACCAGGCTGTTTTGATTACAGTGGCCTTGTAGTATAGTTTAGTGTCAGGTATTGTGATCCCTCCCACTTTACTCTTCTTTCTCAAAATTGCAGCAGCTATTCGGCGTCGTTTATGGTTCCATATAAATTGTTGAAGTGTTTGTTCTATGTCTGTGAAATATGCCATTGGTACTTTAATAGGTATTGCATTGAATGTGTAAATTGCTTTTGGTAGTATGGACATTTTGATGATATTAATTCTTCCAATCCATGAACACGGTATATGTTTCCATTTGTTTGTGTCTTCCTTGATTTCTCTCCTCAGTGTTATGTAGTTTTCTGAATACAGGTCTTTTACCTCTTTGGTTAGGTTTATTCCTAGGTATTTTATTTTTCTTTTTGCTATTTCAAATGGTATTTTTTTTCTTGATTTCTGCTTCTGCTGTTTCATTGTTGGTGTACAGAAATGCCTTTGATTTCTGGATATTGACTTTGTATCCCGCTGTTTTACCAAATTCATTTATTAGGTCAAGCAGTATTTTGGTGGAGTCTATAGGATTTTTTATGTACACTATCATGTCATCTGGAAACAGTTACCGTTTCCTGTCTTTCCCAAAGTGCCTACTGCAAGTTTAGCTGGAGTGTGCTTGAGCAAGTAGGTTCAGGAAAGCAGGATTCTGCAATAATCCAACATCAGGGAACCCCCAGATGTTAGCACATGATCCTCCACACACCTTCTGTTATCATCACCCTCTACTCCCTCTTAGGCCTGAATGGATGACCCCTTCCACCCCTGGGGTTTAATGATATGAACCAATTCCAGGAAGGCTGGCCCTGGCCCTCACCCTAGCACTCCTGCCCCCAGTTTACATAGAACCCAGGGCTTTCTAAGCCTTCCTTTTCCTCTTTTCTAGGAAGAGCAAATTTCAAACCTTTGGGGAAGAAGTGTATCTCACAGATCTTTTGGTAAGGAAAGCAACCCCTTTAGCTACTTTACCCCAACCCCTACATTCTCCTGGGGTGGGGAGAGTTGAGAATGTGGGTGTGGAAGCAGCATCTCATGAGAGAATGTGTCATACACAGGAGTTCATGGTTGTAGGAACCATCACTGAGACCCTAAAATCTCTGTGCCGGGTCACCCATTGCCTATCCCTAGTCCCCAATTCCTCATGACACTTTGAGACATATATTCAGGGGGCCGGGGAGAACCAACTCTGCCACCTAAAATATCTGCTGTGGGCATCAGCACCTTAATCTTCCCATGGAGAAGGTGACTTCCCCTCTCCTTCCTGCCTGTAGGTGTGGGGAGGATCATGTGGGATGGATGTGGAAGTCTTTGAAAATGGAAAGCACTGTATGCAGATTGACACATAACCATGAAGAGAGCAATCATCTCCCCACTAGAGTTGGTTGTACTTTTCCATTTTCAGAGTGGGAACTTGAGACTTGCTCATGATAATGCAGCAGTAAGTGGTCACCAATCCCAGCTCGCCTGTTCTGCAGGCTCTGGTGGTCCCCCTCTAAATGACTGTGGAGGACGAGCCACAGTAGCCTGCCTCATTCCGAGCAGTAGCAGGAGACGAGGTCCTGTCCCTGCTCTTGGACACCCAACCTCGACCCTGGCTCTCTCTGAGCAATGATTTACTCTTCCAGAGGTTTCCTTGACTCACATCACAATACAGCATCATGTTCAATTCTCTTTTCTGGCTATTGCTCAGATGTGTCCTGTCCCCAGGACTGTTCACCGACAGCCCATCTATTGTACCAGTCTAGATTCAGAGGCTGCCTACAGGTGCCCAGGACTGAGGCAGCACTACCTTACTGTATCCCTCTGTCTCTGAGACCCCAAAAGCAGGTAGGTGACTTGAAGCAGGGGTTCTTCACTTGGGTCCAGGGTGAACTTCAGGGGGCCAGTCACCCTTCAGAATCATAAGAATTATCAGAATTAGATGAATGTTAAATTTATGGGAGATAGTTTGTGTTTTTTTACAACCAGTTTCTTTTAAAAATAAGATTTATGGAGTTACGGCTGACATATGATAAACTGCACATATGTACAGTATACAGTTGCTAGGTCTTGCTATATGGATGCACAACCACCATTGAGATAATGTACAGATACACAACCTTAAAGAGTTTCCTTATGTCCCTTTGTAACTCCCATTTAATGCTCTCTGTCCTGCCATTGTCCCCTGGCTGTTGCTATAGATTAGTTCACATTTTCTCAAGTTTTATATAAATAGAATCATATAGTATATACTTTTGGGGGGGTCTGGTTTCTTTCACTCAGCACAGTTATTTTTGACATTCATCCACATGGTTCTGTGTTCTTTCCTTTTTACTGCTGATTAGTGTGTCCATTATGTGAATGGACTACAGTTTATCCACTTGTTCAGTGAAGGACATTTGGGTCACTTTCAGAAGTTTTGCCCAGTATAGAGCTTCTATGAAATTTGTGTGCAAGTCTTTTTATTATAGGAACATGCCTTCATTTTTCTTGGGCAAATGTCTATGAGTGGAATTGCTGGATCATATGGTAGGTGTATACTATTAACTGTTTTTCCAAAGTGGTTGTGCCATTTTATATTCCCACCAGTAGCATAAATTTCAAGTTTCACCACACCCACACTAATACTTTGGTCAGTCTATTTAAAAAAAAATTTAAATTTATTTTTAGAAAAAGGGGAAGAGAGGGAGGAAGAGAGGGAGAGAAACATCAGTGTGTGCTTGCCTCTCTCACACTCCACACAGAGAACATGGCCCACAACCTAGGCATGTGCTCTGACTGGGAATCAAATCGGCACCCAGTCTACTGAGCCACACCAGCCAGAGTGGTTTGGTCAGTCTTTTAAATTTTAGCCATCTTAATAGATGCATGTCTTGCTGCAGTTTTAATTAGTAATTCCATTATGACAAATGGTGTTGATGGCACATATTATAATTGTGCATATCTTTAAAATTTTTCTCATTGTATTTTTTCCATTACCACTTACTACCCTTACATCTATCCCCACAGCAGTCACCACACTGTTGTCCATGTGTATGAGCCCTTTTTCCTGAGGAAGATGACCCCCCTCTTAGATGTCATCTTGCTCTTTATCTATGAGTCTGTCTGTATTTTGATTGTTCAATTTGTTCATTAGATTCTACATATGAGTGAAATCATATGGTATTTGTGTTTCTCTGACTGCTTTATTTTGTTTAGCATAGTGTTCTCCAGGTCCATCCATACTATCGCAAAGGATAGAATTTTCTTCTTCTTCTCCTTCTTCCTCTTCTTTCTCTTATCCTTCCTCTTCCTCCTGTTCTTCCTCTTCCTCTTCTTCTTCCTCTTCCTTCTCCTCTTGCTCTGCCTCCCCCTCTTCCTCTTCCACTTCCTCTTCCTCCACCCCTCCCTCTTCCCCTTCCTCTTCCTGTTCCTATTCTTCCTCCTCTTCCTCTTCCTCCCCTTCCCCTTCCTGTTCCCCTTCCTCTTCTTCCTCTTCATCCTCTTTGTCTTCTTCCTCTTCCCCTTCCTCCTCTTCCTCTTCTTCCTCTTTCTCCTCTTCCACTTCATCTTCCACTTCCTCCTCCTCTTGCTCTTCTTCTTTCTCTTTCTGCTCCCCTTCCTCCTCCCCTCCCCCTTCCTCTTCATTTTCCTTTTCCTCTTCCTCCTCCACCTCTCCATCCTCATCTTCCTCTTCCGCTCCCTCTTCCTCCACTTCCTCCTCTCCTTCCTCTTCCTCTTCCTCTTCTTCCTCCTCTCCCCCTTCTTCCTCTTCCTCTTCCTCTTCTTGTTCTTCCTCTTCTTCCTCTTCTGCTTCCTCTTCTTCTTCCTCTTCCACTTGTTCTTCCTCTTCTTCTACCTCTTCCTCTTCCTCTTCTGCTTCCTCTTCTTCTTGTTCTTCCTCTTCCTCCTCCTCTTCTTGCTCTTCCTCTTCTTCCTCTTCCACTTCTTCTTCTCCTTCCTCTTCCATTTCCTTTTTATCCTCTTACACTTCCTTTTCCTCCTCTTCATCTTCTTCTTCTTCCTTCTCTCCTTCTTCCTCCTCTTCTTCTCCCTCCTCTTCTTCCTTTTCCCCTTCTGCTTCCCCTTCCTCTTCTCCTTCCCCTTCCTCTTCCTCTTATTCTTCCTCCTCTTGCTCCTTTCCCTTTTTTCTTCCACTTCCTCTTCTTCTCCTTCCTCTTCCTCCTATTCTTCTTCCTCCTCTTCTTCCTCTTCCTCTTCCCCTTCCTTTCCATTTTCCTCTTCCTCTTCCTCTTCTTCCTCTTCCTCCACCTCTCCTTCTTCCTTCTCTTCTTCCTCTTTGTCTTCCCCATCCTCTTCATTTTCCTCTTCCTCCTCCTCTTCTTCCCCTTCTTCATCCTCTTCTTTTCCTTCCTCCTCTTCTTCCTCTTCCTCTTCCCATTCCCCTTCCCCTTCCTCTTCTTCCACTTCCTCGTCCTCTTCCGCTTCCTCTTGTTCTTCCTCTTCCTCTTCCACTTCCACTTCCTCTCCTTCCCCTCCATCCTCTTCCTCTTCTACTTCTTCCTCTTCCACCTCTTCCTCTTTCCCTTCCCCTTCCACCTCTTCTTCTCCCTCTTCCACTTCCTCTTCTTCTTCCTCCTCTTCCTCCTCTCTCTCTTCTTCCTCTTCCACTTCCCTTCCTCTCCTTCCTCTTCCTCTTCCGCTTCCCCTTCTTCTTCACTTTCCTCTTCCTCTTCTTCTTCTCCCTCCTCTTCCTCTTCCTCTTCTTCTTCCTCTTCTTTCTTCTTCTTTCAGCTGAGTAGTATTCCACTGTGCAAATATCCCATAGTTGTTTTATCCACCCATCTACCAATGGACCTTTGGGCTACTTCCGTATCTTGGCAATTGTAAATAATGCTGCAGTGAACATAGGGGTGATTATGTTCTCTCAAATTAATGTTTTGGGTTCCTTCACATATAGTTCCAGAAGTGGGATTGCTGGATCAAAAGGCATATCTATTTTTAATTTTTTGAGGTATCCGTACTGCTTTCCACAGTGGCTGCACCAGTCTGTATTCCCACCAACAGTACGAAAGGGTTCCTCTTTCTTCACATCCTCACCAGCACTTGTTGTTTGTTGATTTATTAATGATAGCCATGAGATCATATCTTATTGTGCTTTTAATTTGAATTTCTCTGATGATCAGTTTCATTGAGCATTGTTTCATGTCTGTTGGACATCTGTCTGTCCTCTTTGGAGAAGTGTCTATTCAGGTCCTTTGCCAATTTTTTAATTGGGTTATTTGTTTTTTTCGTGTTGAGTTTTGTAAGTTCTTTATAAGTTTCGGATATTAACCCCTTACTAGATATATCATTGAATATGTTCTCCGATTCTGTGGAGTTCTTAAATTTTGTTGATATTTTCCTTTGCTGTGAAAACACTTTTTAGTTTGATGTAGTCTCATTTGTTTATTATTCTTTTTGTTTCGCTTGCCTGGGGAGATACGTCTGATAAAATATTGCTATGAGCAATGTCCAAGATTTGGCTGCCTGTGTTTTCTAGGATTTTTATGGCTTCAGGTCTAACACTTAAGTCTTTGATCTATTTTGAATTTATTCTTGTGTGTGGTATAAGAAAGTGGTTGAGTTTCATTTTTCTGCATGTATCTCTCCAATTTTCCCAACACCATTTATTGAAAAAACTGTCTTTAGCTTATTGTATGTTCTTGTTTCCTTTGTCAAATATTAATTGAGTATAGAGGTGTGGGTTTGTTTCTGGACTTTCTATTCTGTTCCATTGATCTACGTGTCTCTTTTTATGCCAGTACTATGCTGTTTTGATTACTATGGCCTTATAGTATTAAGTAGCATGATTCCTCCAACTTTGTTAGAAATTTAGTTTTTAATTTCTTTTTTTTTTTTTTAATTTTAGTCATTGTTCCAGTACAGTCTTCTGGAACTCCTTTTGTTCTCATTCCAGCCCACCCACCCATCCCTTCCCCACCTGCCTCCTGCTTCCACCCCCCCCCCCTAGTTTTTGTCCATGTGTCCTTTATATTTGTTCCTGTACCCTTCCCATTCTCCCCTGAAATTCCCTCTTCTCTCCCCTCTGGTCACTGTAGGCCAGTCCTCTATTTCAGTGACTTTAACTATATTTTGCTTATTGCTTCGTTTCATTGTTTAGGTTCTTGGTAAAGGTGAGATCACATGGTATTTGTCTTTCACTGACTGGCTTATTTTGCTTAGCATAATGCTTTCTAGTTCCATCCATGATGTTGCAAAGGGAAGGATCTCCTTCTTTCTTTCTGCTGCGTAGAATTCCATCATGTAAATGTACCATAGTTTTTTGATCCATTCATTTACTGATGGGCATCTAGGTTGCTTCCAGCACCTAGCTATTGTAATTGTGCTGCTATGAACATTGGGATGCATAGGTTCTTTTGAATTGGTGTTTTAGTGTTCTTAGGATAGCGTCCCAGCAGTGGAATTGCCGGGTCAAGAGGCAGATCCATTTTTAGTTTTCTGAGGAAGTGCCAAACTGCTTTCCATAGTGGTTGTACCAGTCTGCAGTCCCACCAACAGTGCACTAGGGACCCCTTTTCTCCACAGCCTCTCCAACACTTGTTGTTTGTTGCTTTGTTTATGATGGCCATTCTGACTGGTGTGAAGTGGTATCTCATTGTGGTTTTAATCTGCATCTCTCTGATGGCTAGCGATATTGAGCATCGTTTCATGTGTCTTTGGATTTTCTGTATGTCCTCCTTGGAGAAGTGTCTGTTCAAGTCCTTTGCCCATTTTTTAATTGGGTTATTTGTCTTCTTAGAGTGGAGTCGTGCAAGTTCTTTATATATTTTGGAGACTAAACCCTTGTCTGAGGTATCATTGGCAAATGTTTTCCCATACAGTTGGTTCTCTTTTTATTTTGATACTGTTTTCCTTAGCTGTGCAAAAGCTTTTAATTTTGATGAGGTCCCATTTGTTTATTCTTTCCTTTATGTCCCTTGCTCTAGGAGACAAGTCAGTAAAAAAGTTTCTGCGTGAAATATCTGAGATTTTCCTACCTACGTTCTCTCCTAGGACTTTAATGGTGTCACGCTTTATATTTAAGTCTTTTATCCACCTTGAATCTATTTTTGTGTAAGGTGTAAGTTGGTGCTCAAGTTTCATTTTTTTTGGCACGTAGCTGTCCAGTTCTCCCAACACCATTTGTTGAAGAGGCTATTTTTATTCCATTTTATGTTGCTGCTTCCTTTGTCAAATATTAATTGACCGTAGAGGCTTGGGTTTATTTCTGGGCTCTCTGTTCTGTTCCATTGGTCCATGTGCCTGTTTTTATGCCAGTACCAGGCTGTTTTGATTACAGTGGCCTTGTAGTATAGTTTAGTGTCAGGTATTGTGATCCCTCCTACTTTACTCTTCTTTCTCAAAATTGCAGCAGCTATTCGGCGTCGTTTATGGTTCCATATAAATTGTTGAAGTGTTTGTTCTATGTCTGTGAAATATGCCATTGGTACTTTAATAGGAATTGCATTGAATGTGTAAATTGCTTTTGGTAGTATGGACATTTTGATGATATTAATTCTTCCAATCCATGAACACGGTATATGTTTCCATTTGTTTGTGTCTTCCTTGATTTCTCTCCTCAGTGTTATGTAGTTTTCTGAATACAGGTCTTTTACCTCTTTGGTTAGGTTTATTCCTAGGTATTTTATTTTTCTTTTTGCTATTTCAAATGGTATTTTTTTTCTTGATTTCTGCTTCTGCTGTTTCATTGTTGGTGTACAGAAATGCCTTTGATTTCTGGATATTGACTTTGTATCCCGCTGTTTTACCAAATTCATTTATTAGGTCAAGCAGTATTTTGGTGGAGTCTATAGGATTTTTTATGTACACTATCATGTCATCTGGAAACAGTGACAGTTTTGTTTCCTCCTTTCTGATTTGGATTCCTTTTATTTCTTTTTCTTGTCTGATTGCTGTGGCTAGAACTGCCAGTACTATATTGAATAGAAGTGCTGAAAGTGGACATCCTTGTCTTGTTCCTGTTCTTAGTGGAAAAGATTTTAATTTTTGCCCATTCAGTATAATGTTGGCTGTAGGTTTCTCATATATGGCCTTTATTGTGTTGAGGAATGCTCCCTCTATTCCCACTTTACTGAGTGTTTTTATCATAAATGGGTGCTGTACCTTATCAAATGCTTTTTCTGCACCTATTGATATGATCCTGTGGTTTTTGTCTTTGCTTTTGTTTATGTGATGTATTACATTTACTGATTTGCGAATATTGTACCATCCTTGCATCCCTGGAATGAATCCCACTTGGTCATGGTGTATGATCTTCTTAATGTACTCTTCGATGTGGTTTGCCAGTATCTTGTTGAGGACTTTAGCGTCAATGTTCATCAGCAATATTGGCCTGTAGTTTTCTTTCTTTGTTGTGTCTTTATCTGGTTTTGGAATTAAGATGATGTTGGCCTCATAAAAAGAGTTTGGGAGTCTTCCATCTTTTTGGATTTTTTGAAATAGTCTGTGAAGGATAGGTGTTAGTTCTTCCTTAAATGCTTTGTAGAATTCTCCTGTGAAACCATCTGGTCCAGGGCTTTTGTGTGTTGGGAGTTTTTTGATTACTGCTTCAATTTCTTTTGTTGTTGGTTTTTTCAGGCTTTCTGTTTCCATTTTACTGAGTTTTGGAAGACTATATTTTTCTAGAAATTTGTCCATTTCATCTAGGTTTTCAAATTGTTTGGCATACAGTTCTTTGTAGTAATTTCTTACAATCCTTTGTATTTCTGTGATATCTGTTGTAATTTCTCCTCTTTCATTTCTGATTGTGTTTATTTGGGTTTTCTCTCTTTTTTTCTTCATGAGTCTGCTTAAAGGCTTGTCGATTTTGTTTATCTTTTCAAAGAACCAACTCTTGGATTCACTGATCTTTAGAATTGTGCTTTTAGACTCTATGTCATTTAATTCTGCTCTGATCTTGGTTATTTCCTTCCTTCTGCTTGCTCTGGGCTGCCTTTGTTGTTGTTCCTCGAGTTCTTGTAGACGTAGGGTTAGGTTGTTTGTTTGGAATGTTTCTAACTTTTTTAGGTGGGCCTGTATCGCTATGAACTTCCCTCTCAGGACTGCCTTGGCTGTGTCCCATAAGTTTTGGGTTGTTGTGAGTTCGTTTTCATTTGTTTCCAAAAACCAGTTGATTTCTTCCCTAATATCATTCTTGACCCATTCATTGTTTAATAGCATGCTGTTTAATCTCCATGAATTTGAGTGTTTTGGGTTTTTTTCCTTGGGGTTGGTTTCTAGTTTCAGTTCTTTGTGATCCAAGAAATTGCTTGGTATGATTTCAATTTTTTTGAAATTGTTGAGGCTTGTTTTGTGTCCTATCATGTGGTCAATCTTTGAAAATGTTCCATGTACATTTGAAAAAAAATGTGTATTTAGCTTCTTTGGGATGGAGGGTTCTGTAAATATCAGTAAAGCCCATTTCGTCTAGGGTATTGTTCAATGCCACAGTATCTTTGTTGATATTTTGTTTGGAAGATCTGTCCATTTTTGATAGTGGGGTGTTAAAATCCCCCACAATAGTTGTGTTGCTGTCCATATCTTTCTTGAAGTCCTCTAAGATTTTCTTTATGTATTTGGGTGCTCCTATGTTGGGTGCATATATATTTACAATATTTATGTCTTGGTGAATTCTTCCGTTGACTATTATGAAATGACCTTCTGGGTCTCTCTTTATTGCCCTTCTTTGGAAGTCTATTTTGTCAGATATGAGTATTGCTACCCCAGCTTTTTTTTCCTGTCCATTTGCTTGGAAAATTTGTTTCCAGCCCTTCACTTTCAACCTGTGCAGATCTTTTATCCTGAGGTGGGTCTCTTGTAGGCAGCATATGTGTGGGTCATGCTTTCTTATCCAATCAGCTATTCTATGTCTTTTGATTGGAGTGTTTAATCCATTTACATTTACGGTTATTATTGATAGGTACTTATTCATTGCCTGTTATGTACGTGTGATCCTCTCTCACTCTCTCTTTTCCTTTCTTTCTGTAAAGCAGTCCCTTTAGCATCTCTTGCAGAGCTGGTTTAGTGGAGGTGTATTCTTTTAGACTTCTTTTGTCTGAGAAGCTTCTTATTTGGCCTTCTATCTTAATTGAGAGCCTTGCTGGGTAAAGTAGTCGTGGTTGCAGGCCTCTGGTTCTCATTACTTGGATTATTTCTTGCCATTCTCTTCTGGCTTAGAGTGTTTCCATTGAGAAGTCAGCTGTTAGCCTTATCGGGGCCCCCTTGTATGTTACTTCCTGTTTCTCCCTTGCTGCCTTTAAGATTCTTTGTCTTGAAATTTTGCCATTTTAATTATGATGTGTCTTGAGGTTGGCCTCTTTGGGTTCCTCTTGACTGGGACTTTCTGTGTTTCCTGTATTTGTGTGACTTTTTGTCTCATCAAATTAGGGAAGTTTTCCATCATCACTCGTTCAACTAGGTTTTCTACCCCTTGTTCTTCTTCTTCTCCTTCTGGTATCCCTGTTATACGGATATTATTACGTTTCATATTGTCTTGCATTTCTCTTAATCCCTCTTCATTTTTTCTGAGCCTCTTTTCCTTTTCTTGCTCTTTCTGGGTGTTTTCTTCTACTTTGTCGTCTAACTCGCTGATCCGATCTTCTGCTTCATCGAACCTGCTTTTCATTCCTTCTACTGTGTTCTTCAGTTCAGAAATTGTATTCTTCATTTCCTCTTGGCCCTTGTTGAGAGTTTCTATTTCCTTTTTTATGCTGATGTAGTTTTCATTGAGTTCATTGTAGCTCCCCTGTAGTTTCTCGTAGCTCATTGTGAGTTCATTGAGCTTCCTGACAATCACTGCTTTGAATTCAATATCTGATAGTTGAATTGCCTCTATTTCATTTAGCATTCTTTTTGAGGCTTCCTCCTTTCCTTTCATTTGGGGAGTATTTCTTTGTCTTCCCATTGTTTGTGAGACTCTTCTTGTTTGCCTCAGCTTCTTATATTGATCTGTTCTGGCTCCCTGGGTTTATGTTGTGAACTTCTTTAGTAGAATAGCTTTGAGTTTCAGTGGTGCTGTTTCCTTGATCCCCCAAGCTCACTGGTCTTGGGCTGTCGTTTACATTTGCTTTGTGTTTGCCTTTGGGTTTTGATTGTTGTTGAGTCTTTCTTTGGTGGTTTCTTCCCACCAGCTGGTTAAATGTGGGTCACTCTATCCACCACCTTCTGTATTTTGTTGTGCTGGTGAGGGCAGGTTGTGTTGAAGCTGGTTCTTCTGTGTGTACAAGGTTTAAAGAAATCTTGTTCAGTTGTTTTTATTGGGTACTGTCTCTACTGTTTAGTTGTATTTCCAGATAAATCCTGGATTGAGGTTTGTGTGGTTACTACTCCCTCCTTCACCTTCTTCTGCTGTTATCTGTTAGTGGTTCCTTAGTTGTTGGGTTTCCTCTTCCAGTGGGTATCCTGGTGTTCACCTCCTCCACCTATTCTTTTTTGTCATCAGTTGGAGGGGGAAGGCAAAATGGCTTAAGACAGCAACAGAGAATTCTATGCTATTTACAGTAGTAGCAAGTAGGGAAGATATAGGAGATCCTTTCACTATGTATAGTGTTAACCGTGGTCTTCCACCCTGCTAGCTGATTTTTAGAAAGGATGGAAAGAAGATAAGACTCTTGTTGGGGGAGGAAGGATTGTGAGTTGGATCTATAAAGCAGGGAGGTTGTGGGCGGTCAGATTCTGGGGTAAGGTGAGAGTAAAGGATAGTCAATAGGTGTAGTGTGTGAGAGAATAGAGTTAACCACTACAGTAATAGAATTCAGGAAACTTTGAAATGGGCTAAGATCTGGGGGGGGGGGGGGTGGGAAGTAATTACAATTGTATGGAACAGCAGTTATTTACAATAATATTATGGCAACATTCATATGGCAGAGTCTATGAGATCTAGGTAACAAGAATAGGGAGTACAGAACATCGAGTAGTGTGCTGATGGGACACAGGTGAGTTAAAGGACAGTAGACTAGTAATACAGTATAGAAAGAGATATCAGGGGAAAGCTGTCAGGTCATACAATATATCCAGCCTAGCAAAGCAGGCTATACAAAAAGAAGAGGGATATAAAAATACTGTTAAAAAAAAGATGTAGGAACACTGGAAAAATAATAATAATACAAATATGCAATAACTTGCAGGTTCTCTGTAATAGCAGAGTGACATTTATCTCACTGTCCCAGCTGTTGTGATGCCCCTTCTTTGGGTTCAACTTTGGTCTTCTCACAGATCCAGGATTTTGTCTCACTTGTAGGTATTTAGGAAAAAATTTGAAAAAGTAAAAAATAGAAAAGGCAGACGAAGGAAGGAAGAAGAGATAAAATTGGAGGACAGGAAGGAGGAAGGAATAAAACAAGAAATCAGGTAAGAGAGGAAAAAAAATCAAAAGAGAATAAAAACAATAAAACTTAAAAAATTAAATATTGTTAGAAAATAGAATCAAATTAAAAAGTCTCTTGATTTCAAAGTGGCCAAACCAGTTTTTCTGCTCTTGCTGGTTGAGGCAGGCTGAAGGATGATTTGTTTGGCTTTTCTTCCTTGGCCAGTGGAGTTCGCACTGGCTCCTCAGCTTTGGGCCCTGGGTGTGGGAATCAGGTCTTTCCCCAGGGTTACTGCTGTGGGCTGGTGTGCGGGGATGCTCTCCTTGCAGGCGAGCCCCTGCGCCGGTGCTCCCGTGCGTGGGTGCGGCCCATCCGCTGGTGGGCCAGTGGGCTGGTGTGTGGGTGGGCCGGTGCGCCCGTGTCTGCGCACTCACAGCTGGGGAGCAGACAGGCTGGAGCCACTGATCACTTTAGGAGAATTCCCCAAACAGTGTCTGTGTCTATTCACTCCTTCCTCTTGAGAAATTCGTCCCGTTCAAGCCCGCCACTCCCCACAGTGGCCTGGCTTCTCTCACCGCCAAAGCTCCAGCCAGACCGGTGACCATGGGAGTCCGGGTCTGCTGTGCGACTCGGCTCCTCCGGTGTCCACCGCCTCCAAAGCTGCTCACCACCCCCGTGTGTTTGCCAGCACCTGGATTCCTCCCAGAGCCGCTCAGACTTTGCTCGGCTGGGGAGGGAGCAGTTGACCTGGCTCTCTCCCAAGAACCCTATGGTAAACCCAGCAGTGGCCCCGGGCCTGGGGCTGCAGCCCCGGGACCACACGCTTGTCCTGGGACCCTACCTTGTTGCAGCACTCCCCTTAGGATCCGTTCTTTGTTCTTTCGGTTCTGCCACAATCCTTGGTCCTCTGTTTTCAAAAATGCTGAAATATGTTGGTTGCTTGCCTTTCTACTCCATAGATCGGTCAGGATTTTCTCCCCTGAGCAGAGGAAAGCCGAATTTGCTCCTTCCTACTCCGACGCCATCTTAGATCCCTGTTAATAGTAACCTTATTGAGCATAGTGGTAAAAAGAAAAACAAAAGTATTGTGTGAAGCCAGTGGAACAAGCAGTGAAATACTGTATTAAATTATAAAGGTGACTTGTGCGAAAAGTGAAAATAACAACGATCTATACCTTGGAGGATAACAAAGGCCAGGTTGGACTAAAAGAGGCAGATGCCTGAATACTGAGTAAATTACCATATTTTGCAGAGAGAAATTGAAAATTTGCTAATAAAGTAGTATATATATATGCTACTTTATATGTAAATTTTATATACATAAAATGTATATACATAAAATGTATATAAAATTTGGATTTTCAAATGTCATCAGAAGAACCAAAAAAGAAAAGGTTAAAAGAGTTCCCCTCTAGGATAAGGACCTGAAAAGAAGGAAGGGTACTTGTTGTTATTCTCATAAGCTCCATTTTAAAATTTAATTTTGTTTACCATATCCATAATTTTATTATTTTAAAAAACAGTAATAACAGAGTGACTGGAGGAAATTATTTTAAGTGTAAAATAAAGCAATATAAAGTGTTCATCCCAGGGATAGTGAAATTAATTTGAACTACTCATTTTACTAGATATTCTTTATAGTTCACAAATAGATTTTCATCAGTAAAATAAACAAAAATAAACTTGGCTATGAGCTACTAAAATTATGTGACACACAAGAAAGTTTGGGAAAATGGAACGTAGAGCACCTCTCAACATCTTACTCATCTTTGTGGTGCTCACAGATGTCAGAAGACTGAAGTAATGCACGGAATCCTATGTAAAATTTCCCAGTGCTCTTACTGACATTTTTAACTGTGACCCCCCTCTAACTCTGATCTTACAGTTGTTAAGTTATTTCAGTTTGATTTTGTACAAATAGGAATTCAGTCTGTGAAGACTGTGAATTTGTGGGTCAGGCAGCAACCAGATCAATTAATTTCTAACTTTGAAGTACAAAACATGTTTTCTGGAATTTTAGAGGAAAAATAATTTATTCTATTGGGTCTGATGATGTTCAATTGCTTTATGAACTTTAGAAGAGTTGATGGTAACCTCCCTTCCTAAAAGTTTTCTTTCTGACTTTGCATTTAAGCCTGCCTCCTAAAACTCAGCATAGCTGTAAATTTAGGGAATGATTCAAAAGACATAAAGAATATTTTTAAAAGCAGAGTAACTGAAATGAATAGGAAGCAGGAAATGAGTAGGAAGAGAGAAAAGTAGAAAAACTGCTTTATCCCTAGTCAAAACATATGATTAAGAATTAAGGGAATCACAAAATTGATGCACCACTAAATGCAATGTGGTATTATAGAACAAACCCCAGAACAGAAAAAAAGACAAGAATTGACAAACAGGTGGAATCCTAACAGAGTCAGACATTTAATTAATAGTAATATAGCAACATCCACTTAGTTTTGACAAATGTACCATGGTCATGTGAATGGTAACATCAGGGGAAACCAGGTAAAAGTTGTACAGAAACTGTCTGTACTACTGTCAATTCCTGGGCTGGGTGTAATGAGGCCTTGAAAAATTATTAGTGTGGCTTTGTGAAGAAACTGCTTGATACAAGGGCAAAGTAATGAACCTGTCAAGTCCAGTAGAAGCAAGGAACACAAGATGTCTTGACTTGGCCAGGCATTTACATCTGCTCCACTGTCTTAGTCCATTCAGTTTGCTGTAACAGAATACCATAGACCAGGTGGCATACAAACAACAAATTTATTTCTCACAGTTCTGGAGACTGGGAAGTTCAAGATCAAGGCACCTACAGATTGGGTGTCTGGTGAGTACCCAACACCTGGTTTATAGATTGCTGTCTTCTGCTCTGTCCTCACATGGCAGAGACTAGGGAACTCTCTGGGGACCCCTTCCCAAAGGCCTTAATCTCATGCAAGAGTGCTCCGCCTTTATGACCCAATCACCCCCCAAAGGTTTCACTTCCAAATGCTATCACTTGGGATATTAGGTTTCAACATATGAATTTGTGAGGGGACACAGTTGGTCTATACCACCCACTTAATGTATACAATAATAACGTAGAAAAACAAAAGCTCATGTATAGAAGCAGTCATTTATTTTTTTTAAATATATTTTATTGATTATGCTATTACAGTTGTCCCATTTCCCCCCTTCTCTCCCCTCCACCCAGTAACCCCCTCCCACCCACATTTCCCCCTTTAGTTCATGTCCATGTGTCATACTTATGAGTTCTTTAGTTTCTACATTTCCCATACTATTCTTGCCCTCCCCCTATCTATTTTCAACCTACATTCTATGCTACTTATTCTCTATACCTTTTCCCCCTCTCTCCTCCTCCCACCCTCCTGCTGCTAACCCTCCATGTGCCCTCCATTTCTGTGGTTCTGTTCCTGTTCTAATTGTTTACTTAGTTTCTTTTGGTTTTGCTTTAGGTGTGGTTGTTAATATTTGTGAGTTTGCTGTCCTTTTACTATACATGTTTTTTCTTTATCTTCTTTTCTTAGATAAGTCCCTTTAGCATTTCATAAAATAAGGGCTTGGTGATGATGAACTCCTTTAACTTGACCTTATCTGAGAAGCACTTTATCTGCCCTTCCATTCTAAATGAAAGATTTGCTGGATAGAGCAATCTGGGTTGTAGGTCCTTGTCCTTCATGACTTGGAATATTTCTTTCCAGCCCCTTCTTGCCTGTAAGGTCTCTTTGGAGAAATCAGCTGACAGTCTGATGGGAACTCCTTTGTAGGTGACTGTCCCCTTACCTCTTGCTGCTTCTAGGATTCTCTCCTTCGTTTTTACCTTGGCTAATGTAATTATGATGTGCCTTGGTGTGTTTCTTCTTGGGTCCAACTTCTTTGGGGCTCTCTGAGCTTCTTGAATTTCTTGGAAGACTGTTCCCTTTGCCAGATTGGGGAAGTTCTCCTTTATTATTTGTTCAAATATGTGCTCAATCTGTTGCTTTTCCCCTTCCGATTCTGGTACCCCTATAATTCGGATATTGGAACGTTTAAAGGTGTCTTGGATGCTCTTAATCTTTTCCTCAATTTTTTGAATTCTTATTTCATCATGCTTTCCTGCTTGGTTGATTCTATCTTCCTTCTGGTCCACTGTATTGTTTTGAGACTCATATTCCTTCCTTTCACTATTGGCTCTCCTCCGCGTGTCTTCCTGCATCTGTTTTATGGTAATCTGCATTCTTTCATCTAAATTTCATCCAAAATCAACCAGTTCCGTGAGCTTTCTGATCACCAGTGTTTTGAACTGCGCATCTGATAGATTGGCTAGTTCTTGGTCGCTCAAAAGGATGAGTCCTGGGGGACTGATCTGCTCTGTTGAAAACATAGTTTTTTGTTTTTTGTTTTTTCCCCGTCTCTCCTTTTTTTTTTTTTTTTTTTTTTTTTCCGGTCTGGTTGCTCTTGTTACGGTGGGGGGCAGAGCCTTAGGTGCTCACCGGGGCTGGGCACCCCAGTCGCTAGATTGTGACGTTATATGTGGGGGCAGGGCGGGCGGGGGAGCGGGGCGGGAGAAAACAATGGCGGTAGTTCCGTTCCCCTGGACTCAGACCCTTGTCTGGGCTTCTGGGCCGCGAGTTCTGCCCTGGTCCACAATCGCTACCCCTCTGGGTCTGCCAGCCGCAGCTTGCGTACTCAGGGATCACCGCTGCCTTCTTGCGCGCTGGATGGCTTTTGCGCCAATTTCGCGCCAAACCTTCCCCCGACCTCCGCGAGCCGCCGACCCGAGCCAGCCCTGCGCCCGCCGGCTCGTCTTCTCCTACCAGTCCGGATGAACGCGTCTACTTCAACTTCTTGGCTGCCCGACTTCCATTCAGATAAATCCTCTGCCGGATCTGGGTGTTATTCTGATAGTAAATTATTGTTGTAAATTATTGGTTTTCTAATCTTGGTTGTGCGAGGAGGCACGGTGTGTCCACCTATCCCTCCATCTTGCCGGAAGTAGTCATTTATTTTTGTGTAGATGAAAAGCTTCAAAAAGCTCTAGGTCTTGTTCATAGTTATATCCTTGGTATTAGAAACGTAGTAGGCATCTGGTTAACATTTGATAAGTAAAGAATAAATAACTTCTCATTAAATAATTGCCTATTGCTCATGGAATATTAAAATTCTAATATATCATAACTGAATTGACTAAATAGAACCAAACTGGTTATGATTCATAGAGTCATACCATGGAGTTAGTTGTTATGTATTATAATTATCTGTGAGTTCATATCTAAGCAAGGTGGTATTATTAGGGTTGTTAATAACAGCAATAAGACTACATGCAAGAAAATATTTTTCTACAATTCTTCAGTTGCTGCTTCCTCCATAGAAAGTCAGTAGCAAATAGAGTCTATTTATCTTAAAAAAAACTCTCCCTATTATAATAAAGAAATATTAATAGTGTCTAAATATAAAAGGATTTATATTTCCTTTGTACTATACCAAAGGATTTAGCTTTGTACTATACCAAAAATATATTACTTTAGGCTAAATATTAACATATTTCTGAAAAGTAGCATATTATTACCCAAGATGATGTATCTATGACTTGATAAACTTTGTTAAGAAAGCTGACTATGATTCTGAAAAACCATTTCTCTATTATGGTTAGGCATTCCTACACTTAAAACTGTAGCATTAAATTTAAGAAATTTCTTGTATATTTTTTTAAAGATTTTATTTATTTATTTTTAGAGAGGGAAGGGAGGGAGAAAGAGAGAGAGAGAGAAACATCCATGTGTGGTTGCTGGGGGCCGTGGCCTGCAACCCAGGCATGTGCCCTGACTAGGAATCGAACCTGCGATGCTTTGGTTCGCAGCCCACGCTCAATCCACTGAGCTACGCCAGCCAGGGTGAAATTTCTTGTATATTTAAGAAAATCATAGAAAATATCTAACTTTGTAACCATTAAAACAATTTAATTATTTATAAGATTTTGAACAGTGGAAACAATTTCAATGAGGTACAGGTTATTAAACGTTATAATGAAGTCATTCATTTGGAAGATTTTCATCTTACAATTAATTTTTCAGTTACCAAAGTGTTAAATTAATAATATGTTGACTTATTTTTATATAATTAATAATGTAACTGAAATTTATAAAGTTCGATATCTCACGTGTATATTTTTGCATGGTATACTTTCTGACTAGACCAAGAATGTCATATATAGTTATGTAAGGAGAATCCAAGGAATACACTTCTCACCAGATGGAAGCTCTCTCTGTGGTTTTTATCTTCTTGACCTAGAGCAAGTCATCTGTTACAATATTATCTTACTGTTGTCTGTATGTTATACTATAAGCTATTTGAAAGAAAGCATTGCTATTATCTTTACTCTCAAAGTTTGAATAAAAAATGATTGGCACAAAAAATTTTGATAAACATTTTATAAATATCTCTTCATGTTTTTCCTCTAAGTAGAACAATATCCTTTTTCTAATATAAATTCTATACCTGGTGAAATGCAATATTATCAGTGTTGACTTGCATCAAATAACTAATTTTGATGTTCTTTGTCTTTATTCACTAAAAATAATATTTAATAATTTCATTCCTAACTTTTCCTAAATGTGCTAGAAGAATGAACTCTACTCAATCACTGAACAGTATAATTATATCATATACATTTTATGAACCACAAGTTAAAGAACACAGTGCCTTATTTTTTTAATCTGCAAGTGTATAATGTGGGAAGTAAAGATATCTATAGATTTTGATAGAGAAAAGTGAGTATGGATTGCTTACCAGCTTTAAGAGATTTCAGCATTGACAAAAGGCAATAAGCATAATTCAAAAGCAGGATCCTTCTTTAATCCCAAAAATCAAAGCTCTTTCAAAATAAAGTAAAATATTGAATGGCAAAGAGTTTCCAGAATTTTAGGAGAAAAGTAGTAGAAAAAATTTTAGATTATAGTCTCTTTATTAGTTTTGTAGGATACTGTAACAATTTGTTACAAATTGGGCTTTAAAGAACTGGAATTTACTCTCTCACACTTCAGGAGGCTGGAAGTTCAAAATCAGTTGTCATTAGGCCCTGCTCCCACCTACAGCTAAAGGAGAGAATGCTTCCTTGCCTCTTCTTTATTTCTGGCAGTTGCCAGCAACCCTTGGCTGTATTTCTCCGATCTCTGCTCCTGTCACAGCTACCTTCTCCCCAAGTGCATCTGTGTCTGATTGCCTCTTTCATGGTGTTTGTTCTTATAAGGACATGAATCATTGGACTTAGGGCCACCCTAATCCAATCCAGCATGATTTCATATTAATTTACATTGTACTTACACCTGTAAAGACCACGTTTCCAAATGAGACAAATTCACAGGTACTAAGGATTAGGACTTGAACATATATACCTTTTGGGAAGATGCAATTCAACTTATTATGGGCTATGAAGGAAAATAACATTGCAGGGGTTTTTCTTAAGAAAAAAAATGTAGTAACATATAGAAATAGACTTAGGACCAGTCTGTCAGGACTGCTTTTCAGCTACTAAACTCAATATGGGCATCAAAAGAGAAACGGCAAGTATTTGTTAGGCTAGGGATCCCCATAGGGCACAACTCCAGGGGTATCATTCACAGACCCTGAATCATGAATGGTGCCCCCCAGAGTTACACCTTGAAGCCTGTTCCTTAATTTCAAACTTTTTACAGGGCCAGAGAGGTAAACTAAAGGAGTAAGTCAAGCCAACTGTAACGTAATAATGGAGAGTGTTGGAGATTAGAGAAAATTCGAGTGTCCGTGCAGGAAATACAGGCCCAGTGCTACTAAGCAATCCATTTTATTTCAATAAATGTGAAATTTGGTTTTAATATAAAATCCTCTGATATTTAAATGAAGAAAACAATTTTAAAATGTTTACACTGTAAGAACTAAAAAAAATTCATCTACAGGGATACATTTAGGTGGTTATCACCAATTTGCAACCTTTCTGATTTGGGCCCTCCTGACTCAAATGTATCCACCTCACATTACTGTACACCTGAAACTAATAAAACTAATTGTGTACCAACTGTACTTAAATGAAAAAAAAAAATCCAGACCCATTGACCCAACACCTCTACTTCTAGGAATTAGTCTAAAAACATAAAGGTGAAAAGAGTTATATATAAGGATGTATATAAAAATATTAATCATGACATTATTTATAGTAACAAAAAAGGTAAGAATCTTAATGTCCAAACATAGAGGAATGTTTAAATAAATCTTGGTAGAGTTCCCCTCCCCCGAAAATGGTGGTCTTTAAGACTAAAAATTCTGAAGGAAAATTTTCCTTAAAAGGGAAACCTTTTGAAGATTTTAACTCAAATGATGTTGTAAAACTATGTACCTTCAACCTTAACATAAGTATATACTAGTGACTTCCTTTTTTATTTCACTGTGAAATGGAAGTAATCAGTAGAGATTCCCTTTAGTGCTTACCACCAAACTGCCAACATCTGTTCCTATTTCTCTGTTTTCTTTGTTTTCCCTCCTGTTACAATGGATAAATGATCCCTGCTCCTCTCTAAGGCTAACTCCTTCACCTTTGTCATCAATCTCATCCATCATAATCCCTTTTTACTACTCAGAGCCATCCCTTTGCAGTGTATACTGATACCTCTCTCTGTCTCGCCTTCTCTCCTCACACAGCACAAATTCTTAGGTCTTAGAAGTATTGATAGTCAATAGTTTCCACTCTCTCTCCTCTTATCCTCACCTGAACACTTTCCATAAGGATTTATCTTCAAAACTCACTAAAAATGCTAATATCTAAGTTTAGCAATGACCTCAACTTTGACAAACTTTCTCTCAATTCTCAGACCTCATTTTATTCGACCTATCACATGTGACAGAGTTCATAGTTTATTCAATCTGTCACTTCATGTGACATATTTCATTGTTCATAGTGTAAACACATTCTCACTTGATTTCTATAATACCACCTTCTTGATTATTTTCCCATCTCTTAGTCTATTTTGACAGTTTCTCCTTTTCATGTCAGAGAATGTTCAGTGGTATGAAAATGAAAATAAATTTTTCGGTCACATACATTACTTGCCTGGGGCCCAGGAGTCCTACAGGTACAAAAGTTAAACACACATTACAAATAAAGTATAGGTAGGTAGGTAAATACCGACCTAGTGAACTGAAAACTTCAATGGAAGTTGATTTGGAAGGAATGGAAAAAGAAGAGCTCAGTAAAGAAAATGCGTGCAAGAGTGAGTAAGTCTGGCAAAATGGGTGAGATTCGGTAGCAAGGAATGGAATGCAAAAGGGATTCCACATCCAATGTGAGGCACTGCCTATGATCTGAACCACCCCCCACCCCCCTTTGGTGCCATTCCCTTCATCCCACAGCCCCAGTGAGGGTAGAAAGACAACTCAAGTGTAAGGGGGAATAAAAGTGCACCTAGAGGCTCAACAGTCCTGCCAATGGGAAACCCTCTAAATAAACTGAGTAAGTATCAAGAAGCAGAAGGAGTTTTCTTGCCAAAAAACCATAGAGGTCAGGGAATTGGAGGAAACTGGTAATACCAAGGTAGCAATACAGGCAGCCACCATAGGAGAGGGGACAGCAGCTGTTCACAGAGCAGAAGAGCTAGAAAGGTAGACACTAGAAAGAGGAACCATAAGGCAGAAAGTACCAGCTCTGACTCTCACATGCTCCTTTACCAAAGGACTCCTGGAGGGAAGAGTTAGGGGGAATAATGTGAGATAAAGCCTGGGCTTCTTGGTAGTCAGCACTCTGTAAGTCTGAACTGCAGTTTTTAAAAGTAAAAAATGTTTTTTAAAACCCAAACAACTTCCCCATAATACATATGGTTTTTAACCTCTTAAATGTTTTTAATTTGTTTTTAAAAATCGAATTGATGAAAATAGAATTTCATTTACACCAATAAAGAGTCTCCCTCCATTTCTGATGTTTGAACACTGAAGTCTTTCAAGCCCCACCTTTACCCCTCCCTTTCTTTTCCTCCACCTGGGCAAGAAGGTACCCCTTGTCTTGGTGTCATGGGGGAAATTCAAACCACACAAACTCAGAGCCAGGCACAGAACTCTCACCACAGCCCCATGCCCTAAACACAATAAAAACCAGAGCTGTTGTTTACCCTCTCACTCAAGCCATCCCAGACGAGCATGAGTGCTTGCCTGGTCTGCGCAGAAAGCCTTATGTGAATGATGCACTGTTTCACACTCTCTTGGTGCTGTGTGTGGCATCTTCAGTCTCCACGTTAAAAAGCAAAGACAAATTTGGGTGGAGGGACTGATCCCATGCTCATGTTTTGTGGGTAACCACAAGCAGCAGCATTATGAGAGGGGGTAAGAAAAGGTCCTATAAGACATGATATCTAGAAATAACAGGGAAGTTACACAGAAAGTAAAAGAAAAAATGTGTTTTGCAGAAAGTGGAGTGTAATGGTCAATCTCATTATTTATCAAAGATATCTTCTTAAGTTGTACTTCACTTAATAGTATTATTTATAAATAAACCCTTAAAAATGTTTCTAGTGAGCCATTATAAAGGCAGAACACACCCCTCAGAATTAATAGGATATTTTCACTCAGGTGCCATCAAAGTTCATGATTCATGTACTGTGTAAATATAATATATAACGAAATGGACACGTTGCAAAGACATTTTATTGTCTTAAGAACCACTTCCCTCTCATCTCGAAAATGTAATTATTTTCAACTCAGAACACTCTGATATCTGAGAATGTTCACAGACTTTTGCGTGATCACAATCTGTCCGGGCTAGCTGACAATCGCAGAAATCTAGCTGACTGCAGGGAAGATAGAGTAAGCAGGGAAAAAGCAAATCTGATTAAAGGCTCCTGCCTCAGGGAAGAGAGAAATCCATTGACAAATTCTTGGGGATCATCGATTTTTAGGTAAAAAAAAAGGAAAAGGAAAAACAAAGAGAACAAGAAGGCAAAAGAAAATTAAAGCCTGAAAACAGATGTTGAACATTGTTTGCATGTAGAAAGTGCTTTTTTATACTCAGAAAATCAACCTCTTGAGTCTAAAAATGTCATTTGTTTTTCAATAAGTTCTTAGTTTCTCACAGACAAAAGCCCAGAATTTTGCTTGCCATGAGCTACATTCTGAAGTTTATTGACTATTTTAAAGTTATGACAGGTCTTTGAATATTATTTAAATGTTAAAATAGATGTCTAGGTAAATAGCAGGTTAAAAGTCCCTCCTCAACCCTTGTAACTAAATTCAGCTTTGGCAAAACATCAGCTCTAGGGAAAAACAACTTTAAAAGTCCGTTAACAACAATTTATTAGTTAAAAGCATGTGGCAGGTTGTGGCAGGGTGTTACACCATGTCTGCCAAATAAAAAGAAAGTAAATTTTCATTCTTCACACCTGGAGAATTTGGAAACTAGTGGGCTTGTGCTAAGTGGCATTTCACTAAATGTATTTATAAGACCTTACTTTAGTCATGACTTGGGCTCTCAAGCATTTTATATTTAATTAGGGTAATACTAATGTTGTATTAAATATATCTCTCACCCATAATAGAATATTGATAAGAAATTACTTTCGAGATGTTCTCAGGGAATAGGAAGAAGCAGGTGCTTTACCAATGATGGGCCCATACCTAACTTAGTGTTTTACAAATAAACAGATGCTGAATAATAACACATAATACTTAATAGATAAGATGCTAACAAGTCAAGATGAGGGTGGTGAATTGGTTAAGTGCTGTACTCCATTAACTCCCTTGAATGACCAATACTTTATATTGTATATTTGATAAATATAGCTGTTGTAACATCTCTAGAAAACTTCCCTCTGGATTTGTTCTTATTTAAAGAGAAATACATAAATGCTTTTGGGGATTAGGCAAAAAGCTATTTCAGCTGTCTGTTTGTTTTCCTGGCTTAGTACATCACTGTCCATAATTGTGTCAGCAAAACCAAATTGTACTTGTGGGAATTAAGGAAAAAGATTATAGGATTTTACAAAGGACTAAGACTACAAGACTTTTCTGTCTCTGGACAACCTTTGATAGGAATAGATGTTTCCTTCCCATTTCCATCAGCCTGACATGAGAAAGAAGAATAAAAGAAGAAAAGAGCAAACTTACAGAAAAGATCTGTTGTTCCAGAGGAAGAGTCTTCTTAATGATACAGAAGCACTTTGTTAGTAAGCTGCCCTGGGGTTCTGAAAGAGAAGGATAGCAGGTGGAACAGAAAGACAGCACAGTCTATGGGATGGGGTCATACCGGAAAGACTTCAGTGCATGGCCGGAAAGCTTAACTGGTGATATGGACATCTGTTGGTGGTCTCACCAGAAACCTTCCTTTCCTACAAAATTATATAAAGACATGAAATAGATCCAATAAAATGGACTTCTACCCTGGTGCCACTCTAAAAAAATAAATTTGGTTGCCTCCTCCTGGGCAAAAGATTTAGTCTAGATTTGATCAACCCAGTGTATAAAGAAATATTCCCTTCAACACTGATTCAGGAATTCTGGATCTGAACTTTTCTCTTTTGTTGTATGGACATAAAAAACAGGCATGCATAGTTTTGGTAGCTCTTGGCAATCATTTCAAGACTATGGGAAAACAATTACTGAGGAAATGTGAACCCTAATATAAAGCTGAGCTGAAAGAAAGAAACTGGTCCTTGGTGATGCCTGACACCTGCTCTTTTAACTTCTATGACTTAATAAATTTCCTTTGTTGATTAAGTGTATTTGAGGTCAGTTTTCTGCTTTTGCCAGAGATGTATAGTGAGAGACTGGTGATCTAATGACTTTAATCAAATTTATCAAAAAAATCCTGTTATATATTTAACATTTATTTATTATATACACCAAATGCCGTGTTAAGTCCAGAAGATGCATGATATCATAAACAAAAAGTGTAATCTTTGTCCCCCCCAAGAATTTAGGGCCCAGTGAAATATTTACAGAATAGGCATGACATGGTAAGTGTCCTGAGGAGGGAAGCACAGAATACCATGGGAACAATTAGAAGCCAAAACATAGCAGATATTTGTAGTTTTGAAGACTCTCATTTAGTCTCCCTTACTAAAGCTCCTGGACTTTCTTTTGGAGAATTGCCTTTCTGTTGAGTATTGGTGGTATGCTAAATTCAGATACCTGACTCATAGTACAGAAGTTAAAACATTCAAGTTCTTTTTTTTCATAGCCCAGTTAATTCAGGGCATGAGTGTATTAGCTTAACTCAACTAATCAGCTGCTTTTTTCCAGAACATACATCTTGAATCAGTATCACAGATACAGAAGAAACATTTGATTCATTTTTCATCCCCAATGAAGCAAAGCAAATGATTCCTGCTACAAGATATTTGCTGTGCTTCCTGCTTGCATAGCCTTCACCACTGTTTCCCTCCCTAATGGTCATTCTCGAGAACCCCATAAATTCTGTTGTGCTTATATTAGCCAAAATTAGTTGCTTTCGCTTATGATTGAGGAATCCCAACCTGTGTTTTAGTTGCCAGAGAAGACTCCTGGTGGAAGTGACAAGTAGGTTGATGTCTTTTTGTTGTATGCTCATAAATGCAGTTTATTAAAGAACTAATATGCCTAAGATAAGTTCAGAGGGAAATAGGTAGTAAAATGTGAAATTGCAGCTTTGAGAGCTTAAGCAAAAAAAGAAAGGGACAAAGGGCAACAGGACTCTGCACAAAGTAAATTAGTGAGATATATACAGAGTTCTTAAGAATAGTGAAATTGTAATGGTGTGGTCTTGAGCTAACAGACTGTGAAAAAATTCAAAGTAATTTAGAAAGCTCCCAAATCCAACCAAGGAGAAACAGTGTATTACATAACAGAAAAAGTAAATGTTGCAGAAGGAAAGGAAAGAGCAAAACCTAAGTCATTGACTCTCACAATCCATGGTAAAAGGAGTTTCCTGACCTGGCCAAGTAGCTCAGTTGATTAGAGCTTGATTAGAGCTTTGGCCTGAATCCCGTGGTTGAGGATTTGATCTCTAGTCAGGGCACACACATGAATCAAGCAATAAATACATAAATAAGTGAAACAATAAATTGATGTTTTTCTCTCTCTGTCTCTCCCTTCCTCTTTCTCTCTAAACTCAATAATTTTTTTTAATTAAAAAAAGTTTTTCAGCCCTGGTTAGTATGGCTCAGTTGGTGGGAGCATCTTCCCATAGAAGGGTGAGGAGGGTTCAATTCCCAGTCAGGGCAAATACCCAGGTTGCAGGTTCGATCCCCAGTCTGGGTGCATATGGGAGTCAACCCATTGATCTCTCTCTCTCTTTCTCCCCCTTCCCTTCCTCCCTTGCTCTAGAAGGAATGAAAATAATGTCCTCAGGTGAAGATAAAAAATTTTTCTCAATCCGTCTGTGAAGGACTTGTGATTAATTACAGTACCCTTTTTAGTCAACTAGCAAAAGCAGTACAGACCCATGGCCATATCTTAGCTGAAGTGAATTTATAATATATAGACAAAGATTAATACTTACATGAAACTCCTCAAAGAAAACCCCTAGCTTCTTTGATGATCTCAACAAATATATTTTCCTATGGTATTGGGGCCGAATAGACTTGAAGTTTGGACCCAAAAGACCAGATAGTGATGGTTTGATCCCAAGGTTAAAATAATTATATCTGATTGATTCTTTCAGGCCACCCATCACAGTGACATTTGTAATGCCACTGGTATAATATACAAAATAGTAGCTCCACCTATTGTCTCTCAGCACCTCCAGTCAGTTCTCCTCAACCATGTCAAAACTACCTTGTTTTTATATTATATGACTTGAATCACAGTTGTTCATCTGAGGAGTTAAAATTTTTCTGCCTCAAAATTCTAAAAGCAATTTATATTAAGAATTCTTATAAAAGAGCCATGGGAAATGTCTTCAAATATAATCTTATTAAAAATAACTTATGAATAAAATCTTTTTGGTTTGGAGCTTTTTGTCATATTTGAGAGAGAAGGTTTGTTTGTTTATTTGGTAGTGCTTATAAATGTAAACTCCTTTTATATGTCCTAGTTTCTCTCACTCAAATCCCTAACCATTTACTGAGGGTGCAATTTGTGCAAGGCATTTTGCCAGGTGCTAAATGACGATGGTTCCCTAATGTGAGTCATTGACTAGGTGAAAACTAACTGCATCAAAATAATTGTGGAAGCCTTTAGAAATACAGATTCCCAGGTACCCATGCAGACAGACCATTTTCATTCAGCAGGTCCAGGATAATTGGGGAGCATCTGTATTTTTAAAAATCTCCCAAAGTGATTTTACTAGAGTCATTTTTAACAAAGGGCTATAAGTAAGTCAAAGATTCTCCTTAAAGAAGCTCACATAAAGTATACCACATATTCTCAGAATCAAATTATGGAAAAACTGTGATAAATGTTATAAGAGAATTACAACTGAACCTCCAAGCCTGTGATACTTTATATTATGGATTTTTATTGATTTCCTAAAACAGAGCTCTGTGATATGAGTTCTTAATCTGTGGTCAATGAAGTTCCGAAAGGTCCATAAATAGAAGGAAGTTCACGGACTAACATGGGGAAAATAATTCTATTTTTATTATTATTAAATTCTAACTGAAATATATAATTTCCTGCAATTATTAACATAAGCAAAAATCCACAGTAGTATTAACAATGTCTGAAATCACAATAGAGGTCCTAAACTATTATTTACTCTGATCACTACTGTAAATTTACAATAATAATTTATTATAGAATGTACTACTAAAATCATAAACATTGCTACACATAATATTTTGGTGTTTTACTAACTACATGCTAATATAGACTTTTTCCTTTGCAATTATTTTGAGGTGTCAAAAAATGGTTAAGCCCTGGGTTGCAGACAGGGTCCCCAGTTGAGGGGCATGTGAGAGGCAATCAACTGATGTTTTGCAGATCGATATTTCTCTTTTCCCCTCCCCCTCTCTCTAAAAATAAATAAACAAAATCTTTAAAAAATGGTTAGGGACCTCTAACCTCTCTGATAGAAAACCATGGAATAATAAGGATAGAAGACATGTTATAAATTATTTAATCCATCTTCATTTTATAATTGAAAACTACAGTTGACTTACTAATATTCTCTCTCCTGATGAGAAGTAGCAGTGCAGTTTTTACAACAAACCTCAAATCAGTGATAACATCTGACTCTTTAAACAAATATTATCCTTTTGGGGATCGCTCTGCCTGGTCTCAGGAAGCTGTAACCCTCCGTGACTTAGGCTGAGTGAGAGACCTCCAGACCAGGAGCCACTAAGGAGACAAAACTTATTTCCCTGGCATAAACGCTGCCATTCTGTGCCTGACCTCCTAAGCTTGATCAGTTAGCCAATGACGGGTAAGATTTCCCACAGAGGGAATCGCCTAGGACAGGCATGATCATGTAGAGGCTTCTAGGAAGAGACTTGGGGCTGTGGATATGAAGGGGTGATGGACATCAACCCCTGCCCCCTCGGCTTTGTCAAAGCCTGAGTCCTTGTTCTTAGAAGTGAGTAATCCAAGTCTCCTGGCTGTCTTTGTCTTCTCTGTTAACTCAGGCCTGCGGAAATAGCAGGGGAAATGCAGCCTAGACCAGAAACGGCAGACCCCCAGGGTAATCAGGCCTGGGACATAGAATATGCAAGATCCTGTGAGATCTGTTTGCTAGAGGATGCTATTAGATTAGAATTTGAAGGCACAGACAGGAAACCAAAACTAGCCCTTTGAGCCCTGTTAGATAAAACTCCAAGCTCTGCCCAGAATCACAGCGGGGGTTCTGTCTGCACCTTTGTAAGTCACCTACTTCTTTTGATCTTTTCTGCCAGACTGTGAATCCACAAACTAAGTCTATTCTCAATAAAAATCTGCTTGGGAATGGAAACAGGGCACTCTCCACTAGAGAGAGTGGTCGTTCTGTTCCTATTTCCCCACAGGACCTGGTTGTCTCTGTGTATGTTTTTCTCGTGTTTCGATGAGCATCCACAGCAGAGATGGATACTGCTGACTGGTATCTGCCTTATTATCCCTATCAGTGATTCTTCTATTTAGAATGGACATGTACCCATTTCAGTAAAAAGGACTGCTAAAGTTTTGTGAGAAAATTCTGTTATTTATTAAGAGAAATGGGTTCATTTGTCTCTTTTTAATCTAATTAAGTATGAAGAAAAGTCCCCATATTTTTCTTGGCAACAATCTTTCAACTCTGATGGGAGCCATCCTAAAGACAAACCCATATACATGAGGGGTAAAGCTGATAGACAACAGAAAAAAGGAATCTGATCCCTGAACAAACCAAGACTGATGCTGACCTGATTCCACTTTTGAATTCCCAGCTATGATCAAATAGATTCCATATTGTTTTGTATTAATTATAAGGTAGTTTGAAATTGCTAACAAAATTGATTTTGCATAATTCCCCTTGCATGTCTACACTCAGCATTAACTGTGCACAAAATGTGTGTCAGAAACTTCCTTAAGCAATTTATTTATATTGAAGCCTATCTTTTCACAATAGAAATCCTATTATTATTCCATTTCTACAGATGAGAAAATCAAGGTGCTGTGCAGTTAAGTTCCCTGCTCAGAATGGTCCAGTTAGTAATGAATGTAACTGAGATGTGAAACTGCCCGAAAACATGAGATCCACATTGGATATGTAGCTCCCTGCTGCCCGCCCAACACCATGCTATGTGAGAATAAGATAGCATGGTCATTGTTAGAAATGATAACAATGATATAAGTTTTGTATTTCTCAAGGAACTTATTGTTATGTTCTTTAGAACAGTGTGGAATAGTTAACATGCCTCTATTTTACTGATGTGTTTAAATACCCTGAGATGAGACAATAATTGAAAGTAAAAAAATAAAATAGAATCTTACATCTACTTAAAATGTGATAACTGTTTTTTTAATATAGTTACAACATTTATATTCCCACAGGAATTGCTGTTTTGTGACTCATGAACACCTGGGTGTAAAATAATTAGAAAAATTTATTCTGGGAATTGAGGGGCTTCATTGACTTAAGGTTCAATTTTGGTGCAAATTAGTAGCAAGGGAGAAAAAAAATGAATCAACGCCAAGCAATGGCCACCTCCAAATGTTGGTGTGGTGGGCCCATGAGGTAGTCAACACAAGTGAATACATGAAGCGGTCTGGAAACTGAGCTGTGGGGAAACAGAAAATCAACTTCTGAGACAAGGACAAGTCATCAGCACTCAGTTCTGGACAATTTTAGCAACAATTGGTAATTAATGTGGCTTGATTTAATTGCCTGTACAGGCAGACTAAAGTTAGTAGACAAGACCTGGTGGTGCAATAGTAATATTTAATCATTTTAAACCAATGTTTCCAACCTTATTGAGTTGCAAAGAGTATTGGTTGAAATAATATATTCCTAGATTCTGCACATAATGGGTATCAGATAGGAACAAATATTTGCATTTTGAACAAATTCCATAATGATAGGTGTTGAACTCTGGCAAAACTAACACTTCTGATATTAGACTAAGCAAACCAAATAATGAGACAATGGTCATAACTATGAAGGGAGGAGATGCAATATGAATCAGTTTCATGGAGATTTGTGCATCACTCCTTTTAGTTTAGAAACATATACAACCTTTATTCATGAGATATTTATTAACTGTATAATACATGATAGCCATTATGCTATGTATAGAAATTTGTTATGAACAAGCTGTGACTTCTCTCGCCAGAAGTGTTTAGTTGTTAGGAGAGATACACAAATCAATAGGCACATTTTGATAAATCCAATGCTGGAGTTAAGTATACAGTTTTACAGTAGTAAATAGAAGAAGCTTATGACTTAAATTTAGGAAGCCACACCTTTGTTGAGAATTGAAATGTAAATGTGGAATAAACGGAGCATGTGCAAAAACTGAAAAAACTCTTTCACTGTAGGCAGAAGCAGGTAGGAGAGGGATATAGAAAACTGATAATGAAGGGTCTTCAGAAGATATGTAGAGTCACTGGAGAGATTCAGGGAAGGCAGTGACATAATCACACTTGTGTTTTAGAAAGAACAGTAACTGCAGATTAAAGAACAAATTAGAGTAGGACCAATTTACAGTCAAAGAGATGAAGAAGGTAGGGCAATAAGTCATTCTTTGATGATAGTCACCTATTGTATTAATTTTCTTTTGCTACATGATAATATCACAAACTTAGTGGCTTAAAACAACACACATCTGTTTCTGTGGATTGGGACTTTAACCATGGCTTTCCTGGTTAAGATCTTATATGGTTGGAGAGTGTTAACAATGACTGTGTTCTCATTCGGAGACTGGGAAAGGATCTACTTCCCTACTTTCATGGGCTTGATGACCTTCACTTCCTCATGGTTGTAAGAGCATCAGCTTTGGCTGACACTTGGCCAGAGGTCAACCACCCTCAGTTCCCAGAAGCTACCAGCAGTTTCTTGCCCTGTGGAGTTCCCCAACATGGCTTGGGTGGTAGGAAAATCTTAAGATCTGTCCACCACACCGGAATTAAGAAAAAGTCATTAAAGACAGAAAGAAATAGGTAAGATCCCCCTATATTAGATCATCTTGAAAAGATTGCATTGTTTACATAATTACCATTACAATTTTTTAAACATAAAAACAAAAACATTTGAACTTATCCTTTTGGAGGGGTCATTTGATCTTAGATACAGTATAAAATAACTGTCTTCACTAACATGCATTTATTATGAATCAGGTGTTTGTTCCAAGTAGAGAAATAAATTGGAAAGGAAAATTACCCTCTATGGACAGTGAGTTTGAAAATATCCTTAATTACCAAGAAAAATGCCCAAAGAATGACATTCTTTCCCAACAACATGAACAGCAGGCATTAGTCACAGTTTTGGCACATGAGCAGATGTGTCCTGGAACTTTACTTGCAAGTGGTTAAAATGAAGCACGTCATTTCAGCATGTCACAGTTATTTGACATTTCAGGAAAGAGATTAGTTCTATTTCACCAAAACTTTAGGAAATTTTTCTAAATTATTTCTACCTTATAACCTTGTTGTATGTGCCTTTAAATTTGTTTTTCCTATACAGTCCCAAGTGTGTTATTATTCAGAGAGATCAAAAGCCTGTTTAAGTCATCCATAGAAATCCCATTAGCTGCAGCAATATCCTGGGCAGTTAATAGGACTCAATTAGCTATCTTGTATTTATCTTCAGTGCTGAAAGTTCAAATTCTTGAGTGTTGATCTAACAATACAGTACAGTGTTCCTCAACAGTCAAACCAATCAAGTATTAATTGTATATGAGTTCCCATATTATCATTAGTATATAGGAATGCAGTTATTTTATTAGTATTGGCACAGCTAGATGATGTCAATTTGAATTTTAAATGCCTTCTTGATCACCAACGTGTTTCATCAGATATGCAACCTGGATTTGCTCACAGTGAACACCACCCCAACAGGTAAGTTCAAAGCGGAGGCATCATGTTGTCCACTGATGTGTTGGTGCTTTGCAGAGCAGCTGTGGCATAGCCTCGTGCTCAATTCCCTTAAAAGAGTTTTGTTTTGTCCAGCTTGCCGATCCTTCAGGCAAGATGCATGGGTAAGGAAAGCAAGTGATGCTTTTAGTCTACAAGTGTAAATTAGATTCTACATGTAGAAGTGTAAATGCTTTTAGTCTACAAGTGTAAATTAAATAATACATGTAGTTAATAAAACTGTAAAAATGCTTTATATTATTAATTGCAATACTATTAGTGATAAATGTAATAATAATATCATTGTATAATACCAGCTAATAAAAATGGTAGCCAATATTTTGGTGTTATATATGGGCATGTCAGGATGTTAAAGTATTTAACTACCCTAAGCCTATTTTTATCCACATTTTAGAAAGAAAACTGAACTTTGGACCTTATTCATGTATTTTAAGCAAGGTATCTCACTTGTAAGTGACTGAGACAAGATTCACATTCAGTTGTATTTTCCTTAAGTGCTTAAAGATACACAGTATGACTAATTTCATTCCAATGGTGCGAAAAAAATAAACAGCAATATCAATATACTTATAGGTTAAAATAAAAAAGAAAAATTTTTGTAGAGAACTATATTTAAGGATCAGTTCTTATCATCCATATCTCAAAGTATATTATGCTATTATACAAATATGGCATTGATTTTTCTAGAAATTATTATTAACATAAAAGTACAATTATCCACTTCTTACTGCTGACGAACAGATCTGGTATTCTGTCACTTTAATTTGTTTATTTTCCTAAGGCATATTATTTCCTTTCAATGCTTGAGATGAAATATTTCACAGGGTTTTTTTTTTAAAGTTTGGTTTATTGACTTAATTACACATCCGTCCTCTCTATTTTCACCCCTAGAATAGCACGCAAGGGTTTCTTTATTATTATTTATAGCAAATAATAGTTGCCAGTGAAACCATTATCTCCTAATCTCAAAGTGTAAGGCAACTCAGCTCATGAATTTTTTCTTTTTTTCTCAGCTTGAATTCTGGACACATAATCATGCCATTACAAATGCTGCCTGTAGGAAATGAGGAAGTAGAGCCATTTGCATGCTCCTCCAACTGACATACCAGATGACAGCCAATTGCATAGCATTTAGCCAGTAAAATAAACAGAAACCACATTGAAGCTTTCATGCATGGGAGAGAACTGCAGGCATATGCTCACCATGCCTTTCTTAATCAAAAGTACTCAGCTTCTTCTAGGTATTTTATGTATCACATCCCACCCAGAGCATATCAGAGGGTTTGAGCAACAGGATAAATAGTATAGAGAAACTACACGATGTTTGGGAGGTGGGGACAAACTCTTTGAAATAATTTCTCAGATTAAAGTAAAGTCAATGCCTACCACATTATCCACAGCCCCCTCCTCAAAAGCTTTCTTCTTCTCTCCCCCATCTCTCCTTCACTCCTGGATCATTGAATGGTCTACAGTGCATTTGAGAAATACTGTACACTTCTTAGGACCCATCATTCCTTCAGTACAACCAATGAAAGTAGAACAGAGCTTTGTGGAGAAAATAATTACACCATTTATTAAGTTACTGTTTCTCACTATGCAAATTGCATTTCTTGTACACAAATATCTTCCTTTTAAGCTTTTGACAATGATGAGAGCTGGAAGGAGATTGCTAGGTTAGAGGAAGAGGCAAGGGTTTGCTTTTTTCTGCTCTCTGGTGGCTTCTGTTGGACTCCCAACTGCTGTGGTTTCTCTAAGTATCATACCAGCAAGCTTTCCTCACCCTGGAGCTTCTTTCCCCAGGGAGACAGAGTGAGGCCAGGAAGCTAGAGACCAAAAGGGAATCATGCTCCTTTCCATGCCTTCCTGTGTGTTTTCTCTGAGATTCCTGTCTGCCTCAGTCTCCTGGAAGCATCAACCCTAGAACACATCTTCACCCAGGCAGGGGACGATCCTTCCCACAGCAGCAATTGAATCCAGTTTTCAGTTTTTCCAGCATTGCAGAACCAGCTTCACTGATACCAGCTCTTTCTTACTGGCACCCCCACTAAGTGTGGGTGACAGCCCCATAGGACCCCTCTTCTGAGCTCAGAGGTGGCAGCACTTCTGAGCAACAACCCCCATTCTGAGAGGTGTGGCATGCTAATCCTGTCTAGCCAAAGACCAGGAGAAACATGACTGAATGACAAATTTTCAGACTCCCTCCGCAGAAAATGTAAAGAACGCAAGTTTATGTTCAGGGTTCCAACAGAGCAAATAGGAGTAACAGGTCACGGCTTTAGAGCACAAGGATTATTTCTCACATGCTCTTACTTGTGCATCAGTGGACTGTATTTTTTGAGCTTGTTAATATCAATGCTTTCACTAACTTCAACATCTTTGTTTTTCCTAAGAGCTTATATGTTTTCAAAGGCCAAGATTGTAAACCTATACAGATTAGGAAATCCGTTTTGTATGTTCAGTACACTGACAGTGCTCAATATGTCTGAAATGACAACAAAGGAGTCACTCGCATGGCCTCTGCTGTAGTTGCTGATTCCCCGTGCTGTGAACAGCAAGTTGCCAGAAAGGCTCTACCTGCACAGTCTGTAGAGGTAGGCTTGTCCCTCAAAATAGAATAGTAACTTTATAACAACCTTAATTCTAAGTGCCAGCGGGGAGAAAATGTAAGTAGCAGCACAAAATGGCAAATTGCAGTTTCTACAGAGCAAAGGGGGAAAAGAGCCAAACAAAATTAAAAAACAAAACAAACAAACAAAACCTCAAGAAACTCAGGCGAGTTACAGTATGATTGCTCCAGTAATGCTTTCTTGAAACAGCAGTCTCGGGGGCCTGCTTATTGGCAACATTGAAACTGAAGAGAAACTAAAGGGGTGGATAATACAACAAAAGTGCAGAAGTACTAGCCTTATGAGGCTGCTTATTCTGCAGCAGTTTCATCCAGAGCACAATGACCACTTTTATAATGCCTCAAATTAAACAGCAGGTACCTACAGCCTCCAAGTAAGCAATATTAAGCATTAGGCGACGTTCAGACTTGAAACATTGTAGAGGCAGGGCTGGAAAATTTCTCAGGGTGGTTTCTCTCCCCCCCTTTTTTTCCATTTTTATCTTCACATTTGAAAAAGTGATAGAAATAAAATTCCAGTTCCATGTCCTTCTGTTGTTGTAGATTTCATTGTCTTCCTTCCTGTACAAAGAAGGGCACTTTCTATTTAAGTCATGGCCTAAGTTTTGGTTCAAACCACCCATGTAAGTATCTTGGAAACGTTTATACTCAAAACACTTTGCTTATCATCCTCTTACTTATTCTTTAGAAATAATAAATCTTAAGAGATATTAGCATTACTTTTGGAGAATTTATCAGAAGAAAATGTCCTGGACTCAATCACAGTCAAAATCTCAGTATTAGAAGGGGGCCGAGGGTCATCTAGACCAAATCTCAGCAAACTTCCTATAAATTGCCAAATACTGAGAATTTTCTTGGGCCACAGTCTCTTTCATACTGCTCAACCCTGCCTTTATAGAATGAAAGCAGTATCTGCAATACAGAAATGTATGAGTATGGCTGTACTCCAATAAAGTTTTATTTACAAATACAGGCAGTGGGCCAAATTTGGCCCACAGGTCAAAGTTTATACCCTTGGCTTGATTTAGACCATTGAACCATAAGATGGAAAAGAATGACAGAAAGAAGAAATTCATTTAAGCCAGTGAGGGGAAAGAAGTTATGAATATCTGACCCCTGTTTGATTGTTTACCTTTTTTAGGTATTAGATTCCAATAGTTGAGTATAAATCCTAAGTATACAGGTTAATAAGTTTTAAAATATGAATATACCCCCATAGACACCACCCTGATCATTATATAGAACATCAACATCCCTAGAAATCTCTTATCTCTCTTCCAAATCAATTACCCACAGAATAACCACTATTTTTAGTTTATCAGTATAAATAAATGCTTCCTGTTCTTAAATGTTATATAAATGAGTTGGCTGTCTATAATTTGTTGTGTGATGTTTCTGTTTCTCTACATTATGATTGAGGGATTACTTGTCATTTTATAAACTTCTTGCTCTAAAATGTGAAATTTCAAACATGTTTATTGCAGCATTATTTATGTCAATACTGAATACTCATGATAGCTCAATGTTAGAGAAGCGTGGTACACTTTGAGGGAAGGCCACTCTGCCAGCTACTTCCCTCTCTCCAATTTGAGCTAGGTCACAGGTGACCCTCATTTAAAACTCCTAAGCTTTGTAGTGCTAAGGTTTTTAGTCATTCACACAGCTATTCACTTTCTCATAACATTATCCTTGAGGAGAATGTCAAGACTCTGAGAGGCAGTTGGGTTTATTAATTAAGAACATGAACTTTGGATTTAGACAGCTCAGATTTAACTTCTATCTCTTTTACATACTTGCTATTTGAACTTTGGTAAGACACTTAACCAATCTGTGCCTCTTTTTAATAACAATACCTACCTTATAGGGTTGATGTAAGGATTAAATTAATTAATGCATGTAAAGCACTTGGAATAAAGCCTGACACATAGTAAGCTACACTACATAGTGATAGCAATTAACTCTAAAATGCAAAGCCTTCCAGCTCATCTCTTTTGCGTAATAATCAAGGTTTTATTATTTTAGTCCCTGTAGTAATAAAAAATTGCCTATAAATGTTTAGTCAAAGGTTTCAGACTGGGCAGATACAGACATAAAGAGAATGAAACCCAAATTAGAATATATCATATGATCTATAACTTTAAACCATATGCATACATGTAGGAAACATGCTAGAAGGAATAAGTCAAGATCCTAGGAGCCATCTCCAAGCTGTGAGATTATGAAAATCTTTAATCATCTCCTTTATATAGTTTTTTATAATTTCCCATAAAATAAGCAAATGTAACTTCTAATTTTAACAATAAAAATGTCCTCATATATAGCTTAAATTATGTATAAAACCTGTATTTGAGTGCTAGAACTTTATACAGCAGAGACATAATATTAGGCAAGTCAACTGGCATATCTAAATTTAGGTTTGCTGATATTTAAAAGAGGAGTAATATCCTTACTTCAGTGGGTTGTAGATGTTAAAGGAGAAATCACATGAGGAAACCATTTTATAATGTAATACACTATACAAATGTAAGAAATTTCATTGATTTATTAGAATTTTAAAAAATCATATAAGGTAATATTTCTAGGAACTCAAGGTGTTCATTTATACTCAGGACATTAGGGGAAAAGTGAACAAAACTTCCAGCTAGGAAAGTGATTTAAAAGCTTATTAAACCATCGTACCTTCACTTCCTTTATGAATAATCACAGGAGACCATTGGCTGGCTTGTTCCTGCTCATATGAGAGAAAACCGATATGAATACACCATGTTTGCTAAAAAGATTCCAGTACTACAAAAATTGATTGAAAGTCTACCATGAGCCAGTCACGATGCTAGTTATTAGGGATATAAAAATGAGTAAGACATATCATTATTCTAAAAAATTTCACAGTGCAGAAAATTTGGAGAAAATTCCATGCATTTTTATTCTACCTTAACGTAAAATGGTATATCTTTTTTTAAAAGATTTTTTTAATTTACTTTCAGAGGGAAGAGAGGGAGAGAAACATCAATGTGTGGTTGACTCTCATGTACCCCCTACTGGGGACCTGGCCCACAACCCAGGCATGTGCCCTGACTGGGAATTGAACCAGTGACCCTTTCGTTCACAGGCTGGCACTCAACCCACTGAGCCACGTCAGCCAGGGCTAGGATAATATATCTTTTTAATCTTTGTAGAATATGCTTTAGTTGTTGTAGTTCCTATTACTTTTCACAAATTAAAGACTGACTTTGATGTTGTTCATACATACACACACCCCTATTGATTTTGATTGTTAAACTTGGAAGACAGATCAAGAAGCAGGGTCTGTTCCTTTCATTACTGGGCACTTTTCAGCTCACATGGATACCAGTTTGTTTATCTCACAATAAGATGGTGAGTCTGGGAAGTAATTCATAAGATTGAATTGAATAAAATGAATTTCTCAATTTCTTCTACTCTAATTTTATGAACTCTTCAAAGAATTCTCCTTTCTTTGGTCTTTAACTTATTTCCCCCAAAGCCAATTGTTGATATTGCCACAGTGAAATTTAAGACTAGGAATGGGAGGAGAGATTAAAAATCAACTTTTCTGTGTCTGTTTTACTAGTCATCACATCACCTTTTGTCACAAACACACAATAAACAGAAGAAGATGGATCTCAGAAAAGTTTAGTCAAAGTGTGGCCAAAGAACTGCACTTCACTGGCTGGGAGGTAGTGTAACAGGGTTCAGCCAAGAGGGGAACCCCAAATAAGGATTTGTAATGGGATCCAGAACTCAAGGTGTCCAGGAAATATTATAAAAATATATATAGGATGTCCTCATCCCCACAAGTGTGAGCTGGGGGATGGGATGCATGGAGCAGGGCCATTGAGAGCTGTTTTGCATAGCAACAGCTTTGCAGCTAACCTCTGGCATGGTCACTTAACATATCTATAACCTTTAACTGGTTTCATAGATATGTTAAATAGCTGTGGCCATGCTTTGAGCCAGGGGGGTGGAAGTCACTTCCATCCAAGAGGTAACTGGGGGGCGGGTCCCCATGGTTACAGCACCTGCATGAGAGCTTGGAGAAGATTGGCTCCATGACATGGGGTCACACCTGCCCAGGTTCACTATGGTAGCCCAGTAAAACTGGAAGAATACAGGAATGCTGGCAAGTGTAACTGATTGTAGAAAGAGTCAGAAATGGGGCTGCAGAGGAAGACTGGCATGGGGATCTAAACCCCAGACACTGCAGGCATTCGAAGAGAAGACTACGCAGCTGTGGCTGTAGTAAAGGAGAACCACACAGCTTTGGCAGGGTGGAGACGCTGCTATTTTGGCAAGAGTGAGGACAACGTGGCTTTGGGGTGTTCCCTTTTGTCACATGGCTTAGGAAGCAGGAGAGACTTTGCCTGGAAGAAAAGGGGTGAAAGGACTCTTGCTTGCGGGCCATGAGAAGGTGCCACACGGCTTTGGATTAACTGGAGATCCTGGTTGTGACACAGCTGATAGTGCCAGGAGCCCAAATCATGGTCTTCTACTTCTTTTCCTGAGATATGGTACCCCAGATTAGGGCAGAGGGAGAAGGAAGAACTGTGTGCATCTGTGGGTACCCTAAAGAACTTTAATATTTTAATGAAAACATTAAGTAACTACTCTAATTCTGTATAGCCTTTAAATAATTCCTTTCCTTTTCACAAACCTCTGGCATCGAGAGACGTCTTTTCTCTGGCAGTGGTGGGCATAGGGAATCTAGTGAGAAGTCTTTTCGGTAATAGTATATCGTAAACCCCTCCTTGGGTCTGTCCTGTAACAGTAGCTTGAGTTAGACAAAACAAACAAACAAACAAAAAACCCTGTAGGTACAGAAACACAGACTTATGGCTTAGTCCCGCGCTCCCACCTTGACTCCTCACTAGCTGTGTAAACTCATTAGTCTCAGTTTTCTCCAAGACTCAATTTCCTCAGCAAAGAAGGCAGATTAATAAACACAGGAATGCTATAAAACACAAAGGATCTTATACTCTTTGTTTCAGACATATCCAAAGCAGTCTTTGGTAATGAACATAAAATACATTGATCTACTGTTTCTCTTAGAATACAGTTATAAAATTGTGAGGGAATTAAAAGAGTAAACTGGGATCCTTTCATCTCCCTCACTGGGGATACCATTGAGGAAAAGAAAAGAAGCAGGCAAACCAGTAAATTTAAATTCCCCATCAGTTGGATATCTGGTTAATATTGAATATATACTAGAAAAAAAAGATTTTATTGCTGAAATGTCTTTACATTTCATAGATGCCCCCGATATCCGTGGCTAAGAAATAACTGCAGTGAGTAAGACTTAGGATCTAGGAGACATAGGTACTTGAAGAATATCATATGAACTATTCAATTCTACACACTATAAAATGAAAATGTTTCATAATCATGCTACTCCCTACAATATGACAAGCCTAGCAAACCACACTTAGGGACTTCATCTGATCTCATCCAGGGGGGCATATCTGACATGGGATAGGAAAGAAGAACCTTGTGAACTTTGCTTGATGTCCCAGACCTCTCTCTGCTTCATCTAAGCTTTTTGATGGGCTTCGTCCTCATTGTTGTGTAGCAGACATTGATACCATGTAAGATCTCTGATTCCTGTGAATCCAACTTGGCAATCCAGAAATAGTTCAGAACTATACCAATAGCAATCACAACAATCCTGTTAATGAGTTTCTACTCTGGTAAGGTGATTCTCTGTATCTGATTGTCTGTCTTTCCAATTTGGGGGGACACAGTTTGCTCTGTAACTTTACTTCTCTGAAGGATTCAAGGACAGTTGTTCATCTTTATTTATTGTTAAGATGAAGTGCAATTTCTAAGCTCCTTACATGCCAAACTAGAAACCTGAAGCCAGTTCATATTAATTTTAACAATGATGGAACAGAACAGCAGAATGTTAGTGGTAGTGGGATAGGTAACAATAAGAAGATACCTTATACCAGATTCATGTTCTTGGTTATAATGGTCCATATTTTCCAGCAGAAAATAAGTAAATTACAGGATACTTCCTTTAATATGTTTATGTGATTTAGTTGTCTTCTCAAATATTTTACCTCTATAAATTCTAATTGCAAGGGATTTTAAATATTGCTGTTTTAATTTAAATATTTAAATTTATTCAAAAGTATTAAAAATAGTTTTGCCCTGGCTGGCATAGCTCAGTGGATTGAGCGGGGGCTGGGAACCAAAGTGTCCCAGGTTCGATTCCCAGCCAGGGTACATGCCTGGGTTGCAGGCCATAACCCCCAGCAACCGCACATTGATGTTTCTCTCTCTCTCTCTCTATCTCCCTCCCTTCCCTCTCTCAAAATAAATAAATAATATCTTTAAAAAAAGAATATGTTTAAAAAATATATATATTTTTCCGAAGTGAACAGAGGTCCAGAAACTTATTACTTTGGAAAAATGGTGCTTAAATTATTTTAGAAAATTCTATTTACCATAACTGCCCCTTGTAGCTAATTTGTACCACTGGAAGCACCCTGTATTGTATTGACTAGTTGGAAAATAGGGGGAGAACTGTCACTCAATTCAATTCTTCACTGAAAAACAACAACAACAAAAACACCATATTAGCTACAGAAATATTTGAGAAAGAGACCTAGCAATGAAGGCAACACAAAGGAACTAGAATGAAATAGGAGCCACAAGAAAAGATTTAATGTAAGTGTCACATAGAAACATGAAAAAAATAATGAAGAGCAAGAATAAAGTGGCAGCATGGTAATTTTGGAAACAGCAACAATACTTTATGCAACTTGTTCACTATTTGTGTGCAAATGATTAATGTTTATGTGTGTCATTTGACTTCTCTAATCCTTTTATCATATATGCAAAGTGAAAATAGTAATACATAGTCTACTTTTGTGAGTTATGAGCTTTTACATAGAGAAAATGCAAATTCCTCTTATACAACATTTATTGAACAGCACTTCATTTGGCCTCACATTTGTCTCACTGAACCTTAGTTTCTTGGTGGTAGGTTCTATGTGTCTTCTTCAGATTTTGAACCTTACCCTCTGGCATAGTGCCTGCCATATAGCGAGTTTAATATGTACTCAGTGGAAACAATAAGAAGAGAGGGAGAAAAGGAAGGAGAGCATAAGGACAGTAAAACAGGAAGAAGGGAATGAGAGGGGAAGGAAAAGAGAAAAGGAAGGCAAAATTAAGAAAGGATGGAAGACAGAAAGATGGCTTTAGTGATCCAAGAAAGAGTAAGTAGAACAAAATTTATCAATACTTTAAGTCCTACCCAAAGTCTAAAAGAGATGAAAGACTGTTGCTAAAAGGAGCAAAGTTTGATCTCACAGATGAGTGAAGTAACAGTACAAGGGGAACTTCAAGTGATGGCCAATAATGAGTTGTATTTATGGTACTTTGTAAGCATGTGTGCCTAACTGACCTTAATATCAATAGTTTTTTTAGTCCATTTACCCCATCGTCCTTCAGGGTGTCAGGGAAATAAATTATAATGCATGTAGGGTAAACAGAGGCAGTCTGGCTTCCTCACCAAGGTGTCTGGGCAACTAAGGGAAGGAGTTTCCTATACCCTTGAGAATGGGCCTGATGAGTAGTGTTCTCATAGCCTTAAGTCTGGGTCCGATAAATGGTTCCCGTAACATTAAGTGGACCCGCCTGCACAGAATCACACTATGTTATACAATATCTTGACTTTCTGCCAGCTTTATTTATCTCTCACGTTTAAGGGGGTGCGGGCTCTCCACTGGACACATGCAGCTTGCAGCATGTGTGGCTCACCAGCTCACCCTCTCACCCTTGAATAAAGGCATGCCAACTATCCCCACAGCTCCACACATTTTCTTCCAGCTGCCCAACTCTAAAGTGGACCTGTCAGGCTATGACAGGCTGCAGGAAAATGCATTAGTCCAGTATCACTATAAAAAGATATAAACATATATATCATTCTCTATTCCACAGAGAAAATGAGGCAGCAATTTTGACACATAATAATGTTGTTCTATGAGCATCATATTTTTAAATACCATTGTCAAGAAACATATCCTCATTGAATATAGTTTTTTATGTATAAACACCAGTTCAGGAGAGGATAAAGTAGTACCTGAAACAGATACTCTGTTTCCTTCTCTCTCTCTCAGTCTGTCCCTCATACACACACCCTTTTTACCTTGTTTATCAAAATAACTAAATTTCTCCAATAGCTAATTGCCCTCCCTCCAAATTTAAATCTAGCATGTTAGCTCCTGACAGTTCAGTTATCCACATCACTAGTATTAAAATAAATGAGTTTTTTTTCTTACCCTTTTTGACAGATTCTAAAGTTTTGCTAGTTTTACTTCAGCCCTGCATTTTCTTCCTTTATGCACTATTTATTTCTTGTTTTATTTCTTCCATCCTCCTCTACTCCCTGAAGAAAAGAAGATTACCATCCCAGATTCAAGCACTCATGACTTTACAGGGCCCAAATGCTACAGCTGATTTAAGTAGGGCCTCAAGCAGTAATGTCACCTTTCTTAGGAGACACATATACCAAAGCCACAGCCTGGCCCTTGGGAGGAATATTGGATTTGAACTGGGGCAACCTGGGCTTCTCTCTTCTCTATCCTAATGCAATTCATCGCTGCCAGCCTGACTTCAGCAAAGGCATCCAGAGGAAAATATGCCCCAGAATGTCCCCTGCTCCATCTGTTTTTATGCTTTTATTTCCAAATACTATGGAAGCCACCACACCACATAATATATTCTCTGAATCTTCATAAACTAAAATAAATTATTTTTCTTTATATAAAATACTGTCAATGAAAAGGTTGTGCTTTGTTTACTTTCATTTCTGAAGCCTCCTGTTGCTAGCACCAGTGAGTCGAAGAAAATGTGCTCAAAAAAAACATCTTACTGTGAATACTTTCACTCTGTATTTCTGTGATACTGCTGACCTCTAGCGTTCCAAACACCAACACTTTCTTTAACTTCATTTGTACTCATTATTTTCAAAGTTCATGGGTTTGTCTCTTCTATTAGTGGAATCTGATTAAAAATTCTAAGTTCAATAATAAACAATTACCTTTAAATATAAGAACTGAAACTGAGAATTAAGGTTTAGGAACTTTTTAAAATATTAAGTTTTAGAAGAGATATTAACAGTTTTATTAATTTTTAATTTTTATTGAATTAATTGGGTTGAATTTAGTTAATAAAATTATGTAGGTTTCAGTTATATAATTCTATAATACATCATCTGTACACTGTATTGTACACTACCCCAAGTCAAGTCTCCTTCCATAACCATTTATCCCAGCTTTACCTTCTGAGGAATCTAATGAACAAAATAAACTACCAAACAAAATAGAACCAGACTCATAAATACAGGGAACAGACTGACAGTTGTCAGAGGGGAAAGGGGTTGCAGAGCTGGGTGATAAAAGGGAAGGGATTAAGCAAAGAAAAAAACCTCATGGGCGCAGACAACTTTATGGTGATTACCACAGGGAAAGCGGGATGGGGAGGTAAAAGTGGATAAAGGGAGGGTAAATGGTAATAGAGATATAAAAATTTTTCATTGTTATCATAGGCATTCCCTTTCAGGTATCTCAAATTGAACATAGTCCAATACCAAATTCCACAGTCCTCTTATAGTATTCAGCCTTCCATTTGTTCATACTAAAAACCTTGGAGTTAACATTGACTTCTTTATTTCTTTTGCCCTACAAATCTATGGGAAATCCTGTGCGTTCTACTATTGAACACATTAGAATCCAGCCAATTTTCACACTCTTGCCACCATTACTGTGTCCCTAGTCATATGTTCTCTTAGTGGGATTATGGTGATAACCTTCTAACCAGTCTCCCTAAGGCTATGGAGTCTATTAGCTTTAGCAGCCACCATGGTGGCTTCCAGGGCTCTCAAAGAAAGGACTGAAGTCTGGAGAAGCCAATAAATTCCTAGCTGACCTGCCTCCACACCCCACAACCCTAACTTCATCTTTCACAGCACTTCTCTCTTTGTGTGTGTCTCTCTTTGATCCAGCCACACTACACTCTTGGCTATTTCTTTTTTAGTTTAATAATATATTTTATTGAACCCAATATATCCAAAATATTTTTTACTTGAATGTGTAATCAATATAAAAATACTAATGAGGTTTTGTAAATGGTTTTTAGTTTTCAATTACTGTTGACATACAATATAGGTTTCATGTATAAAACATAGTGCCTAGACATTTATATAACTTACAAAGTAATGACCCCAATAAGCCTAGAACCCATCTAACACTATACATAGTTACTATAATACTATTGACTATGTTCCTTATGTTGTACTTTACATCCCCATGACTATTTTTATAACTGGCAGTTTATATGTCTTAATTTTTCACCCCTCCTTACAACACCATTTGGCAACCATCACTTTTTTCTCTGTATCTATGTTTGTCTTTTTTTTGTTTTGCTTGTTTGTTTATCTGCTTAGATTTCACAATAAGTGAAATTATCTGGTATTTGTCATTTTCTGTCTGACTTATTTCACTTAGCACAATACCCTCTAGGTCCATCCATGTTGTTGCAAATGGCAATATTTCAGTCATTGAGTAATATTCAATTGCATATATATACCACTTCTTCTTTATTCATTTCTAAATCTATGGACACTTAGATTGCTTTCATATCATGGCTAATGTAAACAATGCTTCATTGAACATAGAGGGTGCACATATCTTTTCAAATTAGTGCTTTGGATTTCTTCAGCTAAATATCCAGAAGTGGAAGTGCTGGGTCATATGGTATTTTTTATTATTAATTTCCACAGTGGCTGCAACAATCTTCATTCCCGCCAATTATGCACAAAGGTTCCCTTAATCCACATCCTCATTAACACTGGTTTGTTGATTTCTTAATGATTGCCATTCTCACAGATGTGAGGTGGTATCTCACAGATGTGAAGTGGTATCTCACTGTGGTTTTAATTTACATTTTACTAGTAATTACTTGTGTTGAACATCTTTTCATATTTCTCTTGTCCATCCATATGTCTTCTTTGGAGAAATGTCTATTCAGGCCCTCTGCCTATTTTTTAGTCAAATTGTGTGTGGTTTTGGTGTTAAGCTCCAAGTTCCTTGTATATTTTGGATATTAACCCCTTATCAGGTGTGTCATTGGCCAATACCTTCTCCCATTCAGTAGGCTGTCTTTTGGTTTTGGGGTTTTTTTTTTATTATTTTTTTTACTGTGCAACAACTCTTCAGTTTTATGTAGTACCATTTGTTTATTTTTCTTCTGTTTTCCTTGCTCCAGCAGACATATCTGAAAAATAATAATTACTAAGATCTATATCAAAGAGTTTACTCCCTGTTTTCCTCTAGGAGTTTTATGGTTTGGGGTCTTACCTTTAAGTTTTTAATCCATTTTGAGTTTATTTTTAAACAGTTGTAAAAAAGTTTCACTCTTTTGTATGTGTCTGTCCAGTTTTCCCAACACCATTTATTACAGAAACTATCTTTACCCCATTGTACATTCTTGCCTCCTTTGTCATAGGTTAATTGACCACATATGCATGAGTTTATTTCTGGGTTCTATTCTGTTCTATTGGTGTATGTGTCTGTTTTTATACCAGTACCAGGCTGCTCTGATTACTAAAGTTTGTAGTATAGTTTGATATCATGTAGCATGATGCCTCCAACTTTGTTGTTCTTTTACAGTATTGCTTTTGCTATTTTGGGTCTTTTGTGATTACATATAAATTTTAGGATTATTTGTTTTAGTCCTTTGAGAAATGTCATTGGTGTTTGTATAAGTATTGCATGTAGATAGATTGCCTTGGGCAATATGGACATTTTAATGATATTAATTTTCCTATTACTGAGCATGGTTTATCCTATTTATTTGTATTTTCAATTCCTTTATTCAATGAATTATAGTTTTCTGAGTAAAAGGATTTTTTTTACCTTTTTGGCTAAATGTATTTCTAATTATGCTATTCTTTTTGATGCAATCAAGTAGCATTCTTGTTTTCCTAATTTCACTATCTGATACTTTGTTATTGGTGTATAAAAATGTAAATGATTTCTGAATATTAATTTTATATCCTTTACTAAATTCATTTATCACTTCTATAGGTTTACAGTGGATTCTTTAGGGTTCTGTTAAGTAGGAAATAGGAATGAACAGCCTGAGGGGAAACAAAGGCAGGGTCCTCACCATAGCAATCTAACAAAGAACTTAATGCAGGAGGCTGGAAGCAAAGGAAGACATGTCTCACCAATTAATTCAGCAGTCTTGAGCTCGATTTAATAAGATTGCCTGGTGTCCAGAGCATCACATGTGAAATAGCACAGGAAAAAGGGGAGTTTGAGACTGTACTGAGAAAAGGAGATTTCTCTAAGCTTCTGTAACAATCTAAGATTGCAAGTGTCCTGAACATCACAATAGCACAGGAGGAGGGTGGAGGGGAGTCTTGAGATTCTATGCTGGGAAAGGGAACATCTGTAACAATTTCACTAAGATAAAGAGCCTTTACTAAACTGAGGGGAAAAAAGTTTTGTAGCTAACTGTACATTATTCCTAAGATTTAGAATTGGGAGAAGAAGGGGTGCCTCTAGAAGCCAGCTGAGGTATATAACCCCCAAACCCCAATAGTCAGGCAGTCGGATTAGCCAAGTGCTTGCTTGTAGCTTTTTGCTCAAGTGTGTAAATAAATTTGCCATCTCACTTCTACCATACACATTTGTCTCTCACTTGAATTGGTTCCTTGCAAGTAAGACAAGAACCAAGGTGGGGGCAAGGGGCCTCCTGACTCAAGTCTTTCTCTCCTCTCTATAATAGTTCTCTCTATATACAGTATCATGTAATCTGAATGACTGTTTTACTTTTTCCTTTTCCATTTGCAGGCCTTTTATTTCTTTTTCTTGTCCAATTGGTGTGGACTTTCAATACTATGTCGAATGCAATTGGTGACAGTGGTTATCCTTGCCTTATTCCTGATCTTAAAGAAAATGCTTTCAGGCCCTGGCTGGGTATCTCAGTTGATTAGAGTGTCATCCAGATACACTGAGGCTGCGGGTTCAATCCCTAGTCAGGGCACATACAAGAATCCATCAGTGAAGGCATAAATAACTAGAACAACAAATCAATTCTCTCGCTCTCTCTCATTTTCTCTCTCTCTCTCTCTCATCGGGAAATTAAGGGAGAAAATAAATGTTTTCAGCTCTTCATCGTTGAGTATGATGTTAGCTGTGGATCTGTGATATATGCCTTTTGTTATACTGGGGTATGTTTCCTCTATTCTCATGTTGCTGAGCGTTTTTGTCATAAATGGGTGCTGAATTTTGTCAAATGCTCTTTCTGCCTCCATGATATTACAATATGATTTTTATTCTTCATTTTGTTTATGTGATATATCATATTAATTTCTTTGCAGATACTGAAACAGCCTTGCATCCTGGGAATAAATCACACTTGATCATGTGTATCTTATTAATGTATTATTGAATTCGGTTTGCTAATATTTTGTTGAGGATTTTTTCATCTATTTTCACCAGGGATATTGGCCTATGATTTTCTTTTTATGTGGTGTCTTTGTCTGGTTTAGGTATCAGGGTAATGCTGACTTCATAAAATGAATTTGAGAGCCTTCTTTCCTCTTAAAATTTTTTGTAATAGGTCAATAAAGATAGGTATTAATTCTTCGAATAAAGGCTTCATCCTGCCCCTAGGCCCCTAACTTCCCTTTTATTAGAGTTTTTACTTTAGAAAACTTGTAACTGTGATTCTTCCTCTACTCTTTTTGGACCAAACACTTTTAAAAGTTTCTTATCAGTTTCAGATTTACGAATGTCTTTCCCATAGGACTGAGAGCCAATGCTTTAAAATGTAAACATCAAGAAACACAGTGCACCTATCTCCCAGTCTTTGTGGGTTGGTAAGAGTCTAACTTCCTTATTTTACTCTGTAACACCATCTCCTGTCTGTGAAGCATTGAAATAATATACTTTTCCTTTGAGTAATACCAATTAATAGACACAGGTGGCCTTTGATTCCTCCACCAAAACAGCTCTTAAAAGCGTTCAGCCCTTTGTTTGTAGACTTGATGAGTTGTCTCGCTTGCCTATTACAGTATTCTTAAACAGGTTATTCTTTAACTTTTGACAGCACAAGTAGACTTATTCCTTAGGGTCTGGGTATCAGCTGTTCCCTCACTCTGGAATGTGTCAACCCCTATGCATGACTTGCCCCTCACTTCCTTTAGACCTTTGTTCAAAAAGCCACCCTACTCATGAGTTTTCCTACCTTACATAAAATAACAAATTCTAAATCTTCCCCCATCTTCTATCTACTTTAACTTGCTTCATTCTTCTCCAAGAAATTTATCACCATCTAAATTAATCACATATTTATTATCTGTCTCTTCCTACCACAATATAAGCTCCATGGGAGAGACAATTTTTTTTCTGGTTTGTTTACTGCTAAATCCCTGCCATTTTGATAAAGATATTGAGGAACTACTTAACTAAATATTTGTTTCATGAAAGAACAAAATTGAATTGAGAAATAAATGGCTATACAGTGACTTTTTGTGTCTTTAGAGGAAAACCTGTTTGAACTTTAGTAATTTAGTTATCAAAAACTTAATAATTCCTGACTTCAACAGGTAGAGCACCTTCATTAGTAAATAAGTATGTAATGAAGTAAGTATGTAATGCATTACAAATGGGATTTTACCTAGGACACAGACAGGCATGAAATAAAGTAAGAAAAGGTAATAATTAAAAAAAGATTCCATCAGAAGAAACACACCTCATAGGTTTATCACTTTCTTTTGAATTTCTGATTCAGCAACTCTTATTAAAGAATCAACTAAACAGATTATAGAAGACATTTTAGAAGACATGACAATTTACAAAATGTGTTTATTATAAAAGATGACCTTCTAATAACAAAACAATTTTGAAATGGAAATTAGGAAGAGAGCTAACATGTAATAGTAATTGAATATCTGAAGGAAAACAGAGCTATGTTCTAAAAGAGAAGCTTGTAAACTGCTAGTTAACTGGAATATTTGGGAGAAAACACAATATTGGGGGGATGAGAGTTGTTACTGGGCCTTGGTCTACATCCCACTCATCGCTGCACTGCAAGCCCGAAAATAACATGGCACTTCAAAACAAAAAATAACAATCTGTCACTTAACTTATGAACTGCTGAAAAGTTATTATCCCTTAATGTGACTATCTTCAATACTATTCAAAATAAAAATTATAAAAGTGAATATATAGGAAGTGTTTACAGGTACTATTTAAAATAGTTTACATGGACCATCTTATTTACTCCTCTCAACTCCATGAGGCTTGATTATTAATATCCCCATTTAACTGCCAAAAGTGGTACACCAGTGAGAAGTAGAATCAGGACAGTTATAAAAATCAGGTGAAAATGTTGGATAAATTATTACATAAAAATTGTATAGGTACTAGATAAAAGAATGAGCAGTAGTTGGCATAAGAAATATAAAATTACCCTATTTTCCACTACAATGCCCTAAAATATCTGTCTAAAGAGAACTGCATCATTAATGTCTACTCACAGCTTGCCAATGGCTTCCTGAGACCCTCAAGAAAAGACTGTTTATGATTTTTTCCTTTCACAATGTACCGTGACCTCATTCAAATACTGTGGCCAATTTGTAGCACTTTGTAGAGGCTCTAATGTCAATGGTACAACATCTTTTATTTTTTAAAAACAAGCCTAATTAATGATCTTGCATCTGCACATTGCAAAACATCAAAATAAACACGTGACCTCTCCAAGATCATTTTCAAACAACAAAGAAAAAAACTTGTGTTTAAAACCCTGGCTAGAGGTCATGAACATAGACTGTGTAATCAGAGGAACTTAGGTTCAAAGTGGACCTTGACATTTATTGGTTGTTGAGCAACTTACTGAACTATTTGGGACTGCAGTTTTCTCATTTATAAAGTGAAGAGGTAAAATTAGTGCATATTTTACAGAATATAATAATAATTACATACAATTACACGTGTAACTCCCAGTAAAGGACTACCATGGGACAAGTACACTACAGAGGTTTGCTTTACTGTTTGTGTCATCACTGTCATTCTATACAAAATCACAATCAATGTGTAATATTTCAGTAAAATATAACTTTTGTTAGAGATATAAATTATTATTAATTATATTACTATGGAATGTATTATAACATGATTTTCAACTTTAGAAAAATACTAACATTTATTCATTAGAATATGCGTTAATTTGTATTCAACATAAATACCATTTCCTTTTCTGATAGACTGTAAACTCATTGAAGATGGAGATTAAATCTCCTTCATTTGATCCAGTGAATCTTTATTCATTGCCTGCTCTGTGTCAGCCATCATTCTAGGCTCAGAGACATCAAAATAAACTAAAAAGAAAAGTCTGTACTTTCATGTGGCCTTTTTAAAAATTTCATTTTTTACATTTTTATATTATTGTTCAAGTATATATGTCTCCATTTTCCCCCCACAATCCCCTCACCCCAACCATCCCCACCTCCCACCCTTGATCCTACCCCTCTTTGGCTTTGTCCATGTGTCCTTTATACATGTTCCTTGTCAATACTCCTCCTTCCCCACCACCCATTATCCCTTTGCACCTTCCCTCTGGTTGTTCTCAGTTTCTTCTTAATTTCAATGTCTCTAGTTATATTTTGCTTCCTTGTTTGTTTTGTTGATTAGGTTCCACTTATAGGTGAGATAATATGGTATTTGTCTTTCACTCATCTCCTGGCCTACTTCACTTAGCATTATGCTCTCCAGTTCCATCCATGCTATCATAAAGGGTAGGAGCTTCTTCTTTCTTTCTGCTGCATGGTATTCTACGTGTAAGCATACCACAGTTTTTTGATCTGCTCATTTACTGATGGACACTTAGGTTGCTTCCAGTACTTGGCTATTGCAAATTGTGCTACTATGAACATTAGGGTGCATAGATTCTTTTGAATTGGTGTTTCAGGATTCTTGGGGTATAATCTCCAGCAGTGGAATTGCTGGGTCAAAAGGCAGTTTCATGTTTAGTTTTCTGAGGAAATTCTACACTGTTTTCCACAGTGGCTGCACTAGTCTGCATTCCCATCAACAGTACACTAGGGTTCTCTTTTCTCCACAACCTTGCCAGCACTTATTGGTGGTGATTTGGTTACAATGGCCATTCTGACCTTTACTGAAGATAAAAACTAGCAATATACAAACAAATAAACATACAGTATATATACTATAGAGTTACAGGGATATCCTCAATATCTTGAATGGAATTGGTTCATAATAAAGTCAACTAATATAAATTGGATTTAATTTCATCATTTTAAATTATGTCAATATAACATGAAGAATATGTAGAGGTGTGCTGGAGTGAGCTCTTTCCAGCTCAGGAAAGCCAATTGTGTGCATTTCTTCCTAATTCAGTGTTCAATTCTACATATTCACTTTGGTAGTTTCAAATCAGCAATGTTAGGAATTTTTACACAACAGAAATCAGCAGTGCTATTTTTCCTAGGTACCAGTTATTAAACATTTATCAGCACTCCACCAGAGAAAGATTGACAAAGTATGGAATCTGAATTTTGTGCACTTCTGAAAATGGAAAAGCCCTTAGTATATATAATAGCACATTGATAATTATATTGATATATTTTAGAGGGATAAACTTACAAATTAGGTGACATAATTTTAGTCTGAACATGATATATATTAATATATAAAATTATTCCTTCAATAATGAGTTACTATCACTTGATTATTCAGGCCCATAGAAGAAGCATAATATGAATAACCCACAAAATCCATTTAATTTTAAATATACCATTTTGATGAAACAATTTATATTTTTAATAAAAGTTTATTTAGTATAATGTTATACAACTTTATATGCTTTAAACAAAACTTACTAGCTATGGAGAGAAAAGAGAAGCTTCTGAGTATCAGGAGAAAGCAAATTTGAAATTATTTCCCTGTGGAAAATCTCATGAAAATCATTTAGTTGACTTTATGCAGAGCCACTAAGCCCTGGGCTAGAAATTTCCCAGGGCTGCATGCCTGGGGATTATAAATTATTAAATCATAATTTTAAAAAGAAAACCCAAAGGCATTTCAAATTCTGCTACAACAGTGATTTATTGTTTAATTTTTAGTGCATAAAGTATTAAATTTATTTTGTTTTTATTATGTTTTAAATATATTCCTCTTAAAATATTAGATGCAGATTTGTTTCTGAATCAAGAATGTAACAAAGGGAAACATTTGTACCTCCTCTGTCACCAGGAGATCTCATAAACAAGGAGCAAGTGAGCCTGAGAACTATCAATCTGTTCTCAAAAACAATTTCAACATAGACATATCCTAAGAGTACAGTTAAAAACAAGCTTTTTGGCTCCCACAAGTAAGTCTAAGAAAAGAAAATTTAGGTCAAAATGTATAATAGTTGAGCTGTGAGATAAGAAGTTATATGCATCCACGAATAATGAATTAAATAAGAGAAATGTGTGAATCAAACAGCCCCCTAAGTGATAAGTGCCTAATTTCTTATAAATGTGTCCTTCTTTATTTGGAAAGTATATTTGAGCAGTTCTGTGTGACTTTAGAAGCAAAGTATGCATGCCTGCCTCTCTTCCTGAGTTCTTTCCTGCACCAAAATATTGGCAGGCAGTGAAGTCATTTGAGGCTTATCGAACTTTTCATTTAGTGGTACATTTCTAAATATGCCATGAATTCTATATACACTCAACATATAGTTTTTGTAAATTTTAAAATTTTGACTGTGGCATTAAAATGTGTGATTGATATCAAATTTGTTTTGTGTTTGAGAATAGAGATCCATTATCTTTTTTGGATACTCAATTTCCTAAAACATTTATTTAATAGCCTCTCTTCTCCACTGATCTGCCATACCTCTTCTGCCATATATCAGATTTGCATTATTTAGGTTGATTTTCTGGTCTCTCTATTCTCTCCCATTTGTGCCTCAAATAAAACAATGTCAATACTATGCTGTAATAAATATAAAATATAATTTTATAATATTAAATATCTTTATAAAAAGCCTTGAAATCTGACAGGGTAACTCTCCATTTTTCTCTGTTAGCCATGACTTGGCTATTCTTGAGGCTTTGAAATTTCATGTTAATTCTAGGATAAGTTTGCAAGTTTCATGAAAAGAACATGAACTCTGTAAAGATTTTGACATAATATTGGATAGGTCTGTTTGCCGACAATTGACTTTTTTAATATAATGTGTCTATGAGCATGGTATGACATTTCATTTAGTTAGGTGGTATTAATAACTTTCATGAAAGTTTTATAGATTTCTGCATAAAAGTCTTGCTCATTTGCTTGTTTTATCTCTATCCATCTTAATTTTATTGTTTTTATAAATATATCTTTTTAGCCTACATACCTTATTCTAAATATGTTAGTATATAAAAATACAGCTGACTTTTATATGTGTCCTATATCCCAAATTAACTAATCTTGCTTGATAATTCTAATAATTTGTCTGCAAGTATTTTGCAATTTCTATACAGACAATTATATCACTTAGCAATAATGACTTCTTCCTTTAACTCCAATTGTTATAGGATTTATTACTTTTTCTCATCTTATTATGCTCACTAAGACCTCTAGGAAAATGGTGAATTGAAACAGTGGTAGTGGGCGTGCTTGTTTTGATCTTCAATTTAAAGGAAATTATTTAGCATTCATAGGTAAATATGTTCAGTGTAGAATTTTATAGATACCCTTCATCAGTTTAAAGAGATTTCTGTTATATCTTTGAATATGTTAGATTATTTAGCAAAAAGGATTAAGTTTGCCAATTGTTCACCTTAAAAGAGTAAGACTATCCTTGATTATCCAGGTAGATTAATTTTATCTGTCACCTTACCTGAGCCAAATATTCCAAATATTTAGTCCAATGTTATTCTGGATGCTTCTGTGAAGGTTTTTTTGAATGAGATTTGCATTTAAATCATTGGAATGTTGAGTAAAGCCAATTGCCCTTCATAATGAGGTGGGTTTCTCCAGTCAGTTGAAGGCCTGAATAAAATCAAAGGCTGACCTTCTCTCCAAGCAAGAGTGAATGTTCCAGACAGCCTTCAAACTCTATCTTCAATATTAGCTCTTCTTGGTTTTCCAAATAATTGTCTTTGAAATCAAGCTATAACTCTTGGAGTCTCTAGCCTGCTGGCCTCCTTCATCAGACTTTAGATTTACCAAGCCTGAACAATCATGAGTCGATTCTATCAAATCTCTTTCTCCTCTCTCTCTCTCTCACTCTATCTCTCTCTCTCTTTAGATCATCAATAGATAGATAGATACATACATACATACATACATACATAGAGATGATATAGATATCTATATATTCATTTCATTGTTTTGTTTTGTTTTAAAAAAAACTCTAATGCAGAATTTGATACTGAGAGTGGCCCTGTAGGAACATAACATTTTTTATTTGATTTAATTTTTATTGTACTTTTTTCCCATTATCATTTAGTCCCTTTATACCCTCCTCTCCCCAGCAATCACTATACTGTTAACCATGTCCATGAGTTTTTTTTTTCCTTTTTGCTCAATCCCTCCACACCCCTCTCTGCTTCTAGCTGTCATCCTGCTCTTCATCTATGAGTCTGTCCCCATTTTCCTTATTAGTTCAGTTTTTCATTGGATTCCACATGAGTGAAATCATATGGCATTTGTCTTTCTCTGACTGGCTTATTTCACTTAGCATGATGTTCTCCAGGTCCATCCATACTGGTCAAAAGGGTAAACTTTCTTGTTTTTTTACAGTTGAGTAGAATTCCATTGTGTAAATGTCCCATAATTGTTCTATCCACTCACCTATGAAGGTCACTTGGGCTGCTTCCATATCTTAATGATTATAATGCTGCAATGAACATAGTGGTGTTTATGTTCTTTCAAATCAGTATTTAAGGTTCTGTCAGATGTATTCCCAGAAGTGGGAGTGCTGGGTAAAAATGGAGTGGTCGGGGGGAAATGCAGACAACCATACTTGAACAACAGTAAAAATGCAGATCTGACTTCCGGCCAAGATAGAGACTTAGGCAGACACACTATGCCTCCTCACACAACCAAAAGAAGGACAACAACAAATTTAAAAGCAAAAAACAACTAGATCTGACAGAAAAATCAAACTGTATGGAAGTCCAATGACCAAGGAGTTAAAAGAGAAAACATTCATCCAGACTGGTAGGAGGGGCAGAGACAGGCAGCTGGGCGGAGAGGACTCACAGCAAGGTGGCAGCTGATGGACCGGGGTGGGCAAGGCGGCAGCTGGAGGATCGGGAGAGGGGGTGGCTGGCAGAATGGGCAGTCCCACATTCACATGCAGATAAACTGGGAGGAACAACTGGAGAGTGAAACAGATCACACAACCCAGGGCTCCAGCACGGGAAAATAAAGCCTCACACCTCTGATTGAAAACACCTGTGGAGGTTGAGGTGGCAGCAGGAGAAAATCCCAGCCTCACAGGAGACTTGGTTGGGAAGACCCATAGGGCCCTTGTACGTACACAAACCCACCCACCAAGGAATCAGCACCAGAAGGGCCCAATTTGATTGTGGGTAGCAGGGGAAGTGATTAAAAACTGGCAGAGAGCAGAGCAAGCAGCATTGTTCCCTCTCGGACCCCTCCCCCACATATAGCATCACAATGTAGTGACTGGGGTTACCCTGCCCTAGTGAACACCTAAGGCCCCTCCCCTTACTACATAACAGGTGTGCTGACAGGAAAAAAAAAAAAAAAACCCAAATGAAAGAACAGATCAAAGCTCCAGAAAAAAACAACTAAGCAATGAAGAGATAGCCAACCTATCAGATGCACAATTCAAAACACTGGTAATCAGGATGCACACAGGATTGGTTGAATATGGTCACAAATTAGATGAAAAAATGAAGGCTATGCTAAATGAAATAAAGAAAAATGTACAGGGAACCAACAGTGATGGGAAGGAAACCGGGACTCAAATCAACGGTTTGGAGCAGAAGGAAAAAAGAAACATTCAACCAGAATAGAATGAAGAAACAAGAATTTGAAAAAATGAGGAGATGCTTACAAACCTCCCAGACAATTTTAAATGTTCCAACATCTGAATCATAGAGGTGCCAGAAGGAGAGGGGTAAGAACAAAAGTCTGAAAACGTACTTGAAAAACTAATAAAGGAGAACTTTTCCCAATCTGGCAAAGGAGATAGACTCCCACGAAGTCCAGGAAGCTCAGAGTCCTGAAGAAGTTGGAATCAAGGAGGAACACACAAAGGCACATCACAATTACATTTCCCAAGATTAAAGATAAGGAGAGAATCTTACAAGCAGCAAGAGAAAAGGAGAGAGTTACCTACAAAGCAGTTCCCATAAGACTGTCAGCTGATTTCTCAAAAGAAACCTTGTAGGCAAGAAGGGGCTGAAAAGAAGTATTCCAAGTAATGAAGGGCAAGGACCTACATCCAAGATGATTCTATCCAGCAAAGCTATCGTTTAAAATGGAAGGGCAGATAAAGTGCTTCCCAGATAAGATCAAATTAAGTGAGTTCATCATCACCCAGCCCTTATTATATGAAATGTTAAAGGAACTTACCTAAGAAAAAGAAGACAAAAAATATGAACAGCAAAATGACAACAAACTCAGTTATTAACAACCAAGCCTAAAAAAAAAAAAAAAAAAAAAAACTAAGCAAATAGCTAGAACAGGAACAGAATCACAGAATTGGAGATCACATGGAGGGTTATCAGTGGGGCAGTGGGAGTGGGAGAGAGCAGGAAAGGTACAGAGAATAAGTAGCATAAATGCTAAGTACAAAATAGAGGGAGGTTAAGACTAGTATAGGAAATGTAGAAGTCAAAGAACTTATATGTACGACCCATGGACATGAACTGAGAGTGGGAAATGCAGGTGGGAGAGGATGTGCAGGGAAGAGGGAAATAAAGGGGGGGAAATGAGACAACTGGAATATCATAACCAATAGAATATATTTTTAAAAATGCAGATCCATTTTTTTCATTTTTTGAGGTATTTCCATACTGCTTTCCATGGTGGCTGCACCAATCTGCATTCCCACCAATGGTGCAAAAGTATTCCCCTTTCTCCACATCCTCTGCCAGCAATTGTGTTGAGTTGTTGATGAAAGCCATTCTGAGAGATGTGAAATGGTAGCCCATTGTGGTTTAAATTTGAATTTTTCTGATGATTAGTGACTTTGAGCTTTTTTTCATATAGCCAATGGCCATCTGTATTTCCCATTTGGATAAGTGTTTATTCAAGCCATTTACCTATTTTCCAATTGGGTTTTTTGTTATTGATTTTTCTAATTTCTTTATAAATTGTGGGTATTAACCTCATATCAGATATATTAGTGAATATGTTCTCCCATTCTGTGAGTTGTCTTTTTATTTTGTTGATGATTTCCTTTGCTGTGCAAAAACTTTTTAGTTTGATGCAGTACCATTCATTTTTTAAAATCTTTTTTCCCTTTTCTGGGGAGATATATCCAATAAAATGTTGCTATGAGCAATATCCAAGATTTTGCTCCCTATGTTTTCATCTATAATTTTTATGGTTTAGGTCCAACATTTAAATCTTCAATTTGTTTTGAATTTATTCTCATGCATGATATAAAAAGAGTTCTAGTTTCTTATTTCTGTTCCTGTTTCATATTCCCAACACCATTTACTTAATAAACTATCTGTAGCCCATTGTATGTGCCTGCTTCCTCTGACTATAAAGTATGCGTGTATTTCTCGGCTCTCAATTTTGTTCCATTGATCTATGTGTCTGTTTTTATACCAGTACCATGCTGCTTTGATTAATATGACCTTATAGTATAGTCTCATATTTGGTAGTCTGGTTCCTCCAATTTTTTTCCTCTTTCTCAGGATCACTGTTGCTATGAGAGTTTCACATGAAACCCTCATATATGGTATTAGAGGGGTTTATATACCATCTATGTATATGTACATGGTATACTTCATATACTATAAAGTATATGAAACCTTTATGGTTCACATTTTTGAAACATTTGTTCTAGTTCTGTGAACTGTGTCATTGGAATCTTGATAGGAATTGCATTGAATCTGTAGATTGCTTTGGGTAGTATGGATATTTTAATTATATTAATTCTTCTTATCCATGAGCATGGTATGTGCTTCCACTTATTTGTATCTTCTTCAGTTTCTTTCTTCAGTGTCTTATAATTTTCTGAGTACAGGTCTTTTACATCCTTGATTAGGTTTATTCCTAGGTGTTTTATTCTTTATGTAACAATTGTGAATGGGATTGTTTTGTTAATTTCCCTTTC